>NW_026522050.1:6029557-7259114 GCF_021234435.1 Artibeus jamaicensis | reverse complement strand
ATAAAATAAAAGTACAATAAGTGCAAAAAAAGAAATGTACTTAATGGTACTAATCATCATAAGGCATCACAATAATCACAGGCTGGAGGACTTTGATTATTTGTAAATATCACATGTAGTAAATTATTGCATAACAGTTTTTCTTTCTAATTATTGAGTAAATCATCATGTTGCTATCTTGAACCAGAAGATAATTGAGTCATGTTCCCCTTGGGGAAAGTATTGCAGTTTTCATTAATCATTGAATAAGGGAATATAAATGATCTAAATTACTGTATTCATAGTGTATCTAAACATTCACTTGCTTATACACAGGTAAGTAGAGAAAAATTTAGGTCACTTGAAAAATAGTTTATGAGGTCTGACCTAAAACTGTGAATGCCAAATGTTATAAAATCTCCTCTAGTTGTTCCATATTGCATAGGTAAATACAACCCAATAGACACAAACTATTGAATTTATGTTTGCAGTTAAGTAGGAGTTTTCCAAATTGAGTGTCTGCTTTTGTTTTCATGATGGAAAGAGAATGATCAGATTAAAGCCAGAACAATAAAGAAAACATTGGACCTATTCAACTAACTGAGTGCTTGTAATTTTGCTCTAATGAAGAAATAATCTATTATCCTTTATTTTGCTAGTTTTGTGATATAGAAGTCACTTCAAGTTAATGCTATTTCATAATTTTCTCTAGCTTTAATGTTTAAAGTCTATTTAAATATATATCATGAATCATGTTTTATTTCACTGTGAGTGACAATAGGAGAGGGCAGTTACAGAAGGAGGCCATGATACAGTAAGGGACACTGTAATGCTGGGGAATGTGCTCAGTGCATGGCCATTATTATTTTTCTCCTCCTCACCAAATTACTATTTCAATGCTGAGACAAAGATATTTGGAATTTTCTGCCTTCTATGAAAACTGTGTCTTGGAACTGGTTTGGTATTAATTTCAAAAGCTGATGCTATATTATTAAATTCTTAAAAATCACAGACATTTTTCTTTATAACTCTGAATCCTTTCAAAGGATTTTAATATTGACTTATGTATACCAAATATAATATTTATTTTGGCATCTAAGGGAAATACCTGATTCAGCTAAAATTTAGCTACTGTTCAACATTGTGGTCTTTTACTATCTTACTTTCCCAAGTAAAATTAAGCCCACGGTAATGTGGCAAATGCAACTGTGATGAGCTGTGTGGTTAGAGAAAACAATCATAATTGGAATAAGATTCATTGGATTTAATCTTAAAAGAATAATATCTCAATACTTATTAATAATTACAAACCAAGTATAATACACTTAGCTAAGAATGAAATATAGCTGGAGGCTAAGGCCTTATATTTTAAATAATTAGTCATAAATTAGTTTTGGAATCCAATATTTGCTAATGTTTAAAAAATAAATATATCTGATGACAAAGAATAAATTATGTAGTCATCAAAAATTTGTAACCAAAAAATGACAAATTTGAAAGAGATTACTTTGTACATGTATTGCTTTACACATTTAGTTAGTCTGCCTATATGCTATCATATCTGCTTGGTCATTAAAACATATTGCTATGTTAAAGGGGAATGAACTGTGAAGAGGAAGCCTAATCTCACACCTGACATTTAATTATGGCCAGGGCAATGAACACTCACTTTCAGATCTAAATCCTATGTTAATTTTCCTAAACAGGTATGTCATTGAACTGAGATCAAGAATTGGGGTTAATTTTTTCTTGTGACTTTTGGTCATATTTTTAATACAGACAATCATTTTCATTGAAGTTTGTATTTCATTGCTTAATTTGGGTTACTGTGATCATGAGCCATCATCTATTAAAAATCTTGATTGTTCTTTCAGATAAACCCAAGGAGATCTAACAGAGGTAGAAGTTTTTACACATTAGCTCATGAAATGTTACAATCCATGCAGCAGCTACTCTGTAGAACAAAAACTAATTCAGCTTGCTCTCTGTTGAACATAACTGTCAAAATTCAACTTTATTTGCATATTTTTTCCATTTTTACCCCAATGTTGCAGAATAAATATTAATATTCTCATTCTATAGGTGACTAATTTATAGTATATCATTTTACAGCGTTACTGGAAAATCTAGAATGCTGACTTTCTATTTCAGTGCTCTACACCCTGATATACTATCTGATGTGAATCACTATCAAAAGAAAATTATTTTTAATCAATCACTTGGTGTTCTAAAGTGACTTAATCAGAAAACAGCTAATAGAATACAGTTATAAATTATCAATTAACCTGATAGCTTTGGAAATGTCATGGATTCACATAGTCAGTGGACACCTATCACTTCCATTTAATTTTGCAGTGAGTGGCATGGACACTTGACCCACTTACTTGTCACTATCTACTGATCTGCAACTTGGAAATTCTACATTGCCAAAAAATAATTCGAAAACATGGCTCAACACCTTGTGTCACAATATTGAGTCACAACTCTGTGTATTCTTTTTGTAGTAAGTAAATTGTAATTGTACTAATATCTTTATGCTTGTTTTATAAGATGTCAACATGAAGAATGTCACTGAAGTTACTACATTTGTACTGAAAGGCTTCACAGAAAATTTACAAGTGCAAATCATCTTATTCTTCCTATTTCTAGCAATTTACCTCTTTACTCTGGTGGGAAATTTAGGGCTGATTGTATTGGTCATTGGAGATTCCAGGCTCCACAACCCCATGTACTATTTTCTCTGTGTGCTATCATCTGTGGATGCCTGCTTCTCCTCAGTAATTACACCAAATATGTTAGTAGATTTTTTGTCAAAGACTAAAGTCATTTCACTCCTTGGATGTGCAACACAGATGTTTCTAGGAGTTACTTTTGGGACCACGGAATGCTTCCTCTTGGCTGCAATGGCATATGATCGCTATGTGGCAATCTACAACCCTCTCCTGTATTCAGTTAGCATGTCACCCAGGGTCTATGTGCCACTCATCATTGCTTCCTACATAGGTGGCATTGTGAATGCCTCTACACACACAGTAGCCACTTTTAGCCTATCCTTCTGTGCCTCCAATGAAATCAGACATGTCTTTTGTGACATCCTTCCCCTCCTTGCTATTTCCTGTTCTGACACTCACATAAACCAGCTTCTACTCTTCTACTTTGTGAGCTCCATTGAGATCATCACTATCCTGATTGTCCTGATCTCCTATGGCTTCATTCTGTTGGCCATTCTGAGGACACGTTCTGCTGAGGGGAGGAGAAAAATCTTCTCTACATGTGGCTCTCACTTAACAGGAGTATCAATATTTCTTGGAACCAGTTTCTTCATGTATGTGAGACCGAGTTCCAGCTATGCCTTGGACCATGACATGATAGTGTCAACATTTTACACCATTGTGATTCCCATGCTGAATCCCATCATCTACAGTCTGAGGAACAAAGATGTGAAAGAGGCAATGAAAAGAGTATTTGGGAAAAATGGGATTTTCAATTAAGTATCTTTTTACAGTTAAAAAGGAATTAAAAATTGACAGTTATGTTCTATGCTTCGATGTTAAAAAGACACGAGGAGCCTGTTTGCTTTTCTTGCCAGAATGGCTATCATCAATATATCAACCAATGATTGTTTGCTAAGATGAGGAGAAAAGGGAACCCTTGCACACTATTGGTGGGAATGCAGGTTGTTGCATCCACTGTGGAAAGTAGATTGGACTTAATGAAAAATGTAAAGATGTAGCCCTGGCTACTGTTCCTCATCTAGCTGGGCATCATCCCACAGACTGAATGGTCCCCAGTTAGTTTCCCTGTCAGGGCACATGACTGACTAGTGGGTTCCATACAAGATTGGGACAAGTAAAAGAAGCAACCAACTGATCTATGTTTTTCTTTTGCATCAATGTTTATATCACTTCCTATCTGACTTCTTTCCCCTCTCCTAAAAAACAAATCAATAAAATCTTTTAAAATGTAGCTTACAAAAATTTATAAACAGAACTGCATGGTAAAGTGAGGATAAATGGTGATTAAGGAGACATAATTTGGGGTGATGAACACATAACACAATTTACAGATGATGTAGTATAGAGCTGTACCCCTGAAACCTATGTAATTTTCTTAAACAATGTCACCTAATTAATTCAATCAAATATTACATCAAAAATTTCAAAAGTTGAAAAATATTTTATAAATATAAAAATGGAACTTCCTTAAGACCCAATGATGCCACTTCCAGAATTATATCTGGAAAAAACTAAAATGCTAATTTGAAAAAATATATGCACCTCTATGTTCATTGCAGAGTTAATTAAACAGCCAAGGTTTGGGAGCAGCCAAAGTGCTTATCAGTAGGTGAGTGGATAAGAATAGTTGTGGTATTTTAAACAATGGAATACAACTCGACCATAAAACAGAAAGTAATCTTACTTTTTGCAATAGCATAAACGGGTATAGAGGGTATTATGCTAAGTAAAATAAGCCAATGTGAGAAAGACAAGCACCATATGATTTCACTTTTATCTGGAACCTAATGAACAGAGTAAGGTAACAAATGAAATAGAAGCATATTCATAGACACAGAGAGCAGACACTTGTCAGAGGAGAGAGAGTTTGGGGGAATGGGTGGACAAAGTGAAGAGATTAAGCAGAACAAATTGGTAGTTACAGGGTAGCCACAGAAATGTGGATTACAGCACAGGAACTATGAGGTCTGTCCAAAAGTATCCATCCATGTAAAATAGAAAAGAGGCATTTATTGATGAAGATACAACATACAAGAAACATTGTATGTAGGACAATGGCACCGCAGTCTTCTTCAAAATAGGCACCTTGGGACCTCACATAGTTCTCCCAGTGGCCATCAGCTGTCCCCTCATATTTTCCTGAGTATCGCCAATAGTCTGAAATCTCTTTCATTTCAAAGGTGATTTTACTTTTGGGAAAGCCATAGTTGTAAGGTGCCAAATCTGGGTGGTAAGGCTGAGTCACTTGGGTGATTTGATACTATGCAAAAAAACTGCATGAGACGTGATGCATGAGCAGACATCCTGTTGTCATGAAGCTACCAATCACCAGTTACCCATAATGGCAGACATTTTTACCATATTACATCTCCCAACCAATGAGGAACTTTTTTTTTAGATTTATTTATTTATTTATCTTTAGAGGGGAAGGGAAGGAGAGAGTGAGAGAAACATCAATGTATGGTTGCCTTTCATGCGTCCCGTGCTGGGAATTGGCCTGCAGGGAACTGGTCTGCAACCCAGGCATGTGCCCTGACTGGGAATCGAACCGCGATTGTCTGGTTCACAGGCCCATGCTCAATCCACTGAGCTACACCAGCCAGGGCAAGAACTTTGATGTGGTACTATTTATTAATTGTTTGTCCCAGAGGGGTGTAGTCATGACAGAAAACACTTTCAAAATCAAAAAACACAGTAACATGGTCTTGATATTGCTACAACTTTGCTGCTCCTTCTTTGGCCATGGAGAGACAAGAGACTTCCATTGGCACAACTGGTCCTTTGTGTCTGGATCACAGCCTTATACCCACAATTCATCTCTGATTATGCTTTTCTTGAGGAAATCGGGTTCATTGGTAGTGCTTTAAATCAAGTCATCAGCAACTTCAACATGATGTTCTTTTTGTCTTGGCAGCAGAAGCCATGGAACACATTTTGCCACAACATATTTTGTGCCGAGCTCCTGAGTCAAAATCTCAGACACAGTAGTTTTTGGAATCCCCAGGTTACCTTCTATTTCTTGCACTGTCAATTGCCAATCTTTGTTTGTTGCAGCCCATACACATTCAACATTTCAGGAGTTGTGCTTGTTGCCTTCCAGAACATGGGTTCAACAGATTCTCAACCATCTGAATCATTTGTGCCACACTTTTATTTGTGTAGCAGTCATTGCATTTTCCCCAAAAGCCCTCTGAATTATCTGAATAGTTTCTGCAGGGGAATGCTTAAACATAAAGCAAAATTTAATGCAGATTCTTTGCTCTACTCAGCCATTTTGAATGAGATGGCCACACAGAACACATACTCACCCCATGGTGTCTACAACACCCGCTGATTAGTGCAGTGAAGTCATCATTATTCACACACATACCTTCCAGTCCAATCTCCTTGGCTGCCAGGTTACATCAATATCACAGACCATTCTTGTTACTATTAGTAACAGTGGCTGGAGTTTTTCCAGACAGACCTCAAACAGTCTATGACATTGAGAAAAATATTTGTAGAGTCAGGTGTATACATGAAGCAGTGATGGGGCCACTCTGAATTACATGATTGTCTAACCTCTTAACTGACCATCTGAAACTACAGCAGAATAATCTTAAGTGTAATTGATCATTGAAAATTTTAAAAAAGAAACAATAGTGAGAAAAATTATAATGTAGCAACAGGAAGAGAACTCACTAAGGAGAGACACTTATAGGAGGGAAATGGGTGAATAGCACTGGGGAGAGAATTCAAACAGGAGAAAAGAAATGTGGAGAAACTGTTGGGGGGATATATTGTGAAAAAAGGTGTTTTTTTGTGTTTGTCCTGCTAAGGTGTTATTTAAATTTAATGATTCTACTTTAGAGATATATTGTTAGTGTTCTATGGTCTAAGGAGATTCTTTTTTGCTGAAATTCAAAGGGTTTTCAAAAAGAAATTAATGATAACGATAGTAATATTGGTAACTATAGTAATCACAAAAATGAAAGGAAACAATAAAAGAAAACTGAAGGGAAGAAGAGCGGACAACTACCACTTAAAATTGTTCTTGAAGGACACATGCACTTGCAATGAAAATCAGGTCTGTGGGAAGCAGTGTCGAACACAGCAGGCACACTTTTCTGTATCTTGGTTTCTGAGCACAGAGACTGAGGAGGGGGAGCATCTGCACAGGCATCACAGGCTGGGATGGGTCAGAATAAAGCATAATCAGAGCTGGGTCAGCATCAGGCCTCTAGGGAAAAGTGTCAAGATGAGCAGGGCCTCAGTTGTGGGAAGAGTTTAAATGCAAGTTGGGTGTGCCTTACCCTCCAAATTGTACTTGTCTTTTGTCATGTTTGACCTTAAGTATTATCTTTACAAATGTTCATGTCTACTCTCTGTATATTGTCAGAAGTGAAAGAATGAGTTCTGTTTGTGCTTTTGATGAAATAATAAAAGGCAGTGAAGTGCACCATCACAGAAAGCGTGGTAATGATACCAAGAATTGAAAAACATCACCTGTGGTCTCCAAACCACAGGCTGTACTTAGAATTGCTGCTAATGCATAGACCTAAGGGAGGAGCAGAGTGCTTTGATCCAAAGTCAGACACCAATGATTCTGTGGTAAGTGATATGTGAGCTATAGTTTTTGTATCAAGCAATTTATAGGTTCAACACAATCCCTATTAAAATACCAATGACATATTTCACAGATACAGAACGAACATTTCCAAAATGTATATGCAACCAGAGAAGACCCTGTATAGCTTCAGCAATTTTGAGAAAGAAGAACGAAGTAGGAGGGATCACAATATCTGATACCAACCTATATTGCAAGGCTACCATAATCAAAACATTCTGGTACTTGCATAAGAACAGACACATAAACCAATGGAACAGAAGAGGGCCCAGAAATAAACACATGTTTCTATGGTCAACTAATATTTGACAAAGGGGCAGAAGCATAAAATGGAGTAATATGGTGTGTTGATATCTGGACAGGAACATGCAACTAAATGAAATTCAATCACCAACTTACAACATACATACCAATAAACTCAAAATGCATAAAATACTTAAATACAAGTCACAACACTTAAAAGTCTTAGAGGAGAACATAGGCAGGAAAATCTCAGGCATTTCATGCAGCAATATTTTCACTGATATGTCCACTAAATGAAAGGACATAAAGGAAAGAATAAACAAATGGGATCTCATCAAAACAAAAAGCTTCTGCATGGCTAAAGAAAACAGCATTAAAATAAAAAGAGAACCAACATATGGAAAAACATATTTGCCAAATGATACTTCAGACAAGTGTTTGATCTTCAAAATATATACAGAACTCACAACTCCACTCTAAGAAGACAAGCAACCCAATTAAAAAGTTGGGCAATGGAGTTGAACAGACACTTCTCCAAGGAGGACAAGCAGAGGGTCCAAAGGTATATGAAAAGATGCTCCATATCATTAGCTATCAGAGAGATGCAAATTAAAACCACAATGATAGCACTTCACACCAGTCATAATGGCCATTATAAACAAAGCAAGAAACAACAAATATCTGAAGGTTGCAGAGAAAAAGGAACCCTAGTGCACTGTTGGTGGAATTGCAGACTGGTGCAACCACCGTGGAAAACAGTATGGAGTTTCCTCAGAAAATGTAAAAGGAACTGCCTTTTGACCCAGCAATTCCATTGCTGGGGTTATACCCTAAGAATGCTGAAACAGCAATCCAAAACTACCTATGCACCCCAATGTACAGAGCACCAAAATTTACAATAGCCAAGTACTGGAAGCAATGTATGTGCCCATCAGTAAATGAGTACATCAAAAAGCTATGGTACATGATGGAATACTAAGCAGCAGAAAGAAAGAAGGAGCTGCTACCCTTTGCAAAAGCATGGATGGAACTAGAGAGCATTGTGCTAACTGAAATAAGCCAGATGGTGAAAGACAAATACCATATGATCACACCTTTAACGGGAATAAAATGAACACAATGAACAAGCAAGCAAATTATAATCAAAGACAGGGGGTGCTGGGAAGATGGTGTCAGAGTAGGACGGAGCTGATGCTAGCTCCTGTACTCATGGGTGAAAATCCTGGCAGATCTATAAAGAAACAGCACAATAAACCATTGGTTACCCAGCATTTATGAAATTAAAATACCAGAGATTGTGACCGACGCTGAAACACCAGACAGCAGCAGAGTCAGCTACTGAAGCTGGGACACACATGGCCCCTGTGACACTGACATAGAGACAGGCCTGGGCTCCGGGGAGCCAGCTACGGGAGCCAGGACATTCTCAGCCCCTGTGCCACTGCCATAGCGACGGACTGGATGCCGGAGAATCAGGTACAGAAGCCAGACACTCCAAACCCCTGTGACAGCCCTGGGGGCAGAGGAGCCAGCTCCAGAGCCTGGACATTTTCAGCCCCTGTGCCGCTCCCATAGCAACAGGTCTGGATGCTGGGGAGTCAGGTACCAGAGCTGGGACATTCTAAGCCTCTGTGCCACTGCCATAGAGACAGGACTGGGTGCCAGGGAGTCAGGTACAGAAGCCAGGACACTCCAAACCCCTGTGATGGCCCTGGGCGGCAGAGGAGTCAGCTACTGGAGCCAGGACATTCCCAGCCCCTATGCCGCTGCCATAGCGATGGGACTGGGTGCTTGAGGAGGCGGCTACTAGAGATGGGACATTGAGCAGTGGTAGGCCACCAACACAGGGACCAGCTCGAGGACCAGTGTGAGAGTAGGTAGAGACGGAGAACATCAAGAAAATTCAAGGATTCTGCACCACTGAACTTAACAAGCATCATACCACAGAAGATCACACCATAAAAGCAGGGTTTCAGAACAGATCAATTATAGAAGCAGAGACTAACAAGAAGAGTCTCAAACAATGGGAAGACAAAGAAACAATCCTCAAATGAAACAAAAAGCAGAAACTTCAGAAAGAATGTTAGATGAAATAGAGGCTAATCAATTAACAGATAGTGAATTTAAAGCACTGGTTATTACGAAATTCAAAGAGCTCACAGTGAACTATCAGAAACTACAGGGGAACTACAATGATCTCTCTGCAAACTACATCAACATGAAAAAGGAAATGGAAAGTACCAGCAAGGGACAAGAGGAAATGAAGAATACAATTTCCGAATTAGAACACAGTAGAAAGTTTCAAAAGTAGGCTAGATGAAGCGGACGATAGGATTAGTGAGTTGGAGGACAAGGTAGAAAGCATCTCACAGAAAGAGCAAGAAAATGAAAAGAGGCTCAGAAAGAATGAAGAAGGATTAAGAGAAATGCAAGACAATATGAAATGTAATAATATCCGAATAATAGGAATACCAGAAGGAGAAGAAGAAGAACAAGAACAAGGGATAGAAAACATATTTGAAAGTGTAATGAGAGAAAATTTCCCTAATTTGATGAGAGAAAAAGTCACACAAATCCAGGAATCACAGAGAGTCCCAATCAAGAGGAACCCAAGGAGGCCCACTTCAAGACACATCATCATTAAAATGGCAAAATTCCAAGACAAAGAGAGAATCTTAAAGGCAGCAAGGGAGAAAAAAGAAATAACATACAAGGGAGCCCCAATAAGGTTAGCTACAGACTTCTCAATGGAAACATTCCAAGCAAGAAGAGAATGGCAAGAAATATTCCAAGTAATGAGAACCAGAGGCCTACAACCAAGGCTACTTTACCCAGCAAGGCTCTCAATCAAGATAGATGGCCAAATAAAGAGCTTCCAAGACAAAAGAAGCCTAAAAGAATATGCCTTCACCAAACCAGCTCTACAAGAAATACTAAAAGGACTGCTTTAAGGGAAGGAAGGATAAGAGGGAGACAGAGAGGAACACAGGTACAAAAATGGCAATGAATAAGTACCTATCAATAATAACCTTAAGTGTAAAAGGATTAAATGCTCCAATCAAAAGACACAGAATAGCTCAGTGGATAAGAAAGCATGACCCACACATATGCTGCCTACAAGAGACCCACCTCAGAACAAAAGACCATCACAGACTAAAAGTGAAAGGCTGGAAACAAGTTTTCCCAGCAAACGGACAAGAAAAACAAAGCTGGAGTAGTAATTCTCATATCGGACAAAATTTGACTTCAAAAAAAGGGCCATAAAGAGAGACCCAGAAGGTCACTTCATTATACTCAAGGGAAGAATCCACCAAGAAGACATTACCATTGTAAACATATATGCACCCAACATAGGAGCACCAAAATATATCAAGAAAATCTTAGAGGACTTCAAGAAAGATATTGACAGTAACACAATTATAGTAGGGGATTTTAACACCCCACTCTCAAAAATGGACAGATCTTCCAAACAAAATATCAACAAAGATATTGTGGCATTAAACAACACCCTAGATGAAATTGACTTAACTGATATATAGAGAGCCCCTCATCCCAAAGAAGCTAAATACACATTCTTTTCAAATGCACATGGAACATTTTCAAAGATAGACCACATGGTAGGACACACAATAAGCCTCAACAAATTCAAGAAAATTGAAATCATACCAAGCATCTTCTCTGACCACAAGGGACTGAAATTGGAAACCAACCCCAAAGAAAAAAACACAAAGCACCAAAAATCATGGAGACTGAATGGTATGCTATTAAACAACGCATGGGTCAAGAATGAAATTAGGGAAGAAATCAAAACGTTTCTGGAAATAAATGAAAATGATCTCACAACAACCCAAAACTTATGGGGCACAGCCAAGGCAGTGCTGAGAGGGAAGTTTATAGCAATACAGGCCTACCTACAGAAGATAGAAACATTTCAAACAAACAACCTAACCCTACGCCTGAAGAACTCGAGAAACAATAAAAAAGACAGCCCAGAGCAAGCAGAAGGAAGAAAATAACCAAGATTAGAGCAGAATTCAATGACATAGAAACTAGAAATATTTCTTTTAAAATATACAATGTACAGATAAGAGCTGAAAAGTAAAAAAGCCAACACCTCCACAATCCATGCTTGCATTTCATTATATTTCCTGCCATTTATGTATATGTCTTTAAAATAATTAGATTGATGAAATTACTTAAAATGTTGTATAACATTTCATACCCTCTATAGGTTTCAGAGAACAAATTCAGTCCAATGAAGGTAAAAATGAGAGACATCTAAACAGAAACCAGACAAACAGTGAGTCCCTGCCCCATCTCAGTGCATTGACTTCCCTGTTCCATCCAGTCTGTCTGCAGGAGGGATCAGCCCTCCCTCCCCACTGAGCTGGGGTATATCTCCATCTCCGTGACTGGTCCAAGGGCGTTGAACAGGGTCTCTCAGGAATATGTGACAGATATAATTAATTATATGTTTTATCATGTGTTATTTTTCTACAACAGACAGGGTGATTGAGAAAGAACTACAGACTTAAACAAATGCTAGGTGTGTTGAAAAACCACCTACATGTTTTTCCACCAGCTAAACACAAGAGAGTGCTGTACCTGTGGGACTGAAGAGCTCTAACCATCTTCTTAGTTCTCTGGGGTACATGTGAAGGAGGCTGAGTCCTCCTCCATCACCTTCTTCAGATTCCTCCCCACACTCATTTTCCCCTCAGGTGCTCCCTGTCTCCAGGGATGCCCACTGCCTCAGGTGATAATCCCTTCAAGAAGGATCCAAAGGTGATCTTCATAAACATGGGAGTCCTTTTATGTATGTAACTCCCACTCCTCCTGACACCCAGAATATGGAGAGCAAGTCATTGTCTAAAACTAGATCATTTAAATTGATTCCCAAAGAATTTATGTACTAATAGAATAAATTTCTTTAACTATGTGTTTAAGGGGGAAGATTTACAACACAATTGAAGACTTCAGAGAAAACAAGAGAAACATATTCTAATCTACAGTGTCTTCCTGATATCAAATGTGCCCCCCCACAGTACTGCACAGAGAACCGCCCACTCATAATCTCCTCCTCCCAGATAATGGCTGTTCTGCTCTGAGGACTGGATGATTATCACAAAGTGCAGCACCTCATGATGTCACCAAGGAAAACCAGTTCAGTGTGGCTTCCAGGTGCAAGAACAGGGAAAGTAGTGAGTGAAGGCTGCTATAAATACCTCTGATATATAAGAGGGGTAGCACTTTCTGGTGACAAAAAAACAATCATTTAATAAAATAGTTTATGGATGTTGTATGCTTTGTTAATTTTATAATAATATTTTGAAATGTGTGTGTATAAGAAACTTTTAGAAATTAAAAAATTAGTAATGAAATCTCACAATCACCTATAATCTGATAGTACATAGTCTTTGCTTTTAGAACACCCTTTTAAAGATATGTATAGGTATATTTTTAAATGTACAGATTAAAAAGTTATAAATTCCTGCATTTAAACCCTGAACAATAATCAGAAAACTAGGCTTTCAAAAACTGTTTTTGGACCCTAACACAAGTGATGCCAAAATGGTACATAGTTGAGCATGTTTTTATAAAGTGGAAAGAATCACAATCATTCTGCTTTTATCCTCTCATATCTGTATCCTTTCATTCAGTATCATGTACATGAGGTTCCCCTAAGCCATTGCATGTGAGGACAGTTTATTCATTCTCTTTGCTATGCAGTATTCCAGTGAGTAATCATGCTAAATGTTTTTGTCAAATACCAAATAATGCTACATCAATCATTTTTGCATAACCTTTGTATGTACATACATCCTCATTTCTATTGGGTACAAAACTACTGGTAGGATTTTAGGGACAGGTGCAACAGAAAATTACCATATAGTTTTCCAAAGTTGAAAGTCAGTTCTGACTTCCATCAGTGAGTGAGAGGTGTAGACGTTACACGTTCAAACAGATACTTGATATTAATATTAAAATCATTCTAATGGTAGCTGCTCTTTAGGTGAGTCATGATACAGCATGTACATACAGAAAATGCTTAAGTGGTAAGTATACATCTTGTTTTTAAAAAATATCCTAGTAATCAGCATCCAGGCCAAGAAACAGAACATTATCAGACTCGCTAAAACCTTCTACTTTCTCCCTTCCTTTTAGTTTCCTTTAGTTCACACAGTACACTCATCTCTGTTTATAGTAGCTAGAAGCATATGCAGTCTGAATTTAGGTACATTTAAGTTGTCTTATAGGGAAATAATGTGCCAATTCAGTGCTATTATATTTGTGCTTGTAGGGTTGACACCCATCTCTGCTTGGGCTTCAGTCTAGTCCAGTTGCACTCCTGCCATGTTGCTGCTCAAGACAGGACCCAGTCCAGAGGTAAAATTTCCAAGTCCATGGGTGAAAATGGACAGATTATTACCACAAGAAGCATCTCCTGTTGTTACTCTGCCAATCTGTGTCTCAGAATCCCAGAAACAGTACCTGCTTAGAGAACAGAGCTGTCTCATTGTCCTCCTTGGGTTTCCCTAGCAATTTGAAGTATTTCTGAAACTGGAAAAGACACCATGTTCATGTTGCCTGTCATGTGCCAAACCCGATAAGCAGAAACAGGGATTGAATCTTCATGGGTTCTTTATTCAGATGGCCAGGGATCTGAGAAGGTGGCGTGTTTGCACCCTAAAACAAAACTCTCTTAAATTTTTTTCTAAGCCAACATTTTTTCAACAGAGAATAAACAAGGGGCAGTGAGGGGTTTTAAAATTCAGTGAGAATAGTGACCATAGGGGAGAAGGAAGGGAAGTTAAGGGGAAAAAGGGGGAGGGATTTGGAGGAACAAATAGGAAGGACACAGGGATGAGAACTAAGGGGGGTGGAAATGGGAGGGAGGTGGGGAGCAAGGGGTGGGGGAGGCTGGGATGGGAAAAATAGACAAAAAACTGTACTTGAAAAATAACTAAATAAAATTTTTAAAAAATTAAAAAATAAAATAAAATTCAGTGAGAATTGGTGAAAGAAACTGTAGCATTCTCTTCCTGGACAGTTAGCTGTTCCCACAGGCGGGTGGTTACCTGCCCTCCATGGAACACAATTATCTGGATGCCTCCTATAGTCACCTGGGCAGTGGTCTTTAACAGTGCCCCAGGAGATTGGCTGTCCCTCTCAGAAAACAAGATGGGTCTTATCTATTTGTAGTTTCTGAAACAATAGCTTTAACATGTGCATTACTTCCTAGGCTTAGAACTATTTACTTTAAACTAAAATTTTCCAACTCTTGAGTCCCCTATCATTTTCACTCAAAGGCATTTTGTAAGAATATCTAGAAATTGAATGACTCTGGATTGCGTAAATATTTGATTGCCCTTGCTTCTTGTGTGATCCTTCAAATTCATCTCCTTGTCCCTGTTGGGTAAACAAGCTACTTCCAGTGACTTGATCATCAACAAAGTAGAGCAGGGGTATGTGCAGTTGTCAAATACCTTGATAAATGATGTTTGGTTTATTTATTTAAAAAATAATTTATCCATATCTCTTGAACATTTCCTTATTTTAATATCCACAACTACTTTATATTCTTTCATAGAAGATACGAAAACTGAATTGAAGGCATGTACTAGACTGTCAGTGAATTTTTTCTGCCTTAGATGTAAAAACATGCAACAACAGTTAACATGTTTGATATCTTTCTTTCAGGTGCCATGCTAGTGATTGGGTGAAGAAATAGAATGCACTGTCTTGAATGTCAGTCTGCTTGAAACCCCACCTTGATGGCAATGATTAGGAAAGAGAGTCATAGATTCAACAATGTCCTAAGGCACATGATGGTGTGTGGACCAATTTACAGAGTGCTGGAGGGAAGGGCGGTCCCTGGAGGAAGCCAGTTAATTGTGAATTGCAGCACAGGGATTGACTCATGAGGCCAGTCCCCTTTGCTTTTCATACCTTGGCCACACTGGTCTTCATTAAGCTTTTAAATCCCAGAGAAATGACATGGTTTTGTACAACTCAAGCCTCTCTAATGACTGATCCATCTGCCAAGAATGCTTCTCTCATTACTTGGAGCTCTCAGTTAATTCCCACTTATCTTTTTGATTACAGGAAATTGTGTTCATATGAGAAAGTACATTTATCCTTTCTCCCATTTGATCAATATTCTTTGGATATATAGTGCCTAGTCTTTATTCACTATGACATTATTATAGTTTATTATAAATAAATGAAATGATTATTTATCAAAATTTTTCACTTCCACTAGATGATAAGCTTCCTCAGTACAAAATCTACAGGAGTCGCTGTGGAATAAAATTACACAGAAGAGCAACAGTCACTTTGGAAACTCTCAGTAAGTTTTACAAAATTAAATTAATGTACAAATAAAAGATCAATGCAATAAAGATTGGGTAACTAGAAGTCCACAGCATTTGTACAAATACAGAGTACCACATATACACTCAAGACATAAAAGAGAGCATGGAGTATTTAGGAAATGACACATTTTGGTGTGGCTGAAAAAGTAAAAATACTTACTGGTTTATACCAAATAAATGATAAACAGTTCAACTTTTTGTAATATTGTATTTGTAACTTTGGGAGATTATATAATATTCCAATACATATCCCAGTACATAATTTTTCAATGGAGCCATTTATTGTTTCTAAGTTGTTCCAGGTCCTCTTTCATATCCTTGGTCTGTAGGTTATAAGTCTGAGAGTTTAGCATGGGAATCACAAGGGTGTGAAACAATGAGCTCATTTTGTCTTATTCTATGAAGTAGGAACAACTTGGCCTGAAATACAGGAAGACCGAGTCCCTTGGAAAATTAGCACTACAGTTAAGTAGGAGGTGCAGGTGGAATAAGGTTTGAACCTCCCCTCAGCACAGTTGGTCTTCATTAGTGGTAGGATATACAACAATTGGAACAAAAACTCTAATATAGTAATCAATTAATGAAGCCCCAAATTGTGAATATCACCAACTCATTCACTGAGCATCTCATTAATATAGCAGAAGGCGAGGTGTGCCATCCCAGAAGAAGTGGTTAATCTCATTTGACCCACAGGAACATAAGCAGCTTATTAAATTGTGTTCACTGAAGTATCCAGAATTCCCATCATGTGCTCCCCAGCCATGACCAGGGTGCACAGCCTACTGAACATGGTGAATGTAAAGAGGAAGGGGTTGCTACTGGCCTTTTGCCTATCAAGGGTCATCTCCACCAAATTTAGACACAGAGACTCTGCAAAGGTGCAGAAGATCAAGAACTGCAGACAGACACTTCCACCAAGTTGGAGGTGTAGGTGGAAGCATGGTGTGTTCTCGCACAAGCAACTTTAAAAACAACAAAGTTTTTGCCACAACAACGCAGCCAAACCACAGAAAATCGAACTATATGCAAGTCTGACAACCACGAACCCTTCAGCCAAACCGGTAGGAAGGACAGAGCCAGAAGCTGTATGGGGTTGGGCAGAAAAAAATCCACCAGACCTATCCGGGTGCTTGATCCAGGTGCACCATCAGCCATGTGTGGATCCCAGGTGCGGAGTAGCGGGAAGACCCACTGAGGGCTGACCTTGGTCACACATTCGCATGCAGATAAACTGGTGAAGTAGCGAGCAGTGAGAAGAACCACTCAGGCCCCAGCAGCCAGAAGCAGCAGAGGGAACTGCCATTGTCCCTCTCTGACCCCACCCCCACATACAGCATCACAAACCAGCAACCTGGGTGGCCCCGCCCTGGTGAACAACTAAGGTTCTGCTCCTCATAACTAACAGGGATGAACAGATCAAAACATGGCTCAAGAACAACTCAGAGCCCCAGAGCCCATAAATCTAAGTGACGAAGAAATAGCCAAACTTTCAGATGCACAGTTCAAAACACTGGTGATCAGGATGCTCAAAGAAATGGTTGAGTTTAGTAACAAATTAGAGGAACATATGGAAGCTAAATTAATTGAAATGAAGGGAAATACACGGGAAACCAATAGTGATGGAAAGGAAACTGGGACTCAAACCAAAGGAGTGGACCATAAGAAGGAAAAGAATGACCGAATAGAAAAGGATGAAGAAACAAGAATTCAAAAAAAAAAAATGAGGAGAGGCTTAGGAACCTCCAGGACATCTTTAAACGCTCCAACATTCCAATTATAGGTGTACCAGAAGGAGAAGAGGAACAGCCACCAGCGGAAAACTTATTTGATCAAATAATAAAGGAGAACTTCCCCAATCTGGCAAAGGAAATAGACTTCTAGGAAATCCAGGAAGCTCAGAGGGTCCCAAAAAAGTTGGACCCAAGAAAGAACACACCAAGGCAAATCATCATTATATTAGCCAAGATTAAAATGAAGAAGAGAATCTGAGAAGCAGCAAGAGATAAGGGGACAGTCACCTACAAAAAAGTCCCCATCAGACTGTCACCTGATTTCTCAAAAGAGACCTTACAGGCAAGAAGGGGCTGGAAAGAAGTATTCCAAGTCATGAAATCCAAAGACCTACATCCAAGATTGATCTATTCAGCAAAGCTTTCATTTAGAATGGAAGGGCAGATCCAGTTCTTCTCAGATAAGATCAAATTCAAGGAGTTCATCATCACCAAGCTCTTATTATATGAAATGTTAAAGGGACTTAAGAAAAAGAAGATAAAAAGATGAACAGTGATAGGACAGCAAACTCACAGTTGTTAAGAACCACACCTAAAACAAAAGCAAACTAAGAGGACAGCTAGATCAGGAGCACAACCATACAAAGGAAGATCACATGGAGGGTTAGCAACAGGGGAGTGGGAAAAGGAGAAGGGGGGAGAAGGTACAGAAAATAAGTATCATAGATGGTAGGTAGAAAATAGATATGGGGAGGGCAAGAATAGTAAGGGAAATATACAATTTAAAGAATTTGAGACACATGGTCATAAACTAAAGGAGGCAATGGTGGTGGAGAAGGTGTGCAGCATGGAGGGGAATGAAGCAGGAAAATAGAACAACTGTAATGGCCTAATCAATAAAATATGTTTTAAAAAAGGAAAAAAAGAGTTGCAAACAGCAGCCACAAAAGGGAATTGACTCTGCAAAGAAACCTACCTGCGTTCTGGGTCCAATTGCTGTTGTGTAGTGGAAGTCACTGAAAGAAAGGTGGCCAAGAAAAAATACATTGGCCTGTGCAACCAGAACCAGGACAAAAGAAAAAAAGCATTACTAGCATCTCAGAAATTGTCCCCACACCCATCACGAATTGATGTCCAGTATGCTGGATCAGCTTGTATGTTTTTGAGGTATACAGTAATCAAGTCATATAATATTTTACACATATACCTCTGGCTTGTTTAACTCAACATTATGTTTGTAAAATATCTCTGTACTATTTTATGTGGAAGTAGTTTATTTATCTTCATTGCAATGTAGTTTTTCAGTGTACAAACTTATGATGAAGTCATTTACCAAATCTAGACCATGGGTCAGCAAACTATAGCACATAAAGTTTTATTGAAGCTGGGATGGAATATATCTTTCTACATTCTTGATGTTTTCCTTTATGAAACAAAAGAAAATCACAGTGGTTGTGGAAAATTTTATAGCCTACACATCTTAATTAAATGCACTACTTATCACTTTAAGGAAAAGTTTGTCAACTCCTGATTTAATGTGTTGAGAAAAACTGACTTGTTTTCACATTTATACTGCTGTAAATAATTCAATGGTGAATATTTTGTACACGTGTTTTGGTGAATATATTCATTGCTTACCCTTGAGTATAATTCTAAGATTGTTATTAGGGTGATAAACTATATATATGATTAACAAAGTGCTCAAATGGCTTAGGCAGTCTTCTCAACCTTCACTTAGTTAATCATGTAACAATCGATGACACAAGTACTATATTCTCCCCATTTCACAGATAGTTCACTGAGGCATAGGAAAAAATAAGTTACTTATTCAAAGTGCCATTCAAAAGCTGGGTACAGAGATGGCATATTAATCAAGGGAATCTGGCTTCTTCCCTCACCCACTAATCCACTCTTGTCAATGCATAATCTATACACGGTCACACACACATGCACATGCACACTTTTATGAGGTATTTAGTATATGCTTAAGACAGCCAGCTATACTCCATTGCCACATTAACATTAAGCAGCAATTAAAAAACTTTTAATGGTTTTCTTATACTTTGAGGCCATAAACTCCATTGGACTAGGTGAAAAATGAGTGTTTGGTGCAATTCTTGTGAGAGAAGTTGTGTGTGTGCTGGTAGGGCTGTTGCAGGTTGCCAGTTAGAGCTTGTGATTAGGGAATTAGATGCATCTTAGAAAGTTGTATCTCACAAAAAATCTACCTTCAGCCCTCTGGCTTTCTTAGTGGTGTCATTTATGTATTTGTTTGTCGTACTGTAAATAACAGGTTCAGCTTCAGGATGACCATGTGTAGAACTGAGATAAATTTACCAATACTGGAAGAAGACTCCCGTGATAGGTGGACACAGAAGTCAGGTGAGAGGCCCATAGAGAGAAGATTTTCCTCTTCCCACTGAAAAAGGCTTTAAGGCTGAGAAAATAGTGAAAAAGCAGGAGCTGACGCTATGATAAAACGGATCACTTTCCTTCAGTTGCCTGGTGTGGAGAAATGCCACTCATTTACTGATCCATCTGCAGAGGCTAGCTGAAGAAGGGGAGGAGATCACAGACAGAATTATTCATAACTTAAAAAATTTTTTATTTAGTTATTTTTCAAGTACACTTTTCTATTTATTTCTCCCATCCCAGCCCACCGTCCCCCATGCACCCCACCTCCCTCCCATTTCCACCCCCCTTAATTATTGTCCATGTGTCCTTTATACTTGTTCTTCTAAATCCCTCTTTTCCCACTTTTTCCCCTTAAATTCCCTCCCCTCTCCTCTCTGGTCGCTGTCCCTTTGTTCTCTATTTCAGTTTATTTGTTTTTATTTTGCTTGCTTGTCTGTTTTTTTGTTTCACTTCCTGTGAAGGTGAGATCATATGGTATTTGTCTTTCAACACCTGGCTTATTTCACTCAGCATAATGCTTTCCAGTTCCATCCATGTTGTTGCAAAGGGTAGTAGTACCTTCTTTCTCTCTGCTGCATAGAGCTCCATTGTGTATGTGTACCACAATTTTTGGATCCATTCATTTACTGATGGGCACCTAGGTTGCTTCCAACTCTTGGCTATTGTAAATTGTGCTGCTATGAACATTGTGGCGCACAGGTTCTTTGAAATTGATGTTTTAGGATTCATAGGATATAATCCTAGCAGTGGAATTGCTGGATAAAATACAGGTCAATTTTTATTTTTCTGAGAAAATTCCATACTGTTTTCCATAATGGTTGTACCAGTCTGCAATCCCACCAACAGCAAACTAAGGTCCCCTTTTATCCACAACCTCTCCAACATTTGTTGTTGGTTGCTTTGTTTATGATAGCCATCCTGACTGGTGTAAAGTGGTATCTCATTGTGGTTTTAATTTGCATCTCTTTGATAGCTAGTGATATTGAGAATCTCTACATGTATCTCTGGATCTTCTGTATGTCCTCCTTGGAGAAGTGTCTGTTCAAGTCCTTTTCCCATTTTTTAATTGGGTTGGGTGTCTTCTTAGAGTGGAGTCGTGTAAGTTCTTTGTATATTTTGGAGATCAAACCTGTGTCTGAGGTATCACTGGCAATCATGTTTTCCCATACAGTTGGTTGTCTTTTTAATTTAATACTGTTTCCTTTAGCCACGCAGAAGCTTTTTATTTTGATGGAATCCCATTTATTTAGTCTTTCCTTTATATTCCTTGCTCTACAGGACATATAAGTAAAAATGTTGCTGCCTGAAATATCTGAGGTTTTCTTGCCAATGTTCTCCTCTAGGACTTTAATGGTGTCATGGCTTATATTTAAGTCTTTTATCCACCTTGAATTTATTTTGGTGTATGGTGTAAGTCTGTGCTCAAGTTTCATTTTCTTCCACATAGGTGTCCAGTTCTCCCAACACCATTTGTTGAAGAGGCTATCTTTGCTCCATTTTATGTTACTTCCCCCTTTGTCAAATATTAATTGACTGTAGAGAGTTGGGTTGATTTCTGGGCTCTCTGTTCTGTTCCATTGGTCTATGTGCCTATTTTTATGCCAGTACCAGGCTGTTTTGATTACAGTGGCCTTGGAATACAGTTTGATATCAGGTATTCTGATCCCTCCTACTTTGTTCTTCTTTCTCAAAATAGCAGCTGCTACACGTGCTCATTTGTGGTTCGACATAAATTTTTGAAGTGTTTGTCTATGTCTGTAATTATGCCATTGGTACTTTAATAGGTATTGCATTGAATCTGTATATTGCTTTGGGTAGTGTGGACATTTTGATGATGTTAATTCTTCCAATCCATGAACAAGGTATATGTTTCCATTTGTTTGTGTCTTCCTTGATTTCATTCTTCAGGGCTGTGTAGTTTTCTGCATACAGGTCTTGTACCTCCTTAGTTAGGTTTATTCCCAGATATTTTATTTTTGTTTTTGCTATATCAAATGAGATTTTTTCCTTGATTTCTGCTTCTGCTGATTCATTGTTGGTATACAAAAATGCCTTTGATTTCTGGATATTGATTTTGTAACCCCCTGTTTTACCAAATTCATTAATTAGTTCGAGCAGTTTTGGGGTAGAATCTATAGGATTTTCCATGTACACTATCATGTCATCTGTAAACTGTGGCAGTATTTTTCCTCCTTTCATATTAGGATGCCTTTTATTTCCTTTTCTTGCCTGATCACTGTGGCTAAAATTTCCAATACTATATTGAATAGAAGTGGGGAAAGTGGACAACCTTGTCTTGTTCCTGATCTTAGTGGAAAAACTTTTAGTTTTTGCCCATTGAGTATGATGTTGGCTGTAGGTCTTTCATATGTGGTCTTTATTATATTGAGGAATGCTCCCTCTATTCCCACTTTGCTGAGTGCTTTTATCATAAATGGGTGTTGTACCTTATCAAAAGCTTTTTCTGCATCTATTGATATGATCATGTGGTTTTTTTCTTTGCTTTTGCTTATGTGATGTATTACATTTACTGATTTGCAAATATTGAACCATCCCTGCATCCCTGGGATGAATCACACTTGTTCATGGTGTATGATCTTTTTAATATATTGTTGGATGAGATTTGCCAATATTTTGTTAAGAAACTTAGCATCTATGTTCATCAGCGATATTGGCCTGAAGTTTTCTTTCTTTGTTGTGTCTCTATCTGGTTTTGGAATAAGGATGATGCTGGCTTCATAAAAAGAGTTTGGGAGTTTTCCATCCTTCTGGATTTTTTGGAATAGTCTGTGGAGAATAGGGGTTAGCTCTTCCTTAAATGCTTTGTAGAATTCTCCTGTGAAGCCATCTGGTCCAGGGCTTTTGTGTGATGGGAGTTTTTTGATTACTGCTTCAATTTCTTTTGCTGTTATTGACCTATTCAGATTTTCTGATTCTTTTTCATTGAGTTTTGGAAGGTTATATTTTTCTACAAATGTATCCATTTGCCCTAGGTTTTCAAATTTCTTGGCATGCAGTCCTTCATAGTAATTTCTTACAATCCCTTCTGTTTCTGTGGTATCAGTTGTAATCTCCCCTCTTTCATTTCTGATTGTGTTTATTTGTGTTCTCTCTCTTCTTTTCTTGATGAGCCTACTTAAAGGCTTGTCTATTTTGTTTATCTTCTCAAAGAACCAACTCCTGGATTCATTGATCCTTACAATTGTGCTTTTAATCTCTATGTCATTTAATTCTGCTCTGATCTTGGTTGTTTCCATCCTTCTGCTTGCTCTGGGCTGTCTTTGTTGTTGTTCCTTGAGTTCTTGCCAGTGTAGAGTTAGGTTGTTTGTTTGAGTTGTTTCTATCTTCTTTAGGTAGGCCTGTATTGCTATAAACTTCCCTCTCAGCACTGCCTTGGCTGTGTCCCATAAGTTTTGGGTTGTTGTGAGATCATTTTCATTTGTTTCCTGAAATGTTTTGATTTCTTCCCTAATTTCATTCTTGACCCATTCATTGTTTAACAGCATACCATTCAGTCTCCATGATTTTGGGTGCTTTGTGTTTTTTTCTTTGGGGTTGGTTTCCAATTTCAGTCCCTTGTGGTCAGAGAAGATGCTTGGTATGATTTCAATTTTCTTTAATTTGTGGAGGCTTGTTTTGTGTCCTACCATGTGGTCTATCTTTGAAAATGTTCCATGTGCATTTGAAAAGAAAGTGTATTTAGCTTCTTTGGGATGAGGGGCTCTATATATATATCAGTTAAGTCCATTTCATCTAGGGTGTTGTTTAATGCCACAATATCTTTGTTGATATTTTGTTTGGAAGATCTGTCCATTTTTGAGAGTGGGGTGTTAAAATCCCCTACTATAATTGTGTTGCTGTCAATGTCTTTCTTGAAGTCCTCTAAGATTTTCTTGATATATTTGGGTGCTCCTATGATTGTTGCATATATATTTATGATGTTAATGTCTTCTTGGTGGATTCTTCCCTTGAGTATAATGAAGTGAGCTTCTGGATCTCTCTTTATGACCCTCTTTTTGAAGTCTAATTTGTGTGATATGAGAATTACTACCCCAGATTTTTTTCTTGTTCGTTTGCTGGGAAAACTTATTTCTAGCCTTTCACTTTTAGTCTGTGATGGTCTGTTGTCCTGAGGTGGGTCTCTTGTAGGCAGCATATGTGTGGGTCATGCTTTCTTATCCATTCAGCTATTCTGTGTCTTTTGATTGGAGCATTTAATCCTTTTACACTTAAGGTTATTATTGATAGGTACTTATTCATTGCCATTTTGTACCTGTGTTCCTCTCTGTCTCCCTCTTATCCTTCCTTCCCTTAAAGCAGTCCTTTTAGTATTTCTTGTAGAGCTGGTTTGGTGAAGGCATATTCTTTTAGGCTTCTTTTGTCTTGGAAGCTCTTTATTTGGCCATCTATCTTGATTGAGAGCCTTGCTGGGTAAAGTAGCCTTGGTTGTAGGCCTCTGGTTCTCATTACTTGGAATATTTCTTGCCATTCTCTTCTTGCTTGGAATGTTTCCATTGAGAAGTCAGTAGCTAACCTTATTGGGGCTCCCTTGTATGTTACTTCTTTTTTCTCCCTTGCTGCCTTTAAGATTCTCTCTTTGTCTTGGAATTTTGCCATTTTAATGATGATGTGTCTTGAAGTGGGCCTCCTTGGGTTCCTCTTGATTGGGACTCTCTGTGATTCCTGGATTTGTGTGACTTTTTCTCTCATCAAATTAGGGAAATTTTCTCTCATTACACTTTCAAATGTGTTTTCTATCCCTTGTTCTTGTTCTTCTTCTCCTGGTATTCCTATTATTCAGATATTATTACATTTCATATTGTCTTGCATTTCTCTTAATCCTTCTTCATTTTTTCTGAGCCTCTTTTCATTTTCTTGCTCTTTCTGTGAGATGCTTTCTACCTTGTCCTCCAACTTGCTAATCCTATCCTCTGCCTCAACTATCCTACTTTTGAAACTTTCTACTGTGTTCTAATTCGGAAATTGTATTCTTCATTTCCTCTTGTCCCTTGCTGATATTTTATATTTCCTTTTTCATGTTGATGCAGTTTGCAGAGAGATCATTGTAGCTAATTCTGTAGTTTCTGGTAGCTCAATGTGAGCTCTTTGAACTTCGTAATAACCGGTTCTTTGAATTTACTATCCGATAGTTGATTAGCCTCTATTTGATCTAACAGTCTTTCTGAAGTTTCTGCTTTTTCTTTTATTTGGGGATTGTTTCTTTGTCTTCCCATTGTTTGAAACTCTTCTTGTTAGTCTCAGCTTCTAAAATTGATCTGTTCTGACTCCCTGGGTTTATGGTATGAACTTCTGTGGTATAATACTCGTAAATTTCAGTGGTGCAGACTCCTTTAGGTATGTTGATGTTCTCCGTCTCCACTACTCCTGCACTGGTCCTCGAGCTGATCCTTGAGCTGGTCACCTCCCATAGCCAAGTCCTCTGGCACCCAGGCCCTTCACAGGGCCTACAGATTTATAACTTTCTTTTATCAAAGTACTTCAGAATCAGTGGAAAGGATTTGTGTACCAAGGAGCTCTTGTTGCCCCAGATGAATGACAAGACAATCCACCACGTACAAATTCCCTCAGAAATCACAACAGAATACAGTGAAGGGTTACAAATAGCGACATAGCATTCGTAAGCCACAGAAGCAAAGGTAATGGATTCTGTGTCCGGAAAAGCACACAAAAAATAAAACTTCAAGGCATGGCCATAATAAGAAATAGGTTTGTTCTCTGAAAGGAAATTGGTCAGCATTTTGGGAGCCATGACTAGGGAGTAAGAAAGGTCTACAAAGGGTAGTTTACTAAGGAAAAATTACATGGGGGATTGGAAATATGGATTAATTTTAAATAACATCCCTAATACATTGTCCCCATTGAAGTCATACAATACAGTGTCAGAACCATAAGGAGCAGGACCATCTACACAGTCCAGGTGGAGATGGGCATTCTAAGAGAATAAGCTCAGTCATCTTAGTGTAGGTACCAGTTATAGATTCCATGTTCTATGATGTTTTGTTTTTATGAGAATTCTAACATGCTAAAATGCCATATTGATGGAAAGAAAAAATAGATATCATTATAAGGTTATTTCATTGTTTCAACAAACTTATAAACAAGTAATAAAATAAAGAACCTCAGCCACAATCCTTTTCAAATACAAACCCTGAGAAACACATATAGGAAATTATATATATTTTAGTTTGATATACTCCCATTCATTTATTCTTGCCTTTACTTCCTTGCTTTGGGGTCAAACTCATAAAATACTCTGTAAGATCAAGCTCCATTAATTTCTTCTGTGTAATTCAGTGTTTCAAGTCTTATACTTAAGTCTTTGATCCATTTTGAGTTAATTTTTGTGTATGGGAACACAGTCTAGCTTCATTCTTTTTGCATGTGACTTTCCAATTTTTCTAGCACAGTTCATTGGAGAGGCTTTCTTTTCTCCATTGAATTTTTTGACTCCTTTATTGAGAATTATTTGCCCACATTCATTTGGGTTTATTCTGAGCTCTCAGTTCTGTTCCACAGTTCTGTCCCAACACTGTGTCTTGGTTCTTCTGCCAACCATGTTGTTTTAATTATTGTACTCTGTGGTATAATTTGAAGTCTCGGATGGTGATGCAACCACCTTTCTTCTTTTTTTTTCCAAATTGCTTTGGCTGTTTGGGGTCTTCTGTGGTTTCATACAACTACAATGATATTCTTATTCTATTTCTTTTAAAAATGTAATTAGTATTTTGATAATGATTGCATTAAATCTGTACATTGTTTTGGGTAATATGAACATTTTAACTATGTTGATTTAAGGTATTTAAAGGTAATTTAAGTGAAGTCTTTAAGGTATTCACTATAAAGAACCATGTCATCAGCAAAAATTTTATTATTTTTCTTCTTGATTTGTTTGTCTTTAATTACTTTCTCGTGCCTCGTTGCTCTGGCTAGACCACCCAGTTCTACTTGGAATGAGAGTGCTGAGAATGATCATCTTGTCCTGTTCCTGATCTTAGAGGAAAAGCTCTCAGTTTTTCGCCACTGAGTAGGATATGAGACCAGTGTTTGTCCTGTAAGGCCCTTATGATGTCAATAGATCTTCTTTCTATTTTATTGGGTGTTTTAATTATAAACAGATATCTTGCCAAATGCTTTCTCTGCAATTCTCAATGTGATTATGTGATTTTTACCCTTTATTTTGTTCATGTGATGTATTACATTGAAATAGATCAAAGACCTAAATCTAAGACCCGAAACACTAAATTACAAAGAAGGTACTAAAACTATGGACTCTGATCTTAGAGAATATTGTATGAATTAGACTTCAAAGGCAAAGGAAGTAAAGGTGGAAACAAAGGGGACTGTATCAAACTCAAAAGCTTCTGCACATCAAAAGAAACTGCCAACAGAACAAAAAAGCAGCCATCCAAATTGAAGATATTTGAAAACAATAGCTCTGACAGAATTTACACCTAACTTATATATAAACAACTCATACATATGAATACCAAACAAACAATCTGACTTAAAAATGGGCAGAGGACCTGAACAGATGGTTCTCCCAAGAACACATACAAATGCCTATCAGATATATGAAAAGATGCTCAACTTCACTAGCTATTAGGGAAATGCAAATCACAGCTATAATCAGATGTGACCTCACTCCTGTTAGAATGGCTATCATCACCATAAGACAAAATATAACAAGTGTTGGAAAGATTGTAGAAAAAAGGAACCCTCTTTCACTTCTGGTAGGAACGTAAACTGGTATAGCCATGTGGGGAAGCAGTTTAGAGCTTCCTTAAAAAAATAAGAATAGTTACCATATGGCCCAGAAACACCTCTTCTGAGTGCATACCCCCAAAATCTAAAAAGCTTGAGTGGCAAAGACACATGCACCTACATGTTCATTGCAGTGCTATCCACAGTGGCCAAAATGTGGAAACCATGAAAGTGTCCTTCAATAATAGCTCTTCCATAGAGGATTCAGTAAAGAACATGTGGTACATAGTACAATGGAACACTGCTTAGCCATAAGAAAAGATGTAATTCTGCCATTTGCCATAATGTGGATAGACTTTGAGAATATCATGTTAAGTGAAATAAGTCGGTCATAAAAAGCTAAGAACCACATGTTTTCACTTATATATGAGGTAAAAACTGAAACTCATAGGTATAGACAACAGTATTGTGGCTGTCAGAGGGTGTGGGATGGGGGAGTAATAAAGAGTAAAGGCAGTCAAACCTATGGTGACAGAAGGTGGTTTGACTTTGGGTGCAAAATGCAATATACAGAGCATGGGCCATAGAGATGTGCACTTGAAATCTACATAATCTTGTTGACCAGTGTCACCCCAATAAATTTAATTATAAAATAAAATAAAAGTACAATACGTATAGATACAAAAAAAGAAATGTACTTAATGGTACTAATCATCATAAGGCATCATAATAACCATAGGCTGGAGGACTTGATTATTTAATAAATATCACATGTAGTAAATTATTCCATAACAGTTTTTCTTTCTAATTATTGAGTAAATCATCATGTTGTTATCTTGAACCAGAAGATAATTGAGTCATGTTCCCCTTGGGGAAACTCTTTCATTTTCATTAATCATTGACTAAGGGAATATAAATGATCTAAATTACTGTGTTCATAATGTATCTAAACCTTCACTTGGTGATACACAGGTAAATAGAGAAAAATTTAGGTCACTTGAAAAATAGTTTATGAGGTCCGACCTAAAAATGTGAATGCCAAATGTTATAAAATCTCCTCTAGTTGTTCCCTATCGCCTGAGTAACTACAACCCAAAAGATACAAACTATTGAATTTATGTTTGCAGAGTTAAGTAGGAGTTTTCCAAATTGAGTGTCTGCTTTTGTTTTTATGGTGGAAGGAGAATGATCAGATTAAAGCCAGAACAATAAAGAAAACATTGGACCTATTCAACTACCTGAGTGCTTGTATTTTGCTCTAATGAAGAAATAATCAATTATCCTTTATTTTGCTAGTTTTGTGATATAGAAGTCACTTCAAGTTAATGCTATTTCATAATATTCTCTAGTTTTAATGTTTAAAGTCTATTTAAATATATATCGAGAATCATGTTTTATTTCACTGTGAGTGACAATAGGAGAGGGCAGTTACAGAATGAGGCCATGATACAGTAAGAGACACTATAATGCTGGGGAATGTGCTCAGTGCATGGCCATTATTATTTTTCTCCACTTTGCCAACTTACTATTTCAGCGCTGAGGCGAAGATGTTTGGAATTTTCTGCCTTCTATGAAAACTGTGTCTTTGAACTGGTTTGGTATTAATTTCAAAAGCTGATGCTATATTATTAAATTCTTAAAAATCACAGGCATTTTTCTTTATAACTCTGAATCTTTTCAAAGGATTTTAATATTGACTTATGTATACCAAATATAATATTTATTTTGGCATCTAAGGGAAATACCTGATTCAGCTAAGATTTAGCTAGTGTTCAACATTGTAGTCTTCTACTATCTTACTTTCCCAAGTAAAATTAAGCCCACGGTAATGTGGCAAATGCAATTGTGATGAGCTGTGTGGTTAAAGAAAAAATCATAATTGAAATAAGATTCATTGTATTTAATCTTGAAAGAATAATATCTCAGTACTTATTAATAATTACAAAACAAATATAATACATTTAGCTAAGAATGAAATATAGCTGGAAGCTAAGGTCATATATTTTCAATGATTAGTGATAATATTAGTTTTGGAATCTAATATTTACTCTAACATTTAAAAATAAATATATCTGATGACAAAGGGTCAATTATATAGTCATCAATAATTTGTAACAAAAAATGACAAAATTGAAAGAAATTGCTTTACACATGTATTGCTTTACACATTTAATTAGTCTGCCTATATGCTATCATATCTGCTTAGTCATTCAAACATATTGCTATTTTAAAGGGGAATAAACTGTGAAGAGGAAGCCTAATCTCACACTTGACATTTTTTTTAGCTTTTCAAATTTTACTTTTAAATGTTATATGGGATGTGAACTCGTGAGAAGAAAGCATGAAAGCTTCGTACAAAAATAACAAATTAATATGATTTTAAAATGCATTTTTTTTTGCTTTTTTTAAATTAATTTTTTACTCTCAATAAACAGTATTTATTATTTCACCTGCTACATATTTATTTATTTTTTTAACATGCTTTTTATTTAGTTATTTTTCAAATACAGTTTTTTGTCTATTTCTCCCATCCCAGCCTCCCCTGCCCCTTGCTCCCCACCTCCCTCCCATTTCCACCCCCCTTAGTTCTCATTCCTGTGTCCTTCCTATTTGTTCCTCCAAATCCCTCCCCCTCTTTCCCCTTAACTTCCCTTCCTTCTCCCCTCTGGTCACTGTCCTATTTTTCTCTATTTCAGTGTCTTTTTTTTCTGCTTGCTTGTTTGTTTTGTTGTTTAGCTTCCTGTTAAAGGTGAGATCATATGGTATTTGTCTTTCAGCACCTGGCCTAGTTCACTCAGCATAATGCTTTCCAGTTCCATCCATGTTGTTGCAAAAGGTACCTTCTTTCTCTCTGCAGCATAGAGCTCCATTGTGTATATGTACCACAATTTTTGGATCCATTCATTTACTGATGGGCACCTAGGTTGCTTCCAACTCTTGGCTATTGTAAATTGTGCTGCTATGAACATTGTGGTGCATAGGTTCTTTGATATTGATGTTTTAGGATTCTTAGGATATAATCCCAGCAGTGGAATTGCTGGGTCAAAAGGCAGGTCGATTTTTATTTTTCTGAGAAAATTCCATACTGTTTTCCATAATGGTTGTACCAGTCTGTAATCCCACCAACAGTGAATTAAGGACCCCTTTTCCCCACAACCCCTCCAACATTTGTTGTTTGTTGCTTTGTTTATGATAGCCATCCTGACTGGTATAAAGTGGTATCTCATTGTTGTTTTAATTTGCATCTCTCTGATAGCTAATGATATTGAGCATCTCTTCATGTGTCTCTCAATGTTCTGTATGTCCTCCTTGGAGAAGTGTTTGTTCAAGTCCTTTTCCCATTCTTAGGGTGGAGTCGTGTAAGTTCTTTGTATATTTTGGAGATTAAACCTTTGTCTGAGGTATCATTGGCAAATATGTTTTCCCATACAGTTGGTTGTCTTGCTAATTTAATACTGTTTTCTTTAGCCACGCAGAAGCTTTTTATTTTGATGAGATCCCATTTGTTTGTTCTTTCCTTTATATTCCTTGCTCTAGGGGACATATCAGTAAAAAAGTTGCTGCGTGAAATATCTGAGATTTTCTTGCCGATGTTCTCCTCTGGGACTTTAATGGTCACACTTGACATTTAATCATGACCAGGGCAATGAGCACTCACTTTTGGATCTAAATTCTATGTTATTTTTCCTAAACAGGTATGTCATTGAACTGAGATCAAGAATTGAGGTTAATTTTATCTTGTGACTTTTGGTCATATTTTTAATACAGACTTAATCATTTTCATTGAAGTTTGTATTTCAATTTGGCTTACTGTTATCATGAGCCATCATCCATTAAAAATTCTTGATTGTTCTTTCAGATAAACCTAAGATCTAACAGAGGAAGAAGTTTTTACACATTAGCTCATGAAATGTTACAATCAATGCAGCAGCTACTCTGTAGAACAAAAACAAATTCAGCTTGTTCTCTGTTGAACATAACTGTCAAAATTCAACTTTATTCACATATTTTATCAATTTTTACCCCAGTGTTGCAGAATAAATATTAATATTCTCATTCTATAGGTGATTAACTTATAGTATATCATTTTACAGCATTACTGAAAGGTCTAGAATGCTGACTTTCTATTCTGATGCTCTGCACACTGATATACTATCTGATGTGAATCACTATCAAAAGAAAATTATTTTTAATCAATCACTTGGTGTTCTAAAGTGACTTAATCAGAAAACAGCTAATAGAATGCATTTATAAATTATCAATTAACCTGATAGCTTTGGAAATGTCATGGATTCACATAGTCAGTGGACACCTACCATTTCCATTTAATTTTGCAGTGAGTGGCATGGACACTTGACCCACTTACTTGTCACTATCTACTGATCTGCAACTTGGAAATTCTACATTGCCAAAAAATAATTTGAAAACATGGCTCAACACCTTGTGTCACAATATTGAGTCACAACTCTGTGTATTCTTTTTGTAGTAAGTAAATTGGAATTGCACTAATATCTTTATGCTTGTTTTATAAGATGTCAACATGAAGAATGTCACTGAAGTTACTACATTTGTACTGAAAGGATTCACAGAAAATTTACAAGTGCAAATCATCTTATTCTTCCTATTTCTAGCAATTTACCTCTTTACTCTGGTGGGAAATTTAGGGCTGATTGTATTGGTCATTGGAGATTCCAGGCTCCACAACCCCATGTACTATTTTCTCTGTGTGCTATCATCTGTGGATGCCTGCTTCTCCTCAGTAATTACACCAAATATGTTAGTAGATTTTCTGTCAAAGACTAAAGTCATTTCACTCCTTGGATGTGCAACACAGATGTTTCTCGCAGTTACTTTTGGGACCACAGAATGCTTCCTCTTGGCTGCAATGGCATATGATCGCTATGTGGCAATCTACAACCCTCTCCTGTATTCAGTTAGCATGTCACCCAGAGTCTATGTGCCACTCATCATTGCTTCCTACATAGGTGGCATTGTGAATGCCTCTACACACACAGTAGCCACGTTTAGCCTATCCTTCTGTGCCTCCAATGAAATCAGACATGTCTTTTGTGACATCCCTCCCCTCCTTGCTATTTCCTGTTCTGACACTGACACAAACCAGCTTCTACTCTTCTATTTTGTGGGCTCCATTGAGATCGTCACTATCCTGATTGTCCTGATCTCCTATGGCTTCATTCTGTTGGCTATTCTGAGGACACGTTCTGCTGAAGGGAGGAGAAAAGTCTTTTCTACATGTGGCTCTCACTTAACAGGAGTGTCAGTTTATCATGGAACAATCCTCTTCATGTATGTGAGACCGAGTTCTAGCTATGCCTTGGACCATGACATGATAGTGTCAACATTTTATGCCATTGTGATTCCCATGCTGAATCCCATCATCCATAGTCTGAGGAACAAAGATGTGAAAGAGGCAATGAAAAGAGTATTTGGGGAAAATGGGATTTTCAATAAAGTATCTTTTTACAGTTAAAAATTAGTTAAAAATTGACAGTTATGTTATATGCTTCAATGTTAAAAAGACATGAGGAGCCTGTTTGCTTTTCTTGTCAGAATGGCTATCATCAATATATCAACAAATGATTGTTTGCTAACATGAAGAGAAAAGGGAACCATTGTGCACCCTGGGTGGGAATGCAGGTTGGTGCAGCCACTGTGGAAAGCAGATTGGACTTAATGAAAAATGTAAAGATGTAGCCCTGACCACTGTGCCTCATCTAGCTGGGTATTAGCCCACAGACTGAATGGTCCCCAGTTAGTTTCCCTTTCAGGACACATGACTGAGTAGTGGGTTCCATCCCCAGTTGGGACATGTAAAAGAAGCACCCAACTGATCAATGTGTCTATCACTTCCTATTTGACGTCTTTCCCCTCTCCTAAAAAACAAATCAATAAAATCTGTTAGAATGTAGCTTACAAAAATTTATAAATAGAACTGAATGGTAAAGTGAGGATAAATGGTGATTGAAGGAGACATAATTTGGGTGATGAACACACAACACAATTTACAGATGATGTAGTATAGAGCTGTAACCCTGAAACCTATGTAATTTTCTTAAACAATGTCACCTAATTAATTCAATCAAAAAATATATCAAAAATTTCAAAAGTTGAAAAATATTTTATAAATATAAAAATGGAACTGCCTTAAGACCCAATGATTCCACTTCCGGAATTATATCTGGAAAAAACTAAAATGCTAATTTAAAAAATATATATGCACCTCTATGTTCATTGCAGAGTTAATTAAACAGCCAAGGTTTGGAAGCAGCCAAAGTGCTTATCAGTAACTGAGTGGATAAGAACACTTGTGGTAGTTTACACAATGGCATACAACTCGACCATAAAACAGAAAGTAATTTTACCTTTTGCAATATCATGGATGGGTATAGCAGATATTATGCTAAGTGAAATAAGCCAATCAGAGAAAGACAAGTACCATATGATTTCACTTTGATCTGGAACCTAATGAACAGAATAAGGTAACAAACAAAATAGAAACAGATTCATAGACACAGAGAACAGATGACAGTTGTCAGAGGAGAGAGAGTTTGGGGGAATGTGTGGACAAAGTGAAGGGATTAAGCAGTACAAATTGGGAGTTACAGGGTAGCCACAGAAATGTGGATTACAGCACAGGAACTATGAGGTCTGTCAAGAAAGTATCCATCCACACAATATTTAAAAAAAAAAAGGAGGCATTTGTTGAAGAAGATACAACATACAAGAAACATCGTATGTAGGACAATGACACCTTAGTCCTCTTCAAAGTAGGCACCTTGGGACCTCACATAGTTCTCCCAATGGCCATCAGCTGTCCCCTCATATTTTCCTGAGTATCACCAATAGTCTGAAACCTCTTCCATTTCAAAGGTGATTTTAGTTTTGGGAAAGCCAGAAGTTGTAAGGTGCCAAATCTGGTTGGTAAGGCTGAGTCACATGGGTGATTTGATACTAAGCAAAAAACTCAGCATAAGATGTGATGCATGGGCAGACATCCTGTTGTGATGAAGCTGCCAATCACCAGTTACCCATAATGGCAGCCATTTTCATCATATTACATCTCCCAACCAATGAGGAACTTTGATGTGGTACTATTTATTAATTGTTTCGCCCAGAGGGGTGTAGTCATGATAGAAAACACTTTCAAAATCAAAAAACACAGTTAAGATGGTCTTGATATTGCTACAACTTTGTCGCTCCTTCTTTGGCCATGGAGAGACAAGAGACTTCCATTGGCACAGCCAGTCCTTTGTGTCTGGATCACAGCCTTATACTCAAAATTCATCTCCGATTATGCTCTTCTTGAGGAAATCTGGTTCACTGGTAGTGCTTTAAATCAAGTCATCAGCAACTTCAACATGATGTTCCTTTTGTCTTGGCAGCAGAAGCCATGGAACACATTTTGCCACAACATATTTTGTGCTGAGCTCCTGAGTCAAAATCTCAGACACAGTAGTTTTTGGAATCCCCAGGTTACCTTCTATTTCTTGCACTGTCAATTGCCAATCTTTGTTTGTTGCAGCCCATACACATTGAACATTTCAGGAGTTGTGCTTGTTGCCTTCCAGAACATGGGTTCAACAGATTCTCAACTATCTGAATCATTTGTGCCACACTTTTATTTGTGCAGCAGTCATTGCATTTTCCCCAAAAGCCTTCTGAATTATCTGAATAGTTTCTGCAGGGGAATGCTTAAATATAAAGTAAAATTTGATGCAGATTCTTTGCTCTACTCAGCCATTTTGAATGAGATGGCCACACAGAACACATACTCACCCCATGGTGTCTACAACACCCACTGATTAGTGCAGTGAAGTCATCATTATTCACACATGTACCTTCCAGTCCAATCTCCTTGGCTGCCAGGTTACATCAATATCACAAACCATTCTTGTTACTATTAGTAACAGTGGCTGGAGTTTTTCCAGACAGACCTCAAACAGTCAATGACATTGAGAAAAATATTTGTAGAGTCAGGTGTATACATGAAGCAGTGATGGGGCCACTCTGAATTACATGATTGTCTAACCTCTTAACTGACCATCTGAAACTACAGCAGAATAATCTTAAGTGTAATTGATCATTGAAAATTTTAAAAAAGAAACAATAGTGAGAAAAATTATAATGTAGCAACAGGAAGAGAACTCACTAAGGAGAGACACTTATAGGAGGGAAATGGGTGAATAGCACTGGGGAGAGAATTCAAACAGGATAAAAGGAATGTGGAGAAACTGTTGGGGGGATATATTGTGAAAAAAGGTGTTTTTTTGTGTTTGTCCTGCTAAGGTGTTATTTAAATTTAATGATTCTATTTTAGAGAAATATTGTTAGTGTTCTATGGTCTAAGGAGATTCTTTTTCGCTGAAATTCAAAGGGTTTTCAAAAAGAAATTAATGATAATGATAGTAATATTGGTAACTATAGTAATCACAAAAACAAAAGGAAACAATAAAAGGAAACTGAAGGGAAGAAGAGTGGACAAATACCACTTAAAGTTATTCTTGAAGGACACATGCACTTGCAGTGAAAGTCAGGTCTGTGGGAAGAAGCAGTGTCGAAGATGAACACAGCAGGCACGCTTTTCTGTGTCTTGGTTCCTGGGCACAGAGACTGAGGAGGGGGAGCATCTGCACAGGCATCACAGGGTGGGATGGGTCAGAGTAAAGTAGAACCAGAGCTGGGTCAGCATCAGGCCTCTAGGGAAAAGTGTCAATATGAGCAGAAAATGTGTCATACTCATTTTCATTGCATAAGTATGTCTATATCAAAGAAAAAAATTAAGTTGCAGTGTTCTCCCTTCCTTCCTGCCTTTATACAAATTTTATGTTTGTTTATAATTGTTATTGTATTAAAACGTTCTCTTCCTAAAGGGGTATCTTTGAAAAAATATGCAAAATAATCTCCTTAGAAGTAAAGCCCAACCTAAGAATATTTCCCTATAGTGGAATAATTATGTTTAAATAACACCTCAACAATTATGCAGAGCAGTATGTTCTCATTTATTGTCTGCTCTTTAGAAGGTTCATCCCACCATGCATGCCTTCTTAAATGTCAAAACTAAACCATAGTCACTAATATTCATCAACCTCACACATCCAAATCATACATGTGATAATAAAGACTGACTCTGTGTGTGTGTGTGTGTGTGTGTGTGTGTGTGTGTGTGTGTGTGTGAGAGAGAGAGAGAGAGAGAGAGAGAGATTGGAAACTGAAGGAATCCTTAAACACAGCTCAAATCACAAAGATGAATAAGTTTTTGCTTTACAATTTTAAGGGCCTGAATAAAAAGAATAATCACAAATACAATAAAAGAATTAGCCTTAGAGAAGATAAAATAGATACAAGTACCTTTCTGTTAAATTTTAAAAATAGGTTAATATTTTATAGAACTATGGGTAAAGAATTCTCATGGATAATTCATAAACAGAGCAACCTGTAGGCTAATGAATATATTTAACATTAATAATCATTTGAAAAGTATGAATGTAAAGTACTTCTACACTTATAATATTTGCAACAATTAAAAAGCCTGGGACTATGAAGTGATGCACAAAAATATGTAAACTTTATTATTGTTTATTACAGAGACGATTTAAAAGCAACTAAAATGCCCATCTACTCTAAATGTACAAACCAAATCCATAGAAATCAGGATAATTAAATCTCAAAATAGGATGACTGAGAAATATATATACCAAACACAAAATGGTGTAAACATTTTAAGTCCACTTATATAAATTTTAAGATCCAATTAAATGCACTTTAGAACCATATAACTATTATGTCTTGTATGTGCATACATTATATATATGTATTTACATATACATTAATATACATATTTATAATGTACATACATTATATGATGTACTTATATGTGTGTATATATAGATATATATCAATGTATCAGAGAATATTAAAGTAAACACCCTTTATTTTTAAAAATATGCACAATCCTTAGGACATTATAATAGGTGAAATATGCTAGTCACAGAAATACAAATACTGCATGTACCTTTTACATGAGGCATCTAAAACAATCAAACACAAAGAAGTGGAGGGTAGGATGGCAGTTGACAGGGAGTGGGGGGAGGGGAAATGGCTGTTGCTATTCAACAAGCATAAAGTCGTAGTTATGAAAAAGCTATTTCCTGATTACATCCTGGAGATATGTATACAACAGTGTGCCTGTAGTTCACTGCATTTGTTACTTAAAAATTTGTTAAGAGGGTAGATGTCATGTTAAATGTTCATACCACAATAACACTAAATAAAACTATTTAGAAACAGAAAAAGGTTGAAATTGTTAATAGCTGTTGTCTCTAGATGGATGGGGGGGATGTGAATGAGAGAGGTTGTTTCAATGGAAATTTAGCTTATACGTAGCTGTGCATTGTTTTAAAATAATGAATCTTTAAGATAAAACTATTATTTAATGTGAGTGATAAATATAGGATACTTATAAGGTTCTTTCATGTGTATTTATGTGTGTATGTGTGCATATAGACATATGTCTGTTTCTTAAACATGTTTTCGAAGGTGAAACTTGTGACCCAATGATAGCATTATCTTACAGTTTTGTCTGCTTGCCCAAGGTAAATTTACCAAGTATCCTAATCCAGACTTGGGAAATGGAAAATAAATAATAAGACTTAAATGAGACATCAAGTTGTAACATGAAGCATCCATAACAAAAACCATGAAAGAAACAGTTTAAAAAATCTTTACAATGTTATAAGAATGCTAAATAGATGGGAAGGTGGCAGAGCTGATGAAGAATGAAAGTCCTATTAACTGAGAACAGTACAGACTGTGTCTGTGGTCACACGAAAGGCAATACCCAATGGACGTTAGGGAGGAAACCACCATACAACCTCCATGGGGCTATCAGAGCCTGAAAAGAACCCCAGTTTAAATTTATCATGATGGTAACTTGAAATCGGTAAAAAATCTTCATAATTTCCTCTTTATTGTTCACAATTTGTCTATTCTTTTAATTCTAAAGCTTAGAATGTGCTATAACCTTCTTAAATATACCAGGGTGAAGAAAGAATAATTGTGTCTTGCCCTAAAGAACAGAATATTCTAGAAAATTACATGCATGTTGTCACTGCCTCTTTACCAAAGTTACAATTATATTAAAAGTAGGTTATGGCTCCGAAAACAAAAACTCAGTTTTATTTCATGGTTTTAAGATGCTTATTGTACTTATTCATTCACTTATTCAACATTTCATTAGTCAGTCTTTTGAAATATATTTTGAATATATACGATTCTCTGTGATAAATTTAGCAGCTGTTCATAGAGCTGCTAAATTATTTCAAAGAAAAACTATTTAGACATGTCTTTTTCACTTATAAGTCTTATGGACTAGAAAATTCTACACAGCAGGAAAATAAAATATTATAATATTTAATTAAAATATTTATATATGCGTGAAAACGATGCCTATATTATATAAAAAACATCTTGCTTTTGAGTAATTTAATCAAATACTAAAAATAAGACCAGGTTTCTGATGGGGGCCTTACTGATTTCAATAAAACATTATATTCATTCTTCTTATAAACATTCACATTTTAAATTTATATTTTATACCATGTGGTTTTTATGGCAAATACACCACAGCTTGTTTTTGACTCAAGAATAAAGGCTTTGCATGTAGTCTACACCCCAAAATTTACATTATAATTGAGCTTTGGGGTGACAATCCTGTGTTTTATGTCCAATTTTTGTTTCCACCCCAAGGACCAGCAACACTTTCCAAAGATAGGGGTGCAATTCAAAATAAAGGGTGTAATCATTACATCTGATTATTACTTAACATGATTATGTAAGTCCCTAGGCTATCTCCATCTTTTTTATTCCTCATTCAAGCCTTGACCAAAATTTAGAAAACTAGCCTTTAAAAGACTGTTTTTAGACCCTAACACAATCAATGCCAAAATGGTAAATAATAGTTTAGTATGTTTTCATAAAGTGTACAGATTTACAATCATTGTGCTTTTATTCTCTCATGTCTGTATCTTGTTGTTCAGCACTGTGTACAGGAGATTCCCCCAAGCCATTGCACGTGTGGACAATTTGTGCACTGTCTTTGCTGTGCAGTATTCCAGTGAATAAGCATGTTAAATATTTTTGTGAAATCTCAAATAATGCTACATTGATCATTTTGTACCACAGATTGATGTCCTGTATGCTGGATCAGTTTGTATGTATTTGAGGTATACAGTAATCAAGTCATATAATATTTTATACATCTTTTTCTGATCTGTTTCACTCAACATTATGTTTGTAAAATTTCTCTATGCTGTAGCATGTGAAAGCAGTTTATTCATCTTCATTGCTGTGTAGTTTTCCAATGTACAAACTTATCATGACGTAATTGGCCAAATCTAGACCACAGGTCAGCAAACTATAGCACATAAAGTTTTATTGAAGCTAGGATGGAACATTTCTTTCTATATTGTTGATGTTTTCCTTTATGAAACAAAAGCAAATCTCAGTGGTTGCAGAAAATTTTTATAGCCCACAAACCTTAATAGAATACACTACTTATCACTTCAAGGAAAAGTCTGTCAACTCCTGAATTAATGTGTTGAGAAAAACCGACTTGTTTTCACTTTTATACTGATGTAAATAATTCAATGGTGAATATTTTGTACATGTGTTTCAGTGAATATATTCATTGCTTACTCTTGAGTATAATTCTAAGATTGTTATCTGGGTCATAGACTATGTATATTATTAACATTAATAAAGTGCTTCAAATGGCTTAGGCAGTCTTTTCGACCTTCACTTAGTTAATCATGTAACAATCGATGACACAGGTACTATATTCTCCCCATTTCACAGATAGTTCACTGAGGCATAGGAAAAAATAAGTTACTTATTCAAAGTGCCATTCAATAGCTGGGTACAGAGCTGGCATATGGATCAAGGGAATCTGGCTTCTTCCCTCATCCACTAATCTGCTCTTGTCAATGGATAATCTATAGATGACCGTACACACATGCACACACACACACACACTTTTCTGAGGTATTTAGTACATCCTTTAAGACAGCCAGCTATAGTCCATTGCGTCATTAACTTTGAGCAACAATTTTAAAACTTTTAATTGTTTTCTTATACTTTGGGGCTATAAACTGTATTGGACTAGCTGAAAAATAAGTGCTTGGTGCAATTCTTGTGAGAGAAGTTGTGTGTGTGCTGTTGCAGGGCTGCTGCAGAAGTTGTGTGGTAGGGCTGTTGCAGGTTGCCAGTTACAGCTTGTGATTAGGGAATTAGATGCATCTTAGAAAGTTGTATCTCACAAAAAATCTAACTTCAGTCCTCTGGCTTTCTTAGTGGTGTCATTTATGTATTTGTTTATTGAACTGTAAATCACAGGTTCAGCTTTAGGATGACCATGTGTAGAACTGAGATAAATTTACCAATACTGGAAGAAGACTCCCATGATGGATGGACACAGAAGTCAGGTGAGAGGCCCATAGAGAGAAGGTTTTCCTCTTCCCACTGAAAAAGGCTTTAAGGCTGAGAAAATAGTGAAAAAGTAGGAGATGATGCTATGATAAAACAGATCATTTTTCTTGAGTTGCCCTGTATGGAGAGATGCCACTGGTTAATTGATCTGTCTGCAGAGGCTAGCTTATCTAGGGGATGGGATCACAGACAAAATGACTCATAACATTTTTTAATCACAGTACTTCAGAATCAGTGCAAAGGATTTGTGTACCAAGGAGTTCATGTTGCCTCCGATGTGTGGGAAAACAATCCACCATGTACAAATTCCCTCAGAAACCACAACAGGATACAGGAAGGGTTACAGATGGCGACATAGCAGTCATATGCCATAGCAGCCAAGGTAAAGAATTCTGTGTCTGGAAAAGCACACAAAAAATAAAACCGCAAGGCATGGCCATAATAACAAATAGGTTTGTTCTCTGAAAGGAAATTGGTCAGCATTTTGGGAGCAATGACTGGGGAGTAAGAAAGGTCTACAAAGGATAGTTTGCTAAGAAAAAAATGCACAAGGGATTGAAAGCATGGGTTAATCTTGATTAACATCCCTAATCCAGTGTCCCCATTGAAATCATACCATTCAGTGTCAGGACCATAAAGAGCAGGACCATCTACACAGTTCAGGTGGAGATGGAAATTCTAAGAGAATAAGCTCAGTCATCTCAGTGTAGGTACCAGTTATAGATTCCATGTTCTATGATGTTTTGTTTTCATGAGCATTCCAACATGCTAAAATGGCATATTGATGGAAAGAAAAAAAATAGGTACCATTACAAGGTTATTTCATTGTTTCAACAAACTTATAAACAAGTAATAAAATAAAGAACCTCAGCCACAATCCTTTTCAAGTACAAACCCTGAGAAATACATGTAGGAAATTATATGTATTTTAGTTTGATATATTTCCATTCATTTATTCTTGCCTTTACTTCCTTGCTTTGGGGTCAAACTCATAAAATACTCTGTAAGATCAAGCTCCATTAATTTCTTCTGTGTAATTCAGTGTTTCAAGTCTTATATTTAAGTCTTTGATCCATTTTGAGTTAATTTTTGTGTATGGGGACACATAGTCTCGTTTCACTCTTTTTGCATGTGACTTTCCAATTTTTCTAGCACTATTTATTACTAGAGAGGCTTTCTCTCTAGCAATAGAGGCTTTATTGCTGGAGAGGCTTTCTTTTCTCCATTGAATTTTTTCACTCCTTTATTGAGAATTATTTGCCCACATGCATTTGGGTTTATTCTGAGCTCTCAGTTCTGTTCCACAGTTCTGTCCCCACACTGTGTTTTGGTTCTTCTGCCAACCATGTTGTTTTAATTATTGTACTCTGTGGTATAATTTGAAGTCTAGGATGGTGATGCAACCAACTTTGTTCTTTGTTTTCCAGATTGCTTTGGCTGTTTGGGGTCTTCTGTGGTTTCATACAACTACAATGACATTCTTGTTCTATTTCTTTTAAAAATGTCATTAGTATTTTGATAATGATTGCATTAAATCTGTAGATTGTTTTGGGTAATATGAACATTTTAACTATGTTGATTTAAGGTATTTAAAGGTAATTTAAGTGAAGTCTTTAAGGTATTCATTATAAAGAATCATGTCATCAGCAAAAAGTGACAATTTTATTATTTTTCTTCTTGATTTGTTTGTCTTTAATTACTTTCTCTTGCCTCGTTGCTCTGGCTAGACCACCCAGTCCTACCTGGAATGAGAGTGCTGAGAATGGTCATCTTGTCCTGTTCCTGATCTTAGAGGAAAAACTCTCAGTTTTTCACCATTGAGTAGAATATTAGACGAGTGTTTGTCCTGTAAGGCCCTTATGATGTCAATAGATCTTCTTTCTATTTTATCGAGTGTTTTAATTATAAACAGATATCTTGCCAAATGCTTTCTCTGCATTTCTCAATAGATTATGTGATTTTTACCCTTTATTTTGTTCATATGTTGTATTACATTGAAATAGATCAAAGACCTAAATCTAAGACCCGAAACACTAAATTACAAAGAAGGTACTAAAACTATGGTCCCTGATCTTAGAGAATATTTTATGAATTTGACTTCAAACACAAGGGAAGTAAAGGTGGAAACAAAGGGGACTGTATCAAACTCAAAAGCTTCTGCACATCAAAAGAAACTGCCAACGAACAAAAAAGCAGCCATCCGAATACAAGATATTTGAAAACAAGAGCTCTGACAGAATTTATACCTAACTTATATATAAACAACTCATACAAATCAATACCAAACAAACAATCTGACTTAAAAATGGGCAGAGGACCTGAACAGACACTTCTCCCAAGAAGAAATACAAATGGCTATCAGATATATGAAAAGATGCTCAACTTCACTAGCTACTAGGGAAATGCAAATCACAGCTATAATTAGATGTGACCTCACTCCTGTTAGAATGGCTATTATCAACATAAGAAAAAAAATGACAAGTGTTGGAAAGATTATGGAAAAAAGGAACCCTCTTTCACTGCTGGTAGGAATTTAAACTGGTAGAGTCACTTTGGAAAGCAGTTTGGAGCTTCCTTAAAAAATAAGAATAGTTACCATATGGCCCAGGAACACCTCTTCTGAGTGCATACCCCCCAAATCTAAAAAGCTTGAGTGGCAAAGACACATGCACCTCCATGTTCATTGCAGTGCTATCCACAGTGGCCAAAACATGGAAACCATGAAAGTGTCCTTCAATAATAGCTCTTCCATAGAGGATTCAGTAAAGAACATGTGGTACATAGTACAGTGGAAAACTGCTTAGCCATAAGAAAAGATGTAATTCTGCCATTTGCCATAATGTGGATGGACTTTGAGAATATCATTCTAAGTGAACTAAGTCAGGCATAAAAAGCTAAGAACCACATATTTTCACTTCTATATGGGGTAAAAAACTGAAACTCATAGGTACAGACAACAGTATTGTGGCTGTCAGAGGGTGTGGGATGGGGGAGTAATAAAGAATAAAGGCAGTCAAACCTATGGTGACAGAAGGTGGTTTGACTTTGGGTGCAAAATGCAATATACAGAGCATGAGTCATAGAGATGTGCCCTTGAAATGTATATAATCTTGTTGACCAGTGTCACCCCAATAAATTTAATTATGAAATAAAATAAAAGTACAATAATTATAAGTGCCAAAAAAAGAAATGTACTTAATGGTACTAATCATCATAAGGCATCATAATAACCATAGGCTGGAGGACTTGATTATTTAATAAATATCACATGTAGTAAATTATTCCATAACAGTTTTTCTTTCTAATTATTGAGTAAATCATCATGTTGTTATCTTGAACCAGAAGATAATTGAGTCATGTTCCCCTTGGGGAAACTCTTTCAATTTTCATTAATCATTGACTAAGGGAATATAAATGATCTAAATTACTGTATTCATAGTGTATCTAAACCTTCACTTGCTGATACACAGGTAAGAAGAGAAAAATTTAAGTCACTCGAAAAATATTTTATGAGGTGTGACCTAAAAATGTGAATGCCAAATGTTATAAAATCCTCTTTAGTTGTTCCTATTGCATGGGTAACTACAACCCAAAAGATACAAACTATTGAATTTATGTTTGCAGAGTTAAGTAGGAGTTTTCCAAATTGAGTGTCTGCTTTTGTTTTTATGATGGAAGGAGAATGATCAGATTAAAGCCAGAACAATAAAGAAAACATTGGAACTATTCAACTACCTGAGTGCTTGTATTTTGCTCTAATGAAGAAATAATCTATTATCCTTTATTTTGCTAGTTTTGTGATATAGAAGTCACTTCAAGTTAATGCTATTTCATAATTTTCTCTAGTTTTAATGTTTAAAGTCTATTTAAATGTATATCAAGAATCACGTTTTATTTCACTGTGAGTGACAATAGGAGAGGGCAGTTACAGAAGGAGGCCATGATACAGTAAGAGACACTGTAATGCTGGGGAATGTGCTCAGTGCATGGCCATTATTATTTTCTCCTGTTTGCCAACTTACTACTTCAATGCTGAGGCAAAGATATTTGGAATTTTCTGCCTTCTATGAAAACTGTGTCTTGGAACTGGTTTGGTATTAATTTCAAAAGCTGATGCTATATTATTAAATTCTTAAAAATCACAGACTTTTTTTATAACTGAATCCTTTCAAAGTATTTATAATTGACTTATGTATACCAAATATAATATTTATTTTGGCATCTAAGGGAAATACCTGATTCAACTAAGATTTAGCTAGTGTTCAACATTGTAGTCTTTACTATCTTACTTTCCCAAGTAAAATTAAGCCCACGGTAATGTGGCAAATGCAATTGTGATGAGCTGTGTGGTTAGAGAAAACAATCATAATTGAAATAAGATTCATTGGATTTAATCTTGAAAGAATAATATCTCAGTATTTATTAATAGTTATAAAACAAATACAATTTAGCTAAGAATGAAATATTTAGCTGGAGGCTAAGGTCATATATTTTAAATTATTAGTCATAAATTAGTTTTCGAATCCAATATTTGCAGTTTAAAAAATAAATATATCTGATGACAAAGGATAAATTATGTAGTCATCACAAATCTGTAACCAAAAAATGACAAATTTGAAAGAGATTACTTTATACATGTATTGCTTTACACATTTAGTTAGTGTATGCTATCTGCCTATATGCTTTCATATCTGCTTGGTCATTTAAACATATTGTTATGTTAAAGTGGAATAAACTGTGAAGAGGAAGCCTAATCTCACACATGACATTTAATTATGGCCAGGGAAACGAACACTCACCTTCAGATCTAAATCCTGTGTTAATTTTCCTCAACAGCTAAGTCATTGAACTGAGATCAAGAATTGTATTGGGGTTGATTTTTTTTCTTGTGACTTTTGGTCATATTTTTAATACAGACTTAATCATTTTCATTGAAGTTTGTATTTCACTGCTTAATTTGGCTTACTGTGATCATGAGCCATCATCCATTAAAAATTCTTCATTGTTCTTTCAGATAAACCTAAGAACTAACAGAGGTAGAAGTTTTTACACATTAGCTCATGAAATGTTACAATCCATGCAGCAGCTACTCTGTAGAACAAAAACTAATTCAGCATGTTCTCTATTGAACGTAACTGTCAAAATTCAACTTTATTCGCATATTTTTTCCATTTTTACCCCATTGTTGCAGAATAAATATTAATATTCTCATTCTATAGGTGACTAATTTATAGTATATCATTTTACAGCATTACTGGAAAATCTAGAATGCTGACTTTCTATTTCAATGCTCTGCACCCTGATATACTATCTGATATGAATCACTATCAAAAGAAAATTATTTTTAATCAATCACTTGGTGTTAAAGTGACTTAATCAGAAAACAGCTAATAGAATACAGTTATAAATTATCAATTTACCCAATAGTTTTGGAAATGTCATGGTTTCATATAGTGAGTGCATACCCATCTTTTCTATTTAATTTTGCAGTGAGTGGCATGGACACTTGACCCACTTGTCACTATCTACTGATCTGCCACGTGGAAATTCTACAGTGCAAAAAATAATATAAGGACATAGCTCATCTTGTGTCACAATATTGAGTCACAACTCTGTTTATTCTTTTGTAGTAAGTAAATTGTAATTGTACAAATATCTTTATGCTTGTTTTATAAGATGTCAACATGAAGAATGTCACTGAAGTTACTACATTTGTACTGAAGGGCTTCACAGAAAATTTACAAGTGCAAATCATCTTATTTTTCCTGTTTCTAGTGATTTACCTGTTCACTCTGGTGGGAAATTTAGGGCTGATTGTATTGGTCATTGGAGACTGCAGGCTCCACAACCCCATGTACTATTTTCTCTGTGTGCTATCATCTGTGGATGCCTGCTTCTCCTCAGTAATTACACCAAATATGTTAGTAGATTTTCTGTCAAAGACTAAAGTCATTTCACTCCTTGGATGTGCAACACAGATGTTTCTCGCAGTTACATTTGGGACCACGGAATGCTTCCTCTTGGCTGCAATGGCATATGATCGCTATGTGGCAATCTACAACCCTCTCCTGTATTCAGTTAGCATGTCACCCAGGGTCTATGTGCCACTCATCATTGCTTCCTACATAGCTGGCATTGTGAATGCCTCTACACACACAGTAGCCACTTTTAGCCTGTCCTTCTGTGCCTCCAATGAAATCAGACATATCTTTTGTGACATCCCTCCCCTCCTTGCTATTTCCTGTTCTGACACTGACACAAACCAGCTTCTACTCTTCTATTTTGTGGGCTCCATTGAGATCGTCACTATCCTGATTGTCCTGATCTCCTATGGCTTCATTCTGTTGGCCATTCTGAGGACACGTTCTGCTGAGGGGAGGAGAAAAGTCTTTTCTACATGTGGCTCTCACTTAACAGGAGTGTCAATATTTCTTGGAGCCAGTCTCTTCATGTATGTGAGACCGAGTTCCAGCTATGCCTTGGACCATGACATGATAGTGTCAACATTTTACACCATTGTGATTCCCATGCTGAATCCCATCATCTACAGTCTGAGGAACAAAGATGTGAAAGAGGCAATGAAAAGAGTATTTGGGAAAAATTGTTTTTTTAATAAAGTATCTTTTTACAGTTAAAAATGAATTAAAAATTGACAGTTATGTTCTATGCTTCAATGTTAAAAAGACATGAGGAGCCTGTTTGCTTTTCTTGTCAGAATGACTATCATCAATATATCAATAAATGAATGTTTGCTAAGATGAGGAGAAAAGGGAACCCTTGCACACTATGTCTGGGAATGCAGGTTGGTACATCCACTGTGGAAAGCAGATTGGACTTAATGAAAAATGTAAAGATGTAGCCCTGACCACTGTGCCTTATCTAGCTGGGCATCAGCCCACAGACTGAATGGTCCCCAGTTAGTTTCCCTGTCAGGGCACATGACTGACTAGTGGGTTCTATCGCCGATTGGGACATGTAAAAAAAGCAACCAACTGATCTATGTTTCTCTTTTACATCAATGTTTATATCACTTTCTATCTGACTTCTTTCCCCTCTCCTAAAAAACAAATCAATAAAATCTTTTAGAATGTAGCTTAACAAAAATTTATAAATAGAACTGCATGGTAAAGTGAGGATAAATGGTGATTGAAGGAGACATAATTTGGGTGATGAACACACAATACAATTTACAGATGATGTAGTATAGAGCTGTAACCCTGAAACCTATGTAATTTTCTTAAACAATGTCACCTAATTAATTCAATCAAAAAATGCATCAAAAATTTCAAAAGTTGAAAAATATTTTATAAATATAGAAATGTAACTGCCTTAAGACCCAATGATTCTACTTGCAGAAATAGATCTGGAAAAAACTATAATGCTAATTTTAAAAAATATATGCACCTCTATATTCATTGCAGAGTTAATTGAACAACCAAGGTTTGGGAGCAGCCAAAGTGATTATCAGTAGGTGAGTGGATAAGAACACTTGTGGTACTTTAAACAATGGAATACAACTCAAAGATAAAACAGAAAGTAATCTTACCTTTTGCAATAGCATGGATGGGTGTAGCAGATATTATGCTAAGTGAAATAAGCCAATCAGAGAAAGACAAGTACCATATGATTTCACTTTGATCTGGAACCTAATGAACAGAATAAGGTAACAAACAAAATAGAAACAGATTCATAGACACAGAGAACAGATGACAGTTGTCAGAGGAGAGAGAGTTTGGGGGAATGTGTGGACAAAGTGAAGGGATTAAGCAGTACAAATTGGGAGTTACAGGGTAGCCAAAGAAATGTGGATTATAGCACAGGAACTATGAGGTCTGTCAAGAAAGTGTCCATCCACACAATATGAAACATAGAGACATTTATTGAAGAAGATACAACATACAGGAAACATTGTAGTAGGACAATGACACCTTAGTCCTCTTCAAAGTAGGCACCTTGGGACCTCACATAGTTCTCCCAATGGCCATCAGCTGTCCCCTCATATTTTCCTGAGTATCACCAATAGTCTGAAACCTCTTCCATTTCAAAGGTGATTTTAGTTTTGGGAAAGCCAGAAGTTGTAAGGTGCCAAATCTGGGTGATAGGGCTGAGTCACTTGGGTGATTTGATATTAAGCAAAAAACTCAGACGTGATGGATGGGCAGACATCCTGTTGTGTTGAAACTGGGAGTCACCAGTTACCCATAATGGCTGCCATTTTTATCATATTACATCTCCCAACCAATGAGGAACTTTGATGTGGTACTATTTATTAATTGTTTTGCCCAGAGGGGTGTAATCATGATAGAAAACACTTTCAAAATCAAAAAACACAGTTAACATAGTCTTGATATTGCTACAACTTTGCTGCTCCTTCTTTGGCCATGGAGAGACAAGAGACTTCCACTGGGACAACTGGTCCTTTGTGTCTGGATCACAGCCTTATATCCACAATTCATCTCTCATTATGCTTTTCTTGAGGAAATCTGGTTCATTGGTAGTGCTTTAAATTAAGTCATCAGCAAATTCAACATAATGTTTTTTGTCTGGGCAGCAGAAGCCATGGAACACATTTTGCCACAACATATTTTGTGCCAAGATCTTGACTCAAAATCTCAGACATAGCAGTTTTTGGAATCCCCAGGTAGCTTCTATTTCTTGCACTGTCAGTTGCCAATCTTTGTTTGTTGCATCCCGAACACATTCTACATTTCAGGTGTTGTGCTTGTTGCAGGACTCCCAGAACGTGGGTCACTTTCAACAGACTCTCAATCATCTTTCAATAATTCATGCCACATTTTCATTTGTTCAACAGTTATTGCAATTTCCCCAAAAGCCTTCTCAATCATCTGAATCATTTTTTCAGAGGGATGCTCAAACATAATGCAAAATTTGAGGCAGATTCATTGCTCTACTCAGTCATTTTGAATGCGATGGCCCCACAGAACACATACTCACCCCATGGTGTCTACAACACCCACTGATTAGTGCAGTGAAGTCATCATTATTCACACACGTACCTTCCAGTCCAATCTCCTTGGCTTCCAGCTTACATCAATGTCCTAACCCATTCTTGTTACCATTAGTAATAGTGGCTGGAGTTTTTCCAGACTGACCTCAAACAGTCTATGACATTGAGAAAAATATTTGTAGAGTCAGGTGGATACATGAAGCAGTGAGGTGACCAGTCTGAATTACATGATTGTCTAACCACTTTGCTGTCCATCTGAATTACAGCAGAATAATCTTAAGTATAATTGATCATTATAATCTTTATAAATGTTCATGCCTACTCTCTGTATATTGTCAGAAGTGAAAGAATGGATTTTGTTTGTGCTTTTGAGGAAATAATAAAAAGCAATGAAATGCACCATCACAGAAAGCATGGTAATGACACCAAGAATTCACAAACATTACCTGTGGTCTCCAAACCACAGGCTTTACTTAGAATTGCTACTAATGCATAGACCTAAGAGAGGAGCAGAGTGCTTTGATCCACAGTCAGATACCAATGATTCTGTGGTAAGTGGTGTGTGAGCTATAGTTTTGGTATCAAGCAATTTATAGGTTCAACAAAATCCCTATTAAAATACAAATGACATATTTCACAGATACAGAATGAATATTTCAAAAATGTATATGCAACCATAAATGACCCTGTATAGCTTCAGCAATTTTATGAAAGAAGAACAAAGTAGGAGGGATGACAATATCTGATACCAACCTATTTTATAAAGCCACTGTAATCAAAACATTCTGGCACTTGCATAAGAACACATAGACCAATGGAACAGAATAGAGAGCCCAGAAATAAACACACATCTCTACTGTCACCAAATATTTGACAAAGGGGCACAAGTATAAAATGGAGTAAAAATAATCTCTTAAAAATGGTGTTGTGATATCTGGACAGGCACATGCAACAAAATGAAACTCAATCACCAAATTACAGCATACAACAACTTACAACATACACAAAACAAACTCAAGATGGATAAAATATTTAAATACAAGTCACAACACTTAAAAGTCTTAGAGGAGAACATAGGCAGGAAAGTCTCAGGCATTCCACGCAGCAATATTTTCACTGGTATGTCCACTAGATCAAGGGACATAAAGGAAAGAATAAACAAATGGGATCTCATCAAAATAAAAAACTTCTGCACAGCTAAGGGAAACAACCTTAAATGAAAAAAGGACCAAAGACATGGGAAAACATATTTTCCAATGAAACCTTAGACAAGGGTTTGATCTCCAAAATATATACAGAACTCACACAACTCCACTCTTAAGAAGACAAGCAACCCAATTAAAAAGTGGGCAAAGGAGTTGAACAGACACTTCTCCAAGGAGGACAAGCAGAGGGTCCAAAGGTATATGAAAAGATGCTCCATATCATTAGTTATCAGAGAGATGCAAATTAAAACCACAATGATAGCACTTCACACCAATCAGAATGGCCATCATAAACAAAGCAGAAAACAACTAATGTTGGTGAGGTTGCAGAGAAAAAGGAACCCTAGTCCACTGTTGGTGGGATTGCAGACTGGTGCAACCACTATAGAAAACAGTATGACGTTTCCTCAGAAAATAAAAAAAGAAACTGCCTTTTGACCCAGCAATTCCATTGCTGGGGTTATACCCTAAGAATGCTGAAACAGCAATCCAAAACGACCTATGCACCCCAATGTTCAGAGCACCAAAATTTACAATAACCAAGTGCTGGAAGCAACCTACGTGCCCATCAGTAAATGAATAAATCAAAAAGCTATGGTACATTTACATGATGGAATACTAAGCAGCAGAAAGAAAGAAGGAGCTCCTACCCTTTGCAACAGCATGGATGGAACTAGAGAGCATTATGCTGAGTGAAATAAGCCAGATGGTGAAAGACAAATACCATATGATCTCACCTTTAAAGGAAACCTAATCAACAAAATGAACAAGCAAGCAAACTATAATCAAAAATACTGAAATTGAGAACAGGCTAACAGTGACAGAGGGGACAGGGGAGTGAATTATAGGGGAAAGCGTGAAGAGTTTGCAGGAACTTTTATAAAAGTCATATGAAAAATAACAAATGGGGTGGAAACAAGGGAAGGAAGTAGGGAAGGATGGGTTTGTGGGGAGGAGTGAAGAAAAAAGGCAGAAAACTCTTCTTGAACAACAATAATAATATGTTAAAAATAATAAATAAAATAGAGGGCCCTTCTGGGAAAAGTGATTCAGAGAAACAAACAAACAAAAAATTTAAGTAAACTCCTAGAAGAAAACTAAGAGAAAAGCTAGACTTTGGACATGACAATGATTTTGTGGATGTGACACCAGGACACAATCAACACAATAAACACTGTCAATAAAAGAAAAGCTACTCAAATGAGAATAAATACAACTAAAAATCTGCACACGAAAAAGAAAACAATAGAGTGAAAAGGAAAACTACAGAATGGGAGAAAATATTTGAAAACCACTTGAATAGACATTTCTCAAACAAAAAATGAAATAAAAATGGCCAGAGAGCAATATGAGTAAAATATAAGATCTGACATGGTAAATTATACCGAAAGAAATCATAGGTACTAAATTTATAGATCCTGGGCTTCCAGAATATTTTATGAATTTGACCCCAAAAGCAAGGGTAATAAATGAAAAATATGTGAATGGAAGTATATCAAACTAAAAGGCTTCTGCACAGCAAAAGAAACCTCCAAAAAAATCAAAAGGCAGCAAGCTACTTAGGAGAAGATACTTCCCAACCATATTTCAGAATTAGATTAATATCCCAAATATATAAAGAACTCAACTCAATACATAACAAACAATTCAATTAAAACATGGGCAGAGGACTTGAACAGACACTTCCCCCAAGAAGACATACAAATGGCCAACAGAAATATGAAAAGATGTTCAATTTCACTGGCTATTAGGGAAATGGATATCAAAACTACAATGAGTTACCACCTCACACCTGTTAGATGGCTATTATCATAATTCAGACAAACAACAAGTGTTGGGGATGTTGTGGAGAAAAAGAAACCCTCATTCACTGCTGGTGGGAATGTCAACTGCTACAGTCACTTTGACATTATTTGACATAATTTCACTATGACATTATTGTAGTTTATTATAAATAAATGGAATGATTATTTATCAAAAATTTTCACTTCCACTAGATGATGAGCTTCCTCAGTACAAAATCTGCAGGAGTTGCTGTGGAATAAAATCACATAGAATTGCAACAGTCACTTTGGAAACTCTCAGTAAGTTTTACAAAATTAAATTAAAGTACAAATAGAAGATCAATGCAATAAAAATTGGGTAACTAGAAGTCCACAGCATTTGTACAAATACAGAGTACCACATATACATTCAAGACATAGAAGAGAGCATGGAGTATTTAGGAAATGACACATTTTGGTGTGGCTGAAACAGTAAAAATACTTACTGGTTTATACCAAATGAATCAAAAACAGTTTAACTTTTTGTAATATTGTATTTGTAACTTTGGGAGATTATATAATATTCCATTACATATCCCATTACATAATTTTTCAATGGAGCCATTTATTGTTTCTAAGTTGTTCCAGGTCCTCTTTCACATTCTTGGTCTGTAGGTTATAAGTCTGAGAGTTTAGCATGGGAATCACAAGGGTGTGAAACAATGAGCTCATTTTGTCTTGATCTATGAAGTAGGAGCAACTTGGCCTGAAAAACAGGAAGACTGAGTGCCTGAGAAAATTAGCACTACAGTTAAGTAGGAGGTGCAGGTGGAATAAGGTTTGAACCTCCCCTCAGCACAGTTCATCTTCATTAGTGCTAGGATATATAACAATTGGAACAAAAAGTCCTGATACAGTAATCAATTAATGAAGCTGAAAATTGTGAATATCACCAACTCATTCACCTGAGCATCTGAGCAAGATAGCAGAAGGCGAGGTGTGCCATCCCAGAAGAAGTGGTTAATCTTGTTTGACCCACAGGGACATAAGCAGAGTATTAACATTGAATTTATTGAAATATCCAGAATTCCCATCATGTGCTCCCCAGCCATGACCAGGGTGCACAGTCTACTGAACATGGTGAATGTAAAGAGGATGTAAATATATTTTTTAAAAAAGAAAAGAAAAAAGGAAAAAAAGAATTTCAAACAGCAGCCACAGAAGGGAATTGACTCTGCAAAGAAGCCTACCTGTGTTCTGGGTCCAACTGCTGTTGTGTAGTGGAAGTCACTGAAAGAAAGGTGGCCAAGAAAAAAATACATTGGCCTGTGCACCCAGAGCCAGGACAAAAGAAGAAGAGCATTACTAGCATCTCAGAAACTGTCCCCACACCCATCAGAAATTGATGTCCAATATGCTGGATCAGCTTGTATGTTTTTGAGGTATACAGTAATCAAGTCATATAATATTTTTTAAACTTTTTTATTGATTAAGCCATTACATTTGTTCTATTCCCCCCCTCCATTCCCCTCCACCCTGCATACCCCTCCCCCACCATTTCCCCCTTTAGTTCATGAACACGTGTCTCAAATTCTTTAGATTCTGTCTTTCCCCTACTATTCTTACCCTCCCCCCTATCTATTTTCTATCTACTGCCTATGCTACTTATTTTCTGTACCTTCTCCCCCCTTCTCCTCCTCCCACTCCCCTGTTGCTAACCATCCATGTGATCTTCATTTCTATGTTTCCAGTCCTGATCTAGCTGTCCTTTTAGTTTGCTTTTGTTTTAGGTGTGGTTGTTAATAACTGTGAGTTTGCTGTCCTTTCACTGTTCATCTTTTTTATCTTCTTTTTCTTAGGTAAGTCCCTTTAACATTTCATATAATAAGGGCTTGGTGATGATGAACTCCTTGAATTTGGTCTTATCTGAGAAGCACTTTATCTGTCCTTCCATTCTAAATGAAAGTTTTGCTGGGTAGAGCAGTCTTGGTTGTAGGTCTTTGGTTTTCATGACTTGGAATACCTCTTTCCAGCCCCTTCTTGCCTTTAAGGTCTCTTTTGAGAAATCAGCTGACAGTCTGATGGGAACTCCTTTGTAGGTGACTGTCCCCTTATCTCTTGCTGCTTCTAGGATTCTCTCCTTCATTTTAATCTTGGCTAATGTAATGATGATGTGTCTTGGTGTGTTCCTTCTTGGGTCCAACTTCTTTGGGACTCTCTGAGCTTCCTGGATTTCCTGGAAGTCTATTTCCTCTGCCATAATGGGGAAGTTCTCTGTTATTATTTGTTCAAATAAGGTTTCCACTCATGACTCTTCCCCTTCTGGTACCCCTATATTTCGAATGTTGGAACGTTTAAGAATGTCCTGGAGGTTCCTAAGCTTCTCATTTTTCTGAATTCTTATTTCTTCATTCTTTTCTGTTTGATCATTTTTTTCTTCCTTCTGGTCCACTCCCTTGATTTGAGTCCCAATCTCCTTTCCATTACTATTGGTTTCCTTTGTATTACCATTCATTTCAATTAGTTTAGCTTCCATATGTTTCTCTAAGTTGTGACTAAAATCAACAAGTTCTGTAAGGATCGTGAAAACCAGTGTTTTGAACTGTGCATCTGAAAGACTAGCTATTTCTTCATCGCTTAGATCTATGGGTTCTGGGGCTCTGAATTGTCCTAGAGCCATTTTTGGTCTATTTGTGCCATTAAGTAAGCGGAGCGAAGCCTTAGTTGTTTACCAGGATGGGGCAACCCAGGTTGCTGGTTTGTGATGCTGTGTGTGGGGGCATGGTCAGAGAGGGAGCAATGGCGGTCCTCTCTGCTAGCCCAGTCTGTCCAGTCACACCACTCGCCCCGGGCCTGTTTATCCGATCGAAATTGTGTGAGCCTGCTGCCCCACACAGGCTTCCCTCCTCACTGGTTTATCCCCACGCAGACGCGGGACGCAGACAGCCAGCCACGCCTCTTCCCTGTGTGCTCCCGTAGCTAGCCCGTGATCAGTGCCTTTGGCTGCTCGCGCACCGTGCACCACCCGTTGGGGGATTTTTTCTTGCCAACTGCTCTGCTGCTGGCTTTGCTCCTCATACCGGTTTAGCTGAGCATTTCGTTGTCTTCGAACTCCGTATTGTCGATTTTCTGTGTGGCTTGGTTGTGTTTATTGTTGTTAAAAATAGTTGTTCTTAGATTTGGTTGTGCACAGAGGCAAGGTGGTTCCACCTACGTCTCCATCTTGGCGGAAGTCCAGAACTTATAATATTTTATATATCTTCCTCTGGCTTGTTTCACTCAACATTATGTTTATAAAATATCTCTGTACTATTGTATGTGGAAGTAGTTCATTCATCGTCATTGCAATGTAGTTTTCCAATGCACAAACTTATCATGAAGTCATTTGCCAAATGTTGACCATGGGACAGCAAACTATAGCACATAAAGTTTTATTGAAGCTGGGATGGAACATTTCTTTATACATTGTTGACGTTTTCTTTTATGAAACAAAAGCAAATCTCAGTGGTTGTGGAAATTTTTTGTAGCCTACAAATCTTTTAAAAAATGCACTATTTATCCCTCGAAGGAAAAGTTTGTCAATTCCTGATTTAATGTGTTGAGAAAAATTGAGCTGTTTTCACTTTTATACTGCTGCAAGTAATTCAGTGGTGAATATTTTGTACATGTGTTTTGGTGAATGTATACATTGGTTTCTCTTGGGTATAATTCTGAGATTGTTATTTGGGTCATAGACTATATATATATGACTAACATCTATAAACTGCTTCAAATGTCTCAGGCAGTTTTCTCAACCTTCACTTAGTTAATCATGTAACGATCTATGACACAGGTACTATATTCTCCCCATTTCACAGATAGTAACTGATGCATGGAAAAAATAAGTTGCTTACTCAAAGTGCCACTCAATACCTGGGTACAGAGCTGGCATATAAATCAAGGGAATCTGGCTTCTTCCCTCATCCACTAGTCAATGGGTAATCTATACATGATCACACACACAAGCACATGCACACTTTTCTATACTCCATTGCCGCATTAATGTTAAGCAGCAATTTTTAAACTTTTAAATGTTTTCTTATACTTTGGGGCTCTAAACTGTATTGGACTATGTGAAAAATGAGTGTTTGGTGCCATTCTTGTGTGTGTGTTGGTAAGGCTATTGCAAATTGCCACTTAGAGCTTGTGATTAGGAAATTAGATACATCTTGGAAAATTGTATCTCACAAGGAATCTACCTTTAGTCCTGTGTATTTCTTGGTAGTGTCATTTATATATTTATTTGTCAAACTATGAATCAAAAGGTTCAGCATGAGGATGACCATGGTGTAGATCTGAGATAAATTTACCAATATTGAGAGAAGTCTCCCCTGATGGGTAGACACAGAAGTGAGGTGAGAGGTCCCTAGAGGGAAAGTTTTCCTCCTCCCAGTGACAAAGCAGATTTAAGACTGAGAAAAAGGTAAAGAAGTAGGAGATGATGATGTGATGAGATGATTTCCATCAGTTGCCCTATGTGGAGAGATGCCACTCCTTAATTGATCTGTCTGCAGAGGCTAGCTTATCTAGGGGAGGGGATCACAGAAAAAATGATTCATAACATTTTTTATCACAGTACTTAAGAATCAATGCAAAGGATGTGTGAACCAAGGGACACTTATTCCCTCCAATGTATGACAAGACATCAGCTTTCTTGAGTAACTGTATTTCAAAGTGATCAGTATGCCAAAGTGGCATTTTGAGGAGTAGTATAACTTCTTTTCTTTAATTGTATCACATTGAATTCCCCTGGTGCACAATTTTTGTATTTTACATATATATGTTTATATGTATTTGAAATCTATCACTGTATATATCTATTCTGTATGGGTATAGACATGTTTTTCTACCTTCTCACAAACATTAGCATACAATTCATATGAATAATGACTCAGTAAATATGTGTTTCAAATATTTTTCTATTGTTCGGCTGGTGGATATTCAACAAAGTGTAGAAATAACAGTGATTAAAATCTGATTCTGCTCATGTAGATCATTTGCATGAGGATGTTTTTAATAGTTTATTTTATTTTTAATTTTTTAATTTTTTAGTTTAATTATTTTTCAACTACAGTATTCTGTATTTACTCCTATCCCAGCCCACCCCCCCTTGTACCCCCCCACCTCCCTCCCATTTCCACCCCCGTTAGTTGTTGTCCATGTGTCCTTTATACTAGTTCCAATAGTTTATTTTCATTGTGTTTTTCATTACCATTTCTCACCCTTATACTCTCATCTATTTTCACCTACCCTGTGAGTATGATTTTTTTATAAAATATATGTTTTGGGATAATGTTTTAAAAATGCAATGTATTCTACTATACTGTTGCTCATCATATATTTCTGGTGGAAAGTGGAGCAGAGATAGATGAAATAGACAAATCTGAGGAATGTTCAGCGATGAATGCTGTTTACTTAGAATGTAAGTCATATGTAGGTCTTTATAGATCCATCACTTTAGTGTCCACAGCCATTTATGCACTTTCTGGAGAATGATGAAATATGTATTGTCAAGCCTCAACCCTGAAATTTGTAGTTTTAGTGACATTGAAAAAGTGGTAAAGTGTTATCTAATACTTCATTTTTGTATATATTTGTCTGTTCTGTCATTTTGTGTCACTGACACCATGTAGGTGCTTTGCATAATAGATATGGAGTACTCAATCCTTGAGCAAAGAACACTCACAATATCATATTGGAGATGGTGATATAATAACAGAATGATATCAGTACAATGCATAAAAGAGATAGTTATCCATGATTTAAGAATTGGGACATTTAACCAAAGGTGAGAAGTGTGTTGTTTTATTCTTATGATGTTTGACAAATGACAATTAAACACACTTTACATGCTAAAGGGAGGGGTGTGTGTGTGTGTGTGTGTGTGTGTGTATATTAAAAAAAAAAGAAGGGCCTAAATGAGAAGCCTGGTGCAGTCTATTTTGCTGTCCTCTGTGGAGAAGAGAGAGCCTCCAGGTTTTTTAATAAAATGGCAACCTTAAAATTAAATGAACATTCTGAGAACCTGAGATTATAAAAGGTTTTTATAACAGTATTAATAGTTATTTAATAATAGTGTAAACAGCAGGTACAATCACCTTAAGTTATTAAAATAGATCTTAGCATTACTTAACATCAAACCACTAAGCAATGAGCACTATTAAATTGTGTTTAGCCTAAAGTTTCAGTTTATTTCACAGATTGACAGAGAACTAATTTAACACATTACAACTGGAATACTAATGTAAATACTACTTGGTTGTTTGTTTTTTCTCCATTGAACATACGCTTTTGTTAATAATTCTTCAACTTAAACTATATCAATTGGGAATTTCACATTTTTTAAAAAGTCAATTAGTATAATGCTATCAACATGTTGTAAAGGGAGATAAAGTACACACATGAGGCACACTTTATACATTAAGGGAAAAGTGGCTGTTAGAGAAGGTCAAGGTCCTAAACCCCCAAGCGTCGTCATTCATGCAGTTTCTGTACAGTTGTCAAGAGCATGTATCTGTTCCCCAGAGTGAGGGCAAGAAGGCAAATCCACAGTCTGTTGTGAAGGCTGTGATGTGCCATATAAATTCAGAGCTGCTGATCCTGCTGACCCCTGGGGTAGAATGATCAGAAATAGAGGATCTGAGAAGTGGTCTACATCATGTGATCTGTGTCCCTGATACTTACTCGGCCTTCGGCAAAGAAGAAGTACTAGTGGATTCTGTGTAAAATGAACATGCTAGAGTAAAATAAAACAGTGATTATCTTTTTCATTCCCAAAAGCTGCTTTTTACATCCGTCTTGCAGGGGACACACCTTCATTCATTCAATAAATGTATTTGAATGGCATCCTGAAAATGGATATTGTAAATAACAAAGCAGAAATACTGGTGAACGAGACAAACAAGAGTCTTGCATTTATGGGACTTTGAGCTAAGGCAGAAGAATTATAATTTATTCTTATTCATTTATTTACTACTTATTACTTCTAAGTGTTATGATGAGAAATTTATAGGATGATACAAGCACATAGGAAAAAGAAAATGAAAGCTATCTTAACCTATTAAAACTCCATTCTGGCTCAGCAAGTTTATTAAAAACATTGCTTTAAAAACTGGAACTTTAAACATGGAGGAAGATGGCACTATGACCATATCACTCTGGGATATATATATATATATATATATATATATATATATATATATATGAAGAGAGCAGAGTAGTACACAAAGATCCTCTTTGCAAAACAGTTGAGTAAACCTATTACTACTTTTCCTTAGTTCAAAGACATAAAGGTTCATAATGAGTGTTCTCTACATTCAATTTAGGCACAAAGGTGGGTAAGGAAATATCCAGAATTGTATTGGTGAGACTATAGAAAACTGTGCCATGTCCATAAACTGCAGCTGCCAACATCTATAAATAAAACCTTTGTGATTAGACACACTTTCACCCCATACATAATTTAGTGCCAACTGCTTTTCTCAGGGCACCTTTCGCATCCTTGTTCCTCAAACTGTAGATCAGTGGGTTTAACATGGGGATGACAACTGCATAGAAAAGAGAGGCCACTTTGTCTGTGTCCATGGAGTGACTTGAACTAGGTCGGAAATACATGAAAAACAGTGTCCCATAAAATATAGCCACAGCAGTTAGGTGGGAGGCACAGGTAGAGAAGGCTTTGTGTCTTCCTGTGGCTGACTTCATGTGAAGGATGGTAGTTATGATGTAGCTGTAGGAGAGGAGGACAGTGATGACATTGCACCCCACAACACAACTACAGGAAACAGTCAATGCTATTTCAGTGGTGGTTGTGTCTGAGGTGGAGAGGGCTAGTAATGGTGGGAAGTCACAGAAAAAGTGATTGATGATATTGGAATTGCAGAATGACAATAGGTAAAGATAGTCATATCCATAAAACCTAGAGTGTAGGCAGTGGCCACGAGCTGGGTGCACACTCTCCTGGACATGGTGACTGTATATAGAAGTGGATTACAAATGGCTACATAACGGTCATATGCCATGACAGACAGCATGACACATTCCACGGCTGCAAAAGCACCAAAAAAGAACATCTGAACCACACATAAATTATATGCAATCTTCTTTTGTTCAGATAAGAAATCAGCCAGCATCTTGGGAGAGACAGAGGAGGAGTAGCAGACATCACAGAAAGACAAATTGCTCAGGAAATAATACATGGGTGTGTGGAGTCGAGGATCTATGCTGATCAGCAGGATCATCCCTAGGTTGGCAATCAAAGTGATGCCATAAACCAGCAGGAAGAGCACAAAGAGCCCCTGCTGCACATCCCACCTGCCAGAGAGTCCTAAGAGTATGAAGTCAGTAAACACAGTGCAGTTCTCAATGGCCATGAAACATGTCTGGAAACCCCTGGTTGTGGAGAAAGGAAATGCAAGTGGAGGCCTAATTATCTGAGTGTCTAAGCAGTTAAACTGGTGTTTCCTTCTATTTGTCAGCAGTTAGAAAAAGAGCTCAACAATGCACATTCTATGTAAGTAATCTGACTCTCTGCAATATTGCCAATTTAATATGAAGATTATAAAATGATAATAATACAGCTTTATATAGAATAGGCAGAACACTTTGATGCAAAAGAAATCATTTATTTCCTTACCTAACTTTGTAGTATTTTTTTTTATTTTATAGATTAAAAAATTGATGTCCTCAGAGTTGACCAAATTGGTCTTAGAATGATTTGGTTCAGATAACCCATATGTAATTACAAGGTTGTTTCTTTTCTTGACACAGTGGAAGTGTTGTCATATTCTGCAATAAAGAAACATAATGAAGTGAGGCATACAGATGATGAATATATTTCTTGATTTTTCCCCTCATTATCCAGTACTGTAAAGCTGGCAGATCCCTGGCTTGTTTCTTGACGTATCATGTCCCCACCTCCCCATTATCCCCTGGTCCTATCCAGCCTCAGTCAACAAGGGATAAAGATAGTCTGTGACTCAGGGCTCCCAGAGCAGGGAGGGTTGACTAGAGAAGAAGTTGGAGGGGTCCCCGTGGATGATAGGTTAGAGTGCACACACTGGAACATGTAGGGCTAACTATGCCCCCTCTGATAGCCCTACTTGGGGGAGGTGTGTAGGGACATGATAGTAGGCATCCTGGTAGAACAAGTGAACCAGAGGCAAGTGGGGATTACTGTGTGAGACTCCCTGTTCTAATCTGCTAGAGTCCACTTAATCTATTCACCAAAAGAACAAATGTGCAAGATACAAGGTAATGTCCTCATGTGTCCATGGTCCCATAACCTCAGAGAGATTTACAGCTGAACTGGGCTCCATCCCAAGTCCCTAGAAATTGTAAAATTGCTTGTCTGTGTTCTTGATCTTCTTCTTCTTGAGAATCCCTGAAATCTGCTTTCCTTTGCTTAAAAAGAGTTGGTCCTTGGAAGATCAATTAATTTCTGTCTTCTGCTGTGCTATTTTAAATGCTGTCACAAACCAGAATATCATATATAATATAGTATGTGACCTCTTCTATTCTGTGGAAATATGAGAAAATGTAGCAGAATGTAGAATAAACAAAAAATTACATCTGAATGATGATGTAGTATACATATACAACTCTCCAAAAATCTTGGTCTGAACTCATCTAATTGTCTGTGCTTGTAAAGATATTTTTAAAATTTATTTGAAACTGAAAATATTTATTAAATATGTAAAAGTACAGGTAAAAGATTAAAAACCAAATATGTCCAACCACCTTCATAAATAATACATTTTATTCTTCCTTGCTATTTATGAATGTCTTTAAAATAATGAGATGGATAAAAGTAAGTAAATATTTGTATAATATTTCTTTCCCTCCATTAGTTTCATAACAAGCTTTAGGTCAGATAAAGATAAAAAGCTAAAGATAGCTAAAATAAAAATGAGAAAACCACAATTAAAACCTGTACCTGTTCCAGATCACGGATTTGTTTGTTGCCTGCGGTCTGTCTGCCAGAGGGTTCAGCACTGTCCCCTCAGTCATCTGGCTTATATCACCATGGCTGTGTCTGAACCTGGGTGCTGGTCTCTCAGGAACAAGTGACAGGTATAACAGATGTTCTATCATCTGTTATTCTCTGCAGGCTGGGTGATTGAGAAAGAAACATGGGCCTTTGTAAAGTGTTGCTTTTGTCCCTCCCTACCTAGTATTGCCTAGTATTGTACTTAGCAATAGTATTATGACTACACTGAGCACTCTTTACTTCCAGCTCACCAAATTTTATACAGGTATATTGTTTCCATCTAGTAACTTATAAAAATAACTACTCAAGTTGCACACAAACACATGCGTATACAAATACTCTCACATTAATTATTTTTACAAAATAAAGATTTTGTAAACACAGAAAAACTGAGTATAATCATGATGATTAGGGAAAACTAGACTTTGTTGTCTCTTATGAGATTTTTAATATTCAAACAAAAATTACATCAGAATAAATATAGCTTAAATGCAAATAGTTATTCTGAGTAATGTCAATGCAACATTTTTACATCAATTTGTTTATCCTTTTTCTAGTATCCTATAGGTTTATAGAGAATCTTTATACCCTAAAATTTTGATATGAGAAAAATTCTACATACATAATTTATAATAGCTAGGTTCTTCTTTAAAATAAATTCTAAAAAGTGAACTTTAAGAGCATATAAATGTGACTGAAAATAAAGTCAATTTTGGCCTTTTATCAGAGTGAGATGTTTTATGATGTGTAATAATCACCATATATTATCATATATGTTATGATACGTACATCCTGAGTTGTTTCTAAGAAACTCATTATTTGATACAGAAGTGGAAAACTAGAGGCAATAAGTAAACTAGAGTCTTTTAGAGATTTTCACTGAATTCATACAAGTTGCACGAAATAAGTGTTCTTTCAATGTTTGGTAAAATTCACCTGTGAAGCCATCTGGTCCAGGACTTTTGTTTGTTGGAAGTTTTTTGGTTACTGCTTCAATTTTCTAGTTGTAATCTGTCTATTCAGATTCTCTGATTCTTCCAAATTCTGTTTTGAAAGATTGTATGTTTCTAGGAATGTATCTATTTCCTCCTAATTGTCCAATTTGTTAGCATATAGTTGTTTATACTATTTTCTTACAACCATTTGTATTTTTTTGATATGCAGAAGAGTACTATCTCATGTGCTGTTGGTGAGCTTGCAGATTGGTGCAGCCACACAGAAAGCAGTATGGAGTTCACTAAATAATTAAAAAGAAAACTGCTTTATGACCAAGCACTTCCATTTCTGGGAGTTTTTGCTTGGTAATGGCACCAAAGGAAATGAGCTTCCCTAATCCCCCTGTTCCTGGAAACAATAATAGAAGTGGCAACACCATAAAAGTCCTAGAGGAGAACATAGTCAGAAAAATCTCAGATATTCCAAGCAGAAATATTTTCACCTATATCTCCCCTAGAGCAAGGGACATAAAGGAAGCAATAAATGAATGGGATCTTATCAAATAAAAAGTTTCTGCACAGCCAAAGGAAGCAGCAAAATGAAAATGGAACCTACCATTTGGGAAAATGCATTTACAAATAATACCTTGGACAAGGCTTTGATCTCCAAAATATATAAAGAACTCACAGGACACCACTCCAGGAAGAGAGACACCTCAGTTAAAAAATGGGCAAAGGACATGGGTGAGGAACAGAGGAAAAATGGGCAAAGGACATGAACAGAGAATTCTCCAAAGAGTACATACAGAAAGCCCAAAGACACATGAAAGGACGCTAGCCATTAGAGAGATTCAAATTAAAACCATAATGAGATATCACTCCACACCGGTCAGAATGGCCAGTATAACCAATCAACAAACAACAAGTGCTAGCGAGGTTGTGGAGAAAAGGAAACCCTACTGCACTGTTGCTGGGAATGCACTCTGGAAAACACTAAGGATTTCCTCAGGAAACAGAAAATGGGACTGCCTTTTGTCTCAGCAGTTCCATGCTGGGATTATGCACTTAGAATCCTGAAACATCCATTCAAAAGAACCTAAGAATCCCAACTATCATAGCGACCTAGTTGACAATAGCCAAGTACTGGAAACAACCTAAATGTCTATGAGTAAATGAGTGGATCAAAAAATTATGGTACAATTACCCAAAGGAATACCAAGCAGTAGAAAGAAAGAAGGAGCTCCTACTCTTTGCAACAGCATGGATGGATCTGAAGAGCATTATGCTAAGTGAAATAAGCCAGGAGTTGAAACACAATACCATATGATCTCATCTACAAGTGGAACACAACCAACAAAATAAACAGGCAAGCAAAACATAACCAACAACATTGAAATAAAGAACAAATTGTCAGTAACCAGAGGAAAGAGGAGAGAGGAATAATGAAGTAAAATAGGGGAATGGTCATCAATGAACATATATACATAAAGGATACATGGGCAAAGTCAAAGGGTGGTAGGATTGAGGATGGGAGGAGAAGATAGGGGATGTGGGCTGGAGTAGTGGGAGAAAATGAAAACAACTGTAGTTGAACATCAATTAAAAAAGAAAGTGCTCATATTATTAATAAGATACATTTACTCCAAAATACAGTAATCATTTATGAGCAAAGTGACATATTATCATAGAAATATTCCTTGAAATTCCCTCAAAAATTTTCCAAGAATATCCTGAACTTTATTGTAGAAAAGGAAGCACTGGAACTAAACCTTTTACAACAATAAATTTCTGAAGTTTCTTAGAACCTAATGGTGCATATATAGATTTACTTTCTGGATAATATTTTTGATATGTATTGTGCATGATATTACTTAAGTGATAGGTATATAGCTAGATAAACTTAAAATAAACACCGTTGTGATGAGGACAGAACAACAAATAGAACACTACCAGAATCACCAAAGCCATCCATTTGAGGATATCCTTTTTAAAAAATATTTTGATTTGTTTTTAGAAAGAGGGGAAAGGAGAGAGTAAGAGAGGGAAACATCACTTTGAAAGGGAAACACCAGTTCACTGCCTCTTGTACATGCCTTGACAGGAGACCAAACCAGCAACCTAGGCCTGGTTCATGATTGGGAATCAAACTGGTGACTTTTCATTTTGCATATGACACACAAGAAACTGAGCTACACAGGTCAGAGTACCAGAAATCTTCTTAAATCACTAGTCTCTTCATCCAAAGGAGTAATTACATGTTTCATTATTATCACAGTAGAATAGATTTGAAGTGAGCACAAGCAGACACGTAAAGCATGTGCTGCTGTAGGCAGTTACACAGTTGCTCACATTGTTGCATTCAGTTTCAAAGAGGGATCCCATTGGTGTACGACATTCTTTTGTAGAACTACATCATTATTTACTGATCTACTTTAATGTGCATGGTAGGCCCTGAGTTGTTTTCTCTTTTGTTATTACCAATAATTTCAGTGTGAACACTCTTGTAATACCCTTTGGTAGACACAAATACCCATTTATCTTCTATATAAAACCAGGAGTTGAAAATGTGTGTGTGTATATAAAACTCAGATTTAGTAAATACCATCATACAGTTTTCCATGAAGTCTGCCAATCCACCTGGCCATAACACACTACCCCTGTGTGGGTGCCTTGTTGAACATCCTCACAATAAGTAACAGTATCTTTTCCTTTAATTGTGGCCATTATTTGGAGTATTTGATATTTCTGACAACCAACGAAGTTGAATGTTCACTTTTATAAAGTGTTTCCCAATGAAAATGCAGAATGGAAGGCCTGTTAAGTAGACCAGCTTGATGGTGGTGGGACTCCTACATCCCAAACTTTCTATCACTGCCACTTCCAGTTCAGGTCTGGTTGGCTTACAGCTGTAATGTATTCCATTGTTATGAGTGTATTCCCAGCCATCTGCCATTGTCTCAATCAAGCTCAATGGGTATGTGCAGTGATAGACTCATGTTAATATAATTCAGGATGCAGTAACTTGAATAGATCATTAAGACTATTCACTTTTAGCCCTTCATTTGACTGAGTGCAACTTGAGGTTGAAAAAGAGTGGTTTGTTGAAGGTCACAGGTAGAGTGAGATGGGAGGGCCACTCTGACTGAATATTGTTGTCATTGCCTCCGCAGTTCAGAGTGTGTTTCTACAGAAGATGTCAAGCTCCGTTGAGTATGCTGCCTCTTAATATGGAGCCACACACTTATAGATACCATGAGAATTATTTCAGTTTTTATTTAACAAATTTTGCTGACCAGATTTTTACCACACACAGCTACTTGCTTGGATTATTATACAAAGACACTAACTGTCATCCCGGGTAGTGCTTGTGCTTCGAGATATTAATACCTGAGCAAAAATAGAGAGCTATGGTTAAGAATTTGACATATAACACTGACTGATTACGCAAAATTACTGAAGGAGACTATGTTCAGGAGCTAGAGATGGGAAGAGGAACCTACAGATGGTGGGATCACAGTGTGGTTGACTTCTTGGGAATGAACCCGACTGAAGTTAGGACTGTAAGTTGAAAGAAGGTATACGAGGCATGCATGGAAAATGTCCAGCCACTGTTAACACAAAGCGAACAGTTTGTGCCACACTGATGTAGTTGTCAGCCAAAGAGACTGGAATAAAACTCACCTGTGTGAACAATGACCACTTCCTGCACTAGTCAGTGGGGGCAGTAGATGCCATTGAGTGAGCATGTGTGCTGCTGTGCCATCACATTCAAAATGACTGAGTGAGTAGAGCAAGGAATCTGCATCAAATTTTATGTTAAGCTGAACATTCCTGTGGAAATTGTTGGGATGACTCCAAAGGCTGCAACTATGTGCAACTGGTGATTGGCAGCTTCATCACACAATGTTCTCCCTGGTGCATCATGTCTCCTGCAGGTTTTTTGACTAAACATCTGATCATTCAGGTGACTAAGACCCCTCCAGCCCAGATTTGACACCCTGGGATTTATAGACTTTCCAAACTAAAATCAGCTTTGAACTGGAAGAGATTTTGAACCGTCAAAGAGATTCAGAAAAATATAACACTGGTGATGATGGCTATTGGGAGAACTGTGTGAGGTCCCAAGGTACCTACTTTGCTGGAGACTGAGATGCTTTGTCCTTCTTATTGTCCAATGTTTCTTATATCTTGCGACTTCTTCAAAAAATGTCTCTTTTTCATATTCCATGGTTAGATACCTTCTGGACAGATCTTGTATATCTCAGGTGAGTTTGAGTAGAGGGAGAGAGGATGGAGTAGTGAGGAAAGCCTTCTGATAGTGAAAAGGTATGTTGGGTTATAATCTAGATTACAGTAGCTTTTATTGCAAGGGAAACTATCTTTAAAAAAAGGGACTTGTCTATGTATATCAGTGGTGAGATAGGGCTGTGGCCTAAGTAGGGTTTCAATAGGGAAGAATGAAATGGTGACCTATGAGTGAGAGAATCAAATGCTTTTTTCTAAATACTGAACAGAAAAAGTCCAGAGTATGAGTTCATTGTAATAGATGACTATTGGTTTCTTTGTAGCTAATTGTGCCATGATAGCCATAGTCCTTGGGATAGGGACAAACAGAACAGTATGACATGAGGTACTCTGGGATTAATGATCTGAACTCATTTCTTGGCAGTGTGGGGTCTGGGATTAAATTTATAGAATGGGTCCAGATTGGCCTGCACATGGGAATGGTGTGGCCAGCATGGGTGGCCATGAGAAAACTTCCAGTCAGCTCTAAGAGTGAAGGCAGGGTCAGGATAGACAAGTTCTTAGGTGGATGGCAGAGAGCCCCACAATCTCTGAGGCTAGGATACACACAGGAATCTGACCATGGGGTGAGAAGGCTCTACTGCAGATGAGGGTGGATCCTGGAGTCTTCACTTCCTGACATGAGTCCAGCAAGGGCACAGTGTCTTCTTTCAGCACCAGGGCTTTAGCTCCTGATGAGCCGATGGTTGGCTCTGTATGATCTTAGAAACTCTCTTCAAGAATCATAAATGTATGATTATATATATATATATATATATATATATATATATATATATATATTCCTCTTCATAATATATATATTAAATCTATGATAAAGAGATGAGGACACTAAAGCTTAACAGGATTAAGTTCTCTAGGGTTACACAGATAACAAGAAAGAATTTTTTCTCCTCTTTTGCTTTTTATTGACTTTGCTGGGGACAGGAAACAATTTGAGTTGATTTTGAACAAATTTGCATTCAGGTGTGTCTCACTTCAAAGTCCAGTTCTTATCTTAACCTTTTACTCATTTGATCATTCCCTTAAAATGAAAATAAGACACAAAGAGAACAATTCCACTTACTGAGTATATGTAAAAGCTATTATTTTAGTATCTTTAAAGAGAAAAATATAATTTAAAATGGGATATTTTTCACCTGAACATATATATGAATCATGACCATCTAATCCAAATTTATACAAAATAAAGAGATTTCATTTTATACATATGAATACATTTATGTTTCATAAATGTATGTTTTTTAGAAAGTAATAGAGAGTGGGAGGGGTTTGGATAATGATCAGAGGTTCTAATGGGTTAAATATTCTATGAACAGCAATTAAATTATTTGATATTATAAGAAAAAAAAAGGGTAAGAGTAATAAATTACTTTTGTCTTAAAACTCTCTCCAATCAGTAATTGAAGGCAAGTTACCTGCTGACAATCACATGCTTTTAATGTCCTCTTTTATTCTTATCATGCTTGGAAGCACATGACACTCAGCATTTTTCATACACCATAGGCATAGATAACACTAGGGATGAGGACCTGAAGAAACCTTCTATCACCCAGTACCCTGTCCTTCTGGAATCAGAAAACAATGTCCACTTGTTCCCTTCCTGAGAACACATAAAATAAAATAGTCACTCATTGGAATCTTGTGTTTTGTTTTTCATTAGCTGGTGATTGTTAATTGACTGCAAGGGAGAACAACACAAGCAATTAATTTAATTAGCCTATTGGAATAGCAATGACATACTCAGAAATGATCATTATTAAAGTTGTGTGTAAAATATGGTTCCAATTTATTTCAGAGATGAACAGACAACAAATGTAAAATCATTACAAATGGAATTCTACTATTTTTCCATTGAACACATACTTTTGTTTATAACTATGCCTTTATAATTTACCTGTATCAGTTGGGCAATTCATTTTTTAAAAGTTTTGTTTTAACTAGTATGTGTTAAAACCACATACTAGATGCGGGTTTCTGGAGTTTCTTTTCCAGTGACCTTGAGGAGGTCCCAGTGTTATTAAGCCCAACTTCCCCTTCATACATTTCTGTACATTTTTTGTTAGGGTCATGTCTCTTCTCCCCATTGAAGGCAAGAAGGGAAATCCATAGACTGATGTGAATACTCTGAGGAGCAAGATGAATCTACAGCTCCTGATCCTTTGGATATTTGTTAATAAATTGGGGGCAGAATGATGAGGAATAGAGGATCCAGGAAGTTCTGTGCATGTGATCCCAGTCCCTGAAACTTATTCAGACTAGGCCAAAAGACAAGGAGAACTGATGAACTTTGTCTAAGATGAACATATTAGCATAGAATAAAAAAATGAAGGGAGCTCAGTATTTTTAGAATAATTACAAAGGCTCTTTATTGCTTCAGTTTTGCACAGGACATTATTCATTGGTGCAACAAAAACATCCTGGACCCATGGCATTGTCAGTAGTCAGATACAAATGTTTGTGAACAAGAATGGAAAGTGTCATGCATGAATGAAACTTTCAGTTCAAACCAAAGGTTTTTTTTAATTCTTATTTATTTATTTATTTACTACTTGTAAGTGTTATGATGCAACATTTATAGAGTGAGACAATGACATAAGAATAAGACAAAAAAAAAACAAACATTTTAACCCATGAACTCCCCCTAAATGAGCAAGTTTATTATGCTCATTGTTTAAAAAAATGGAACCTTGGGAGGGTGAGTTGAATTGGCATGGGTAGAGGGGTTGCTCAGCCCATGATGTCTCACTAGGACTCAACCTGTTAATAGAGAAAGGAGGGATAAAATCCTCTTTTAAAAACAGTGAAGTTTACCTATTACCAGTCTCCCTTAGTTGGGGAGAAGATTATGATCAATAATAACTATTTCCTATTTTTAATTGAGACACAATGATAAATAAAGGAAAATACTTATCATTGGGCCATGGTGAATCAATAGTAATGAACATCAAACTCCTGAATGAATTAAGGTCAATAATCTGGTCCCTATGTTTAATTTAGACACAGTGATAAGTAATGAAAAAATACTTAACATCAGGCACTGGTGAACCCATAATAATGCATATCAAATACCTGAACTATAGCTCTCAGAATCTTCAAATAAACACTTCAGGTGAAAACGGGACTTCACTAAGAACATAATTTAGAGCTAACTTCTTTTTTCAGAGTGTTTTTCACATCCTTATTCCTCAAACTGTAGATCAATGGGTTTAACATGGGAATGTCAACTGTGTAGAAAACAGGCTACTTTGTCTGTGTCCATGGAGTGACTTGAGCTGGGTTGGAAATACATGAAGAGGAGTATCCCATAAAACATAGCCACAGTGGTTAAATGGGAGGCACAGGTAGAGAAAGCTTTGTGTCTGCCCTTGGCTGATTTCATCCTAAGGATGGTGATTACGATGTAGCTGTAGGAGAGGAGGACAGTGACAATACTGAACCCTAGAACACAGCTACTGTAAGTGAACATCACTATCTCATTGATGGTTGTGTCTGAGGTGGAGAGGGCAAATAAGGGTGGGAAGTCGCAGAAAAAGTGATTGATGATATTGGAATTGCAGAATGACAACCCAGTTGTGCAATAGGTAAAGATTGCAGAGTACACCAGACTTTGGATGTACACAATAGCCATTAGCTTGGTACAGACTCTTCCAGACATGGCTGTTGTATACAGAAGTGGATTACAAATGGCTACGTAATGATCATATGCTATGACAGACTGCATGACGCATTCCACATCTACAAAGGTACCAAAAACAAACATCTGAACAGCACATAAATTATATGCAATCTTCTTTTGCTGAGATAAGAAATCTGCCATGATTTGGGGGACACAGTGGAGGGGGTAGCAGACATCACTGAATGACAAATTGCTCAGGAAATAATACATGGGTGTGTGGAGCTGGGGGTCCATGTTGATCAGCAGGATCATGCCTAGGTTGGTGATCACAGTGATGCCATAAACCAGCAGGAAGAGCACAAAGGGCACCTGCTGCACATCCTGCCTGCCAGAGAGTCCTAAGAGTTTGAAGTCTGTAAAGATGGTACAGTTCTCAAAGGCCATGATTCATGTCTGGAAATCCCCTGTTGTGAAGGAAGAAAATGGATGTGCAGTGTTAACCTCATCTATCTTATTAGTTAAATTGCTGATTCTTTCTATTTTCAGTCACTAGAAAAAGCAGTAAACATTGGTAGAACTCCATGGGAGAATCTGATTCCTTACAAATGCATGCAATATAATGTAAATCAGTAAATGTTAATGATAATATCTCTTACATTTACATAGTATTCTACCAAGTCCGTGGCACAGTTTTTATATTAAATCATGCTATTTCCATACCAACCAATGTAGTATTTGTGATAGTTTTCATTACTCATTTCTTGGAGAATAAGAAATTGATGTTTTCATAGCTGAGGCAATAGTTCTAAACTAATTGGTTCAGTAACCCACATCTTCTGATAAGATTGTTGCTGTTTTCCAGTACTGCAGAGACTGTGTTATGTCCTGTAACTGAGAAACATAGTTAGTTGAGAGGTACAAATAATGACTATGTTGTTATATTTTCCTTCACTGTTACAATTGGGGATGGGCAGAGATATGGTGGGTTTCTGGATATAACTTTCTCCTGTTCTCCTGTTCCTTTCTAACCCCTCCTGTCCTTTCCAGTCTCAATAGTCAGGGATAGAGATAATCTGTGATTCAGGATCCACTGGAGCAGGAGGGCGGTGATTCCCTGGAGAAGAGGCTGAGCATCCCCATCAATGATAGTTAGACTGGAATAGGCCTGGGCTAAACATGCTCCCTCTGACAGCCGCTGTTGTCAAGCAGAGCTTCAGCAGAATGTTTGGGACCTGACTCTAGGCATGCTGGTCTCAAAGGTGGCAGAGAGGTCAGAGTGAGTTGATGTATTTCTCTGTGTGTCACTTTCCTCTATTCAACTAGAATCCACACAGTTTATTCACCAACAGAACAGATGTGTCAGTGGCAAAAGTCTTCATCTGCCCACAGTCCAGTAAATTTAAAGAGAAATCATATTGAACTATGTTTCCATTTCCCTATAATTTGAAATATTGATTATTGTTTTCTTTGATTTCTACTTTCCTCAAGTAGCTCTGAAATCTGCCTTTCTTTGGTTTAAAAAAAATGGTATTTGGGAGGCCAATTGTGTTCTATGTCCCACTGTTATAATTTATCCAGTCAATATGTCATGTAGGTCATATGTGACCCTTTCTGTTCTGTGAGGATATAGTGACAGCAGAGGGGAAGATAGAAGAACAGGAAAAGAAAATCTCATTAATGATGTCATGTCCATGTGCAGTTGTCCAAACCCTTGGAACAAACTCATTTGAATATCTGTTCCAGTAGATACATCTTTAAAAATTGCTTTCATTAATGAAAGTAAATAGTTCTTTTAAAATATACAAAGTACAGATAAGAGATCAAAATTAAAAAATTCTACATCTCCACAATCCATGCTTGCATTTCATTATATTTCCTGCCATTTATGTATATGTCTTTAAAATAATTAGATTGATGAAAGTACTTAAAGTTCGGTATAATATTTCATACCCTCTATAGTTTTCATGGCATACATTCAGTCCAAGGAAGATAAAAATGAGAGACATCTAAACAGAAATCAGACAAAGAGTGAGTCCCTGCTCCCTCCCAGTGCACTGACTTCCGTGTTCCATCCAGTCTGTCTGCAGGAGGGATCAGCCCTGCCTCCCAAATGAGCTGGGTTATATCTCCATCTCCATGTCTGGACCATGGGCATTGTACACGGTCTCTCAGGAATGTGTGACAGGTATAATTAATTATATGTTTTATCATGTGTTATTTTTCTACAACAGGCAGGGTGGTTGAGAAAGAACTACAGACTTAAACAAATGCTAGGTGTGTTGAAAAACCACCTAAGTACTTTTCTACCAGCTAAACACAAGAGAGTGCTGTACCTGTGGGACTGAAGAGCTCTAACCATCTTCTGATTTCTCTGGGGTACATGTGGAGGAGGCAGTCCTCCTTGGTCACCTTCTTCAGATTCCTCCCCACACTCATTCTCCCCCCAGGTGCTCCCTGTCTCCAGGGATGCCCACTGCCTCAGGTGACACTCCATTCAAGTGGGATCCAAAGGTGACCTTCATAAACATGGGAGCCTTTGTAGTGTAATTCCCACTCCCCATTACACCTAGAATATGGAGAGCAATATATTGTCAAAAAGTAGATCATATAAATTCATTCCCAAATAATTTATGTTCTAATAGAATAGCTTTCTTTAACTATGTGTTTAAGGGGGAAGATTTACAACACAATTGAAGACTTCAGAGAAAACAAGAGAAACATATTCTAATCTACAGTGTTTTCCTGATATGACATGTGCCCCCCCACAGTACTGCACAGAGAACAGCCTACTCATAATCTCCTCCTCCCAGATAATGGCTGTTCTGCTCTGAGGCCTGGATGATTATCACAAAGTGCAGCACCTCATGATGTCACCAAGGAAAACCAGTTCAGTGTGGCTTTCTGGTGCAGGAACAGGGAAAGTAGTCAGTGAAGTCTGCTACAAATACCTGTGATAGATAAATGGGGCAGAATTTTCTGGTGACAAAAAACAATCATTTAATAAAATAGTTTATGGAAGTTGTATAGTTTTTTAATTTTATAATAATATTTTGAAACGTGTGTATAAGAAACTTTTAGAAATTAAAAAATTAGTAATGAAATCTTACAACCACCTATAATCTGATAGTACATAGTCCTTTTAAAGATATGTATATGTATATTTTTAAATGTACAGATTAAAAAGTTATAAATTCCTGCATTTAAACTCTGAACAATATTCAGAAACTAGGCTTTCAAAAACTGTTTTTGGACCCTAACACAAGTGATGCCAAGATGGTAAATAGTTGAGTATGATTTTATAAAGTGGAAAGAATCACCATCATTCTGCTTTTATCCTCTCACGTCTGTATCCTTTCATTCAGTATTATGTACATGAGGTTTCCCCAAGCCATTGCATGTGAGGACAGTTTATTCATTCTCTTTGCTGTGTCAGTATCCTCCAATGAATAACCATGCTAAATGTTTTTGTCAAATACCAAATAATGCTACATCAACCATTTTTGCACAAGCTTCGTATGTACATACTTTCTCATTTCTATTGGTTACAAAACTACTGGTGGGATTTATGGGCAGCTGCAACAGAAAATTACCATATAGTTTTCCAAAGTTGAAAGTCAGTTCTGACTTCCATCAGTGAGTGAGAGGTGTAGACGTTACACATTCAAACAGATACTTGATATTAATATTGAGAATCATTCTAATGGTAGCTGCTCTTTAGGTGAGTCATGATATAGCATGTACATACAGAAAATGCTTAAGTGGTAAGTATACCACTTGTTTTTAAAAAATATCCTAGTAATCAGCATCCAGGTCAAGAAACAGAACATTATCAGACTCACTAAAACCTTCTACTACCTCCCTTCTTTTTAGTTCCCTTTAGTTCACACATCATACTCATCTCTGCTTATAGTAGCTAGAAGCATAAGCAATCTGGATCTAGGTACATTTCAGTTGTCTTATAGGGGAATTGTGTGCCAGTTCAATGCTATTATCTTTGTGCTTGTAGGTTTGACACCCATCTCTGATTGGTCTTCAGTCTAGTCCAGTTGCACTCCTGCCATCTTGCTGCTCAAGACACGACCCAGTCCAGAGGTAAAATTTCCAAGGCCATGGGTTAAAATGGACATATTATTACCACAAGAAGCATCTCCTGTTGTTACTCTGCCATACTGTGTCTCAGAATCCCAGAAACAATGCCTCCTTCGAGAACAGAGCTGTCTCATTGTCCTCCTTGGTTTTCCCTAGCAATTTGAAGTGTTTCTGAAACTGGAAAAGACACCATGTTCATGTTGCCTATCATGCGCCAAACCCGATAAACGATAAGCAAAAACAGAGACTGAATTTTTATGGGCCCCATATTCAGATGGCTGGGGATCTGAAAAGATGGTAGGTTTTCACCCTTTCAAATCAATAAAATATATGTTTTTAAAAAAGAAAAGAAAAAGGAACAAAAGAATTGCAGACAGCAGCCAAAGGGAGTTGACTTCTTGCCATTGAAACCTACCTGTGTTCTGGGTCCAGTTGTGTTGTGTAGTGGAAGTCACGGAAAGAGAGGAGGCTGAGGAAAAAAATACATTGGCCTATGCACCCAGAATGAGCCCAAAAGAAAAAGAACATTACCAGCATCTCAGAAATTGTCCCCACACCCATCACAAATTGATGTCCAGTATGGTGGATCAGTTTGTATGTTTCTGAGATACACAGTAATGAAGTCATATAATATTTTATACATCTTCCTCTGGCTTCTTTCACTCAACATTATGTTTGTAAAATTTCTCTATGCTGCTGTATGTGGAAGTACTTTATTCATCTTGATTGCTGTGTAGTTTTCCAATCCACAAACTTATAATGAAGTCATTTACCAAATATAGACCAGAGGTCAGGAAACTATAGCACATAAAGTTTTATTGAAGCTGGGATGCAACAATTCTTTCTACATTGTTGATGTTTCCCTTTATGAAACAAAAGCAAATCTCACTGGTTGTGGAAAAATTTTATAGTCTACAAATCTTACAAAAAATTCACTTCTTATCTTTTTAAAGAAAAGTTTGTCAACCTCTCATTTAATGTGTTGAGAAAATCTGAGTTGTTTTCACATTTATACTGCTATAAATAAATCAATGGTGAATATTGTGTACATGTGTTCAGGTGAACATGTTCATTGGTTTCTTTTAAGTATAATACTGAGATTTTCATTTCGGACATAGACTGTATATATGACTAACATCTATGAAGTGCTTCAAATGGCTTAGGCAGTCTTCTCAACCTTCACTTAGTTAATCATGTAACAATCAATGACACACAGATGCACATACATACTCTTCTGAGGTATTTAGTATATGCTTTAAGACAGCCAGTGATAGTACATTGTGTCATTAACTTTGAGCAACAATTTTAAACCCTTTAAATGTTTTCTTATACTTTTGGGTCTATAAACTGCATAGGACTATGTGAAAAATGAGTGTTCGGTATAATTCCTGTGAGAGAATTTGTGTGTGTGCTGGTAGGGCTGTTGCAGGTTGCCAGTTAGAGCTTGTGATTAGGGAACTAGACACATCTTAGAAAGTTGTATCTCACAAGGAATCTACCTTCAGTCCTGTGGCTTTCTTGGTGGTGTTGGGTATGTGTTTGTTTGTTGAACTGTAAATCAACAGGTTCAGCTTCAGGATTTCCATGTGTAGAACTGAGATAAACTTACCAATACTGGAAGAAGACTCCCCTGATGGGTGGACACAGAAGTCAGGTGAGAGGCCCATAGAGAGATGGTTTTCCTCTTCCCACTGAAAAAGACTTTAAGGCTGAGAAAATAGTGAAAAAGTAGGACATGATGATGTGATAAAACAGATCACTTTCCTTGAGTTGCCCTGTGTGGAGAGATGCCACTCGTTAATTGATCTGTCTGCAGAGGCTAGCTGAAGAAGGGAAGGGGATCACAGACAAAGTGATTCATAACATTTTTATCACAGTACTTCAGAATCAGTGCAAAGGATTTGTGTACCAAAGAGCTCACGTTTCCCCCGATGTATGAGAAGACAATCCACCATGTACAAATTCCCTCAGAAATCACAACAGGATACAGTGAAGGGTTACAGATGGCGATGTAGGAGTCATATGCCATAGCAGCCAAGGTAAAGGATTCTGTGTCTGGAAAAGCACACAAAAAATAAAACCACAAGGCATGGCCATAATAACAAATAGGTTTGTTCTCTGAAAGGAAATTGGTCAGCATTTTGGGAGCAATGACTGGGGAGTAAGAAAGGTCTACAAAGGATAGTTTGCTAAGAAAAAATTGCACAGAGGACTGAAATCATGGGTTAATCCTGATTAACATCCCTAATCCAGTGTCCCCATTGAAATCATACCATTCAGTGTCAGGACCATAAAGAGCAGGACCATCTACACAGTTCAGGTGGAGATGGAAATTCTAAGAGAATAAGCTCAGTCATCTCAGTGTAGGTACCTGGTATAGATTCCATGTTCTATGATGTTTTGTTTTTATGAGCATTCTAACATGCTAAAATGCCATATTGATGGAAAGAAAAAATAGATACCTTACAAGGTTATTTCATTGTTTCAACAAACAAACTTATAAACAAGTAATAAAATAAAGAACCTCAGCCACAATCCTTTTCAAATACAAACCCTGAGAAATACATGTAGGAAATTATATGTATTTTAGTTTGATGTAGTCCAATTCATTTATTCTTGCCTTTACTTCCTTGCTTTGGGTCAAACTCATAAAATACTCTGTAAGATCAAGGTCCATTAATTTCTTCTGTGTAATTCAGTGTTTCAAGTCACATTTAAGTCTTTGATCCATTTTGAGTTAATTTTTGTGTATGGGGACACACAGTCTAGTTTCATTCTTTTTGCATGTGACTTTCCAATTTTTCTAGCACTATTTATTGGAGAGGCTTTCTTTTCTCCATTGAATATTTTGACTCCTTTATTGAGATTTATTTTCCCACATGCATTTGGGTTTATTCTGAGCTCTCAGTTCTGTTCCACAGTTCTGTTCCCACACTGTGTTTTGGTTCTTCTGCCAACCATGTTGTTTTAATTATTGTACTCTGTGGTATAATTTGAAGTCTAGGATGGTGATGCAACCAACTTTGTTCTTTGTTTTCCAGATTGCTTTGGCTGTTTGGGGTTTTCTGTGGTTCCATACAACTACAATAATATCTTGTCTATTTCTTTTAAAATGTCATTAGAATTTTGATAATGATTGCATTAAATCTGTAGATTGTTTGGGGTAATATGAACATTTTAACTATGTTGATTCTTCCCTTCCATGAACACAAAATATCTTTGCATTTCTTTCTGTATTTTTTATTTCTTTTAATAAGCTCTGTAGTTTTCAGTGTATGGGCCCTTCACATCCTTTAAGTTTATTCCTAGATAGTTTATTCTTTTTGTTGCCATTGCACATGGAATTGTTTTTTTCTTTTTTTCTGAAATGTCATTGTTATTGTAGCATATGAGAATGCAATATATTTTTATACAATTATTTTTGTATCCTGTAATTTTAGATGGTATTTGTTTATTGTTTCTAATAGTTTTGGGTGAAGTCTTTAAGGTTTTCTCTATAAAGAATCATGTCATCAGCAAAAAGTGACAATTTTATTATTCTTCTTGATTTGTTTGTCTTTAATTACTTTCTCTTGCATGGTTGCTTTGGCTAGATCACCCAGTCCTACATGGAATGAGAGTGCTGAAAGTGGTCATCTTGTTCTGTTCTTGATCTTAGAGGAAAAGCTCTCAGTTTTTCACCATTGAGTAGGATATGAGACAAGTGTTAGTCCTGTAAGGACTTTATGATGTCAGTATATTTTCTTTCTATGTTATCGAGTGTTTTAATTATAAACAGTTATCTTGCCAAATGCTTTCTCTGCAATTCTTAATATGATTATGTAATTTTACCCTTTATTTTGTTCATGTGATGTATTACATTGAAATAAATCAAAGACCTAAATCTAAGACCCGAAACACTAAATTACAAAGAAGGTACTAAAGCTATGAATCTTGATCTTAGAGAATATTTTATGAATTTGACTTCAAACGCAAGAGAAGTAAAGGTCGAAACAAAGGGGACCATATCAAACTAAAAAGCTTCTGCACATCAAAAGAAACTGCCAACAGAACAAAAAAGCAGCCATCCGAATACAAGATATTTGAAAACAACAGCTCTGACAGAATTTACACCTAGCTTATATATAAACAACTCATACAAATCAATACCAAACAGACCATCCAACTCAAAAATGGGCACAGGACCTGAACAGATGCTTCTCCCAAGAAGAAATACAAATGGCTATCAGACATTTAAAAAGATGCTCAACTTCACTAGCTATTAGTGAAATGCAAACCACAGCTATAATCAGATTCCAACTCACACCTGTTAGAATGGCTATTATCCTCATAAGACAAAAAATAACAAGTGTTGGAAAGATTGTGGAAAAAAGAAAACCTCATTCACTGCTGGTGAGAATGTAAACTGGTATAGCCATGTCGGAAAGCAGTTTGGAGCTTCCTTAAATGAAAATAGAGTCACTATATGGCCCAGAAACACCTCTTCTGAGTGCATACCCCCCAAATCTAAAAAGCTTGAGTGGCAAAGACACATGCACCTCCATGTTCATTGCAGGGCTATCCACAGTGGCCAAAACATGGAAACCATGAAAGTGTCCTTCAATAATAGCTCTTCCATAGAGGATTCAGTAAAGAATATGTGGAACATAGTACAGTGGAACGCTGCTTAGCCATAAGAAAATATGTAATTCTGCCATTTGCCATAATGTGGATGGACTTTGAGAATATCATGCTAAGTGAACTAAGTCAGTCATAAAAAGCTAAGAACCACATGTTTTCACTTATATATGAGGTAAAAACTGAAACTCATAGGTACAGACAACGGTATTGTGGCTGTCAGAGGGGTGTGGGATGGGGGGAGTAATAAAGGGTAAAGGCAGTCAAACCTATGGTGACAGAAGGTGGTTTGACTTTGGGTGCAAAATGCAATATACAGAGCATGGGTCATAGAGATATGCACTTGAAATCTATATAATCTTGTTAACCACTGTCACCCCAATAAATTTAATTATAAAATACAATAAAAGCACAATAAGTATAAGTGCAAAAAAAGAAATGTACTTAATGGTATTAAGCATCATAAAGCATCATAATAATCACAGGCTGGAGGACTTTGATTATTTAATAAATATCACATGTATTAAATTATTCCATAACAGTTTTTCTTTCTAATTATTGAGTAAATCATCATGTTGCTATCTTGAACCAGAAGATAATTGAGTCATGTTCCCCTTGGGGAAAGTATTGCAGTTTTCATTAATCATTGAATAAGGGAATATAAATGATCTAAATTACTGTATTCATAGTGTATCTAAACCCTCACTTGCTGATACACAGGTAAGAAGAGAAAAATTTAAGTCACTCGAAAATATTTTATGAGGTCTGACCTAAAAATGTGAATGCCAAATGTTATAAAATCTCCTTTAGTTGTTCCCTATTGCATGGGTAACTACAGCCCAAAAGATACAAACTATTGAATTTATGTTTGCAGAGTTAAGTAGGAGTTTTCCAAATTGAGTGTCTGCTTTTGTTTTTATGATGGAAAGAGAATGATCAGATTAAAGCCAGAACAATAAAGAAAACATTGGACCTATTCAACTACCTGAGTGCTTGTATTTTGCTCTAATGAAGAAATGATCAATTATCCTTTATTTTGCTAGCTTTGTGATATAGAAGTCATTTCAAGTTAATGCTATTTCATAATATTCTCTAGTTTTAATGTTTAAAGTCTATTTAAATATATATCAAGAATCATGTTTTATTTCACTAAGAGTGACAATAGGAGAGGGCAGTTACAGAATGAGGCCACGATACAGTAAGAGACACTGTAATACTGGGGAATGTGCTCAATGCATGGCCATTATTATTTTTCTCCTCTTTGCCAAATTACTATTTCAATGCTGAGTCACAGATATTTGGAATTTTCTGCCTTCTATGAAAACTGTGTCTTGGAACTGGTTTGGTATTAATTTCAAAAGCTGATGCTATATTATTAAATTCTTAAAAGTCACAGACACTTTTCTTTATAACTCTGAATCCTTTCAAAGTATTTTAACATTGACTTATGTAAACCAAATATAATATTTATTTTGGCATCTAAGGGAAATACCTGACTCAACTAAAATTAAGCTAGTGTTCAACATTGTAGTCTTTTACTATCTTACTTTTTCAAGTAAAATTAAGCCCACGGTAATGTGGCAAATGCAATTGTGATGAGCTGTGTGGTTAGAGAAAACAATCATAACTGAAATAAGATTCATTGGATTTAATCTTAAAAGAATAATATCTCAATACTTATTAATAATTACAAAACAAATATAATACATTTAGCTAAGGAATGAAATATTTAGCTGGAGGATAAGGTCATATATTTTAAATGATTAGTGATAATATTAGTTTTGGGAGCCAATATTTGCTAACATTTTAAAAATAAATATATCTGGTGACAAAGGGTCAATTATATAGTCATCATAAATTTGTAACAAAAAATGACAAATTTGAAAGAAATTGCTTTATACATGTATTGCTTTACACATTTAATTAGTCTTCCTATATGCTATCATATCTGCTTGGTCATTCAAACATATTCCTATTTCAGAGGGGAATAAACTGCGAAGAGGAAGCCTAATCCAACACTTGACTTTAATCATGACCAGGTCAACGAGCACTAATTTTGGATCTAAATTCTATGTTATTTTTCGTAAACAGCTAAGTCATTGAACTGAGATCAAGAATTGTATTGGGGTTGATATTTTTCTTGTGACTTTTGGTCATATTTTTAATACAGACTAATCATTTTCATTGAAGTTTGTATTTCATTGCATAATTTGGCTTACTGTGATCATGAGCCATCATCCATTAAAAATCTTGATTGTTCTTTCAGATAAACCCAAGGAGATCTAACAGGGGTAGAAGTTTTTACACATTAGCTCATGAAATGTTACAATCCATGCAGCAGCTACTCTGTAGAACAAAAACTAATTCAGCATGTTCTCTGTTGAACATAACCGTCAAAATTCAACTTTATTAGCCTATTTTTTCAATTTTTATCCCAATGTTGCAGAATAAATATTAATATTCTCATTCTATAGGTGACTAACTTATAGTATATCATTTTACAACATTACTAGAAGGTCTAGAATGCTGACTTTCTATTTCAATGCTCTGCACCCTGATATACTATCTGATGTGAATCACTATCAAAATAAAATTATTTTTAATCAATCACTTGGTGTTCTAAAGTGACTTAATCAGAAAACAGCTAATAGAATATAGTTATAAATTATAAACCACTTGGAAATTCTACATTGCCAAAAGTAATATGAGAACATGGCTCAGCTCCTCGTGTCACAACTCTGTTTATTCTTTTATAGTAAGTAAATTGCAATTGTAGTAATATCTTTATGCTTGTTTCATAAGATATCAACATGAAGAATGTCACTGAAGTTACTACATTTGTACTGAAGGGCTTCACGGAAAATTTACAAGTGCAAATCATCTTATTCTTCCTATTTCTAGCAATTTACCTCTTTACTCTGGTGGGAAATTTAGGGCTGATTGTATTGGTCATTGGGGATTCCAGGCTCCACAACCCCATGTACTACTTTTTGAGTGTGTTATCATCAGTGGATGCCTGCCTTTCCTCAGTAATTACACCAAATATATTAGTAGATTTTCTGTCAAAGAATAAAGTCATTTCACTCCTTGGATGTGCAACGCAGATGTTTCTAGGAGTTACTTTTGGGACCACAGAATGCTTCCTCTTGGCTGCAATGGCATATGATCGCTATGTGGCAATCTACAACCCCCTCCTGTATTCAGTTAGCATGTCACCCAGAGTCTCTGTGACACTCATCATTGCTTCCTACATAGGTGGCATTGTGAATGCCTCTACACACACAGTAGCCACTTTTAGCCTATCCTTCTGTGCCTCCAATGAAATCAGACATGTCTTTTGTGACATCCCTCCCCTCCTTGCTATTTCCTGTTCTGACACTCACATAAACCAGCTTCTACTCTTCTACTTTGTGAGCTCCATTGAGATCGTCACTATCCTGATTGTCCTGATCTCCTATGGCTTCATTCTGTTGGCCATTCTGAGGACACGTTCTGCTGAGGGGAGGAGAAAAGTCTTCTCTACATGTGGCTCTCACTTAACAGGAGTGTCAGTTTACCATGGAACAATCCTCTTCATGTATGTGAGACCGAGTTCCAGCTATGCCTTGGACCATGACATGATAGTGTCAACATTTTACACCATTGTGATTCCCATGCTGAATCCCATCATCTACAGTCTGAGGAACAAAGATGTGAAAGAGGCAATGAAAAGAGTATTTGGGAAAAATTGGATTTTCAATAAAGTATCTTTTTACAGTTAAAAATGAATTAAAATTGACAGTTATGTTCTATGCTTCAATGTTAAAAAGATATGAGGAGCCTGTTTGCTTCTCTTGTCAGAATGGCTATCATCAATATATCAACAAATGATTGTTTGCTAAGATGAGGAGAAAAGGGAACCCTTGCACACTATGTCTGGGAATGCAGGTTGGTGCAGCCACTGTGGAAAGCAGATTGGACTTAAAGAAAAATGTAAAGATGTAGCCCTGACCACTGTGCCTCATCTAGCTGGGTATTAGCCCACAGACTGAATGGTCCCAGTTAGTTTCCCTTTCAGGGCACATGACTGAGTAGTGGGTTCCATCCTCAATTGGGACATTTAAAAGAAGCACCCAACTGATCTATGTTTCTCTTTTGCATCAATGTTTCTATCACTTCCTATTTGACTTCTTTCCCCTCTCCTAAAAAACAAATCAATAAAATATTTTAGAATGTAGCTTACAAAAAAGTATAAATAGAACTGAATGGTAAAGTGAGGATAAATGGTGATTGAAGGAGACATAATTTGGGTGATGAACACACATTACAATTTACAGATGATGTAGTATAGAGCTGTACCCCTGAAACCTATGTAATTTTCTTAAACAATGTCACCTAATTAATTCAATCAAAAAATATATCAAAAATTTCAAAGGTTGAAAAATATTTTATAAATATAAAAATGGAACTGCCTTAAGACCCAATGATTCCACTTCCAGAAATAGATCTGGAAGAAACTAAATGCTAATTTAAAAAAATACATGCACCTCTATGTTCATTGCAGAGTTAATTAAACAGCCAAGGTTTGGAAGCAGCCAAAGTGCTTATCAGTAAGTGAGTGGATAAGAACACTTGTGGTAGTTTACACAATGGCATACAACTCGACCATAAAACAGAAAGTAATCTTACCTTTTGCAATAGCATGGATGGGTATAGAGGGTATTATGCTAAGTGAAATAAGCCAATCAGAGAAAGACAAGTACCATATGATTTCACTTTGATCTGGAACCTAATGAACAGAATAAGGTAACAAACAAAATAGAAACAGATTCATAGACACAGAGAACAGATGACAGTTGTCAGAGGAAAGAGAGTTTGGGGGAATGTGTGGACAAAGTGAAGGGATTAAGCAGTACAAATTGGGAGTTACAGGGTAGCCAAAGAAATGTGGATTATAGCACAGGAACAATGAGGTTTGTCCAGAAAGTATCCATCCACGCAATATGAAACATAGAGACATTTATTGAAGAAGATACAACATATAAGAAACATTGTATGTAGGACAATGACACTTTAGTCCTCTTCAAAGTAGGCACCTTGGGACCTCACATAGTTCTCCCAATGGCCATCAGCTGTCCCCTCATATTTTCCTGAGTATCACCAATAGTCTGAAACCTCTTCCATTTCAAAGGTGATTTTAGTTTTGAGAAAGACAGAAGTTGTAAGGTGCCAAATCTTGGTGGTAGGGCTGAGTCACTTGGGTAATTTGATACTAAGCAAAAAACTCAGACGTGATGCATGGGCAGACATCCTGTTGTGTTGAAACTGGGAGTCACCAATTACCCATAATGGCAGCCATTTTTATTACATTACATCTCCCAACCAATGAGGAACTTTGATGTGGTACTATTTATTAATTGTTTGGCCCAGAGGGGTGTAGATAGTGTTTCATGATAGAAAACACTTTCAAAATCAAAAAACACAGTAACATGGTCTTGATATTGCTACAACTTTGCTGGTCCTTCTTTGGCCATGGAGACAAGCGACTTTCTCTGGGACAACTGGTCTTTTGTGTCTGGATCACAGCCTTATACCCACAATTCATCTCTGATTATGCTCTTCTTGAGGAAATCTGGTTCATTGGTAGTGCTTTAAATCAAGTCATCAGCAACTTCAACATGATGTTTTTTGTCTTGGAAGAAGAAGCCATGGAACACATTTTGCCACAACATATTTTGTGCCAAGTTCTTAAGTCAAAATCTCAGACATAGCAGTTTTTGGAATCCCCAGGTTAGCTTCTATTTCTTGCACTGTCAATTGCCAATCTTTGTTTGTTGCATCCCGAACACATTCAACAATTCAGGTGTTGTGCTTGTTGCAGGACTTCCAGAACATGGGTCACTTTCAACAGATTCTCAACCATCTTTGAATAATTCATGCCACATTTTCATTTGTTCAACAGTCATTGCATTTTCCCCAAAAGCCTTCTCAATCATCTGAATCATTTTTTCAGAGGAATGCTCAAACATAATGCAAAATTTGAGGCAGATTCACTGCTCTACTCAGCCATTTTGAATGAGATGGCCCCACAGAACACATACTCACCCCATGGTGTCTACAACACCCACTGATTAGTGCAGTGAAGTCATCATTATTCACACACGTACCTTCCAGTCCAATCTCCTTGGCTTCCAGCTTACATCAATGTCCTAACCCATTCTTGTTACTATTAGTAACAGTGGCTGGAGTTTTTCCAGACAGACCTCAAACAGTCAATGACATTGAGAAAAATATTTGTAGAGTCAGGTGGATACATGAAGCAGTGAGGGGACCATTCTGAATTACATGATTGTCTAACCACTTTGCTGTCCATCTGAAATTACAGCAGAATAATCTTAAGTATAATTGATCATTATAATCTTTATAAATATTCATGCCTACTCTCTGTATATTGTCAGAAGTGAAAAATAGACTTTGTTTGTGCTTTTGAGGAAATAATAAAAAGCAGTGAAATGCACCATCACAGAAAGCATGGTAATGACACCAAGAATTCACAACATTACCTGTGGTCTCCAAACCACAGGCTGTACTTAGAATTGCTGCTAATGCATAGACCCAAGAAAGGAGCACAGTGTTCTGATGTAGAGTCAGATAATAATGATTCTGTGGTAAGTGGTATGTGAGCTATAGTTTGGGTATCAAGCAATTTATAGGTACAACATAATCCCTATTAAAATACCAATGACATATTTCACAGATACAGAATGAATATTTCAAAAATGTATATGCAACCATAAATGACCCTGTATAGCTTCAGCAATTTTAAGAAAGAAGAACAAAGTAGGAGGAATCACAATATCTGATACCAACTTATTTTATAAAGCCACTGTAATCAAAACATTCTGGCACTTGCATAAGAACACATAGACCAAAGGAACAGAATAAAGAGCCCAGAAATAAACACACGTCTCTATTGTTAACTAATATTTGACAAAGGGGCACAAGTATAAAATGGAGTAAAATTAATCTCTTCAAAAATGGTGTTGTGATATCTGAACAGGCACATGCAACAAAATGAAACTCAATCACCAACTCACAGCATACAACAACTTACAACATACACAAAATAAACTCAAGATGGATAAAATATTTAAATACAAGTCACAACACTAAAAAGTCTTAGAGGAGAACATAGGTAGGAAAATCTCAGCCATTCCATGCAGCAATATTTTCACTGATATGTCCACTAGATCAAGGAACATAAAAGAGAGAAAAAACAAATGGGATCTCATCAAAATAAAAAACTTCTGCACAGCTAAGGGAAACAACCTTAAATGAAAAAAGGACCAAAGACATGGGAAAACATATTTTCCAATGAAACCTTAGACAAGGGTTTGATATCCAAAATATATACAGAACTCACACAACCCCACTCTTAAGAAGACAAGCAACCCAATTAAAAAGTGGGCAAAGGAGTTGAACAGACACTTCTCCAAGGACGACATGCAGAGGGTCCAAAGATATATGAAAAGATGCTCCATATCATTAGCTATCAGAGAGATGCAAATTAAAACCACAATGATAGCACTTCACACCAGTCAGAATGGCCATCATAAACAAAGCAGAAAACAACTAATGTTGGAAAGGTTGCAGAGAAAAAGGAACCCTAGTCCACTGTTGGTGGGACTGAAGACTGGTGCAACCACTATAGAAAACAGTATGACGTTTCCTGAGAAAATAAAAAAAGAAACTGCCTTTTGACCCAGCAATTCCATTGCCAGGGTTATACCCTAAGAATGCTGAAACAGCAATCCAAAATGACCTATGCACCCCAATGTTCAGAGCACCGAAATTTACAATAGCCAAGTGTTGGAAGCAACCTAAATGCCCATCAGTAAATGAATAGATCAAAAAGCTATAGTACATTTGCATGATGGAATACTAAGCAGCAGAAAGAAGGAGCTCCTACCCTTTGCAACAGCATGGATGGAACTAGAAAGCATTATGCTGAGTGAAATAAGCCAGATGGTGAAAGACAAATACCATATGATCTCACCTTTAAAGGAAACCTAATCAACAAAATGAACAAGCAAGCAAACTATAATCAAAAATACTGAAATTGAGAACAGGCTAACAGTGACAGAGTGGACAGGGGAGTGGATTATAGGGGCAAAGTGTGAAGAGTTTGCAGGAACTTTTATAAAAGTCATATGAAAAATAACTAGTGGGGTGGAAACAAGGGAAGGAAGTAGGGAAGGATGAGTAGGTGGGGAGGAGTGGAGAAAAAAGGCAGAAAACTCTACTTGAACAATAATAATAATATGTTAAAAATAATAAATAAAAATAAATAAAATAGAGGGCCCTTCTGGGAAAAGTGATTCAGAGAAACAAACAAACAAAAAATTTAAGTAAACTCCTAGAAGAAAACTAAGAGAAAAGCTAGACTTTGGACATGACAATGATTTTGTGGATGTGATGCCAGGACACAATCAACACAATAAACACTGTCAATAAAATCAAAGCTACTCAAATGAGAATAAATACAACTAAAAATCTACACACGAAAAAGAAAACAATAGAGTGAAAAGGAAAACTACAGAATGGGAGAAAATATTTGAAAACCACTTGAATAGACATTTTTTAAACAAGAAATGAAATAAAAATGGCCAGAGAACAATATCAGTAAAATATAAGATCTGACACAGTAAATTATACAGAAAGAAATCATAGGTACTGAATTTATAGATCCTGGGCTTCCAGAATATTTTATGAATTTGACCCCAAAAGCAAGGGTAATAAATGCACAAAAATCTGAATGGAGGTATATCAGACTATATGGCTTCTGCATAGCAAATGAAACCTCCAAAAAAATCAAAAGGCAGCAAGCTACTTGGGAGAAGATACTTGCCAACAACATTTCAGAATTGGACTAATATCCCAAATATATAAAGAACTCAAACAACTCAATACATAACAAACAATTCAATTAAAACATGGGCAGAGGACTTGAACAGACACTTCCCCAAGAAGACATACAAATGGCCAACAGAATTGTGAAGAGATGTTTAATTTCACTTGCTGTTAGGGAAATGGATATCAAAACTACAATGAGATACCACCTCACATCTGTTAGATGGCTATTATCATAATTAATACAAACAACAAGTGTTGGAGATGTTGTGGAGAAAAAGAAACCCTCATTCACTGCTGGTGGGAATGTCAACTGCTACAGTCACTTTGTTCCTCCACAAAGTAAGAAGAGAGTTACCACATGACTCAGTGATCCTTCTTCTGGGTATCTACATCCAATATTTGAAAACATTACTGGCAAAAATATATGTACCCCTATGTTCATTGCAGCACTATTAATGGTGGCCAAGAGCTGGAGACAAACCAAGTGTCCTTCAAGAGATGAGTGGATAAAGAAGATGTGGTACATATATACAGTGCAATACTACTCAGCCACAGGAATACATGAAGTACTGCCATTTGCGACAATGTGGATGGACCTTGAATATATCATGCTAAGGAAAACAAATTGATCAGAAAAAGCTAAGAACCATGTGATTTTACTCAAATATGGGGCATAAAACTGAAACTTATAGACACAGAAAACAGTATTGTGATTACCAGAGAGATGGAAGTTAGGGGAGTAATAAAGGGACAAAGGGGACCAAATCTATGGTGACAGAAGATGATTTGACTTTGGACAGCGAGCACACGATGCAATATTCAGATCTTGTTTCATAGAAATGTATATTTTTGAGCGTACCCAATGTACACTTGAAACCAAGTGTACATTTCATACATTTAGTTTTCTTAACCGATGTCTTCCTAATAAGTTCAGTAAGAAATAAAACAAAAAATACATTAAGTACATATGCAAGCAAAAAAAACCCCTTAATGTCACTAATCATAAGGAAAATGCAAATCTAAAACATGATTGTAGTCAGAAGCCAGAGGACTCTGATTATTTAATAAATATCAATGCATAGTATATTGTTCCATAACCACTTTCCTTTTAATTACTGAATAAATCATCATGTTGCTATCTTGAACCAGAAGATAATTGGAGCATGTTCCCCTTGGGGACATTCTTGTGGTTTTTATCAACAGTTGAGTAAGGGAATATAAATGATATAAATTACTGTATTCAAATTATATCTAAACCCACATTTGCTGATATACAGGTAAGAAGATAAAAATTTAGGTCACTTGAAAAATATTTAATGAGGTGTGGCCTAAAAATGTGAAGGCCAAATGTTGTAAAATCTCCAGTACTAAGCACTTCATTTGCTGCCGATTGCAACTATTTTTTTTAAAGATTTTATTTATTTATCTGTAGAGGGAAGGGAAGGAGAGAGGGAGAGAAACATCAATGTATGGTTGCCTTTTGTGGGTCCCCTGCTGGGAACTGGCCTGCAGGGAACCAACCTGCAACCCAAGCATGTGCCCTGACTGGGAATCCAACCGTGATTGTCTGGTTCACAGGCCCGCGCTCAATCCACTGAGCTACACCAGCAAGGGCTCCTATTGCAACTATTGAATTTATGTTTGTAGAGTTAAGTAAGAGTTTTACAAATTGAGTATATGCTTTCATTTTTATGATGGAAAAATGACAGATCAGATTAAAGCAAGAACAGTAAAGAAAACATTAGACCTATTCAACTACCTGGAGGCTTGTATTGCTCTAATGAGGAAACAGTCTATTATCCTTTATATTTGTCTAGCATTATGATATAAAATCCATTTTAAGTTAATGCTATTTCCTAATGTTTCTCTAGTCTTAATGTTTAAAATTTACCTAGATATATATCAAGAATGATGTTTTATTTCACTGACAGTGACGATAGGAGAGGGCAGTTACAGAATGAGGCCAGGACACTATAGGAGATAGTGTAACACTGGGAAGTGTGCACAGGCTCTGTGAGAGATGCAGGATTGATGGCTGGCTCTGGTATGACTTAGCTGTCAGAGTTGCTAGAAAGGTGAAATAACCCCATGTGCACCAAGGTCCATTTTTGCTGCATGTGCTCAGTGCATGGCTGTTATTATTTTTCTCCTCCTTTGCCCACTTAGTGTTTCAGTGTTGAGGCAAAGATATTTGGAATTTTCTGCCTTCTTTAAAACTTTAGTTTAGGCCTGTATCTATACCTCTGTTTCTAAATTGTTAGTTTATTTTGTCATTTGATTTAACTTATAAGTGAGATCATATGGTATTTGTCTTTCACTGACTGGATTATTTTATTTAGAATAAAAATCTCCAGGTCTGTCTGTTTATTATTTAGTCTAATCATCTCCAGTGGTCTCAAAAGGTAGGAATTCCTTTTTATGGCTGCAGAGTATTCCATTGTGTAAAAGCACCACAGCTTTTTTATCTGCTCATCTGCTGATGGGTACTTGGGCTGTTTCCAGATCTTGGCTATAGGAAATAACACTGATATGAACATAGCTGGGTGCATATATTCTGTTGAATTGGCACTTTAGTATTTGTCAGTTATATTTCCAGAAGTGGGATCCCTGGGTGAAAAGGCAGAATGACAGCTGTCAAAGAGGATGGGAGAGGGGATGAAAGAAGGTGAAGGGATTATCCAGAGAACACATATGCACAGCCCAAAGACACAAACAGCAGTGTGATGATGGCCTGAAAGAAAGGGGCAAGGACCTGGGTGGAGGTGTCAGAAAGAAAAAAATGGGGAAAACTGTAATGATGTAAACAATAAAAAATAAAGTACAAAACTGTATTTTTGAAGTGGTTTTGCATTAATTTAAAAAGTTGATGCTATATGACTTTCTCTATGAATCACTTGTAACTCTAAGTGCTTTCAATATATTATAATATTGACTTAGCTATACTTAGTATAAATTGTATTTTGGTATCTAGGAAAATTTAACTGAGGTTTTACCATTGTGGTCTTTCACTATTATACTTACCCAGTAAAATTAAGTGCACAGTAGTGTAGCAAATGGAATGGTGGTGAGCTGTGTGTGAGTAGAGGGGAAAAATCACAATCAAAATATAATTATTTGGATTTAATCCTGAAAGGATAATGTTTTAGTGAGTATTATTAATTATAAAACAAATATTTTAAATGTAGACAAAGAATAAAGTATCTGGCTCAAAGCTCTGGTCACATATTTTTAGATAATTAGTTATAAAATTAGTTTTAAGACCTAACATTTGCTAACGTTTTAAAATAAATACATCTGATTACAAAAGTTCAGCTATTTTTGCACCTTAAATTTATAACCAAAACTGACACATTTAAAGAAAATTGCTTTATTTACTGCTTTACAAATTTAATAGTCTGTCTGGTTAGATGCCATTACATCTGCTTGGTCACTCAAATGTATTACTGCTTTAAAGAGAAGTCAACTTTGAAGAGAAAGCCTAATCAGACACCTCACATTTAATCATGAACCTGGGAACACACATTTTCAGATCTAAATCCTATGTCATTTGTCTTCAACAGGTGTATCTTTGAATTGATGTCAAGACCTGTATTCAGGCTGATCCTTTTCTTGTGACTCTTGGTCACACCTTAAAAACTAGATTTCATCATATTCATCAATGTGTTATTATTTGGTTTAATTTGGTTTAACTGAACTGTGGACATCATCCTTAAACATTCTTTGTTCTTTTGGATAGAACCAAGAGGATCTAGTAGAGTTGGACAATGGTTAGAGATTAGCTCGTAAAATATTACAATCCAGGATGCAGCTACTATGCAGAACTAAATTAATTCAGCAATTGTCTATTTAATATAATTGTCAAGATTCAAGTTTATTTACATATTTTTGTCTTTCAATTTCTACTCCAATATTATAAAATAAGTGAATATTAATGTTCTCTTTCCAAGGAGACTACTTTATAGCAAATCACTTTACAGTATTACTGAAAGTTTCAGAATGCTGGTGTTCCATTTCAATGTTCTGCACACTGATATGATACATCATATGTGTCAATACAAAAAGAAAGTGACTTTTTAACCAATCCTTAGTGTTCAATGTGCTTTCATAAGTAAACAGCTGATAGAATACAGTTGTAAATTAATCAGTTGACCTGATTGTTTTGGAAATGACGTGGATTCACACGGTGACCGGACACCCCTCTTTTCCATTTAATTTTGCAATGAGTGGCATGAACAGTTGACCCACTGTCTTGTCACTGTCTTATCTGCAACAAGGAAATTTCATGTTGCCAAAAAATAAATATGAAAACATATCTCATGTTCCCTTGCATCACAATATTGAGTCACAGTTATGCTTATTTTCTTTGTAGTAGATTAGTTTTACTTGTACAAACTTCTTTACGTTTGATTCATGAGGGAGATTTCAACATGAAGTATGTCACTGAACTTACCACATTTGTACTGAAGGGCTTCACAGACAATCTTGAACTGCAAATTATCTTATTCTTCCTGTTTCTGGTGATTTACCTGTTCACTCTGATGGAAAATTTAGCACTAATTTTATTGGTCATTGGGGATTCCCAGCTCCACAACCCCATGTACTACTTTTTGAGTGTGTTATCATCAGTGGATGCCTGCTATTCTTCAGTAATTACTCCAAATATATTAGTAGATTTTCTGTCAAAAAATAAAATCATTTCATCCCTTGGATGTGCAACACAGATGTTTTTCGCAGGTACTTTTGGGACCACGAAATACTTCCTCTTGGCTGCAATGGCATAAGATCTCTATGTGGCAATCTACAACCCTCTCCTGTACTCAGCATGTCATCCAGAGTCTATGTGCCATTCAGCATTGCTTCCTACATAGGTGGTATTTTGCACGCTTGTGTGCACACACCAGCCACATTCAGCCGATCTTTCTGTGCATCCAATGAAATCAGGCATATCTTTTGTGACATCCCTCCTCCCCTTGCTATTTCCTGTTCTGACACTCACATAAACCAGCTTCTTCTCTTCTACTTTGCAGGCTCCACTGAGATCGTCACTATCCTGATTATCCTGCTCTCCTACGGTTTCATTCTCTTGGCCATTCTGAGGATGCATTCTGCTGAGGGGAGGAAAAAAGCCTTCTCTACATGTGGCTCTCACCTAACTGTAGTGTTAGTTTCTCATGGAACTGTTCTCTTCATGTATGTGAGACCAACCTTCAGCCATGCCATGAACAATGACCTGATATGTTGATATTTTACAGCATTGGAATTCCCATGCTGAATCTCATTATCTACAGTTTGAGGAACAAAGATGTTCATAAGGCAATGACAAGAGTATTTGGGAAAAATATGTTTATCAGTAAAGTATCTTTTCATAGTTGAATACAAATTGTAAGAGTTGAGAGGGATTACCTGTGTTCAATATCAAAAGGTATTTTGAAAATGTTTTGTTTTAGTTTATTAACATATTTCTGTTTTTGCATATTTTATAATAAAGATCACAGTCAGCCTTCTTCCTATTCTGTCTTTAGTTTATAAAAAGTTATTATCTATTTTTTCTAAATAGGTTCTTGCTTATATATGTATTTACACATATGTATGTGGGTTTTGATCCTGCTTGATATAACACAAATGCAAAACAAACATGTATGTATGTAATCATTTCTTTAGAAAGTTGTAAATTGTTTATTTCTCTCCATATAACATAGAGGCTCTAATATTTGCAGTTTAAATAGTATTATGATTTACCCAACTAGCTTGATCACATACCACCTAACAAGTAACAATGCCACAGCTTGCATTGGCCCAGGCCACCTTCCATGAAACCATTGGTATCTGACTGCATTTCAAAGCACTCTGCTCCATCCTTATGTCCATGCATTCGTAGCCACCTAATCACAGTCTGTGTTTTGGGGACCACAGAACATGTGTTCAAATTCTTAGTGTCATTGCCATGCTGTTTGTGAAGGTGCATTTCTCCCCATTTTGTTCTTTCATCCAGACCATAGATATTAAACCCATCTTTCATATCACACAGAAGATAAAATCTAGAGATTAATATTTATCTAGATCATAGTTAAGTTAAAAATGACCCAAAAAAGCACACATCAGAGGAAGGTACACCTTGCTGACAGATTGGGTCTCTTCCCAGATCTAAGCCCCAGCCCATCTGCCTTGGTTTTCTTACAGGCCTGGTTCTGACTCAACCTCGAGGTCTTTTTTTATTGACCTCTTCACCTCTGTCATGTCCTTGCACGTGCCTCCATTGGTCCAGGCTCAAGAAACAGTGTACAAAGTGAGTCTTTTCTATGCTCATGTTTGGCCCAGCTTCCAACACACCTCATTTTCATTGAAAAAGTATGTCTACATCAAAGAAAACAATTAAGTTGTAGTGTTCTCCCTTTCTTCCTGCCTTTATACAAATTTTATATTTGTTTATAATTGTTATTGTATTAAAACATTCTCTCCCTAAAGGGGTGTCTTTGAAAAAATATGCAAAATAATCTCCTTAGAAGTAAAGCCCAACCTAAGAATATTTCCCTGAAGTGGAATAATTATGTTTAAATAACACCTCAACCATCATGCACAAAAGTATGTTCTCATCCATTGTTTCCTCTTTGAAATGCTCACCCCACCATGCACCCCTCCTTAAAATGTTAAAACTAAACCGTAGTCACTGATGCTCATTAACCTGACATATCCAAATCATGCAGGTGATAATGAAGACTGACTCTGTGTGTGTGTGTGTGTGTGTGTGTGTGTGTGTGTGTGTGTGTGTGTGTGAGAGAGAGAGAGAGAGAGACAGACAGACAGACAGACAGAGAGAGATTTAGCACTGAAGGGACCCTTAACACAGCCAAAATCACAAAGACGGATAAATTTTTGCTTTGCAATTTTTGAAGACTGAATAAAAAATAATCGTAAGTACAGCAAAAGAATTAGCCATAGAGAAGAGAAAACAGATACAAGTACTATTCTGTTTAATTAAAAAATAGGTTAAAATTTTACAGAACTATGGGTAAAGAATGCTTATGGACATTTCACAAAAGGAGCAACCTGTAGGCCAATGAATATATTTAACATTAATAATTATTTGGAACATATGAATGTAAACTGATGTAAAACACTTCCACACTCATAACATTGGCAAAAATTAAAAAGTGGAGGACTATCAAGTGAACAATAAAAATATGTGAACTTTATTATTGTTCATTACAGAGAAGATTTAGAAGCCATGAAAAATTCCCATCCACCTGGCAGCTGTAGCTCAGTGGATTGAGTGTGGGCCTATGAACCAATGGATCGCAATTTGATTCCCAGGCAGGGCACATGCCTGGGTTGCAGGCCAGTTCCCAGCAGGGGACACACAAGAGGCAATGATGCATTGATATTTTTTTCCTTCCCTTCCCCTCTAAAGATAAATAAATAAAATCTTTTTAAAAATTCCCATCTACTCTAAATGCATGAACTACATCCATAACAATCGAGATAATTAAATCTGATAATAGGATGACTGAGAAATATATATACCAAGCACAGAATGATATAAACATTTTCAATACACTTATATAAATTCTAAAATCCAATTAAATACATTTTAGAACCATATCACTAAAAATTATATATTATATGTGTGTGTTATACATACATATTCATATATGCATGTTTATAATGTATATACATTACATTATGCACATATGTGTGTATTGTATATATCAATGTATCCAAGAGTAAGAGTACTTACATAATGTAAATGTATTTACAGAAGAGTAAATACATTCTATTTTTAAAAATTATGCATATAGCTTAGGACATTAGAGTAAGTGAAATAAGCTAATCATAGAAATACAAATACTGCCTGAAACCTTTTCCATAAGGTATTTAAAACAATCAAACACACAGAAGTGAAGAGTAGAATGGCAGTTGCCAGGGAGTGAAGGGAGGTAAATGGCTGTTGCTATTTAATAGGCATAAAGTTTTAGTAATGAAAGAGCTATTTCTAAATTACATCCTAGAAATATGTATGCAACAGTGTGCCTGTAGTTCACATTACTGTATTTGATACTTAAAAATTTGTTAAGAGGGTAGATGTCATGTTTAAATGTTCATACCACAATAAAACTACATAAAAGTGTTTGGAACCAGAAAAAGATTGAAATTGTTAATAGCTGTTGCCTCTAGATGGATAGGGGGGAATGGGAATGACAGAGGTTGTTTCCATGGAAATTTAGCTAATATGTAGTTGTGTATCACTTTGCAATAACAAATCATGTAAGATAAAACTATTGCTTAATGTGGGTGATAAAAACATATTTAGAAGGTTATTTTTCTGTGTATCAATGAATCACTAATGTCCATATGTTTAAGAAACAGACACATGTCTACACACATGTCTCCTACACATTGTGTGTAGACGTGTCTGTTTCTTAAACATATTTTGAAAGGTGAATCTTGTGATTCAATGATAGCACTATCTTAGAGTTTTGTCTGCTTGCCCAAGGAAAATTTAGCAAGTATCCTAATCAAGACTTGGGAAATGGAAATAAATAATAAGTCTTAAATGACACATCAAGTTGTAACATGAAGCATCGATAACAAAAACCATGAAAGAAACAGTTTAAAAAATCTTTACAATGTTATAAGAATGCTAAATAGATGGGAAGTTGGCAGAGCTGATGAGGAATGAAAGTCGTGTTAACTGAGAACAGTACAGACTGTGTCTGTGGTCACAGGAAAGGCAATACCCAATGGACATTAGAGAGGAAGCCACCATACAACCTCCATGGGGCTATCAGAGCCTGAAAAGAACCCCAGTTTAAATTTATCATGATGGTAACTTGAAGTTGGTAAAAATCTTCATAAATCATTCTTTATTGTTCACAATTTGTCTATTCCTTTATTAATTCTAAAGCTTAGAATGTGCCATAATGTTATTAAATATACCAGGGTGAAGAAAAAACAATTGCGCCCTACCCTAAAGAACAGAATATTCAAGAGAATAATATGCATGTTATCACTGCTTCTAGTTAGAATTATATTAAACATAGATTATGGCTCCAAAAACAAAAACAAAAACCCTCAGTTTTATTTCACAGTTCTAAGATGGCTATTGTATTTATTCATTCATTTATTCATCATTTCATTCATCGGTCTTTTAAAATATCTTTTGGTTTTTTTTTGTTTTTTTTTAATGAGCACCTTGTAAGAAGTCATTTTATTTTTTAATTATTTATTTATATTGATTATACCATTACAGTTGTTCTGTTCTGCCCTTCATTTGCCTCCACCCTACACCCCCATCCCCACCATTACCCCCCTTTAGTTTATGACCATGTGTCTCAAGTTCTTTAGATTCTGTATTTCCCATACTATTCTTGCCCCCCCATCTATTTTCTATCTACTGTCTGTACTACTTATTTTCTGTACCTTCTCCCCCCTTCTCCTCCTCCCACTCCCCTGTTGCTAACTCTCCTTGAGATCTTCACTTCTATGTTTCCACTCCTGATCTAGCTGTCCTTTTAGTTTCCTTTTGTTTTAAGTGTGGTTGTTAATAACTGTGACTTTGCTGTCCTTTCACTGTTCATGTTTTTTTTAACTTCTTTTTCTTAGATAAGTCCCTTTAGCATTTCATATAATAAGGGCTTGGTGATGTTGAACTCCTCGAATTTGATCTTATCTGAGAAGCACTTTATCTGCCCTTCCATTCTAAATGAAAGTTTTGCTGGATAGAGCAATCTTGGTTGTAGGTCTTTGGATTTCATGACTTGGAATACCTCTTTCCAGCCCCTTCTTGCCTGTAAGGTCTCTTTTGAGAAATCTGCTGACAATCTGATGGGGACTCCTTTGTAGGTGATTGTCCCCTTATCTATTGCTGCTTCTAGGATTCTCTCCTTCATTTTAATCTTGGCTAATATAATGATGATGTGCCTTGGTGTGTTTCTTCTTGGGTCCAACTTCTTTGGGACTCTCTGAGCTTCCTGGATTTCCTGGAAGTCTATTTCCTTTGCCAGATTGGGGAAATTCTCCTTTATTATTTGTTCAAATAAGTTTTTCACTGGTGGCTGTTCCTTTCCCCCTTCTGGTACCCCTATAATTCGGATGTTGGAACGTTTAAAGATGTCCTGGAGGTTCTAAGACTCTCCTCATTTTTTTTGAATTCTTGCTTCTTGACTCTTTTCTGTTTGGCCATTATTTGCTTTCTTCTGGTCCACTCCATTGATTTGAGTCCGAGTTTCCTTTTCATCACTATTGATTTCCTGTGTAATTCCATTCATTTCAATTAGTTTCGCCTTCATATGTATATCTAATTTGTGGCTATAATCAACCAGTTCTGTGAGCATCCTGATCACCAGTGTTTTAAACTGTGCATCTGAGAGTTTTGCTATTTCTTCATCGCTTAGATTTATAGGCTTTGGGGCTTTGAGATCTTCTTGAGCCATTTTTGTTCTGTTCATGCCCTTTAAGTAGGAGGAGGGGAGCCTTGGACTCCCAGGTCGCTGGGTTGTGACGCTGTATGTGGGGGCGTGGTCAGAGCGGGGAAATGGCGGTCCCCTCTGCTGTTCTTGCCACCAGGTGAGGAGCAGAGCCTCAGGTGGTTCATCAGGGCACAGTCACTTAGGTCGCTGGGTTATGACGCTTTATGTGGAGGCGGGGTCAGACTGGGGAAATGGCGGCACCCTCTGCTGCCACACGCCACTGCGGCCTGCTGGGTCCCGTCCAATTGCCCACTCCCTCACTTGTCTATCCATGCACGGATGCAAGACCACAGTCAACCCGCAGCCCTGCTCCCTTGCTGTTTCCCCGCGGTCCCTCACTGAGTTGCTCACCAGGTCCAACCCTGCGCCTGGATTCCGCCCACCTGAGTCCATCTGATGGAGTTTTCCTGTGCAACCCCGCTCCTCCAGCTGCTGGTTTCGCCCCTCTTACCGGTCAGGCTGAAGAATTTGTTGTTATCAGACTTCCGAAAAGTTCAATTTTCTGTGTTCTGACTATGTTTTCTGTTGCTAATATTTGGTTGTCTCTAAACTTGGTTGTGTGAAGAAGCACGGCTTCTCCACCTATGCCTCCATCTTGGCGGAAGTAGATGAAATATCTTTTGGACATATACTTTTTTCTTGGTATTATTTTAGCAGATGTTCATACAGATGCTAAATTTATTTAAAGGGAAACTACTTAGATATGCCTTTTTTACTTATAAAACTTATGGACCAGAAAATTTTACACAGCAAGAAAATAAAATACTTTAATATTTAATTATAACATTTATATATGTATATGCTTGAAAATGATGTCTGGATTACATAAAAAAACATCTTCCTTTTGAGTAATTTAATCAAATACTAAAAATAAGGCCAGGCTTCTGATGGGGGCCTTACTGATTTCAATAAAACATTATATTCAGTCTTCTTATAAACATTCACCTTTTATAGTTATGTTTTATACCATTTCGTATTTATGGCAAATACACCACGGCTTGTTTTTGACTCAAGAATAAAGGCTTTGCATTTAGTATACACTCCAAAATTTACATTATAATTGAGCTTTGGGGTGACAATTCTGTGTTTTCTAACTTGGATTTTTGTTATCATCCCAAGGACAAGAAACACTTTCCAAAAATAGGGGTGCAATTCCAAACAGAGGGTGAAATCATTATATGTGATTACTACTTAATATGAATACCTAATTCCCTATGCTATCTTCACCTTTTTTATTCTTTATCTAAGCCCTGAACAAAAATCAGAAAACTAGCCTTTTAAAGACTGTTTTTAGACCTTAACACAATTGATGCCAAAATGGTAAATAGTTGAGTATGTTTTCATAAAGTGCACGGAACTACCACCATTGTGCTTTCATTCTCTCATGTCTGTATCTTTTCATTCAGCACTGTGTATAGGAGATTCCCCCAAGCCATTGCACTTGAGGACAGTTTATGCATTCTCTTTGCTGTGCAGTTTTCCAATGAATAATCATGTCAAATGCTTTTGTCAAATTTCAAATAATGCTACACCGATCATTTTTGTACAAGCTTTGCATGTACATACTTTCTCATTTCTATCGGGTAGAAAACTACTGGTAGGATTTTAGGGACAGGTGCAAGAGAAACCTGCCATATAGTTTTCCAAAGTTGAACATCAGCTTTGAATTCCATCAGTGAGTGAGAGCTGTAGATGTTCCACATTCAAACAGGTACTTCATATTGATATTGAGATTCCTTCTCATAGGAGCTGCTCTTAAGGTGAGTCATGGTACAGCATGTACATACAGAAAATGCTTAAGTGCTAAGTATACATCTTGTTTTTTAAAAAATATCCTAGTGATCAGTATCCAGGCCAAGAAACAGAACATTATCAGACTCATTAAAACCTTCTACTTCCTCCCTTCTTTTTAGTTCCCTTTAGTTCACACATTACACTCATCTCAGTTTATAGTAGCTAGAAGCATAAGCAATCTGATTTTAGGTATATTTCAGTTGTTTTATAGGGAAATAGTGTGCCAGTTCAATGTGCTTGTAGGGTTGACACCCATCTCTGCTTGGGCTTCAGTCTAGTCCAGTTGCACTCCTACCATCTTGCTGCTCAAGACAGGACCCAGTCCAGAGGTAAAATTTCCAAGGCCATGGGTGAAAATGGACAGATTATTACCACAAGAAGCATCTCCTGTTGTTTTTCTGCCAATCTGTGTCTCAGAGTCCCAGAAACAATACCTTCTTAGAGAACAGAGCTGTCTCTTTGTCCTCCTTGGGTTTCCCTAGCAATCTGAAGTGTTTTTGTAACTGGAAAAGACACCAGGGTCATGTTGTGTGTCACATGCCAAACCCAATAAGCAGAAACAGGGATTGAATCTTCATGGGTTCTTTATTCAGATGGCCAGGGATCTGAGAAGATGGCGTGTTTGCACCCTAAAACAAAACTCTCAAATTTTTTTCCAAGCCAACATTTTTTCAACAGAGAATAAACAAGGGGCAGTGAGGGGTTTTAAAATTCAGTGAGAATAGTGACCATAGGGGAGAAGGAAGGGAAGTTAAGGGGAAAAAGGGGGAGGTATTTGGAGGAACAAATAGGAAGGACACAGGGACGAGAACTAAGGGGGGTGGAAATGGGAGGGAGGTGGGGAGCAAGGGGTGGGGGAGACTGGGATGGGAAAAATAGACAAAAAACTGTACTTGAAAAATAACTAAATAAAATTTTAAAAAATTAAAAAATAAAAAAATAAAATAAAATTCAGTGAAAATTGGTGAAAGAAACTGTAGCATTCTCTTCCTGGACAGTTAGCTGTTCCCACAGGTGGGTGGTTACCTGCCCTCCATGGAACACAATTATCTGGATGCCTCCAATAGTCACCTGGGCAGTGGTCTTTAACAGTGCCCCAGGAGATTGGCTGTCCCTCCCAGAAAACAAGATGGGTCTTATCTATTTGTAGTTTCTGAAACAATAGCTTTAACATGTGCATTACTTCCTAGGCTTAGAACTATTTACTTTAAACTAAAATTTTCCAACTCTTGAGTCCCCTATCATTTTCACTCAAAGGCATTTTGTAAGAACATCTAGAAATTGAATGACTCTGGCTTGTGTAAATATTTGATTGCCCTTGCTTCTTGTGTGATCCTTCAAATTCATGTCCTTGTCCCTGTTGGCTAAACAAGCTACTTCTGGTGGTGTTATCAACAAATTAGAGCAGAAACATGTGCAGTTGTCAAATATCTTGATAAATGATGTTTGGTTTATTTATTTTGAAAATAACTTTTTATATCTCTTGAACATTTCCTTATTTTAATATCCATAACTACTTTATATTCTTTCATTGAAGATACAAAAACTGAATTGAAGGCATGTACTAGGCTGTCAGTGACTTCTTTCTGCCTTAGATATAAAAACATTCAACAACAGTTAACATGTTTGATATCTTTCTTTCAGGTGCCATGCTAGCGCTTGGGTAAAGAAATAGAATGCACTGTCCTGAATGTCGGACTGCCTGAAACCCCACCTTGATGGCAATGAATAGGAAAGAGAGCCATAGATTCAACAATGTCCTAAGGCACATGATGGTGTGTGGGCCAATTTAGAGAGTGCTGGAGGGAAGGACAGCCTCTGGAGGAAGCCAATGGAGGAAGCCAATGAATTGTGAATTGTTAATTGCAGCACAGGGATTGACTCATGAGGCCAGTCCCCTTTGCTTTTCATACCTTGGCCACACTGGTCTTCATTAAGCTTTTAAAACCCAGAGAAATGACATGGTTTTGTCCAACGTAAGCCTCTCTAATGACTGATCCATCTGTCTAGAATGCTTCTCTCATTACTTGGAGCTCTCAGTTAGTTCCCACTTATCTTTTTGATTGTAGGAAATTGTGTTCATATGAGAAAGCACATTTATTCTCTCCCCCATTTGATCAATATGTTTTGGATATATAGTGCCTAGTCTTTTTTCACTATGACATTATTGTAGTTTATTATAAATAAATGGAATGATTATTTATCAAAATTTTTCACTTCCACTAGATGATGAGCTTCCTCAGTACAAAATCTGCAGGAGTTGCTGTGGAATAAAATCACATAGAATTGCAACAGTCACTTTGGAAACTCTCAGTAAGTTTTACAAAATTAAATTAATGTACAAATAAAAGATCAATGCAATAAAAATTGGGTAACTAGAAGTCCACAGCATTTGTACAAATACAGAGTACCACATATACATTCAAGACATAGAAGAGAGCATGGAGTATTTAGGAAATGACACATTTTGGTGTGGCTGAAACAGTAAAAATACTTACTGGTTTATACCAAATGAATCAAAAACAGTTTAACTTTTTGTAATATTGTATTTGTAACTTTGGGAGATTATATAATATTCCATTACATATCCCATTACATAATTTTTCAATGGAGCCATTTATTGTTTCTAAGTTGTTCCAGGTCCTCATTCACATTCTTGGTCTGTAGGTTATAAGTCTGAGAGTTTAGCATGGGAATCACAAGGGTGTGAAACAATGAGCTCATTTTGTCTTGATCTATGAAGTAGGAGCAACTTGGCCTGAAAAACAGGAAGATTGAGTCCCTGAGAAAATTAGCACTACAGTTAAGTAGGAGGTGCAGGTGGAATAAGGTTTGAACCTCCCCTCAGCACAGTTCATCTTCATTAGTGCTAGGATATATAACAATTGGAACAAAAAGTCCTGATACAGTAATCAATTAATGAAGCTGAAAATTGTGAATATCATCAACTCATTCACCTGAGCATCTGAGCAAGATAGCTGAAGGCGAGGTGTGCCATCCCAGAAGAAGTGGTTTATCTCATTTGACCCACAGGGACATAATCAGTGTATTAACATTGAATTTATTGAAATATCCAGAATTCCCATCATGTGCTCCCCAGCATGACCAGGGTGCACAGTCTACTGAACATGGTGAATGTAAAGAGGAAGGGGTTGCTACTGGCCTTGTGCATACCAAGGGTCATGGCCACCAAATTTAGACACACAGACTCTGCCAAGGTGCAGAAGATCAAGAATTGCAGACAGACACTTCCTCCAAGATGGAGGCATAGGTGAAAGCATGGTGACTTCTCATACAACCAAGTTTAAAAACAACAAAGTTTTAGCCACAAAAACACAGCCAAACCACAAAAAATTAAACTATGCACAAGTCTGATAACAACAAACACTTCAGCCAAACCTGTAAGAGGAGCAGTGTTAGCAGCTATATGGGGTTGGACAGGAAAGATCCACCAGACCTATCCGGGGGCTTGACCCAGGTGCACCAGCAGCCATGGGCAGATCCCAGGTGTGGAGTAGCGGGAGGATCCACTGAGGGCACAAGGCAGTTTGACCCACTGAGGGCTGACCTTGGTCACACATTCGCATGCAGATAAACCACTGAAGGAGCGAGCAGTGAGACGAACCACTCAGGCCCCAGCAGCCAGAAGCAGCAGAGGGAACCGCCATTGTCCCTCTTTGACCCCTCCCCCACATACAGCCTCATGAACCAGCAACCTGGGTAGCCCTGTCCTGGTGAATAACTAAGGCTCCACTCCTCTTACCTAACAGGCACAAGCAGATCAAAACATGGCTCAAGAACAACTCAGAGCTCCAGAACCGATAAATCTAAGTGATGAAGAAATAGCCAAACTTTCAGATGCACAATTCAAAACACTGGTGATCAGGATGCTCACAAAAATGGTTGATTTTAGTCACAAATTAGAGGAACATATGAAAGCTAAACTAATTGAAATGAAGGGAAATGCACAGGAAACCAATAGTAATGGAAAGGAAACTGGGACTCAAACCAAAGTAGTGGACCAGAAGGAGGAAAAAAATGACCAAACAGAAAAGGATGAAGAAACAAGAATTCAAAAAAAATTCAAAAAATTCAAAAAAATGAGGAGAGGCTTAGGAAACTGCAGGACATCTTTAAACATTCCAACATCAGAATTATAGGGGTACCAGAAGGGGAAGAGGAACAGCCACCAGTGGAAAACTTATTTGAACAAATAACAAAGGAGAACTTCCCCAATCTGGCAAAGGAAATGGACTTCCAGGAAATCCAGGAAGCTCAGAGAGTCCCAAAGAAGTTGGACCCAAGAAGGAACACACCAAGGCACATCATCATTATATTAGCCAAGATTAAAATGAAGGAGACAATCCTAGAAGCAGCAATAGATAAGGGGACAATCACCTACAAAGGAGTTCCCATAAGACTGTCAGCAGATTTCTCAAAAGAGACCTTACAGGCAAGAAGGGGCTGGAAAGAAGTATTCCAAGTTATGAAATCCAAAGACCTACAACCAAGATTGATCTTTTCAGCAAAACTTTCATTTAGAATGCAAGGGCAGATAAAGTGCTTCTTAGATAAGATCAAATTCAAGGATTTCATCATCACCAAGCCCTGATTATATGAAATGTTAAAGGGACTTACTTAAGAAAAAAGAAGATAAAAAAAGATGAACAGTGAAAGGACAGCAAACCCACAGTTATTAAGAACCACACCTAAAACAAAAGCGAACTAAGAGAACAGCTAAATCAGGAGCAGAACCATAGAAATGAAGATGACATGGAGGGTTAGCAACAGGGGAGTGGGAGAAGGAGAAGGGGGGAGAAGGTACAGAATATAAGTAGCATACACAGTAGATAGAAAATGGATAGGGGAAATCAAGAATAGTAGGGGAAATATACAATTTAAAGAATCTGATACACGTAGTCATAAACTAAAGGGGGGAATGGTGGTGGAGGGGGTGTGCAGGGTGGAGGGGAATGAAGGGGGGAAATAGAACAACTGTAATGGCATAATCAATAAAATATATTTTTTAAAAAAGAAAAGAAAAAGGAAAAAAAGAATTGCAAACAGCAGCCACAGAAGGGAATTGATCTTTGCAAAGAAGCCTACCAGTGTTCTGGGTCCAATTGCTGTTGTGTAGTGGAAGTCACTGAAAGAAAGGTGGCCAAGAAAAAAATACATTGGCCTGTGCACCCAGAACCAGGACAAAAGAAGAAGAGCATTACTAGCATCTCAGAAACTGTCCCCACACCCATCACAAATTGATGTCCAGTATGCTGGATCAGCTTGTATGTTTTTGAAGTATACATTAATCAAGTCATATAATATTTTACATATCTTCCTCTGGCTTGTTTCACTCAACATTATATTTGTAAAATATCTCTGTACTATTGTATGTGGAAGTAGTTCATTCATCTTCATTGCCATGTAGTTTTCCAATGTACAAACTTATCATGAAGTCATTTGCCAAATGTAGACCATGGGACAGCAAACTATAGCACATAAAGTTTTATTGAAGCTGGGATGCAGCATTTCTTTATACATTGTTGATGTTTTCTTTTATGAAACAAAAGCAAATCTCAGTGGTTGTGGAAATTTTTTGTAGCCTACAAATATTTTTTAAAAATGTACTATTTATCCCTTTAAGGTAAAGTTTGTCAATTCCTGATTTAATGTGTTGAGAAAAACTGAGCTGTTTTCACTTTTATACTGCTGCAAATAATTCAGTGGTGAATATTTTGTACATGTGTTTGGGTGAATATATTCATTGGTTTCTCTTGGGTATAATTATGAGATTGTTATTTGGGTCATAGACTATATATAACATCTATAAACTGCTTCAAATGCCTTAGGCAGTCTTCTCAACCTTCACTTAATCATGTAACAGTCTATGACACAGGTACTATATTCTCCCCATTTCACAGATAGTAACTGATACATGGAAAAAATAAGTTGCTTACTCAAAGTGCCATTCAATACCTGGGTACAGAGCTGGCATATGAATCAAGGGAATCTGGCTTCTTCCCTCATCCACTAATCCACTCTTGTCAATGGGTAATCTATACATGATCACACACACAAGCACATGCACACTTTTCTATACTCCATTGCCGCATTAATGTTAAGCAGCAATTTTTAAACTTTTAAATGTTTTCTTATACTTTGGGGCTCTAAACTGTATTGGACTATGTGAAAAATGAGTGTTTGGTGCCATTCTTGTGTGTGTGTTGGTAAGGCTATTGCAAATTGCCACTTTAGAGCTTGTGATTAGGAAATTAGATGCATCTTGGAAAATTGTATCTCACAAGGAATCTACCTTTAGTCCTGTGTATTTATTTCTTGGTAGTGTCATTTATATATTTATTTGTCAAACTATGAATCAAAAGGTTCAGCATGAGGATGACCATGGTGTAGATCTAAGATAAATTTACCAATACTGAGAGAAGTCTCCCCTGATGGGTAGACACAGAAGTGAGGTGAGAGGTCCATAGAGAGAAAGTTTTCCTCCTCCCAGTGACAAAGCAGATTTAAGACTGAGAAAAGGGTAAAGAAGTAGGAGACGATGATGTGATGAGATGATTTCCATCAGTTGCCCTATGTGGAGTGATGCCGCTCGTTAATTGATCTGTCTGCAGAGGCTAGCTTATCTAGGGGAGGGGATCACAGACAAAATGATTCATAACATTTTTTATCACAGTACTTAAGAATCAATGCAAAGGATGTGTGAACCAAGGGACACTTATTCCCTCCAATGTATGACAAGACATCAGCTTTCTTGAGTAACTGTATTTCAAAGTGATCAGTATGCCAAAGTGGCATTTTGAGGAGTAGTATAACTTCTTTTCTTTAATTGTATCACATTGAATTCCCCTGGTGCACAATTTTTGTATTTTACATATATATGTTTATATGTATTTGAAATCTATCACTGTATATATCTATTCTGTATGGGTATAGACATGTTTTTGTACCTTCTCACAAACATTAGCATACAATTTGTATGAATAATGACCCAGTAAATATGAGTTTCAAATATTTTTCTATTGTTCGGCTGGTAGATATTCAACAAAGTGTAGAAATAACAGTGATTAAAATCTGATTCTGCTCATGTAGATAATTTGCATGAGGATATTTTTAATAGTTTATTTTATTTTTTATTTAATTATTTTTCAACTACAGTATTCTGTATTTACTCCTATCCCAGCCCACCCCCCCTTGTACCCCCCACATCCCTCCCATTTCCACCCCCCTTAGTTGCTGTCCATGTGTCCTTTATACTAGTTCCAATAGTTTATTTTCATTGTTTTTATTACCATTTCTCACCCTTATACTCTCATCCATTTTCACCCACCCTGTGAGTATGATTTTTTTAAATTTTTTTATTGATCATGCTGTTACAGTTGTTCTATTCCCCCTTTATTCCCCTCCACCCTACCCCTCATCCCCACCATTACCCCCCCTTAGTTTATGACCATGTGTCTCAAGTCATTTAGATTCTATATTTCCCATGCTATTCTTGCCCCCCCATCTATTTTCTATCTACTGTCTATGCTACTTATTTTCTGTACCTTCTCCCCCCTTCTCCTCCTCCCACTCCCCTGTTGCTAACCCTCCTTGACATCTTCATTTCTATGTTTCCACTCCTGATCTAGCTGCCCTTTTAGTTTGCTTTCGTTTTAGGTGTGGTTGGTAATAACTGTTTGTTGTCCTTTCACTGTTCATGTTTCTTTAACTTCTTTTTCTTAGATAAGTCCCTTTAACATTTCATATAATAAGGGCTTGGTGATGATGAACTCCTTGAATTTGATCTTATCTGAGAAGCACTTTATCTGCCCTTCCTTTTTAAATGAAAGTTTTGCTGGATAGAGCAATCTTGGATGTAGGTCTTTAGATTGCATGACTTGGAATACCTCTTTCCAGCCCCTTCTTGCCTGGAAGGTCTCTTTTGAGAAATCTGCTGACAGTCTGATGGGGACTCCTTTATAGGTGATTGTCCCCTTAGCTCTTGCTGCTTCTAGGATTCTCTCCTTCATTTTAATTTTGGCTAATGTAATTATGATGTGCCTTGGTGTGTTCCTTCTTGGGTCCAACTTCTTTGGGACTCTCTGAGCTTCCTGGATTTCCTGGAAGTCTATTTCCTTTGCCAGATTGGGGAAATTCTCCTTTATTATTTGTTCAAATAAGTTTTCCACTGGTGGCTGTGCCTTTTCCCCTTCTGGTACCCCTATAACTCGGATGTTGGAGCGTTTAAAGATGTCCTGGAGGTTCCTAAGACTCTCCTCATTTCTTTGAATTCTTGCTTCTTGACTCTTTTCTGTTTGGCCATTATTTGCTTTCTTCTGGTCCACTCCATTGATTTGAGTCCCAGTTTCCTTTTCATTGCTATTGGTGTCCTGTGCAATTCCATTCATTTCAATTAGTTTCGCCTTCATATATTTGTCTAATTTGTCGGTATAATCAACCAGTTCTGTGAGGATCCTGATCACCAGTGTTTTAAACTGTGCGTCTGTGAGTTTTGCTATTTCTTCATCGCTTAGATCTATTGGCTCTGGGGCTCTGAGACCCTCCTGCGCCATTCTTTTTCTGTTTGGGCCCTTTAAGTGTGAGAAGCGGAGCCTGGGATTCCCAGGTCGCTGGGTTGTGACGCTGTATGTGGGGGCGTGGCCAGAGCGGGGAAATGGCGACCCCCTCTGCTGCTTCTCACAGCTGGCTGAGGAGGAGCAGTGCCTTAGGTGGTTCACCTGGGCCGGGCCACTCAGAGTCGCTGGGGTATGTGGAGGTGGGGTCAGAGCAGGGAAATGGCGGCGCCCTCCACAGCCACTTGCCGTGGGGACCTGCTGGCCCGGTCCAACCGCCCACTCCCTTGCCTGTCCACCTGCGCACAAATGCGCGACCTCAGTCAACACGCAGCCCCGCTGCCCCGCTGTCTCCCCCGAGGTCGTTCGCCTGGTCGCTTGCTTGATCGCTCACTAGGTCCAACCCTGCGCCTGGATTCCGCTACTGAGTTTTCCTGTGCAACCCTGCTCCGCCAGCCGCTGGTTTCACCCCTTACCGGTCAGGCTGAAGAATTTGTTGTTAACGGACTTCCGAAAAGTTCAATTTTCCGTGTTCTGGCTGTGTTTTCTGTTGCTAATATTTAGTTTTCTCTAATCTTGGTTGTGTGAGAAGGCACGGCACATCCACCTATGCCTCCATCTTGGCGGAAGTCCTGTTTTTTTTATAAAATATATGTTTTGGGATAATGTTTTAAAAATTCAATGTTTTCTACTATACTGTTGCTCATCATATATTTCTGGTGGAAAGTAAAGTAGAGATAGATGAAATAGAAAAATCTGATGAATGTTCAGCGATGAATGCTGTTTACTTAGAATGTAAGTCATATGTAGGTCTTTATAGATCCATCACTTTAGTGTCCACAGCCATTTATGCACTTTCTGGAGAATGATGAAATATGTATTGTCAAGCCTCAACCCTGAAATTTGTAGTTTTAGTGACATTGAAAAAGTGATAAAGTGTTATCTAATACTTCATTTTTGTATATATTTGTCTGTTCTGTCATTTTGTGTCACTGACACCATGTAGGTGCTTTGGATAATAGACATGGAGTGCTCAGTCCGTGAGCTAAGAACACTCACAATATCATATTGGAGATGGCAATATAATAACAGAATGATATCAGTACAATGCATAAAAGAGATAGTTATCCATGATTTAAGAATTGGGACATTTAACCAAAGGTGAGAAGTGTGTTGTTTTATTCTTATGATGTTTGACGAATGACAATTAAACACACTTTACATGCTAAAGGGAGGTGTGTGTGTGTGTGTGTGTGTGTGTGTGTGTGTGTATGCATTAAAAAAAAGAGGAGCCTAAATGAGAAGCCTAGTGCAGTCTATTTTGATGTCCTTTGTGGAGAAGAGAGAGCCTCCAGGTTTTTTAATAAAATGGCAACCTTAAAATTAAATGAACATTCTGAGAACCTGAGATTATACAATGTTTTTATAACAGTATTAATAGTTATTTAATAATAGTGTAAACAGCAGGTACAATCACCTTAAGTTATTAAAATAGATCTTAGCATTACTTAACATCATCAAACCACTAAGCAATGAGCACTATTAAATTGTGTTTAGCCTAAAGTTTCAGCTTATTTCACAGACTGACAGAGAACTAAATTAATGCATTACAACCGGAATACTAATGTAAATACTAGGGGTTGTTTGTTTTTTCTCCATTGAACATACCCTTTTGTTAATAATTCTTCAACTTAAACTAAATCAATTGGGAATTTCACATTTTTAAAAAAGTCAATTAGTATAATGCTATCAACATGTTGTAAAGGGAGATAAAGTACACACATGAGGCACACTTTATACATTAAGGGAAAAGTGGCTGTTAGAGAAGGTCAAGGTCCTAAACCCCCAAGCGTCGCCATTCATGCAGTTTCTATACAGTTGTCAAGAGCATGTATCTGTTCCCCAGAGTGAGGGCAAGAAGGCAAATCCACAGTCTGTTGTGAAGTCTGTGATGTGCCATATAAATCCAGAGCTGCTGATCCTGCTGACCCCTGGGGTAGATTGATCAGAAAAAGAGGATCTGAGGAGTGATCTACATCATGTGATCTGTGTCCCTGATACTTACTCAGCCTTGGGCAAAGAAGAAGTACCAGTGGATTCTGTGTCAAATGAACATGCTAGAAAACAAAGTGATTTTCTTTTTCATCAAAAAAGCTGCTTTTTACATCCGTCTTGCAGGGGACACACCTTCATTCATTCAATAAATGTATTTGAATGGCATCCTGAAAATGGGCATCGTAAATAACAAAGTAGAAATACTGGTGAACAAGACAAACAAGAGTCTTGCATTTATAGGACTTTGAGCTAAGGCAGAAGAATTATAATTTATTCTTATTCATTCATTTACTACTTATTACTTCTAAGTGTTATGATGAGAAATTTATAGGATGATACAAGCACATAGGAAAAAGAAAATGAAAGCTATCTTAACCTATTAAAACTCCATTCTGGCTCAGCAAGTTTATTAAAAACATTGCTTTAAAAACTGGAACTTTAAACATGGAGGAAGATGGCACTATGACCATATCACTCTGGGAGTGATATATATATATATATGAAGAGAGCAGAGTAGTACACAAAGATCCTCTTTGCAAAACAGTTGAGTAAACCTATTACTACTTTTCTTTAGTTCAAAGACATAAAGGTTCATAATGAGTGTTCTCTACATTCAATTTAGGCACAAAGGTGGGTAAGGAAATATCCAGAATTGTATTAGTGAGACTACATAAAACTGTGCCATGTCCATAAACTTCAGCTGTCAACATCTATAAATAAAACCTTTGTGATTTAACACACTTTCACCCTGTACATAATTTAGTGCCAACTGCTTTCTTCAGGGCACCTTTCACATCCTTGTTCCTCAAACTGTAGATCAGTGGGTTTAACATGGGGATGACAACAGCATAGAAAAGAGAGGCCACTTTGTCTGTGTCCATGGAGTAACTTGAACTAGGTCGGAAATACATGAAAAACAGTGTTCCATAAAATATAGCCACAGCAGTTAAGTGGGAGGCACAGGTAGAGAAGGCTTTGCGTCTGCCTTCAGCCGACTTCATGTGAAGGATGGCAGTTATAATGTAGCTGTAGGAGAGGAGGACAGTGAGGATGCTGGACCCCACAACACAACTACAGGAAACAGTCAATGCTATTTCAGTGGTGGTTGTGTCTGAGGTGGAGAGGGCTAGTAATGGTGGGAGGTCACAGAAAAAGTGATTGATGATATTGGAATTGCAGAATGTCAATCCAGTTGTGAAATAGATAAAGATGCTTATATCCATGAAACCTACAGTGTAGGCAGTGGCCACGAGCTGGGTGCACACTCTCCTGGACATGGTAACTGTATACAGAAGTGGATTACAAATGGCTACATAACGGTCATATGCCATGACAGACAGCATGACACATTCCACGGTTGCAAAAGCACCAAAAAAGGACATCTGAACCACACATAAATTATATGCAATCTTCTTATGCTCACGTAAGAAATCAGCCAGCATCTTGGGAGAGACAGAGGAGGAGTAGCAGACATCACAGAAAGACAAATTGCTCAGGAAATAATACATGGGTGTGTGGAGTCGGGGGTCCATGTTGATCAGCAGTATCATCCCTAGGTTGGCTATTATAGTGATGCCATAAACCAGCAGGAAGAGCACAAAGAGCCCCTGCTGCACATCCTGCCTGCCAGAGAGTCCTAAGAGTATGAAGTCAGTAAACACAGTGCAGTTCTCAATGGCCATGAAACATGTCTGGAAATCCCTGGTTGTGGAGGAAGGAAATGCAAGTGGAGGCCAAATTATCTGAGTGTCTAAGCAGTTAAACTGGTGGTTCCTTCTATTTGTCAGCAGATAGAAAAAGAGCTCAACAATGCACATTCTATGTAAGTAATCTTACTCTCTACAATATTGCCAATTTAATATGAAAATTATAAAATGATAATAATACAGCTTTATATAGAATAGGCAGAACACTTTGATGCAAAAGAAATAACTTATTTCCTTACCTAACTTTGTAGTATTTTTTTTAATCTTATAGATTAAAAAATTGATGTCCTCAGAGTCGACCAAATTGTACTTAGAATGATTTGGTTCAGATAACCCATATGTAATTACAAGGTTGTTTCTTTTCTTGATGCAGTGGAAGTGTTGTCATATTCTGCAATAAAGAAACATAATGAAGTGAGGCATACAGATGATGAATATATTTCTTGATTTTTCCCCTCATTATCCAGTACTGTAAAGCTGGCAGATCCCTGGCTTGTTTCTTGATGTATCATGTCCCCACCTCCCCATTATCCCCTGGTCCTATCCAGCCTCAGTCAACAAGGGATAAAGATAGTCTGTGACTCAGGGCTCCCAGAGCAGGGAGGGTTGACTAGAGAAGAAGTTGGAGGGGTCCCCGTGGATGATAGGTTAGAGTGCACACACTGGAACATGCAGGGCTAACCATGCCCCCTCTGACAGCACTGCTTGGGGGAGTTGTGTAGGGACATGATAGTAGGCATCCTGGTAGAACAAGTGACCCAGTGTGGTTACTGGTAGAGACCCTCTGCTCTTATCTGCTAGAGTCCACTTAATCTATTCACCAAAAGAACAAATGTGCAAGATACAAGGTAATGTCCTCATGTGTCCATGGTCCCATAACCTCAGAGAGATTTACAGCTGAACTGGGCTCCATCCCAAGTCCCTAGAAATTGTAAAATTGCTTGTCTGTGTTCTTGATCTTCTTCTTCTTGAGAATCCCTGAAATCTGCTTTCCTTTGCTTAAAAAGAGTTGGTCCTTGGAAGATCAATTAAATTCTGTCTTCTGCTGTGCTATTTTAAATGCTGTCACAAACCAGACATATCATATATAATATAGTATGTGACCTCTTCTATTCTGTGGAAATATGAGAAAATGTAGCAGAATGTAGAATAAACAAAAAATTACACCTGAATGATGATGTAGTGATACATATACAACTCTCCAAAAATCTTGGTCTGAACTCATCTAATTGTCTGTGCTTGTAAAGATATTTTTAAAATTTATTTGAAACTGAAAATATTTATTAAATATGTAAAAGTACAGGTAAAAGATTAAAAACTAAATATGTCCAACCACCTTCATAAATAATATATTTTATTCCTCCTTGCCATTTATGAATATCTTTAAAGTAATGAGATTGATAAAAATAAGTAAATATTTGTATAATATTTCTTTCCCTCCATTAGTTTCATAATAAGCTTTAGGTCAGATAAAGATAAAAAGCTAAAGATAGCTAAAATAGAAATGAGAAAACCACAATTAAAACCTGTACCTGTTCCAGATCACAGATTTGTTTGTTGCCTGCAGTCTGTCTGCCAGAGGGTTCAGCACTGTCCCCTCAGTCATCTGGCTTATATCACCATGGCTGTGTCTGAACCTGGGTGCTGGTCTCTCAGGAACAAGTGACAGGTATAACAGATGTTCTATCATCTGTTATTCTCTGCAGGCTGGGTGAGTGAGAAAGAAACATGGGCCTTTGTAAAGTGTTGCTTTTGTCCCTCCCTACCTAATTGCCTAGTATTGTACTTACTTAGCAATAGTATTATGACTACACTGAGCACTCTTTACTTCCAGCTCACCAAATTTTATACAGGTATATTGTTTCCATCTAGTAATTTATAAAAATAACTACTCAAGTTGCACACAAGACATGCGTATACAAATACTCTCACATTAATTATTTTTACAAAATAAAGATTTTGTAAACACAGAAAAACTGAGTATAATCATGATGATTAGGGAAAACTAGACTTTGTTGTCTCTTATGAGATTTTTAATATTCAAACAAAAATTACATCAGAATAAATATAGCTTAAATGCAAATAGTTATTCTGAGTAATGTCAATGCAACATTTTTACATTAATTTATTTATTCTTCTTTTCCTAGTATCCTATAGGTTTATAGAGAATCTTTATACCATAAAATTTTGATATGAGAAAAATTCTACATACATAATTTATAATAGCTAGGTTCTTCTTTAAAATAAATTCTAAAAAGTAAACTTTAAGAGCATATAAATGTGACTGAAAATAAAGTTAATTTTGGCCTTTTATCAGAGTGAGATGTTTTATGATGTGTAATAATCACCATATATTACCATATATGTTATGATACATACATCCTGAGTTGTTTCTAAGAAACTCATTATTTGATACAGAAATGGAAAACTAGAGGCAATAAGTAAACTAGAGTCTTTTAGAGATTTTCACTAAATTCATACAAGTTGCACAAAGTAAGTATTCTTTCAATGTTTGGTAAAATTCACCTGTGAAGCCATCTGGTCCAGGACTTTTGTTTGTTGGAAGTTTTTTTGTTACTGCTTCAATTTTCTAGTTGTAATCTGTCTATTCAGATTCTCTGATTCTTCCCAATTCTGTTTTGAAAGATTGTATGTTTCTAGGAATGTATCTATTTCCTCCTGATTGTCCAATTTGTTAGCATATAGTTGTTTATACTATTTTCTTACAACCATTTGTATTATTTTGATATGCAGAAGAGTACTATCTCATGTGCTGTTGGTGAGCTTGCAGATTGGTGCAGCCACATAGAAAGCAGTATGGAGTTAACTAAATAACTAAAAAGAAAACTGCTTTATGACCAAGAAATTCAATTTCTGGGAGTTTTTGCTTGGTAATGGCACCAAAGGAAATGAGCTTCCCTAATCCCCCTGTTCCTAGAAACAATAATAGAAGTGGCAACACCATAAAAGTCCTAGAGGAGAACATAGTCAGAAAAATCTCAGATATTCCAAGCAGAAATATTTTCACCTATATCTCCCCTAGAGCAAGGGACATAAAGGAAGCAATAAATGAATGGGATCTTATCAAATAAAAAGTTTCTGCACAGCCAAAGGAAGCAGCAAAATGAAAATGGAACCTACCATTTGGGAAAATGCATTTACAAATGATACCGTGGACAAGGCTTTGATCTCCAAAATATATAAAGAACTCACAGGACATCACTTTAAGAAGAGAGACACCTCAGTTAAAAAATGGACAAAGGACATGAACAGAGAATTCTCCAAAGAGTACATACAGAAAGCCCAAAGACACATGAAAGGATGCTAGCCATTAGAGAGATTAAAATTAAAACCATAATGAGATATCACTCCACACCAGTCAGAATGGCCAGTATAACCAATCAACAAACAAGTGCTGGTGAGGTTGTGGAGAAAAGGAAACCCTAGTGCGCTATTGCTGGGAATGCACCCTGGAAAACACTAAGGATTTCCTCAGGAAACAGAAAAAGGAACTGCCTTTTGTCTCAGCAATTTCATGCTGGGATTATGCACTTAGAATCCTGAAACATCCATTCAAAAGAACCTAAGAACCCCAACGTTCATAGCGACCTAATTGACAATAGCAAAGTACTGGAAATAACCTAAATGCCTATGAGTAAATGAGTGGATCAAAAAATTATGGTACAATTACCCAATGGAATACTAAGCAGCAGAAAGAAAGAAGGAGCTCCTACTCTTTGCAACAGCATGGATGGATCTGAAGAGCATTATGCTAAGTGAAATAAGCCAGGAGTTGAAAGACAATACCATATGATCTCACCTACAAGTGGAACACAACCAACAAAATAAACAGGCAAGCAAAACATAACCAACAACATTGAAATAAAGAACAAATTGTCAGTAACCAGAGGAAAGAGGAGAGAGGAATAATGAAGTAAAATAGGGGAATGGTCATCATTGAACATATATACATAAAGGATACATGGACAAAGTCAAAGTGTGGTAGGATTGAGGATGGGAGGAGAAGATGGGGGATGTGGGCTGGAGTAGTGGGAGAAAATGAAAACAACTGTAGTTGAACATCAATTAAAAAAGAAAGTGCTCATATTATTAATAAGATACATTTACTCCAAAATACAGTAATCATTTATGAGCAAAGTGACATATTATCATAGAAATATTCCTTAAAATTCCCTCAAAAATTTTCCAAGAATATCCTGAACTTTATTGTAGAAAAGGAAGCACTGGAACTAAACCTTTTACAACAATAAATTTCTGAAGTTTCTTAGAACCTAATGGTGCATATATAGATTTACTTTCTGGATAATATTTTTGATATGTAATGCACATGATATTACTTAAGTGATAGGTATATAGCTAGATAAATTTAAAATAAATACCCTTGTGATGAGGACAGAACAACAAATAGAACACTATCAGAGTCACCAAAGCCATCCATTTGAGGATATCCTTTTTAAAAAATATTTTGATTTGTTTTTAGAAAGAGGGGAAAGGAGAGAGTAAGAGAGGGAAACATCACTTTGAAAGGGAAACACCAGTTCACTGCCTCTTGTACATGCCCTGACAGGAGACCAAACCAGCAACCTAGGCCTGGGTCATGATTGGGAATCAAACTCGTGACTTTTCATTTTGCATATGACACACAAGAAACTGAGCTACACAGGTCAGAGTACCAGAAATCTTCTTAAATCACTAGTCTCTTCATCCAAAGGAGTAATTACATGTTTCATTATTATCACAGTAGAATAGATTTGAAGTGAGCACAAGCAGACATGTAAAGCATGTGCTGCTGTAGGCAGTTACACAGTTGCTCACATTGTTGCATTCAGTTTCAAAGAGGGATCCCATTGGTGTACGACATTCTTTTGTAGAACTACATCATTATTTACTGATCTACTTTAATGTGCATGGTAGGCCCTGAGTTGTTTTCTCTTTTGTTATTACCAATAATTTCAGTGTGAACACTCTTGTAATACCCTTTGGTAGACACAAATACCCATTTATCTTGTATATAAAACCAGGAGTTGAAAATGTGTGTGTGTATATAAAACTCAGATTTAGTAAATACCATCATACAGTTTTCCATGAAGTCTGCCAATCCACCTGGCCATAACACACTACCCCTGTGTGGGTGCCTTGTTGAACATCCTCACAATAAGTAACAGTATCTTTTCCTTTAATTGTGGCCATTATTTGGAGTATTTGATATTTCTGACAACTAACAAAGTTGAATGTTCACTTTTATAAAGTGTTTCCCAATGAAAATGCAGAATGGAAGGGCTGTTAAGTAGACCAGCTTGATGGTGGTGGGACTCCTGCATCCCAAACTTTCTGTCTTCTATCACTGCCACTTCCAGTTCAGGTCTGGTTGGCTTACAGCTGTAATGTATTCCACATGTATGAGTGTATTCCCAGCCATCTGCCATTGTCTCAATCAAGCTCAATGGGTATGTGCAGTGATAGACTCATGTTAATATAATTTAGGATGCAGTAACTTGAATAGATCATTAAGACTATTCACTTTTAGCCCTTCATTTGACTGAGTGCAACTTGAGGTTGAAAAAAAAGAGTGGTTTGTTGAAGGTCACAGGTAGAGTGAGATGGGAGGAGCCACTCTGACTGAATATTGTTGTCATTGCCTCCGCAGTTCAGAGTGTGTTTCTACAGAAGATGTCAAGCTCCGTTGAGTATTCTGCCTCTTCATATGGAGCCACACACTTATAGATACCATGAGAATTATTTCAGTTTTTATTTAACAAATTTTGCTGACCAGATTTTTACCACACACAGCTACTTGCTTGGATTATTATACAAAGACACTAACTGTCATCCCGGGTAGTGCTTGTGCTTCGAGATATTAATACCTGAGCAAAAATAAAGAGCTATGGTTAAGAATTTGACATATAACACTGACTGATTATGCAAAATTACTGAAGGAGACTATGTTCAGGAGCTAGAGATCGGAAGAGGAACCTACAGATGGTGGGATCACAGTGTGGTTGACTTCTTGGGAATGAACCCGACTGAAGTTAGGACTGTAAGTTGAAAGAAGGTATACGAGTCATGCATGGAAAATGTCCAGCCACTGTTAACATAAAGTGAACAGTTTGTGCCACACTGATGTAGTTGTCAGCCAAAGAGACTGGAATAAAACTCACCTGTGTGAACAATGACCACTTCCTGCACTAGTCAGTGGGGGCAGTAGATGCCATTGAGTGAGCATGTGTGCTGTGTGCCATCACATTCAAAATGACTGAGTGAGTAGAGCAAGGAATCTGCATCAAATTTTATGTTAAGCTGAACATTCCTGTGGAAATTGTTGGGATGACTCCAAAGGCTGCAACTATGTGCAACTGGTGATTGGCAGCTTCATCACACAATGTTCTCCCTGGTGCATCATGTCTCCTGCAGGTTTTTTGACTAAACATCTGATCATTCAGGTGACTAAGACCCCTCCAGCCCAGATTTGACACCCTGGGATTTATAGACTTTTCCAAAACTAAAATCAGCTTTGAACTGGAAGAGATTTTGAACCGTCAAAGAGATTCAGAAAAATATAACAGTGGTGATGATGGCTATTGGGAGAACTGTGTGAGGTCCCAAGGTACCTACTTTGATGGAGACTGAGATGCTTTGTCCTTCTTATTGTCCAATGTTTCTTATATCGTGCGACTTCTTCAAAAAATGTCTCTTTTTCATATTCCATGGTTAGATACCTTCTGGACAGATCTTGTATATCTCAGGTGAGTTTGAGTAGAGGGAGAGAGGATGGAGTAGTGAGGAAAGCCTTCTGATAGTGAAAAGGTATGTTGGGTTATAATCTAGATTACAGTAGCTTTTATTGCAAGGGAAACTATCTTTAAAAAAAGGGACTTGTCTATGTATATCAGTGGTGAGATAGGGCTGTGGCCTAAGTAGGGTTTCAATAGGGAAGAATGAAATGGTGACCTATGAGTGAGGAGAATCAAATGCTTTTTTCTAAATACTGAACAGAAAAAGTCCAGAGTATGAGTTCATTGTAATAGATGACTATTGGTTTCTTTGTAGCTAATTGTGCCATGATAGCCATAGTCCTTGGGATAGGGACAAACAGAACAGTATGACATGAGGTACTCTGGGATTAATGATCTGAACTCATTTCTTGGCAGTGTGGGGTCTGGGATTAAATTTATAGAATGGGTCCAGGATTTGGCCTGCACATGGGAATGGTGTGGCCAGCATGGGTGGCCATGAGAAAACTTCCAGTCAGCTCTAAGAGTGAAGGCAGGGTCAGGATAGACAAGTTCTTAGGTGGATGGCAGAGAGCCCCACAATCTCTGAGGCTAGGATACACACAGGAATCTGACCATGGGGTGAGAAGGCTCTACTGCAGATGAGGGTGGATCCTGGAGTCTTCACTTCCTGACATGAGTCCAGCAAGGGCACAGTGTCTTCTTTCAGCACCAGGGCTTTAGCTCCTGATGAGCCGATGGTTGGCTCTGTATGATCTTAGAAACTCTCTTCAAGAATCATAAATGTATGATTATATATATATATATATATTCCTCTTCATAATATATATATTAAATCTATGATAAAGAGATGAGGACACTAAAGCTTAACAGGATTAAGTTCTCTAGGGTTACACAGATAACAAGAATAGAATTTTTTCTCCTCTTTTGCTTTTTATTGACTTTGCTGGGGACAGGAAACTCAATAAAATTTGAGTTTGCACAAATTTTGAACAAATTTGCATTCAGGTGTGTCTCACTTCAAAGTCCAGTTCTTATCTTAACCTTTTACTCATTTGATCATTCCCTTAAAATGAAAATAAGACACAAAGAGGAACAATAATTCCACTTACTGAGTATATGTAAAAGCTATTATTTTAGTATCTTTAAAGAAAAATATAATTAAAAATGGGATATTTTTCACCTGAACATATATATGAATCATGACCATCTAATCCAAATTTATACAAAATAAAGAGATTTCATTTTATACATATGAATACATTTATGTTTCATAAATGTATGTTTTTTAGAAAGTAATAGAGAGTGGGAGGGGTTTGGATAATGATCAGAGGTTCTAATGGGTTAAATATTCTATGAACAGCAATTAAATTATTTGATATTATAAAAGAAAAAGGGTAAGAGTAATAAATTACTTTTGTCTTAAAACTCTCTCCAATCAGTAACTGAAGGCAAGTTACCTGCTGAAAATCACATGCTTTTAATGTCCTCTTTTATTCTTATCATGCTTGGAAGCACATGACACTCAGCATTTTTCATACACCATAGGCATAGATAACACTAGGGATGAGGACCTGAAAGGGAAACCTTCTATCACCCAGTACCCTGTCCTTCTGGAATCAGAAAACAATGTCCACTTGTTCCCTTCCTGAGAACACATAAAATAAAATAGTCACTCATTGGAATCTGAAATTGTGTTTTGTTTTTCATAGCTGGTAATTGTTAATTGACTGCAAGGAGAACAACACAAGCAATTAATTTAATTAGCCTATTGGAATAGCAATGACATACTCAGAAATGATCATTATTAAAGTTGTGTGTAAAATATGGTTCCAATTTATTTCAGAGATGAACAGACAACAAATGTAAAATCATTACAAATGGAATTCTACTATTTTTCCATTGAACACATACTTTTGTTTATAACTATGCCTTTATAATTTTACCTGTATCAGTTGGGCAATTCATTTTTAAAAGTTTTGTTTTAACTAGTATGTGTTAAAACCACATACTAGATGCAGGTTTCTTTTCCAGTGACCTTGAGGAGGTCCCAGTGTTATTAAGCCCAACTTCCCTTCATACATTTCTGTACATTTTTTGTTAGGGTCATGTCTCTTCTCCCCATTGAAGACAAGAAGGGAAATCCATAGACTGATGTGAATACTCTGAGGAGCAAGATGAATCTACAGCTCCTGATCCTTTGGATATTTGTTAATAAATTGGGGGCAGAATGATGAGGAATAGAGGATCCAGGAAGTTCTGTGCATGTGATCCCTGTCCCTGAAACTTATTCAGACTAGGCCAAAAGACAAGGAGAACTGATGAACTTTGTCTAAGATGAACATATTAGCATAGAATAAAAAAATGAAGGGAGCTCAGTATTTTTTAGAATAATTACAAAGGCTCTTTATTGCTTCAGTTTTGCACAGGACATTATTCATTGGTGCAACAAAAACATCCTGGACCCATGGCATTGTCAGTAGTCAGATACAAATGTTTGTGAACTAGAATGGAAAGTGTCATGCATGAATGAAACTTTCAGTTCAAACCAAAGGTTTTTTTTAATTCTTATTTATTTATTTACTACTTGTAAGTGTTATGATGCAACATTTATAGAGTGAGAAAATGACATAAGAATAAGACAAAAAAAACATTTTAACCCATGAACTCCCCCTAAATGAGCAAGCTTATTATGCTCATTGTTTAAAAAAATGGAACCTTGGGAGGGTGAGCTGAATTGGCATGGGTAGAGGGGTTGCTCAGCCCATGATGTCTCACTAGGACTCAAACTGTTAATAGAGAAAGGAGGGATAAAATCCTCTTTTAAAAACAGTGAAGTTTACCTATTACCAGTCTCCCTTAGATTGGGGAGAAGATTATGATCAATAATAACTATTTCCTATTTTTAATTGAGACACAATGATAAATAAAGGAAAATACTTATCATTGGGCCATGGTGAGTCAATAGTAATGAACATCAAACTCCTGAATGAATTAAGGTCAATAATCACTGGTCCCTATGTTTAATTTAGACACAGTGATAAGTAATGAAAAATACTTAACATCAGGCACTGGTGAACCCATAATAATGCATATCAAATACCTGAACTATAGCTCTCAGGATCTTCAAATAAACACTTCAGGTGAAAACGGGACTTCACTAAGAACATAATTTAGAGCTAACTTCTTTTTTCAGAGTGTTTTTCACATCCTTATTCCTCAAACTGTGGATCAATGGGTTTAACATGGGAATGACAACTCCCTCTGTGTAGAAAACAGAGGCCACTTTGTCTGTGTCCATGGAGTGACTTGAGCTGGGTTGGAAATACATGAAGAGGAGTGTCCCATAAAACATAGCCACAGTGGTTAAATGGGAGGCACAGGTAGAGAAGACTTTGTGTCTGCCCTTGGCTGATTTCATCCTAAGGATGGTGGTTACGATGTAGCTGTAGGAGAGGAGGACAGTGACAATACTGAACCCCAGAACACAGCTACTGTAAGTGAACACCACTATCTCATTGATGGTTGTGTCTGAGGTGGAGAGGGCAAGTAAGGGTGGGAAGTCACAGAAAAAGTGATTGATGATACTGGAATTGCAGAATGACAACCCAATTGTGCAATAGGTAAAGATTGCAGAGTACACCAGACTTTGGATGTACACAATAGCCATTAGCTTGGTACAGACTCTTCCAGACATGGCTGTTGTATACAGAAGTGGATTACAAATGGCTACGTAATGATCATATGCTATGACAGACTGCATGACGCATTCCACATCTACAAAGGTACCAAAAACAAACATCTGAACAGCACATAAATTATGTGCAATCTTCTTTTGCTGAGATAAGAAATCAGCCATGATTTGGGGGGACACAGTGGAGGAGTAGCAGACATCACTGAATGACAAATTGCTCAGGAAATAATACATGGGTGTGTGGAGCTGGGGGTCCATGTTGATCAGCAGGATCATGCCTAGGTTGGTGATCACAGTGATGCCATAAACCAGCAGGAAGAGCACAAAGGGCCCCTGCTGCACATCCTGCCTGCCAGAGAGTCCTAAGAGTATGAAGTCAGTAAACATGGTGCAGTTCTCAAAGGCCATGATTCTTGTCTGGAAATCCCCTGTTATGAAGGAAGAAAATGGATGTGCAGTGTTAACCTCATCTATCTTATTAGTTAAATTGCTGATTCTTTCTATTTTCAGTCACTAGAAAAAGCAGTAAACATTGGTAGAACTCCATGAGAGAATCTGATTCCTTACAAATGCATGCAATATAATGTAAATCAGTAAATGTTAATGATAATATCTCTTACATTTACATAGTATTCTACCAAGTCCGTGGCACAGTTTTTATATTAAATCATGCTATTTCCATACCAACCAATGTAGTATTTGTGATAGTTTTCATTACTCATTTCTTGGAGAATAAGAAATTGATGTTTTCATAGCTGAGGCAATAGTTCTAAACTAATTGGTTCAGTAACCCACATCTTCTGATAAGATTGTTGCTGTTTTCCAGTACTGCAGAGACTGTGTTATGTCCTGTAACTGAGAAACATAGTTAGTTGAGAGGTACAAATAATGACTATGTTGTTATATTTTCCTTCACTGTTACAATTGGGGATGGGCAGAGATATGGTGGGTTTCTGGATATAACTTTCTCCTGTTCTCCTGTTCCTTTCTAACCCCTCCTGTCCTTTCCAGTCTCAATAGTCAGGGATAGAGATAATCTGTGATTCAGGATCCACTGGAGCAGGAGGGCGGTGATTCCTGGAGAAGAGGCTGAGCATCCCCATCAATGATAGTTAGACTGGAATAGGCCTGGGCTAAACATGCTCCCTCTGACAGCCGCTGTTGTCAAGCAGAGCTTCAGCAGAATGTTTGGGACCTGACTCTAGGCATGCTGGTCTCAAAGGTGGCAGAGAGGTCAGAGTGAGTTGATGTATTTCTCTGTGTGTCACTTTCCTCTATTCAACTAGAATCCACACAGTTTATTCACCAACAGAACAGATGTGTCAGTGGCAAAAGTCTTCATCTGCCCACAGTCCAGTAAATTTAAAGAGAAATCATATTGAACTATGTTTCCATTTCCCTATAATTTGAAATATTGATTATTGTTTTCTTTGATTTCTACTTTCCTCAAGTAGCTCTGAAATCTGCCTTTCTTTGGTTTAAAAAAATGGTATTTGGGAGGCCAATTGTGTTCTATGTCCCACTGTTATAATTTATCCAGTCAATATGTCATGTAGGTCATATGTGACCCTTTCTGTTCTGTGAGGATATAGTGACAGCAGAGGGGAAGATAGAAGAACAGGAAAAGAAAATCTCATTAATGATGTCATGTCCATGTGCAGTTGTCCAAACCCTTGGAACAAACTCATTTGAATATCTGTTCCAGTAGATACATCTTTAAAAATTGCTTTCATTAATACTTTTCATTAAAAAGTAAAAGTAACACTTTTACTTTTCATTAAAAGTAAATAGTTCTTTTAAAATATACAAAGTACAGATAAGAGATCAAAATTAAAAAATTCTACATCTCCACAATCCATGCTTGCATTTCATTATATTTCCTGCCATTTATGTATATGTCTTTAAAATAATTAGATTGATGAAAGTACTTAAAGTTCGGTATAATATTTCATACCCTCTATAGTTTTCATGGCATACATTCAGTCCAAGGAAGATAAAAATGAGAGACATCTAAACAGAAATCAGACAAAGAGTGAGTCCCTGCTCCCTCCCAGTGCACTGACTTCCGTGTTCCATCCAGTCTGTCTGCAGGAGGGATCAGCCCTGCCTCCCCAATGAGCTGGGTTATATCTCCATCTCCATGTCTGGACCATGGGCATTGTACACGGTCTCTCAGGAATGTGTGACAGGTATAATTAATTATATGTTTTATCATGTGTTATTTTTCTACAACAGGCAGGGTGGTTGAGAAAGAACTACAGACTTAAACAAATGCTAGGTGTGTTGAAAAACCACCTAAGTACTTTTCTACCAGCTAAACACAAGAGAGTGCTGTACCTGTGGGACTGAAGAGCTCTAACCATCTTCTGATTTCTCTGGGGTACATGTGGAGGAGGCAGTCCTCCTTGGTCACCTTCTTCAGATTCCTCCCCACACTCATTCTCCCCCCAGGTGCTCCCTGTCTCCAGGGATGCCCACTGCCTCAGGTGACACTCCATTCAAGCAGGATCCAAAAATCTCCAGAAACAGGGGAGCCTTTGTAGTGTAATTCCCACTCCCCATTACACCTAGAATATGGAGAGCAATATATTGTCAAAAAGTAGATCATATAAATTCATTCCCAAATAATTTATGTTCTAATAGAATAGCTTTCTTTAACTATGTGTTTAAGGGGGAAGATTTACAACACAATTGAAGACTTCAGAGAAAACAAGAGAAACATATTCTAATCTACAGTGTTTTCCTGATATGACATGTGCCCCCCCACAGTACTGCACAGAGAACAGCCTACTCATAATCTCCTCCTCCCAGATAATGGCTGTTCTGCTCTGAGGCCTGGATGGTTATCACAAAGTGCAGCACCTCATGATGTCACCAAGGAAAACCAGTTCAGTGTGGCTTCCTGGTGCAGGAACAGGGAAAGTAGTCAGTGAAGTCTGCTACAAATACCTGTGATAGATAAATGGGGCAGAATTTTCTGGTGACAAAAAACAATCATTTAATAAAATAGTTTATGGAAGTTGTATAGTTTTTTAATTTTATAATAATATTTTGAAACGTGTGTATAAGAAACTTTTAGAAATTAAAAAATTAGTAATGAAATCTTACAACCACCTATAATCTGATAGTACATAGTCCTTTTAAAGATATGTATATGTATATTTTTAAATGTACAGATTAAAAAGTTATAAATTCCTGCATTTAAACTCTGAACAATATTCAGAAAACTAGGCTTTCAAAAACTGTTTTTGGACCCTAACACAAGTGATGCCAAGATGGTAAATAGTTGAGTATGATTTTATAAAGTGGAAAGAATCACCATCATTCTGCTTTTATCCTCTCACGTCTGTATCCTTTCATTCAGTATTATGTACATGAGGTTCCCCCAAGCCATTGCATGTGAGGACAGTTTATTCATTCTCTTTGCTGTGCAGTATTCCAATGAATAACCATGCTAAATGTTTTTGTCAAATACCAAATAATGCTACATCAACCATTTTTGCACAAGCTTCGTATGTACATACTTTCTCATTTCTATTGGTTACAAAACTACTGGTGGGTTTTTATGGGCAGCTGCAACAGAAAATTACCATATAGTTTTCCAAAGTTGAAAGTCAGTTCTGACTTCCGTCAGTGAGTGAGAGGTGTAGACGTTACACGTTCAAACAGATACTTGATATTAATATTGAGAATCATTCTAATGGTAGCTGCTCTTTAGGTGAGTCATGATATAGCATGTACATACAGAAAATGCTTAAGTGGTAAGTATACATCTTGTTTTTAAAAAATATCCTAGTAATCAGCATCCAGGTCAAGAAACAGAACATTATCAGAATCACTAAAACCTTCTACTTCCTCCCTTCTTTTTAGTTCCCTTTAGTTCACACATCATACTCATCTCTGCTTATAGTAGCTAGAAGCATAAGCAATCTGATTTTAGGTACATTTCAGTTGTCTTATAGGGGAATTGTGTGCCAGTTCAATGCTATTATCTTTGTGCTTGTAGGTTTGACACCCATCTCTGATTGGTCTTCAGTCTAGTCCAGTTGCACTCCTGCCATCTTGCTGCTCAAGACAGGACCCAGTCCAGAGGTAAAATTTCCAAGGCCATGGGGTTAAAATGGACATATTATTACCACAAGAAGCATCTCCTGTTGTTACTCTGTCATACTGTGTCTCAGAATCCCAGAAACAATGCCTCCTTCAAGAACAGAGCTGTCTCATTGTCCTCCTTGGTTTTCCCTAGCAATTTGAAGTGTTTCTGAAACTGGAAAAGACACCATGTTCATGTTGCCTATCACGCGCCAAACCCGATAAGCGATAAGCAAAAACAGAGACTGAATTTTTATGGGCCCTTTATTCAGATGGCTGGGGATCTGAAAAGATGGTAGGTTTTCACCCTTTCAAATCAATAAAATATATGTTTTTAAAAAAGAAAAGAAAAAGGAACAAAAGAATTGCAGACAGCAGCCACAGAAGGGAGTTGACTTCTTGCCATTGAAACCTACCTGTGTTCTGGGTCCAGTTGCTGTTGTGTAGTGGAAGTCACGGAAAGAGAGGAGGCTGAGGAAAAAAATACATTGTCCTGTGCACCCAGAATGAGCCCAAAAGAAAAAGAACATTACCAGCATCTCAGAAATTGTCCCCACACCCATCACAAATTGATGTCCAGTATGGTGGATCAGTTTGTATGTTTCTGAGATACACAGTAATGAAGTCATATAATATTTTATACATCTTCCTCTGGCTTCTTTCACTCAACATTATGTTTGTAAAATTTCTTTATGCTGCTGTATGTGGAAGTACTTTATTCATCTTGATTGCTGTGTAGTTTTCCAATCCACAAACTTATCATGAAGTCATTTACCAAATCTAGACCATAGGTCAGCAAACTATAGCACATAAAGTTTATTGAAGCTGGGATGCAACAATTCTTTCTACATTGTTGATGTTTCCCTTTATGAAACAAAAGCAAATCTCACTGGTTGTGGAAAAATTTTATAGTCTACAAATCTTACAAAAAATTCACTTCTTATCTTTTTAAAGAAAAGTTTGTCAACCTCTGATTTAATGTGTTGAGAAAATCTGAGTTGTTTTCACATTTATACTGCTATAAATAAATCAATGGTGAATATTGTGTACATGTGTTCAGGTGAACATGTTCATTGGTTTCTTTTGAGTATAATACTGAGATTTTCATTTTGGTCATAGACTGTATATATGATTAACATCTATGAAGTGCTTCAAATGGCTTAGGCAGTCTTCTCAACCTTCACTTAGTTAATCATGTAACAATCAATGACACACAGATGCACATACATACTCTTCTGAGGTATTTAGTATATGCTTTAAGACAGCCAGTGATAGTACATTGTGTCATTAACTTTGAGCAACAATTTTAAACCCTTTAAATGTTTTCTTATACTTTGGGTCTATAAACTGCATAGGACTATGTGAAAAATGAGTGTTCGGTATAATTCCTGTGAGAGAATTTGTGTGTGTGCTGGTAGGGCTGTTGCAGGTTGCCAGTTAGAGCTTGTGATTAGGGAACTAGACACATCTTAGAAAGTTGTATCTCACAAGGAATCTACCTTCAGTCCTGTGGCTTTCTTGGTGGTGTTGGGTATGTGTTTGTTTGTTGAACTGTAAATCAACAGGTTCAGCTTCAGGATTTCCATGTGTAGAACTGAGATAAACTTACCAATACTGGAAGAAGACTCCCCTGATGGGTGGACACAGAAGTCAGGTGAGAGGCCCATAGAGAGAAGGTTTTCCTCTTCCCACTGAAAAAGCCTTTAAGGCTGAGAAAATAGTGAAAAAGTAGGACATGATGATGTGATAAAACAGATCACTTTCCTTGAGTTGCCCTGTGTGGAGAGATGCCACTCGTTAATTGATCTGTCTGCAGAGGCTAGCTGAAGAAGGGAAGGGGATCACAGACAAAGTGATTCATAACATTTTTATCACAGTACTTCAGAATCAGTGCAAAGGATTTGTGTACCAAAGAGCTCACGTTTCCCCCCGATGTATGAGAAGACAATCCACCATGTACAAATTCCCTCAGAAATCACAACAGGATACAGTGAAGGGTTACAGATGGCGATATAGGAGTCATATGCCATAGCAGCCAAGGTAAAGGATTCTGTGTCTGGAAAAGCACACAAAAAATAAAACCACAAGGCATGGCCATAATAACAAATAGGTTTGTTCTCTGAAAGGAAATTGGTCAGCATTTTGGGAGCAATGACTGGGGAGTAAGAAAGGTCTACAAAGGATAGTTTGCTAAGAAAAAATTGCACAGAGGACTGAAATCATGGGTTAATCCTGATTAACATCCCTAATCCAGTGTCCCCATTGAAATCATACCATTCAGTGTCAGGACCATAAAGAGCAGGACCATCTACACAGTTCAGGTGGAGATGGAAATTCTAAGAGAATAAGCTCAGTCATCTCAGTGTAGGTACCTGGTATAGATTCCATGTTCTATGATGTTTTGTTTTTATGAGCATTCTAACATGCTAAAATGCCATATTGATGGAAAGAAAAAATAGATACCGTTACAAGGTTATTTCATTGTTTCAACAAACAAACTTATAAACAAGTAATAAAATAAAGAACCTCAGCCACAATCCTTTTCAAATACAAACCCTGAGAAATACATGTAGGAAATTATATGTATTTTAGTTTGATGTAGTCCAATTCATTTATTCTTGCCTTTACTTCCTTGCTTTGGGTCAAACTCATAAAATACTCTGTAAGATCAAGGTCCATTAATTTCTTCTGTGTAATTCAGTGTTTCAAGTCTTATATTTAAGTCTTTGATCCATTTTGAGTTAATTTTTGTGTATGGGGACACACAGTCTAGTTTCATTCTTTTTGCATGTGACTTTCCAATTTTTCTAGCACTATTTATTGGAGAGGCTTTCTTTTCTCCATTGAATTTTTTGACTCCTTTATTGAGATTTATTTGCCCACATGCATTTGGGTTTATTCTGAGCTCTCAGTTCTGTTCCACAGTTCTGTTCCCACACTGTGTTTTGGTTCTTCTGCCAACCATGTTGTTTTAATTATTGTACTCTGTGGTATAATTTGAAGTCTAGGATGGTGATGCAACCAACTTTGTTCTTTGTTTTCCAGATTGCTTTGGCTGTTTGGGGTTTTCTGTGGTTCCATACAACTACAATAATATTCTTGTCTATTTCTTTTAAAATGTCATTAGAATTTTGATAATGATTGCATTAAATCTGTAGATTGTTTGGGGTAATATGAACATTTTAACTATGTTGATTCTTCCCTTCCATGAACACAAAATATCTTTGCATTTCTTTCTGTATTTTTTATTTCTTTTAATAAGCTCTGTAGTTTTCAGTGTATGGGCCCTTCACATCCTTTAAGTTTATTCCTAGATAGTTTATTCTTTTTGTTTCCATTGCAAATGGAATTGTTTTTTTTCTTTTTTTCTGAAATGTCATTGTTATTGTAGCATATGAGAATGCAATATATTTTTATACAATTATTTTTGTATCCTGTAATTTTAGATGGTATTTGTTTATTGTTTCTAATAGTTTTGGGTGAAGTCTTTAAGGTTTTCTCTATAAAGAATCATGTCATCAGCAAAAAGTGACAATTTTATTATTCTTCTTGATTTGTTTGTCTTTAATTACTTTCTCTTGCGTGGTTGCTTTGGCTAGACCACCCAGTCCTACATGAAATGAGAGTGCTGAAAGTGGTCATCTTGTCCTGTTCCTGATCTTAGAGGAAAAGCTCTCAGTTTTTCACCATTGAGTAGGATATGAGACAAGTGTTAGTCCTGTAAGGCCTTTATGATGTCAATATATTTTCTTTCTTTGTTATCGAGTGTTTTAATTATAAACAGATATCTTCTCAAATGCTTTCTCTGCAATTCTTAATATGATTATGTGATTTTTACCCTTTATTTTGTTCATGTGATGTATTACATTGAAATAAATCAAAGACCTAAATCTAAGACCCGAAACACTAAATTACAAAGAAGGTACTAAAGCTATGGATCTTGATCTTAGAGAATATTTTATGAATTTGACTTCAAACACAAGGGAAGTAAAGGTGGAAACAAAGGGGACCATATCAAACTAAAAAGCTTCTGCACATCAAAAGAAACTGCCAACAGAACAAAAAAGCAGCCATCCGAATACAAGATATTTGAAAACAACAGCTCTGACAGAATTTATGCCTAACTTATATATAAACAACTCATACAAATCAATACCAAACAGACCATCCAACTCAAAAATGGGCACAGGACCTGAACAGATGCTTCTCCCAAGAAGAAATACAAATGTCTATCAGATATTTAAAAAGATGCTCAACTTCACTAGCTATTAGTGAAATGCAAACCACAGCTATAATCAGATTCCAACTCACACCTGATAGAATGGCTATTATCCTCATAAGACAAAAAATAACAAGTGTTGGAAAGATTGTGGAAAAAAGAAAACCTCATTCACTGCTGGTGAGAATGTAAACTGGTATAGCCATGTCGGAAAGCAGTTTGGAGCTTCCTTAAATGAAAATAGAGTCACTATATGGCCCAGAAACACCTCTTCTGAGTGCATACCCCCCCCCCAAATCTAAAAAGCTTGAGTGGCAAAGACACATGCACCTCCATGTTCATTGCAGGGCTATCCACAGTGGCCAAAACATGGAAACCATGAAAGTGTCCTTCAATAATAGCTCTTCCATAGAGGATTCAGTAAAGAATATGTGGAACATAGTACAGTGGAACACTGCTTAGCCATAAGAAAAGATGTAATTCTGCCATTTGCCATAATGTGGATGGACTTTGAGAATATCATGCTAAGTGAACTAAGTCAGTCATAAAAAGCTAAGAACCACATGTTTTCACTTATATATGAGGTAAAAACTGAAACTCATAGGTACAGACAACAGTATTGTGGCTGTCAGAGGGTGTGGGATGGGGGAGTAATAAAGGGTAAAGGCAGTCAAACCTATGGTGACAGAAGGTGGTTTGACTTTGGGTGCAAAATGCAATATACAGAGCATGGGTCATAGAGATGTGCACTTGAAATCTATATAATCTTGTTAACCAGTGTCACCCCAATAAATTTAATTATAAAATAAAATAAAAGTACAATAAGTATAAGTGCAAAAAAAGAAATGTACTTAATGGTATTAAGCATCATAAAGCATCATAATAATCACAGGCTGGAGGACTTTGATTATTTAATAAATATCACATGTAGTAAATTATTCCATAACAGTTTTTCTTTCTAATTATTGAGTGAATCATCATGCTGATATTTTGAACCAGAAGATAATTGAGTCATGTTCCCCTTGGGGAAACTCTTGCAGTTTTCATTAATCATTGAGTAAGGGAATATAAATAATCTAAATTACTGTATTCATAGTGTATCTAAACCCTCACTTGCTGATACACAGGTAAGAAGAGAAAAATTTAAGTCACTCGAAAAATATTTTATGAGGTGTGACCTAAAAATGTGAATGCCAAATGTTATAAAATCTCCTTTAGTTGTTCCCTATTGCATGGGTAACTACAGCCCAAAAGATACAAACTATTGAATTTATGTTTGCAGAGTTAAGTAGGAGTTTTCCAAATTGAGTGTCTGCTTTTGTTTTTATGATGGAAGGAGAACGATCAGATTAAAGCCAGAACAATAAAGAAAACATTGGACCTATTCAACTACCTGAGTGCTTGTATTTTGCTCTAATGAAGAAATGATCAATTATCCTTTATTTTGCTAGTTTTGTGATATAGAAGTCATTTCAAGTTAATGCTATTTCATAATATTCTCTAGTTTTAATGTTTAAAGTCTATTTAAATATATATCGAGAATCATGTTTTATTTCACTACGAGTGACAATAGGAGAGGGCAGTTACAGAAGGAGGCCATGATACAGTAAGAGACACTGTAATACTGGGAAATATGCTCAGTGCAGGCCATTATTATTTTTCTCCTCTTTGCTAACTTACTATTTCAATGCTGAGGCAAAGATATTTGGAATTTTCTGCCTTTTATGAAAACTGTGTCTTGGAACTGGTTTGGTATTAATTTCAAAAGCTGATGCTATATTATTAAATTCTTAAAATCACAGACATTTTTTATAACTCTGAATCCTTTCAAAGGATTTTAATATTGACTTATGTATACCAAATATATTTATTTTGGCATCTAAAGGAAATACCTGATTCAACTAAGATTTAGCTAGTGTTCAACATTGTAGTCTTTTACTATCTTACTTTCTCAAGTAAAATTAAGCCCACGGTAATGTGGCAAATGCAATTGTGATGAGCTGTGTGGTTAGAGAAAAAAAACATAATTGGAATAAGATTCATTGGATTTAATCTTGAAAGAATAATATCTCAGTATTTATTAATAATTATAAAACAATATAATACATTTAGCTAAGAATGAAATATTTAGCTGGAGGCTAAGGTCATATATTTTAAATGATTAGTCATAAATTAGTTTTGGAATCCAATATTTGCTAATGTTTAAAAAATAAATATATCTGATGACAAAGCATAAATTATGTAGTCATCACAAATTTGTAACCAAAAAATGACGAATTTGAAAGAGATTACTTTATACATGTATTGCTTTACGCATTTAGTTAGTCTGCCTATATGCTATCATATCTGCTTGGTCATTAAAACATATTGCTATGTTAAAGGGGAATGAACTGTGAAGAGAAAGCCTATTCTCACACCTGACATTTAATTATGGCCAGGGCAATGAACACTCATTTTCAGATCTAAATCCTATGTTAATTTTCCTAAACAGGTATGTCATTGAACTGAGATCAAGAATTGGGGTCAATTTTTTCTTGTGACTTTTGGTCATATTTTTAATACAGACATAATCATTTTCATTAAAGTTTGTATTTCACTGCTTAATTTGGCTTACTGTGATCATTAGCCATAATCCATTAAAAATTCTTGATTGTTCTTTCAGATAAACCTAAGATCTAACAGAGGAAGAAGTTTTTACACATTAGCTCATGAAATGTTACAATTTTGGCAGCAGCGACTCTATAGAACAAAAACTAATTCAGTTTGTTCTCTTTTGAACATAACTGTCAAAATTCAACTTTATTCGCATATTTTTTCAATTTTTACCCCAATGTTGCAGAATAAATATTAATATTCTCATTCTATAGGTGATTAACTTATAGTATATCATTGTACAGCATTACTGAAAGGTCTAGAATGCTGACTTTCTATTCTGATGCTCTGCACACTGATATAGTGTCTGATGTGAATCGCTATCAAAAGAAAATTATTTTTAATCAATCACTTGGTGTTCTATAGTAACTTAATCAGAAAACAGCTAATAGAATACAGTTATAAATTATCAATTAACCTTATAGCTTTGGAAATGTTATGGATTCTCATAGTGAGTGGACACCTATCATTTCCATTTAATTTTGCAGTGAGTGGCATGGACACTTGACCCACTTACTTGTCACTATCTACTGATCTGTCACTTGGAAATTCTACATTGCCAAAAAATAATTTGAGGACATGGCTCAACACCTTGTGTCACAATATTGAGTCACAACTCTGTGTATTCTTTTTGTAGTAAGTAAACTGTAATTGTACAAATATCTTTATGCTTGTTTTATAAGATTTCAACATGAAGAATGTCACTGAGGTTACTACATTTATACTGAAGGGTTTCACGGAAAATTTACAAGGGCAAATCATCTTATTCTTTGTGTTTCTAGCAATTTACCTCTTTACTCTGGTGGGAAATTTAGGGCTAGTTGTATTGGTCATTGGGGATTCCAGGCTCCACAACCCCATGTACTACTTTTTGAGTGTGTTATCATCAGTGGATGCCTGCATTTCCTCAGTAATTATTCCAAATATGTTAGTAGATTTTCTGTCAAAGAATAAAGTCATTTCATTTCTTGGATGTGCAACACAGATGTTTGTAGTAGCTACTTTTGGGACCGCGGAATGCTTCCTCTTGGCTGCAATGGCATATGATCGCTATGTGGCAATCTACAACCCTCTCCTGTATTCAGTTAGCATGTCACCCAGAGTCTATGTGCCACTCATCATTGCTTCTTACATAGGTGGCATTGTGAATGCCTCTACACACACAGTAGCCACTTTTAGCCTATCCTTCTGTGCCTCCAATGAAATCAGACATGTCTTTTGTGACATCCCTCCTCTCCTTGCTATTTCCTGTTCTGACACTCACATAAACCAGCTTCTACTCTTCTACTTTGTGGGCTCCATTGAGATCGTCACTATCCTGATTGTCCTGATCTCCTATGGCTTCATTCTGTTGGCCATTCTGAGGACACGTTCTGCTGAGGGGAGGAGAAAAGTCTTCTCTACATGTGGCTCTCACTTAACAGGAGTGTCAGTTTATCATGGAACCATCCTCTTCATGTATGTGAGACCGAGTTCCAGCTATGCCTTGGACCATGACATGATAGTGTCAACATTTTACACCATTGTGATTCCCATGCTGAATCCCATCATCTACAGTCTTAGGAACAAAGATGTGAAAGAGGCAATGAAAAGAGTATTTGGGAAAAATGGGTTTTTCAGTAAAGTATCTTTTTACAGTTAAAAATGAAGCAAAAAATTGAGATGTATGTTCTATGCCTCAATATTAAAAAGATATGAGGATCCTGTTTGCTTTTCTTGTCAGAATGGCTATCATCAATAAATCAACAAATGATTGTTTGCTAAGACAAGGAGAAAAGGGAACCCTTGTGCACTATGGGTGGGAATGCAGGTTGGTGCATCCACTGTGGAAAGCAGAATGGACTTAATAAAAAAATGTAAAAATGTAGCCCTGACTACTGTGCCTCATCTAGCTGGACATCATCTCACAGACTGAATAGTCTGCAATTAATTTCCCTGTCAGGGCACATGACCAGGTAGTGAGTTCCATCCCCAATGGGACATGTAAAAGAAGCACCCAACTGATCTATGTTTCTATTTTGCATCAATGCTTTTTTTTCACTTCCTCTCTCAGTTCTTCCCCCTCTCCCTTAAAACTAAATCAATAAAATCTTTTCAAAATATAGCTTACAAAAATTTGAAAATAGAACTGCATGATAAAGCGAAGATAAATGGTGATTGAAGGAAACATAATTTGGGGTGATGAACACACAATACAGTTTACAGATGATTTAGTATAGAGCTCTACCCCTGAAACCTATGTAATTTTCCTTAAGCAATGTTAAGTCAATAAATAAAATTTAAAATCTGAAAAGTTGAAAAATATTTCATAAATATAAAAATGGAACTGCCTTAAGACCCAATGATTCCACTTCTGGAAATATATCTGGAACTAAAATGCTAATTTGAAAAAATATATGCACCTCTATATTCATTGCAATGTTAATTAAACAGCCAAGATTTGGAAGCAGCCAAACTGCTTATCAGTAGGTGAGTGGATAAGAACACTTGTTGTACTTTACACAATGGAATACAACTCGACCATAAAACAGAAAGTAATCTTACCTTTTGCAATATCATGGATGGGTGTAGCAGATATTATGCTAAGTGAAATAAGCCAATCAGAGAAAGACAAGTACCATATGATTTCACTTTGATCTGGAACCTAATGAACAGAATAAGGTAACAAACAAAATAGAAACAGATTCATAGACACAGAGAACAGACTGACAGTTGTCAGAGGAGAGAGAGTTTGGGGGAATGGGTGGACAAAGTGAAGGGATTAAGCAGTACAAATTGGTAGTTACAGGGTAGCCACAGAAATGTGAATTATAGCACAGGAACTATGAGGTCTGTCCAGAAAGTATCCATCCACTCAATATTTTAAAAAAAAAAAAAAAGGAGGCATTTGTTGAAGAAGATACAACATGCAAGAAACATCGTATGTAGGACAATGACACCTCAGTCCTCTTCAAAGTAGGCACCTTGGGACCTCACATAGTTCTCCCAATGGCCATCAGCTGTCCCCTCATATTTTCCTGAGTATCACCAATAGTCTGAAATCTCTTCAATTTCAAAGGTGATTTTAGTTTTGGGAAAGCCAGAAGTCGTAAGGTGCCAAATCTGGGTGGTAGGGCTGAGTCACTTGGGTGATTTGATACTAAGCAAAAAACTCTGTATAAAACATGATGCCTGGGCAGATATCCTGTTGTGATGAAGCTGCCAATCACCAGTTACCCTTAATGGCAGCCATTTTCATCATATTACATCTCCCAACCAATGAGGAACTTTGATGCTGTAGTACTGATTAACTGTTTGGCCTAGAGGGGTGTACTCATGAAGGACAACACTTTCAAATTTTAAAAACACAGTTAACATGGTCTTAATATTACTGCAACTTTGCTGCTCCTTCTTTGGCCATGGAGAGCCAAGAGACTTTCATTGGGACAACTGGTCCTTTGTGTCTGGATCACAGCTTTATACCCATAATTCATCTCTCATTATGCTTTTCTTGAGGAAATCTGGTTCATTGGTAGTGCTTTAAATCAAGTCATCAGCAACTTCAACATGATGTTATTTGTCTTGGAAAAAGAAGCCATCGAACACATTTTGCCACAACATATTTTGTGCCAAGATCTTGAGTCAAAATCTCAGACATAGTAGATTTTAGAATCCCCAGGTTACCTTCTATTTCTTGCACTGTCAGTTGCCAATCTTTGTTTGTTGCAGCCCATACACATTGAACATTTCAGGTGTTATGCTTGTTGCAGGCCTTCCAGAACATAGGTCACTTTCAACAGATTCTCAACCATCTTTGAATAATTTGTGCCACATTTTCATTTGTTCGGCAGTCATTGCATTTTTCTCAAAAGCTTTCTCAATCATCTGAATCGTTTTTTCAGAGGAATGCTCAAACATAATGCAAAATTTGAGGCAGATTCACTGCTCTACTCAGTCATTTTGAATGAGATGGCCCCACAGAACACGTACTCACCCCATGGTGTCTACAACACCCACTGATTAGTGCAGTGAAGTCATCATTATTCACACAGGTACCTTCCAGTCCAATCTCCTTGGCTGCCAGGTTACATCAATGTCACAAACCATTCTTGTTACTATTAGTAACAGTGGCTGGAGTTTTTCCAGACAGACCTCAAACAGTCTATGACATTGAGAAAAATATTTGTAGAGTCAGGTGGATACATGAAGCAGTGAGGGGACCACTCTGAATTACATGATTGTCTAACCACTTTGCTGTCCATCTGAAATTACAGCAGAATAATCTTAAGTATAATTGATCATTATAATCTTTATAAATATTCATGCCTACTCTCTGTATATTGTCAGAAGTGAAAAATAGACTTTGTTTGTGCTTTTGAGGAAATAATAAAAAGCAGTGAAATGCACCATCACAGAAAGCATGGTAATGACACCAAGAATTCACAACATTACCTGTGGTCTCCAAACCACAGGCTGTACTTAGAATTGCTGCTAATGCATAGACCAAAGGGAGGAGCAGAGTGCTCTGATCTGGAGTCAGATACTAATGATTCTGTGGTGAATGGTATGTGAGCTATAGTTTTGGTATCAAGCAATTTATAGGTTCAACATAATCCCTATTAAAATACCAATGACATATTTCACCGATATAGAATGAACATTTCAAAAATGTATATGCAACCATAAATGACCCTGTATAGCTTCAGCAATTTTAAGAAAGAAGAGCAAAGTAGGAGGGATCACAATATCTTATACCAACTTATTTTATAAAGCCACTGTAATCAAAACATTCTGGCACTTGCATAAGAACAGACACATAGACCAATGGAACAGAATAGAGAGCCCAGAAATAAACACACATCTCTATTGTCAACTAATATTTGACAAACGGGCAGAAGTATAAAATGGAGTAAAATTAATCTATTCAAAAATGGTGTTGTGATATCTGGACAGGCACATGCAACAAAATGAAACTCAATCACCAACTTACAACATACAGCAACTTACAACATACACAAAACAAACTCAAGATGGATAAAATACTTAAGTACAAGTCACAATACTTAAAAGTCTTAGAGGAGAACATAGATAGGAAAATCTCAGGCATTCCATGCAGCAATATTTTCACTGATATGTCCACTAGATCAAGGGACATAAAGGAAAGAATAAACAAATGGGATCTCATCAAAATAAAAAACTTCTGCACAGCTAAGGGAAACAACCTTAAATGAAAAAAGGACCAAAGACATGGGAAAACATATTTTCCAATGAAACCTTGGACAAGGGTTTGATCTCCAAAATATATACAAAACTCACACAACTCCACTCTAAGAAGACAAGCAACCCAATTAAAAAGTGGGCCAAGGAGTTGAACAAACACTTCTCCAAGGAGGACAAGCAGAGGGTCCAAAGACATATAAAAAGATTCTCAATATCGTTAGCTATCAGAGAGATGCAAATTAAAACCACAATGATAGCACTTCACACCAGTCACAATGGCCATCACAAACAAAGCAAGAAACAACAAATGTTGGAGAGGTTGCCGAGAAAAAGGAATCCTAGTTCACTGTTGGTGGGATTGCAGACTGCTGCAACCACTGTGGAAAACAGTATGTCATTTCCTTAGAAAATAAAAAAAGAAACTGCCTTTTGACCCAGCAATTCCATTGCTGGGGTTATACCCTAAGAATGCTGAAACAGCAATCCAAAATGACCTATGCACCCCAATGTTCAGAGCATCAAAATTTACAATAGCCAAGTGCTGGAAGCAACCTACATGCCCATCAGTAAATGAATAGATCAAAAAGCTATGGTACATTTACATGATGGAATACTAAGCAGCAGAAAGAAAGAAGGAGCTCTTACCCTTTGCAACAGCATGGATGGAACTAGAGAGCATTATGCTAAGTGAAATAAGCCAGGTGGTAAAAGACAAATACCATATACTCTCACCTTTAAAGGGAACCTAATCAGCAAAATGAACAAGCAAGCAAACTATAATCAAAAATACTGAAATTGAGAACAGGCTAACATTGACAGAGGGGAGGGGGAGTAGATTATAGGGGAAAAGCGTGAGGAGTTTGCAGGAACTATTATAAAAGTCATATGGACAATAACAAGTGGGGTGGAAACAAGGGAAGGATGTAGGGAAAGATGGGTTTGTGGGGAGGAGTGGAGGAAAAAGGCAGAAAACTCTACTTGAACAACAATAATAATATGTTAAAAATAATAAATAAAAATAAATAAAATAGAGGACCATTCTGGGAAAAGTGATTCAGAGAAACAAACAAAAAATTAAGTAAACTCCTAGAAGAAAACTAAGAAAAAAGCTAGACTTTGGACATGACAATGATTTTGTGGATGTGATACCAGGACACAATCAACACAATAAACATTGTCAATAAAAGCAAAGCTACTCAAATGAGAATAAATACAACTAAAAATCTGCACACGAAGAAGAAAACAATAGAGTGAAAAGGAAAACTACAGAATGGGAGGAAGTATTTGAAAACCACTAGAATAGACATTTCTCAAACAAAAAATGAAGTGAAAATGACCACAGAGCAATATGAGTAAAATATAAGATCTGACACAGTAAATTACACAGAAAGAAATCACAGGTACTAAATTTATAGATTCTGGGCTTCCAGAATATTTTATGAATTTGACCCCAAAAGCAAGGGTAATAAATGCACAAAAATCTGAATGGAGTTATATCAGACTATATGGCTTCTGCATAGCAAATAAAACCTCCAAAAAAATCAAAAGGCAGCAAGCTACTTGGGAGAAGATACTTGCCAACAACATTTCAGAATTGGACTAATATCCCAAATATATAAAGAACTCAAACAACTCAATACATAACAAACAATTCAATTAAAACATGGGCAGAGGACTTGAACAGACACTTCCCCAAGAAGACATACAAATGGCCAACAGAAATATGAAAAGATGTCCAATTTCACTGGCTGTTAGGGAAATGGATATCAAAACTACAATGAGATACCACCTCACACCTGTTAGAATGGCTATTATCATAATTAAGACAAAAACAACAAGTGTTGGAGATGTTGTGGAGAAAAAGAAACCCTCATTCACTGCTGTTGGGAATGTCAACTGCTACAGTCACTATGCAGAACATTATGGAGGTTCCTCCACAAAGTAAGAAGAGAGTTACCACATGACTCAGCAACCCTTCTTCTGTGTATCTACATCCAATATTTGAAAACATTACTGGCAAAAATATATGTACCCCTATGTTCATTGCAGCAATATTAATGGTGGCCAAGACCTGGAGACAAACTAAGTGTCCTTCAAGAGATGAGTGGATAAAGAAGATGTGGTACTTATATACAGTGCAATACTACTCAGCCACAGGAATACATGAGGTACTGCCATTTGCGACAATGTGGATGGACCTTGAATATATCATGCTAAGGAAAACAAATTGATCATAAAAGCTAAGAACCAAACAGTTTTACTCAAATGTGGGATATAAAACTGAAATTCATACACACAAAAACAGTATTGTGATTACCAGAGAGATGGAAGTTAGGGGAGTAATAAAGGGACAAAGGGGACCAAATCTATGGTGACAGAAGGTGATTTGACTTTGGACAGTGAGCACACAATGCAATATTCAGATCTTGTTTCATAGAAATGTACATTTTCGAGTGTACCAAAGGTACACTTGAAACCAAGTGTACCTTTGGTACATTTAGTTTTATTAACCGATGTCTCCCTAATACGTTCAGTAAGAAATAAAACAAGGAGAAATACATTAAGTGCAGATGCAAGCAAAAAAAAAAACCCCTTAATGTCACTAATTATAAGGAAAATGCAAATCTAAAACATGATTGTAGTCAGAAGCCAGAGGACTCTGATTATTTAATAAATATCAATGCATAGTATATTATTCCATAACCATTTTCCTTTTAATTACCAAATAAATCATCAGGTTGCTATCTTGAACCAGAAAATAATTGGAGCATGTTCCCCTTGGGGACATTCTTGTGGTTTTTATCAACAGTTGAGTAAGGGAATATAAATGATATAAATTACTGTATTCAAAGTATATCTAAACCCACATTTGCTGATATACAGGTAAGAAGATAAAAATTTAGGTCACTTGAAAAATATTTAATGAGGTGTGGCCTAAAAATGTGAAGGCCAAATGTTATAAAATCTTCAGTACTAAACTCTTCATTTGCTGCCTATTGCAACTATTGAATTTGTGTTTGTAGAGTTCAGTAAGTTTTACAAATTGAGTATATGCTTTCATTTTTATGATGGAAAATGACAGATCAGATTAAAGCAAAAACAGTAAAGAAAACATTAGACCTATTCAATTACCTGGAGGCTTGCATTTGCTCTAATGAAGAAACAATCTATTATCCTTTATGTTTTCCTAGCATTGTGATATAAAATCCATTTTAAGTTAATGCTATTTCCTAATGTTTCTCTAGTCTTAATGTTTAAATTTTATCTAGATATATATCAAGAATCATGTTTTATTTCACTGACAGTGACGATAGGAGAGGGCAGCTACAGAATGAGGCCACGACACTATAGGAGATAGTGTAACACTGGGAAGTGTGCACACACTCTGAGGGAGGTGCAGGATTGATTGCTGGCTCTGGTACAACTTAGCTGTGAGAGGTGCTAGAAAGGTGGAATAACCCCATGTGCACCAAGGTCCATTTCTGCTGCATGTGCTCAGTGCATGGCTGTTATTATTTTACTCCTCCTTTGCCCACTTAGTGTTTCAGTATTGAGGGAAAGGTATTTGGAATTTTCTGCCTTCTTTTAAAACTTTATTTTTAGATTGTTCCACATATCTGTACCTCTGTTTCTATATTGTTAGTTTATTTTGTTCATTTGATTTCACGTATAAGTGAGATCATATGGTATTTGTCTTTCACTGAGTGGATTATTTTATTTAGAATAAAAATCTCCAGGTCTGTCTGTTTATTATTTAGTCTAATCATCTCCAAAGCTGTCTCAAAAGGTAGGAATTCCTTTTTATGGCTGCAGAGTATTCCATTGTGTAAAAGCAGCACAGCATTTTTATCTTCTCATCTGCTGATGGGTACTTGGGCTATTTCCAGATGTTGGCTATTGGAAATAACACTGATATGAACGTGATATGCTGGATGCATATATTCTGTTGAATTGGCATTTTGGTACTTGTAGGTTATATTTCCAGAAGTGGGATCCCTGGGTGAAAAGGCAGACTGACATCTGTCAGAGAGGATGGGGGAGGGGATGAAAGGAGGTGAAGGGATTATCCAGAGAACACATATGCACAGCCCATAGACACAAACAGCAGTGTGGTGATGGCCTGAAGGAAAGGGGCAAGGGCGGATGGAGGTGTCAGGAGAAAAATGGGAAAAATTGTAATGATGTAAATAATAAAAAAATAAAGTACAAAACTGTATTTTTCAAGTGGTTTTGCTTTAATTTTAAAAGCCGATGCTAAAGCTGATGCCATATTACTAATCCTCTATAAATCACTTGTAACTCTAAGTGCTTTCAATATATTTTAATATTGACTTAGCTATACTTAGTATAAATTGTATTTTGATATCTAGGAAAATTTAGCTGAGGTTTTACCATTGTAGTCTTTCACTATTGTACTTACACAGGTAAAATTAAGGGCACAGTAGTGTAGCAAATGGAATGGTGGTGAGCTGTGTGTGAGTAGAGGGGAAAAATCACAATCAAAATATAATTGACTGGATTGAATCCTGAAAGAATGATATTTTAGTGCGTATTATTAATCACAAAATAAATATCTGGCTCAAAGACAAAGAATAAAATATCTGGCTCAAAGCTCTGGTCACATATTTTTAGATGATTAGTTATAAAATTAGTTTTAAGACCTAACATTTGCTAATGTTTTAGAAATAAATACATCTGATGACAATAATTCAGTTGTTTTGGCTCCTTAAATTTGTAACCAAAAACTGACACATTTACAAAAAATTACTTTATTTATGGCTTTACAGACTTAATAGTCTGTCTGGCTATACGCCATTACATCTGCTTGGTCACTCAAATATATTACTGCTTTAAAGAGAAGTCAGCTTTGAAGAGAAAGCCTAATCAGACCCCTCACATTTAATCATGAATCTGGGGACACACATTTTCAGATCTAAAGCCCATATCATTTGTCTTCAACGGGTGTATCTTAGTTTTTTTTTTTAATAATTTTTATAAATTTTTTCCATTGCCCTTATCCAGGGATCCTTTATACATTTTCCTTGACTTAATCCTTCCCCTTCTTTCCCCCATTAGTTCCCTCCCCACACAACCCTGGTCACTGTCAGTGTGTTATTTCCATGTCTCTAGTTATTTTTTCTTCATTTGTTTGTTGTTGTTGTTGTTGTTGTTGTTATTGTTGATTAGGTTCCATTTATAGGCGAGATCATATGGTATTTGTCTTCCACCAACTGGCTTATTTCATTTAGCATAATGCCCTCCAGTTCCATCTATGTTGTTGCAAAGGGTAGGAACTCCTTCTTTCTTTCTGCTGCATAGTATTCCATTGTATAAATGTATGTTTTTTTATCTACTCATTTATGGATGGGCACTTATGCAGTTTCCAGCACACAGGTTTATCTTTGAATTGATGTCAAGATGTGTATTCAGGCTGATCCTTTTCTTGTGACTCTTGGTCACACCTTAAAAATTAGATTTCATCATATTCATCAAAGTGTTATTATTTGGTTTAATTTGGTTTAATTAAATTGTGGACATCATCCTTAAACATTCTTTGTTCTTTTGGATAGAACCAAGAAGACCTAGTAGAGTTGGACCATGTTTAAAGATTAGCTCATAAAATATTACAATCCAGGATGCAGCTACTCTGTAGAACCAAACTAATTCAACAATTGCCTATTTAATATATTTGTCAAAATTTGAGTTTATTTACATATTTTTGTCTTTCAATTTCTACTCCAATATTGTAGAATAAGTAAATATTAATGTTCTCTTTCCAAGGAGACTACTTTATAGAAAATCATTTTACACTATTACTGAAATGTTCAGAATGTTGATGTTCTATTTTAATGTTCTGCACACTGATATGATACATCATATGTGTCAATATAAAAAGAAAGTGACTTTTTAACCAATTACTTGGTGTTCAATGTGCTTTAATAAGAAAACAGCTGATAGAATATAGTTGTAAACTAATCAGTTGACCTGGTGGTTTGGGAAATGACATGGATTCACATAGTGACTGGATACCCATCTTTTCCATTTAATTTTGCAATGAGTTTCATGAACAGTTGACCCACTGTCTTGTCACTGTCTTATCTGCAGCAAGGAAATTTCCTGTTGCCAAAAAATAAATATGAAGACATATCTCCTGTTCCCTCACATCACAATATTGAGTCATAGTTATGCTTATTTTTTTGTAGTAAATGAATTATAATTGTACCAACTTCTTTATGTTTGATTCATGAGGAAGATTTCAACATGAAGAATGTCACTGAAGTTACCATGTTTGTACTGAAGGGCTTCACAGACAATCTTGAACTGCAAATTATGTTATTCTTCCTGTTTCTGGTGATTTACCTGTTCACTCTGATGGGAAATTTGGGGCTAGTTGTATTGGTCATTGGGGATTCCAGGCTCCACAACCCCATGTACTACTTTTTGAGTGTGTTATCATCAGTGGATGCCTGCTATTCTTCAGTAATTACTCCAAATATGTTAGTAGATTTTCTGTCAAAGGATAAAGTCATTTCACTCCTTGGATGTGCATCACAGATGTTTCTTGCAGTTACTTTTGGGACCACAGAATGCTTCCTCTTGGCTGCAATGGCATGTGATCGCTATGTGGCAATCTACAACCCTCTCCTGTATTCAGTTAGCATGTCACCCAGAGTCTATGTGACACTCATCATTGCTTCCTACATAGGTGGTATTTTGCATGCTCGTGTGCACACGATAGCCACATTCAACCTATCCTTCTGTGCCTCCAATGAAATCAGACATGTCTTTTGTGACGTCCCTGCTCTCCTTGCTATTTCCTGTTCTGACACTCACATAAACCAGCTTCTTCTCTTCTACTTTGTGGGCTCCATTGAGATCATCACTATCCTGATTGTCCTGATTTCTTATAGCTTCATTTTGTTGGCCATTCTGAGGACACGTTCTGTTGAGGGGAGGAGAAAAGTCTTCTCTACATGTGGCTCTCACTTAACAGGAGTGTCAGTACTTCTTGGAACCAGTTTCTTCATATATGTGAGACCGAGCTCCAGCTATGGCTTGAACCATGACATGATAGTGTCGATATTTTACAGCATTGGAATTTCCATGCTGAATCCCATCATCTACAGTTTGAGGAACAAAGATGTACATAAGGCAATGAAAAAAGTGTTTGGGAAAAAATATGTTTGTCAGAAAAGTATCTTTTCATAGTTGAATACAAATTGAAAGAATTGACAGTGATTACCTGTGTTCAATATTGAAAAGATATTTTGAAAATGTTTTGCTTTAGTTTACTAATGTATTTCTGTTTTCCTGGATATTTTATAATAAACATTATAGTCAACCTTCTGCCTATTCTGTTTTTAGTTTGTAAAAAGTTATTATCTATTTTCTTCTTAATATGTTCTTGCTGATATATGTATTTACACATATATGTATGTGGGATTTGATTCTGATTGATATAATACAAATGCAAAACAAACATGTATGTATGTAATCATTTCTTTAGAAAGTTGTAAATTGTTTATTTCTCTCCATATAACATAGAGGCTCTAATATTTGCAGTTTAAATAGTATTATGATTTACCCAACTAGCTTGATCACATACCACCTAACAAGTAACAATGCCACAGCTTACATTAGCCCAAGCCACCTTCCGTGAAACCATTGGTATCTGACTGCATTTCAAAGCACTCTGCTCCATCCTTATGTCCATGCATTCGTAGCCACCTAATCACAGTCTGTGTTTTGGGGACCACAGAACATGTGTTCAAATTCTTAGTGTCATTGCCATGCTGTTTGTGAAGGTGCATTTCTCCCCATTTTGTTCTTTCATCCAGACCATAGATATTAAACCCATCTTTCATATCACACAGAAGACAAAGTCTAGAGATTAACATTCATCTAGATCATAGTTTAATTAAAAATGACCCAAAAAAATCACACATCAGAGGATGGTGCAGCTTGCTGACAGATTGGGTCTCTTCCCAGATCTAAGCCCCAGCCCATCTGCCTTGGTTTTCTTACAGGCCTGGTTCCGACTCAACCTCGAGCTCTTTTTTTATTGACCTCTTCACCTCTGTCATGTCCTTGCACGTGCCTCCACTGGTCCAGGCTCAAGAAACAGTGTACAAAGTGAGTCTTTTCTATGCTCATGTTTAGCCCATCTTCCAGCACACCTCATTTTCATTGCATAAGTATGTCTACATCAAAGAAAAAAATTAAGTTGTAGTGTTCTCCCTTCCTTCCTGCCTTTATACAAATTTTCTATTTATTTTTAATTGATATCTTATTAAAACATTCTCTTCCTAAAGGGGGGGTCTTTTAAAAAATAAACAATATAATCTTCTTAGAAGTAAAGCCTAACCTAGGAATATTTCCCCAAAGTGGAATAATTATGTTTAAATAACACCTCAACAATCATGCACAAAAGTATGTTCTCATCCACTGTTTTTTCTTTAAAAGTCTCACCCCACCATGCATCCCTCCTTAAGATGTTAAAACTAAACCGTAGTCACTGATACTCATTATCCTCACATATCCAAATCATGCAGGTGATAATGAAGACTGACTCTTTGTGTGTGTGTGTGTGTGTGTGTGTGTGTGTGTGTGTGTGTGTGAGAGAGAGAGAGAGAGAGAGAGAGATTTAGCACTGAAGGGACCCTTAACACAGCTAAAATCACAAAGACGGATAAATTTTTGCTTTGCAATTTTAAAAGACTGAATAAAAAATAATCACAAGTACAGCAAAAGAATTAGCCATAGAGAAGAGAAAACAGATACAAGTACTCTTCTGTTGAATTAAAAAATAAATTAAAATTTTACAGAACTATGGGTAAAGAATGCTTATGGACATTTCACAAAAGGAGCAACCTGTAGGCCAATGAATATATTTAACATTAATGGTTATTTGGAAAATATGAATGTAAACTGATGTAAAACACTTCCACACTCATAACATTGGCAAAAATTAAAAAGTGGAGGACTATCAAGTGAACAATAAAAATATGTGAACTTTATTATCGTTCATTACAGAGAAGATTTAGAAGCCACTAAAAATTCCCATCCCCCTGGCTGCTGTAGCTCAGTGGACTGAGTGTGGGCCTATGAACCAATGGATCTCAATTTGATTCCCAGGCAGGGCACATGCCTGGGTTGCAGGCCAGTTCCCAGCAGGGGATGCACAAGAGGCAATGATGCATTGATATTTTTTTCCTTCCCTTCCCCTCTAAAAATAAATAAATAAAATCTTTTTAAAAATTCCCATCTACTCTAAATGCATGAACTACATCCATAACAATCAAGATAATTAAATCTGATAATAGGATGACTGAGAAATATATATAACAAGCACAGAATGATGTAAACATTTTCAATACACTTATATAAATTCTAAAATCCAATTAAATGCATTTAGAACCATATCACTAACAATTATATGTGTATAATTATATATACACATATTCATATATGCATATTTATAATGTACATACATTATATAATGTACATATGTGTATATTGTATATATCATTGTATCCAAGAGTAGGAGTACTTACATAATGTAAATGTATTTACATAAGAGTAAATACATTCTATTTTTTTTAATTATGCATAAAGCTTAGGACATTAGAGTAAGTGAAATAAGCTAATCATAGAAATACAAATACTGCCTGAAACCTTTTAGATAAAGCATTTAAAACAATCAAACACACAAAAGTGGAGAGTAGGATGGTAGTTGCCAGGGAGTGAAGGGAGGGAAATGGCTGTTGCTATTTAATAGGCATAAAGTCATAGTTATGAAAGAGCTATTTCCCGATTATATCCTGGAGATATGTATGCAACAGTGTGCCTGTAGTTCACTGTATTTGATATTTAAAAATTTGTTAAGAGGGCAGATGTCATGTTTAAGTGTTCATACCACAATAAAACTACATAAAAGTATTTGGAAACAGAAAGTTTGAAATTCTTAATAGCTGTTGCCTCTAGATGGATAGGGGGGAATGGGAGTAGAGAGGTTGTTTCCATGGAAATGTAGCTAATATGTAGCTGTGTATCACCTTAAAATAACAAATTTTATAAAACTATTGCTTAATGTGGGTGATAAAAACATGATATTTAGAAGGTTATTTTTTTGTGTATGTGTGTATAGACATGTGTCTGTTTCTTAAACATATTTTGAAAGGTGAATCTTGTGATTCAATGATAGCACTATCTTAGAGTTTTGTCTGCTTGCCCAAGGAAAATTTACCAAGTATCCTAATCTAGACTTAGGAAATGGAAAATAAATAATAAGACTTAAATGAGACATCAAGTTGTAATATGAAGCATCGATAACAAAAACCATGAAAGAAATAGTTTTAGAAATCTTTACAATGTTATAGGAATGCTAAATAGATGGGAAGTTGGAAGAGCTGATGAGGAATGAAAGTCGTGTTAACTGAGAACAGTACAGACTGTGTCTGTGGTCACAGGAAAGGCAATACCCAATGGACATTAGGGAGGAAGCCACCACACAACCTCCATGGGGCTATCAGAGCCTGAAAAGAACCCCGGTTTAAATTTATCATGATGGTAACTTGAAATCGGTAAAAATCTTCATAATTTCCTTTTTATTGTTCACAATTTGTCTATTCCTTTATTAATTCTAAAGCTTAGAATGTGCCATAATGTTATTAAATATACCAGAGTGAAGAAAGAACAATTGTGTCCTGCCCTAAAGAACAGACTATTCTACAGAATTACATGCATCTTGTCACTGCTTCCTTACCAAAGTTACAATTATATAAAAGGTAGTTTATGGCTCAAAAAAAAACCCCTCAGTTTTATTTTACAGTTCTAAGATGGCTATTGTATTTATTCATTCATTTATTCATCATTTCATTAGTCAGTTTTTTGAAATATCTTTTGGACATATACTTTTTTCTTGGTATTATTTTACCAGCTGTTGACACAGCTGCTAAATTTCTTCAAAAGGAAATTATTTAGACATGCCTTTTTCACATATAAACCTTATGGACTACAAAATTTTACACAAAAAGAAAATAAAAATATTTTAATATTTGATTACCATATTAAATACTAAATTTTTATTTTAATTTTTAAAAATATTTAAAATATTTAAACAATATATTATGATATTTAATTAAAATATTTATATATGCTTGAGGAATGATGTCTAGACTATATTAAAAACATTTTCCTTTTGAGTAACTTAGTCAAATACTAAAAATAGGACCAGGTTTCTGATGGGGCCCTTATTGATTTCAATAAAACATTATATTCAGTCTCCTTATAAACATTTACATTTTAAATTTATGTCTTATACCATGTGGTATTTATGGCAAATACACCAGGGCTTGTTTTTGCCTCGAGAATAAAGGTTTTGCATTCAGTCTACACCCCAAACTTTACATTATATTTGAGCTTTGGGGTGAGAAACCTGTGTTCTCTGACTGTTGGATTTTTGTTTCCATCCCCAAGGGCCAGCAACACCTCCCAAAGACAGGGGTGCAATTCAAAACAGAGAGTGGAATCATTACATGTGATTATTATTTAATATAATTATCTAAGTCCCTAGGCTATCTCCACATTTTTTATTCTTTGGGTGAGAGTTTTGCATAGCGACCTGATTAATTAGCATTTTATTCATCTTTCTTTCCAAGGGGAATAAGAAATTTATCTGGGAATTCTGGTTCTCATGTTTGGGGATTGGGACCATATACAAACATACTTCAGTGTGACTTATAAATCCTGTTAGCATGCTTCCTGCAACAACCTTTAAAGGGAGTCTCAGCAGATCTCTGTAAATTGGTAGGTTAAACTCAATACTTTTCTTATTACTAATTATGGATGTGTAGAGCAAGCATCTTGGAAATTTATTCATTCAAATCAGACACAGAACTGAAATGATACCTGCTCTGTTCTCTTGTCTCATCTCTGCCCACTGATTGCCAAGCGGAAGTGACAGTAATAGACTTGCAAAATAGTGTCCAGCATCCCTACTGATAAATTAGACTGCATGAGCATTTTTACAGGATGATGAATAGTCATTATAGACAGTATATTTCACCTTAATATAATAAGGGATTTTTTTTACCATAGAACTTGCAGAATTGATGGCTGTGTTACAGGGCACTCTACAATAAATACAAGTGTCTCTGTAATATGTCCTCAAGGAAGACTAACCCAATTACTTAACATTAATAAAAACTAGTTTGTCTCCCTTTCCTGCTTTTTGCATTGCCCAAGGTGATAAACCTCAGGATGGAAAGAGTCATTCGCTGATGTTCACAGTCTCTGTATTGCTGGTGAACACAGAGAGCCCAAATTACAGTGCACAATTTTAAAATCATATCAGAAGCTGTTTAAAAATTAATTTGCACTATCATTTATTATTACAATTATAAGATAATATGATTAAAATTAGGTATATTTTAAATATTTTATTTGCCAAGAATGTATTGTCTTGGTAGACCTATAAGATGTTCATATTACAAACAAATTAGAAAAAAAAACATTTGTAATGAAGTAAAATTTGTGTTTTCAGGAATACTGCTATATCAAACAAAGTTCTGAAGAAATAAGAGAAAACTGAGGCTGCTCCAGAGAAACTTGACTTCAATGACAAATACTTACCCAAATAAGGAACAACACTGTATAGCTTTGCCTTCGGTTATATTGCAGTAGAAGAGGAAATACATAACAGGTAGGATAAACACATATATTCTCCATTTCAAAAGTTAATTGCACAAATTCATAATAGATCATCAAACATTGCTATTTCGATGCTCTTTTTTGTTTTTGTTAAATTAAGGGTGAGTATACTGAATATATTATCTCAGAGTAAAATATGCACTGAGTTCCTTGATTTGTAGCAAATTAAGGATTATTTTTTAAAGATTTTATTGACTTCTTTTTAGAGAGGCAAAGGGAGGAAGAAAGAGAGGGAGAGAAACATCAATGTACAATCAGTTGGTTACCTCTTACACACCCCTAACTGGGGATCTGGCCTGCAAACCAGACCTATGTCCTCACTGGGAACCAAACTGGTGATCTTTCACTTCACAGACCTGCATCCAGTTCACCAAGCCACACCAGCCAGAGCACAGATGAAATATTTTGATGAGGGAGTGTTGCCAAGGTGTTTTCCACCAAAACCTACCTATGCAATTCTTCTTGAATGCAGTAATAGGAGTCGAGATATAGGACTGCTGGTGCAACAACATCAGCTTAACACATTAGACAGGTAGCTGATGGATGGGAGTAAGCATTTTTAAGACAAATAAACACCAGAGTTTTAAGAGAATGAGGTTGTGGGAGAGCACAGCCTGATTTGTTTGTTCAATGCATAGCTGGATATCTTGTGCCCCAGTTTCTTGAATATGCAAATTTATAATTCACTTGCTATTTCTATGTCAATTATAAAAGCCCTCAGTAAGGTAGAATGAGTTCCCAAGGCTGAAATAAGAAACCACGCTTGAAAAATCATTCAAAGCATGTCAATAACATTAACTACTGGTAACAGTCAATTTGCGTTTATTGTCACCAGGAGCTGTGCTACCTAACCTATGTATGTGCATTATCTCATGTGATTCACAGAGTTCAAGAATAGAAACACTTGGAAAAAATCACACAGCTAACAGTTACAGACCCAACAGACAACAAACCAACTCACCAACCAAACAAGCAAACAAAACATGTTAAAGGTAAACCATAAAACCCTTCCATTAACCAACATCTTATACAGACTCTGTTTAACTTCATCCCATTAAACCTCAGTAATATTTCTATTAGACATAGAAATAATTATATCTGTCTTTTAGGACTACCCTGCAGAGTAATGAGATCACTGCTTCAGAATGCCTAGCACAGCTCTGGGCACAGGGTAGGTGCACACTAAATAATGCCGGTGCTCTCCCGAATTCACTTCTCTACCCAACTAAAACATACTGGTCAGGCTTTAACAACTCAAAACTGTAAGTAGTAACCAAAAAAAATCAAAATATGCTTTAAACTATTTAAAGAAAAGAGGTAATCTGAAGAGGAAAGGAAGGGCTTCCAGGACCAAACAGTAGAGAGAAGTCTGAACAGCCAGAAGTCAGAGGGATAGGATGGGACTGGCTTACTTGGTGAAAGAAAGGAAGTGGGATTCAGTGAAGAGCACCGTTTCTGACTGATACTGACAAGAAGCAGTACTGAGGTGCGGTCTGTCTGTGGGCAGCTGAAGCAGAGCAGTGCGGTGGAAATTGATAAGGAAAAACCCAGGATACTAATGAGCTTTCATAGAAATATTGAAATTTCCAAGGATGATGATGACAAGATATGGGGTGGAGAGGAGGCCTGTGGCAGCTAAGGGAAAATAATTGCAAGTCACTCTGGCTCACCTGGTTCTTATAGGTAACTGTGTTTTATTTTTGGAAACATGAACATACACACACTCAGAGGCATGTGTGCACAAGCAAATATACATAGGGGTGTATATACATTCAAGAAATCACAAATATTAATATAATTAATATATGCATATGATGTTAATACATAACTAATGAAGTAGTGTGCATTCACCCAATACAAACTCTAGCCAGCAGTGAATAATAAATCGGTACCTTACTCAAACAGTTCTAAGATTCTGACATTGGTCTCTGGAGAGTTCGTGTTTTAGGATTTTATGAAAAGATAGAGAGGAAACAAAATCTGAACAAAAACGCTGGTAAACACAGAGATGGTAAATGACAGAATTGTATACTTGAAACATACATAATTTTATTAACCAATGTCATTCCAATTTAATAAAAATTTTATATAAGTACATAAAAGCCAATTGCAAACAATAAAGAATTAAACTGATTTTAAACGGGCCTTTTAACAATCTGACATCCAACAGAGAAAGCACTTTATTGTCCATTCATCTCTTTTCATTGTCCCCATTAACTGATGAAGGCAACAAAATCGATGGCACCAGGGAATATCTCACAGGTGACCGAGTTCATTCTCATGGGCATTTCAGACCGCCCGGAGCTCCAGATCCCACTCTTCTTTGTTTTCCTGGTCATCTATGGGCTGACCGTGGCAGGGAACCTGGGCATCATCACCCTCAGCAGCGTCGACTCTCGACTTCAGACCCCCATGTACTTTTTCCTCCGGAACTTGGCTGTGGTCAATCTTGGCAACTCTACTGTCATTGCCCCTAAAATGCTGGTTAACTTCTTGGTTTCCAAGAAAACCATCTCCTACTATGGGTGTGCAGTGCAGCTGGGTGCATTCGCATTTTTTATTGTGGCTGAGATTTTCACACTTGCTGCAATGGCCTATGACCGCTACGTGGCTGTGTGCAACCCCCTGCACTACATGGTGGTGGTGTCTTCACAGATTTGCCTTCTGCTGGTGTCCCTTACACACTTGTACAGCCTGACCTCAGCACTGACTGCCTCTTCCTGTGTGTTCTCTATGTCCTACTGCTCTTCCAACGTGATCAACCATTTTTACTGTGATAACATCCCTTTATTAGCATTGTCGTGTTCTGACACCTACGTTCCAGAAACTGCTGTGTTTACCTTTTCAGGAATCAATTTGATTTTCTCTATTATGATTGTTCTGATATCCTACTTTAACATCATCCTTGCCATCTTGAGGATCCGTTCCTCAGAGGGGCGACACAAAGCCTTTTCCACCTGTGCTTCTCACTTGATGGCTGTTGCTGTGTTCTACGGGACCCTTCTCTTCATGTATTTTCAGCCAAGGACCAACCTCTCATTAGATACTGATAAAATGGCCTCGGTCTTCTATACCCTCGTGATACCAATGCTGAATCCCCTCATTTACAGCCTAAGGAACAAGGATGTGAAGGACGCATTGAAGAGGTTCCTGCATAACCCATTTCAATCACTCAAACTAACATAACTGTAAAACTATCTTCATGAACTGCTTTCTTTGGCCTCTGACAATCCTGCTGTTCAGAGGCAACAAATAGTTTAAAATTCCATGAGTTTCAGTGGGAAAATTGTAATCCTTTTTATTCCAACCTCAAACACCCAATTTTCCCATTAGAAAAATGCATTAGTTGACCCAAGAAAACACAGTTATGTAAGTAGTAAACAGTAATATTAAAATAAGCACATTGTAAAAATTCAGTTAAACTTATTAAGAAGTTTTTATAATTTCTAAACAAGGTAGAGCAAGCCTGATAGCTGGTGGTGAAGGTGCACTCAGGTCACTTCTTGGAAAGTGGTCAAGTGAGACCATTTTTCCCGCCACAGATATCTTTTGTTCAGCTATTAAAATTTTAATTATTTTTGCAGCATTTTTCATTAATTTCTCAACCTTTTGCAACTATTTTTGTCTTGAGCTTAAAAGAAATTTGTATCACAGAAGAAATTTGTATCAAAATAAAAACTGAACAAAAATGCTTTAGTAGACATGAAAATAAGAAACAGGACATGTGGCTAAACAAATGAAAAAATATGTAAAAGGGGATTTTACCTTTTTATGCCTTTCATTTTATCCCTTCACTTGGGGCATATACACAAAAGCAAAGTGTTGCTATTTATCCAAAAGTGACATATACTCACTCTTTCCAAAATATACTCTTACACTAAACACTGTTGTGCTGACCTTTTTATGCAATGATAAGAATAAACACTTCTTACATCATTTCTATTACTGTCTTTTGGAATGAAATGTTATTAAACAAAAAAAGTCCTCAAAGTGACACCAGTTCTTAAGGGCACCTATCACCTCCACCACTGCCCCCAGTGTTGACACACATTTCCTGCCCTAAATCTGTACATGTGACACATTACTAACATTTACTAAAGAGAGTGGTATTGCATTGAATCTGTAAATTGCTTTGGGTAGTATGGACATTTTGATGATGTTAATTCTTCCAATCCATGAACACAATATATGTTTCCATTTGTTTGTGTCTTTCTTGATTTCTTTCTTCAGTGTTGCATAGTTTTCTGCATACATGTCTTTTACCTCCTTAGTTAGGTTTAGTCCCAGATATTTTATTTTTCTTTTTGCTATATCGAATGGGATTTTTCCTTGATTTCTGCTTCTGCTGATTCATTGTTGGTATACAAAAATATCTTTGATTTCTGGATATTGACTTTGTATCCTGCTGTTTTGCCAAATTCATTTATTAGGTTGAGCAGTTTTGGGGTAGAGTGTATAGGATTTTCCATGTACACTATCATGTCATCTGCAAACAATGACAGTTTTGTTTCCTCCTTTCTGATTTGGATGCCTTTTATTTCCTTTTCTTGTCTCATTGCTGTGGCTAAAACATCCAATACTATATTGAATAGAAAAGTGTTGAAAGTGGACACTCTTGTCTTGTTCCTGATCGTAGTGGAAAAGCTTTTAGTTTTTGCCCATTGAGTATGATGTTGGCTGTAGGTCTTTCGTACGTGGTCTTTATTATATTGAGGAATGCTCCCTCTATTCCCACTTTGCTGAGTGTTTTTATCATGAATGGGTGTTGTACCTTATCAAAAGCTTTTTCCACATCTATTGATATGATCATGTGATTTTTGTCTTTGCTTTTGTTTATGTTATGTATTACATTTACTGATTTGCAAATATTGAGCCATCCTTGCATCCCTGGGATGGATCCCACTTGGCTTAAAAAAATTATATTAAAAATTTTAAAAAAGAGAGTGGGCGCAACATGCAAGTTAAGATTACAGAATTTGGACTCGCTCACAACCTTTTCTAATTCAAAAGTAAAACCGAGAAACTTTAAGGTTTCCCATGGAGATTTTCTGACCCCTTACATTGTGGATGAATTTGGTTGGAGCACTGGTGCTCTCTCACTGGAATTCCTCAGGACTTCGTACTGGGTGTCCAGTTGTCCTGATACACATGGATCATGGCTGCTTTCCAAAGAGCAGGTTTCACATCCACCTCCATGGAAATGAAAAAGTCCTTTCAAAGAAATCATTTGAAAATGAAGGAAACTCACTGCAGATACAGTGGAAGGAAACCAGATAGAGGTTATGGTGTAGCACCAGGCCTCCTTCTCAGAGAAACCAAGCTGCTGAATTTCCCAGTTGCCTGTCCATGTTCCCCAGCCTCACAGAGGAACCATTGTGCTGGCTTCACTCTCTTTCTCTTCCTTCTTGCCCCTTTTTCCTTTTTTTCTCTGTATTTCAATTATGGCATAATTTTTTTCTATCCTTCTTATAAACAGAGCTACTACTGGATGGAGCTTGAGAGTCTTCTATAAATTATTCCCCCAGTTGTGACCTTCTATTCCAAACTTATCTACTGGATTGGTTTTGTTCTTTCAATACTTATCAAGGCATTTATATAAACAACTACCTTTAAATATGCTGGAGCAATTTTATTAAAAAGGGGGCTATTGAAACAAGTCTTTACTTCATCTCACAAAATGTACATGAATTGGGGTTAACAAAAATATCCAACTAAATACTAAAATATATATTTTTAAATAAACACCAGAATATATATTTCTTATTAAGTGATTCTAACCACAATAGCACTTTGAGCTTTAATGGTCAGGGGAGGTTACTAACAATAAAAAGAATGCACTTTAGAAAATCTATCTCTCAAAGATCCAATACAACATGTCACTGAATGATAAAGGTTATTCATGTTTGCACAATTGTAAAACATGATTATTTTAAGAAATGGACTCATGATACTATATTATATTAATTTAAACCCCTTTATTAAATAATCTGAGCAAGAAACTTCAATGTTAAGATATGGATGCTGAAAATATTGCTTCTTAATCACTGAATAATCAAAATATCTACAAATACTTCTTTGGCTGTGGTGGCATCTTCACTTCTGTTGAAATAATTTTTCACATTATTTGCTTCCTCCCACACAATGCTCAACAGTTTACTAACACTTAATGATTCGACACTAGGAAACTGCAAGCTCTAAAACAGAAAGTCACCCTGGAAAACCACTCAGTACGAGAATACTATGAGGCTTGTGGAGAGGAAGGTGCTCTGGCACCACCCATGACTTAAGCTAGAAACCAGCCACTGCCTCATACCTAACTGTGAGGACAAGCAATAGTCTAGCCTTGGGCCCAGGAGGAAAAGTAGAAAGATCTGGTGATCAGCCAGCCCGATTCTGCCACTAGGGGCCAGTGCTCTGTGTCACTTCCATAACTCCTTCATCAGCATTATCCCAAATGGCCAATCTTATCACCGTTATGAACATTCAAATATCAAAACTATATTAGTTATGTTTTATTTATCTCTGAACTTTTTGGTTAATACATATTGTGTTTAGGGCAGCTTCTCTTTCAAATCCAAAACTTTATTTGAATCATTTTTTTAAATTACGTATTAACACAAGTAGGAGAATTTTAGTCCTAAAGCCAAAATTGTTTCTATAATTATGTCTGATTTAATTATTTATTGCAATCCCTTACAAGCAGTACATATTTATAAATGTCCACAGCATGAAATTCTAGGGTATTGATTGTGGAATGTATATTGATAAAAGATATCTTGAAATAGATTTGCCTTTATTTAAATGAGTTCAATGTGTTTATTTTTTCACAAATCAGGCACCCAATTCAAGGGAGATTCATTTATGGATCAGTGGGGATCACACATACGATGTTGCTAATTGTGGTGATACATGCAGAATTCAAGAGATGGTCACTTACTAAATGCCTATTACTATTTAAACAAACAGACAGCAATGTGGTAATGGTGGGGGGATGGGACGCTAGGTGGTGAGCAAGGAGGGGAAACAGGGGACATCGGTAATAGTGTCAACAACAAAAACATTTAAAGAGGTCTGACCCAGATTACAGTAATGTTATGAAACAGAAGTCAGTCAAATACTATAAATATTTATGTAGTAAAAGTAGTTCAAAAACATATAGATGAGTGAGAACTTTTAAATACAAAATGAATTATATAACAACACATGTGCACATTAAATATACATTATATTGAGATTAAAAAGCTGTACTTTTTAAGGACATGTATCAACTTCTACAGAGAAAGTTCTGTGTAGAAAAGAAAATTGAAGATAGGAAATGAAGACTATGATGATTATGGCTATGGAATTAGGGTACACTAACTCAACGTAGTCCTTTACGTTACAAAAATTAAAGAGTTATACCCATATTCTTAAATTTTATTTTTTCTGAACTTTAAAAAAAACACTGTAGGACACATTTAAAGAGTTTTGTCTTCATCCTCAGACATAAGACTTGGAAGAACTCATTATGAAAAATGCTGAATGTTGAAGTAATTTATAGTATGCTTACATCCAGATATTTGAATGAATGCAGTAAAAAAGATAATAACAGAAGAAAACAGGTAAATTTGGTAAAAGATCATTTCCTCATTAAAAAATATAAGGTACCCAGGATAATTAACAAAGACCATGGCATAATGTCCTGTTCTCTGATGCTTTGGCAATAACCAAGAAATTGCACTCAAGCTCCCAGAAAGTGTCTTACAAGGGAGACACTCATAAATTCTTCTGATTTCAGTTAAGCTTGTAATCACATGGGGGAACAAGAACGCATTCTCCATTTTAGGTGAGTAGATGCTACTAAATATTACCCAATTTGTAGATTAGCTCCAGTGACAATTTTAGATCCCTGTTTTTAATTTAAACTTTAGAGATGAGTATAATCACCAATGCCAGATTAAATACATTATACCATAAATATCAGTAACCTCTTTTTATAACTATGTTTTCTGGAGAACCTATATGTTTGTATTATATTCTCTGGTGTTAGTAAGGGCCCTCATTTTTTCTTCTTTTTTTCCTTTATCCCTGTTATCACCCTCCTCCCTCACCCCACCATCATCCAGCACTCCCCCCAACTTAGTTCATGTCTGCGGGTTGTTTATATAAGTTCTTTGGCTTCTCCATTTCCTATACTATTCTTTCTTTATTTATTTATTTTAATTGTTGTTCAAGTACAGTTTTCTGTCTTTTATTCCCATCCCAGCTCACCCCCCCAGTGCTCCCCACCTCCCACCCATTTCCACACCCCTTAGTTTTTGCCCATGTGTACTTTATACTTGTTCCTGTAAACACTTCTTCCCTTTTTTCCCCTGAAATTCCCTCCCCTCTCCCCTCTGGTCCCTGTCAGCCTGTTCTGTATTTCAGTGTCTTTGTTTATATTTTGCTTGCTTGTTTGTTTTGTTATTTAGGTTCCTGTTAAAGGTGAGATCATATGGTATTTGTCTTTCACCTCCTGGCTTATTTCACTCCTATACTATTCTTACCCTCCCTCCATCTATTTTGCTTTTTAAATCCTCATTCAAGGATATATTTTTATTGATTTTTATTGATTTTAGAAAGAGAGGAAGGGACAAAGAGAAAAATACTGATGTGAGAAAGAGACATAGATTGGTTGCTCCCGTACCTGCACCCCTGCCCCCAATGCGCTCTTAGACAGGTACCAAACCCACACCTAGCTATGTGCAGTGACTGGGAACTGATTCTGCAGACTTTAGGTGTATGGGATGACATCCCAACCAACAGAGCCACCCGACCAGGGCAAGGCATCCTCATTTTTTTCTTATGGCTTCTACATTTATAGTGTGATTCTAAACCATAAACCATGTTTTTTATTTTATTAAATTTATTGGGTGACATCCATATACATTTCAAATATATATTTCTTGATACATGCTCTGTATATTGCATTCTATGCTCACCACCAAAAGTGGAATCATCTTCTGTTACCATATATTTGGCTCCCTTTACCGTTTAAACACCCCCAAGTTCCTTTTCTCTGGTAACCATGATACTGTTGTCTGTGTCTATGAGTTTCAGTTTTATATCACATATAAGGGTGAATCATATGGTTAGGGGTAGTGGTAGGGGTAATGTTAGGGTTAGGATTACAGTTAGGAGGAGGAGGAAGAGAAATGAGTAAAATGCAATATTAAGTGAAAAACACCAGATTTTCCCAAACTTATACTGGTATTAGAAAAAATATAAATGATATTGAGCTGTACCATATGGGCACTTTATTTAAGTTATACATTTTGTTTAGAATTTGCAATATAGTTTTTAAAAAGTATTGCCTGTATGTAAGAATGCAAGGTTGATTTTACACTTGAAAGCCAATTGCGTAAGTTAAATCAATAGCATTATTATTAGTTTAAAAATAGGTCTGTGATAAATTTGATACAAAATAAATTTAGAAAAATCAAATTTATTTCTACATAAACATTTTTTAAATAAAATTTTAAAAAAAGATAATGTTTATGAAGCCATTAAAAAATAAACCTAAAAAAACCTACTTTAGGAATAAATTCAACTTTAAAAAGTAAGGCCTCAGTAATGATTTAAATAAAAATTTAACACAGTATTTAAATATATATATATATATCAAAGAAAATTTATACCAAATTTGTCCACAGAATGAAAGACATAATTTCGTAACAAAGCCAAATATCTTTAGATTGATCTATAGGTTCAACATAATGCCAACATAAATCCTTTCAACTTAATTTATTCCCACCTTCCCTTCTCTCCTCTGTACCTTCTCCCCTCCCTCTTTCTTTCCTTTTATCCCTTCCTTCCTTTTTCCCTCCTTTCTTTTACTTCTTACTTCTTCCTTTTAGAACTTTGGAAGCTAATTGTATAATTTATTCAGACAGGCAAAACACCTAAAAATAGCAAAGATTATCTCAAAGAAAGAAAATAAAGTTGCAGGAGTTACAGAACCAGATGTAGCTATTAGCTGTAGTAATGTTTTAAAAACACAACATTTTCCTGATATTCTGATGAATGAAATAGAAGAGTGACTTCAGAAACCAACACACACACATACACACAGTCACCCAACTTGTAATAGAAGCATCACTATTTTTCATAACAAAAAGAATAATCTTTGTATCCCACTCCTGACACCAAAAAAAAAGAATAATCTTTTCAATAAAGGATATTAGGTAATTTGTGTATTTTGTTTGAGGGTAAAAGTGTCTGGACACTTGTTAACACTCTAGACAGCTTCAATTCTACCTGGATTAAAGGTCTAAATGTAAAATCCAAACAATAAACATTTTAGAGGTAAACATAGTGGGACATCTTTGTGATACAGAATTGTTGTACTAGAATATGTACACATTTTTTAACAGAGCACACAGAGCAACTACATAAGATTTAAAAAGATTACTTCAACTAATTTAAGAAATCAGAGGGGAGGAGAGAGGGTGACAGGAGAAGGAAGGGGAGTGTCCAGTCAAGGAATATGTATAAAGGACCCATGGACATGGACAACAGCGTGGGGACTGACTTTGGGAGCTGGGGGTGGGCTGGGCAGGGGAGAGCAATGGAGGAAAAATTGGGACAATTGTAACAGAAAAACAATTAAAAAAGAAATCTGTTCATCAAAATTAATAGCACAAAAGAGGAAACTCTCATAGTGGAAGATGATAGTTTATCAGAACTACATATTTAGACATGGATATTTAACAGGATTTATAAAAATATAAAAATAACTTACAAATCAATTAATAGTCAACACAAAACATAATATAAAAATGATAAAAGACATGCATGAGCACTTTTCAAAAGAAAATATCAAAATCCCATTGAACATATAAAAACATTCTCAATTTCATTTAACATTAGGATAATGCAAACTAAAACCACAACACCCATGCACATCATGCAGAATGGAGACAAAGAAAACAATGAAAATGTCAAATCTTAACAAGATATCAAGCAATTATAACTATTTCTGTTTCCAGTAAAAGTGGGGTTCTTTCATGGGATCAAGAGAAAAACATTTCACGGACCCACACACAGGAGCTTATGGTGTGGCAAAATTTATTTGGGTGGGAATAGAAGGACACCCCTGTGTCCCATCCTTGTCCATGCCACCATGGAAGAAGTTCAACCATGTCTTCAGCAAGGTCCTAACAAAAGCCAGTGTCCAGTTTCTGTTCCATATTAAAGCTTAGTCCTTTGGAACCCACAGTTGGCTGCTAAGCAATCTCAGTCCCCATCTGAGTAGCTAGGCACTGTCCCTGGCCACTGCTCTACCCAGACACCCACCTAAAACCTGTGTTTGGAGTCCATGTCACTGCTAGTCTTGCGCAGTCACTACAGAGAAAACATACAAACTTACAGGGTGAGTATGTGCTCCCAAGCTAGAGAGAGCTTCTCTGTTGAGCTGTGTTTTATTATATTTGGCTTGGGCAGAACCAAGTGCTTTTTCAAAAAAACCAATCAATTTCCCTAGTGTTTCCGGGCTCCTGATAGGTCCACCCTCTAGGCAAGTGACCACTTTCCCAGGTTCGACTGACAGGTCTCTATGGTCAAGCAGGTCCCTCTGCCCCACTGTGACTTTTACTGTGCATGTATGTGCTCACCTCCCACTGCTTCCTCCAACCATCTGGTCCTAGAGAGGGGAAGACAGGGTGCTAATCCGGGATGCAATGTGTGATCCTCGGGTTTCTGGGAAGATGTGGCTTCCTGGTGCAGCAAGCTTATGCTTCACAGCCCATTAGGCTCAACAATATCTAATTCCTTTTGCTTCCTTCCTTATTGATAACTAGCTAACTAAGTATGATAACATTTTCACTACCAGTGGTGATGCACATTTGTATAAACATTCTGAAAATCCATTTGGTAGTATTCACTAATGCTGCAACTCAGCAATTTTAGTGTATTGACCATGCCCAAATGAAAATACATTCAAGATTAAGCCAGTATAGATCAAATATTGATGTGAACACAAGGGCTGTGAGGGTAGTGTTTCATTACCATTATCAGGGAACCCTCATGTATATCAGGACAATATTTTTATAACTTATCTTTAATAAATCCAAATTTTATTACTTTGTAAATGCTCAAAGATATTAAAAATCATTTTCAAAGTATAAAATTGAGTAGAATGTTAATAATACCACTAATCATAAAACCTCCAAATTGGAACCAATTCCAATAATGGATAAATTATTTAATAAATAAATAAAGAGAATAAAGAGATAATGGATAAATAATGGATAAATAAATGTGATATATTTCTATATCAGAGAATAATGGATAAATAAATGTGATATATTTATAAAATGGAGTTGTACACAAAAATAAGAATAAACAATCTAGAAATACCTATGACAATATATCGAGTGAAAAGCCCAGACACACAGAAAACACATGAACAGAATTTCCTTTATGTGAAGTAACAAACATAGGTGAAAATAATTTATGTTGTTAGAAGTCAGAGTAGTAGTTACTTTGGTGTGTGGGGAGAGGTGTGAGATATAGTTATAATAGAAAAGAGGATGAAGAATGATTTTTGAGTCCTGATAATATTTTATTTATGTTGGTGGTTGTAATTTCTGTTTAATCTGGATTCTGGCTACACAGATGTGTTAATTTTGTAAAAATTTATTCATGTTGTATGCATTTGCTAATACATGTATTATACTTTAATAATAAGCAAAAGACACCACAAATGAGGGGGAAATGGCTACACATATATTTTCCCTTGCAAATTTTAAAACAATGCAATAAATGTTCAACCATTTCTCTATTATGTTCTCACTCCTTTTTTAAAGGAGACAAAGCTTACAAGAAAAACTCAAACTCCCCTCTTGCAGAAATAATGTTTTGGTTGCAGATGTTTGTATTGCACTAGAAAAGACTTAACCAAGAGAAACTGAGGAAAAGTATGTAATCTTATTTGTATGGGCATATAAAGATATCCTGGATAATTAGCAGCTATCTGACTGGCTTTGTTTGAAGCATTCAAATTCTTTAAGCATAATTAACAAATTGTGTCCTTTCTCCTCAGGGAGGATCTCAAAGGACCAAGGATTCCTATAAATTCTTCTTACTGGGTTATGTTAAGAGTACATGAGGAGCACAGAGAGATTCCTCATTAGAGGTGAGTAGACGGTACCTGTTTCTCCCACTTTCACTGTCTGTCTTGAATACCCCACCTCGGGCATTTAGCTGTATAGCTTTAACAACCTGCTTCAATAACTGAAGTTTCCAGGTAAGTATGCTGTTTTAAATACCTTTTTATTACGATTTTTTACAAAAGTTAGACATTTATGTTGATGTGGTTGTACTCTTGGAATAGTAAAAAAGAAAAAAATCAACTTCTGAAAGGAAGTTTGGATATCCATTTAAAAAGTCTTCCCCCAGGCCCTGGCTGGTGCAGCTCAGTGGATTGAGCACGGGACTGCGAACCAGACAATCTCCCGTCGATTCCCAGTCAGGGCACATACTGGGGTTGCAGGCCGGTTCCCTGCAGGCCAGTTCCCAGCAGGGGACACATGAAAGGCAACCATACATTGATGTTTCTCTCCCTCTCTCCTTCCTTTCCCCTCTAAAGATAAATAAATAAAATCTTAAAAAAAAAAGTCTACCCCAAAACCTTAAGATACTCGTGTTTTTACACTTGGACCCATAATCCAGATGTCAAATTTGATATTATCATCTGTAGTTAGTTGGGTATGTTTCAGAATTTTTAACCACAAATAATAACATATCCATAATGTTCTCCAGTTACCTCTAAATGAACATGGTTATATCAATATCTTTTAAATTCTTGCAATTGTCATTATCAAAAATGCCATGTGTTTTCCAAGTTCACAATTATCATTAAAAGCATCAATATCATGTGCAAATCACCACTTGTAATGGGAGGTGAGGCCAATGCAAAATATCAAAGTGTGGATTTCGCTGCCTAGCACCACCATCCCACCATCATGTCTCCTATGAGTGCGTACTCTCTTTAGCCTTGGAAAAGTGTTTGAAATGTCATCAAATTATCTTTTAAATGACTGGATACACATCTAATGGGTACTGGAAGCAAGATTAAAATATGCACCAATACAGATTGTGTAAGCAGGAATGTGTATTTTGCCTAAAATTGATATATCTTTTCCACTCCATATTTATTTAGTGGCTCATTTTTAAACTCCCTTTATTTCAACTGAAAAATCACAGAGGTGTTTAAATATATGCATGTAAATGCAAATTTTACTGATTTCTCATTCTGGAATTCATTTAGTCTCACTTACGTTAATGTCGAAAGCTGTATTTTGCACAGGGAGGGAGGCACGACTGAGGAATGACAACTTCTGTGAGCTCTATATTTAGGGCAGTTTTATAGCAAATGCCCAGTGCTAGGTTCTGCCCATTGTATTTTTTACATGTTTGAAAAGTCTTGAGAAGAAAAAGAAAACAGATTTAAAAGATCAGAATCAAGTCACCTTCAAAAATCAGATAAAATAAAATATATGAAAGTATTACAATGTTAAAAGAGGTTTTGCGCTTTACATACAACTCTTAAAATGATGAGAAAAATATCTTTTCTCACATACAGAGCAACTGGTATTTACAAGGAGGGATTTAGAAAAGAATACAATTTTTAAAACTCATTTACTCCATGAGATTTATAATTTTTTGGATATCCAGTAAAAAAAAATGCACCCAAGTGTGTTGTTTCTTAAGAATTAATTCAGTGTTCCTGAACAAGCTATATATTTTCTGCTTTCTATCTCTACAAATATGCTTACTCTGGGTTTTTCATATGATGCAATTGCACAATAATAAAATACATGACTTTCATTTGTGTCACTTACCATTAGATGCTTTAACACCTGATCCTTGTTATAGCATGTATCAATACTTTTCCCTTTTTATAGCTTATTAATATTCTATTTTATCTACATGATACTTGTTATATATTCACTAGTTCACTGACTTTTGGGTTGTTTCTATTTTTGACTCTTGTGATTGATGCCATTCTGCACAACTCTTCTCATGGTGGCTATTTTATTTTACATTACTTACAAAAAATGTTTAAAGGTTCTAATCCTTCCTGACATTTGCCAGCTTTGCAGCGTCTGTCATTTTTTTTTCTTATAGCCATCCTAGGAGTATCTCATTGTGGTTTTGATTTGCATTTTCTTAATGACCAGAAATGAACATCTTTTCATGTGCTTTTGGCTATTTGTTTATCTTCTGTAAGAAATATGTAAATCTTCTGCTAAAGTCTTTTGCCTGTTTTTAAATTTGGATTGTTCATTTTTGTTGTTGAGTAGCAAAAGTCCTTTGATATTCTACCTACTAAGCCCTTACTAGATAAATAATTTGCATTTTTTACTTTGTGTGGGTCATCTTTTCATTGTTTGGTGCACAAAAGTGTGTTTCAAAAATTTTGATAAAGTCCAATTTACCTATTTTTAGTTTTGTTCTTTGTGCTTTTCATGTCTGGTGTAAGGAACCTGTCGAGCTTCACTGAGATGAGAGAGAGACAGAGAATTGGGCTGCCAAGTGTTAGAGAGTAGCCAGTTAATGCAACAAGCTATGAATGAACCATTTAAGCCTTTAATCACTGGTTACAATGGTAATCTCAGTCATAACTTGTGAGAGCTAATGATTATTTTTACATCTTTTCTTGTTACAGATTTCCTGGGTAGCCTGGATGGACAAACACAATCTAACAGTGTTAAATGGATTTATTCTACTGGGGGTCATGGACCTCCCGAAGCTGCAGGCTCCATTATTTGTGCTTTTCTTCATTGTATACATGGTCTCCTTGGTGGGTAACCTGGGCTTGATCATCCTTACCAAGATAGACTCCAGACTACAAACACCCATGTACTTCTTTCTCAGACACCTGGCTTTCAGTGATCTCAGTTGTTCCACTGCTGTAGGACCCAAAATGCTAGTAAATTTAGCTGTAAATCAGCATACAATCTCCTATAACTGGTGTGCTATCCAACTCACTTTCTTCAGTATGTTTATCACTAGTGAAAATCTTATTCTGTCAGCAATGGCCTATGACCGCTATGTGGCCATCTGTAACCCTCTGCTCTACAGAGTTATCATGTCACAAAGACTATGTCACTTGCTGGTGGCTATAGCCTACCTATACAGTGTCTTTTTATCTTTACTGACCACCATAAAAATTTTCATTTCATCATTTTGTAGCTATCATGTCATTAGGCATTTCTACTGTGATAGTATGCCATTGATATCTTTGCTCTGCTCAGACACACATGAAATTAAATTGATCATCCTGCTTTTTTCAGCTTTTACTTTGACTTACTCTCTTCTGATAGTCCTTATGTCCTACATTCTGATCGTGGTTGCCATCCTCAGGATGAACTCTGCAGAGGGCAGGCACAAGGCTTTCTCTATCTGTGGATCTCATCTGACAGTCATTGTCATATTCTATGGTAGCCTATTATTTATGTATGTGAGACCCCAGTCTAGTCATTCATTTGATACTGATAAAATGGCCTCTTTATTTTACACTTTGGTCATCCCCATGCTGAATCCATTGATTTACAGTTTGCGGAACAAGGAGGTGAAGAATGCCCTAAATAGAACGTGGGTAATGTGTGCAAATATGCTATTTAAAATTCACTGTAAGATACACTAGCAACTGGTGTATTAGCCAATGTGTGCAATAACTGGCATTGCTTTAAACTTATACTGTTACCTCCATGGGATGAGAAAGATAGATGTATGATAAGCCTAGAAATAAAAAGAATTGTACATAATTTTCTTTTAAAAAATTTATTGCATATTTTTCCATCACTGTTTACCTACCTTATACCCCCCTTCCTCTACAATCACCACACTGTTGTCCTTTTTCCTTTTTTGCTCGACCCCTCCACCCTCTAACCTCTCCTCCCACCCAGGCTACTATCCTGCTCTCTATTTATGAATCTGTCTCTATTTTGCTTGTTAGTTCAGTTTGTTCATTAGAGTCCACATATAAATAAAATCATATGCTCTTTGTCTTTCTCTGATTGGCTTATTTCCCCTAGTCCAACATGGATGTTCTCCAAGTCCATCCATGCTGTCACAAAGGGTAAAATTGTCTTCTTTTTTATGGCTGAGTAGTATTTCATTGTATAAATTACCCAGAGTTGTTTTATTCACCTATCTGTTGATGGGCACCACTTGTCCTGCTTCCGTAACTTGGCCATTGTAAATAACATTGCAATGAACATAGGGGTGCTTATGTTCTTTTGATGTAGTGGTTTGGATTTCTCTGGATATATTCCCAAGTAGGATTGCTGGGTCAAAAGGCAAATCCATCTTCAATTTTTGAGGTATCTCCATAATGTTTTCCAGAGTGGCTGCACCAATCTGTATTCCCGCCAACAGTGTACAAGGGTTCCCATTTCTCCACTTCCTCACCAACAATTGTTATTCATTGATATATTGATAATAGGCATTCTGACAGATGTGAGATGATACCTCATTGGTTAGTAATGCTGAACATCTTTTCATACTCTATTTGCCATTTGTATGATAAAAATATATCACTAACAGATGGCTATACTTCTGATACTAACCTGTATTTAATTTCCAATCAGATTATTAGTATTCTTCACATTTAGCCAATTGCATTTTTCTTGCACTAGACATGTATTTTTAGAAAGTCAGAGACTCTGAATATCACATTCATAGTTGTATCTGTAGTGCCTAACATGGTAAAGGGTATTAAAAAGACAGAAAGTATACTTGAATGACAATTAAAATAAAGAAATTTTTTAAAAGAATGCATGATAGGTTTTATATAAATGGGTTCATTCAAGGTAATAAACACATATTGTCAATTGAAAAACCAAAATCTCCCTCTTTATGGGGCCTAGAGAGAAAAAAAAAAACAGGAAAAGTCAAAATAAGAAGTAGGCAATTATTTAAATAAAATATTGTGAAAATTTTCAAATTCGATAAAAATGTAAAATCTTCAGATCAAAGCATATTGACAAACAGCATGTAAACAGCAGGTGAACAACTACGTGTAGGCACATCATAATCAAATTTCTCAGAGCTGCTGATAAATAAAAACCTTAGCAGTCAACAAAACACTCTGTTACAAAGAAACAAAGAGTTTATAGATGGTGTAACTAAACAAAAGGAGGGGTTTGGTGGCCTGTCACCAAAAAGCCAAACACGTGAGGCAGATGCTGGTGCAAAAGGAAAGATTTTATTCGGGTCCTGCATGACCTGGGAGCATGGTGAACTCCTGTCTCAAAGCCCACCTCTTCGGCAAGACCAAGACAAAACCCAGTGTCCAGAGTTTCTGCTCCAGTTCGAAGTGCAGTCCTTTGGAGACCACAGGCGGCTGCTAAACTGTCAGAAGCCCCACCCAGGTAGCTTAGTTTGCTCCTGGCTGGTGTTCATTTTAGTCTCCCACCTGGAGCCTGCATGTGCAGACTGCACAGCCATGAGTCACACAGCTGCTAGGGCTGCAGAGTCACACGTCACACACTGTCAGGAGAGTGCACAAACACACCAGCCAGTATATCACCAGATGGCCAAGAGAGAGTGAGACTGGCTAGGGCCACATGGCCCATGGAGAGAACAGGTGAGTGCCCTGTGTAACTGCAGGTCAGCAGCAAAAGAGCCACAAACCCAAGCCTCTTTGTTTCCTTGGGATTATATTGACTTGGGTGTGAAACAGACCAGGTGCCTTCTCAAAATGACCAATCATCTTCCCACTCTTGCGTACTTTGCATGGGTCCACCTCCAAACCAATCCCTTCTTTTCCCAGGCTACATTGACAGGCCTCTTTGGTCAGCACTTCCCTTTGTGTCATTTTGACTTTTATGGCACATGCACCTGCCTTCCCCTGGTCCACAGTTTGATAGAGGGAGAAGGGCTTTTTCTCTATCCAATTACCTTGCTGGATTCTCACATTCAGGTCCTATCCATTGATGTTTCTAGCTTTCCATACACTCAGTGTAAGAACCTCCTCCTGCTGCCATCTCGGCCAGTGGGGAACACCCCCTGGCACTTCAGACAGACTGTTTACCAAAAACAACATGACACTGAAAGCATAACCTATAAAACAACAGCTTGATATTTGCACTTTGTAAAAATTAAAACAACATACCTACCAATCATACTCTTGGGAGCTCATCCCAAGAGAATGAAATTTATATTAGATAGTCATCTCTAAGTGAATGTCACTGGAAGTTTTATTCATCATAGTCGAAAACTGGGAAGAACCCATATGCCTGTCTATGAGTGAATGACTAAGGAAACTGAATCATCCATACCATGGAATACTACTCAGCAACAATAGAGGAACAAGTGATTTACACACAAAAAGACAAATGAATCACCAGAGAATTAGGTTGAGTGGCAAAAGCCAAATATTGCAAGTGGTAGGACCTTATTCATAAATATTCTTCAAATGACAAGAAAAGAGCGATAGAATCAGATTAGTGATTGCCAAGGGTTACAAACAATGGTAGAAGAGGAGGAAGTGGGTACAGTGTACTGTAGACCCTGCCATTTTTCTTTTTTGTAATACAAGTGACAGATTTAAGCTTTGATTGCCACAGGTCCCTATTCTCCTCACCTTCCCCCTCTCCTCCCCTCAGCTTTCCTTCCCTCTCCCCCACCACCCAGACGTCACTGTGTGGCCCAGGGATACCCAATCAATCATAAAAACCACGAAGGCTGGTCCAGCACAATATTGACTATTAATAGGCTGAGACCAGTACGAAGCATGTGGCTATAAAGGAGTCACCAGAGGGAACTTTGTTTTAATGGAATATATCTATATTGGAGTGGGTCTGCACAACAAAGAATATTTGAAATTGTGCAATTAACTGTAAAGAAAAACACAAATTGTGAAAGGACAGATGATGAAAACTCACTATGAAATGAGAAGTAACAGTAACTAATTTCTGTTCCTTAGGACAAAAAAAAATCATATTGCAACAGAGTGAAATGCTCAGGTTCTCTGACTTAATATTATTCAAGCCTGCATTGTTCTCATGGCCTTCAGGCTAATAGCACCTTCTTTGTCTTTCATGTAGATATCCTAATCATTAGCAGAATCCTGCTCCAGGCTTGATTTTCCAAAATGCTGCTCCCATTTTCCCTTCCCTTGACAAAAAAAGAAGCCTGAACTCCATACTTTCTTAAGATGGAGTTGAAAGTTCAAGCTCTCATCTGTTCAGTTGGCATCTTCTAGATCAATAAAACTTTCCTTACTCCAAACTCTGATGATTTGAGTTTGGGCCTCTTAAAAGTGTTGGTATATGGACTTCGGACCAGTAACAACATGAGAAGCCAATCAAAGAAGAAATAAATTATTTTAAGTTTTTTCCCTAAAAGTTTTCAAATAGTAAGACAGTGTCCACACATTTCTACAGTGTCACTCACTTGAGGAGACATTGTGTAATGAGGACTGTTGACAGGCTGCCTACGGATACAGTATTGCAGTCAGGAGTCCTGTCTAGTACAAAAGTAAACTTAAGAGTGAAACATGGAAGGAAGTGAGGGAGGGAGAGAAGGAGGGAGGGAGGAAGAAGGAGAAGAAGAAAACAAGGTGAATACCAATGGTCCATAACAATTAAAAAACAACTTCCAGGCATGTAATTGTGCTATTCAATACTGTAGGGACGATCAACAAATTGCTTGGCATCTCCACAGGGATAGTCTCAAAAGGTGAAAAACATCCATAAATGGTCCTCACTAAGCCATGTAAGAAACACATGAAGGAGTCAAGAGAGATTTCACCACAGGTAAAAGATAGAACATTTCATGTGGTGTCCTATGTTACCAATACTGACAATGTTTCAGTGACATATGCCAAGTTTCACTTTATCTCAATGACAAAGTTCTAGCAAAATGTTTCCATTTCTGATGTAGTTATTTTTGCTGTCTACTACTCCCTGATGCCTGAGCGGGAATAGAACCCCTTTCCTCATCTTAACATATTAATGTTTTTGAGTATTTTCACCTAGGTTGATGGACTAAATGTTCAGAAGGATCTTTGAAATATCATAATGAGATTGCTTATAACACACTTATTTTATATGAATAATTATATTTGTAATGCAGGCAAATGAACCATAACTAAATATCAACTTTTAAAAATTGGCAAAAAATTACAAAGCTACAGGTATTCAATCTATCATTTTGATGTCTTTCAAACTTTTAGTTATTTAGTGGTTCTAGGCTTTTTTGTGACACTCTTGATATAAAATAATATTTAGTAATTAATTACTCAAATAAATATACAAATAGGATTCTTTACACATCACATTGAGATGTGAAAGAGTATGTGAATATAAGAACACTTTTAAGTTTCCAGTATTATGATAATTCAGCATGTTTTTAAATTTCAGATAGAATCTGACAGAAAGCAGATATAATTATCTGAAAAAGTATAGCTTTTAAAAATAGTAAGTCAATATTCAACAAAGATTTTAAACTATGAAAAAGCAATTTGGTGTGAGAAAAAAAAGATACATACATTTTTATCGTTCCTTACCACATAGAAAAACTGGAACTTAACAAGTAGGATTTTTCTCAGCCTTTGGTATTTACAAAATGAAACAAAACACACAAAACAAGGTTTATACTGCTCCTTATTAAATTTACTGAAGATAGTTTTCTAAAATTACTACCTGTTGATGCACACTTCCACATTCTAGATACAAGAAAAATGAAGCAGGGTAGACTATCAGGTCACACAATTATGAGTAACACTTTAAGAGGTTTAAATGCAAATTCATGTAATAACTTTTATATTTAATGTTAGGAAAGTATTTATTTTCTTTTTTAGACTGCTGGAGGACTGCTGTCACTACAGTTTTTACATAACCAGAATTATTTTTATTTTTTAAAGGAAGCTTTCATGTTCACAGTATTTTAAATCTAATAATTACCTTACTCTGCCATTCACCACTTACTCTGGTATATGTTTTTTATTGTGGTTCAGTTACAATTGTCCCCATTTTTCCCCCATTTCTCTCCCCTGCCCTACCCACCCCCACCTCCCACACTCAATCCCCCCTCCCTGTCATCTTTGTCCGTGGGTCCTTTATACATCCTTCATCTGTCTATTATTAAGGGTATTCAGATACATTTTTGTTTGATTTTATAAAATGTTTATCTGTGTTTTGTATTATGTCATAGTTTGAAGGCATACTTGTGGCCTTAAGGTGTAGAAGAATTTAAAGTAATATTCAAGAATCCATGGATCTTTCATCTTTAGCTTATTTTATTTCTCCTCTGCAATATTGTGTGACATACTGACTTTAAACTATTTTATTTGATACACACACCTTTAAACTTACATTAAAGAGTATGGTATCTCTTCATCCAAAGGGAGTTTTTATAAATTTTCATTATAAACAATGACAATGCTTACTTGCAGTTTTTTTAGGAGAAATAAATGAAGATTAAATGATCCAAAGTATTGGTTTTGCATGTGAGAGTATTGAAAAAGTTAAATTTTGCCCAAATTTTTGTGTTTACCAAAAATGGAGATATAACTGACATTATATTTATATGTGTATATGTATAAGACATTTCAGTTGTCACACACACTATATACATATATGTACATATATGTATACACATAATATTTCTCCATATAAAGGCAAATAATTTTCACTGCAATCTATTACGGTTTTCTTATTTATGCACTGGTGTAATCTCTGTCAATTGTATTAGGGTTTCAACCTGTATCACCTGTAGGCATAAGGAATTTTGCAAGACTATGTGTTCACGTAGTGAGTTCTATATATTTTTGGAATTTGTGATTTAAAATTATTATAATTATTATACAATTGTATAATATAATTTATTATAGACTTAGCATATATATTAAGTCATTATTACATGTAATTTACAAGTGCTACTATATGATTGTAATTATATAAATGACTAAAGAAAACTCTAAAGAATAGCACAATAATAATTTATACAACCCCCAAACTTTTAATGTGGTTTTAACTTCTTTTATATTTTCTTTATATATCTATGTATGTCTGTATCTATATGTATATGTATTTTTATCTATATACTGTATACCCATATCTATCTATGCAACTATCTGTGTTTCTATGTATCTGTTTATCCATCTACCTGTTAATCATCTATCTATCTATGTATCTATCTATCATCATCTATCTATCTATCTATCATCTATCCTTATCATGTATTTAGCTCTACCATTCTGATTTCTCAGCCTTGGCACTGTTGGTATTTTGGGCTAAATATTGGGTATTACAGAATGTGTAAAAACATAACTGACTTCTAACACTACATGCCAGTTTCACCCTACCTCCGAGTTGTGAAAACTGAAATGTTTTCTAGATATTGATTAATTAATCAATTGAGGTGCTTAGTAAAATCACCTCCAGTTAAGAGCCCCTCACTATCTGTTTCTAGCTCTATTTATGAATATTATTTTTGTGGGACATAGGCTTATTTTCACATATCTGAATTAGAAAATTTGGATGTCTTTTACTTATACTAGCTTTGCACACTAAATATTTGCCAGGTATAAAATGTGAAATCTATTAATTATGCCAATGTCTTTTTCCAGAATAACTTTCCTGAGAAACCTGCATGGAAACACAAAATTTAACAGTGCTAAGTGAATTCATTCTCACGGGGATCACAGACCGCCCGGAGCTGCAGGGTCCGTTATTTGGGCTCTTCTTCCTCATCTACGCGATCTCATTGGTGGGCAACTTGGGCATGATCATCCTCACCACGGTGGACTCGGGCCTCCAGACACCCATGTACTTCTTTCTCAGACACCTGGCTTTCACTGATCTTGGTTATTCAACAACCGTAGGACCTAAAATGTTAGTAAATTTTGTTGTGGATCAAAATACAATCTCCTATTGTTTCTGTGCTATCCAACTGGCTTTCTTTCTTGTGTTCATTGTTAGTGAAATTTTTATTCTCTCCGCAATGTCCTACGACCGCTACGTGGCCATCTGTAACCCTCTGCTCTACCCAATCATCATGTCCCAAAGGATGTGTCAGCTGCTGGTGGCTATTCCCTATCTCTACAGCACATTTGTTGCTCTTCTAGTCACCATAAAGATTTTTAATTTATCTTTCTGTGGCTACAATGTTGTTCGTCATTTCTACTGTGACAGTATCCCCTTGTTATCTTTGCTCTGCTCGAATACGCATGAAGTTGAAATGATTATTCTGATTTTAGCAGGTTTTGATTTGATTTCATCCCTTCTGATAGTTCTTGTGTCTTACTTCCTCATTCTTGTATCCATTCTCAGGATGAACTCTGCTGAGGGTCGGTACAAGGCTTTTTCTACCTGTGGATCCCACCTGACTGTGGTCATTGTATTTTACGGGACTTTGATATTTATGTATGTGCAACCCGAGTCCAGTCATTCCTTTGACAGTGATAAAGTGGCTTCCATATTTTACACCCTTGTGATCCCCATGTTGAATCCCTTGATCTATAGCTTGAGGAACAAAGATGTAAAATGTGCACTACAAAGGGTGTGGAAAAAGCTACGTAACACTTTTTCTTAAGGTTTATATACAATATGATTCCTATAAACTAGGACCTAGATTACAGACTTGAAATTTGGCTGTATGTACCTCCTAAAGAGAGAGCAAGCACAAATGAGTTTGACATACATTTATAGATTTTCTTACAGATGCTAGGCATGTCTAATTCCTGTAAATAGCTTAATAAACAAAATAGTTTAAAATCTTTCTTTATTGGGTATAAATTATATATTTAAATTACATAAGTGCCATTGTATAGCAAGCAGAATGTGTTAGGTGGATATAGTAAAAAACTGTCAAGGATTCTGTTGTTTTGTTATTTATTAGAATAAAGTCACAGCATGAATATGTGTGAGTGTGTGCCTTTTTCTTTCCTTTGGTTTTAGCTTCCATACCCTTCTCCAGTATGCTTCAGAATTATACATACTAATGGTTGTGTCTGTAATACATTTGAAGTTCTCAGTCATATTACTTTGCTCAAATACCCTTTCCAAACATCAGGATCATACTTTTTCCATATTTGAGTCTATGAACTAAATATACTTTTAATTCAGCAGTCCATAGGTTCTGATTGGTATTTAATTTTGCCTTAATTTGTCTATTTTGTTGATAGCAGAGAATTTAAATTAAGAGAAATTTCTGAGGCCACACAGAATCTCCTAGGTTTGTACTGTTTCCCCCTCAATTAGTTCTTGCTTAATAACTATCTGTTTGGTTTTCAAGATTGTATTATTTCTTTATCTCTTAAAAAAAGTAATATTGTTCATGGTTAAAAGTTATTTCATAGGGTAAGAGAACTATCCTATGAAAATTAATTGTGTTGTTCCTCTTTTCTCAAGTTGATGTTTCTCAATTTGAATGATATTTAATGTTTATGCTATTACAGTTCTCCTGATTTTCCACTTTGCCCCCTCTATCCAGCACCCTCCACTTCCTCAGGCAATCTGCCCACCATTGTTCATGTCCATGGGTCACATTTATAAGTTCCTTGGCTACTCCATTTCCTATACTGTACTTTTTATCCCCATGGCTGTTCTGTAACTACCTATTTGTACTTTTTAATCCCCTCACCTCTTCACCCCTTTTTTCTCTCCCCCTTCCCATCAGGCAACTTTCTGGTAACTAACTTCTTTTTTCTTCCTTTCTTCTTTCTTTCTTTCTTTCTTTCTTTCTTTCTTTCTTTCTTTCTTTCTTTCTTTCTTTCTTTCTTTCTTTCTTTCTATCTTTATCTTTCTTTAGCTTTAAGCTTTGGCCTTTTAATAATGATGTATCTTTGGCCTCTTTCCATTCATCATAATTGGGACTTTGTGATTTATGGACTTGAATGTCTATTTCCTTCACTAAATTAAGGAAGTTTTTTTCCTACTTTTTAAAAATGTTTTATTGATTATGCCAGTACAGTTGTCCCATTTCCTCCCTTCATTGCCCTCCACCCTACACACCCCCTCCCCCCATCCTCCCTTAGTTCATGTCCATGTGTCACAAGTACTTTAGATTTTATATTTCCCCTGCATTCTTGCCCTCCCCCATCTATTCTCTACCTGTCATCTATGCTACTTATTCTCTGTACCTTCTCCCCACTTTTCCTCCTCCCTCTTCCCTGTTGCTAACCCTCTATGTGATCTTCATTTCTATGGTTCTGCTTCTGATCTAGCTGTTCTCTTAGTTTGCTTTTGTTTTAGGTGTGGTTCTTAATAACTGTGAGTTGGATGTCCTTTCACTGTTCATATTTTTTATCTTCTTGTTCTTAGATAAGCCCCTTTAACATTTCATATAATAAGAGCTTGGTGATGATGAACTCCTTTTAAATGACCTTATCTGAGAAGCACTTTATCTGCCCTTCCATTCTAAATGAAAGCTTTGCTGGATAGATCAATCTTGGATGTAGGTCTTTGGATTTCATGACTTGGAATACTTCTTTCCAGCCCCTTCTTGCCTGTAAGGTCTCTTTTGAGAAATCCACTGACAGTCTGATGGAAACTCCTTTGTAGGTGACTGTCCCCTTATCTCTTGCTGTTTCTAAGATTCTCTCCTTTACATTTGAATCTTGGCTAATGCAATTATGATGTGCCTTGGTGTGTTCTTTCTTGGGCCCAACTTCTTTGGGACTCTCTGAGCTTCCTGGACTTCCTGGAAGTGTATTTCCTTTGCCAGATTGGGGAAGTTCTCCTTTATTATTTGTTCAAATAAGTTTTTCACTTGTTGCTGTTCTTCTTCCCCTTCTGGTACCCCTATAATTCAAATGTTGGAACATTGAAAGATGACCTGGAGATTCCTAAGCCTCTCCTCATGTTTTTGAATTCTTGTTTCTTCATTCTTTTCTGTTTGGTTGTTTCCTTCTTCCCTCTGGTCCACTCCCTTGATTTGAGTCCCAGTTTCCTTTTCACAACTATTGATTCCCTGTGCATTTTGCTTCATTTCACTTAGTGTAGCCTTCATTATTTCATCTAATTTGTGACTAAAATCAACCAGTTCTGTTAGTGTCCCGATGACCAGTGTTTTGAACTGTGCATCAGATAGGTTGGCTATCTCTTGGTCACTTAGAAGTGTTGGCTCTGGGGCTTTGAGCTGTTCTTCTTGAGCCATAATGTTTTAGTTCATTCATGCCTGTTACAATGAGGTACGGAGCCTTACGTATTCACCAGGGTGAGGCAACCCAGTCGCTGGGTTGTGATGCTGTATTTGGGGTCAGAGAGGGACAATGGCTTCTGTTCTGCTCTCTCTGGGATAAATTGGGCCCTTCTGATGCTAGTTCCCAGGTGTGTGGGCTTGTGCACCCTCCAGGACCCTGTTGGTCTTTGCAACAAGAGCCTGGAAGCATCACCTGGCACCTCAACCCCCCAAAGTGTTTCCAATTGGTGCATTTAGGCTTTATTTCCCGGCACTGGGGCCCTGGTTTGTGTGGTCTGTCTCACTGCTCAGTCCTCTACCTGGTTTATCTGCATACAAATGTGTGTCTGCGGTCAGCCAGCTGCCTTGAGCCCTCACTGGGTTGGCCCATGGCCACCCCATGCCTAGGATCTGCCAACCACCAACTGCACACCTGAGTTGGTCTGGCAGCCACCGCTTTTTCCTGCTGCAACCCCTCTCTGCCAGCCACTGACTCTGCCCCTCTTACTGATCTGGATGAATGGTTTGCTGTTGTCAGACTTCGATACAGTTCAATTTTCTCTGTTCTGGTTGCGTTCTAGTTTCTAAATTGTTGTTGTTCATAAACTTGGTTGTGCAAGGAGGTACAGTATTTCTACCTGTGCCTCTATCTTGGCTGGAAGTGGGAAGTTTTCTTTCACTGTTTTTCTTTTTTTTTTCTTTTTTTTTTAGATAGGTTTCCAGTTTCTTGCTCTTTATCTTCTCCTTCTGGCTCACCTATAAAGCAAATGTTGGACCTCTTAAAGTTGTCCCAAAGGCTAACTATACTATCCTCATTTTTTGGATTATTTTTCTTCTTTTTCTGATTGGTTGTCTTTTGCTTCTTTATGTTCCAAATCATTTATTTGATAATTGGCTTCATCCATTCTACTGTTGTTTTCCTGTAAATTGTTCTTTATTTCAATTAGTACATCCTTCATTTCTGACTAGGTCTTTTTTATGCTGCTGAGGTCTTCACTAAGTTCTCTGAGCATTGTTATAAACAGTGTTTTGAACTCTGTATCTGATAGGTTTATTTCCATTTCACTTAGCTCAAAACCTCTTTTTCTGGGGTTTTGATTTGTTCTTTCATTTGGGCCATGTTTCTTTATCTCCTCATTTTGGCAGGCTCCCAATTTTTGTTTCTATGTATTAGGTAGAGCTTCTTTGACTCCCTGTCTTAGAAGTGTGGCCTAATGTAGCAGGTGTGCTGTAGGGTCCAGTGGCACAACCTTTCCTAACACTCAAGCTGGGTACTCAAGATGCACCCACTGTGTGGGCTGCTTACACCCTCCTCTTCTTTAGCCTTGGTTCTATATTTCCCAATTTTAATCAATATTGATTATGCACTGTGTTTTAACTACCTTCTATTGTTTGACTGCATTGATTGATTGTTGTGGGAAGCAAAGAAAAATAATCCTGCTGCTTGCATGATGCCATATTTCTAATGTAAGTGAAGCCTAATACATAACAAGGGCATAGTCATTTTGCCTTTTGTGCATGGAGGCTCCATGTCACTCTCTAAATTTTTCCATATGCTTACTTTTATTTTTCTTGACATTTCTGAGATTTTATTAAAGCTATTTATTTACAATAATTGCTTTGTTACCTATCCTGCAATAACATTAAATGTTTAGCCAAAGAACACTTAAATACTTCACTTGAATAAAATTTTAAAAGTACCTCATACAAATCAACCAAAATATACTTCAATAAGTGGAGAAGCAAATAAACTATAGTATATCCAGACAATGATATTTTATTGGGCAGTAAAAAAAAAATGAGCTATCAAGTCGTGAAAAAATGTGGTAGAATCTGAAATGTATATTACTAAATGAAAAGGCTAATCATAAATGGCTATATATTGCATAATTCCAAAGATGTGACATTCCAGAAAAGGCAAAACTATGGAGACAGTAAAAAGATTTGTGGTTGCCAGGAGATAGGGCATAGGTAAGGATACACAGAGGAAGCTGGGAAAATTTTTAGAATAGTAAAATACTTTGTATGAAGTTATAATTGTGGATATGAGTCATGCTATATTTATTCAAACACATAGAATGCACAAAAACAAGAGTGAATCCAATGTAAACTGTGGAGGTTAGGTGAGAGTGATGTGCCAGTGTAGGTTCATGGACTGTAACAAATATACCACTTTGTTAAGAGCCATTGACGATGGGATGGGATGGCTATGCATGTGTGGGTCAGGTAATACCTGGGAATCTCTGTACTCCCTCATTTTTGTAATGAACACAGAATTTCTCTAAAAATAAAATAAAGTCTCACAAAATAAAGAAGTATAGGATACAGGTTTTTTTAATATTTTTTAAATTTATTTATCTTTAGAGGGGAAGGGAAGGAGAGAGGGAGAGAAGTATCAATGTATGGTTGCCTTTCATGTGTCCCCTGCTGGGAAGTGGCCTGCAGGGAACCGGTCTGCAACCCCAGTATGTGCCATGACTGGGAATCGAACCTCGATTGTCTGGTTCGCAAGCCCGTGCTCAATCCACTGAGCTACACCAGCCAGAGCAAGATACAGTTTTATGTAAGGATAGTATCAAAGTGTAAATGCAGTTAGAAAGAATCTTTAAGATAGTCTTTATTACTTCCAAATAGTAATACTTCATACTTTGACTATTCTGTATGTCTTGGTGAATTTGATTATCACAGCTCTGTGAGATAGGTCCTATTATAGTTTATATTTTTCAGGTTATGAAAAGGTGATTCAGAGAGGCTAAGTACATTATCAGAGCCCACTGAGGTATTGGGCATTAGAACCAGATTTCAAACCAAGTAGTCAAGTTCATGCTCAAGACTTTTTGCTCTTAACAAGGTCCCTAAATTGTCTCTTAGTATGATCTTTATGTTTCACCGATGTCACCCCAGAAATGACAGGGAATAAAACTTCACTTTGGGAGATGTAGGATTAGAAGAGGAGAAATAGCAGAAAGATTTGAAACAATGAAAATTGTATCTGGCACAGAAAAACAAATTCAAGAGAAATATAACTATTCAATTATAAATAAATATTAGCTCACATAATGTAAATTAATCAGTCCTGCTTTTAATGAGTGATTTTGCTCTCATAAAAAGCTAAAATAAAATGAAGGCAGGACATAGTCTAAAAAATGGAGATTAAAGAGAAGCAGAATTTAAAAAAAAAAGCCAAATGTCTATTGCTAATGACTTATACAAGGAATTCTTCCAGGGACAATATAAGAGATAAATATTCTTTCCAAAAAAGAGAGGTCTGTGAGGGGGATATTTGTTCTCTATTACCTTCTGCTTCTCAGACTTTGAAGAACCGTTCTATGTGCACTTCATCCATTTGGCAAACTAATGTAAGGGCAACAGAATATATCGACTCTGATATTGTTGAGCTCTGAACCAATAAATGCCATGAGGTCCAACATGTGATCATTTTTAGTAAGCCCTCTTCCTTGAGCCAGTGTTTGTTAGTGACCTATTCATGCCTGGGAAAGACATCCCTGAATGATACCATGAAAAACCATAGAGCACCACATGCAGCTGTGATGGCTGAGCACCGTGTAATTTTAGGGTGGACCATTCATATGGTGGAGATGTGAAAGCCCCACCCAAAAGATATTTGATTAATAGAAAATTGTCCTGGTTCATGTAAACATGCAATGACTGCCTATTATAGTGACTAGACTGATAAAGGGAACCATGTATCAGAAATATTTATCAACTGTATGAGGAGAAATATCACTAATCAAAACACACAGTTTGCCATTGAAAGAACTCCTGAAATACAAGAGAGGATACTAATTAAGAAGCATGAATATGAAAGTTAAATGTTAGTATCCGTAGAATAAAAAATAATCTCTGATTCATGAAATTTTTAATAATTCACAATAATCATAATATTCCCAAGTTTCAAATTGTATCTATGTGTAGTTTCCTATTGGAGAAAGGAACTAGTGCATTTTCTGTAGAATATACCTATGTAATCTTTATCTATCTATCTAATTTATGTAGATTCCTTGGGGAAATTGTAAGCACTAGAGAGCTGAAAAAGAATGCTGTCAGGTAAGGAGGTCCCAGAAGTCATATAACAGGAGGCTCTACATTCTAATGTCTAGTATGCAAATGGCACACCCTGGAACAATGAGGGCCACACCCTTCACAAAACCATCTGGTGTTTCTCTGGTTCCCTATATGTCCTATTTGATCAGAAGTTTTCATTTATCTACTGTGTATCTTACCTTTATCAACTCCTGGATGATAAGGATTAAAATATTTGAATGACACTATTTAAATCTCAAAAAACTTGCCTAACATAAAACATGAAATAATAGCAAAATATATAACCCAGTGTGTCTGTCTATTTATATAGTTCATAGCTCAATATACTAATTTGTAACTCAGAATACTACAACTCAATCAATCATAGAATAAACAAAGTAAAAATCAGTTTTTGTTCTGCCATAAAAGATGTTGGCATTTTTCAAATTTGCTTCTTCATGGAAATATTTATTGACCATAACAGTCAATTAAATCTATAGAAATTTTGGACTTACTTCTTAAAAAATTGATTCAGAAGTAGAACAGTACAGAGATTTCTTTCAGAACTTTATTGTTTTACAGTCCTTACATTTTTCCATGTTTCCTGTAGTCATAAAGAATGACATACCTGTTGAGTAAATGTGGTATCTATTTCTTGCAGAAATGATTATACCAAATTAGCTTCCTGATTTCAGATCTAGTAATAATCACATTTATTAATTTTTATGTTTGATAAATTTAATATATATTTTATAGCAATTTATAGAGATATAATTCACAGACTACATATGAGGTTTATTTTAAGGATGCAAGCCCAGTTCAATATTCAAATATCATTAATGTAATTTATCATATCAACAGAATTAAGAAGAAAATATTGATACAGAAAGAGCACTTAATGAAATTTAGTATCTATTTATAGCAGAAAATTAAACTCTCAGCAATTTAAGATGGAAAGAAACTTTCAACTAGAAACTTTATGGTAGAATACATCTACAATAAAACTTACAGTCAACACCCTATTTAATCATGAAAGAATATATGACTTCTCACTAAGACAGGAAAAAGACTTTTTGTCACTATAAATATCACATATCATAATTGAAATCCCAGCTTGTACTATAAGATGAAAGTAATAAATAAAAAGATATAACAATTTGAAAAAATAAATAAAATGTTCTGTATTTGAAGATGACATGATTGTTTATATAGAAAATGAATCTTCAAAAGTTAATATAACTAATAATTGAATATAACAAAGTCACAGTAAGCAAGGCCAACACACACAATTCTAATACATTTCAGTATATAAGCAATACATAGTTGGAAGTTTAAGTAAATATATATAAATCTAAAAGTTCACTCACTAGATTGCCAGTTTATTACAAAGGATATCAAAGAATATGAATCAACAGCCAGATGGAGAGATACTTAAAGCTAAGTTCCAAGTGCAAGACCTTCTGTTCTTGAGTTTGAGGTCCAGCAGGGTGACACATGGCAGCATTCTGGTTCAACAACCAGAAAGCTCTCCACACCCCGTATTTTGGGCTTTTATAGGGACTTCACTCCACAGGCAAGGGGAGTTAAATCATTGGTCATTGGTTATGGATTCAACCTCCAGCCCTCTGCCTTCCTTGGAAATGGTGGTTGGTTCTCCTGGTAACCAGCCCCCAAACAGATGCACTTTCTAAAATCACCTCAGTAACATAACAAAAGATAGCTTCCAGGTTCTCTACACTTAGGAAATTCTACCCAAGTTTATTGTGTATATTAATGAGCTAATCCTTCCACATATCCATGACCCAATGACCAGCCCTACACATTTCCTCTTTGACATGGCCACACTGTAAAGCAAAGGATTTGTAATCACCATGTAACAATCATATGCCATTACTGACATCAAGAAACCTGTGGTAACACACTCCAAAACACAAATGCTGTACCATGCAAGCAAAAAAAAATAGTTCCCTTCAAACCAGGAGCTTTATCAGCATTTGGGGTGATAAAAGGGTTTTAGGAGCTATGCTGGAATCCAGGACAAAGACCAAATATATTTTTCTTATTATAAATTGCAATATCATAACCACTTATTAAATGAGTTAAAATATAAGTCAATAAAGGCAAATTTTAGCTAGAGCATAACTGTATTCTTGGAAATCTGAGAACCAATATACTCTTTTCCTTGAAAGAACTATGTTTTTATGTTCTTAAATGAGAGTATGATTATATAATTGTTTTTTCCAAATAACAGAAAAATATAAATGTAGTACTGGATTTAGTGTTGATTTATAGATTGATAACCTTGACTATCAGGAGACCAATGTCATAGGGTATTATTTTTGTGAGACAGCTGTATGAATTAAACAAGTTTTGTTTATTGGCTGCCTCCTCACACGACCCTGCAGGCAGGTGCTTCAAGCAGTGCAGTTACATGGGTTTCTGGCTACTTTGCTGTACATCTACAACTGGTGTAGAATAGTATTGCATGTAAACTATGGTTGAATTTTTTTAGGAATTTAAAAAAGGAAAAATTTTATGTATCCTTAAAGACTTTACATTCATGGAATTATAGAAAGTGAGGAGCAACTGGTAGGATGGGGTAGTATTTACTATGACTTAAACTCTACAGGGGAAACGTTTCATCTCTAAGGCCCTTTTCACAGCTTCCTTTACCTCTTTGTTTCTCAGACTATAAATCAGTGGGTTTAACATGGGGATGACTAGTGTATAGAACACAGAAATGACCTTTTCTTGTTCTACAGAATACTGGGAGCTTGGCTGAATGTAACTAAAGCTTATGGTACCATAGAATATGGTCACAACAGTCAAGTGAGAAGCACAGGTGGTGAAGGCTTTCCATCTGCCTGCTGCTGAGTGGATTCTCAGGATAGCAAGAACAATGAACATGTAGGAAATCATCACAACCAAGAAGGTGGCGTCAATGGCTCCAGAGAAAGTTAAGAGCAATAACTCATTCACGGTGGTGTCAGAACATGACAGCTTTAGGAGTGAGGGAATATCACAGAAGAAGTGGCTGACAACATTCAGCCTACAGAAGGACAGTCTGCCCAGACTCACTGTGTGTACTAAAGAGTTAACTGTTCCACATATCCATGACCCAATGACCAGCCCTACACACTTCCTTTTAGACATGGCCACACTGTAAAGCAAAGGATTTGCAATCGCCACGTAACGATCATAGGCCATTACTGATAGCAAAAAACCTTCTGTGGTAATAAATATCCCAAAACACAAATGCTGTACTATGCAAGCAGAAAAAGAGATGGTTCCCTTCACAACCAGGAGGTTTATCAGCATTTTGGGTGCAATGGCAGATGCATAGCAGGCATCTACAAAAGAAAGGCAGCTGAGGAAAAAGTACATGGGTGTGTGGAGCTTGGGAGTGATTCGGATTAAGATGATCATGCTCAGATTTCCCACCAAGGTAACGGCATAAATCACCAAGAACAACACAAAAAGCACAACTTTCAGTTCCGGGTGGTCTGTCAATCCCAAAAGAATAAACTCAGTCACCACCGTATCATTCTTTTCAGTCATTTGTTTGTTTCTTTTCATAAGATCTGTTGTGAAAAAACAGAGATTACAATATATTAGGGAAATATATCATATGTTATATAGTAGGGAATACAGATACAGACAATTACTGATGTTCCCCATTGGATAAAAAATATCCTTTCTTTGAATCTGAGATTTTTCATCAATAAAACTAATAAGTGGATAAAATGGTCTCTAAGTTCATTCCAGTGATGTTGCTTTATATGATTATAGTCCATAGAAACCAGAAGGTGAAAAAACTCTTTGTTTCTCACAGCTTCAGTCTGCCACTAACGTGTCCACTTTAAGACTAAAGTTACACCAAGCACTAAGACACTAATGATGATTGAAATTAATAGCATGCATACCATTAGAAAAGTAAATAGCTATTCTATGTATTTCTCCTCTGATTTTGTTCTGAAGTAGGAAATTATTTAATGAGAAGAGTCTGACCTGGCTGGTGTAGCTCAGTGGATAGAATGCGGGCCTGCAAACCAAACAATCGTGGTTCAATTCCCAGTCAGGGCACATGCCTGGGTTGCAGACCAGTTCCCTGCAGGCCAGTTCTCAGCAGGGGACACATGAAAGGCAACCATACATTGATGTTTCTCTCCCTCTCTCCTTCCCTTCCCCTCTAAAGATAAATAAATAAAATATTTTTAAAAAGAAGAGTCTGAAAATTACATTTATTTTAAACTTAGATATGGCAGTGATCTCAATGACATTATTATAGACAGCAAAATGACCACCTCATGGGTTAAGAGGGTGCAGGTACCTATAGTAATGACATTTAAAAATGCCAAGGATTCTGGCTTCTGTTTCCATGAAAGGCATTTGAGTGTCAACACCTACTTTAAAACATATGAAACAAAAGCCTGTCTTTGGCATGATAACCAGTAAAATTAGCCAGGATGCCTGCTTCAGGACAATCTTCCTCATGTTCATGATAGAAAAACAGCCTTGGAAGGTTGTTCACTCTGAGACCTATGACACAGAATCCCGTATCTTGCCTGTTTGGACCAGATAGAGGCTTTCAGCTTTCCCTGAGATCTCAAATAATTTTAGGAGACTTTAAAAACACAAGAATTAGGAATGAGAAAATATATACTCACCAAGTGCTCTGTGATACTTCTTTATATTTTGCATCCTATAATAGATAGTTTAAACAACTTAAGTCTTTCTAAAAATGCAGTTTCCATTGGATTATTGGATAACTATACTTTTTACTCAGAGCTGTTTATTTGTGTTTCAGAATTAACTGTCTCTTGCTTCTTCTCTATTAAGTTGCGGTTTCATTTTAGAAACTATAATAAAGAAAATATTATTATGTTGGTTTATCTGTAATCTATACCATCTGTCTATTTTAATTAATACATTTAATTGCCACAATGATGAGAAAGTTGGAATCCATTAACTGTGGGTCAAATCCTATTGTTGACAACAATTGGTTTTATTTCATTAAACAATGTTATTTAACTTCCCAGATTCATGATGTAATTATATTTAGTTCTCCAAGATTGCTGAGAGGATCGAAAAAGACAACTCCAGTAAAGTATTTACTGTTCTTTGAGTACACTAAACACTTAAATAGATAGCTTCATAGCTATCTATTTAACTAGTTGAAATAGAGCTAGATAAAATAGTGATATACATTTAGTGTACTATATATTTTGGAACATGGCGATCAGTATTAAACTTCAAAACCACTGTAATTGAAGAATTTCTTTTTTTATCATTTCTGCAATTCTTAAGAACTATTTTTATCTGTTTGTTTATTTTAGTAATCAAATGGATATCTTAAGTTATCATTTGCAAACTAACCTTGTTAAATGTGTGATAAATGAAATAAATACCTATATTTTTCATATCTAACATGCTCCTTACAGATTACAAGCAGATTTGACAATATGGAAGAGTACTTTCAACAACTATTCAGAACTACATTTTCTATCATAGAGCTGTCTATCACATGCTCTTTCTTCTGCTAATCTTAGAGACATAATGGAAATTGTTAATAAAATATCACTTGTGGAATTTTATTGTTAACTATAATTTAGGAAACAGCATGTTTAAAAGGTATTAGAAATTAACTACCCAAATGTAAAACTAATAACTTTAGTGGCAAAATTTGATGGCAACATTGTAAAGTAAATTACATAATTACATGAACTTTGCGAATCAAAACACCAATAAGATTCTATCACATTTAAATTTCCAATCATTTGTCAAATGAGTTCTAAATATAAAAAAAATTAAAAGAAATAGAAAGACACTAAAAATGAATTTAACTTACCGATGATATTTAAAAGTTTAGGATATTAGTTTATTTAGAAAGCTCACATCTATGTCCAAGGTTTCTTACTCTCCTCTTAGAAATGAAATCAGTTAATATATTTTTTGAGATTCAGAATAATCAATATTTTAATGACAGATAACTGAATAACTCTAGGTTTTAGATAGATATGTATATCAAGTAAAAAAACAAAAAACAAAAAATATTTTTAAAAATGTAATGATGGTGTTCCATCTGCAATTTCTTCCTCACTGAGGACAAACTTGAAAGAAGAAACAAGTATGTGTGTGTATATATATATATATATATATATATATATATATATACATACACATACATGCACATATATACTTCTAATGAGACCAGAATCCCTGTAGTTCAGACACCAATTATACTGAAGAAATTACAACAAAAAATTATACTCTGGATTGCACTGTGGTTTCTCAAGAGACTTTCTCAAGGTATCTCAGTGGAACTGGTTTCCCTAAGTTGTGTGATGTAAAAAATCTTACTAAGAATAAAAGGCAGCATAGAACCAAGGGTGAAAACAAAGCAGAAATGGTGATTGTAGATAACATACATAAAGTGGATAGTATTTTATTAAGGTATAATATGGACTGGGATTTCCTTTGTAAGGCTAGAATGTGCTAGATTGAATCCGGCTTGATAATGGCTATTTCTAAAGAGCCGGGGAGCAATACCTGGAAACATTATAAATAAAATTGCATCTTCTCAGGAAAAAAAAAAAGAGCCTTATCTGCAAATCAGTAACCACATTTCCTCACACAGGTTGAAATTTGGATTTTGCCATCTGCACAAGGGAGGAAGCTTCAGGCTGAAAAAATGAGTGTAAAGTGGTCTGAGTAGTAGCACCATAGCCACTAGAAGTGACTTTACAGGATTGTTACAGGGAAGGTCCCATAAAAGACATAATTTCTCAGGATGCTTTACCATCCAGTTGCAAAGCATAATGAAAAAGAACATGTCTATATCAAGATTCTAGAAAGCAATAAATGTATTTAAAATGTTTTTAAGTCAAATAGATAAAAGGAGGAAAGGCAAAATTAATAAGCCTTTACCAAAAAGACCAGGGTTATAAGTTAATATACTGACAATGGTCTAAGCAAGGATCAGGAGGAATGAATGAATGAATGAACAATACCTATGAAAAAATATTTAGCTGGTCAAAGGAAGTTGTGTCTTGGTGTGGGAAACAAATGGAGCCCACTGTTACAGGAGGATTAGATCATGATAAGTAACTATTTTGAGGAAGAGATGTTGAAGCCAGCCACTAATAATTTTTTAAAGTATCCTTCATAAAACAACAGGAAGCATTTCTCCATCCCTCTACAAGTGCTCACAGAAACCAGTTAGCACCTATTGAACCCGAGTCTGTGCAGTTAACAATCAAATGAACCTAATCTGACCTCCCGAGCACACAGCAACCATGGAATTCAAGCAACAGAGGTGCTACTGTTTGCCATCCATAGACCATTAAACAGTGTGAAATCCCCCAACGAGGAAGATCTGGGGCCCAAACCAATTCTCACACATATGGAAGGTGTAGAGGAGGAAGGCATGAGTACCATTTATGAGAGATGAATTAGACAATCTTATCTCAGATTTTGCTCTCAATAAGGTTATATTGAACATTATCCAAGAGTGGTGAGATCTCACCTCAGGAAACACTACTATTGAGGCAATCATTGAGCACATTGTATTCCAATAACTGTTACAAAGGTTTGTCATATGAAAGAACAAAAATATATATATTACTCATTTTAGGGTGAGGCATTAATTTCATATCTCTTAGTTATCAATCAGGTGACTTTGGGCAAACTACATGGGTTGTATGAGCTTGAGGTCCTCAGAATATGAGAATAGTGTATCTATCTCACACAGGTCTATAATATATTTCTAACCCAGTGTTTACTACATATTTTTATTTCAATAATAAATTCAAATAAAAAATTTGATATGATGTCATTTATAAGTTTACCACAACTTTTGGAATGATGCCAAATTTATTGGGCTAAATTGATGTCAAAGTATTTTCTGTAGTTATTTTAATCATTGATGACTCTGAGTGAGTGAGTACCTTTATGTCATTTAGGTCTCCGTGGACTGTTCAGATCATTTATGTTGTTTAGTGGCTTACCTCGAATTGTTCCTCACATGTTCTCACCAGGGAATGGGTAGGGTGTCCTGGGTAATGTGTGCCACGAGGCACTATTCTAAAAATCTCTCAGGTGACGTGAGTATGAATTATATGCCACTTCTTCAGGGAGTATCTCAAAGAAGAACAAGAAACATAAATTATCTCTACTTAAAGTAAAAGTAACTTAGGAGAAGAAAAGCCAATTCTTCATTAAAGGTCAGTGTATAGGATTTGTGTTTGTTTTATCACCTGGATGTTGGTAATTTTCCATGATTCCCATCTTCTGATTATGGACATTCTTATAGCTACTGACAGCTGACTCTAAACTACCACAAAAAATTTATTTTCTTCTTTATTAGCTGGAATTGCCTGGCATAGAATGGTATTTTTATGGCACTAAATTTTATTAATTGACTAGATTCATAGATCTATTTTATTTATGAAAGTTGCTAGTGGCATTTGGATATTACAAGTGAATAGAGAATTATTAATATCATTAAAAAATCACTAATCTCATCTATTAGAACTTATTAAAGTTTGGACTCCAAACAAAAACAAGATTCCCAAATACATTCACATTTCAGGTAAACAATAAATCATTTTAATATATGTTATATAATATTTGATAAATGTTATATTATATGTGATATAATATATTCAATGTGATTTTTTACCAAGAGCATTTTAATACATGTATTACCCATGTAATATTTTATAAACTGCAAATAATATTAATATAAGGATATACACATTTATACACAAGGATTAAACTCCCAATATTTTTTAGTTATTTGTTTATTTCCTCAAGGCTGCTTACTACTTGGTTTGTTTTTTCAGATAAGCTTTATAAACCAAGTGTATTGTACATTAAAAATCTTTAGCAGAGCATATTTCATGTTAAGTATTCTTACCACAATAAAATGAAAATGTAAATTTTAACAAACAAAGAATGAGCAAAGCAAAAGAAAATTATATGTTTTCTGAGAGAGGTAATAACTGACACTAAAAAATGTAGATAACTGAAACAAACACTAGAATAATTATGTCAATGTAAGATACTTTCAAATGTATAAGAATTTTTATGAGTTTATTTGAGCAAACTGGTGATAATTGCCAAGAAGCAAAACCTCAAAGGACTGAGAAAATACTTTGGAAAATGGCAGCTTTTCACTTTATTTCATACATTGCAATCAAAAGAGGAGGCATAACTGGGTTGCATGAAATCCATTGGCGATAGATTAGGGAGGCAGAAGAAAGCAAAGTGGGGAGACCTCTGGGATTGGACAAAAAATTAAGTGATAGACACATACTTCTCTTACACAAGTGAGTACAGAATAGTTAATGCTCCACTATTAACATAATAACAACAACAATGACAGGATTTGTGATCTCCCTCTGGTGCAGTGCCTATGCTTTGGGGAATCCGAAAAAGGAAATTTGGCATTGCAGAGGTGTGTTATTTCAGATGCAAAAAGACAACAAAGGCTCAGTTAAGGAAAGGATTGACTTTTGTCAGGGAAGTTTACAGCCTAGGACATGACTGCTTGTCATGACCTGCTTTCAGTTAGAAGTTTTTAACTTCAGACTATCCTATGAGGTACTTTAGGGTCTGGAAGTTTTTGTTGTTGTTATTGTTTAAAAACAGCTATCATATGACTTTTTCAATGAAAACTTTTTTATTGTTGTTCAATTACAGTTGTCCCCATATTTTCCCCATTACTCTCTCCTGCCCTACCCACTCCCACCTCCCACATTCAGTCCTCTCCTCCTTGTGTTTGTCCATGGGTCCTTCATACATGTTCCTGAATGACCCTTTTCCTTCTTTGCCCTGTTTCCCCCCTCGAAGTTTGCAGTGCCATCACGCAGGCCTCCCTGAGGTCGTCAGGCTTAGCAGGTGGTCCCTTTTTTGTCCACAACACTTAGCAAAGCATCGAAGACTTCAACATGGTACTGGAATTCTGAATTTCTTTGCTTAATCCAGTGCATCTGCAGAAAAACAGGATAGCAGGTCCTGCAGCACTTGTTCTCACTGTGAAAGAGGAAAGAACTTGAAAGCAGAGTGGGCTCAATGGAGAAACAGCAGACAACTTCATCTAGGGAAGAGGGATAGATGTGACCGAGGAACTTTCTCAGTTTCCTCCCCCATCCCTCCCATGCATTATGCCTTGAATCAGATTGGCTAAATGGACACCCCAAAATTACAGATTCCTAGAATTCTGTCAATAGCCATAGGTGGTTCCTGACTCAGCTCCTCTAAACTATAGGTTTGGACCTTCTGCTGGGCTCCCAGAAGTTTTTACCGGATAGTTGTTCAGTCTAAAGCTGAGCATTTCATCACACAATTCTGTTTTGTATTCTAACTGGCTAAATATTTTAAACTCCAATTACTCCTCCATTGAGAATCACACTTAGAGTTCCAGATTTTCACTGAAGGGAAATTCAACATGAGGGGCAGGAAACATGAGGGGAATTGAGCTAAAGCAGCTTTTCTGTCTTGAATCAGAGCAGTTCTGCTTTGTCTTACTGGTTTCCCATGTAAGTTTTACAAAATGAAGAGGTCAGTACTTATCACTGGAATATTTGAAAATCACAGTGTCATATTTTATATATACTCCATTGTACAATCCAAGAAATAAATTGACAGTAATATGAGACATAATAAATGTTCAAATAAATATTTTAAATGCTTTATATGCCTTATTATATTCACAATAAAGAAATTAATGAGTGCATATAAATAGCATATAGAGGAAAGGAAGCATATAAAATTAAATATTCAAAATGCCCAAATATTGATATAAACCATATATTTTAGTAGAAATAGATTCAAACCTTATACCTCTTGAAGTTTATACTAATTTAAAGATTTTCTTCTTAAGAAATGAATAAAAGTTATACATGTATATTAAGGCATAAATCTGAGTAATTATTAGAATGAAAAAAATAGTTTTAAAAATTTCAGTGGTCAGTGAAGAATAAGTAGTCACATCCATCATAAAATTATAAATGCATTATTTGTATTAGTAAAATTCCAGACACATCTCAGCATTTTGTGTGGTAAGAGAATTCGTAGAAGCCATTACAACACCAGAGTGGATTGCATTATTCAATAATAAATTTGATTCTTGCAAACTTACCCACTACACATCAAATTAAGTATTATTAACTCAATCTCTCTTTAGCTGGACACCACCAATGTTTGTACACATGGCAATCAATAGTTGATATCAACTATGATATTAGTTGAATGTGGAGTAAAGTTGTAATGGGAAGAGAAATTAGGCTTGATTGAGGTTTAAATATCTTACATTTGCAACTTTGACAAAAATAAATCAGTTTGTGAGTGTATTGTTAAGGCCCCACCCAGTTCTTAAAAGTGCAAATGAGGGACCTAAAATCTTAAACTTCGTTCACTTCATATTATCTCTGCTTCTCTCATTTAGAAAATACAAATATTCACAAGTATTCTCTGATAGAAATGTAAGTGTACTAAAGAAAAGTTGGGATGTTATTGTGCAGATTAAATAAATATATCTAACATCTAATGGCTGTTAAAAAATCAATAGATATGTTCCAAACATTGTTGAGTCTAGTGAGGGTTTAACCTGTCACATCACTTCACATGTTTCCTGTGGATCTTTTCTCTTGACCAGTAAAGATTCTATCACTTATTTTCATTTTAAAATCAGATGTGGAAACTCTTTTCTATTCCCTATTATAAAAAATATAATTTTCAATGTGTCTGTAAAGATTGTAATCTGTTTAATGACAGTACATGGAGGCTAATAACAACCCCTCTGTTTCTTTCCAGAAGAGCCAACTGGACTAGATGGGCCAGCAGAATTTAACATCATTGACTGAATTCATTCTGATGGGAGTCACAAGGCAGCCTGAGCTGCAGATGCCACTTTTCATGGTCTTCTTCATTGTCTACACAGTCACAGTGGTAGGCAACCTGGGCATGATCATCTTAACCCAGGTGGACTCCCGCCTACACACACCTATGTATTTTTTTATCAAACACCTGGCTTTCATCGATCTTGGTAATTCTACTGTCATTTGTCCCAAGATGCTGGCAAATTTTGTTATGGATCAAAATATCATTTCATATTATGCATGTGCCACACAGTTGGCTTTCTTCCTTATGTTTATTATCAGTGAATTTTTCATCTTGTCTGCCATGGCCTATGACCGCTATTCGGCCATTTGCAACCCTTTGCTCTACAATGTCATTATGTCCCAGAGACGCTGTCATGTGCTGGTGGGCATTCCTTACCTCTATAGCAGCTTTCAGGCTCTAATGTTCACTATCAAGATTTTTACGTTGACCTTTTGTGGCTCTAATATCATAAATCATTTCTACTGTGATGATGTTCCCTTGTTACTTTTGCTGTGTTCAAATGCACAAGAAATAGAATTGCTGATTATATTGTTTTCAGCATTTAATTTGCTGTCTTCCCTGCTGGTAGTTTTGGTATCGTACATTATGATTCTGAGAGCCATGTTTCAAATGCATTCTGCAGAGGGCAGGAAAAAAGCTTTTTCCACATGTGGTTCTCATCTGACTGTGGTGGTTATATTCTATAGTTCTCTACTGTTTATGTACACACAGCCCAAATCTACTCGCTCCTTTGATACTGATAAAATGGCCTCTGTGTTTTACACTTTAGTGATCCCTATGCTCAATCCCTTGATATACAGCTTAAGGAACAAAGAGGTAAAAAAAGCCTTCTATAGGGTCTTTAAGAATCGGTGCAAACTTTGAATTTTATATTCAGTATGGAATATTGTTCTAATACACTCTGATAAAGGCAAATGTCACAATATTTCTAATATTTATAATTACATTCTTTTGACTCCAGAGCAAAAACTAATTATAATGCACAAAAAATAGATTGTTTCCCTAGTATTCAGCCAAGTCAATCCTCCTATTTCAGATCTCAATTAAATGATACTTCTTCCTTAGCATTTCTTGTTTTTAACTAAGTGTTTCATCTAGTAAAATCATAGAACCTGACATTTCTCCCAGGTGAAACACTAAATTCTACCTAAGTAAACTATATGTTTGTTTCTGTCTTTTAATTGTTATTATTTTTTAGTTCAAAGGTCTTTTTAATTTTGTTTTTATTCTGTTTTCTGAGTCTACTACAACAGTGTAAAAAAAGTAAGTCTCTCTCTCTCTCTCTTTTGATATAGCTGTCAAAATCTCCCAACAACATTTATTGAAGAGGCTATTTTTACTCCATTTTATGCTTCTGCCCCCTTTGTCAAATATTAATAGACCATAGAGACTTGGGTTTATTTCTAGGCTATGTGTCTGTTCTTATGCCAGTACCAGACTCTTTTGATTACTATGGCCTTGTAATATAGTTTGATGTCAGGTATTGTGATCCCTCCTACTTTGTTCTTCTTCTCAAAATCGCTGTAGCTCCTCATGGTTGTATATGGTTCCATATAATTTTTTTAAATATTTGTTCTATATCTGTGAAATATATCATTGGTATTTTAATAGGAATTGAGTTAAATCTATAAACTGTTTTGGGTAGTATGGACATTTTGATGATGTTAATTCTTTCAATCCATGAACACAGTATATGTGTCCACTTGTTTCTGTCTTCCTTAATTTCTTTCTTCAGTGTTGTGTAAAGCATTTTGCTAAGCGAAATAAGACAGGTTGTGAAAGGCAAATACCATATGATCTCACCTATAAGTGGAACCTAATCAACAAAACAAACAAATGAGCAAAATAGAACCAGAGACATTGAAATAAAGAACATACTGACAGTAACGCAGAGGGGCAGGTAATGGGGAGAAAAGGGGAAAGGGTCATCAAGGAACATGTGTAAAGGACACATAGACAAAGCCAAAGGGGCATAGAATCAAGGGTGGGAGATGGGGATAGATGGGGTTGGAGGGAGTAATGGGGAGAAATGGAGACAACTATACTTGAACAACAATAAATAAAATAAAATAAAGTAAGTCTCTTGCAGATAGCATATAGTTGGATTATGACTTTTTAAAAAATCTATTCTACCAATCTCTACTTTTGGATAATTTAATCCATATACATTCACAGTAATTACAGATAATGATGACATACTTCTGGCATGTTGCTCTTTGTTCCCCTCACATCATCTCAAAATATTGTTGCTCATCCTTTCCTCCATTAAAGATCTCCTTGCATTTGTGGATGAACACTAAATTGGGAATGCCTATAGTCAGAATCCACAAGGCTGTTAAAAGAATGATGAGGGACTTGTAAAGCTGAACAGTTCAGAGGTTGCACAGGGCAGGAAGACATCAGAGTTCCAAAATCCAGAGAATAGAGTCCTTATTCAATACCAGGGCACCTAGTAGAAACTTTAGAAATAAAAGTTACTTAGGACTGCTACTCATCGAGTTTGGAAATAAACTTCAAGAAAGAGCTATCTGATCCTTGTAAAAAAAAAAACACTGAAGATATTTTTTTAGGAAGACAAAAAGATATTACAATCCCCTTTAGCATAAAATTTATTAAATTCTCCATCCAATCACAAGTATTACACATATGTGAAAACAGGACCATGTGGTCCCACCCAGGAGATGATTAACATAGATTCTGAAATAACAGTGATGAGTAGAGTTATCAGGCAAAGACTTTAAACAACTGTATACACATATATATGTATATATGTTTGTAGTATAAGCCCTAACATTAGTGTTTGCTTTTTACCTTCTTTTTGTAACCCAAGTTCCAGACTTGAGTTTGGGTTGCCCAGGCATTGATTTCAAAGAGACATCCTCTTCAAAGACTGCTGTCTTTTTCTTTTCAATTACAATATACATTCAACCTTATTTTGTATTAGTTTCAGGTGCACAGCATAGCGGTATGCTTTACAAGGTGGTCATCCCATTATTTCAAGTACTTACATAATTATTATAATATTATTGACTAATTCTCAGTGCTGAGTTACTATCACTGTGACTATTTTGTTAGTACCAATTTGTACTTCTTCATTTTTTTCACCTTGTTCAGGGAACCCTTGTGTACTGTTGGGAATGCAGATTGATACAGCCACAACGGAAAACATTATAGAGGTTTCTCAAAAAATTAAAAATAGAACTGCCTTCAGAACCAGCATTTCTATTTCTGGGTGTATATTTGAAGAAATCCCAAACAGTAATTAGAAAGTATATATGCACCCCTATGTTCATTGCAGCATTATTTCCAATAGCCAAGTGATGGAAGCAACCCAACTGCCCATCAATAGATGAGTGGCTAAGGAAGTGGTGGTACATATATATACAATGGAATATTACTTGGTCATAAAAGAATAAAATCTTGAGTAAATACATTGCCAGCTACACAATTAGTTAAAGTGTCAGGATGACTCCTGCCATGGAGGCTCCTTTGTTTTGCAGATCTTGACTGATTTCTATAACTGACATTTTGGGCTACATGCTATTTTCTCTTCCAGTGCTTTAAATTTTGACTCTTATGTTTTAAATTTACCAATGAAGAGTAGGCCAAGAAACCTTATGTTCCTACCCTAGAGCCCCATTAAAGTGGAACCTCAGACCCTAGGAGCTATTTCTACCTGCAACCTTGATGTTTGGTCCCAGATGTGCTACCTAACGTCCAGGACTTGTAAGTAGCAAACTGGTACCTTTGTAACATTTCTTGGTGGTACTCCTGAAGAGCATCATGCAGTCATAGTAAGAATTACAAGGGCTGGTCTGTCCACAACCTTGTGTATTGATTGGCTGAGTACACCAATACAAAACAACGCTTAGTCTAACTGAATGGTTTAATAACAACACCAAGCTTCTGGGACTTTCAGAGACTAAAACACTATATTAGATATGAACAAACAGTTATTGAATGAGAGTAATAGCATATTATACACTGGAAAAAAATGATAAATACACTTAAATATATCTCAGTAGAAACTACCCAAAATGAAGCTAGAGAGAAAGCAAAATACTAAACAAACACCATGAAAATCATCTCAGTGATCTGCAGAACAATAATAAGCTACATACTGTACATTTAAATGTGGGTCCAATTTGGAAAAATGGACTATATCAGGCAAAAACCATTGGAAGAAATGTTGCCCAAAATTTCTTCCAAATTTACTTTTTTACAATCTGTAATTCTAAAAATATAAGAAACTAATATAATTCTAGACAAAATAAACAAAAAGGAAATTAAACCAAATATATCATAATCAAATTTTTGAAAACCAATGATAAAGAGAAATCCTTAAAAACAGATAAAATTAAAATAAACCTTATAACCAGATGGAAAAACTTTTACTACTGATTTATTGGCAGCCATAATACAAGCCATAAAACATTGGTTTATGCCAACCAAATGTTCCATAATCCTTTCTAAGACATAAATTTCATTTCCTCATACATTGTGTGTATGTGTATGTAATGTACCTAATGTGCACATGATATTATTTAACTGAGATACTGACAAAGACATATTTAGAATTCTGGTGTTTAGTGATATTGCATAATTTATTTTTTTGGTTAGACCCACATAAGAAATATTTTTTACTTTTATTTTTTTAATATATTTTATTAATTATGCCATTACAGTTGTTCTATTTCCCCCCTTCATTCCCCGCCACCCTGCACACCCCCTCTCCCAACATTCCCCCCTTTAATTTATGTCCATGTGTCTCAAGTTATTTAGATTCTATATTTCCCATACTATTTTTGCCCTCCCCCCTATTTTCTACTTACCATCTATGCTACTTATTTTCTGTACCTTTTCCCCTGTTCTCCTTCTCCCACTCCCCTGTTGCTAACCCTCCGTGACTTCTTCCTTTCTATGTTTCCTCTCCTGATCTAGCTGTCCTCTTAATTTGCTTTTGTTTTAGGTGTGGTTCTTAATAACTGTGAGTTGGCTGTCCTTTCACTGTTCATATTTTTTATCTTCTTTTTCTTAGGTAAGTCCCTTTAACATTTCATATAATAAGGGCTTGGTGATGATGAACTCCTTGAATTTGATCTTATCTGAGAAGCACTTTATCTGCCCTTCCATTCTAAATGAAAGCTTTGCTGAATAGATCAATCTTGGATGTAGGTCTTTGGATTTCATGACTTGGAATACTTCTTTCCAGCCCCTTCTTGCCTGTAAGGTCTCTTTTGAGAAATCCACTGACAGTCTGATGGGAACTCTTTTGTAGGTGACTGTCCCCTTAGCTCTTGCTGTTTCTAAGATTCTCTCCTTCATTTTAATCTTGGCTAATGTAATGATGATGTGCCTTGGTGTGTTCCTTCTTGGGTCCAACTTCTTTGGGACTCTCTGAGCTTCCTGGATTTCCTGGAAGTCTATTTTCTTTGCCAGATTGGGGAAGTTCTCCTTTATTATTTGTTCAAGTAAGTTTCCCACTGGTGGCTGTTCCTCTTCCCCTTCTGGTACACCTATAATTCGGATGTTGGAATGTTTAAAGATGTCCTGAAGGTTCCTAAGTCTCTCCTCATTTTTTTGAATTCTTGTTTCTTCATCCTTTTCTGTTTGGTCATTTTTTTCCTCCTTCTGGTCCACTCCTTTGATTTGAGTCCCAGTTTCCTTTTTATTACTATTGGTTTCCTGTGCATTTCCCTTCATTTCAATTAGTTTATCCTTCATATATTCCTCTAATTTGTGGCTAAAATAAACCAGTTCTGTGAGCATCCTGATCACCAGTGTTTTGAACTGTGCATCTGAAAGTTTGGCTATTTCTTCCTCGCTTAGATTTATTGGCTCTGGAGCTCTGAGTTGTTCTTGAGCCATGTTTTGATCTGTTCGTGCCTGTTATGTATGAGGAGAGGAGCCTTAGTTGTTCACCAGGGCGGGACCACCCAGGTAGCTGTTTTGTGATGCTGTATGTGAGGGCAGCTTCAGAGAGGGACAATGGCAGTTGCCTCTGCCGCTTCCTGCCACTGGGGCCTGTGAGCAGTCCGTCTCACTGCTAGCTCCTTCACCAGTTCATTGGTTTGGCTGAAGGGGTTGTTGTTATCAGACTTCCATGTAGTTCAATTTTCTGTAGTTTGACTATGTTTTTGTTGCTAAAACTTTGTTGTTTTTAAACTTAGTTGTGTGAGAAGGCACAGTGCTTCCGCCTATGCCTCCATCTTCTTGGAAGCCCCTATTTTTGACTTTTCTTAATGGAACATTCCCAGAATAATTAACAGAAACTAGAGTGCTCTCTCCCTTGGGTAATATTATGCAATATTTGTTATCCTTTAATCAGGATTAAAACTTTAACAAAATGAGTGTCAAGAGGGTAGAAGAACACCTAAATACAGTCTCTAACGATGGATGAGGATTAAAACAGTAGGAAATCAAAGTAGATTCTCCATTCAGGTGAGTAAAAAACACTGGTTTGAAAACTTCTGAGGGTAGACAGCTTAAACCAAAGATCTTGAAGAGGACTATGTGCTACAAAACCTTTTTCTTAGCAATATACATCTTGTGTCATTAATAGAATTAATGTGTAGGACATGTACATTTAGCCCACCTGAGTTTTCAGGTGAACTTAGCATTTCAGTCACCTCTTGTCACAGGGCTTTTGTCTATATGTACAAAGTGTCCCTTCCGTTTCACTTTTTTTTATTTTCTATTTGAGGTGATGTTAATGAAAAGAAAACATTGTGTTTATAAAAATGTATTTTGAAGACATAATGGCTTTATTTGGATCCTGACTCCACCCTCCACTATCTGAGTGACCATCGCTAATTTATTTCACTCTTGTGCCTTGGGTTCCTTGACTCTCAAATGGATATGGTTTTACTATCCACTTCCTACTGACTGTGTGGACCACATGAGTTAATATATGTGAAGTGCTCAGAAAAGTGCCCAACACACAGTGAGTCCCTTATCAGTGCTTCATAGTCATTTGTATTCTTCTTTCCATGCATCTCCATTAAGAGTTCCTGAATAATCGGAATAGCCAAGTTCTTTGTATGCTGAAGAGGGATGTATGATTGGAAAATGATTAGGAGTGATTCAATAGGAAGAAACAACAGATGTGTCAAATAAGGGATAAGCTATTAATAATAAAATTCTAAAATTAATATATCACAGCCTTAGATTTTGTATGGGGTAAACAAGCTGAATTTATAACGACAAGTGCTGAAATATATGTATATAATGGTCAGATTTTCCCCCATCACTGCCTGATTCATCATTCCACCAGCAGTTTAGCGAGTCTTTTTTCTTGCTACTTTAAGCAGACACGATGATTATCAATAATATAAGGTATACAGTTTAGGCGTCTCTGTTTACAAATTACTTGAAATATTGAAAAAGCTTAAAATAGATTGGTCTTTCAACATACTTAAAATGACTTTAGGTCAAAAAAGAGGTCACAATAGATATATCAAAACAACCACTTCAAAATATCTTGACCCTTTAAGGCGTACTTAACCAAAGGCTCAATAACTGTATATGTCATGTCAGTCTCAGACTATAAACAGTGATGCTATAAGCTAGGAATGCTTGAGGACACCCACCTGGGCCTTACTACTGTTGCAAGCCCCCCAGACACTTCCCTACCAGAGCCAGTATTGGGGCAAAGTGCAGAAAGGCACAATCAGGGTTATTCAAGCAGTCAGTTACTAGGTTACCCAGGTCTTTGTAAAACTGACCTTTACAGGTGAGGCAGCTTAGCTCTTTTTCTAATTGTGTAGTTGCAATACATTTATTTGAGATGGATATCATTGACATGAATGTCTCAGAAGTCAAAACACTATGGTTGGAACAGTACAATTGAGGAAGCTAATTGCTCAGACACTTATACTACAGTGTGAGCATAGGTATTATAGTTTTGGCTTGATGAGAAGAGTTGTCTCTATTTATAATTTAAGACAAAATGTCTTTGTATCTTATATATTATGTATTAAATTCTCTTACAAGATAGCATCTCAAATGTAAATATTAATTCTATACACAGGTTCCTAAGAAATATGAAGAAACACAATCACACTGCAGAGACCAAGGTAACTGAATTTATTCTCATGGGGATCACGGACAACCCTGCACTTCAGGCACCTCTGTTTGGGATCTTTCTGGTCATATACTTGGTCACAGTAATGGGCAATCTAGGCATGGTCATCTTGACCCATTTGGACTCCAAACTACATACACCCATGTATTTTTTCCTTAGACATTTGTCCATTACTGATCTTGGTTACTCCACTGTCATTGGCCCTAAAATGATGGCAAATTTTGTGGTGCATGAAAATACAATTTCCTACAATTGGTGTGCTGCTCAGCTAGCCTTATTTGAGATTTTCATCATCACTGAACTGTTCATTCTGTCAGCAATGGCCTATGATCGCTATGTAGCCATCTGCAAACCTCTCCTCTACCTGGTCATCATGGCAGAGAAAGTGCGTTGGGTACTGGTACTCACACCCTATCTCTACAGCACATTTGTGTCGCTGTTTCTCACAGTTAAGTTATTTAGACTGTCCTTCTGTGGCTCTAACATCATCAGTTATTTTTATTGTGACTGCCTCCCTCTGATATCTATTCTCTGTTCTGACACACGTGAACTAGAATTGATCATTTTGATCTTTTCAGGCTGTAATTTGCTCTCTTCCCTCTTGGTTGTTCTTGTATCCTACACATTAATTCTTGTGGCCATTCTGAGAATGAAGTCAACAGAGGGGAGATACAAAGCCTTCTCCACCTGCAGCTCCCATCTGACAGTGGTGGTCGTGTTCTATGGGACATTACTGTTTATTTACCTGCAACCCAAGTCCAGCCACACCTTTGATATTGATAAAATGGCCTCAGTGTTTTACACCCTGGTGATCCCTATGCTGAATCCATTGATCTACAGCCTAAGGAACAAAGATGTAAAAGAGGCACTAAAGAGAACTTTAACTAATTGGTGCAAAATCTGCATATAATATCTTAAGATTCAGTTGCAAAAGTGGGTTTTTATTCAATATTCTGTCAATCCAGTTATAGTATCAAAAGGTGGAAATGTCTTATCAAGTAAAGTTTTCTTCTCCTTCTGAATAAAACACATTTTCTCTTACATGTTCATCTTTTGTCACTTTAATCACATCAATAAATATAGTAGCCAGATAATTTAAGTTCCAAATTATATTTCAAGATGTAGAAATAAAGTAAGTAAATCACACCAAATTTTTGGTATAACATAAACTTGCTGAGGTGAAAAAAAAGTCTTACATATTTAAAATAGTGTAAAATTAACCAGAAAATTAGTAATATGTATTTTATAGTAGCCATGGTGTATTAACAATAAATAAGATTGAACAGTGATGAATGTGTAGGCAAGACAGAGGAGTCAAGAAAGTAAATGTGTGATTGGTTATAACACAGCAAGAACAAACTTTTCAAGAATGTAGGCTTACTAACCATTGTCACCCCAATAAATTTTATTAAAAATAAAGAATCTAGGCTAAATAGAAAACAAAGCATACTGTCTTGGAATAGAATTTTCAAATCTGACTGAGTTAATATTTTTCACTTTTGGCAAATGAGAAGATTTTTATACTAGGAACCATAAACACAATGCTGGCTGACTTTGGGCCCCTCTTGACAGGTCCTCATACTATGGTTAACTCTGGTTTATCATAGCCTCCTGATAAACAAGCTGACTTTGAATTGGCAAACTCAGCATCAATGACTTAAGTGGTCATCTGCTGAAATGACATCAGTATTTTGAAAAATCTATAAACAATGATTGAAGATAACATAGATTGAAGATAACATACAACCCAAGGTTAATTGCATTTTCATTCCTGTCTATTTGTCTCTTTTATGTGCTTGTGTGCAAAGAGACAGTACTTTGCATGGACTCTGTGCTAAAACAATGTTTCCTTCAAGTGTACCCACTCAGCAAATGTATGATTTCTTACATCTTAGTATTCTCCTTATTGTTCAAATAGGCATTTTTTTAAATTAAATACTTACACTGCCCCAATCATGCTTGTATCAATCTACCCTCATATACCAAGTAAACAATGTGAAGAATTAAACCGGTAAATTAACAGGGCTTTTTTTAAATCTCTGACCCATGCATTTTATTTCCCTCTTTTTAATATACTTAAATTTATTTTATTAAGAGTTGATCTTAAGTGTTCTTACCCAACACACTCACAAAAAGAGGAACACTGTGAGCTAATGGATGTGGTAATTAGTTTAATTATTGTAATCATTTCCTAATATATACATATATCAAAATATTATGATGTACACTTGAAATATATACAATTTTATTGCTCAATTATAACATCAATAACACTTGATTTTTTAATTTTTAAAAATGAAAATGAAATAAAATAAAAGAAGCTAAACAAACTAAAAGAAATACAAAATTGTGTTCTTCGATCATATCAGTTTTGTTTACCATGTTATCTTCAGATTTTGTTCCTAACCATATTTATTATTATAAATAATTTTTATTTTCTAGAGCAACATTTTATACTCTACTGCACAACCTTGGCATGTATCCCTCTCCCAAACTCTATTATTTCCATTACTTTTCACAATTGACAAGTTAAACAATATTGATAGCATTCCCTAGTAGCACCCAAATAAAAAGGGCTTTTTAAAAAATGTAACACTCAAAAGACCTAAACCTAGAAGAATAAAAAACAAACTGTTAATGGCAGTTACCTCTGGGGAGTGGAGTGGGAATAGCTGGGAGAGGGGAATAGTGGAGGTGAGGGAGCACATTTACTTTTTAGTCTACATTCTTCTAGCTTGCCTGCAATTGTATCAGGAGAATGTTTTTATTTTGTAATTTTAAAAGAGCAATCAAAATGTGTTTTTTAAAAAAGTTAACTGCATTGTATGAAAAATCTGTTATAACTAATATAAAATTCAGTAAACTTGCAGGATACAAAGATAATACAAATCAATTGCATTTTTATATTCTAACAATGAACAATCTGAAAACTAATTTTATTAGTTTCAAAAAAACTAGTTTTTTAGTTACTAGTTTATTAGTTTATTGTTTAAAATCAATTTTATTTATAATAGCATCAAAAAGAATAAAATATTTGAGAATACACTTCCACCAAGGAGATGGAAGACTTGTACATTAAAAACTACAAAATACTGCTAAAGGAAATTAAAGAAGAAACAAACAAGTGTTCATTAATTGCAAGATTTATTCTTAACATGTGCACACTACCCACAGCAATCTATGGATTAGATGTAATCTCTGCCAACATCTCAATGATAGCTTTTTTGGAAGTAGAAAAATCTATTTGAAAGTTCATATGAATTTCAGGAAACCCTAAATTGCAAAAACAAATATGAAAAAGAAGAACAAAGTTGGAGGTCTCAGCTCTTGATTTCAAATCAGGCATAGTGATGAACAATGTGTGATACTAGCATAAAGAAAGATGTAGAGACCAGTGAAATAGAATACAGGACCCAGAAATAAGCCCTAGTATATATGGTCAAATAATTTCAACAAGGATGCCAAGACAGTAGAAGAAAAGACGGCATTTTCAGCATGGATGCTGGGGAAACTGGATTTCCACCTGGAAAAGAATGAGAAAAAATGAACTGCAAATATGCTTGCGAGATGTAGGGGTTGCAAGGAAATAGCAGAACAATAAATATGCTTGAAAATAATTTGCATTTAAACCTAGTCAAAAATGAGATATTTCAGGATTTCTCACTTCTGGCAAAATTCACAAAATTGAATGACGTTAGGATTATTTTGTACCAAGTATTACATGACTGACTGATTCAAGATTTAGATATGCAAGTGTTTAGATATATATCCATGGTAACATTGGAACTCAAGTTCTGCATTCATGCTCTCTCTGTATATATGAAGGGGCCAGCCTTGGAAAAATTGGGTAATAGTCAGCAAGCAAATAAAATTCTATTATTTAGAAATAAAGGAAAGTAGCACATCATGTTCCCAGTAACTTTCTTATTTGACAATTCATCATCATCTTTCTTGGACCAAAAACATTATTTACTGTTTAAATTTTTAATGTCAGCATAAAATTGAGAAGTTCAGATCAATCACTTTGCATTTGGCCCAGCGTTTGGGTGATGGAAACTTTGTCATTTGTATATTTTAAATTTTTGCCACTATATAAAAATATACACCATAATAAGTACTCTTGTGCTGACAATAGTATTATCTTTTTTATTTCTATTGTAAATGACAAGGATTCTTTCACATCATAATAATGTTTTACATATATGCATAGTAATTTGGAAAAAATAAAACACTAAGAAAAAAGACTGCATTGTGACTTTTTTCATGTAGTGTTTTTTATTTTTAAGAACAGATAGTAATATATATTGATGTCATTTTCATTGTATGATGACAAAATTTCAAAAGGGGAATAATAGGTGAGAAACTTCAATAATATGGGTCCAGACTGCAACAAAGGAGATTCAAGGGGCGTCTGACTGAACTCCTAGAGGAAGGCCTGATGATTCCAATCCCAGGTGGCATCTTCCCCAAGGACATAACAGGCAACATGGGGAATCCAGAATCATCTGTGCTTCTGAGTTAAGCTGTCAAAGGTTCATAGGGGCCTATAAACTCTTACTGCAACAGCCACATAGAGATTCTCACTAAGAACCTGAAGCAGACTCTCCATTAGAGGTGGGTAGAAAACATTTACCTTATTTTTGTATAATGGCCTTGAAAAGATCTCAATCATTCATCAAATGGAGCCACCCGACTTCTATTTTGGAAAGAACTGGACATCATGCATAATCAAAAATGTGATATTTAAAGTAAGATTTGTTTCCAAGATTTATAACTTGTTTACAGAATGTAAAGTGCTAAACATGTTTCCAAATCAAGACTGACATTATTACATCTTAGATGCTTAAAATAAATTATACCACCACTGAAGCAATGGATATTTGTTCACTGACATTATTTACTTCATAGTTTTATGTCAGCAGTACTAGCTAAAATGAAAACTGTATGCTTCATGGTGTGACCTGTGAAAGAAAACTGGGTACATGGTACCAAGACTGCAAATGATAACTCATTTTTGAGAGTAGAATTAGCCATTGCAAATGTTCTCAAAAAAAATTTTCATGAAATTTAATGACATACAGGCTTCTAATATACAAATAGAAGCCTAATATGTAATCCATGTAATAATGACACCTATTTAGATAAGCCATCTATCTGATAGTAAAATAAATTTGCAAACATTGCAGTGGAGAAGACCTCATAAAGAACAACTTCTGTTTGACTAGAGGCTCTGCCAAAGCAGTAGTGAGATATTAAGAACTGTGGACCACTAGGTTCCTGGACAGAACCTTTATTCCTTCCTTAATGAGAAAATAAAACCCAGGAAGAGAATGTTCATTCAGAGGGTTGCCCTTAAATTCAGCGTCCTATAAGAGGCTGTTCCAGAATAAATTTACTTTCTTTATATTTAGACCTATCATTTTATATGAAAATACTCAGGATACTTAGGAACTATTTCACACACATTTTGAGAAGACTAACAACATTACTCATTCACCATAAAGCAATGGTGGGAATAAAGACAACTTGCCCACTTTTTACCCTCCCAATTACTGCTTAGTATTCATTAGAAGACTGAAAATGCCTAGAGTATGATAAGAATGCCATTCTAAAACATTATCTTAATTATTCTTTAAAAAGTTCGAACTGTTTATTCTAATTACTCAAAAAACTTTAATGACTGTTATTTGCCTACCTACTGATCTCAAAGAATCATGAAGTGAAGACCAAGAAGGGTACAGTAGCCAATGACAGTGTGAGTGAAAGGCTGACCCAAGGTGTAGAGAACAGGATGCTTAGGATGGGGAAGTATTTCTAGAAATAGGCAAATAATGCAACATGGGGCTTGAAACAGAAAAGCTGGGGGTGAATATATTGTTTGTTATTTAACATGGTTTCTAATTAAAATTTATTCCTGGAGGGATTGAGGAAAAATGAAAAGACACTCATGGAAGGGCAACAGTGTGGTGGTTGCTGGGGGAAGGGGGTTTAAAGGGACTAAATTCTCCTGGGGTCCAGCCTCATCAGGGTTCAGAGTTCCCGAAGCATGACTGGCCCAAGCGATTAATGAAGAGTCACACACCGGGTTAGATGCCAGAGAACAGTCAGCCTCTTTGAGACTGACCGAACTCTCTAAGTTTGATTTAAGCTTTATTTTTATAGAGATTGTAACATAATAGGTATATGGCATGACCAATTAAACACAAAAGATTAATGCAGAGGTAACTTAAAAAAGTACAGGAAATTCCATAGGTCAAGTTATGTTAAACAAAGGTTATTTTGACCAGGAGAGTCATTAGTCAGACAATTAGAGCTAGCTGTATGAATAGAGCTTTTGAAGTCCTGCTTTTCTTATCTAATTCTATTCCTGTCCAAGGTAGAGGAGGGGCTGTTACTCCATCAACTTCTAGATATTCAGGGGCTACTTCATTAAGGTGGACTTTGTTCTCTGGCCAAGAAATTATTTTCTATAACTTGATTGGAATTATGCAGATCATTGACCCTGAAATGCAGTGTCTGAAAATTCCACCACCTACTAATCACAAAAACAAACATGCAAGGAGAGATAGACAGGAATTCCAGCCACAGCTGCCTCCGCTGTGCAGATGTATTTCATCTGTCCCGACTGTGTCAAGGGACAGCTGCTTGTTGGCTCCTGACAAAATGGTGAGGGAGAAATACAGTGAAGATTTTAAAAATTACTATTGCAATTTAAAATGCAGTGTAGCCCTGATCTGTGTGTCTTAGTTGGTGGGGCATCACACCACAAAGTGAAGGGTCTCAGTTCATTTCCCAGTCAGGGCACATGCCTGGGCTACCAGTCTGACCCCTCCCTGGTCAGGTTAGGTAAGAGAAGCAGCTGGTCAATACTTCTCTCTTACTTCAACGTTTCTCTCCCTCTCTCTCTCCATTCCCTTTTCTCTAAAAATAAGTAAATAAAATCTTTTAAGAAATAAAATGAAATATATAATCAGGAAAACACTAGACATTAGCAGAAATAAAGAACTTGATATAATTCAGAAGCATTCATGTTAGCTGATACTTGATATGTTTGCTAAGCAAGACAATGAAGAGAATGAAACCTACAGAGAAAATACTAACAATTGTAAACACAGAGAATGCAAGATAGATTGATTGGGTACTGGAAATAGTGAGGGAAAACCCCATGGAAAGTGTATGATTGTCTAACCACTAAGCCCTACACCTGAAACCAATACAAAATAATATTGGAAGTCAACTGTAATTGAAACTAGAAGAAAAAGCATGAGAGGGGACACAGACACAACACCCTGCAGTGTGGTGTTTGGGGATAAAAGGAAAGCTAGACTCTCAAAACAGTGTTATCTCCACAAAGATTGATTGAGGAATGTCCTAGGAATTTTTGTTACAAATTTTGCAACAAGAATCTGGACATAAGTGGGAAAATATGGGAACATTATCTAGGTTGATGTTTCCTAAGTATCCACAAGCCTGACCACACAACATGCTCTGGACTTCAGTATCAGCTTGTTCAGATGATTGTGTAAATGACTCACCAGCACCTGAAGCTTACCATGTTCAAATTATCACTTTGATCACTTCATTTTAAACCATATGCTCTAAAATGCCAAAAAAGAAAATTTCATGGCTACTAGCCCAATTGCAGAAAGGAAAAATCCCAGAACTCTTCCTTGGCTGATTCCCCCAACCTATTGTTCCCTAATACCTATTTTACACAATTCATACTGTACATTAGGGTAGGGATTGCATCTTGTTTCTGCTCCCAACTGTTAAATTTGCATCTACATCCAGATTCTCCACTTTGTCCCAATCAGCATTAACGTTCACCAAAAATCATAGAATTGCTTAACTCATTTTTTAAAAAGTTCCACTAATAACTCCTACCCCTTTCCAATTCTATCATTTATTGTCATTGTTACAGCAAAAAGTTGTTATTCATCTACCTTAAAATTTCTCAGTGGCTTACAATTCACTTAGAATACAATCCAGATGTTGTAATCTACATTATTTGATTTGACTGATGCTCTACCTACTCATTATTATCCAGTCACCCTGGCTTCCATTAGGTTTCCCCTCAAAAACAAATAACAAAAACCTGAGTTATTTTCTCTCCTTGAACAGGACTCCCGCCTGGAATCCTGGAATAGTCTTCCTGTAATTTTTTTAATAGTGGGTTTCATCACATGTGTTATGTTTCACTCACATGTCACCCTCTCAGAGTTTCTTTCCCATAACACCCCTTGTGAAATAATTCTTCCAGGTTGCTCTGATGCATCTTCTTGTTTAATTACTTATGACACTTACTATACTCTGCAATGATCTTGTTTATATGTTTCTTTGTCAACCTTCTGTCTCTTCCTTATTATTGACATAGAAAGTCCATGATGTGAGAAACAAGTAATTTATCTGAAGTTTGAACATTTCCTGGTACACATAAGACATCAGCAAATACTTGGTGAAAAATAAGTAAATAAATAAGTAAATTAAAGAAATCAAGGGAGGACTTATATTTGGTGTCAGAAGCAAACAGATATTAAACAAACACAACAAACAAGTACTAATAATCTATTAGATGTTATTTTTTAATCTGGTAACTTTCTTTTTATTTTATTTTTTAAATATATTTTATTGATTATGCCATTACAGTTCTATTTCCCCCTTCATTCCCCTACACCCTGCAGACCCCCCTCTCCCACCATTCCCCCCCTTTAGTTTATGACCACATGTCTCAAGTTCTTTAGATTCTATATTTCCCATGCTATTCTTGCCCTCCCCCCTATCTATTTTCTTCCTACCTTCTATCCTACTTATTTTTTGTACCTTCTCCCCCCTTCTCATTTTCCCCCTCCCCTGTTGCTAACCCTCCAGGTGATCTTCATTTCTATGGTTCTGCTCCTGATCTAGCTGTCCTCTTAGTTTGCTATTTGTTTTAGGTGTGGTTCTTAATAACTGAGTTGGCTGTCTTTTCACTGTTTATCTTTTTTATCTTCTTTTTCTTAGGTAAGTCCCTTTAACATTTCCTATAATAAGGGCTTGGTGATGATGAATTCCTTGAATGTGACCTTATCTGAGAAGCACTTGATCTGTCCTTCCATTCTAAATGAAAGCTTTGCTGGATAGATCAATCTTGGATGTAAGTCTTTGGATTTCATGACTTGGAATACCTCTTTCCAGCCCCTTCTTGCCTGTAAGGTCTCTTTTGAGAAATCAGCTGACAGTCTAATGGGAACTCCTTTGTAGGTGACTGCCCCCTTATCTCTTGCTGCTTCTAGAATTCTCTCTTTCATTTTAATCTTGGCTAATATAATTCTGATGTGCCTTGGTGTGTTCCTTCTTGGGTCCAAGTTCTTTGGGACTCTCTGAGATTCCTGGATTTCCTGGAAGTCGATTTCCTTTGCCAGATTGGGGAAATTCTCCTTTCTTATTTGTTCAAATAAGTTTTCCATTCGTGGCTGTTCCTCTTCCCCTTCTGGTACCCCTATAATTTGAATGTTGGAATGTTTAAAGATGTCCTGGAGGTTCCATTTTTTTGAATTCTTGTTTCTTCATCCTTTTCTGTTAGGTCATTTTTTTTCTCCTTCTGGTCCACTCCTTTGATTTGAGTCCCAGTTTCCTTTCCATTACTATTGGTTTCCTGTGCATTTCCATTCATTTCAATTAGTTTATCCTTCATATGTTCCTCTAATTTGTGACTAAAATCAACCAGTTCTGTGAGCATCCTGATCACCAGTGTTTTGAACTGTGCATCTGAAAGTTTAGCTATTTCTTCATCGCTTAGATTTATTGGCTCTGGGGCTCTGAGTTGTTCTTGAGCCATGTTTTGATCTGTTTGTTCCTCTTATGGACGAGGAGGTGATTACCACGGCAGGGCCACCCAGGTCGCTGGTTTGTGATGCTGTATGTGGGGGCGAGTCAGAGAGGGATAATGGCGGTCCCCTCTGCCACTTTCCTCCACTGGGGCCTGCAAGATCTGTCTCACCGCGTCGCTCCTTCACCAGTTTATCTGCGCTAGAATGTGTGACTCTGGTCAGCTTTCAGTGAGTCCACCGCCTTGGGCCCTCAGTGGGTCCACCCACTTCTCCACACCTGGGATCCGCCCATGGCTGCTGGAGCACCTGGGTCAAGGGCCCGGGTTGGTCTGGTGGATCTTTCCTGCCCGACCCTGCTCTGCTACTGGCTCTGCCACTGGCTCTGCCCCTCTTACCAGTTTGGCTGAAGGGTTCCTTGTTGTCAGACTTCCACGTAGTTCAATTTTCTGTGGCTTGGCTGAGTTTTTGTTGCCAAAACTTTAAACTTGGTTTAAAGTTGGTTTGTTTGGTTTAAACTTGGTTTGTTTTTAAACTTGGTTGTGTGAGAAGGTGCAGTGCTTCCACCTACACCTCCATCTTGGTGGAAGTCATAGATGTTATTTTTGTTTCATTTCTCTAATTATTTTTATGCATCATTACAGAACAGTTTTCTATTTTTTATTTTATTTTTTATAGAGAGAGAGCATGTCAACAACTCTGAGCTTATACAGCTCAGCCACTTTTGACATATTGTCATTTTAAAAACTATTTAGGTATGATTGGATATAAAAAGCTGTACGGAGTTAATGTACAATACATGATTTGACAAATTTAAAGATAAATATGCATTACAGAAACCATCACTACAATAAACATCCATCACACCCAAAACTTGTCTCTTGTCTTCTTTATTATTATTATGATTACTATTTGCTATTATTTTATAATTATATATACTTCTGTAAGTATATGTAAAATTTAGCTAAACATTAGATTTTGTAACTTCAAAGCTGCAGATAAAAGACAATCATAGGGCTTCTTTGGACCAACTGCTTCCCATTTGTCCAATTGTGATGGGGAAAACCCCCAGTTGGCTTCGTTAGGAGCAGGTTAACATCCTTAATACAAAATTCTCTGAAAGAATATTCAGTCATATTATAATTATAGTGTGTGGATTAGAGGGAAAATACATGTAATATAATTATCACAGATCATTAAAATAAATATTTCCTAATATTACAACAATAAAAAATAACAAATATGTTAAAAATATTAAGAGAAAGATTAACTAAAATTAAGGCTAGATGTATCTTACCGAATTTTAAAATAATATTATGAAATCATATAAATAAAAGTACTGGTTAAACTAAAAACAGTGAAAAGCATGAGGATTTGCATAAACTTGTGGGACAAGAAGGAAAAGGAAGAGTGTCCAGTAAAGCACAGAAGGGATGGAATCTTCAGAGAAAAAATTTTAAACTGTAAAGATAATCATAACCTGTTAAATAAATCTGTAGACACACCTCTATGTATTTCTGTTTGAGTTAATTACACAGAAAATGAGTAAAAACAGTAAACAAATGTGGGTGGTAGAATATGCAAGTTCACTGTGCTAATAGAAGTTACAGAAGATAATAAAGAAAATGGGACAGAATAATGACTAACATCCACCCTGAAAAGAAAGCAAGAGTCTCTGACACAGAACTTGTAAGAAGATATTCCATCATTTCTGGAAAATTCCTCAAGTTTTTCTCATACTCAGTGCAAGGGACATAATATAAAATGTTTGTTTGCAAGCTAATAATATAGTCATAATTTAATATGATGGTAAAGAAGTAAATCTTCAAAGTTCATGATGCTGGATCATATGTTTAAATTGCCATACTTGCATTTTTTCTCTCTGAAATGATTGGAAAGCTTATGTATTTGACCTAGAACATTGAGTTTAATTACTGAGTTAGAATAATACATGATTCCTGAAATCTCTCCCAAGGAATTGCCCCTGCCATTTAAAGACAGTGCCAGGAAATAGTTCCTTAAACTCTCTAACCACTTTTCCTTTTCTTCTCCAAACAGATGACATCTAAACTTTTTCATGGCTCCTGAAAATTTCACCTGGGTCACTGAGTTTATTCTCACAGGGGTCTCAGACAGCCCAGAGCTCCAGATCCCACTCTTCTTTGTTTTCCTGGTCATCTATGGGCTGACCATGGCAGAGAACCTGGGCATCATCACCCTCACCAGTGTCGACTCTCAACTTCAGACTCCCATGTACTTTTTCCTCCAGCACTTGGCTGTGGTCAATCTTGGCAACTCTACTGTCATTGCCCCTAAAATGCTGATCAATTTTTTAGTAACAAAGAAAACCATCTCATACTATGAATGTGCAGCCCAACTGGGAGGGTTTTTGGTTTTCATTGTAGCTGAGGTTTCCATGTTGGCTGTCATGGCCTATGACCGGTATGTGGCCATTTGTAACCCCCTGCTCTACATGGTGGTTTTATCTCGCCAGGTCTGCCTTCTGCTCGTGTCCCTCACTTACCTCTACAGCTTTTCCACAGCTGTTGTGACATCATCTTCTGTGTTCTCTGTGTCTTACTGCTCTTCCAATGTAGTCAACCATTTCTACTGTGACACTGTCCCTCTGTTAGCACTGTCCTGCTCTGATACTTCCTTTCCAGAAATGGTCATTTTTGTATCTGCAGCTATAAACTTGGTTTGTTCTATGACCATAGTTCTAGTATCTTATTTCAACATTGTTCTATCTATTTTAAGAATACATTCATCAGAAGGAAGGAAAAAAGCCTTTTCCACATGTGCTTCACATATGACAGCAGTCATAGTTTTTTATGGGACACTATTATTCATGTATTTGCAGCCTCGAAGTAGCCATTCATTGGACACAGATAAAATGGCTTCTGTGTTTTACACACTTGTGATCCCCATGCTGAATCCCATGATCTATAGCCTGAGGAACAAAGATGTGAAGGCTGCCTTGAAGAGATTTCTGACCAATGTATGTTCTATTAAATCAATGTAACTTCAGAACCCTGTAAGGAAATGGAGAGATGGGTAAGATAGGCTGCCACTGTGTCAGAGAAAACAAAGGTCGGGGGATGACTTACAGGTTTTCAAGTAATCCTGGAAATTAAAACAGGCTAGGATTTGGAATTCAAAAATAAACTAAATGTCTGGTAGTTTAGAAATATACAGAAATATACACTTAGCAATATACAGAAATATACACTGAGAAACACACAGAAATACAAAGTTACTAAGTAACTTTACTTAGTAACTGCGTACTAAGTAACTTTGTTAAGGAGTATGCAGGTAGCTGGATTGAAAGAAGTATTTTTAGGAGTTAGGAGAATCTAAGTTAATAAACAATTAAATAAGTTAAAACTAAGCAATAATATATAGATGAGAGAAGTAAGTCGAACTTTCTTAGTCTTTTACTTCTTTTTTACTTTTGGACATGTTCTGGTACAATGGATCATTTTATCCTACAGAATCATAATTGTAGGTGACTAAAAACCTTCTTACAGCTAAGTCAGCAAACTTAAAGTGATAGTTTATTTAAAATAAAACTCCCTAACTCTTCCTTAATATCATTTCAATGAAAAAATATACAATACTAGTGAGTTCATATTCTATGTGCTAATACATGCTTGAAATGATTTTATTCTAATTCATATAATTTATACAACTGTTTAATGAAAGACACACAATTATCATCATTTAATATGCCTCATTCTGTGTACTATTTGATAAACTTTGTATATAAATTCTAAAAAGTTTTTCTTTTTAAGTATGAAATGTACTGCATTGTGATATTATTACATATTCAATGGACCATGTTTGTCGAAATTCCTTATGTCATTAGAGGGAAAATTTAATTGTTTCAGTTAAATTTTTGTTCTGTTTTCTGGTACTTTTGATCAGTCACTGTACCCTAAAATGTGTTCTACAACTTGGATTATAAAGATGTGAAAAGACTATATTTCAGACTTACCATATCAGAATTGAGTCAACCAATGTGATCATAAATCAATGGAGTACTATTATTCGTATAGTGCACTTAACCATGCTGAGCACTTCCAGTAAAGAAGAACAATAATCCTTCTTCAAATTAATTTACCAAAAATATGTAGAGCTCTAGATAAGCCATGTGCCTGATGCATGAAGACTATCCTAGAAAATATTGTATTTTATTCGGATCCTTGAGTATAGAGAGAATGATAAATGCTCAGTGCTTAATGATAAAGTGGATTAAGTCCATTAGAAGATCATGTACAAACTAACAATGCTATGAGTGCTACTTTATTTATAAGCATATTCTAAATATCTTTTCTACTCCTCAAAAGTTTCTTCATAAAACCATTAAGTAAGTACTCACAAATCTTACTTGTTTAAACCTCCTCTGACTGTGGATCAGACTACTTGGATTTCAGCAATTACTTGTCATATTTTTTTAAAAGACAATGTCTAGAGTAAATAGATGCCGAACAATGAATTTACTAATCTATAATTGTATAGACCTTAGTATTACATTTTACATAAAAAGGGCAATCTTGTTTAAAAATTACTATTTTAAAGGAAATGAGAGAAAGCAAATCTTCTTATACTGGCAATCAAAAGTGATATTGTTTTATGCCTAGCAACATGATGGCAGATGCAAAAACTGGCATCCAGGATGGAAAGGTCCAATGTCAATGAGAGAATGAGGTGGAGAACAGGTGGAAAGCATGAAGACATTTTGGTGCCCTTGTGCCCTGCGTTCTGTGTCTTCATAGCCTGTATAACATACATTATGTGTATGCATAGCCTAAATGTCTCTTAAGGACCACAGATTATCAGAAATACAATACTGGAATGTCATCTTACAATGATAAACAATATGGCACAAGAAGACTGTGTAGTGTTTCTGAATTGTGACTTGAGCATATTAACTATAGAGGGAGGCAAAAAAAAAATCAGAGACCAACATACCAGACTCATAAAACTGCTCTAAAAGCTTAGTTGTTTCTCATATTCAGTAGGGACTGACATCATTTATTGTTACCTACTTATGATGGCAGAGACAAACTACAAAGATATCAAGTATAAAACAGGAGTAAGATTATGACGCCCAAGGGAGGTGGGAGCAGGTAGAAGAGAGTATAGGGGGAATACGATAGAAGAAGACTTGACCTGGGGTGATGAACATACAATACAATGTACAGATTATGTTTTATAGAATTGTACACCTGAAACCTACATAATTTTATTAACCAATGTCGCCTCAATAAATTCAGTAGAAAAGAAAGATCATGACCCACAAAAAAGCAAAACGGAAACAATTTCTAAACTGGAGTTAAATGTCATTGCATTTTTTAAATATATTTTATTGATTATGCCATTACAGTTCTTCTATTTTTCCCCTTCATTCCCCTCCACCCTGCACACCCCCTCCCCAACCATTCCCCCCCCTTTAGTTTATAACCACTTGTCTCGAATTCTTTAGATTCTATGTTTCCCATACTATTCTTGCCCTCCCCCCTATCTATTTTATACCTGCCATCTATGCTACTTATTTTCTGTAACTTCTCCTCCATTCTCCTTCTCCCACTCCCCTGTTGCTAACCCTCCATGAGATCTTCATTTCTATGGTTCTGCTCCTGATCTAGCTCTCCTCTTAGTTTACTTAGGTGTGGTTGTTAATAACTGTGAGTTTGCTGTCCTTTCACCGTTCGTCTTTTTTATCGTCTTTTTCTTAGATAAGTTCCTTTAACATTTCATATAATAAGGGCTTGGTGATGATGAACTCCTTCAATTTGATATTATCTGAGAGGAACTTTATCTGCCCTTCCGTTCTAAATGAAAGCTTTCCTGGATAGAGCAATCTTGAATGTAGTTCCTTGCCTTTCATCACATTTTCTAAAACAAGAAGGTAAGAAAAGCTAAAAATCAAAAGTTTTGCATTACCTACTATGACAAGTTTTGAAACAAATATTTCATTCTGATTCATAAATTAATTTATGTGAAAAGACTTAATTAAAATAATGAAAATGATTTCACTCATATGTGGAATCTACTAAAGAAACTGAACTAACAAGCAAACAGAGACAGACTCACAGATGGACAGCAGATGACAGCTAGAGGGGAAGGTGGCTAGGGGTGGAGGGATTGAGTAAATAGGGAAAAGGGCTCATGGACATGGACAACAGTGTGATGATACTGGGGGGAGGGATTATAAAGGGACTTAATGGTAATGGAAAAACACAATGAAGGTTAAATTTTAAAAAATTAAGTGTACATTGCTAAACAAAAGAAACCAGCCTAAAAATACTATATTTATATGACACGCAGAAGGCGGAACTAAAAAGATGGTAAACAGATCTTTAATAATGCTTCCATGAAAAAACAAATTCTGAAAGTGATGTGTTATATGAAATTTGATGTCATCTGTACTGAAATAAAGTTCATGGACAGATTTGAGGTTCCCAAGATTGCATTTTTCTATTGTCATAATCATTTCCTAAGCATAAAAAAAATCTCTAATTTACCAGTAAGATAAGAGTTTTCCCTTAATTATATGTAGGCTCAAAGAGCTTGTCCAGAGACAAGACTAAGGTTTCTCAGACTTTTTTATTGTTTTCTGCTTTTAATATTGTACTATATATAATGATCAAGCATCCAATACCAAATCACAGCATTTTATTACAAGACACAAACAGAATAGACATTTAGCCAATTGTACCAGATATGTTTCCCAGGTGGACAGACTAGGAGAGGGGGGATAGAAAATGGTATATTTATTAAAGAGTTATCATCTGGAACATAGAGTTTAAACATATATATTCTTATCTTGATCATTACTTGTACAATTGATCTAGGTTGTGATTTCTAAGCATTTTCTATATTTTCTCTTTTAATCAAAGTGTCCTGTTAATATACTGTGAAAGAAAATGTAAGATTCTATCCCTCTCTTCCTCAGATTGTAACCAGTTTTATAATGAAAGATTTCTTTAAATGAAAAGTAAGGACAAATTTTAAATTTATAATCAGTATATAAAATCCACCCATTTTTTCCCAACACACTAATTTGACAATATATTTCTTATTCATCATCTAGTTTGGAGTGAGTAGGCTGCCAGTTAATGCACGAAACCTTTATTTACCAAATGTCTAGTGCACGCAGCATGGAGGGGCAGCCCTTGGAGAAATTAGATACACATTTCACAGAAAGCTATCTGTCAAAAATTTTCTAAAGTCTTATCTGCTTTTAAAAGCAAAATCTGAAGACTGACATTGATAATCTACAACAAAAATACTTTTAAAAATAATTACGATATTTTAAGAGTTAGGAGAATCTTAGAGCAATAGTGATACTCCAGGCAGAGCCATAGATACAAAGTTCTTCAAAAACGAGGAGTGAGATGAATAAAGCTTCAGCTTTCCTCCGCATCCCAGTGGAGCTGGGCCTGTACTTTTCCTGATGATGCTGCTTGCATCATGCTTTGAGGTAAGATCCTTTGGGACAGAGACATCGACAAAACCATGGAGTCATCTGCTAACCAGCTCCATTATGAGGAGAAACAGGAGCACCCTCTATCCAGGTAGGTTCATGAGTATATTTTTAAATGGTGGCTTTCACTCACAGACGTGTAACAACATTGCTACAGTAGCTGAAGATGAAAATTTAAAAATTAAAGGTTAAATACAATGGACTAGGATAAACAAGTTTGAAGTACATTTTGCAAGTTAAAGATAAAAAGTGTTTTCTCTGATTTTATATTTGTCTTAATGAAAGTATCATCTAGGTTTAAAACTGAAACAAAGTGAACAGTTAATCTCCTCAAATCACTTTTTACATATGTAGCTAAGTTGAGTTTCAATACATTCTAGTGATTTTCCCAAGTTCACGTGTAGTTAATTAAAGTCAGAACCAGGTCTAGAACTTAAGGTTGAATAAATACATTATTGTATTCATATATTTAGGATTTATAGAAATTATACATGTACATAATTCCATTTTTTGCATGTTCTCTATTGGAAATTTTTTTTGCTTTAATTATTTCCCTAGTGCTTTCAATAATGTTTTCCCAGGGAAACATTATCTCTAGCACATCTCTCCTCAAAGTCTTCAAGTTACAGGGCCTCCCTTCAGACATTCCCTCTGTATCCAGCACTTAACCCCATCAGATTTTGGAGCTCACTAGTCTCAACCTGTTTGATTGCTATCTTTTTCTCTTTGCACTGTAAGCTTCTGGGGGGCTGAATTCTGACCATTATTTGTTGTCACCTCAAAACCCAGAAAAATATTTAATACATAAGAAATAGTCCATCAAGATTCTATTTTAAATATTTCATCTTTATTGTGTTCTCTCCATTACCATTTAGTACTCTTATACCCCCTCCACCCAGCAATCATCACACTATTGTCCATGTCCATGAGTCTTTCTTCCTTTTTGCTTAGTCCTTCCAGCCACTAACCACCCCACTAGCTGTCATTCTGCCCTCCATCTATGTGTGAGTCTGTCTCAATTTTCTATTCAATGCATACAAAATTGCAAATGAGGTATTGACTTATGTTTCTCATATATGTTAGCTATAAATGTATATAAATCTAAATATATACATATATATACTTAGATTACACGAAATAAAAATTCCGGTTTAGAATCTCTAAGGAAGTTTGGCATATGACTGACCAAATTAGAAACTATGTCAAACCATGCTTTCTAGATTGATAATAGGTAGAGTTTTTACTCAGAATTAGTGGCAACTGTGTTAGACAAAGGTCATCACTGTGTTCCTACGGATATTTCACAAAGTAAAGAATATGACCTAAAAATGAGGAAAAAATATTTAAATATAATTATCATAATATCAATCTTAATCTTAAATTAATCTTTTATTCTATATTACCTAACATTTGGAAGAGACCACAATAGTTAGTAAGTAAGTAAGTAAATGAATAAATAAAGCAGCCTGACCCTCAATCATAAAGTGTTTAACATCTATCCAGGGAAGCAATATGGAAACTGGTGGTTGTTATAAATCTGAGGAGAAATATAAGTGAAGTATGTCTACAGTGATTCTAGAACACAAATATAAGCTATGGTAACTCAGCATGGGAAGTAGTTCTTTAAAGAAGAAGTGATATTGCAGCAGGCCTTAAAAGATAGACAGAATTCTCACTTCAACTATGTTTTTTGAGAGGGAAAGGGACTAGGAATGGTGAGGACAAAATTAGAGAAGCATAGAAGGGGATGTTGTTATCAGCAAATGGAGACCAGTTACATTAATTGTACCAGTGGAAGTCCTCTAATGTCAGAAGAGTGGCGTGGAGTTGGGGTTATAAAATTGTTCAGGGACAAGACTGTGAAAAGTCCCACATGCCTTCAAATGTAACTCATGCTTTATTTATTATAAATCAAAATGGTTAGTGTGTATCAATGTCAGAGATTCTTGTTGTGGAAGTAGAAAAGACAAATGAGAGAAAAACAAATGAGAAAAATATAGAAAATTTGAATAAAGCTTTCTTTCTTTCCAGCTTAGTCTATGGTCTGCTTTTTCAGGGCTCTATCTTCAGACTCTAGTGTCTGGAAATTAACAGTTCTAATACATATTACTTGATAAGAAAATGAATAATTTGAAATAGGCTCCTAAGGAGGCAGCAATTAGGCATAAACAAGACAAATGTCAAGGACAGAACATGCAGATCAAGTGGGGCATCTCTCCTGGAGCTACTTATAAGTCAATTCCTTATCTACTTGTATTGGTGGAAATGGTGATGGTGTTCTGTGGGAAAAGTATAGCTTTTGAAACTGTGTAACTACTAGTAAATCGTGAATTCATTTTTTAAAAATCTATTTGAGTACTATTTGACATAAATAAAACAGAACAGAACATAGTAGAGCACAAAAGAGCATACAGAATAAGTGTTCCTAATAGCATTAGGACATGTGGAATTCTGTCTGCACAGGTACAATGGCATCTGGCAAAATGATGCCACTGCAGATTTGCCTTCCTTTGTGCTATGTCTGTTAACATGTTTTAGTAAAACAAAAGCTTACGCATTTTAACAAGGCAGCTTATAGTTTTAAATACTTCACTGAATAAGACCTTTGAATAGAAGCCAAGGCAATGGGGACTGTTCTACAGCAACCACCTTTGCACACACAATGGATTTGGGAGAAGAGAGGTGTGCCTGCCCCACACACATCTCTGTCTGCTCTCCATCCTGTGCCCAGAATACCAGTCTGATACCACTCTCTGTTAGCAACAAAATCTCTACAAAGTGTTAAAATATAAAAACACCATGTATGGCAATGGCAACTTGAATTTCCCTCTTTTCTCTACTTCCTCATGTAGATACCTTAAGGAGATATGACACAGACCAACTGCACCCAAGTAAAGGAGTTCATTCTCACGGGCCTCACAAACCAAAAGGAGTTGAAGATGCCTCTCTTTGTGGTTTTTTTAACTATCTACCTCTTCACAGCAGTAGGCAACCTGGGTTTAATTTTAATCATAAGAACAGATGCAAGACTCAACACACCAATGTATTTCTTCCTTAGCAACCTGGCTTTTGTCGATTTTTGTTATGCATCAGTCATTACACCCAAAATGCTTGGCAACTTCTTGTACAAACAAAATACAATTTCATTCAATGAGTGTGCTATTCAATTAGGCTGTTTCCTCACTTTCATGGTATCTGAGTGTTTGCTACTTGCTTCCATGGCCTATGACAGATATGTGGCCATCTGTAACCCTCTCCTCTACATGGTTGTAATGTCCCCAGGGATCTGCATTCAGCTTGTGGCTGTCCCCTATAGCTATAGCTTCTTAATGGCACTATTTCATACCATCCTCACCTTTCGTCTCTCCTACTGCCACTCTAATGTCATCAATCATTTCTACTGTGATGACATGCCCCTCCTCAGGCTAACTTGCTCAGACACTCATTCCAAACAGCTATGGATCTTTGCCTGTGCTGGTATTACATTCATTTCCTCTGTTCTAATTGTCTTTGTCTCCTATGTGTATATTATTTCTGCCATCCTGAGGATCCGCTCTGCTGAGGGCAGGCGCAAGGCTTTCTCCACATGTGGCTCCCACATGCTGGCAGTCACCATATTCTATGGGACCCTGATCTTTATGTACTTACAGCCAAGCTCTAACCATTCCCTTGACACAGATAAGATGGCCTCTGTCTTCTACACAGTGATCATTCCTATGCTGAACCCCTTGATCTACAGCCTTCGGAACAAGGATGTAAAAAACGCCCTGAAAAAAGTCACCATCAGTAGAAAGAAACCAGGCTTCTGTGTTCCTGAAGTTTAAAAAGTTATTTGACTATACGGAAGTGTCTTGTCCTTTATGATCTGTTTTCTTTTTTAGTAATCAAACTAGCAGAGTGTCTTATCTTCAGTTGGTTCTCAGTAAAGATTTATTCTCTGCAAACTGAACTCATTCTCCAAATTCTTTGTAAGCCAGTTTGGCTTAAAATAATAATTTATGTGTAGCAAGTATCACAAGAATTTACATTGTGTTATTGCTCAAGTAAAAGAAAATTACATATTAAAATTTCATGATCTCATCTGTTAGTTACATAACTAGTTGCTGGACAAGAATAGACAAAGTGAAGGCTCTTGGAATACCAAGTTTAGGCTTTTAAGAGTATTTAAATAATATATTTATGAATGCTTTGATAATATATTTCAAATTAAATGCCAAGGGACCACTCCAAACTAATGGTGTCAACCAGGAGTGATTCTTCCCCCAGGGGACACTGGGCAATGTCTGAAAACAGTACTGATATTCATCATGACAAGGCGTATAAAGGACAACTTTTGATCTCTAGAGGGTTGAGGCTGGAGTGTTGCTACTTGACCTACCGGGTGCAGGAAAGCCTCTCACACAAAAACTTATCCAGCCCAAAACAGTTGCAGTGCCAAGGTTGAGAAAGCCTGCCCTAAACAATTGTTTCCTAAAAATTACTGGGGCGATAATCTCATTCTAAAGGGGAAGCTGTACCTGTACTGTTCCTCAAAACCAGAGACAATGTTAATTGGTCCCCAGCCTGCCTTGGGATCCCTGTGGGTTGTGCACTGTAATTTTTCTGATGATTTTACTTGCATCAAACTCTTAAGTGTGATCCCTGGAGATAGAGTCTCTGACAAAACCTAGCAGTCTGTTGCTGCCAAAACCCATTTGGAGAAGAAGTAGGAATGCCAATTACTCAGGTAGATTCATAGACTGTATTTTAAATTTGGAATCAAGTTAGGTATTTTTGAAAAAAATTAGAACAGAATATTTTTAATAAAACACTTTGAAGGCATATTTTCTGAAAATAGGGTAAGGAGTATTCTTTCTAATGTTATTTCTGTATATATGATATTACATAAAATATAGCTCTTATTAGTTTGAAATGAAAATGAGACTTGAGCTCTCCAAGATAGAATTTATTATACTGTTTGGATAAGTTAGGCACCAAGTTCACTAGACTGTAATCTATACCAAAGCTCTTCTTATTTTTGCAAAAGCTAATAATTTTACCTATGATGAAAAGAGAAAATATTGAAACCAAATCATCAATATGTCCCTTAATACGCTGAACATATATAAAGGACATTAATTATGAGTTAGGGGGATGAATATTAAAAGATTATTACAACAATTAATCTTTAACTCTCCATTACCAAGTATCTACAAGGGGCTATATTAGGAAATGTTTGAAAAGTCATGGCTTCTCCCCATGAAGTCTACATTCTATAAAGAGAAGAAATGTGGAAACAGATGGCTGCTATACGTATGAAATGTTATGGAAATGAGTTATGTGTAAAACATTCCTTGAGCACAAAGAGGAAAACTGTTAGATATTACAGCCTGGGAATTATAAATGAGGGAGGTTTTTATAGGAGAGCTGGGATTTTGGTAGGCCTTGAAGAATAATTTGTTTTCCCTTCAACTCTTCATTCTCCATATACCTGGTAGAGATGAGAATAGAAATAAGCATTTATGAAAGTAGGGAAACTTCTAAGGGCATGTAGTAATTAGAGACTGCAAAACAATTGTTCTGATTAGATTACTGAATGTTGGTTGTGGCAGATGAGAAGAGATATGAGTATAATTTAAATACAAAAATTATATTCAATATTTTATAATTTTTAAAAATAAATATCTGGGTTGGATGGTAAAAGGATGAATACAATGGGCTTTCAAGTTATTTGCACACATGTGCCTCGAGATCAGGGGAGATGACTCGCTGAAGGTCTTAGAGCTGCCAAGCAGGGAAGCCTTTCCTGTGATCTTGGGACTTGGAAACCAAACTTCCAGTCAAGCAGTTACTTGTTTGTTTCTAAATGAATTTTAAGTATTTGTGGGATCACAGTTTAAGCTTTTAAAATCTTTAATGTCCTACCTATTGCATGATGGTAATTGGCAGCAATGATCAATATTAGTGTATTCATTGTCTTCAGATAAATGCTCAAAAGTGGAACTGCCGGATCATATGGTAGTTATGTTCTCCACTTGTTTGAGGAAACTCCATACTGTTTTCTTTAGTGCTTATAGCAATTTACATTCCATCAGTAGTGCACATGTTCTCTTTTCTCTACATTCTTGCCAACCCTTGTTATTTCTTCTCTTTTTGATAATAGCTCTTCTAACAGGTGTGAGGAGATAGCTCATTGTGGCTTTGATTTGCATTTCCCGGATGACTAGTGAGGTTGAGCATCTTTTCATGTGCCTATTAGCCATCTGCATGTTTTCTTTGGAAAAATGTCTAGCATTTGGATCTTCTGCCCATTTTTAATTGAATTATTTAGATGCTTTTTCTTTTGCTATTGAGTTGTATGAGTTCTTTACATATTTTGGTGGATATCAAACCCTTATCATATATATGATTTAAAAAATCTTTTCTCTCATATAACAGGTTGCATGAGAACTTTCTGAGATCACCTGAGCAAGAGATGCTGCACATAAAGGCCATTAGTCATTGAAAAGACAGGGAATATTAGTTCATTACCTCTCCTATATACCAAGTCATGTCCATTGTGTACAAAGCAAGTTATTATTAGTTTCTGCAAATGTGTATTTAATTTTTATAGGATAAAGAGAAAGGTGACAATGACATTATGAATTTAGTAATGGAATCTTTATTTCTTATGTATTATTACCCTGTCCTAAACCAAAGTTTACATTAATGGTCATATTCCATTTATGAACAACAGCCCAAAATACATGTAAAGAATATAAAGAGATTTCATTTAAATTAATATAGTCTAGAAATAAAAATTAACATAAAATGTAAGGCAAAACTATGTTTATAAATGCACTACCAAGTGGTAGAATTCATATATATCTATATAAATCTATTAGAAAGGAGATACCACTTTTATTTCAACTAAGCAGATGTTTTTAAAACGTGCTGAGGATCTTCATTGCTTTTGGTCAGGAGAGATGCTGCTTTACACATAAAGCTGTCCATGAAATAGTATAACAAGAAGCATTTGGAGAAACTGAGGCATGAGGGGACAGAATAAACTGGGCATGTTGAGAATATAGTGGTGGGTGAGCTCCTGCATCAGAAATACACAAGGTTGAACTCCAGCTGTGCCAGCGACTCCCTGTCTGAGCTCACTCCAGGACTTATCCTCTCAGAGACAGCTCTCCCTCATCTGTAAAACTGACATAGTAAGCCAGAAAATAAAGAAACACCTGTGAAACATGTTACTGCGTTTTTCATAAAGTTATCCATTTTGAGTATTTGCTTTATACACACAATTAAGAGGATTGTGTAGCAACCAAAATCGGTGAGCTCTCCACAGTAAGGAATGAGTGTAGAGCAGACAGCATTCTGCATCTGTCAGCATGGCTGCAATGTGGGCTTTATAAAACGGGCACAGTGACGGGTTTGTCAGAGCAATGTCACTGCAGAAGATTCCTTTTTTGTGTGTGTTGTTAATGTTAAGACTCTTAAAATACCAATCATAGTTTCCAAGTTTTGATTAATTAATATTAAATTTTAAATAATGTAATACTCAAGAGCTTGGAAAAGAGAGCCAGTCTGGACTAAATCTTACCATACAGCTCAACTTTATAAATGCAGTTGATGTGGGTGAAAGAAATAAGTCTTTCCTCTAAAATATCTACTTTTTCACTTTGTCTCATCCCAGAGTCCAAGTATTGTACTAATCATTTTAATACTAGTATTTTCACATTAGTAATACAATTGATCTTCAGTATGCTAAGGTTTAAAAACATTATTAAGGTTGAAAGGTTAATTTAATTAATATGGATTCTCCTCTCTCCATCCAGACACAATGAAATCCATGGCCCAGATTAATTGCACTCAGGTTAAGGAGTTCATTCTCATGGGCCTCACAGATCGTTAGGACTTGAAGATGCCTCTCTTTATGGTTTTCTTATCTTTCTACCTCTTCACAGTAGTAGGCAACCTGGGTTTGATCCTTGTCATTAGAACAGATACAAGACTCAACACACCAATGTATTTCTTCCTTAGCAACCTGGCTTTTGTCGATTTTTGTTATACTTCTGCCATTACATGCAAAATGCTTGGGAATTTCTTGTACAAACTAAATGTTATCTCCTTCAATGCCTGTACTGCTCAGTTAGGCTGTTTCCTGGCATTCATGACAAGTTGAATGCTTGCTACTTGCTTCCATGGCCTATGACAGATATGTGGCCATTTGTAACCCTCTCTTCTACATGGTTGTAATGTCCCCAGGGGTCTGCATTCAGCTTGTGGCTGTCCCCTATACTTATAGCATCCTAACGGCACTATTTCATACCGTCCTCACCTTTCATCTCTCCTATTGCCACTCTAATGTCATCAATCATTTCTACTGTGATGACATGCCCCTCCTCAAGCTAACTCACTCAGACACTAGTTCCAAACAGCTATGGATCCTTGCCTGTGCTGGTATTACATGCTTTTCCTCTGTTCTGATTATTTTTGTCTCCTATGTGTATATTATTTCTGCCATCCTGAGGATCCGCTCTGCTGAGGGAAGATGCAAAGCCTTCTCCACTTGTAGCTCCCACATGCTGGCAGTCACCATATTCTATGGGACCCTGATCTTTATGTACTTACAGCCAAGCTCTAACCATTCCCTTGACACAGACAAGTTGGCCTCTGTCTTGTATACAGTGCTCATTCCTATGCTGAACCCCTTGATCTACAGCCTTCGGAACAAGGATGTAAAAAATGCCTTGAAGAAAGTTGTCATGAGTAGAGACAAGGCTTTTCTGTTCATGAAATTAAGAAAGTGACTTAAGCAAATAAAAAGTTTTCTACTTTCGGTCTAATGTTTTTACTCTCAAAAAATATCAGAATGTCTAGTCTTTTTGAAAAATTTTTGGGGGTTACATTTGTTAATAAGATTATATAGGTTTCAAGTGTGCGTTCCTATGATATATGATCTTCATACTGTCTTGTGTGTCCACCACCAACAGTCAAACCTTCTTCCATCACCATATATTTGCCCCCCTCTATGCTTTACTCCCTCTCTCACCACCCTGCCCTCTGGTAAGCACCATATTGTTGTCTGTGTCTATGAGTTTTTGTTTGTTTGTTTTTCTTGTTTGTCCATTTGCTGCATTTTTATATCCCACATATAAGTAAAATCAGATGGTTCTTAACATTTTTGTCTGACTTATTGGACTTAACATGATATTCTCAAGGTCTGTGTTGTTGCAAATGACAGTATATAAGATCTGTACTAGAAAAGTCCAGGCATTTTTAATAAAATGAGAATGGTTTGTGCAATATTGATGTAACCTGGCAACCAAGGAGAGTGAACTGGAATGCACATGCATGAACAATGACAACTTCACTGTACTAGTCGGGGGGGCAGTAGATGTTGTTTAGTGAGCATGTGTACTCTGTGGCCATCGCACTCAAAATGCCTGAGCAAGTAGAAAAATGAACGTGCATCAAATTTTGTGTTAAACTTGAACATTCCTCTGTGGAAACTATGCAAAATTCAGAAGGCCAAGCTATGGACACCTGGTGATTGACAGCTTCATCACAACAATGCATCCACTCATGCCTCACATCTCCTACAGTTTTTTGGCTAAACAGCAAACCACTCAGGTGATGAAACCTCACTGCAGCCCAAATTTGGTGCCCTATGATTTCTGGCTTTTTCCAAAATTGAAATCACCTGTGAACAGGAAGAAATTTCAGACCATTGAATAGATTCGGGAAAATATGATGAGGCAGCTAATGGTGATTGGAAAAACCGTGTGAGGTCCCAATGTGCCTACTCTGAAGGGAACTGAGGTGTCATTATCCTATGTACAATGTTTCTTGTATCATGGATCCTCTTCAATACATGTCTCTATTTTTCATAACATATGGCTGGATACCCTCTGGACAGACATTACATATATATAGATGTCATATCTCTTTTATCCAATCATCTTTCAAAGGATACTTTTGTTGTTTTCAAGTCCTTGTCTAATCTTAATATTTTATAAAGATGTTCTTTTAGAATAAAATTTCTAAAAGTAACAGTAACCATAAGGATTTATGACCATAACCTCATTTTTTAATGTAAAATGTATTAAGAAAAACAGTCTTAAGTTCATAAGAATGTATGCCAATTTCCTAATTTCTCAAATGAAAGAATGCACAAAAAGCCATTACCTGAATATTTAATTAGTTACAGACAGAACAGGGACCAATGTTCAGACTCTTTACTCCTGCAAAACCCCAAGTTCAAAATCCTCTGGTTGCATCAACAATATCCCAGACTATACAAACATACATAGTCTGAATATTTTTTCTGATTTGTTAGTGTCTTGAAAAAATAAGACAGTATAAAACTTTTTCATATTTATACAAGTAACAAATTATCTTCATTAAAGAGAATAGTACTACATCTTAACTTTATTTATATCATTAATTTAACATGTCTTTCTACTTACCTAGAAGTCTGGTTTGGTCTCAAAAGACTGTTTGAGAGAACTGCTTGTTTTTATACCTATGAGACTTCATTATATTCTTTTTAGTTTTCTTTAAAATATAATAATAATCTGATTCAAGAATATAATCCCAGGAGGACATCACTCATTCAAAATAAATATAGTCAAAATAATTGAAACATTAGATCATTTTTTCCAGGGACAAGGATCTTATGCAGTTATACCAGCAAACCTTGGGTAAGTTGCTTCTTGTTGATTAACTTGTAGCTTATAACACAATGAGCCCAGAAGACAATGCAGCCTAGTGAAAAACATACATGCTTCTTGTCACAGAATGGCTTTGGAGTATGTGTGGGCTTTCAGGAGCTTATCTATTAAATAAAACGTTCCTGAGTTTGAAGTCTACTTAACGATTGAACAACAGGGAAAAAGTAATACTAAATTGTAAGCATTAGCGTATCATCTTTTTTCTTTCCACAAGCTTAAAGACCTGAGTTCTCATCTCAATGCTAATAATGAATTTGAGGGAGCAATTGATAAGTGAGAATTACAACACACAGCTGATAGCTGTGATAGAGTTAGAGCTATGGATAGTTGAACATATGTTTCAAATAACTGCAATGATAACTTTACAATTTTTAATTACGCAGAAAATGGTTTCGAGTTTATGATTCATTCATACCACTTAATAATTTGTTTAAATCTAAGAGCCATAAGTATGCTTAATGACAAAAGACTAGAAAGGTGCTATTAATGCCCAGATAGATATTACCTTCAATTAAAAATATTTCTTAAAAAAATCTTAAATCAGGGTCCACTTTGATTTTCCTGTATATTTTGATGTATCATAGAGACACAGGGCTAGTCTGATCCACAGGTCTCAATGTCTCTTCCCTCATCTTTGATTTAAACATACTTACCTCCCATTTGATGATTTTAGTTGCTCCTAAATTATCACAAAGTTCCTATAGCGAATTTTGAGTCAGTATTCTATATACCAAATACCATAATTAAGTCGAGAGAATTCATAACCTCTCATCAGACTGCTGCATTCACTGTGTCGCAGCTGTTGTGTTAAAGAGCATGGATTCCGTGGAGCTTAACATGAATGTGAACCCCAGGTCTAACATCTGCTATATCAGGTCCCAGATAGTTTACTCCACTTATGCATGCCTGTTTCTGTCACAATATGAAGATAAAAACAATATCAGCTGCTAAATTTATTGTTATAGGATCAAAACAGATAATGGATAAAATATTGAATAACAAAAAATATTTTAAAGTGATCATTTTTAAATTTACAATAGTGTGATCAAGGCCAAGGGATTGGGGAGTGAGGGCTGGGTACAAGGGGGCAAATGAGTGGGGAGAATGGGAGACATCTGTGATAGTGTTGATAATAAAAAAAAAAGAATTTCCAGTTAAAACTGAAGACTTGCTATGTAACATTCATATAGAAGGAAAATTGTCGAGATTTTTACTTAAAATTAGATAATGATTTTATAAATTGTTTTTATCCTTTTTTGAGGACAAATTGTTTTCAATTAAAAAGTATTTCAAACTTACTAACAAATTAATTCACCTGTGGAATATACGACACTAAGACATTTCTCCCCAAAAATGTGGGATTATTTTTAGTGGTAAATAATTAGGAATAATTCATATTCACATGGGCACAAGTTATAGGACTACCAATATGAAAAGTTAATATGGAAATACTGACAAACAAAAAATTATAAAATAGCAATAAATATATACATGAGATTGAAATCAGTTTTCTCAAAATAGAATATAATGCACAATGTAAAGGATAAATAGAAAAGAAGGAAGAAAGGAAAGGAAAGAGAGAGGGATAAAAGATGAAGTAAGGAAGGAAGGGAAGAAAGAAGGGAAGAGTAAGGACCATGATATCACCTCATAGATGTAACTACAGTTAACTTTTCGGCATATAAGATTTGTGTATCTTTTTCTCTGTAAACATATAATCTATAAGTGACATGAATATAGAAGTCATTTATCACTATGTAACCTATTTAGCATGTTGCTCTTTTTTTTAACTTGTTGTATTGTGAACATTTTTAGTTTGGGTCATGATTATCTGAACTCTCAGTTGAGTTAAAATTTCTAATATTACACATAACATAGTATATAACTATAAGTTTTATTTAATTAATAATTTAACAGAGTTATTGACCATCTTCTTTCTATTAGATACTATTAGAAGTACGTGATTAAGCTGGGTATAAAATAAAAATATTATTGCTTAAAAATAACATTTTCAGGGTTAGGATGTGTTACAGACATGTTAACAATTGGTCACAACACAGTGTGGCAAGTGCTATAATAAAGCAATTGGAGAATACAAAAAGGTACATATGAGAGACTATTAACCTGGCCTGAAAAGTCATGAAAACCTCTAAGAGGAAGTGATTTAACAGAGTACAGAATGTTAAACAAAAAGAAAGTCAGGCAAAGGAAGTGGTGGCAAAAGACCACTTAGCCATAAGAAAAGATGAAATACTGCCATTCGTGACAACATGGTTTGACCTTAAGAATTTCATGCTAAGTGAATCAGTCAGAAAGGACTAAGAGCCATATGCTTTCACTCCTCTATGGGATATAAAATGGAAAGTCAGAAACACAGACAACAGTATGGTGATTACCGAAGGGAAGGGGGTGGGAGTGGCATGGTAGAAGGTAAAGGGGGGCAAATATATGGTGATGGAAGATGATTTGACTGTGGGTGGTGGGCACACGGTTCAATACAGAGATCACGTATCACAGTGATGTGCACTTGAAACCTATACGACCTTATTAACCAATTCCACACCAATAAATTTAATAAATTTTTTAAGTGAGCAGAGAATAAAGTGTGTATATAATGCTGGCCCACAATCTGAACAACTAAGGCAGTTTGGAATGTCTGCAATATAGACACTATATGAAGAATATCACAAGAGACCAAACTGATCTAAGAAGAAGGAACTAGATTTTCAAGAGTTACGTCAGCCTCATTAAAGAACATGGAATGTATCTTCAGGACAATGAGAAGACACTGAAGGTTTAATCAAGGGACTATAAGAATGAAGTTTGCATCTGTAAAAGTTTATAAATACAAGGAACAGAGAGCAGTAGAAAAGACTGGAGGCCAGAATGAAAGTTAGTCGTCAGTTGCAAAACCAAACCAAATAGTCATCGTGACTGGATCAAGGAACTGACTGAAGTGAACAGACTTGAAAAGTATATAAGGTATAAAGTTGTGAGGAATTGGGAACAAATTAAATATTGCCACGAGAAACAGAAAAGCATAGCAAAAAAACAGACTCTTGACTCAGAAAACTGAGTGGATAATGGGACCGTTCATTGACATAGAAAATATATATTTCAGGTCTTAACTACCAGATCCAAATGGAGATACCAAATTCTTTTCTGTATGTGATACTTCTGATGGACATATAGAATGCCTAAGTGGTAACTTCTGGGAGGCATTTAGATGTACAAAAATTGAATGAGTGAAAGAAATCAGGAATAGAAATATAGAGAGAGAGATGCCTATTGAGGACATAACATGGGATAAGACCACTGAACCAGAAGGTGTAAGAAAGGAAAGTGGGGGCTTTGGAACAAGCTTGAAGGACATGTATAATCTGTGGATAATAAAAGCAGAGCCTCGAAGGTAAAGACTTAAATGCATAGGTAATAAACTCAGAGACTACTTTGTTCTGTAAACCAAAGTTGTATTCAGATGAGTTCATCGCTGCCAAGTCGCCAAAGAAAAAGAAGCTTTATTGGATTTGGTGATAGGGAAGCTGATATTAAACTTGGTGAGGAGATTTCTTTGTTTAATGGGAAAGGAAAATGGATTATACTTGGTTACATTATAAATAGATTGAGAAATTTTGGGTAGATGTGTGTTCTGAGATGTTTGGTTGAACAGTGGAAAAGGAAGAGAAAAGATAAAGGAGTAACCAAGATAAAGTTTCCAAGATGTCAATCAAAATTTAAGGAGAGTGGATGCTTTTCATATTTTCTTTCTTACACGCTTTTTAATTGTATATCATTGTTTATGCTTTTACAGTGGTCCCCACTTTTCCACCTTTGCCTATATCTTCACCATCTATGGGGTGCATGTGAAGTTATCAGAGACAGTGTAAATGATAAAAGGAAATCAAGTTAATTATCTTCAGCTCTGTTTAGGAAAGAAGAGGATAATTTTAATTTCACTATCTTTTAAGCATTCCAAATCCAGTTTGGATTTATAAAAATGTTCTGTGAAATTTAGTTCTTCTAAATGTTGTCCAAATGTTTGCCATTCACTTTAGACCATTTAGATACTTGAAGATAGACACTAAAATGGATACAGAGATTAGATCAGATCACAGGCAGGAGTAGGGAGGGGCCATAAGAGGAAGTTACTGGAGGCAACCGTAAACAGCCTAGGAAGGGACTGGAAGCTGAATGCCTCCAGAGCATATGGAATTATGGGCCAGAAGATTTAAAATAAAAGGACGGCAGAGAGTGGCCCTCGGGCTCTCTTCCTTGAGGATATCTGGATGGTCCTACTTCGACTGCCTGAGTTTTCCAAAGGATGGTATCTCGGATGGGAGAAGAAACTCTGGGTGCAGTGTAAGGTCAGGCTGGTCTGGCAGGAAGAAGGTGGTGGGTTATTCTCCTTTAGATGTTTTAGAGGGGACAGGCTCTGAGGCAGAAGCTTACCATTCTTCCAAACTTCTGTGTCCTCTGTATCTTATGTTGTTTTAGTTTGTAAACAAATCCTATAGAAATAATAAAATTAAAAACTATCAGGGGTAATGAGAGGGGAACTCAGGACTTAGAGTTCAGCCTACCTTGATAGGTTTAAGTGATTAAAGCTGTAACTAAAGAGTTAAAGAATTTAATTGGTAGGCTTAGGTGACTAATGCATGTGAAAAGTTGTTTTATTACCAAACCTTTGACTCTGAAATTTTTCCCAGAAGGTGGTGGTGGGCAGCAAGACCCCACTTGCTCTCATGTAACAAAATAATGTTTCTTCATCATTTACAGTTGTTTTACAATCTAAAAAATTATTCACTGCTGTTTATTTTGCCAAAAGACATAGCTAGAAAATCCACAATCCTATTTTTCCTCAATGTCAATATTATATGTGAATTTTAAATAATAAAATGAGGAAGAAGAAAATAAATTGACTATAACAAATAGGATGCCTGAAAATAGTGTTAATATTTTCATTAAATTTATTAGTGACATTGGTTAATAAGAGTATATTGGTTTCTAGTGTACAATTTTGTGATACTTTCTCTGTATGTGGTATTGTGTTCCCACCACCCAAAGTAAAATCTTCTTCTGTCAACATATATTGTATATGACCCCCTTTACCATGAACTATCCCCCAAACTCCTTCTTCCTGACAACCACCATACTGTTGTCTGAGTCTATGAGTTTATTTATTTTTCTTATTTGTTCATTTGTTGCTTTTAGTTTTATATCCCGTGTATGAGTGAAATGATTTGTTGTTGTTGTTGTTTTACTTTTTCTGTTTTCATTTAGCATGATATTCTCAAGGTCCATCCGTGTTGTCACAAATGTCAACGTTACATCTTTCCTTATGGCTGAGCAGTATTGTACATATGCACCACCTCCTCTTTGTCCAGTCATCTAGTGAAGGATACTTCAGTTGTACCCATGTCTTAGCCACTATGAATAATGTTGCAATGAACATCAGGGTGTATATATCTCTGTGAATAAATGTTTTCAAAATTTTTGGAAGAGGGGTTACTGGGTTATATGATAATTCTATTCTTAATTTTTTGAGGCACCTCCAACTGCACCAGTTTGCATTCTCACCAGCAGTGAGTGAGGGTTCCTTTTTTCCCACAGACCCTCCAACATATATTACTTATCTTCTTGATTATAGGAATTCTAAGCGGTGTGAGGTGATATCTCATTGCAGTTTTCATTTGTATTTCCCTATAGCTACAGAAGTTGAGCATCTTTTCATTTATCAATTATCCATTATGTCTTCATGGGAGAGGGGCTTGTTCAGGTCCTCTGCAATTTTTTAATTGGGTTATTTGTTTGTTTAGTGTTGAGTTCAATTAGTTCTTTTTTTTTAATATTAAATTTTATTTAGTTACTTTTCAAGTACATTTTTTTTAATCTATTTCTCCCTTCCCACCCCACCCCCCTGCCCTGTCTCCCCCCTCCCTCCCATTCCCCCCCCCCCAGGTCCTCATCTCTGTGTCTTTCATACTTGTTCCTCAAAATCCCTCCCCCTTTTTCCCCTTAAGTTCCTTTCCCTCTCCCCTCTGGTCGCTGCCCACTTGTTCTCTATTTCAGTGTCTTTGTTTTTATTCTGTTTGCTTGTTTGTTTTATTCTTTAGCTTCCTGTCAAAGGTGAGAGCATATGGCATTTGTCCTTATATTTTTGATAGCAACCCTTTGTTGAATCTGTTTACTATGACTTTTATTTTATATCTCCCACACCTAATTTTAGTAATTTTTAATATTCTTAAGAAATCATGAAATGATCATTTTATGAGATAAATTTAAGGCTTAAACAATCATTTTTATATGTGCTTTCCAAACCACTTACACTCTTACTGTTCTTTTTTCTTTATATTTGAAGAAAAATACAGTACAGACTTTTCTATTATATCGATTGTAAAATTTTAATTGAAAGAAAAAAATTTAATCCTTTTTTTTTACAGTGGATTTTTCTATCTTGGAATTTCTGCCTGGACCATATTCTTTTCAACTGAAATCATAAGTAACAGCCACACCTTGTTCAGAGTGCCTATTAAAAGTCTGTTTTGAGTGAATTTAACATAACAGGGCCCTGCCCCACATTTAATTGATTATATCTTAACAAAGTCAAGATTATTCAGAGCTTGTGCTCCAAAGGAGTTTATTGTAGAATTGTTTTTTTTTTAACAGCAAAAGGAAATCATTCAGTAGTCACTGAGTTTATCCTGTTGGGCCTAACAGATAATCCAGAACTTCAAGTCATTCTCTTTTGTGTATTCTTACTGATTTACTTAGTTACTACCTTGGGTTCTGGGTTTGATTGTGCTAATTCAGGTCAGTCCCCAGCTTCACACACCTATGTATTTTTTCCTCTGTTATCTGGCTTTTGTTGATTTCTATGGTGCCTCCGCCATCACACCAAACACCCTTGTGAACTCCCTACGTGAAATTAAATGTATGTCATTTTATGCATGTGCCACTCAAGTGTGTTGCTTTATCACATTTTCAGTTTGCAAATTGTTCATGCTCTCTGTCACGGCATATGATTGGTACATGGCTATCTGCAACCCTCTATATAGTTCTCATGCCGAGGAAACTCTGCATTCAAATGGTCACTAGCTCTTATATTTATGGATTGACTGTGGGAATCATACAAGCAGTGGCGACATTCCACATGTCTTTCTGTGACTCTAATGTGGTCATCCAGTTTTACTGTGATGATGTTCCCTTGATTGCTCTGGCCTGTTCTGATGTTGTTCATCATTGCTGGGTTCAATATTTTCTGTTCTCTTACCATTGTTCTTGTATCCTATGTATTCATTCTCTTTGCCATCTCAAGGATCCGTTCTGCTGTAGGAAGACAGAAAGCCTTTTCTACCTGTGCTTCTCACCTGTTTTCTATTACTATATATTATGGAACCCTCAGTTTTATGTACCTTCAGACCAAGTCAAGCCACTCACTAAATAAAGACAAATTGACCTCAGTGTTCTATGCAGTGGTGATTCCCATGCTAAACCCATTGATCTACAGCTTGGGGAATCAGGAGGTAAAAAATGCTTTGAAAAAAATTATTGAAAAGATATGTTATAGTAATTAATAATGATTTATGTTATAACTAAAGAAATGCTGGATATGAATTTAGGGAATTTCAAATCAAGGCTTGTACAGAGGTATAGAGCCATTAGGTATAGGAACCTTCATCCTCAGGGACTTTAGTTTCCTGATCTCTTTTTCCTTGAAAATGGCTATTTCATTGCTCTTGCTTACACATAGTAGATATTTCATCTTACTGGCTTGCTTAACTGTTGAATTGTAAAAGAGAGATGAAAAATCATCTGCTCTTTTAACCATGAGATGTTTCCGCAATGTAGATAAAAATAAGAAACCTTAAAATCATAACTTCATCTTATTTCACTGTGATTTTGAGAATTTTAAGTTTTCTTGAGAGGCATCAACTATGTAAATAATAATCCAAACACCAGGTAAGATTTTCTTGCATAGTTTAACAGGGGGTAAAAAACAACAAGGTGCTGGGTTGACAAATTTTTACTTTAAAAGCAAGGAAAGTGACCTTACTTGTCACTTTACAACTTCCCGATTGATATGGTTGAACATTTCTATGGTTGCACAAAGACTTTACTTTGTTAGAAGCATTTTGGTTTACAACAAAACTGAGAAGGAAGCAGAGATTTGTCATATACCCTCTACTAACACACATGCACAGTCTCCCCATTATCAACATTATTTACCAGAATATGGTATCTTTGTTGCCATTGATAAACAGTGACAGATCTTAATCACCCAAGTTTACCTAAGGGTTCACTCACGTACATTGTATGAGTCTGAAAAACTGTGTAATGACAAATCTATTATTGTAATACTTTCAGAGTAGTTTTTACTGCCCTAAAAATCCTCTGTGTTCCTTCTGTTCGTCTCTCCCCTACCACCCTCAGCCTTGGCAACCACTGATCTTTTTATTGTCTTCATGGTTTTGCCTTTTCTAGAATATCATAGAGTTGGATTTATACAATAAGTAACTTTTGTTTTTCCTAAGTAATGTGCATTAAACTTCCTCTGTGTCTTTTCATAGCTTGACAGTTCTTTTTTTTTTTGCGCTGAATAATATTCTATCATCTAGATGTACTACAGTTATTTATCTCTTCACCTACTGAAGAATATCTTAGTTGCTTCCAAGTTTTGACAATTCTGTATAAAGCTCGTAAGATTGCCCATGGGCAGATTTTTGTGTGGATATATTTTCAACTCATTTGGAACACAATTGCCATATTTTGTGGTAAGAGTATGTTTATTTTTGTAAGGAAGTATCGAACTGTCTTGGCTGAACATTTTAACATGATCATTCAAGCACTACCCCTTCTAGACTTTCCTCACATTCAGCCAGCACTTTATCTATACTGATGGAAGTTCTTAAAATGCCCTGTGAATTTCTGTGTTCCAGATATATGTTCCCTGGAACCATTGTGCATTGGCACCCTTAACTTCTTACAATAATCAAAGTTGATTACCTTAGCCACCACACTAACTCACTGGTCCACTGGTATGAAGTACTCTCAGATTCTATTCCTTCAGGCCGCAATTTCTCCATATGAAGTAGAAAGTCAAATGTTCTACCCACTGGAACAATTTTCTTTCTTTCTTTCTTCCTTCCTTTCTTCTTTCTTTCTTTCTTTCTTTCTTTCTTTCTTTCTTTCTTTCTTTCTTTTTTCTTTCTTTCTTTCTTCCTTCCTTCCTTCCTTCCTTCCTTCCTTCCTTCCTTCCTTCCTTCCTTCCTTCCTTCCTTCCTTCCTTCCTTCTTTCTTTCTTTCTTTCTTTCTTTCTTTCTTTCTTTCTTTCTTTCTTTCTTTCTTTTTCACTTCTCTGCTTCCTTCTCGGTTTTCTTTCACTATCCTTCAGGGCCACCTCTTAGTGGGACTATAATAAAACAAAAGTCCTCTTCTGACTATTTTGTGTACAATGTAGTAATCCTTCTTTGCCGCAATTTCTCCATATGAAGTAGAAAGTCAAATGTTCTACCCACTGGAACAATTTTCTTTCTTCCTTTCTTTCTTTCCTTCTTTCTTTCTTTCTTTCTTTCTTTCTTTCTTTCTTTCTTTCTTTCTTTCTTTCTTCTTTTTCACTTCTCTGCTTCCTTCTCAATTTTCTTTCACTGTCCTTCAGGGCCATCTATTAGTGGGACCATAATAAAACAAAAGTCCTCTTCTGACTATTTTGTGTACAATGTAGTAATCCTTCTTTGCACTAGGCCCAAATCTTACTGGGAATTTTCTCACTTGGAACCTCTAACATATGAAACCACAGCACCTATTGACAGAAAGGAATCTGAGAAGCAGAGATAAGTTGTATAAGAATCTGGGCTACTTGTTCATGTAATTTGCTAATGCCATTTCAACCAGGTTCTAAATAAATCACTTCCATTTCCAGTGGATTGCTGTTGTGCCAGCCGGAAATTATGAGCTGGTAGATTTATAACATCTAATACATGATGGACAACTGATGTTAAATTTTTATTTGGTTTCTTTTTTCTACTAAGGCATGGTAGAATGTGGAAAGCTATTTTATTTCTTCATCAGAGAGTCTGGCTTTGTTCCAAGGTCTGTGTGGTAGTGTGGATTTGGACATTCTAAAGCTCAGACATTATTCTTTTTCAATACAGATATCTCCAATATCATTGGATCACTTGCAGAACTTCCTATTTCTCTAGAACTGAATCAAATCAGGTAGTCTGCTGAAATGCTCAATAAAGGCTCAGAGCTATAGGCCCAAGCATAGTATATGTTACCTGGTAAGCCCAAATTATTCCAAAAAAAAATGCCATACATGTTTCTGGGTTATGGTAAATTTGTGGTACAAAATGTGTCCTTTACTTTGGAGTTGTGCAAAGAGTACTATTTATTTAACTTAAAGCAAATGTACAGAGGAAATCATAGGACCCTGAATCTTTGTGGGGATTTCTCTCTCCTAACTTCTGACTCCTATATGTTACCAAGGCATCAAGGGATTTTGCCATTCACAAGTCATCAGGGATGCTTAGCAACATTCTAGTAGTGTGGTGAACCTACATGTTTTATAAAATATTAATATGATGAGAATCTTAAAATCAGCAAGAAAAAAACATCTAGTTACATACAAGGGTACTTCCATAAGACTATCAGCTGATTTTCAACAGAGATTTTTGCAGGCCAGAAACAAGTGGCATGGTATATTCAACATGGTGAGAAAACCTACAAAAAAAATACTGTACCCAGCAAGCTTATCATTCAGAATTGAAGGAGAGATCAAGATTTGCTTAGATAAGCAACAGTTGAAGGAGTTCATCGCCACTAAACCATCATTACAAGAAATGTTAAAGGGAATTCTTTAAGTGGAAAAAAAAAGCCAGCACTAGAAATAAGAAAATAGATGAAAAATTATCTCACCAGTAAAGGCAAACATATAGTAAAGGTAATAGATCATCCACTTATAAACATAATATGAAAACAATTAAAATGGCAATAAGCACATACCTATCAATAATTACTTCAAGTAGAAGTTGTCCATGTGCTCCATTGAAAAAAACGCAGGATGACTGAAAAGATATTAAAAAAAAAAAACAAGACCCCTACATATACTGCCCACACGAGACTCCAGACTGAAAGACACACAGAGACTGAAAATAAAGAGATGGAAGATACTTCATGAAAATGAAAATGAAAAAAAGGAGAGAACTGGGATAGCAATACTTATATCAGACAAAAGAGACTTTAAAACAAAGGTTATATAAAAAGAGACAAAGAAGGACCCAGCTATTCTTTTCTTCAGATAAGCCCCCAGAAATGGAACAATTCAAAAAGATATATGCACTTCTGTGTTTACTGAATTAATCACAGTAGCCAAGTTATTGAAGCAACCTAAGTATTCATCACTAGAAGAATCGGTAAAGAAGTGCATGTGTGTGTGCCTATGCACATACAGAGGAATATTACATAGCCATGAAAAAGAAATAGATCTTGCCATTTACAATAACATACGTAGACCTAGAGAGTATTATACTAAGTGAAATTAAGTCAAAGAAAGACAAATGTTGTATCATTTCATTTAGGTGTAAAATCTAAAAGACTAAAAAAATGAACAAACAAACTGACCCATACAAAAAAACTGATCATTGCCAGAGAGTTGGGCAGTAGAGGTATGGGCAAAAAGGTTAAGGGGATTAAGAGCTACAAACTTATAAATAAGTCATGGGGATATAAAGCACAACCTAGGGAATATTAATAATAGCAATAATATTACAGTAACTTTGTGTGGTGATGGATAGTGGACTTTTTGTGGTGATCACTTTATAAAATATATACATGTGAAATCCCACTGTTTCACACATGAAACTAATATAATACTGCAGGTCAACTGTGCTTGAATTCAGAAAAGAGCTTTAGACATTTCAGAATAAAAATTAAACATGAAGCTTATAAAAATATCAAGATGACTTATGTCCACATTTACAAAAATTTCATCTTCATTGAGGTATAATTGCAAATAAAAACTGTGTATATTTAAGATATGTTACCTGATGTTTTTATTTAAGAAAACATCATGAAATAATCACCACAATCAGACTAATTAATATATACATCACCTTACATAATTACCACTTTCTTTTTTCTTTATCATGATTTTTTAATTTTCAATTACAGTGGACATACAATGATATATTAGTTTCATGTATACCAAATAGTGATTAGATATTTATATGAACTATGGAGTGATCACTCTGGTAAGTCTAGTACCCATGTGTCTCCCTTCCTTCCTTCCTTCCTTCCTTCCTTCCTTCCTTCCTTCCTTCCTTCCTTTCTTCCTTTGTGGTAAGAACATTTTATATCTACCTTCGCAGAAAATTTCAAGTATACCAAATATTATTGTAAGCTAGAGTCACATTGCTGTACATTATATCTCCAGTTCATATTCATTTGCATAATGAAACTTTGTATCCCTTGACCAACATCTCCCTTTTTCCTTGTCCCCACCCCCCAACCTCTGGAAACTACCATTCCACTATCTGCTTCTAAGACTTCAGCTGCATTCGATTATGCATTTAAGTGAGATCATGTAGTCTTGTCCTAATGGGTCTGACTTCTTTGACTTACCGTAATGTCCTCCAGGCCAATGAACAACACTTTCACAGAAAAGAGTTCACATATGCCTGAGGAAGTCTGAGATTATTTTTTTCTTCTTCTTTTACTTATTTATTTTTGGATAGGGAGACTAAGGTTAGGGAAATTAACATAGAGAAGAAAACATCTGATATCATATTTGGAAAATAATTATTGTAAGATTTATTTTTACTTAGGTGAGGTTATTATCCTTTGGTAGATAGATAGAACAAAACAAAAGAAACCCTTCTGATTTTAAAAAAAAATGATAGGTTCGTTCATACCCCTAAATGTAATGATTATAAAGCAATTACACTTCATTGATCTAATTTATCATATATATTATTCTCAAGTGAAATAATTATTGTGAATCCTTTTATCTACATTCAAATACTTGTGTAGTTATGCCCCTTAAGGACCGTGACCTTCTGACATGCTTTATCAAACAGAATGTTCAAAAGTGATGTTACATTGTACAACTTCGAAGGTTATGTTTTTCCTCCATATGAATGTATTTTCTTCATAGGAATGTTAAACATTTGGACCCAATCTACATGTTGTTGGAAGCACAAGGTAGACACATAGAAATTGTCCCATTGGATTAAAAAACAAAGCACTCCAGGAGACAGGTGCACCAAGTGCCAGCCATGTGAGTGAGGTCATGTTGGTCCATACAGCCATCCTGCCACCCCAGCCACTACCACGTGGACAAGGATGCCCTACTTAGCCCACCAAGTCATAAGATACAACAAATTATTGTTGCTCAGGCCACTGAAGTCTTGTGTGGTTTGTATACAACACATGGTTAAAAAAAACAGTAATCACAGAATAAATTACATATTTTTTTGACTTTTGGAAAATATATCAATGCTATTACCTCTTATTTTTTCTTACCAAAAGCAATCCAAAAAATAGATTTTGTGATTTTTGACAGGAGAAAAAAATTTAAATATCTTTCTAAAATATTTGATGAATGTATTCTCAGAGGTCTGTAGCTGTGTACAGACTTTCTTGAATTTCTTCCAAGTCTCCAAAGGAAACCACACTTAGTATAATTATTATAGACTAGTTAGAAATGAAAATGCAAAATAAATAGGGTGACTTCTTCACAATTTATGTTTAAGATGTTTTTATTGATGTTTTTAATTCTGTTAGGCAGAATAGCACTACAAAACTCTGAATAGTATTTCTAGGGTAAAGTATCTGCATTCAGTAACACTTGATTTTTTTGTAAAAATAAGAAACTGTACATACATTTTATACCCATGTATCTATTTATTATTCTATGCATAGGTGTATGTGTGTGGAATGGGGATAAATATATTTTGTTAGAGAGTTTAAAAGGGAGTGTTAATTTTTCTGTGATTTGCATACCTTTAAATGTTTCCCATCAGACTTTAGGAAACAAAATAAAGTTTATTTTAAATTATCTTCCTCTTTGAACAGAACTTTCCAACAACTGTTTCCAGAATTTGAACTAAGAAAATAAAGGACATGTGGACAAAGCCAAAGGAGATAGGATCAAGGGGAGGTGCGAAGGGGTGGAAATGAAGACAACTACACCAGAACAACCATAAAAAAATAAGAATAAAAAAATAAATGTACCTTCAGGCTGATAAGAACTTTCTGGCTTTGTTATTTGCCTACAGTTAAAAAAAATTATTACGTTTCAAATATAGAATTAGATCTTTGGTGCAATCTAAATTATTATTTGAAGCCTGCAAAGTACAACAGCAAGTTAACTCACTTTGGTCTAATGCACACCTCGGCCTCTTACTAAAATTCAAAATTTAATGAAGTCTGTGCTAAAGCATAAAATGTAAATAAAATTAGCTTACTATTTTGTGAGTTGTTTTCCCATGAGTTAAAATAATTTTTGCTTTTAAAGCCCTGGCTGGGGAGGGGTAGGGAAGCACTTCGTTCCCCCCCCCCCTTCCTAGAAACTTTTTTTTTTGCTTTTAGCTACTAATTCTTTATGGTCCTTGTGTTCACTATAGAGATCTGAACTTTCAAGTGATGGCTCCTAACCTGTTAAGCAGACTGGGTCCCAAAAGATTAACTATAACATAATTGCTCATGCTTGTGAGACCTCATTGCATTTTTATGTCAGAAACTCTTTGAAGTGATGTAGTACAAGGGAAATGTTCTAGAGGAGTGAATAAACACTACAAAACAAACAATACTTAAGTAAAGTTAAGTATTATTGGAATTAGCAGAGTATGGACTGGTTTTGCTATGGATTAGTCAATGGTGGCATGTAGCAGAGGAAAACTGAGGTGGCCGAGGTAGTAATAAAAGGGTTTAGAGTAACAAATTTTGTATTTATTTGTCCCATTATTCTCCTAGTATATTTGGAGCATCTAATCACTAAGTCCTGCTAGATATTGTGAAAAAAAATGAGAAAATAGAACTATATCTTCTTACCGAGATTTTGAAATTTAGAGTAGGTCACAGAATAATTAACAGGTGAAGGAATAGTTGGCTGTAACATGGTGAGAGGTAATGAAAAACCTGTAGAAGGAAGTAAAATTTGACCTGACTTGTGAGGGATAAATAGAATTATAGTTGCCAACGAGGCAAGGGGTAGATACAGGGGGGAGTATTCTGGCCCAACCACGTACAAAATCTGTGATGACATCTGAGAACCCGTAGCATGCAACATGAGTGAAGTATGGTGATTACATGAAGAATCATGTAAGATTTTTACATGATTAGGCTGATCAGGACTAAGGCGGTTAGGCCGGTTTGCAAAGACGGGTTTGCTTGTCAAAGGTTGGGTTAACCATGTAAGAATTTTGGCCTCTAAAATGAGGCCCTTCTCTCATTGAGAAGTGGCTTCTCAATGAGAAACAACAAGCTAAGATTACACGTTTAAAAGTACACTCAAGGTGTGATACACACGGAGATGGGTGGCTAAAAAAAATATGACAGGGCAAGAATCCAGGAAAATGTGAAAGAAGGTTAAACAAATAAAAGTACAGAATGTGTTAGAACTAGACAGATCTTAAAAGATAGGTTAAATAATTAGTAGCATTTAATAATTGTTTGGTTATTGGTGGAAGTTAGATACATGGAAAATGTTTTTTTCTTTTTATTAAATTTATTGGGGCTGATGCTGGTTAATAAGATTGTTCAGGTTTCCAGTGTACATTTCTAGAACACATGATCTCTATATTGTATTGTGTGCCCACTATCCAGCATCTTTCATCACCAGATATTTTACCACCTTTACCCTTGACTACCTCCCCGCCAAGCCCCCTGGGCTCTGGTACCCACCACACTGTTCTCTGTGTCTATGATTATTTTTTGTTTTTCTTATTTGTTCATTTGTTGCTTTTAGCTTTACATCCCACGTATGAGTGAAATCAGATGGTCCTTAGCAGTCAGCATGACATTCTCAAGATTTATCCATGCTGTCACAAAAGACAGTATTTCATTTTTTCTAATGACTACCATTCCATTGTATGTATGTGCCACATCTTTATCCAATCATCTATCAAAGGCCACTACAGTTGTTTTCATGTCTCAGCCATGACGAATAATGCAGCAGTAAACATAAGGGTGCATATGTCTTTGCAAATAAATGTTTTCATTTTTTTAGATAGAAAACCAGAAGAGGGTTGCTGGATCCTGTGGATCCTCTATTCTTAATTTTCTGAGGAGACTCCATACTGTTTTCCATAGTGGCTGTATCAGTTTACATTCTCACCAGCAGTGAATGGGTTTCTTCTTTCTCTACAATCTCTCTAGCACTTGTTACTATATGTCTTGTTGACAATGGTCATTCTAACAGGTGTGAGGTGGTATCTCATTGTAGTTTTGATTTGTATTTCCCTAGTTGCTAGTGAAGTTGAGCATCTTTTCATACATCTGTTGGTCATTTGCATGTCTTCTTGGGAGAAGCATCTGTTCAAGTCTTCTGCCCATTTTTTCCTATTTATTTAATTATTGTTCAAGTACAGTTTTCTGTCTTTTACTCCCATCCAAGCCCCACCCCAGTGTTCCCCACCTCCCTCCCATTTCCACACCTGTTAGTTTTTGTACATGTGTCCTTTATAGTTGTTCCTGTGAATCCTTCCCCTTTTCCCCTGAAATTCCCTCCCCTTTCCCCTCTGGTCACTGTCAGCCTGTTCTCTATTTCAATGTCTTTGGTTATATTTTGCTTGTTTGTTTGTTTTGTTGTTTAGGTCCCTGTTAAAGGTGAAATCATATGGTATTTGTCTTTCACCACCTGGCTTATTTCTGCCCATTTTTTAATTAGACTGTTTATTTGTTCGCATTTGAGTTTTATGAGTTTTTAAATATAATTTTGGGTATTAACCCCTGTGAGAGTTGCTGTTTGAAAATATCTTCTCCAAAAATATTTGGTCCAAAATATCTTCTCCAAAAATATTTGGTCGGTCGCCTTTTTGTTTTGTTGGCAGTTTCTTTTGCTGTGCAGAAGTTGTTTAGTTTGATATAGTCCCATTCATTTATTTTTGCCTTGCTTCCCTTGTCTTTGGGGTCATATTCATAAAATATCCTCTAATACCAAGGTCCATAAGTTTAGTACCTATATTTTCTTCTATGTAATTTATTGTTTCATATCTTATATTTAAGTCTTATATATTGTCTTGATTCATTTTGATTTAATTTTTGTATATGGAAATACACTGTAGTCTAGTTTCATTCTTTGGTATGTGGCTTTCTTATTTTCTAAGCACCATTTATTGAAGAAGGTTTCTTTTCTCCTTTGTATGTTTTTGGCTCCTTTGTCAAAGATTGTTCATCCTTATATGTGTGGGTTTATTTCTTGGCTTTCAACTGTGTTCCACCATTCTGTATGTCTGCTTTTCTGCCTATACCTCAGCTAATACCATACTCAATGGTGGAAAAACTGAAAGTTTTTCCTGTAAGATCAGGAACAAGACAAGGATGTTCACTCTCACCACTTTTATTTTAACATAGTACTATAAGTCCTAGCCAGAACAATCAGGCAAGAGAAAGAAATAAAAGGCATCTAAATTGGGAATGAAGAAATAAAAGTATTACTTCTTGCAGATGACATGATTATACAAACCCCTAGAACTCCACCAAAAAACTAATAAAAAAATAAACAACTATACTAAAGTTTTAGAATACAAAATTAATGTACAAAAATCCACTGCATTCCTATATACTAACAGTGAAAATTAAGAAAAATTTCTTTGGCAATTACAACAATAAGAATAAAATATCTAAGAATAAACTTAATAAAGAATGTGATGGACGAGTTTTTTTTTTTTCTTCCCTCTCTCTAAAAATAAAAATAAATAAAATATTTTAAAAAAAAAAAAGAATGTGATGGACTTATATGCTGAAAAAAGACAATGAAATGGAAAGACATTTTGTATTCATGGATTGGAAGAATCGACATAGTTAAAATGTCCATATTACCCAAAGCAATATACAGATTTAATGCAATCCCCATCAAAATACCAATGATATTTTTAAAGAAACAGAACAAAAAAATTACAAGATTTGTAGGAAACAACAAAAGACCTCATATAGCCAAAGCAGTCCCGAGAAAAAATAACAAAGCCAGAAGTATCACACTCCTTGACTTCAAATTATATTGAAAAAATAGTTCTGGGGGTGGTTTTTGTTTCTTATCCAGATAACTAGTTGAAAGATGGCACAGTTCAATGAGTTAAAAAAAATAAAATAAAATTGATCTCTCTTCTGCTTGAATAAAGATTATTAATATCTGCTCCCTTTTAATTAGCCAGCAACTAGTTTGTATTTCTACAAATACCCTAAAAAATTTTCTCCTTCCACTTTACATCTGGATGTTTGAAAATACAAGTGTGTGTTCTTAATCACTCAATGTTTTTTTAATTCTGTTATGCATATTTTTAAAAATAACTACTTATCTACATTCCTAAGATGTTTTTCCCCTTTAATTTACAAATACTATGTAACAATTTAGGGAAAACTAAGAATTGTAGTAAAAAAGCAAAATAAAATAAAAATTATCCCAAATATTTAGTATAGAGATCATCAGTATTCAAATTTTTAATGGCTTTTCATATTACCTCTTCTGGAATTAAGTTTTTGAATTTACTGTTTCCTATTAATTAAAAATTTTCAAAAAATTAGTATCATTTTGTTTAAATATTCCAATAATTAAAATTATCTTTTTTGTTATCTGTTTAAATAGCTCTTAGTCTTCATTTTTTATTAAAATAGTTGTGGAATAGATTATTCAGTTATGTAAAATTTTAAATAAAATAACTTCTTTCTGTCTTTACAAATCCCCACAGAGTTTCGTGTTTTGAAAATTTTGCCTAGAACAAGCCACTTCATTCTGTGTTCAGAACTAATGTGAAGATTCTCCTTTCAGTGTGATTATGGTGGGTCAGTATCATTTCCTAACATCTGCTTGGTTATTGCCAATGAAGACAAGAACACTAAGAATTTGTGCTCTGGAGGGTTTTAAGATGTAAAAACAAAACTTTTAAATCTATTCTATGGCCACAGGCAACCATTCAGCAGTGTCTGAGTTTATCCTCTCAGGACTCACAGATAATCCAGACCTTCAAATCATTCTTTTTGGCATGTTCCTCATTATCTATTTAGCTAGTGTCATGGGTAGGTAATCTTGGTTTGATTATGCTCATCCAAGTCAGTCCTCAACTTCACACACCCATGTATTTTTTCTCAGCCACCTGGCTTTCTTTGATTTTTCTTTTTTCTTTTTGTCATCACTTCTTTTTTTAATAATTTTATTTAGTTATTTTTCAATTACAGTTTTTTGTCTATTTCTTTCATCCCAACCCCCCCCGCCCCATGCTCCCCATCTCCCTCCCATTTCCACCCCCCTTAGTTCTCATCCCTGTGTCCTTCATATTTGTTCCTCCAAATCCCTCCTTTTTTCCCCCCTTAAATTTTTTTACTTCTGCTGTCACCCAGAACACCTTGGTGAATTTTCTGCATGAAGTTAAAAGAATAACATTTTATGCATGTGCCATCCAGGTGTGCTGCTTCATCACATTTGTAGTTTGTGAACCGTACCTGCTTTCAATCATGGCATATGATCAATATGTTGCCATCTGCAACCCTTTGCTGTAATCAAATCATTGCTAGCACATACATTTATGGATTCACTATGGGTCTTGTACAGATAGTTGAGACATTCCACTTGTCCTTTTGGGACTCCAACATGGTCAACCACTTCTACTGTGATGACATTCTTTTGGTTGCTCTGTCCTGTTCTGACACCCAAGTCAAAGAGCTGCTGTTGTTAATCATTGCTGGATTCATTACCCTTTGCTGTCTTCTGATCGTTACCATTTCTTATGTCTTCATCCTCTTTGCCATCCTGAGGGTCCATTCTGCTGAAGAAAGACAAGGCTTTTTCTACCTGTGCTTCCCATCTGACTTCCATCACAGTATTTTATGGGACAATCATTTTTATATACCTACTGCCCAAGTCAAGCCATTCTCTGAACACAGATAAATTTGCTTCAATGTTTTATGTGGTAGCAACTCCCATGTTAAAACCTTTCACCTATAGCTTGAGAAACCAGGAGGTAAAAAACTCACTGAAAAAATAAAAGAAAACTTGTGTTTAGCTATTAAATAACTGAAAATTATTTGGACAAGGAGGGGTCAGAGGACTTTGAGTTGTGTCTTGTCTACAGTCGCAGTGCTGATAAATAGTAGAGTCAAATTCTTCCTTCAAGGGCTCAGAGTCACTCAAAATATGTCTCACCTACTGTCATTCTCAGTGATTTCCATATAAAAGGGATTTTGTAAATTTGGAGTTGTTGAATTGTAAAAGGAGAGATAGAGAGAGAAAGAAATCTGAATCCTGTCTATCACTTTACCTTCATAACTAAAGAAACAGAGAATGGGAAAATAGTAGCTATATCTGAATATTGTGTCATTTTTGGACACTTCAGCAGTACTGAAATAGATCAACATTGGTATCTTGTATTTCAAGCTTGCTGCATAGACAATCTGGAAGATGTGTCAAAATTTAATGGTAATAATTTTTGGTTCAAACACTCTGGATAATTCTCTGCATTCAGCCTAAAGAATAGCACCAGCAGAACTGCCTTGACATTGAGCATTTAGTGACACTGAGTTTGTATCAATTTAGGTCACTGCAGCCACTCAACACCATAGTAATTCATTAGTTATCCTATGTAAATTGTGGTCAGAAATGTGGATTCTTCATTCTAACAGTGTGGACAACAATTTTAGCTTTTCCAAGTAATAGCTGTTGCCATTGATAAATTACATTTTTGTATCTTGGTTTCCTCATCTTCAAAACACAGTAATATTTCCTTTCTCTCAGACTGATTATAAGATTAGGTAAGATTATGAACATAAAAAGCATTGCACAGTTCCTAGCAAATAGCAAGCATTTCATAAATGTGAACTATTATATTTAATTATTAACGCCATTGTACCAATGATCTCTTTGTTTTGAATACATGTAATGGGGTAACAGCTTTTTAAAAAACAGCTGGCAACATAGTGTTCTAACCCACAGACATAAACACCAGTGTGGTGATGGCCAGAGGAGGGGTGGGTACGGGCTGGGTAAGGTGGACAAAGGAGGGGAAAATGGGGACATCAGTAATCGTGTCAACAGTAAACATTAAGATAAAAATAAAGTGAAAATGGAAACATAAAAGTAAAGAATTATTTTATTGTGATCTCTAAAACAAGTTAATTCCTTTAAATTTCTTTTTGTGTGTATGAACATATTTTAAACTGAAATTTTTGAGTTCCTCCATTACTGCTATTAAAATAAGCATCATTTATTTTCTTGAAAAAAGAAACCACTTTTGTTACCTGTAGTAAAGATTGCATTAGTAAATTATAAATTTTTTTATTTATAAACTTTTCTAAATAAAAATAAAGCTATGATCTATGAAATGTTTTTCTGTGTGTCAGATGCTGGTTAAAGTGCTTTAAATAGGCTGTCTCACTTAAGTTTCATAACACCTTCTAAGATGGGTATTTTATAGAATAAAGAAATTCAGAAACAGTTCCATAGTTTATTAACACATGTTGCTAGTAAATGGAAAAACCAGAGTTCCCTTTTTTCAGTAGCAAAGCTTACATTTTTAGTGACTATCGTAAATTTCCAACTGCAGTAATGCAACATTAAAAAAAATTGAACAGTGACTCACAAATTGTCACACAACACTAGACTCAAATTAAAAATTTCTGGTGTCAAACACGTAATTAGAATGGTATGTGAGCCTGAACATGGCACAATAAACGGGTCCCCCATGTTGCTCACATACCTGGACAAAGAGTAAAGGGAAAAGTCACCATATTTGGGGCAAAGGGCCTTCTGCCTTTATCATCTCATTGCCCATCAGTGATGTGAATTTCAAATGTTTCTCAGAATCTCCCATCTCCTCTCAAAGCCAGATTGTTAGCTGTTCTTATAAAACCTAACCATACTTCACTTTGACACTTCAATGTCAGTGGGTCCTCTTTGCTTATATAACTAACTGCCTTGGTTTAGAACCCAAGAAAAGGACCTGAACAACTTTGGAGCATAATTTTCTCATATAAATTGAGACTTGGATAAATCACCTCAAATGGGCATTAACTTGTGTGATTATTTACATAACAAGATATCAACACTTTATGTTTAATTTAATTACATACATACCAAATTAAGAACTAAGAAAGTCTGAGGAAAAAAGAGGCCTATAAGTATGTACTGACTCATGATTCTTTATAGATTGCACTCTAATTTACTGGATGACATAAATTATGTACAAGAAGTGGGCATCTCTGACCTAATACATGAATGAGAAATAAAATTGAGAGAATAAGAGGGAATTATAAGTAAACATTAAAAAGTATAAATTAAATTTATTAGAATCCTTATATTCTAGATGGATTCTTTAAATTTTATGTTTCTAAAGCAAATGCTTTTTTTAATTTGCTAAAATAATTTTTTTAAATGTATTGTTGTTCAGTTACAGTCGTCCCATCTTTTTCCCCATTGCTCTCCCTTCCCCTTCGCCCTCCATTCCTAGAGTCAATCCTCCCCCATTGTCCACTCCCATGAGTCCTCTATTCATATTCTTTTCCTTGCCCCTTCACTTTTTTTCCCCTGCCATTCCCCTTCCCCCTCCCATCACTGTCAGTTTGTTGTTTATTTCAATGTCTCTGGTTATATTTTGCTTGCTTGTTTGTTTTATTGATTAGATTTCACTTATAGGTGAGATCATATGGTATTTGTCTTTCACTGCCTGGCTTATTTCACTTAGCATAATGCTGTCCAGTTCCATCCATGCTGTCATGAAGGGTAGGAGCTTCTTTCTTTCTGCTGTGTAGTATTCCACTGTATAAATGTGCAACAGTTTTTTTATCCACTCATTTATTGATTGATACTTAGGCTGTTTCCAGCACTTGGCTGTTGCTAATAATGCTGCTTTGAACATTGGGGTGTATATGTTAAATTAAATTAAAGCATATTTTAAAGAAATTTCAATTTTATGCTTTTTACAATTATTCTTTTTTAAGGTAAAATAGGTTAAAGACCACTTACTTTATCTACTTTGTAATCTTAATTTTAACATATTAAACTTGATGTGTGTGACATTTGTTAGTATTGGTAAGAGGACTAAATGAGTTAATAAAGCTACACGTGTAAAATTAGGCCAAACAGAAGTAAATACCAGATAAACCTCAGCTATATCTTTTTTTCTGTAAATGTTAGTACAGAAATTTTGGTATTGTGTGACAGTCTTTCATTTAAATAAAACATTTAAAAACAAGTTATACAGAAAGTGTGCTGTTCTTAGGAGAACAATTAAGTCTTCGCCTAACAAGCTGAAAAGAATAGAAGAAAAACTAAATTAAAGAAAATATTAGAAAGTCTGAAGCTTTAAGTATTACCATGTTTATAGGAAAATGTCTTCAAAATGATCCATGGCAATGGCCATAATGATAATAAAGCTGCTATTACCAATGCTATATTAGTTCTCAATGACTGTGTCTTGGTCCTTACATGTATTTCCACCTAAATGTTTATACACCAGTTTATAAGATAAGAATTTTCCTTATTTTACAAGTAACTGCAGCTTTTTATGCCACCCAACTGGGGGAGCAAGCATCAACTTTGGGGCCAAACTTTTTGAAATTGATCACGTTCTTCGCTAATCTTGGACACCACCAATGATGGATTATTATTTTTTTAAACAGCTTCTTATTTCTATGTCCAGATACAAAAATATTATGGAGACTGCAGAAGGAAAAGTGAAAATACAAACATTTTCTATTAATAGACCTGGAGACAATGGGAAGAGTGTAGATTTTGATACTTTGAGGGACTGGAATTTCAGGGATGAGCCCTGCTACCTGGACCAATGGCCGGTGTACAGTTATACAGGTTGCAGAGAAAATATATGCATCTGCCCAGTAAGAAGCTGAATAACATGTCTATCAAGTACACTAGAATGCCTTGATTCCTGAGAAAAACCAGGTATACCTTAAGAAGTGATTGCTGATAGTAAGGAATTAAAATTGTGAAAAGATGTGAAACTTGAATTCAATTAGTCTGTTGCTGTTGTTAATCATTTTATGAAGCAGAGAGGCACATAGAAATGCCAGAAGAGCTGTGTGTATTTCTCAGGTGAGGCACCAAGATTATTCAGGTGTGAATTTACCCGTAAAAAGATAGACTGTCTATGATGTTCTCATGTGTCTTGTATGTGACATGTGAGAAAAGGTATGTATATCTGTTCATATAAGTATACATTCAGTAGACAAAGTGTGGTGAATATAAACATCATGTTTCTCTGTCAAACTTCTCTAAAAACCTGAGAATTCATTCAATTCACAAAGTTCTAAAATTACCTGCTAGCAGAATATCTGAATTTTTACAAATTAAGTGCAAGAACACAAAATAATTACCCACTATTGCAAACCTCAAACTGTCCTTGTCACAACTGCAACTTACCACAGTTTCTTTCTAAAACAGTAAAATAACAAAATAATATTAACTCCTTAATTCATTTTTATTGAAATGTCAAATAAAAGCATATCAAATTATCAATTTTTTATAAATTCATGTCATGATCCTGAAAGAGTGATTGAATAAATAACAGGTACCTAAGCTTATTTCTATTTTAACAAATTTGCAAATACACTGAATTTATTTATTTAAAAATAATTCATTACAAATCATGTTCTTCAAATTACATTTAAAAATCAGATAATGACTATTAAAATCTAGATAATCTATGTTATAATACCCCTATGTTATTAACACCTACAGTGTTAGGAAAACAAAATTCAGAAAGCCTTGAATTTACATTTAGAATTTTCATATAAGTAGTTAGGTGACCTTAGTTGATTTAAAAATAATTGAGGCCCAGAGGTGAAACTTCACACACTTCTGTGTTTTTAAAAAAAATTTACTAAGACTCCTTGATTAAGTGCCTGGTAGATAATAGAATCCTAACCAAGGCTGAACTTACTTAAAGACCGATGACTAATGAATTAAACTTTAATTACATAATAGCACATATTTATATAACAGACATTTACTTAGCACTTATTATCATAAAATATTTTTCTAAGCATTTCATAAATATTAACTTGCTTAATCTTCAAAAGAAACTAATGAGTCAGATCCTCCTGTTATTGAATGCCGGTTCTGCTGCCTGCCTCAATAAAAGCCAAACTTCTGAGACAGGTGCTGGTAAAGAAGAAAGATTTATTCAAGTGCCGGCAACCTGAGAAGATTGGGGACTGTCGTGCCAAAGCCCATTTCAACATCTCTGTGCAGGCAGAGGTTTTTATAAAAAGGGAGAGGGGAACAGAACAAAGGGAATAAAGGGTAGAGGGTTGAAAAGTTCTCCATGTGCAAACAAGCACAGCCCATTCCAGTAAGGACCTCAAAACTGGTCAAACAATGGTCTGGTTGTGTCATCCTGGTTTTATAGTTGTACATCAGCAAACCTCCCAGAGTTGAGATGAATGAAAGTTGGAATCTGTATCTTCTGAAGTTTGTTCCTAGAATTCTTACAAACATGCTGCTTATCTGCAAGTGGGATGGGTTACAATTCCCCACTGTAACACTTTTATTTTCTAAAACTGGAGAAAGAGTCACAGAGTTCAGGCCGATTGTCCAAGGTTGCACAGCGAATAAAGGAAGGAGATGGAATTCAAACTCAGGCAGTCTTGGTCCCAGAGTCCTGAGTTCTAACAAAAAGATGTTAGTGATCTACCGCTGCCTTTGTTTGAGATCCACGAGTGTGTGTTTATGAGTGTTCCTGTGCTTGAACATAATCTTAGTGGTCTCTAAAGGCTGAACAAGTGTCTGAATCATACTGAGTTTCCAGGATTGGCCTAGGTCTTTGTAGAAAATGTCAAGGTCTGTCAAAGTAACGGTCACATTTTTAGTTTTATACTGAAAGAAATACATGAAATGTCAGCAAAAGAAAGCCTAATATCGTTCCTTTTTTACATTTAATAAAGCATCTATTGTTATCATTTTCTTAATTTTAATATTCTGAGGGTTTCACATCCTTTATTCAAGACTTTCTTGGAGGCACCTTTCACCTCTTTGTTTCTGAGACTATAGATGAGGGGGTTCAACATGGGGATCACCACCGTGTAAAATACAGATGCCATTTTGTCTGTGTCCAGGGAGTGGTTGGATTTTGGCTGCAGGTACATAAAGATCAAGGTGCCGTAGAAAAGAGTAACAGCCACCATATGGGAGCCACAGGTAGAAATGGCCTTGCGTCGCCCTTGGGTGGAGCGCATCCTTATAATGGAGGTGATGATAAAGGTATAGGAGATGAGGACAATGGAAGAGGAACAGATCATATCAAAGCCAGCAAAGGCAAAGATCAGAATCTCCTTCATGTGTGTGTCTGAGCAGGACAGAGCCAAGAGGGGGATGTCATCACAGTAAAAATGATTAATGACATTGGGGCCACAGTAAGTTAGACGGAATGTGATAATGGTATGGAACAGGGCAACCAGAAAGCTGTATATGTATGGAACTGCCACCAGCTGAACACAGACCCGTTTTGACATCACTGTTGAATAATGTAGGGGACTACAGATGGCCACGTAGCGATCATAGGCCATAGAAGCTAGAAGGAAACACTCCGTGATCATGAAGGTGAGAAAACAACCCAGCTGAACGGCACAGGCATGGAAAGAAATGGTGTTGTATTCCACAACAAAATTCACCATCATCTTCGGCGTGATAGCAGAAGAGTAACAAAAGTCAACAAAGGCCAAGTGACTGAGGAAATAATACATAGGTGTGTGGAGCCGAGAATCAGTTTGGATTAAGGTTATCAATCCAAGGTTACCCAGCACTGTGACCAGATAGATGACTAAAAACACCACAAAACACGGGGCCTGAAGCTCTGGCCGGTCTGTAATTCCCTTGAGAATAAATTCAGTGACATAAGTGATATTAATTTCCATCATTTATTCTGGCAAATTTTGTTGCAAGCTGAAGAATAAAAATGACACTTGTTACAGATCCTGCCAGCTTTGGGGAAAGGTGATCACTCATGTCTTCTCACCTTAAACCATGTCTTCCTGTATCAAAAACACACCTTAGCTCTCTAATGACAGGGGAGACTGGCCCAAAGAGTCTTTTACTTCAAAATAGTCTTCTTAACACTTATTTTGCTTTGTGATTTTAAAAGATAAGGAAGGATGTTGGTTAAAAGTTGAATACTATCTGAAAAAAATCTCATGAGGCAACTAACACTAATATTTCAGTGGTTTTGTTGAAACTATATTTATGCATATATAAATATGGCAGCACAAAAAATGTGCAATTCATAAATGAAACTACATTATTTCTTTGCATTTAAATTTTGTGCATCTTCCCACAGCTTTAAAATATACCAAAATAATCTATTATGACTTACCCATTTTCCTATATCTCATTCCCAGTTATATAGATTAAGTACTTTATGCTCTGCAAGCTAAAACAATTAGCTTGTTACAAATATGTGAAAACATTCCATTTTATTTACATAGGAATTCAAGATACTTATGATTTCTGTTCAATTCAAAATCTACAGTTTGAAATTTGTTGCCCAATGAGTTAATCAAGTAGTTTATCAGGTTGCTAATTATTTTAAATCACATGTAGATAAACATCTTTCTCCATAAATATGTCCATTTCTTTCAAGGGCTTAAAATATCCAAAGCACTTACCCTAGTAGATTTCACTTTTTAGTAAACACATCCTAAGAAAATATTGAGTTGTGAGCACAATTGTATGGAAACATAAATATGTAGGTGAAGTTCTTGATGTGTGCTTCAAAGTAATTGTAATTACTTGCTTTTCTGCCAGCCCTGGAAAACAGGATTAGTCTCATTAAGCCTCTGTGAATTTTATTTTGGCTCCTGGCTTTATTTTCCACAGAAGAGATCCACAAAATCTGAACAGAGAAAAGGTTTGAGAGATCATCATGTCTAATTCCTCCACATTTCATATTTTATTTACAGTTATTATTATTTCTGTTGCAATCGAATGCAAGCACTCAGTCACAGGGAAGAAGAAAATGGTCATTGGGAAACCTCCTTTCTCCTATTCTCTACTTTATTAGTTAAGGTGTTTCCTGATTTACTCACAGTCTAGCATTACTCAGGACCTGCCCTGTACTTTATTGGGGTGTGCATGGCTCCTCCAAGCCAAGCAACCTGCATTCCAGAGTTCACCAAGCAGGGCTTTATTTACACCAGAGCTTACCAATAGCCTGCAGAGGCTCATGGTCTGCTACCAGCGTACTGCAGGTGTGCAGACATGGTGACTTCTTCATCCCACAGTTGCACCCTCTGTGCATCCCTCAACAAATGCAAATGACACAGCAATACCGAAAAAAGGTTGTGAAGTCAAATCAAAGTCTGATTTGACTTTGATCACCTTAGATCCCTGCTTGAGGCCACACATTTTTTTTTCTGAGAAGCAATGTTAGAGAAAGAAAATATCAATAGACTTATATTTTATTTCAAGACTCAAAAATTGCAGTAAGTAGCCATTCTTTTTCTAAAAGAAAAACATTTTATCTTATGCTTGGGGTTTTCCAAAGGCCAAGGATATTTAAAACCACTGTTTCTGACACTTAAGTGTAGAGCTACTCATATATCCTTTTCTGTACCAACCTTTCCCCTAATATTTTTAGCAGCCATTAATGGTTTTTGCCTGAATCAATTATTGCAATGGACATTGGAAGTAATATTTGCATTCTTCTCATATTGGACCAAGGCATTTTATCTGAGTGAAATAACAAAAAAAGTAAATATAGAGCCATTCCTGGTAACTCACCCTGGAAAGAAAATTTTAGACAGGAAATATTACCAAACCTTGTATTTTTCCTTCCTAGCCATATAGTAACTCTCTTTTGTGGATACCACTGCAGGAGGAAGGGTAATTCTAAGAGGTTATCTGACTAAGTATGAGGACCTTTAAGAGGTTTGTGTATGTGTATGCTTGTAAGAGACAGGGAATTGGAGGTACTTTACAAAGTACTACAAAGCAGAGAGTATGAGAATGAAAAATGGGATTACAATAATAGAGATATTATCTCTAAAAGCAGACTGATCCCATTTAATACCACAGCTCATCAAAGAGAGAGGTTTCTAATGGGAAACTAGGGTAGAGTGGAGGTGTGGAAATCCACTCCGTAGACAAACAGCCTACAAACTCCATAGACTCACCTGCTTAGCCACGATCCTGGCTTCCTGTGAGCTCATTCTGTAGTTGTTTGGGTGATTTATTAGTTCCTAGTTTCCTTGGGATCTAAATATGAACCTCTAGAGATAACTAAATGCTGTAATATTTTCTTTCCTGTTTTTCTCAAAGTGTGATGAGCTAGACAAATTATAATGAGATTTTTAATCATTTAATGATCTGTATTTATGGAAGAACCATACTTCAAGTATACCAGGTATACCAGGCTATTCCTGTGAAGGCAAACTAGGCTATACTACTGAAAACAACATAAAAAGGCCACAAACCTTTATTCATTTAAATAAGAACTCAAGATTTGTGAAAGGATACGATTCACACTTCGATCCTGAGTAACTTACTAAGGAGACCTTGAACAATATTGACACTCTTTTTTTATGCCTTAATTTCCTCAACTGTAAAATCAATGGAAATGTGCATCTTTTATGTTTTTTATGAATATCAAATAAATTCATATATGTGAAGGGCTCTATAAATTCTATGGTATTTAGTAAACGTTCAAAAGATAATTGCTTTAAAAAGTAAGAGCAATCAGACACACTCTGTCTTGATGAATCTATACGAAAAGGGTATCATGTTTTTATTCATGGTAAAGTCCAGTTTCTCATTAAATTTCAAACCATTTTAAAATCTGAAGAGCACTATGCCAAGTGAAATAAGCCAGGCAGTGAAAGACAAATACCATATGATCTCACCTATAAGTGGAACCTAATGAACAGAACAAACAAACAAGCAAAATATAAACAAAGATGTTGAAATAAAGAACCAATTGATAGTAACCAGAGGGGCAGAGGAAGAGGGATAATGGGGGACAGAAAGAGAAAGGTCATGAAGAAACATGTATAAAGGACCCTTGGACAGAGCCGAAGGGAGAAAGTATTGAGGGTGGGGTAGGGGAAAGTCAAGGAGAGGCATGGAAATAACTGTACTTGAACAACAACAAAAAAAAGAAAAATAAATACAATCTAATGTATATCATATATACCAGATATATGTGTGTTGAACAAAATTCATGGCAGTTGCCAAAATTCTTTAAAAAGTTGTTTACAGCTTCCAATTTTTCACAATCCTTTGATCTTTCCCATCCAGTGTTTTTCTCCACCACTGAAGCCAGTTCCCTACAGTTTGCCTATAACGTCATTGATAAATACAATAAACATTTTTAAAAATTTACATTCCTCTGAAATTTGAAAGTGTACATTGTCCCATTTCTCATCATTTGTGATGCCACACTTTCTTGTTTTTAATGGTGACAAGAATATTAACATGAGATTTACCCTCTTAACAAATTTGTAAGTACACAATATTGTTAACGATACAAAACATTTTGTAGGACAGGTCTCTAGAACTTCTTCATCTTATATAACTGACCGTTTTTATCCATTGAACAACTCTCTCCTTCTTTTCCCCCAGTCTCTGGAGTTTGACAATTTTCAATACTTCATGTAAATGGAATAGTGCAGTATTTATCCAATGGTAACTGGTTTATTTTATTTAGCATAATATCCTTAAAGTTAGTCCATGTTGTCACATGTGGCATAATTCCCCCTTTTTAAAGCTGAATGATATTTTATTGTAGGTACATAACACAGTGTCTTCATCCATCACCTGTCAATGGATATCTAAGTTGTTTCCATGCCATGGCTATTGTGAACAACCATGCAATGGGCATGGAATGAAGATATCTTTTCCAGAAGCTGATTTTAATTGTTTTGGATACATATTCAGAAGTGGATAGTGGAAAGAACTGATACGCTGGTTCTATTTATACTATTTTGAGGAACCTCCATACCGTTTTCCATAGGGGGCTATGCCAATTTATACTTCCATGAACGGTATGCATGGATTTCAACTTTTCCACATCCTCACCAACATTTAGCATTTTTAAATAATAGCCATACTAACTGCTGTGAGGTGATTTCTTATTGTGGCTTTAATTTGCATTTCTCCCATGATTAGTGATGTTGACCATATTTTCATATACCTGTTTGCCATTTTCAGTCTTCTTTGGAGAAATATCTATTCAAATCCTTAAGTGGATTACATGGGTTCTTTTGCTGTTGAGTTGTACAAGCTCCTTATATATTTTGGACATTAACCACTTATCAGATATGTGACTATATTAAAAACATATTCTTCAGAGCCCTGGCTGGTGTAGCTCAGTGGATTGAGCAGAGGACTGCGAACCAGAGGATCGCGGTTCGATTCTCAGTCAGGGCACATGCCCGGGTTGCAGGCCAGCTCCCTGCAGGCCAGTTCCCAGCAGGGGATGCACTAGAAGCAACTATACACTGATGTTTCTCTCTCTCTCTCCTTCCCCTCTAAAGATAAATAAATAAAATCTTTAAAAAAAGATTCAGTTTATATATACATACATATATATATATATATGTGTGTGTGTGTGTTCTTCCATTCCATAGGTTGCCTTTCACTCTGTTTAATTGTGTCTTTTGCAAGCAGAAGCTTTTTAGTTTAATGGAGTCCTGTGTATCTACTTTTGTTTCTGCTCCTTCTGTTTGTAGTGTCATATCTAAGAAGTCACTGCCACGCCCAAAGCCATGATATTTCTCTGTATTATTTTCTAGGAGTTTTGCAGCTCCAAGTCTTACATTGAAGTCTCTAATTCACTTTGAGTTGCTTGCTGTATGATGTTAGATAAGGATCCAATTTCATTCTTTTGCGTGTGGATATACAGTTTCCCCAGCACCATTTGTTAAAAAGACTGTTCCTTTCTCATTATTTATCTAGGTATTCTTGTCAAAAGTCAGTTTTATGGGTTTATTTCTGGTTGCTCTATTCTGTATTATTGATCTATATGTCTGTTTTTATGCCATTACCATTCTGTTTTAATTGTTGAATCTTTGTAATATATTTTGAAATCAAGAACTTTGATGCCTTCAGCTTTTTTCTTGTTTCTCAAGACTCTTTAGCCATTCAGGGTCTTTTGTGGTTCCATATAAATTTTAGGATTATATAAAATGCCATTAGGATTTTAGTAGAGATGACACTTTTGTTGTTTTTCTCTTATCACACTCATTTCACTGTTTGACTGTACTTTTCTGCTATTATTTCTTCTAGTTCCTCCTGTCTTTCAGAATCCTTTTTTATGCCACATCAATTATTAATGAATTTCATATTTATTTTTCTATCTTAGATATCTCCTTTCAGTTTTAGTTTTATATCCAAATGTCTAGATATAGGTTTCAGTTGGATGTCTTGAAGCACCTCAAGTTCTACATGCCAACACCCACATCTTCAAATCTGATTTTCATCCTGTGTGCTTTATCTTGGTGAATGCTACTATGCAGATCAAATAATAATATTCATCTTTTAACTTTTTTATTTCTTTCCAAATTTTGTGTCTATTTTACTTTTTAGATATTATCATTTTTCTGGGTTTTTTTAATCTCTACTACCACTCTCCAATCTCAGTATCATTTCTTGTATTGAGATTTATCAGATATGATTTAAGGCAAATTATTTAAATTCTGTGAGCATCTCTTGTGTAAAAAGCAGCATTTTGCATATGACACAACATTTTGTAAGGAATAGTGATATAATGTACATAGACCCTTTTAGTACCTTGCTTGGCACATAGTAATTGCTAAATAAATTCTAGTCAGTGCTTTTATTATTGTTTATATTATCATTCTACTCATAATTGTTAGAATATTATCAATTTGCAATTTTCAAAGTGATTTAATATCCATCATAGATTTATTCATCAAAATTTCCCTGGGCTGTAAGTAGCATTTGCACTTTTCAGTTGAGGTTCAGAGTTTATGACTTTCCCAAGAGGACATGGGTAGATGGTAGAAGAGCCGGAGCACAAATGTAGATCTGGCTTCAAATCCTCTTCTCTTCCCACGACACTGTCTTCTCTCCCAAAGGAAGACGCTTCAAGGCAGAGGACATGGCCATCCCTGAGGAATCAGATAATTAACTCCATATACTCAGGGCAGATGCATATTCATTAATTTTAAAATAAAACTTTTTGTTTGTTGAGATTGGTTTCAGTTAATATGTCCCCATGAAAAAACTGAGAAGCATCGTTTTAATAAGGCCCCTTGAAACTGATTAGCAAGTAAGTAAACTCACTTTCAGCAATTGCAGTGGGGAATTTTGTTTGCAGTAAAGAGTATTGTAATAAGACCCAGAGAGACAGTTTCATCATCCACACTTAGGCAAACTCTGACTTCAGTTTCTCTTCACTTAATGATCTGCATTTTATTTAATTAAAATCATCACATGAAGAATGGTAGCTACTGGAAATGACACTTTTCTCAATCTTCCCAGACACTTGAAACTTTTGCATCCTGACTAGAAGTGGAAACACTGACCTAATTGCTTCCATATTACATAGTATTGCCAGGCAGTGGGCACTGGGGAACTTCTACATTCTGTGATGAGATAACTGCATGTAAACCAGTCCCAAACAATTTAGGAATATAATTACTGATTAATTTTTTTCAAATATTGTGTCCAACTACTGCTACTTTGTTCACAATTAAGGTTTTTAACATATGCTATAACCCAGAAGGCCTGGCAAGAATGTTAATGCCACCTAGGATATCTAAGGATGCCAGTGGAAGTTTAATTCTTCCCTCACTAAAGACATACAAAAGTCAGCTAGGTCAAGCCCTATTCAAATGTAAATAGAATTGAAATATCACATGTCTGGCACACATTCTAGCAATAAAAGATAACATGTGCCATATGAGCCCAGTTTGGGTGGAGGGGATGCCTTGCTGTTTGCAATAATGAGGCAAAGAATTGGTTTCAGCAAACCTCCAGAAGACAGGCTATGAAGTGAACTATGATAAAATGCTTATGACTGCGGTTTGATCACTTTCCAGAAATACAATAAGACACAAGAATCTCATCACAATAGAAATGGTATATTAAAAGATATCAGATCAAGTCACGCCATGAAAAACATACACAGCAAAGTTGCTTGGAAAAAATCAAATTTGTTATTTAAATGTGCCAAGAAAATAATTGCATATGTGTGTGTATTTAAATAAACCTAAAGAAATACAAAGGAAAGCATATGCAGAGGATTGACTGTTCATGCATCGACGTAGGAATTAAGTATCAAAAATTTAGTAAAGAGGGACGGCTGGGAGGATGGGCTGGGATGGGGATAAAAAGCAGAAAACTGTACTTGAACAATTAAAATAAAATTTTAGAAAAAGAAAAAAAAAGCTTCTGTAAATTAAGTCAAGAATTCAAAATAAAAGTAAAAACCACTAAACAGAAGCTTCTTTTCAGCTACTTTATCTGGGGCTCCTGACACTAACTGGGGATTCAGTGCATCATAGTTAAATAGTAAATGCTTTTCACAGGAAATTTTTGTCAATTTGACTCCCAACAGTGCCAAGTTCATTGTTTTAAACTGGTTTCTTCTTTTTTATATATTTATTTAATCAATAGTAAAATATAAATTTTATTTTTATGTATATATAGTATATATGTATATACATATATATTATACATGTCTATATTATATGCATATAATGAATTTATGTATATATTTATCACTAGTAAAATATAAAGTTTACTAATAATATTCATTTTACTAATGATTAAATAAATATACATAAAAGAGAAAACACCATTTTTAACAATGAGCTTGGATCACATGGAGGGTTAACAACAGGGGAATGGGAATAGGAGAAGGGGGGAGAAGGTACAGAAAATAAGTAGCATAGATGGTAAGTAGAAAATAGACAGGGGGAGGGCAAGAATAGTATGGGAAATATAGAATCTAAAGAACTTGAGACACGTGGTCATAAACCAAAGGGGGGGAATGGTGGGGGAGGGGTGTGCAGGGTAGAGGGGAATGAAGGGGGAAATAGAACAACTATAATGGCACAATTAATAAAATATATATTTAAAAATTTTTAAAAAGAATGAGCTTGGCAAAATGAAATATAGATAACAATTAAAGTTAGTGCAGAAAGCCCATGCACATCCAGCCCTGCTGGAAGTTAATTTGCCAAAAGCTTGTTGAAAGATTTGTTTCCTGGAGAATGAGTGACTGACTGAGTCCCCAGTCTGTCAGGACCATCAATCGATAAAACCACTATAAAGAGACTAAAACCCCTGTCCACCCAATAGAAAACAGACACGACAAACTACACAAGTAAAATATATGTGTAAATGATATGCGAGGGGCAAGGGAAGGGTGATAATAGTAATTCATGCTTTGTAACACTTACGATAGATGGGACAAGATTCCAGATCTTTACACTCTTTAACTCATCTAAACCTCAAAACAGCACCTGAGGCAGTTACTACATTGTTTTAAAGATGACGGCAACAAGACACAGGATGTTATGTGACCAAGTCCTACAACAGCACATAATGGCAGAGCCAGAACTTGCACCCAGATAATCTTCACCTCTGAAGAAGGGCCCAGGAGTGAAGGCCTGAGATATCAAAAATATTTTTTCAGATAGAGGGAACAGATAGAAATATCTAAGGCTGGAGTGCCTGGGAGTACTAGATGTTAGTGTGGAGAGAAGGATGCAAATAGGGATTTAGCAATTAAGATCGCTGAGGTCAGAAAGCCTACCAATTGCCAAATGCTTCTGGATCTTGTGGGCCCTAGAAAGAATTATGGAGTTTACTTGGGGTGAAATGTGCAACCATTGCAAGACTCTGTACCAGGGAGTGAGATAACTTAACAGTCTAATTTATTGTTTAAAATAATTACTCTTTTAAAAATCAACTGGAGAGGGCAAGGATGGATACAGCAAATTTACTTGAAGGGAAGGTAGAAACAGTACATCAAATGATGACATCGGAATCCCTCCAATTCAGATCACAGGGAAAGAGAAGGGATAAGTTTAAACAAATGGTGACAATATATTAGAGGTGGTTTTTTTATTTAAATCTCCTGCCATTTATTTTTGGTTTTCTCTGTTTTCATTATACAAATTGTATTGCACACACATCACCAAGGACTAGTGATTTCATGGTGAGATCATTCTAGTTCAAATATGAGCTAACTTTACCTTTGACTTTATGGGCTGATATTTTCCTGTTTGGAACTTTCTAATCACAAGGGCAATAATCTTGGGGCAGTCACGTCTGGGGAGCCTTAGGCACTAACACTGCAGGGAATAGGGACTCAGTATATCAAGGCCTGTGTCACACATTCACATACACTCCCTACCCCAGAGAGTCACTGGGGAGGAGACCCCTGTGAAAAGTCAGGGGAAGATTTCTCCCACAACCAGGTAGGTTGACAGGTACAGCTAGTCATCTTCACAGCCCCCTTGCCTCAAGTCACCCACAACTTTTTCCTCTAAAAAGAAAGCAGATGACCCTGTCTTACTCTGCTCTAACTAGTAAAGCCAACATCTATCCACAAGAATGAAATAACCTTAACTCTCCCAAAATGTTTCCCTCACTGGCCCCCTGAGACTTAAGCACTTTTTTGTGAAAGAAAAAAGCATTTTTTAACTGTTAATAAAACTTCAGAAGCCAATTCCTGTGGAAGAAGAGCATTTGTGTGTGTGAGAGTTGTCTTTTGGGTGAAAACTTGGGTGGTTTTTAAAAAAATGTGTACCAAACACATTCACATGTGAAAATAATCTGTAAAAATGAAAGCTAGTCTTTTCAAAATTTGAAATTGATGGGGATGTATAGGTTTTCATGTTTTTCCTTTTATTATGGATGTAGAAGGAAGGAAAATAAACTGGTTATAGTAGGTGTGCAAAGAAAAAAACTTCAATGCTAAAACTTCATTAATTGTTTATAAAACATCAAAAGTGATGTTTATCATGAAAGACTGCAAGTAGGACCAGAGTCAACAGGTTCCTATGTCTGGAAGTGGAAAAATGCTGGCCAGGCCAGTGCTTCCTCAGTTCCTCTTTTACTCTACACCCAGACAGTGAGCTGTGGTTGCAATAGCTGTGTTAAGATGCCAGTTCAGAAAGACAAGTCAGTTCAACAATTTCATCCAAACACTCCTCCCACAAAGTGGGCTTTAGCTGCACCAACGAGAAAGTAAATGGATAAGAGAGAAAGTCATTTTATGTCATATTTTATGTGTATGCATGTATGTGTGTATTCATATATATACATATGTACATATACATATATAAATATATAGATGTGTTTTGTTTTGGGAGAACACACTATGTATAAATTATACTAGTAAATTGAGTCAATAGAAGAAAAAGAGAATTTCTCAGCACTTTCACCAAACTGTTAAGAAAAGTTCCTTTTGGACAATTTTTTTTTTTAGTTATTTTTCAAGTACAGTTTTTTGTCTATTTCTCCCATCCCAGCCTCCCCCCCTTGCTCCCCACCTCCCTCCCATTTCCACCCCCCTTAGTTCTCGTCCCTGTGTCCTTCCTATTTGTTCCTCCAATTCCCTCCCCCTTTTTCCCCTTAACTTCCCTTCCTTCTCCCCTCTTGTCACTGTCCCCTTGTTCTCTATTTCAGTGTCTTTGGTTTTTTTTTTTCTGCTTGCTTGTTTGTTTTGTTGTTTAGCTTCCTGTTAAAGGTGAGATCATATGGTATTTTGGACAATATGTTTGGGAAGAGACACTATTTACACACTTTCTATTTACACACTTTATTTATTTATTCATTCATTCAAATTTGATATGGTGACAATTTCTTATTTTATTTTAATTCCAAAACTAAAGTTAGCTTTCTCAGTCATACAGATGGAAAAAGGCTTATAATTCCCAATAAACACACCATGCGGGTGGTTATAATCATAGATGAGTTACATGCAGAAAAACAAGCTGCATTAATTCTGCTGTGGATGTGGAGATGGGAGGACATGGAAGGTTGGGGATGTGAGGACACTTCATGAATATGGTGGCAATTTGAGTGTGGGCCTGCGAACCAGACAATCGCGGTTCAATTCCCAGTCAGGGCACATTCGTGGGTTGCAGGCCAGTTCCTAGCGGGGGCCAGTTCCCAGCAGGGGATGCACCAGAAGCAACCATACATTGATGTTTCTCTCCCTCTCTCCTTCCCTTCCCCTCTAAAGATTAATAAATAAAATCTTTAAAAAATATATGGTGGCAATTGGAGGAAGACACTGCTCTGTATTTTCTATGAATATAGACTGAATAAGGGGAAGTGACTTTTAGCAACCTGAAGAAAATTGCCCACAGTCTGGCTCTGTCTTATTTCCCTTCCTCCTCATATAGTCATACAGATTGCTGACTGACTGAGAGCTTGAACCCCTGAGCACGGACCACGAGGTGATACTGATATAGTCACAATTGTAGAGACAAAGGGGATCACGTTATCAATGATAACATTCCAGACAGGAAAAAACTGGAGTACTACTTCCTGAAATTATTCTTTCTTCTATCCGAGTTGACCACCTTTTAAAAGTAGAAATTTTTGCCATTTCACTGAAACTTTAGCAAGAATTATAAAAATAATTTCTAACTATAAATGTAGGAAGTAGTTAAAATAGAACACTATAGAACACTTTAACTTAGAGAACATTTAAATATATATATATATATTAGCTCTGTTCACAAGTTTTTTTGATTTTTAGAAAACAGTATCTACAAATGATTAGATATATTATTCAAAATTTGTCTGACCAATAAATAGAAAAAGGCCCTTTTTGTTTTCTCTGCATTGAATATTCTGATTAACTTTCCATTTAAAATGATATATAATTGTTAAAATAGAAAAAATTCTATTCAAACAGATAAAAAGAGTACATTACAGTTTTGTTCCACCAAGATGAAAATAAAGGGGCAGAATTTTTTTTAAAGTTATTTCCTGCCCTGGCTTGTGTAGCTCAGTGGATTGAGTGTGGGACTGCAAACCAGAGCAACTGGTCTGATTCCCAGTCAGGGCACATGCCTGGGTTGCGGGCCAGTTCCCAGCAGGGGACGCACAAGAGGCAACCATACATTGATATTTCTCTCCCTCTTTTCTTCCCTTCCCCTCTAAAGATAAATAAATAAAATCTTTTTAAAAAAGTTATTTCCTCATCCAGTATAATTTAAATAACCTAAATCTAAAATATTAAGACATTTACAAACACATAAAGTTTTTTTTTTGTTTTTTTAATCTTTACTTATAAAGTCTTCAACTGATTTATTTTCTACTGTCTCTCAATTTTTGGCCTCATAAAATTATACACAGAGAGAGATGATAATTTGAAATGAGATGTATTTGGTTGTTCTGATTGATATTCTACTTCAGTGAACAATAACTTCTGAAGCTAAAGCACGCTAGAGTTGGTGTCGGATGACATTTCCTCAGTCCCAGTGACTTTTTTCTGGTTCCATCTTGTCTTTTTTCACCAGTTGAGACCCTGGAATAAATGGCTAAAAGGAATAGCATGAGGGTGACAGAATTTTTTCTTTTGGGCTTTTCAGTGCACAGGGAGATTGAAATCATTCTTTTTCTGCTCATTCCAATGGTCCATACTCTCTAACTTTGGTAGAAAACATTGGGATGATTTCATTAATCCAACCAGATGCTCAACTTGACACACCCGTGTACTTTTTCCTCTGTAATCTGGCCTTTGTTGGCGTTTGTTACTGCTCTTCAATAGCCCCCAAGTTCCTGGAGACCCTCCTGACCCAGCACGGGTCTATATCTTTCCATGCATGTGCAACACAGCTGGGCTTTTCCCTGAACTTCTTGATCTCAGAGATGTTTCTTCTTGCAGTAATGGCTTATGACTGTTATGTGGCCATCTGCAGTCCTCTTCTCTACAGGGTGATCATGTCCTGAAAGGTGTGTCTGCAGCTGGTAACAGGCCCCTACTTACACAGCTTTTCTGTTGCTTCGCTCCACACAGTTGTTACCTTCCAATTGGTCTATTGTGGCCCCAGTATTAGTCATTTCTACTGTGATGATGTATGTCCCTTTAATTGCCCTTGTCTGCTAGGACACCAGCCTCAAAGACGTCTTGATTTTCATCTTTGCTGGGTTCAACATGATCAGCGCTTTGACCACTGTCCTTATTTCTTACTTATACATTGTGGCTGCCATTCTGAGAATCCAGTCTACAGAAGGGAGGTGCAAAGCATTCTCAATTTGTGCCTCTCATCTGACTGCTGTGACTATATTCTATGGGACCCTGATCTTCATTTATCTGCAGCCAAAATGGAACCACTCCCTAGACACAGACAAAATGGTCTCAGTGTTCTATACAATAGTCATTCTTTTGCTGAATGCCATGCTCCACAGTTTGAGGAACCAAGAAGTAAAAAGTGCCTTGAGAAAAGCCATTAAAAACTGTTACAGCCTGCCTCTAACAAACTTTAAAAAGTGTCTCGGAATAATGCCTGACTTGGAACAAGGCCATATGCAGATATGTTGATTTTATAATCTTTTGATGAAATTAATACATTTTTACCATTCTTCATATAAGTAACATTATTTTATACATGAGTTCTATTTTTTATTTATTTTTTATTGATTATGCTGTTACAGTTGTTCTATTCCCCCTCTTCATTCCCCTCCACCCTACCCCCCCATCCCCACCATTACCCCCCCTTTAGTTTATGACTATGTGTCTCAAGTTCTTTAGATTCTATATTTCCCATACTATTCTTGCCCCCCATCTATTTTCTATCCACTGTCTATACTACTTATTTTATGTCCCATCTCCCCCCTTCTCCTCCTCCCACTGCCCTGTTGCTAACCCTCCTTGACATCTTCATTTCTATGTTTCCACTCTTGATCTAGCTGTCCTTTTAGTTTGCTTTTGTTTTAGGTGTGGTTGTTAATAACTGTGAGTTTGTTGTCCTTTCACTGTTCTTGTTTTTTTAACTTTTTTCTTAGATAAGTCCCTTTAACATTTCATATAATAAGGGCTTGTTGATGATGAACTCCTTGAATTTGATCTTATCTGAGAAGCACTTTCTCTGTCCTTCCATTCTAAATGAAAGTTTTGCTGGATAGAGCAATCTTGGTTGTAGGTCTTTTAATTTCATGACTTGGAATACCTCTTTCCAGCCCCTTCTTGCCTGTAAGGTCTCTTTTGAGAAATCTGCTGACAGTCTGATGGGCACTCCTTTGTAGGTGACTCTCCCCTTATCTCTTGCTGCTTCTTGCCGCAGCCTGCTGCAGCAAGGGTGGTCGTGAGGCTGAGCGAGGGACGAAACAAAGGAGAGGACCAAATGCTCTGCTAGCATAAGGCAAGTTTATTGTGCAGTCTTGAGGCTTAAATACAATCTTGAGTACATAGAGAACAAAGGAGAAGAATTCTGGCCCGTAGCTCACTTCCTTGACCTACAAAGTTTATCTCTTCCCTTAGAGTAAGGATGTTCTCAGGCTAACATACCTTCTGGGTACATGACGCACAGGCCAAAGATATGAGTTGATGGAAAAGGAAAGGCGGCTAGTTTCTCAAGGGGTCAGAGAACAATCCCAAGATAGCCCCGAGGCCAGAAACCAGATCCAGTCACCACATCTGCGGCGCAGGACCCTATCCTCGACCCCTCTCAGGCCTCCTGGGCTCCTACAGCTTCTAGGATTCTCTTCTTCATTTTAATCTTGGCTAATGTAATTCTGATATGCCTTGGTGTGTTCCTTTTTGGGTCCAACTTCTTTGGGACTCTCTGAGCTTCCTGGATTTCCTGGAAGTCTATTTCCTTTGCCAGATTGGGGAAGTTCTCCTTTCTTATTTCTTCAAATAAGTTTTCCACTGGTGGCTGTTCCTTTCCCTCTTCTGGTACCCCTATAATTTGGATGTTGGAGCATTTAAAGATGTCCTGGAGGTTCCTAAGACTCTCCTCATTTTTTTGAATTCTTGCTTCTTCACTCTTTTCTGTTTGGCCATTATTTGCTTTCTTCTGGTCCACTCCATTGATTTGAGTCCCAGTCTCCTTTTCATCACTATTGGTTTCCTGTGCAATTCCATTCATTTCAATTAGTTTCACCTTCATGTGTTTGTCTAATTTGTGGCTATAATCAACCAATTCTGTGAGGATCCTGATCACCAGTGTTTTAAACTGTGCATCTGAGAGTTTTGCTATTTCTTCATCCCTTAGATTTATAGGCTCTGGGGCTTTGAGAACTTCTTGAGCCATTTTTGGTCTGTTTGCACCCCTTAAGTATGAGGAGTGGAGCCTTGGACTCCCAGGTCGCTGGGTTGTGACTCTGTATGTGGAGGCGGGGTCAGAGTGGAGAAATGGCGACCCCCTCTGCTGTTTCTCGCAGCTGGGTGAGGAGCAGAGCCTTAGGTTGTTCACGGGGTCAGGGCCACTTAGGTCGCTGGATTATGATGCTGCATGTGGAGGCGGGGTTAGATCGTGGAAATGGCGGCGCCCTCCGCCACCGCCCGTCTCTGGGGCTGCTAGCTCTCGTCCAATCGCCCACTCCCTCGCTTGTCTATCCACACACAAATGCCCGACCACAGTCAACCTGCAGCCCTGCTCCCTTGCTGTTTCCCTGAGATTGCTTGCTGAGTTGCCCACCAGGTCCAACCCTGCACCTGGATTCCGTGAGTTTTCCTGTGCTACCCCACTCTGCCAGTTGCTGGATTTGCCCCTCTTACCGGTCAGGCTGAAGAATTTGTTGTTATCAGACTTCCGAAAAGTTCAATTTTCTGTGTTCTGGCTGTGTTTTCTGTTGCTATTATTTAGTTGTCTCTAAACTTGGTTGTGTGAGGAAGCATGGAGTCTCCACCTATGCCTCCATCTTGGCAGAAGTCCTGAGTTCTATTTTTATATAGTTTGTAATACATTAACTATATAAAGAAGTAGTACTTAAATTTTTTAACGTTGACTGTTGTTTAGATATGTGACTCATAGATTAGACCTGGAGAGTTTCTAGTCAACTAATAATAAGATTTAGCTGTTCCTTGGAGATGTGTTTTTGGTTTTGTATACTGGCAGAAGACAAAAAGGGGGCAAGGAGGGTGATGAAGTAAGTTTCTTGTCCATCTTCATGTCGTTTCATGAAATGGCATGGTCCTCAACTGCCCCCCATCTGTTAGCCACCATTTCTCACTCCACCTCTGACCACAACTGGATTCATTACCAATCACTCACTGAATATTACACCATTAGCATGGATTCTAAAAACATCAGTCTGTTGAATTATAAGACTGTGCTACTATGACCTGTGTACTGTGATGTGTGTTAGAATGAATCTAGCAACTCAGGAAATACATTTTGTTTATTGGATAATGAAGTTATAAACAAGCAATGAACAAAGTGAACAAGAACAAAATGAAGTTTACTGTCAAATAAGCAAAATTGAGCCATGTCAGTGGGATATGTCAAAATTACATTTGAACCCTTTCCTACCATGAACTGATTCCCCTTTTTATTCTGTCATTCTTGCTTTCATCTCACCAACCACCTATCATTCAAACCCAGGCATGACCAGTAATCAAAATCTCGCTGCATTCAAACTATGTAAGAAGTTAGTTCTTGGAATCTCAGGATCTTGGGTTAAAACCTAAATTTTACCACTTCTAGTTCAGTGACATTGGTTGGAAAAGATGAGAAGCTGCTTTAACATCATTGAGTTCTGGGTAAGTCCTGCATTATAAAACTGGGAAACTCAAAGCTCACTTTGTCATATAATGACAGTTCACTAAACAATGTGGGAAGCACATTGGATACTCAAGTTCCCTCCAATTCTGTTTGAATATTATGTGACTACAGTTAACCAGTGTTATAACATCAGAGACTTCCACAATAAGATTTACTGGATTTTGTCTTACTAGAACAACTTAATAGTCTTAAACGTAGGAGATATTATTGAACTGAAAAAATTAAAGTGGTAAGGTATATTTAAACCCCATGAAAAGCAGTGCCTGACATGCAGAGTTCATATATATATATATATATATATATATATATATATATATGTGTGTGTGTGTGTGTGTGTGTGTGTATGTATATATATTTTTTCCCACATACATATTCATATGTTGCAGAGTTGCAACATATATACATATGTAATTCCACATACATATCCATATATGTGATAGGCAGCTATATGTGTATGATGGTGGTGACTTGTGACAAATTTATGTTGTTTTCTGACTTTTAGTTATTATTATGCTTTTATTATGATTTTTCTTACATTGCAATATTACATTAATTCTTTTCTTAATAATTTTTAAATTAACTCATACTTTACTTAAATAAATATGAAAATTAAACTGTATAATCACTGCAAGTGAGAAAGATTTGTGCCAATCATCATAAATAGAAAGGAACAAAAATTATAAACACTCAAACATTTAAAATAACCAAATGTCTGTATAATATATAAAATTATCTTATGTATTATATTTTGGGAAATACTGGCAGAAGAAATTACGGTATAGAAGTTAATCAGAATTTGCAATAATCAGTTTAAGTTAAATTACTTCAACTTATCTTAGTATAGGTTCAATGCTCAGATTTAAATGTTACAGTTATATGAAGATATAAGTATTAAACTATGTATTTTAAAAATTATTTTCATGTCTTCTGTACTCAGCCCCAATACCATTATTAAAGTAGCAATAAGGTGTTATATGTGGTGCAAATGGTAAAGATTTTAGAGAGAAAGTGCTGAATTTTAATTATGACTTTTAAGCTCTTAAACTGAGTGGGCACCATCACAAAGAAATTAGTCTTGAAAGTCATCACTATCAATTGTCAAGGGCAAGTACCCAAGAAAAGAGAATATCTTTGCTGTTATTTTGGTATTACTTGCTTTGTAATTCCATAGCATAAGGTTAAAAAGTTAAGAGAGTAGTGCAAAGTTTACACAATAAAGTGGAGAGTGGGAAAGAACTCATGACTCAAGAGCCATATTTCTGACCACAGGCAGCAAGGGCCCAACCTGAGACTGGCAATGTGAGTAGGATTTAAAGCTTAGTGAGTCATACAGGAATCTGTGCCTTCCTTTCAAGGAGCATATGGATTCCGATGAGGTTGCTACAAAGTCACAAAACTATTAAAAGTACACTTGCTGGACTAACATTCTCAGCACCTGTCACAACCCAGGGTCCAGAGCCTATCAGTTATAGCAGATTCAGATACTCAAAGGCCTTTTCTCAAAGGCTGGACTCAGGAACAGATAAAGCGAGCATTATCCCTCTTTGAGAAAGGAATTAAGTCAGAGGTTTCAAATCCCTCAAAATGGAAATCATCTTCAAGAGTAACTATGAAGCACCTGGGTTCAAAAGTAGTGTATATAGGTAATTGTGGGGGAAACTTTGCCCAAAAGTCCCCCTGTCCACCATGGATGAAAATAAAACTACCAAGACATGATCTGCTTGGGGAGGAGAGGTGGTCGATCTCTCAAAGGAGAAGGACCAAGAGCCCCTTCTTCAACGACTTTTATTAGGCTTGTAACACAGGAATACAAGTAAAGCTCATCAATCAATGTCAGGTGGCAAGGATCAAACAATAGATAGCATTTCAAAGAAATCTAAGGGCTTAATCTGAGTCAGTGTCTGTCAGGTAAGGGGGTTGCAAAAACTTTGGGAGACATACTCGTTTCCTGCTCGGACCCTTATCATATGACTGAAAACACTCTTAGCAAAGCAGGCTTCACAGGACCTTAGGAACTCTTTCTTATGCCCGATCACCCCGGAACCCGCTCTAGCTGGCAAAGAGCTGCACCGCCCTCCCTGTCGTAGGTTTTTAGGCTTAAGTGGATAAGAGCCAGGAAGTGCTTTTCCCAGACAGAAATGGGGACTCAGGTTATGGGGACCCAAAAGGAGCAATAGATAAAGATGTGTGTCAGTTACATGTCTGATGAAAGCTCACTTAGTCCATACCTACAAACAGTGCAGAAAAAATGGCTGAGAAATCCTGATGCCAAGAAAGAAGCTTATAAGCATCTTAAAATGCTAGTGCAGACAAGTCACCTAGAAGTTGGGACAATCGGAGGCTATGACAAGTCTAAGGGCTGATGAAGCAAGGGGACAGAAGGGTTATAACCCAAATCTAAGACCAGAAGTTTGGGTTTTTACCTCCTGTTTAAAACAGAGGACCAGGGTTATTTTATTCAATACCAGGAGAATAGGCAGATATCTGAGGAGATTTTTATCACCCTCAAAGCAAAATTTGCTCTCAGAAGTAGAGGTGAGATGACAAGAATCATGTTGTTGAAAACAATTATAAATCACTTTAAGGGAAGATTAGGATACAGGTTAAGTGGTATAACCAGTGAACTTCTCAAATACAGTGACTCATTAAATAAGCTAGGATTGTATTTCTCTCTCAGGCAACAGTGACTTGGGGGTTAATATAAGGCCATTAGACCTTCAATATGTGGCTTCCATGTTTGGGTCTAGAGTAACAGCTTCAGTGGCAACATTTTTAAGTGAGCAGGTGGAGGAAAAAATCCAGGACTAGTGGCTTTGACCTTGAGGTGATGACCTTTAGGTTACATTCATAACATTCTACTAACAACTCATTGCCAAAACTTCATAAAAAAGTTATAGACCTGGCTATTAAGGGAAAATGAAAACTTTTGTTTATACCTGAATGGCAAGCATTTTTGAAATAGTAGGAATATCTCTGCCCTGAGGATCACAGAAAATGTTGTCTTAGAATGTCAGGTTATAATTTCAATCCTATGAAAGCAGTTGTTTCTTGAGCAGCCCTATGTTTTGTGCTTGACACTAACACTTAAGAAGCAAACATGAATAGTTTATAAACATTTTAAAATACTCTTTGTTAGTATAGTTTCCAATACTAGCCAATGGTACTCTTTTCCCGTTCTCGGACTCTAAAATTATGAACAAAAATCCCCTTCCCTCCACCACCTGCCTTTTTTTCAGATCCATTCTAAGGACAAGTGGGCCATGCTTAATTGGCATATTAATCTGAGTTGCAATCCTGTCTCTTATTTAGTTCATCTTACTGGTGGTATTGCTACAACTGTATGCTGCTTCTCCAAGTCCTCCCTCAATATGCAGTTGTACACCCCTTTTAATTAGATTAGCTTTTATACAAGGATAAATTTACTCATCAGCAATCACTTCTACTTTCCATTTGCCCTATGTGGGTAAGTTAATAAGAGTCAGCAGAGATGGATAGATTTGTATTCTACTAGTAGAAAGAATGGAGTGTAGACAATATGGGCTATAGATGCCCCAGTCTAGATAAAATGAAGTGTGAGCTTTTGAAGATTTTTAATGAGGCCCAAAGGGATACCATTTTGACCTGTATTTATTACATTGGAATGCATACTCTGTGCAATAGCATTTGGTTGAAAGTGTTTCTTATCTGGTTGATTCACTCTAGGCACTAAAAACTTGGTTTAAGCTGCAAGAAACAGAACCAAAACATGGGTAGGAAGAACTGGAATCAAGTGATAGTTTCAAATCATATCAATGAAAGGTTTAATTGGACAAAGGTCAGATTTTAAATATAAGAAAACTTATACTTATTTATTTTTTATTATGATGAGGGCAGGAAAACCTTTAGTCATAAATATTTAACCCTTTTAACATCAGGGAATTTATACTACAATCCAAAACAAAAAATAAGGGTAATTAAACAGATTATTGAGATACAAACATTATTTATTATAAAACAGTGCATACTGAAGACAAATCTTATTATTGTATTGGGATACTAGTTGAAGATTCTGAAAACAATTTCACTTTTAAAAATCCATGTGCACATAAACACTACAGAATACTTTTTTGGTAAACCAGCATCCATCAACTTTCTGTATTCATAGAGAAGAAATAAATTCTTACTTACTCTTTCTCTCATGAAATATATATATACAAAATGTATCATAGGAAACCATGTTTGATTTCAACAAGAGTGACTCCAAGTTAACATTTTCTTTCTGAACTTATCTGTTAGTTCTTCCAATGACTATACTTAACACAATCTTATATATACAGTGAATGACATTAATATTCACATTCAATATGTTTTCATGTATAAGATGAAGTAAGCTAGCCATTCAAGTCTATTCATGGGGTAAAGCATCACTGCATTAGATTAAGCCTTTAATCATATGTAAGAGGTGTCTAATTTTTTTCAAGCTAGGACTTTCATGCCTGGGTATTTATAATAGGTAGCAACACACCACAAAAATATCTATCGTAGATTCACTGCCCCAAGTTTAATGATTGCTTTGCTGACTGCCTCTTTCACATCCTTGTTTCTCAAACTGTAGATCATGGGGTTCAACATAGGGATCACTGTGGTATAAAATACGGCCACTATTTTCCCCTGCTCCACAGATTCTTCAGTAGGCCGCCTAAGATACATGAATATGAGAGTCCCATAAAACAGGGTAACAGCTGTCAAGTGGGACCCACATGTGGAGAATGCCTTCTTCCTTCCATCAGCAGAATGCATGTGTAGCACAGTTACTACAATAAGGGTATAGGAAATGAGGACCACTGAGAGGGAATATGTGAAGTTAATTCCAGCAATCACAATCATTGTGTATTCTTTGATGTGGATGCCCCCACAGGCAATCTTGATGAGAGGAGGGTCTGCACAATAGAAGTGGTTGATTTCAAAGTTTCCGCAGAAGTACAAGCCATATGTCCATAGTGTGCATATTAGACTGACAGAGAATCCGTAGACATAGGGCACAGAAATAAGCCGAACACATACAGCCCTGGACATCTTACTGCTGTAAAGCAAAGGGTTGCAGATGGCCATGTAGCGATCAAAGGCCATCACAGCCAAGACATAGACCTCCACATGGACAAGGGCAATGAAAAAGTAACACTGCACCAGACACCCCACATAGGAAATAGTTTTTGTCTCTGATAGTAAGTTTTCCAGCATTTTGGGGGTGACATTGGAAGAGAACCACACATCCACAAAAGACAAATGACTCAAGAAAAAGTACATGGGGCTCTGAAGCTGGGGACTGATGGTGATCAAAATAATCATACCAATGTTTCCTAACAGAGTGATTATGTAAACTGCTAGGAACACCACAAAAAAGATAACTTGAAGTTCCTGGCGACTGGTCAACCCTAGAAGAATAAATTCTGTCACGTCGGTGAAATTTGGCATTGTCTTCACGTAGACTCAGTTTGTTAAAGGCTATGGAGAAATTAAAAATAAAAAATGGATTTGTTGTATTCTTGAAATTTTGAGTCACATTTATCTTTTTTCTAATTCAAATAGTTTAAAAGTTGATGTGAATTTCTCACAATGTCCAAGATAAGAATATATAGGCATAATTGTTTTCTTTAACAGGTGTTATAAGTAGTTACCATAAATATTTATTAGTTTTCTATCTGTAAAAGAAGAAATTACATTAGTTGCTAATACATATTAAAAATAGACATTAAAAAATAATAAATAAATATAGACATTTATATTTTGCTAGATTATGATACTAATGTTAAAATCACAGGGAACAAATATGACTAAAATCTGACTAAAAGTTGTCAAAGAATGGCTAAATCCTATTCCATATAGACTGATATATATTTTTAAATGTTCTATATTCATATGCACATGGATTTTTTAAAATAAAATTGTAGTCAGAATCTTCAACTACTATCTCAATACACTGGTGTTACAATCTAGTTATTAACATATTTGTCCCACTTAAGCCAGCATATGATATCATAGGTTTTCCAATATGAAATATCTAGTCTTATTTTCTTTTGTTTAGCTAACATTATGCTTGTCTGATTGCCACTCTTTGCAGGGGTGAGGTAAGAGGGACTTAACAGTATAAACTCTCTCAGTTGTACAATTATCTCAGAAAAGTAAACTACAAGTGGTCTAATCACCTAGCACCTACTTTCAAAATTACATCAATAGAGATAAATACCATGGGGTAAAGTTTAAGTAACATGTTTTAATAACTAGTATGTCTTATTTCAGGGAGGCAATCAATTCTATGACTTATTATCCATATCTAAATTTGGTGTCACTGCAAGAAAAAGCTTTTCAAACAACATATTCCTATTTTACTGCACTTCTCCAAAAATTAAACACGCGCTATGAGTTCTCAAGGATCTAAATATAGGATTAGCACAATCTTGAGAATTTAAGCTCTGCATAATAATAGTACTTAAAAGGTGTATTGTTGAACTATAAATGGGCCTGTTTGCAATCGCTTACATTAATTTATTTTACAAATATTAAAGCTAATTACATGTCAAATATATTTGTTGCATTTTCAAGTAATCTAAATTACTTGCAGATGAAAATATGAGGGTGAACAAAACAGATAAAATTCTGCATTGCATTATATTTTATTCTTATTGAGAATGTATAAGTAATAAATATACAAGTAAGATAATCTAAGGATGGAATTGCTGTGACAGAAGTATAACTTGCTAATAAGATAAGACAAATCATGAGCATGGACAATGGGGGGAACTGACTTTTGGAAGCTAGGTGGGACAGGTCAGGGGAGAGCAATGGGGGAAAAGGCATGACAACTTTAACTGAACAACAATAAATAAATTTTAAAAAGAAACATGCTCATTTCTGAATATTGACTTTGTATCCCTCCCATTTTGCCAAATTCACTTATTAGGTCGAGTACTTTTTTGGTAGAGTCTACTGGTTTTCTATGTACACTATCATGTCATCTGCAAACAATGACAATTTTGCTTCTTCTTTCCAACTGGGATGCCTTTTATTTCTTTTTCTTGTCTGATCACTGTGGCTTGGACTTCCAATACTATGTTGAATAAAAGTGGTGAAAGCAGACATCCTTGTCTTGTTCCTGATCTTAGTGAGAAAGCTTTTAGTTTTGCCCATTGAGTATGATGTTGACTCCAAGTTTCTTGTATATGATCATTATTATGTTGAGGAAAGATCCCTCTACTACCACTTTGCTGAGTGTTTTTATCATAAATGGGTGCTGTTTCTTATCAAATGCTTTTTTCTGCATCTGTTGATATGATCATGTGATTTTTGTCTTTCCTTTTGTTTATGTGATGTACTATGTTTATTGATTTGTGGATACTGTACCATCCTTGCATTTCTGGGATGCATCCCACTTGATCATAGAGTATGATCTATTTATGTATTGCTGGATGAAGTTGCCAATATTTTTTGAGAATTTTAGCATCTATGCTCATTAGCAATGTTGGCTTATAGTTTTATTTCTTTGTTGTGCCTTTAGCTGGTTTTGGGATTAGGATGATGCTGGCCTCATAAAAAGAGTTTGGGAGTTTTCCCTCTTGGATTTTCTGGAATAGTCTGAGAAGGATAAGGATTAGCTCTACCTAAATGTTTTGTAAAATTCTCCTGTGCAACCATCTTGTCCAGGGCTCTTGTGTAACGGGAGTTTTTTGATTACTGCTTCAATTTCACCAGATGTTATTGGTCTGTTCAGGCTTTCTGCTTTGTCTTCATTAAGTTTTGGAATATTACATTTTTCTAGAAATTTGTTGATTTTATACCAACAATGAAAGATTATAAACAAAAACCAGTAAATAATCCTATTTTCTATAGCAACAAAAAAATGAAGTACCTAGGAATAAACCTAACCAGGAAGTAAATGACCTATATTCAGAGCACTAAACAAAACTGAAGTAAGGAATTATGCAAGATACAAACAAATGAAAGCATATACATATTCATATATTGAAACAATTAACATCATCAAAATATCCGTGCTACCCAAAGAAGTTTATAGATTCAACACAATCCCTATTAAAATACCAATGACATATTTCACAGATATAGAACAAACATTTCAAAAATGTGTATGGAATCATAAATGACTCTCCATAGCTTCAGCAATTTTGAGAAAGAACAATATAGAAGGGATCATAATACCTGATTAAAAACTATATTACAAGGCCACAGTAATTAAAACAGTTTGGTACTGACATAAACATAGACCAATGGAACAGAATAGAGAGCCCAGAAATAAACCCATGTCTCTATGCTTAATTAATATTCAACAAAGGGGGCAGAGGTGTAAAATGGAGTAAAAATAGCCTCTTCAATAAATGGTGTTGGAAGATCTGGACAGCTACATGCAACAAAATAAAACTTGACCACCAACTTACACCATACACAAAAATAAACTCAAGATATTGAAAAAACTTAAATATAAGTCATAAAACCATAAAAGTCCTAGAGGAAAACATAAGCAGGAAAATCTCAGACATTCCACATAGCAATATTTTCACCGATATGTCCCCTAGAGCAAGGGACATAAAGGAAAGAATAAATAAATGGGACTTCATCAACTTAAAAAGCTTCTGCACAGCTAAAGAAAACAATACCAAAGTGAAATGGAGCCAACTGTGTGGAAATATATTTGCCAACAATACCTTGGACAAGTGTTTGATCTCCAAAATATATAAAGAACTCACATGACTCCACACCAGGAAGACAAACAATCCAATTAAAAAAATGAGCAAAGGACCTAAACTGACACTTCTCCAAGGAGGACATATAGAGAGCCCAGAGACATATGAAAGGATGCTCAGCATAACTAGCTATCAGAGAGATGCAAATTAAAACCACAATGAGACACTCCTTCACACCAGTAAGAACAGCCAACATAAAAAAATCAACAAACAACAAGTGCTGGCAAGGTTGTGGAAAAAAGGGAACTGTAGTGCACTTTAGGTGGGAATGTAAACTGGGGCAGCCACTGTGGAAAATATTACAAAATTTCCTCAAAAAACTAAAAATAAAGCTGCCTTTTGGCCTGGCAATTCCATTGATACGATTATACACTATGAATCCTAAAACACCAATTCAAATGAATCTATGCACCCCAATGTTTATAGCAACATTATTTACAATAGCCAAGTGCTGGAAATAGTCTAAGTACCCATCAGTAAATGAGTAGATCAAAAACTGTGGTACATTTACACAATGGAAAACTACGCAGCAGAAAGAAGAAAAAAACTTCTACCCTTTGCAACAGCATGGATGGAACTGGAGAGCATTATGCCAAGTGAAATAAACCAGGTGGTAAGGGACAAATACCATATGATCTCACCTTTAAATGAAACCTAATCAACAAAACAAATAAGCAATCAAAATATAACCAGAGACATTGAAATAAACGACAGTAACCAGAGGGGAGTGGGGAAGGGGAATAACAAGGGAGAGAAGGGGAAGGGTCATCAAGGAACGTATGTAAAGGACACATGGACAAAGCCAAAGGGGGTTAGGATTGAAGGTGGGAAGTGCGGGTGAGTGGGGCAAGGGAGAATCATGGGGGCAAAATGGAGACAACTGTACTTGAACAACAATAAAAAATAATAAGTAAATACATTGAAAAAATAAAAATTCCCCAAAAATGAAGAAGCACACTAAAAGTAAGCAAGGCATGTAGAGCCTACAGACTGATGAGCAATCTAAAGCTTCTGAAAAGAAACAGAAAAGTACATGTATAACATTCTTTTAAAATGCTAAGAAATAAGGGGAGGCGGAGTACAGACAGACTGGTCAAAATGATCTCGCTGAGGAGGTGACCACTGAGTCAGTGAGAAGTAGCCAGCTGTGTAGAAATATGACGGAAGCAGTGGATGAAAATGCAAAAGCTCAGAAGAGGAAATGTTAGCCTGGCATGTTGACAAAGAGTGTTGCTAGGGGCACTCCTTTATGTATTAAAAAGCGCATGAATTCTATGATGATATCATGGCACCTTCAATTATTAGCAGGGCCCACTGAGAAGTTAATTCATCTCAATAAACTGTTTTCTTACCCCTGAAATGCTTAATACATAAATTATATATCTCATTCATAAAATGAACTGGGCACATTACACACTAGGCACTGCAGTCTCGGTTCTGATCTGTTTCCCCTTCCTGGAGAGTTCCATGATTGTATCTCATCTGGTTTGCTCTTTGTAAGTATGGAAATGCTTAGGCAGATGAGAGCTAAGGTCAGGGATTCTTCTGTGTGAACATTCCTGACTTCACTGGAGGAGCCCATTATTCTCTAAAGAACAGAGTTCCAGTGTGGTTATCTTTAATAACCTTATATTGCTACCTCTCTGATAACCTATTGTTCTATTTTTACACATTTTAAATTTAGTTTGATTATCCTCCAAGACTGAATAAATCTATCTTTTTAGTATGTTTCCCTTGATGGACAGAGCTTAGTTTGACCCAAGAATAGGCTGAACTACAGAGATAGTGGACCTCTGCTTCTCCCTGTCTCTCCTTGGTTAGGTAATCCCAGAGACCCAGGATCAAATAAGCAAGACACTTCTGAAACAGGGCTAGTTTATTGCACAAGTGTGCCTCACCTATGAAAACAATTAAGAATACAGAATGTGCAATTTATAAATAAAAAAACCAAATTCACTTTTATTAACCTTTCTGGAATTTTTCATAGAGAAAAATTACTGGTGCAATTGTATTTACTGACACAAATATCCTCAAACTTCATTAACATATATTTTAAAGCAATAATGTTCAAATCAATGGAATTTGTAGAAAATAATGAATGAGTAAAAAATGAGAAATAAAAAATTTTGTACATACTTATTGTAGCAAGATCATTCTTATGAAATTTTGAATAAACTCTGAATAGAAATAAAAATATTTACCAGTAATATAATTTCACAAAATTAAACACTGTAATAACAAATAAATCTACAAGTAAAGTCTCAGTCTTCTCTTCAAAATAGGAATAAAAATTAAAGACTTGCATTTATCTGTATTGCATAGAATACAATTTACAGACCTACCTTCAGCAGAGAAGACCAGCAGATGATAATTTCTTATAATTTATAATGGAATCTGGAACACTGAGAGCATCTCCCTAAGGAATGATCCAGATAATTATGAAAGGAATAATGATTACAATTCTAGAAACATCTCAGGGGTAGCAGAAGCTAAGGGGTATTAATTGGTAGAATAATTCCTTTAATAAAATTAAGAAATAAAAATTATTGATATCATGGTACAATCTCTCACCTTCACATTTGCTCTGCCCTCTTTCATTCACACTTGGTACTTATGCATGTCATAAAAATATTCTTGGTTTGCATCATGCAAAACTTTGGGCAGTCACTTTCTTTTCTTTTGTATTACAGTTCTAATAATCATCATGTATCAGGATACATAATCATAGCAACTCATGCCCTGTGCTTACATTTTTGTTTGTTTGTTTACGGGTACCAGAAGCATCAAAAGTATAGATCACTTGGAAACATTTAGGGAGAAAGAGTACAATTAAAGGTCTTGGTGAAGTAGTCGATTGTAGAACAATTCAGCTTGTGGAGTTTAAGCTTTTCTGGGAGTTGATAAAGCATAGACTTTGGTCAGACATATCAGGAATAAAACCATGGTTCTACCACTATAACTACATGACTGTGAAAAAGTAACAATTCCCAGCCTCCATACCTATCTGTAGAGTGGGGAAACTACTATCTTATAGTGTGACTTAATGATCTCAGATGACATAGGGATAATTTTCAGAACAATGCCTCTTTCATATGACAACTCAAAAAAACTGAAATTATGCAATTTCACCTCTAACACTTTATAAGTATTATCCCACCATCTCTATTGTTGTGACTAATATTATCCACGCTCAAGAATAAAAATATGCATGTGGGACATAACTATGAGATTAAGTGTTTCTACCAAGTTTAGATAACTAGCAAGCTAAAGATCCGGAATGCTACCTTCACTTGTTCATGAAGTCTAAACTGTATACTATTTCAATTTAACCTGAAAAATTATGGACATAATTGTGCTCAAGCAATTTTCTCCTGAATTCCTCAGTTCCCAGGTACCCAGAATTCCTAAGTCCCTCCCAATTTACTATGGAGAAAATACATTTGATTAACTTTTTAGCACCAGGTTATTACAATATAATATGTACCCTTTCAAGAGTATGTAGTTTGGAAAAGCAGAAGGTGTGTGTATGTTAGAGAGAGAAAGAGCACGAAATAGTGACAAGGGGAGATGTTTAAATATAATGAAGTTGATAAATGTAGAAATTAATATAACAATAAAATGTATTTTAAAAAGTGTTTTACAGAAATATCCTGAATTTTCAGCTAATGTCAAAATTTCTTTTTAAGTTCTGCCAACTCATAAAAATTATGAACCAGAAGAGACATTGGAGATAATAGTCTACAACCTAAAAATCAACTAGATGAATAATAAAAATTGAATATTCCAAAGTCATTCACAAATTAGCCTTTTAAATTGTCAGTGATCTCATTATTTTAGCTTTCTCCTCCTCTTTTTTTAAACTTGATTTTTATTGTTGACTCTACTACATATGTCCCCATTTTCCTCCTTTTGCCCCCTTGCATGAAGCCTCTGCCACCCCCCTTACTTCAGGCAGTCACCACACTGTGTCTGTGTGTGAGAATATGTTCTTTGGCTAATCCCTTCACCTTCTATCATGCAGTCCCCACCCCCCACAATCTCCACCACACACAAATTAATTTAAAATTTGGAACATGATTGAACATTGATCTTGGGGCCCATCATTCTCCATGTAACATTAAAGTAGTTCTCTAAAAAAGTCAGATGGGAAAGCATTTCACCTTTGAAAAACAGAAGCAACAAAGGTTATCCAAATCTACCTAACAGATTACAAAATTAAATTGCTTTAAAATTATATTGTGAAATACATTATAACATGGCTTATCAAGCATTGTACAATAAATGGTTTGAATTTCAAAAGAAATTACTGTAACACATTCCAAAAGTAATATTGCATAAGTTAGATCTTAAATTCTTTATGGAGTTTATGATTTGTAACCAGAGACACAGCAATAGTGCAAATTAATCTAAAATAACACTTTGGTTATATGTGAATAGCTTTAAAGAGTTGCCCATGATATACACATATGTATGTGGAAATGAATTCATATGCATTTTGGGTTTCCCTTGGGGAAAATAAGAACAGAAACAGACAATGAAAAATGTTTTTCCTCACATTTCGAACATATAATTTTATATTTTTATCTTTGCAGATAAATTAATAGTTACTTAAATGTGTAGTTTAAATCTGTGAATTACATTTCTGTTGTTATACATTGTCTTTATCAAAGCATCAGGTTATTTGTGTAGCTACTGGGGACAAAGAGCCATTAAGGAAGTCCCAGTTGTCAAGTTGTTGCTTCATGCTGGTACTTCATGAAATGAGGTAAAATACAGATGCCAATCATGTTAACATTATCATGGTAGGACAGGCTATTGGTAATAAGAAAGAGAACACCCTAAATATATCATTTCTTTCAAACACAAAAATTATTTAAAAATATTTAAGTACTCTATTGAGAAAGACGTGCATAATGTTCCACGTGAACATCATTTTAATGGGTTAAGTGTAATCTGGAGAGCTGTGTTTTCAAAATGGCCCGTTCATCCATGAATCCCACCCACTTTCATTCAGACTAGACACCTTGGCAGAGGCACATGAGACAGGCACAGTGTGGTGTTTGGCAACTTTGGGGGTGAATTGTGGAAGTTATTAAAATCTGTAGAAGACAGACATCACGTTGTATCTCTTAAAAACCAAACAACTGAGCAGGGATTAAATACAGTAAGATTGTTATTTTCAAAGTAATTGTCACTGAACACACCTGCACTTCACAGTGAAAAAGCCACTAAATATTATAGAATCTCACAGCTTTTAGGGGGACTATTGTATGTCCTCATTCTATAAAATTAAATAAAATATATTATTTTTCTGCCCTGATTTACTCTCTAAATATACACATTGATATTTCCCAAATTCATCTACTGCATTTTAATAAGATAAACAAAACCTGTTCATTCTAGCTATGAATTTGAACAATTTCAATTAGTGCAAGAGTGAACTTTGACTCAAATAACCTTTCATTAGTTAATTTATGAAGTTTTAGTTATCCTCACTGCTTACATCAACAGAAATGGGTCAATCTACTATTTTTCTTTTAATGTGAGTCTTTGTTCTTTTTCTTTTCACTGTGCAGCCTTTAGCTTTTGTAAAAGGTCTTTAGCTTTGTACTAAGCCACAACCTGCTGACAAATAGAATGTAGGAGACAAAATTAACTCAATTTTACTTTAACTTGTTACACATATTCTGCTCATCACTTTGTTCAAGGCCACTTTCACATCCTTGTTTCTCAGACTGTAGATCATGGGGTTCAGCATAGGGATCACTGTGGTGTAAAACACAGCCACCATTTTCCCCTGCTCCACAGACTCCTCTGTGGGGCGTCTGAGATACATGAAGAAGAGAGTCCCATAAAATATGATGACAGCTGTCAAGTGGGACCCACAGGTGGAAAAGGCCTTCCACCTCCCTTCTGCTGAATGCATCCGGAAAATGGCGATGACAATGAATAGATAAGAAATTATAACTACAGTCAGAGAGTATGTGGCGTTATACCTCCAAGTATCTTCATGGAGTACTCTTTGACAAAGGTCCCAGCACAGGCCATTTTGATGAGAGGTGGGTCTGCACAGTAGAAGTGGTTGATCTCAATTTTCCCACAGAAGTATAAGCCATAGGTCAATAATGTTGCTGCCAGACTAGTCAGAAAACCATATATGTAAGGGAAAGAGATCAGTCGAACACAGACAACCGTTGACATTCTGCTGCCATAGAGCAGAGGCTTCCCAATTGCCATGTATCTATCAAAGGCCATCACAGCAAGAATAAAAAATTCTACATGGACAAGGGCAATGAAAAAGAAACACTGTACCAAACAGCCATTGTAAGAAATAGTTTTTGTCTCTGATAACAGGTTTTCCAACATTTTAGGGGTAACATTGGAAGAAAACCACACATCTACAAATGACAAATGACTGAGAAAAAAGTACATGGGGCTGTTGAGCTGTGGACTGACTTTAATTAACACAATCATGCCAATATTGCCTACTAAGGTGACAACGTAGATCATGAGAAAAATAATGAAGAAGAGAATTTGCCATTCCTGATGACTGGTGAGTCCCAAAAGAATAAACTCTGTCACATCAGTAAAGTTGAGCATTTTCTAAGTTCCTGGCCAATGTTAGTTATAAATCTCTGCAATAACAAAAAGAAAATGAATTTGAAAATCAAGTATTAATTATTTATTAATTTACACTTTTATCCAGCCCACTTTGATTGTTTTCCTTGTGACATACTTCGGACTGCTTTTTGCCAATATTGCCAGCAGATCTCTGGTGGTCACTGAGATGAATAAATACATGGGCTCTACTACGTAACAGTAAAACTAACTATTTTGATTAAAACATGCTAGTGTTAAATATCGGGATTAGCCAAATTCAAAGACTACCTTTTAGACATCTCTCCTTCCCAGCACTGGCATGTTTTAGAAGTTTCACATTTTTTAGGTATTTATGGAAAGCTATACTTCTCTTTTGACCATAAGTCAAAAAAAATTTTTCCACCAACTCTTTTTTAATATAAATATATTCTCCATGATTAAAAGAGAAAGCCAATTATTCAAATAACCTATCAAATAAACTTAATGCCAGAAATAAATACTCTTTAATGTAATCTCCTACTTATACTCACTCAAACTGAAGAGGCACAAACGAATCACAGTCATCATCAAAACCAAGTGAAAAGGGTGAACCACTTATACATGTTCATATGTATTCACACATTATGCATGTTCCCTGGGTACTGACTCTTTTACATATCACATGCAATTCCAATCTACTAGCTGGCATCCACTGTAATGTCCTGGAGATTCAAAAATAAGTAAAACAAGGACACTAATATTACTACTTATAGCAGTATTAATGTAAGTAAATTTTTCAAAACCATGATACACTCTTAAAGAGTTATACAAGGTGAAGAAAGTAAGAATGCTTGACTCTTCTTTTGAGATCCAGTGGAGTTTAAGAAAGCTTCTTGGATGTTTTTCTAATTTATTTTCAAATATAGGTTGTATCATATACACCTTTCTCCAGAACAATATTTTACAAGTTCTTTTCCTAAAAAAACATTAGTTCCTTTATAATTTTAATAGGGTTTATGAAGAAAAATCCACCAGTATCCATTCATCAAATAAGAATGAGAAATCTTTATATCCTATCCAATCATTTAGAGTCACACAATCTACCTACTACAATTGAATTCTGAAAAGTTATGTGGAAAATATTGATTAAACTTAGTTTGGCTTGCATTGACTTATCTCAGAAGAGAAGTGAGAGAGAGAGATCCCATCAGCCTCAGTGAACATGGACACAGACTGTTATACTACCCCATAAGAATCTTGAGACAGTTTTTCAATGGCACAATGAATGTGTCATGGAATGGTGTCATGCCCTTGAAGGTGAAATGTCATTCCTAAGACACAGGACTATTCCAAAAACTCTTGTTTTAACCTCCATAATTACACTTTGTTCAATTACAATTAGATGGGACCTACCCATGGTTTTCACTGGGTACTGACCAGGACAGACAAGAACAGGCAATAAGATGCACCTCACTGCCATAGTGAAAGTAAATGCACATGTCCACAAATGTAATGCTTTACTGCCCACTCACCTAATTTGGAAAGGAAAGTTTTCTCTGGAGAAAGGAGAATGCTAACAATCAAGGTCGATCAGACCAAGACTGAATAACTCCTGAGTCTCAGGCTAAATAAGGAAAAGTGGAGGCATTAACTAATGGCTAAAAAAACTATCAATAATTACAGTTCAACTTCTTTGAAACTAGATAATCTGACTTGGAATATATTTAGGCAAAAAAAATACTTGTAGAGTTGATAACCTCATCTCTAAAATCCTTTAGAGGATTTGTCATTTGTAGATGTGTGGTTTTCTTCCAATGTTACCCCTAAAATGTTGGAAAACCTGTTATCAGACACAAAAACTATTACTTACAATGGCTGTTTGGTACAGTGTTTCTTTTTCATTGCCCTTGTCCATGTGGAAGTTTTTATCCTTGCTGTGATGGCCTTTGATAGATACATGGCAATTGGGAAGCCTCTGCTCTATGGCTGCAGAATGTCAATGGCTATCTGTGTGATAACCTCTAACAGATGTGATAAAGAGTACCATTCTTCATCCCCAGCTCTAAGGCTCCAGAGAGCCTGTAGAGAACCCAGAGAGAAACTTTATGGGACTTGTATTGCTTTAGAAGAGTTTTTCAACCTTCAATTATTTTTGGACAATATTGCAATCAAAACCCAACAATCGTCTTCTAATTTTCGCATTGTCCAGGTATCTTTATGGCAGAAAATACAGTAAAAGAAACAACCTTTCAGCTGAGGGAAGAAAGGGAAGGGAAAGAGATAGAGAAAAGAAATTCGATTCCTTCCCTTCCTTTACTGTCTCAAGGCCCAGTCCACAAGGGTGTCCTGCTTTTAGGTGCCAGGTCTCTGGATCAGAGACTGTTTTAGTTTCCAGACACTGGCATTCCCCAAAAGCTTCCAGCTGAGATTTTCCTGAAAATGCTTTTGTTTGGATTTATTATTATTTCCTTAAGAATGAATATCATTCATGTATTTTGGGCATGATTGCCACAGAAATGAGGCTGTGTTTTCTCTGTCACATCAAGGGAGACATAACATGTATTTATTTCATTCTGCCTTGGTTTTGTTATCTGCCAGGTCTCAGCACCATACTTGTAATTAACAAGTATTTTGTCCTTATTACTTAATGAGAATTAGGTGTTGCTGTGTATTTTGTAGGTGGGGGGTGGGGGGAAGACAGTGTGCTCTGTGAATACCATGTTACTCCTAAGACTTTCAGCCACTAGGTAACAGCCAGTGGTGTTCTTAGGTAAATCTGTCATTACTGTGATGGTAGTCAGGTGGAGATTCCATAATTATGTTGTTTATTTTATATTTACCACTTGGCAATTCACTGCAGAGTTTTGCTTTCTCTTCAATCTGTTCATGCGTGCATGTCTAGAGAGGCTTGTTGATTGACAAAGCAGACAACCTGTCTTGCTGTATTGGAGATGTGAGGAACACTTTGTTTTTATTGGTCTTCACATTTTTGAACTGTGTCCCATGGCCCTGTGGGTTACAAAGGAGAATAGGCACCCAGCCACCCTGTTTAAATGTATCAAGACATTTTCAATGTTCACTGTGACAGGACCTTTTGGATTGAAGCATATACAGACATGCAGAGATGAACTGAAGCTGAGAAAGTACATGTGATCACACTGAATTATAGTGGCTCTCAATCCTCTGTGCATAAAGCGGTTTCCTTTAAATTATTTTAAAGTCTAACTCAATAGCACTTTGCTATTGTTCAGCTTACTACTCATGGATTATGTATTTTTTGGCCAATATTATTTATCTACCGATTTATCATGCATGTCCCAAAAGTTTAACTACCTACCACTTTAAAGAAATATATTTGGGAGTCTTCAAGAAATAAAGGATGGCATCAGATCAGATTGGAAAGTGGTAATGTGAACATCTTTCAATTAAAAAATCTCTGATTTATGTACAGTAATTGTGTGTGGCACTTATACAACTGTCATAAAGGTAAAAAACAAAACCTCAAAGCAAAGTTATACATCAATTGCCTTATGACAATGACTAAGTGAATTAGTTGGTGGACAGTGGGGCTTTGCTCTCACAGTGTGAGGTGAACTGTGCAAACGCCACTCTGCAGGTGGCTATTACCTGTGATAACTCAGTTCTTTCTGACAATCTTTTCTCTTTTCAGTTTTTGTGGACCCTTTCTGACATAAACGTAAACTTAATTTTAAACACATTTTTAAATATTGAAGTCCACTAAAGTCATAAACTGCTTGCTTAGCTTTGTCTTTCACTCTTAAAAATTGTTCTCACGTACAGGGTGGGGCAAAAGGGTAGGTTTACAGTTGTTCACAGGGGAAATAATACAATAATTAATAAATAGTAATGCAAGAATAAACTGTGTGTTTCACGTACAAACTACAGTAAATCTACTTTTACCCTACCCTGCATTCAAGAAATAGAAAAAGAAACTCATACTCAGCAGGAAAACAACTTGATAAAATATCTTCCCTCCTTGTTGTATGTATGCTCTGTCGTGTGCTGTGTTTTCCATTTTGGAGATGCTTTTCAAAGTTCCTAGAGGAAGAACAGCTATGTTTCGGGTGTTTGTCCAGAATGATTGAAAGATCACTGTGAACTTCCAGTGAATGTGCCAGGAAAAACAGATCACAGGTATATTTGTAAACTACCCAAACAATGGTACTTTATAAAAGTATTAACTTTTCAAAAGAAACAAATTTCCTACATAAGAAGAACTTGGATTTTTGAAGTTTGACACAGACATGAAAAATGTTTTAGACACCATCACAGATGATAGAGAAAATACAGAGTTGAATAGACATTCTGTAGCCCAAAAAGAAATTGCAAACATGTCAACAGATCCTACTCATATCTTAATCAACAGACTATGCTTGCAGCTGCCTGTGCTACTCAACCTTATGCATTTTGCAGAGCTTTGTGAGAGAGAAATCTTTACTTAGAAAGTCAGACATGATTGCACAGGACCACAGATGATTTGGCACACACACACACACACAAAAAAAAAAATGACTGTAAAACATGGCGGTGTTGGTATTTTACAAAAGTGAAATACAAGAAAAACTGAATGGTACTTAGCCAACTGACAGCAATGGTGAACTGGTAGGGGAAATGAAGGGTTAGGTCTGATCTTAGGTGGTGTGTGGTCTGCAGAACTTGGGGAATCTTAGAAGCATGTGTCTTTACCATCTAAAAGCAATAACATATATTCAACTTCCTCACAATCTAAAACTGTGTATTTCAAATTAAGTTACCAATAAAGGTAGATTTTTTCCCTAAGACTAGGAATGAAAAAATATTCAATATTCCAATGAAAGAGTTCTGTTTCCATTGTCTTGGTTAAATTCTCAGTCCATGACATTTTATGAACTTGGGCAAGTTTTACTTTTTTTGTTTGGTTGTGTTTAGATTTTCTGTGCCTTAATATGAAATTATAGCAATAATAGTAATCATTTCATCATGTGTTTATGAGCATGAAAAGAAATGTTACACATTACCACATAATAAATATACAAGGAATAAATATTATTAAAAGAACTCCTGAAACTTGTAGCTTCCTTTAATAGTGTGTAATAACCAAATGATCAAATCTCTACAAAAAAAACTCTCTCTTGCAGTGACTTCTCTTTCACATATATAAATAGCACACCTACAGACAAATAACATTTAAGGAATAATTGATGTTAATTAATAAAAAATAATATAAAATCCAAGATACAACCTTCATCTGACAGTTCTGGACAAATGCATTTGTATACCAACCTGAGAATGCATGAAAATACCTCCAGTAAAGATGCAGAATGAAAAGGAAATGGAAAACAGCTTATATACACCAGGCAGAAGAGAACTGGAGGACCATAAGAGACATTTCCCTTAAATCTTTGCTTTAGGAACAAAGAAGTAATTAAGCAGCTTCCTCTGGAAGTGACCCTGGGGGAAGTACATCTCTAGAGGAAGAGGTGATTGTAAAACATCTTTTTTTGGCAGTGAGGGAGGATGGTGTAGGGAGGAAGGGCACCATTAGGAGTCAGTTTTTAAATAATTGATTTATTATTCTTCTTTATTTTCTCCATTGTTTGTTCTATTACAGTAGTCCCAATTGACTGATGTGCACAACTTTATTCCCACTGCCCCGCCAAATTGAAGTTGTTTGGATGTGTCCTGAGATTAACAGCATTTGCTTTGGGTTTGCATCATAATAAAATTGCTAATAGTCTTACTCAGTCAGTTTAAGGGTACCTTTTTTCTGTACTCCAGTCTGTGTCACTTGGCTTTTCCAGAGAAAGAGGAAACAAGTACTATTCCTTATAATTAAATTTGTAATTTATCAAAGCAGGAAAACTATGTTTGCTTTCACTTAAGTTTATTAATAAGGAAAACTGGAAACTTAATCAAAGCAACAATAATGCATTTATTAAAGTTAACACATAGCAGACAATTCAACTTAGTTATCATAAATATCTCCTAAGATATTTATATTACTCTCATTTTTACAGGCAAAAAATTCCAATCTGAGAGAGGTCCAGTCCCTTACTCCACAAGTCCCACCCACTCTTCATTTAGACTGGACACTCTTGGCAGGGGCACAGGAGACAGGCACAGTGTGGTGTTTGGCAACTTTGGGGATGAATTGTGGAAGTTATTAGAATCTGTGTAAGAGAGACATCATGCTGTATTTCTTAAAAACCAAACAACTGAGCAGGGATTAAATACAGTAAGATTGTTATTTTCAAAGTAATTGTCACTGAACACACCTGCACTTCACATTGAAAAAGCCACTAAATATCACAAGATCACACAACTTTTAGGGGGACTATTGTATGTCCTCATTCTATAAAATTAATTAAAATACACTACTTATTTCTGCCACAATTTACTTTATAAATAAGCACATTGATATTTCCCAGATTCATCTACTGCATTTTAATAAGATAAACAAAACCTGTTCATTCTAGCTATGAATTTGAACAATTTCAATTAGTGCAAGAGTGAACTTTGACTCGAATAACCTTTCATTAGTTAATTCATGAAGTTTTAGTTATCCTCACTGCTTACATCAACAGAAATGGGTCAATCTACTATTTTCTTTTAATGTGAGTCTTTTTTCTTTTCAATGTACAGTATTTAGCTTTTGTAAAAGGTCTTTAGCTTTGTACTAAGCCACAACCTGCTGACAAATAGAATGTAGGAGACAAAATTAACTCAATTTTACTTTAACTTGTTACACATATTCTGCTCATCACTTTGTTCAAGGCCACTTTCACATCCTTGTTTCTCAGACTGTAGATCATGGGGTTCAGCATGGGGATCACTGTGGTGTAAAACACAGCCACCATTTTCCCCTGCTCCACAGACTCCTCTGTGGGGCGTCTGAGATACATGAAGATGAGAGTCCCATAAAATATGATGACAGCTATCAAGTGGGACCCACAGGTGGAAAAGGCCTTCTGCCTCCCTTCTGCTGAGTGCATCCGGAGAATGGCAATGACAATGAATAGATAAGAAATTATAACTACAGTCAGAGAGTATGTGAGGTTAATACCTCCAAGTATTATCATGGAGTACTCTTTGACAAAGGTCCCAGCACAGGCCATTTTGATGAGAGGTGGGTCCGCACAGTAGAAGTGGTTGATCTCAATTTTCCCACAGAAGTATAAGCCATAGGTCAATAATGTTGCTACCAGACTCGTCAGAAAACCATATATGTAAGGGAAAGAGATCAGTCGAACACAGACAACCGTTGACATTCTGCTGCCATAGAGCAGAGGCTTCCCAATTGCCATGTATCTATCAAAGGCCATCACAGCAAGGATAAAAAATTCTACATGGACAAGGGCAATGAAAAAGAAACACTGTACCAAACAGCCATTGTAAGAAATAGTCTTTGTCTCAGATAACAGGTTTTCCAACATTTTAGGGGTAACATTGGAAGAAAACCACACATCTACAAATGACAAATGACTGAGAAAAAAGTACATGGGGCTGTTGAGCTGTGGACTGACTTTAATTAACACAATCATGCCAATATTGCCTACTAAGGTGACAACGTAGATCACGAGAAAAATAATGAAGAAGAGAATTTGCCATTCCTGATGACTGGTGAGTCCCAAAAGAATAAACTCTGTCACATCAGTGAAGTTGAGCATTTTCCCAGTTCCTGCCCAATGTTACTTATAAATCTCTGTGATAACAAAAAGAAAACGAATTTGAAAATCAAGTATTAATTATTTATTAATTTACACTTTTATCCATGCCCATTTTGACTGTTTTCCTTGTTACATACCTCGGACTGCTTTTTGCCACTATTGCCAGCAGATCTCTGGTCGTCACTGAGATGAGTAAATACATGGGCTCTACTATATAACAGTGACAGTAACTATTTTGATTAAAACATACTAGTGTTAAATATTGGGATTTGCCAAATATTCCAAGACTCCTTTTTAGACATCTCTCCTTCCCAATGCTGGCATGTTTTGGTAGTTTCACATTTTTTAGATACTTATGGAGAGTTATACTTCTCTTTTGACCATAAGTCAAAAATAAATTTTTACACCATCTCTTTTTTAATATAAATATATTCTCCATGATTAAAGGAAAAAGCCAGTTAATCAAATAACCCATCAGGTCTAAATGTCAGATAAAAAAATATTATTTAATCTAATGTCATACTTGCATGTGGGGACAACTTTGCCAGCAAGTCCCACGTCCACCACAAATGAAAATAACACTACCAAGATATGATCTGCTAGGGGAGGAGAAGTGGACAATTTCTCAGAGGAGTAGGGCCTGACTATTTTGGTGAAAAAGTTGATGAGACATTACTGCTGATTGTTAAGTATCTACTAGGCTGACAAGGGCATCAGCCCAAGAATTACCTTCTGCCATAGGTCCAGGAAGCCCGAATGAGAACAGATATGAGTAACAAATAAGGGATGCTTCCTTTTATATACGAGATTCTGCAAGGTTAGAAATACACTTAGTAACTGAGGTTCAACTGACCCTTTTAATATAGCCTGATCTATATGAAGGAGTGTATACACGGTATAAGCAGAGTCCCAAACTAAGTTAAGAGGCTCTTTGGGCCAATGTTGGAGGGCAAGAATTGCTCCTGAAATTTCTGCCCGCTGTGTGGAGGAGTGCTCTCCAGAAAGAAAATGTTTCCACTCATTCTCTTCTTTCCAGGTGATAGCAGCCTTCCCTGTTTTTCCTGAACCGTCATTAAAGATGGTTCTAGCCTTAGGAATAGTAGTGACACTGAATTTTTCCCCCATGCGAATATTAAGAGTGGGGAAGTTTGGAGAAGTTTATCAAAAGGTAAATGAATACTAAAATCACCAACAAAATCAGCGAGTGCACCCTGAAATTCTAAAGATTGACTATAAAATTGCTGGAGATGCACTTGGGTGAGAGGAATGTGTATAACAGCTGGGTCATGGCCAAAATGCTGAATAACTCTATCCCAGCCTTTAATAATAAACTGACATAGCACAGTAATAAAGGTGGTAATAGTGCACTGGGGCTGATGGGGTATGCCCTTAGTGGTCATACTAGACCGTCCTAAAATCAGCCCTACTTGTCCCGGGGGTAATGCCCCCATACTCATGTTGGAGCAGTGACCACCTCATCTTGCGCTTTTAAGATGAGTTCAGAGGCGGTGACCAAGTCCAACCCTGCGCTCCCCTACTGGCAACACGGAGGTCAGAGACTCAGCATCTGCCTGAGTCCACAACACCTGATTGTTGTTGCAGCTCCTGTTGGGGTTTGGGGCACCGAAGCTCGCGCCCCACTTCTCATTTCCCTGGAATGGGGGCAGTAAGTTCCCATCCTTATCATAGATGGACCTGCGTTGATTGGTCCAATGTTTGCCTTCATGGCAACGAGGGCAATCGCTCCGGTGACTGCTACTGCGCCAACAGGGGCCCTTTTGGCCCCAGAGATGACGGAGAATGAAGAGGGGACTGCCGCTCAATCCCTCTAGAGACCGCTGCCATGCAAAGGGAGGAGGATGGAGCCACGATCCCTTTGGAGACCGCCCTGGGTGCGCACACTTTCCGCCCAGTCTCAAACAAAAGAGGTTGTTTGTTTGTTTGTTTTCTAAAATCCCTTCTGCCGCAAGAGGCAGTGAATTCAGTCACTCTCCTGCACTCTCAAATCGTGTGTCTTGCTAGGGACCAGTGTAGTCAGAAATGTCCTGTTGGTGGAAGACTGTCAAAAAAGGGGGCACCGAATGTTTGGGGTCCCCTTAGTCCTGCTTACGAGTCTCGGGTTCACTTCCCAGTTGCCTAAACAGCTGGGAGGGCTCGGAGCACCACAGGATGACCAATCCTTACCTCCAGCTCCCATAGGAGGCCAAAGGTTTACATGAGATGGAATTCCCTAAAAGGCCCCTGCACATCTTAGGGATTTGACCCCAGACACCTCGGCTAGATCTCCTACCACGGAGAGACGCCAGATTTCTCGAGCCAGAGGGAAGTAGTGCCTCTTTTCTTTGGCACTTCAGCTAGAAGCTGAAACGCTCTTTAAAATACCTCATTACTAAAGCTAATAAAAGCGGGGAAGTCCTTGCTTTCTCCTCCCAAGCCAAAAACCCATCCGGGGATTGCGCTGCAGGGAATGGGGCTGTGAATGCTTTTGCAGAGTGCCTTCTCTTTGTGTGGGCTCTTTCTTGCAGTTGGCGGAAAACCCAATGTCCTAATCTAGCCATGACCAACTTACCCTGTCATGGGAGGCTTCTCGCAGCAGGTACCCTATTGGCATTTAACTGTTTGTCCCCTGCCCACAGATTGCAGCAAATGCTTGGGAGGGAAAAAAGCAAGACTCTTATTATGAAGGAGAGTGCAGGGGAGAGAAATGAGAAGAAAACCACTCAAGGGGACTGGTAACAGTAACATTTCCTCTTATCTGTAACAAGCCTGGGGGCCTTACCGGGAAGTTGCCCCTGGTCCCTCTGGGGATGAAGAGCTATTCTGTCCCCCTAGACATGTGTCCCTGACAATGTGGCTCCTAGCCTCAGGTTTGAAATAGGTCCTGCACCTGTAGCAGGCGCCAGGTCCCTGTCGCAGGTGCCATATGTGAGGGCAACTTTGCCAGCAAGTCTTGCACTCACTCAAACTGAAGAGGCACAAACGAATCACAGTCATCATCAAAACCAAGTGAAAAGGGTGAACCACTTATACATGTTCATATGTATTCACACATTATGCATGTTCCCTGGGTACTGACTCTTTTGCATATCACATGCAATTCCAATCTACTAGCTGGCATCCACTGTAATGTCCTAGAGATTCAAAAATAGTAAAACAAGGAGATTAATGTTACTACTTATAGTGGTATTAATGTAAGTAGATTTTCCAAAACCAGGATACACTCGTACAGAGTTATACCAGGGGAAGAAAGTAAGAAATGCTTGACTCTTCTTTTGAGATCCAGTGGAGTTTAAGAAAATTTCTTAGATGTTTTGCAGATTTATTTTCAAATATACGTTGTATCATATACACCTTTCTCCAGACCAATATTTTATAAGTTCTTTTCCTAAGAAAACATTAGTTTCTTTTATAATGTTAATAGGGATTATGAAGAGAAATCCACCAGTATCCATTCATCAAATAAGAATGAGAAATCTCTATATCCTATCTATTCATTTAGAGATACACAATCTACCTAGTACAATTGAACTCTGAAAAGTTTTATGGAAAAAATCTATTAAACTTAGTTTGGCTTACATTGACTTATCTCAGGAAGAGAGGTGAGAGAGAGATCCCATCAACCTCAGTGAACATGGACACAGACTGTTATACTACCCCATAAGAATCTTGAGACAGCTTTTCAATGGCACAATGAATGTGTCATGGAATGGTGTCATATTATTGCCAAAACTCTTGTTTTAACATGCAGAATTACACTTTGTTCAATTGCAATTTGATGGAACCTACCCATGGTTATCACTGGGTAGTGACCAGGACAGACAAAAACAGGCAATAAGTTACACCTCACTGCCATAGTGAAAATAAACGCACGTGTCCACAAAGGTAATGCTCTACTGCCCACTCCCCTCATTTGGAAAGGAAAGTTTTCTCTGGAGAAAGGAGAATGCTAACAATCAAGGTCGATCAGACCAAGACTGAATAACTCCAGAGTCTCAGGCTAATTAAGGGAAAGTAGAGGCATTAACTAATGGCTAAAAAAACTATCAATAATTACAGTTAAAGTTGTTTGAAATTAAATAATCTGACTTTGAATGTATTTAGGCAAAAAAATTTGCAGAGTTGATAACTTTATCTCTAAAATTCTTTGTTTTATGTGATAAAGAATACTATCTTCCATCCCCACCTCTACAGCTCCATGACAACTTTATGGGACTCATTTTGCCTTAGAAGAGTTTTTCAATCTTCAATTATTTTTGGACAATATTGCAATCAAAACCCAAAAATCTTCTTCCAATTTTCCCATTGTTCAGGTATCTTTATGGCAGAAAATACAGTAAAAGAAACAACCTTTCAGCTGAGGGAAGAAAGGGAAGGGAAAGAGACAGAGAAAAGAAATTCGATTCCTTCCCTTCCTTTACTGTCTCAAGGCCCAGTCCACAAGGGTGTCCTGCCTTTAGGTGCCAGGTCTCTGGATCAGACACTGTTTTAGTTTCCAGACACTGGCATTCCCCAAAAGCTTCCAGCTGAGATTTTCCTGAAAATGCTTTTGTTTGGATTTATTATTATTTCCTTAAGAACAAATATCATTCATATATTTTGGACATGATTGCCACAGGAATGAGGCTGTGTTTTCTCTATCACATCAAGGGAGACATAACATGTATTTATTTCATTCTGCTTTGGTTTTGATATCTGCCAGGTCTCAGCACCATACTTGTAATTAACAAGTATTTTGTCCTTATTACTTAATGAGAATTAGATGTTGCTGTGTATTTTGTAGTTGGGGGTGGGGGAAGACAGTGTGCTCTGTGAATACCATGTTACTCCTGAGACTTTCAGCCACTAGGTAACAGCCAGTGATGTTCTTAGATAAATCTGTCATTACAGTGATGGTAGTCAGGTGGAGATTCCATAATTATGTTGTTTATTTTATATTTACCACTTGGCAATTCACTGCAGAGTTTTGCTTTCTCTTCACTCTGTTCATGTGTGCATGTCTAGAGAGGCTTGCTCATTGACAAAGCAGACAACCTGTCTTGCTGTATTGGAGATGTGAGGAACACTTTGTTTTTATTGGTCTTCACATTTTTGAACTGTGTCCCATGGCCCTGTGGGTTACAAAGGAGAATAGGCACCCAGCCACCCTGTTTAAATGTATCAAGACATTTTCAATGTTCACTGTGACAGGACCTTTTGGATTGAAGCATATACAGACATGCAGAGATGAACTGAAGCTGAGAAAGTATACATGATCACACTGAATTATAGTGGCTCTCAATCTACTGGGCATAAAGCAGAGTTTCCTTTAAATTATTTTAAAGTCTAACTCAATACCACTTTGCTATTGTTCAGCTTACTACTTATAGATTGTGTATACATTGGCCAGTATTATCTATCTACCGATTTATCATGCATGTCCCGAAAGTTTAGCTACCTACCACTTTAAAGAAATATATTTGGGAGTCTTCAAGAAATAAAGGATGGCATCAGATCAGACTGGAAAGTTGTAATGTGAACATCTTTCAATTAAAAAATCTCTGATTTATGTATAGTAATTGTGTGTGGCACTTATACAACTGTCATAAAGGTAAAAAAACAAAAAACTCAAGGCAAACAAAATTATGTATCAGTTGCATTATGACTAATGACTAAGTGAATTAGTTGGTGGACAGAGGGTCTTTGCTCTCACAGTGTGAGGTGAACTGTGCAAACCCCACTCTGCAGGTGGCTATTACCTGTGATAACTCAGTTCTTCCTGACAATCTTTTCTCTTTTCAGTTTTTGTGGACCCTTTCTGACATAAACGTAAACTTAATTTTAAACACATTTTTAAATATTGAAGTCCACTAAAGTCATAAACTGCTTGCTTAGCTTTGTCTTTCACTCTTAAAAATTGTTCTCACGTACAGGGTGGGGCAAAAGGGTAGGTTTACAGTTGTTCACAGAGGAAATAATACAATAATTAATAAATAGTAATGCAAGAATAAACTGTGTGTTTCACATACAAACTACAGTAAATCTACTTTTACCCTACCCTGCATTCAAGAAAAAGAAAAAGAAACTCATACTCAGCAGGAAAACAACTTGATAAAATATCTTCCCTCCTTGTTGTATGTATGCTCTGTAGTGTGCTGTGTTTTCACTTTTGCAGGTGCTTCTCAAAGTTCCTAGAGGAAGAGGAGCTATGTTTTGGGTGTTCGTCCAGAATGATTGAAAGATCACTGTGAACTTCCAGTGAATGTGCCAGGAAAAACAGATCACAGGTATATTTGTAAACTACCCAAACAATGGTACTTTATAAAAGTATTAACTTTTCAAAAGAAACGAATTTCCTACATAAGAAGAACTTGGATTTTTGAATTTTGACACAGACATGAAAAATGTTTTAGACACCATCACAGATGATAGAGAAAATACAGAGTTGAAATAGACATTCTGTAGCCCAAAAAGAAATTGCAAACATGTCAACAGATCCTACTCATATCTCAATCAACAGACTATACTTGCAGCTGCCTGTGCTACTCAACCTTATGCATTTTGCAGAGCTTTGTGAGAGAGAAATCTTTACTTAGAAAGTCAGACATGATTGCACAGGACCACAGATGATTTGGCACACACACACACACACACGCACACACAAAAATGGCTGTAAAACATGTCGGTGTTGGTATTTTACAAAAGTGAAATACAAGAAAAACTGAATGGTACTTAGCCAACTGACAGCAATGGTGAACTGGTAGGGGAAATGAAGGGTTAGGTCTGATCTTAGGTGGTGTGTGGTCTGCAGAATTTGGGGAATCTTAGAAACACTTGTCTTTACCATCTGAAAGCAATAACATATATTCAACTTCCTCACAGTGTAAAACTGTGTATTTCAAATTAAGTTACCAATAAAGGTAGATTTTTCTTCAAGACTAGGAATGAAAAAATATTCAGTATTCCAATGAAAGAGTTCTGTTTCCATTGTCTTGATTAAATTCTCAGTCCATGACATTTTATGAACTTGGGCAAGTTTTACTTTTTTGTTTGGTTGTGTTTAGATTTTCTGTGCCTTAATATGAAATTATAGCAATAATAGTAATCATTTCATCATGTGTTTATGAGCATGAAAAGAAATGTTACGCATCACCACATAATAAATATACAAGAAACAATTATTATTAAATGATTCAAATTATCGAATCTCTACAAAAAATATCTCACTCTCTCTTACAATCACTTCTCTCTCACATATATAAATTGCACACCTACACACAGCTGACATTTAGGGAATAAATGATGTTAATTAATAAAAAATAATATAAAATCCAAGATGCGACTTTCACCTGAGAGTTCTGGACAAATGCATTTGTATACCAACCTGAGAATGAAGAAAAATGCCCTCAGTAAAGATGCAGACTGACAAGGAAATGGAAGACAGTTTATACACACCAGGCAAAAGAGAACTGGAGGACCATAAGAGACATTTCCCTTAAATTTTTGCTTAGGAACAAAGAAGTAATTAAGCAGCTTCCTCTCTAAAGGACCCTTGGGGAACTACATCTCCAGAGAAAGAGGTGATTGTAAAATTTCTTATTTTGGCAGTGAGGGAGGATGGTGTAGGGAGGAAGGGCACCATTAGGAGTCAGTTTTTAAATAATTAATTTATTATTCTTTTTTATTTTTTCTACCTTTTGTTCTACTACAGTAGTCCCAGGGAACTGATGTGCACAATTTTCTTTCCACCCCCTCAACAAATTCAAGTTGTTTGGATTTGTTCTGGGATCAATTTAACAGGATTTACCTTGGGTTTGCATCACAATAAAATTGCTGATAGTGTTACTCAGTCTGATTAAGGGTATGTTTTCTTCTGTACTTCAGTCTGTGTCACTTGGTTTTTCAAGAGAAGGAGGAAACAAGTACTATTCCTTATAATTAAATTTGTAATTTATCAAAGCAGGAGAAATATGTTTGCTTTAACTTTATTGATAAGAAAAACTAGAAACTTAATCATAGCAACAATAATGCGTTTATTAAAGTTAACACATGCCATATCATTTAACTTAGTTCTCATAAATATCTCCTAAGATATTTATATTTTTCTCACTTTTGCAGGCAAAAAATTCGAGTCTTAGGGAGGTCCAGTACCTTACTCCAGAAGTCCCACCCACTCTTCATTCAGAATGGACACCCTTCTCAGGGGTGTAACAGGGCGCAGTCAGGAGGGGGGCACTAAAAAAAGGATTTGCAATGGAAGGGGTCTGTAACTCAAGGTCCAGGAAATATTAAGATGTCATCCCTCCCCCCCAGCATGAAGAGGTGTCATTTGGGGGAAGGGACTAATGGAGCAGGGCCATTGAGAATTGTTTCACATAGCAACAGTTTTGCAGCTAACTTCTGGAATGGTCATTTAACGTATCTATAACCTTTAACTGGTTTCATAGACATGTTAAATTGCTGTGACCATGCTTTGAGCCAGGGAGAAGGGAGTGGCTTCTACCCAGGATGTAACTGAAGGCTGGTCCCCTGAGTTACAGCACCCAAATGAGAGCTTGGAGATGATTGGCTCCACAACATGGGGCCACACTTGCCCAGACTCACTACTGCAGCCCGGTAAAGCTGGGAGGATATGGAAGTCCTGGCAGGTGTAACTGATTCTGGGAGTTGAAAATGGGGCTGCAAAGGAGGACTGGTACGGGGATTTAAACCCAGACACAGCAGCCATTGGGGAGAGAGCCACTTGGTTTTGGTGGAGTGTAGGTACCCTCTTGCCCAGGTGAAGAGAGAGCCATGCACTTTGGGCAGAGTGAGGACCCCTTCTTGCCCAGGTGAAAGAGAACCACGCACTTTGCCAGAATGGGGACTGCTGCAGCCCGGTGAAGAAGAAATCCACGCACTTTTGGCAGAGTGTGGACCCCTGCGGCTTAGGTAGAAGAGGCCCATGTGGCTTGCGGATGCTCCCTTTGGCTGCGTGGCCTAGAGAGCAGGAGAGACTTTGCCTGGAAAAATGGCTATGAAGAACAATCGCTAGTGGACCATGAGAAGGTGCCACTTGACTTGTGAGTAACTGGAGATCCTGCCTGGATGGCGACACAGCTGACGGTGCCAGCACTCAGCCTGAAACACACACATGTGCTTCTTTTCCTGAAATACAGTACCCCAATTTAGGGCATGGGGAGAAGGAAGCACTGTGGGCCTCTGTGGTTGGCCTAAAGTACTTTGATATTTTTATGGAGACATCGGGTCACTGCTTTAAGTCTGGACAACTTTAAATAAACCTTTCCTTTCCTTTTCACAAATCTCTGGCATTAAGAGATGTCTTTCCAATTGGCGACGACAATCCGGCCCAGCACAGGGGTCCCTATGGTATTAGTATACCCTCCTCTTGAGTCCAGGGTCCCGGTGTATCTGTTCTTTAACAGTTTCTTTGGCATCCCTGGGTGGGCCAAATATTGCTGCCCTGGGACTTCTGTTCCGGAACAGGGGCACATGAGATATGCACAGTGTGCTTTTTGGCAATTTTGGGGATGAATTATGGACGTTATCAGAATCTGTACAAGAGAGACATCATGCTGTATCTCTTAAAAACCAAACAACTGAGCAGGGATTAAATACAGTAAGATTGTTATTTTCAAAGTAATTGTCACTGAACACACCTGCACTTCACAGTGAAAAAGCCACTAAATATCACAAGATCACACAACTTTTAGAGGGACTATTGTATGTCCTCATTCTATAAAATTGAATAAAATACACTACTTATTTCTGCCACAATTTACTTTATAAATAAGCACATTGATATTTCCCAGATTCATCTACTGCATTTTAATAAGATAAACAAAACCTGTTCATTCTAGCTATGAATTTGAACAATTTCAATTAGTGCAAGAGTGAACTTTGACTCAAATAACCTTTCATTAGTTAATTTATGAAGTTTTAGTTATCCTCACTGCTTACATCAACAGAAATGGGTCAATCTACTATTTTTCTTTTAATGTGAGTCTTTGTTCTTTTTCTTTTCACTGTGCAGCCTTTAGCTTTTGTAAAAGGTCTTTAGCTTTGTACTAAGCCATAATCTGCTGACAAATAGAATGTAGAAAACAAAATTAACTCAATTTTACTTTAACTTGTTACACATATTCTGCTCATCACTTTGTTCAAGGCCACTTTCACATCCTTGTTTCTCAGACTGTAGATCATGGGGTTCAGCATGGGGATCACTGTGGTGTAAAACACAGCCACCATTTTCCCCTGCTCCACAGACTCCTCTGTGGGGCGTCTGAGATACATGAAGATGAGAGTCCCATAAAATATGATGACAGCTGTCAAGTGGGACCCACAGGTGGAAAAGGCCTTCCACCTCCCTTCTGCCGAGTGCATCCGGAGAATGGCAATGACAATGAATAGATAAGAAATTATAACTACAGTCAGAGAGTACGTGAAGTTAATACCTGCAAGTATGATCATGGAGTACTCTTTGACAAAGGTCCCAGCACAGGCCATTTTGATGAGAGGTGGGTCCGCACAGTAGAAGTGGTTGATCTCAATTTTCCCACAGAAGTATAAGCCATAGGTCAATAATGTTGCTGCCAGACTAGTCAGAAAACCATATATGTAAGGGAAAGAGATCAGTCGAACACAGACAACCGTTGACATTCTGCTGCCATAGAGCAGAGGCTTCCCAATTGCCATGTATCTATCAAAGGCCATCACAGCAAGGATAAAAACTTCCACATGGACAAGGGCAATGAAAAAGAAACACTGTACCAAACAGCCATTGTAAGAAATAGTCTTTGTCTCAGATAACAGGTTTTCCAACATTTTAGGGGTAACGTTGGAAGAAAACCACACATCTACAAATGACAAGTGACTGAGAAAAAAGTACATGGGGCTGTTGAGCTGTGGACTGACTTTAATTAACACAATCATGCCAATATTGCCTACTAAGGTGATAATGTAGACCATGAGAAAAATGATGAAGAAGAGAATTCGCCATTCCTGATGACTGGTGAGTCCCAAAAGAATAAACTCTGTCACATCAGTGAAGTTGAGCATTTTCTCAGTTCCTGGCCAATGTTAGTTATAAATCTCTGTGATGGCAAAAAAAAATTGAAAATCAAATATTAATTATTTATTAATTTACACTTTTATCCATGCCCATTTTGACTGTTTTCATTGTTACATACCTCGGACTGCTTTTTGCCACTGTTGCCAGCAGATCTCTGGTCGTCACTAAGATGAGTAAATACATGGGCTCTACTATATAACAGTGACAGTAACTATTGTGATACAAATGCTAGTGTTAAATATTGGGATTCACCAAATATTCCAAGACTACATTTTAGAAATCTCTCTTTCCCAATGCTGGCATGTTTTGGTAGTTTCACATTTTTTTAGATACTTATGGAGAGTTATACTTCTCTTTTGACCACAAGTCAAAAGTGAATTTTATACCATCTTTTTAAAATATAAATATATTCTTCATGATTAAAGGAGAAAGCCAACTAATCAAATAACCCATAAACTCCAAATTCCAGATGAAAAATATTTTTAATTTAATCACATATTTGTACTCAGTCAAACTGAAGAGGCACAAACTAATCACAGTCATCATCAAAACCAAATGAAAAGGGTGAACCACTTATACATGTTCATACGTATTCACACATTATGCATGTTCTCTGGGTACTGACTCTTTTGCGTATCACATGCAATTCCAATCTACTAGCTAGCATCCACTGTAATGTCCTGGAGATTCAAAAATAGTAAAATAAGGAGATTAATGTTACTACTTATAGTGGTATTAATGTAAGTAAATTTTCTGAAACCATGATATACTCATACAGAAAGCTCCTTGGATGTTTTGCAAATTTATTTTCAAATATAGGTTGTATCATATACACCTTTCTCCAGAACAATATTTTACAAGTTCTTTTCCTAAGAAAACACTAGTTTCTTTTATAATGTTCATAGGGGTTATGAAGAGAAATCCACCAGTATCCATTCATCAAATAAGAATGAGAAATCTTTATATCCTATCCAATCATTTAGAGTCACACAATCTACCTAGTACAATTGAACTCTGAGAAGTTTTATGGAAAATAATTTATTAAACTTAGTTTGGCTTGCATTAACTTATCTCAGAAGAGAGGTGAGAGAGAAATCCCATCAGCCTCAATGAACATGGACACAGGCTGTAATTCTTCCCCGTAAGAATTTTGAGACAGCCTGTCGATGGCACAATGAATGTGTCATGGAATGGTGTCATGCCCTTGAAGGTGAAATGTCATTCCTAAGACACAGGATTATTCCAAAAACTCTTGTTTTAACATACAAAATTACATTTTGTTCAATTACAATTAGATGGGACCTACCCATGGTTTTCACTGGGTACTGACCAGGACAGACAAGAACAGGCAATAAGATGCACCTCACTGCCATAGTGAAAATAAATGCACGTGTCCACAAAGGTAATGCTCTACTGCCCACTCCCCTCATTTGGAAAGGAAAGTTTTCTCTGGAGAAAGGAGAATGCTAACAATCAAGGTTGATCATACCAAGACTGCATTACTCCAGAGTCTCAGGCTAATTAAGGAAAAGTGGAGGCATTAACTAATGGCTAAAAAACTATCAATAATTACATTTAAGTTGTTTGAAACTAGATAATCTGACTTGGAATATATTTAGGCAGAAAAATATTTGTAGAGCTGATAACTTCATCTCTAAAATCCTTTGTTTTATGTGATTACTGTCTTCCATTGCCAGCTCCAAGGCTCCATGACACCTTTATGGGACTCATTTTGCTTTAGAAGAGTTTTTCATTTTTCGATTTCTTTTGGACAATATTGCAATCAAAACCCAAAAATCTTCTTTCAATTTTCCCATTGTTCAAATATCTTTATGGCAGAAAATACAGTAAAAGAAACAACCTTTCAGATGAGGGAAAAAAGGGAAGGGAGAGAGAGTGAGAAAAGAAATTCCCTTCCTTCCCATCTTTCACTATCTCAAGACACAGTCCACAAGGGTGTACTGCCTTTAGGGGCCAGATCTCTGGATCAGAGACTGTATTTGTTTTTAGACACTGGCATTCCCCAAAAGCTTCCAGCTGAGATTTTCCTGAAAATGCTTTTGTTTGGATTTATTATTATTTCCTTAAGAACAAATATCATTCATGTATCTTGGGCATGATTGCCACAGAAATGAGGCTGTGTTTTCTCTATCACATCAAGGGAGACATAACATGTATTTATTTCATTCTGCTTTGGTTTTGATATCTGCCAGGTCTCAGCACCATACTTGTAATTAACAAGTATTTTGTCCTTATTACTTAATGAGAATTAGATGTTGCTGTGTATTTTGTAGCTGGGGGTGGGGGAAGACAGTGTGCTCTGTGAATACCATGTTACTCCTGAGACTTTCAGCCACTAGGTAACAGCCAGTGATGTTCTTAGATAAATCTGTCATTACTGTGATGGTAGTCAGGTGGAGACTCCATAATTATGTTGTTTATTTTATATTTACCACTTGGCAATTCACTGCAGAGTTTTGCTTTCTCTTCAATCTGTTCAGGTGTGCGTGTCTAGAAAGGCTTGTTGATTGACAAAGCAGACAACCTGTCTTGCTGTATTGGAGATGTGAGGAACACTTTGTTTTTGTTGGTCTTCACATTTTTGAACTGTGTCCCATGGCCCTGTGGGTTACAAAGGAGAAATAGGCACCCAGCCACCCTGTTTAAATGTATCAAGACATTTTCAATGTTCACTGTGACGGGACCTTTTGGATTGAAGCATATACAGACATGCAGAGATGAACTGAAGCTGAGAAAGTACACATGATCACACTGAATTATAGTGGCTCTCAATCTAATCTGACTGGGCATAAAGCAGAGTTTCCTTTAAATTATTTTAAAGTCTAACTCAATAGCACTTTGCTATTGTTCAGCTTACTACTTATAGATTGTGTATACATTGGCCAGTATTATCTATCTACCGATTTATCATGCATGTCCCGAAAGTTTAGCTACCTACCACTTTAAAGAAATATATTTGGGAGTCTTCAAGAAATAAAGGATGGCATCAGATCAGATTGGAAAGTTGTAATGTGAACATCTTTTAATTAAAAAATCTCTGATTTATGTATAGTAATTGTGTGTGGCACTTATACAACTGTCATAAAGGTAAAAAACTCAAGGCAAACAAAGTTATACATCAGTGGCATTATGACTAATGACTAAGTGAATTACTTTGTGAACAGTGGGGCTTTGCTCTCACAGTGTGAGGTGAACTGTGCAAACCCCACTCTGCAGGTGGCTATTACCTGTGATAACTCAGTTCTTCCTGACAATCTTTTCTCTTTTCAGTTTTTGTGGACCCTTTCTGACATAAACATAAACTTAATTTTAAACACATTTTTAAATATTGAAGTCCACTAAAGTCATAAACTGCTTGCTTAGCTTTGTCTTTCACTCTTAAAAATTGTTCTCACATACAGGGTGGGGCAAAAGGGTAGGTTTACAGTTGTTCACAGGGGAAATAATACAATAATTAATAAATAGTAATGCAAGAATAAACTGTGTGTTTCATATACAAACTACAGTAAATCTACTTTTACCCTACTCTGCATTCAAGAAAAAGAAAAAGAAACTCTTACTCAGCAGGAAAACAACTTGATAAAATATTTTCCCTCCTTGTTGTATGTATGCTCTGCAGTGTGTTGTGTTTTCACTTTTGCAGATGCTTCTCAAAGCTCCTAGAGGAAGAAGAGCTATGTTTCGGGTGTTCGTCCAGAATGATTGAAAGATCACTGTGAACTTCCAGTGAATGTGCCAGGAAAAACAGATCACAGGTATATTTGTAAACTACCCAAACAGTGGTACTTTATAAAAGTATTAACTTTTCAAAAGAAACAAATTTCCTACATAAGAAGAACTTGGATTTTTGAAGTTTGACACAGACATGAAAAATGTTTTAGACACCATCACAGATGATAGAGAAAATACAGAGTTGAAATAGACATTCTGTAGCCCAAAAAGAAATTACAAACATGTCAACAGATCCTACTCATATCTCAATCAACAGACTATGCTTGCAGCTGCCTGTGCTACTCAACCTTATGCATTTTGCAGAGCTTTGTGAGAGAGAAATCTTTATTTAGAAAGTCAGACATGATTGCACAGGACCACAGACGATTTGGCACACACACACACACACACAAAATGGCTGTAAAACGTGGCAGTGTTGGTATTTTACAAAAGTGAAATACAAGAAAAACTGAATAGTACTTAGCCAACTGACAGCAATGGTGAACTGGTAGGGGAAATGAAGGGTTAGGTCTGATCTTAGGTGGTGTGTGGTCTGCAGAACTTGGGGAATCTTAGAAGCACTTGTCTTTACCATCTGAAAGCAATAACATATATTCAGCTTCCTCATAATGTAAAACTGTGTATTTCAAATTAAGTTACCAATAAAGGTAGATTTTTCCCCAAGACTAGGAATGAAAAAATATTCAATATTCCAATGAAAGAGTTCTGTTTCCATTGTCTTGGTTAAATTCTCAGTCCATGACATTTTATGAACTTGGGCAAGTTTTACTTTTTTTGTTTGGTTGTGTTTAGATTTTCTGTGCCTTAATATAAAATTATAGCAATAATAGTAATCATTTCATCATGTGTTTATGAGCATGAAAAGAAATGTTACACATTACCACATAATAAATATACAAGAAACAATTATTATTAAATGATTCAAATTATCAAATCTCTATAAAAAAACTTCTCTCTCTCTTGCAATCACTCCTCTTTCACATATATAAATTGCACACCTACACACAGATGACATTTGAGGAATATTTGATCTTAATTAATAAAAAATAATATAAACTCAAGATGCAATCTTTATCTGACAGTTCTGGACAAATGTATTTGTATAACAACCTGAGAATGCAGAAAAATACCCTCAATAAAAATACAGTGTGAAAAGGAAATGGAAAACAGCTTGTACATACCAGGCAGAAGAGAACTGGAGGACCATAAGAGACATTTCCCTTAAATCTTTGCTTTAGGAACAAAGAAGTAATTAAGCAGCTTCCTCTGGAAGTGACCCTGGGGGAAGTACATCTCTAGAGGAAGAGGTGATTGTAAAATTTCTTATTTTGGCAGTGAGGGAGGATGGTGTAGGGAGGAAGGGCACCATTAGGAGTCATTTTTTTAAATAATTAATTCATTATTCTTTTTTATATTTTCTATTGTTTGTTCTATTGCAGTAGTCCCAATTGATAGATGTGTGCTATTTTATGCCCTCCCTTCAACAAATTCAAGTTTTTTGGATTTGTCCTGGGATCAATTAACAGAATTTGCTTAGAGTTTGCATCACAATATAATTGCTGATAGTGTGACTCAGTCTGGTTAAGGGTACCTTTTTTCTGTACTTTAGTCTGTGTCACTTGGTTTTTCCCGAGAAAGAGGAAATAAGTATTATTCCTTACAATTATATTTGTAATTTATCAAAGCAGAAAAAATATGTTTGCTTTAACTTAGTTTATTAACAAGGAAAACTGTAAACTTAATCATAGCAACAATAATGCATTTATTAAAATTAACACATGCCAGACATTTTAACTTATTTCTTATAAATATCTTCTAAGATATTTATATTATTCTCATTTTTTCAGGCAAAAAATTCAAGTCTTAGAGAGGTCCAGTGCCTTACTCAAGGTCACACTTTCAATAAATCAAGGAATAGATTCCTGATTGCAGAACGTGATTCCAGAGTTACACTGTTAATTACCTCATGCTATTAAACAGCAACTATTAACAGGACAGACTAAAAATCTCAATTTCTGACCCAAAGGAGTCTTGTTTTTATTATATGATTAATGTTAATGTATAGTAGTACATCATAGCCTTTATAGACTTAAGGGGAAAAAAGAAAGGGTAAATATATCTCTATTTTTCCCCAAATTTTCTAAAAATAACTTGTTTAAATATATTTATGAAAATACACTCTAAATTCCAAAACACCAACAAGATTGTTATCCCCTTCTGATAGTCATTATAAGGTACAGAATAAATAAGATTTTAAGTGGATATCATAGGATATTAAGTATTGTTTCAGGAAAAACTCAATTGTTCTTATCCACACAGGAAAAAATTACAGATTAGCAAGTCTAGTATGCAAGCAAAGTTTGTTAGAGATATTTTTTTCATGGAGGAGACCAGGCCCTGCTGAGGTGGGAGTAAAAGGCATAGGTAAAAAGCATAGGTAAAAGCAGGTGTGGCAAAAAGTATCAGGTCCTTTGTCCTGAGAACTTACAGAGTTAGTGGGATGGGGTGACACACATTTGATTGGTGGGTAAAGGCAACGCCAGCTTCCCTGGGTGGAGTATGACTACCCAAAAGGAGGTAGGTATGGGGGTCTGATAGCCTCAATTCCTATCTTGGTCCAGACCACATTTATTCATCTTGTAAAACATACATGTGACATGAGACAGTGTTATTTCTCTCACCCCATAGTAATTCAGCTTGTGAGCCCAAGGACCTATGTTTCTGTAGTCTATATTTAGAGGTTGGGAAAACAGGTTTCTCAGACCAGCAAGTCACCTGATTCTAGCTCTTTTTTGACTCTTGAGTTTGAATTCATTGACATTAGATAGTTTCACTCTGTATGAACATCCTGTCATGACAATCGTCCATGAAGACCGCAAGTCCTCTCCTCTAACATGAATAATAATTTCATCTTTTCCTTTGTTGCTAAGACATTTTGGGGGATAATGCCAACCACGGAGAAGCTAAGTAAGAAAATTATAGTATAGCACACCCTTGTTCTTCATTGATTAAGTATTAGCAATTTTGATCATTCTTGGGCAATCTCAAAGCATTAAAGTATATTGTAATTTGGCTGAAGGCATATTAGAATCACATGTCCTGGGGTGGTGAGAAAAAAGGGGTGGAAAGTAGGAAGGGGACTAAGTCTCGTATTTGCATGTGAGTCAGCCATGCTGCCCATATGGACATCTGAACACAACTAAACCAAACATCATGATTTATAAAAATAACTTCAGTTAAATAACTATTAACAGAGGCTTGCTTGTGATTTCTAAAAATGTCCCTGAGCACATAAAAAATTAAGAAGTTTAGAAATTAGATCTTGTGTGCCAACAACCTGCATTAAAGAAACAAAATCTTTTATGACATCTTAATTTCTGAAATATCCAAATGCATTTGAAAAACATTTAAAGGCATTTTTATGATACTGCAAGTAAGAGCCTACTTATGTGTAATATTGACACTCTAGAATAAAAACGTTTTTGTGGCAAAATATGTTAAAAGAGATTTCACTCAAGGGTATCGAGAACATTTGTGGAGACCTTGTCAGGTATCTAAGATCCTCAGGATACTTGTGGAATAAGATGTTATTTATTTCAAGTCTTGGGAATAATTGGAAGTGGGTTAAGAACTGTTCCTTAGATGAGTAAGTAGTAAAAATGAGATTTTTTTTAATGGAGTGCAGATGGCTGCTCGCTAATGAGGTGATGGCGGAACCCTTATCTTTTAGCCTGATCCAGTGCCCCAGAATAAACATTTCCTAAACTCTCTTACAGGGAGGTTTGAGGGTATGGTTAAGTTTGGCCAGAGAGACCTAAGAGAACATGCTGTATACTACATTTATTGTAGAACATTGAAGATCATTTGCACATGTGGGCTGGCTTCTCAAAAAGCCATTTTACATCTTAAGGTTACACCTTAAAAATGTAAGCTGTGCTGAGAATAAAACAAGCTGGAAAGGATTCAGAGACCAAACCCAATAAAGCTGACACACACATTGGAGACTGATAAGATCCAGACTTCTTTTATCTGACCATAAAACAAAACAAAGTAAATATTTAAACTTGTTTAAGCCACTACTTTTTTCTAAGAAAAGACACTAGCCAATACAGGACTGTGAATGAACTGTCTCAATGTTACCTCCTATTCTTCCCATGTTCAACTACTGCTTTCACGAATGTTAACCTTGTCTGCTATCTCACACAAAGTTAGAATTGTGTAAAACTAGCTTCAAAAAAGACATTTGACCCAGTAATATCATATCTTGCTGTGTCTAGAAATATTTTAATGGCACTTGAGCACTTTTATTTCCCCAGTTTTTGTTTCCCTATTGCTTCTCTCAATACCTCTTTCACATCCTTGTTCCTGAAGCCATAGATCATGGGGTTCAGTATGGGGATCACCATGGTGTAAAACACAGCCACCATTTTGCCCTGTTCCACGGACTCCCTGGCAGGATGTCTCAAATGCATGTAGAAGAGGGTTCCATAGAAAATTGTGACCACTGTCAAGTGGGAGCCACATGTGGAAAAAGCTTTCTTTCTTCCTTCTGCAGAATGGCTTCTAAGGATGGCGACAAGGATGAACATGTAGGATGTGAGAATGATCAGGAGGAACCAGACATTGCTGTAGCCAGTGACTATGTACATTGATAACTCTTTGCTGTAGGTGTCAGAGCATGCCAGTTTGATAAGAGGAGGATCAGCACAATAGAAATGATTAATTTCATTAGCTCCACAGAAAGAAAGGTTGTAGGTCCTCACAGTTTCCATCACACTGAGGAGGAAACTATAAACATAAGGGACAATTACCAAGGCAACACAGACATACTTGGACATTTTGCTACTGTACAGCAGTGAATGGCAGATGGCCATGTAGTGGTCATAGGCCATGAGAGCCAGCATGCAGTTCTCTGTGAGGACCACGGCAACAACAATATAGCATTGCACCAAACAACCCGCATATGAGATGGTCTTCTTCTCCAATAAGAAATTTTACAGCATTTTGGGAATGACATTTGTGGAGAAACACAGATCTAGAACAGACAAACTTGAGAGAAATAAGTACATGGGAGTGTGAAGTTGAGAATCAGTTTTGATTAAAACAATCATGCCCATGCTCCCTATCACAGTGACTACATAGACCACAAGGAACAGCACAAAGAAAGCAACTTGCAACTCTGGGCGACTTGTTAGACCCAAGAGAATAAATTCTGTTACAGCAGTGTAGTTTCTTCTAGACATTTCTTTGTCTCATATGAGATGCATTGGTTGGATTATCTAAGGAGAGATAAAAAAAAAGGCTTTTTTAATCACTGAATATTGTATGAGGTTACATATTGTAAAAAGATCCAAAAGACCTTAGTTATGTGATCTCAGTAGCATTTCCATATTAGATATGAACATATATACCATAACCAAGGAAAATGTTTCAACAAACAATTTTTATTCAGGTTACATTTGTAATCCCACTGTGCAGTTAAGTTCCAGGCTAAAGATAAAACTGCAAATTTAAGTATCTCAATACTTTGGGAAATTTGAAAGTATAAATAACTTATCTATCAAAGAAAATGTTGTAATATAAATTTAGAAATGCTTAGAAATTTTGCCTGCTTTTTTTTATATACACATAAAAGGTTATAAAGAATTTTGAAAATAACACAGGTAAAGTTCATTCTGAGAAACACTAAGAAAATGAGTTGTGAGCAGATAAGATGGTGGATATCAGAACTTCATCTCATATTTCCTAGATTGATTACTTACTGATGTATTATATATCTCAACCAGTACAAATTTACATAGTTTCATATCATAAAATTGAAGTTTAAATTGAAGCATAAATTGAAGTTTGTAACTAACTGTAATTTTCTTTGGGACAATTTTAACATTAGCAAATGTCATTATCAGAGAACTTGTCAGAAGCTAGGTAAATTTTCATACCCCATGAACAGACTCAGAATGCCAATGTGAGTAGAACTTCATTTTTTACCTTTCCTAAGACTGCAAGCTAGACGAAGAGATCTGGTTCACTTGTGTTTGAAGGTGTAACCAGGCAAGAACGATAATAACAATTGGTGAGTTCTTATATTCCATGCACCATATGAAAGCACTTTCCATCTATTATTTGATTTGATACTACATAATACCAATTTACAGTATGGAAACACAGATGGTTTCTTGAATCTTTGATTTTAAATCTTATTTTTTAGCTATTAAATAGTATTAGATCTTTCAATAATTGTACTTACCTTATTAACATTAAATTTTATAAAATGTATTGTTAATGTTAAGAAGTTCATAAAATTCTTTAAGTCACTTTATAAAATGTTGTAAGCCATTTTGTTATTTATGTTTAAATGCTTATAACAAGTAATTATTGGCCATATTTCAAGTTCCAGCCATGGTAATACCGGATACTGGAAGTAAGATGGTGGACAAGATAGAGGCAATAAGTTGTACAAGGTTGAGTACTCAAGTTCAGAAAATTTAACACTGTGACCCTAGAGCATAGATCAGAAATGGAACAACCAGTAGAGGATCAGATATAGTTCCTAGTTTAGTGTTTTTCCTCTTTATTGTGCTACTTCCTGGCAGAGTTCATCACTTCCTATCAGCTGAGTGGACTGCTTGGGGAAATATCATAACTGTTGCTAAAAATGTTAAAATTCAATTTATCTAATATTATTACTTGTTATCTTAAACCAACGATTGCACTGTCAGCTACTAGAAAAAACAAATATGAATAAAATAGGATCTTAAACTAGAATTGGCCTTTTTTTTTTGAAGTATAGATGATAAGGACACACCAGACATTCTTTAAAAAGTACCAGATGGAAGAGTGAAGAGAAGGACAGGCAACCAAGGTATCAGAGGAAGTTTGTAATGAGAACCTAGGATAGTGTGTAGGTATTGTGATTCAATTGGCCAGAGGAAAGCCAAGAGCTTTTTTCTAAAGCTCTCTGTCCATGAGCAGCTTCTTCAGTTCAAGATCTAGATTATAGTACTGACTTCATATCTAAGAGTTCCTCAATTTTGCTCAGATCTCACTGGCTATAGACATACATCATATTTTAGTGGAAGCCATTATTGTTAACCATATTTCAATTCTAGAATTGTTAGGCTATGACAGAGGCAATTAATATAAAGCTAAAGTCCATGGGATACCTGTCACACTGCTGCTAGACATCATGAAACACAACATATACTCAGACACAGTTAGTAAGTCTGATGATGAGTCAAGTGACTACATGAGAATGCCAGAACCTGCCAAAACAGAGAATCCTTCTCACTAACTAATTGTTGTAAGGTCTTTCCAACCCCGTTCATTTCTCTGAGCATAATCAGAATGATTCATATTTTAAGTATCTGGATTTAAAAAAAGATATTCTGAAAACAAAATTCCCTTGGAATACAAACATGGGCTATAGAAAAAACAGATCTTAGACAAAAACAGGATATTGGAAAATAATTCAGAATCTTGTAAGTAAGAGAAGATAAAGGGCTTAGAGATCTTTTAGTCTAAACCTAGTAGCTACATATACTGAAGCTAATTTTTCCATATATTTAATGCTTACAAGAAAAGGCCTATTTGAACATATACTTTACTTCTGAGAAGTCAAAAACATTTTAAAGCATTAACAAACTACATGGACCTACACTATAATTTTTTTTCTTGTGGAAAGTGATGACAATAGACACCCAGACATTAAGTAGTTGGAAAACACGAAAAGAGTATTATTTGCAACTAATACTAGTGAAACGTCTGCTGGAGATCCATAGTACCAAATTCTGCCAGAATGATTCAAAAACACCAATAACCTAAAGAGAAAGACAGAACTGAGTAAACACCTATAAATTTTCTCTCATTAACAATGCACTGTCTGTGCAAATTTCCCAGGAAACTACCTATTTCAACACATCAATATGTAAAAAAGTATGCAATTTAAATAAGGGAATACATAAATTGCTAGATTTTAAAAACTACCATGTGAACACATTTCCTCTCCTATCTGTAAAAGTATGAGTGTCTTCTTAGTGACCACAAAGGTCAAATTCTTGCGTTACTATAGGATTTATATTCAACTTGATGACATCAGCATTTATCTCAGGAGAATCCCCAACTGTTCCAAGGAGCAACTAAAAATAAATTCCCAATTGGGAGCATTTTCATGAGGAGAAACACTAACTGGTAGTATTACACTTTCTCAATTCCATATTTTATATTTCATTGAAATTTAAAACATTTGCCTGCTATGAGTAGTAGTGAAATATTTTATACAATAATGAAAGCCAAATTTGCAATCCTCTGGGGACAAAATTTTTCATGAAACTGAATTCAAGCAATTTTATTATTTCAAGTTCTCTAACTGATTTCTTATGTTGTTTGCCCTTTAACTAATTCACACAAATTATGTATTTAGCAGAAAGTTCACTGCTGTTTAGTCTTCAGAATACAAATATGAAAAATATATTCTTCTACTAAAGGAGTTCTCATATTGATGGGATACTTAAATAAATAACACTAGGTATAAATGATTAGTTTCCAAAAGAAAAATGCATGGAATGTGAGAGACAGATAACTACCAGTGACAACAGCATAGACAATAATCAACAAGTGCATGCTAAATATATGAACTGCATTTAATTTATAGTTTCTATCATGCCTCCAGTGTTTGCAAAAGTTTCCTAAAACTGAGTCCAAAATTGAATTCAGAGCATAGTTGCCGTAAAATGTAATTAAGAGAAAGATATCTTACAAATAACATTTGATATTCACAATAATCTCCTGAAATGTGTGTCAGTAATCATTGTTTGTAAGGAATAAACAGACCCCATCGGGTAGATATTCTAAGCTAACCCAGCTAAAAAGTAAATAATAAAACTGTGATTTAGAATCAGGTCTAAATAAATCTAAAGTCAATCCTTTGCCCATCACACCATGCTGTTATTTTTTCTTTGTTCATTCATTTCAGCAATAAGAGGTTGAAGTGACTGTTTTAACAGGTGGTATGAATCTTGAAATGGATAGAAATGAAAAAGAATCACACAAAATTCTACATTTCTTTTGTGAGTTGACAGTGAGTTCTATTCCATGTCTCCTCATTGAAGAAGCTGTACTTAAATCTTAAATCTCACTTGTCACCATGGAAAGAAAAAAATACCCACTGAAGGTTTCTCTCACCAACAATATTTTGCTCAACTGAGAAGAGACACATATGAATTCTAATCTACCTCATTGTTCACAAGTAACCACACACTTCCACCTAAGCTCAAAAGATAATTATAAATGCTATCATGTGCACAAAGGGCAACAAAATTAAAACAACTAGTGAACAAAATGAACAAAGATACAAAATGTAAACTTTTGCAATAAAAATTTTACTTTTTGTGTTCAGATTTTTTAAAAATCTTTAAAGTTTTAAAAGTGCAGTGTTCGTGAGATTCCACATATAAGTGAAGTCATGTGGTATTTGTCTTTCTCTGACAGGTTTATTTCACTTAACATGATACTCTTCAGGTCTATCCATGCTGTCTTAAAAGTTATTTTTATGACCAAGTAGTATTCCATTGTATAAATGTACCACAGATTTTTTTCATCCATTCATTTGCTGATGAGCTCTTAGGATGCTTCAAATCTTGGCTACTGTAAATAGCACTGCAGTGAGCACAGGGATGCATATATTCTTCTGAGTTAGTGTTTCAGGCTTCTTTGGATATATTCCTGAAAGTGGAATTGCTGGGTCATGAAAAAGTTTCATTTTCAATTTTTTTAGTTAACTCCTGTTTTACACAGTGGCTGCATCCATCTGCATTCCCACCAACAGTGTATGAGGGTTTCCTTTTTTCCACATCCTCGCCAACACTTGTTTGTTGACTTACTGGCAATAGCTGGTCTGACAGGTAGGAGGGGATATCTCACTGTGGTTTTAATTTGCATTTCTTTGATAATTAGTGACATTGAGCATGTTTTCATATGTCTATTGTTCATCTGTATGTGCTCTTTGAAGAAATATCTATTTAGGCACTTTGCTCATTTCTTAATTGTGTTGCTTATTTTGGGGGTGTTGAGTTGCATAAGTTTCTTATACATTTTCAATATTAAGCCCTTGTCAAATATATTGACAAATATTTTCTCCTCTTTAGTGACCTGTCTTTTCATTTTGTTGATGATTTCCTTTGCTGTGCAAAAACTTTTTTAGTTTGATGTAGCCTCACTCATATGTGGAATCTAGTGAACAAAATAAACTGGCAAACAAAATAGAAACAGACTCATAGATACAGCAAACAGACTGCCACCTATTAGAGGTGAAAGGAAATGGGGGCTGTGTGAAAAATGTGAAGGGATTAAGCTAAGAAAAAACTCACGGACACTGACAACAGTGTGGTGATTAGAAGACATTAAAGGGGTAGGGAGAGGTAGAAGAGGATAAGGGGGGATAAATGGTGATGGAAGGAGACTTGATGTGGGGTGGTGATCACCTAATATTGTGTGTGTGTGTGTGTATATATATATATATATATATATATATACATATATAGTAGAATTATATCCCTGAAACCTATATAATTTTGTTAACCAATGTCACTCAAATAGGTTCGATAAAAATAACATATAAATAAACAATTGCAGTGTTTCTTGCTGGTGTACCAAATTTCTCATCTTACCATAAATTTTGTCCTATAATTTAAAAAAAAGGTCTAGAAAATGCCCTGGGGCCAAAAGAATAGTGACATCTTCTAGGGAAATATATTTTTCCTTAACAGCTCTCTGGTTAATGCTTCTTTCACATCTTTATTTCTAAGGCTATAAATCATGGGGTTCAACATGGGAATTACTGTGGTATAAAATGCAGCCACCATTTTCCCCTGTTCCACAGATTCTTTTGAAGGGGGTCTGAGATACATGAAGAAGAGTGTTGTATAGAATATAGTAACAGCTGTCAAGTGGGAGCCACAGGTAGAGAAAGCTTTGTGCCTGCCTTCTGTGGAACGAATCCTCAGGATAGCAGGAAAAATATAAAGGTAAGAAATCAGGATGATGAGGAGAGAAAAGGAAAGGTTACATCCAGCGACAACAAACATTGATGTTTCTTTTTTGGTGGTGTCAGAGCAAGCCAGCTTAATCAGAGGGGGGTCAGCACAGTAGAAGTGATTGATTTCATTGGAGCCACAGAACACGAGGCTGTAGGTCCACATGGTCTCCATCAGCCCAGTGAGTGCTCCATATACATAAGGCACCGTGATGAGGGATGTGCACACGCTCTTGGACATTTTGATGCCATAAAGCAGAGGGTTGCAGATGGCCATGTACCGGTCAAAGGCCATCACAGCCAGGATGTAGATCTCCACATGGACCAAGGCTATAAAAAGGTAACACTGCACCAGACAAGCAGGATAGGAAATGGTTTTCTTCTCTGACAAGAAAATCTCCAGCATCTTTGGAGTCACGTTGGAGGAGAAGCACAGATCCACAAAGGACAAGTGGCTCAGGAAAAAGTACATGGGCGTGTGGAGCCTGGCATTGACCTGGATGAGTACAATCATGCCCAGATTCCCTGCCACTGTGGCCACATAAATGGCCAGAAAGAGCAGGAAGAGGAGAATCTGCAGTTCCAGGCGATCAGTCAGTCCGAGGAGAATGAACTCAGTCACTGAGGTGAAGTTTCTTCTCATCGCGTCCTTTAATGATGGAAGGAAACTGGACATTTATGTAAGATTAAGAGAAAATGAAAAAAATACTTACATTAATGATCTTTGTTTTTCTTCTCAGAAATTTTTTTCATCCCATTTCTCCTGGTGTCAAACTCAGTGTCATTTAGGCATCAGCAGTCAAAGGTATCAGAGCAGCTCTCTTGACCTTTGCAGTATTGATCTCCATTTCATTTACTTCCCTCTCTTTCTTTCCATCTCCTTCTAATGCTTCTGTCCCTTTTCTCTTTCTCCACTTTCTCCTTCTCTACCTGTGCTCCTGTCTTTTGTTTGATAAAAATACTTTATGTCTATACCCATCCCAAATATAATCTTCAGGACTAAAGAATTCATCTATTCCTGATTATCATAATAAAAACAGAATTGTTTTAAGCAGGCATTAGTGTGGTTATTTTAAGATTTATTTATTTTCAGAGAGAGGGGAAAGGAGGGAGAAAGAGAGGGAGAGAAACATTGATATGCCAGAGATACATCCATTGGTTGGCTGTATGTCCCCAAATGGGGACCTAACCTGCAACCCAGGCATGTGCCCTGACTGGAAATCAGACCAGCGATCCTTTGGTTCCCATGCAGGCACTCAATTCACTGAGCCACACCAGCCAGGGCAAGAGAATTATTTTAAAGAGAGAAAAGGACCTGGTAACAAAATATTTCTCCAAATGACATTTTTTAAAAATAACTTTCACCTGACTGATTCCCTGCTAGAGAATTCTTAGAAATTAAATTGGACTACTTTGATGCTTTCTCCCCTTTCACACTCTATAGAATTGGGACTTTCAGGTGGGGCATAGGAATTTTCTTCTTTTTGGGGGGAGTAGGGGGATACATACATAATTGCATTTTGGCAGTTGTCTAGCCTTTAAATTTTCCCACTATTAGTACTCCACTAAAATTATGTTGGATAGAGTTGCTGGTAGTTGAAAGTGATGGAAATTCTCTCCTTGTGATCTCCCACTTCTGGTTTCCACTGTGAGATCCGGAGGAAGAGATTCCCAGTTCAGAAAAGGGTAGGTAGGGAAAAGATGCTTGTCCTTGTGATCTGACATGTCAGTAAACTCAAGGTGGACAAAATATTTTTTATCAAATTGATGGCAGTGGACCTTCAAGACCAGAGTGATCTTGTGAAGTTTGGGCTGCCCAGCCTCCAGACCCTGCAGGGTTCTCTGTTCTCTGCGCCTGGTATTCTGCCTGCACGTTGACTTAGAAAAACCGCATGTCCTTCTAGCACAGTTTTTTTTGGGGGGGGGGGGGCTTGAGATAGAATTACTGATGTTGCTTGCAAATGAAGAAAATTATATTACTAATATTAACTGAAACATACATGTTTGTTTTTTATATAGAGGTCATCTATATCTGCTAAGAACATCCTGTTCAGAGCTACTTTTTGAACATGAGTTCAGAGAATTCATGAGTTGTCTTGTTAGTCATTTATGAGATGCTGCCCTACTTTTTGGAAACATTCATAATTCTGAATTTCAGCTTTATTGTCAATTTATTGCTTCAACAAACACTTTAATAGTCTTATACTCCAAACTTTGATTTAGGTGCTTTATAAATTTTAACTTATTTAATCTTCAAACCAACACTATGGTGTCCCACCTTTCATAAATATAAATACTAACACAGTTCTCAAGTTCAGCACAGAAGAGATAATCTCATGGACAGCAGAGTGTACTGGTGAAAACATGGGCTATGGAGTCAGTTTCGCAATCTAGTGTCAGCTCTTTTGATTCCACTAATCCAGGGAATGTTTCTGGGGTCCAGTTTCTTCTACTGCAAAATGGCTTTAATAAATTGAATGGCTATTTGGGATTATATAAATAAAGTAGGCGATTTGCAGAACACTATGCCTAATATTTGGTGAGCCCGAAATAAATGTTGGCTATTAGTCCTGTTAAGTGGAGGGTCTTAGAGAATACCTGTTAATATATTTTGATCCCCTATTATCTATCTTTATTACTCAATTACTTTTATAAGTAACAGTACCCTAAATAGTTAATGTCTATACTTTTCTGGTAATTGGTATTCTTCTTTCCATCTAGTCATTTAAAACCATAAATCTAATGCTGGTAATGCATATGATTTCACAAATAAGTAAAGATTCATGATCATCAGTATATGCAGAATAAAGTAACCTACTTACCTGTGGAGAAAGAACCACCTTTACAAAGAACATAAGTGGCTCTTCTGATAAGTTAGGCAGGCAGAATTTATATCACTTGTATGTTAAGTCTATCTCCCTAAGCAATTGCCCAAATAGATGAAGATGAAGCAATTACTTCATTAGATCACTGTTTTCACTGAATGAGTTCCCTGGAGAAATAACTGGCACAATGCAGGTTTAACATGGGAACCATCCAGGGTCTAGTCAGTGTTTCCTCCTTTGTGTTCAATCTCAGTACTGAGGAATCCGTGCAGTAGTAACATTGACATTTGCCATGGACTGCATTCTGTTTGCCATGTTAATTTCAGCTGAATTCAATTTTCTGGTACAATTTCTTTACGTCATTGTCACAACTTAGTGTCACAATTTTATTACTATCTCACCTTGTATTACAGACTGAATTGTGTCCCTCCAAAACTCATGTGGAAGTTCTGACTTCCAGTACTTCAGAATATGACTAGATTTGGAAATGGAATGTTTAATTAGGAAATTAAAGTTAAACGAGGTTATGTGAGTGAATTCTAATCCAAGATGACTGGCATCCTTTTAGGAAGAGGAAATTAGAACACAGACACATACAAAAGGAAGACCACGTAAAGACACGGGCAGACAGCCAGCCACAAGTCTCAGAGAGGTTTCAGAATGCAAACAACCCTAGTGACATTTTGAACTTTTAGCTTCAAGAAATGTGAGGATAATGCTCTCCAGTTCCATCTATGCTGTTGCGAAGGGCAGGAGTTTCTTTCTTTCTGCTGTGTAGTATTCCATTGTGTAAATGTACCCCAGTTTTTTGATCCACTCATTTACTGATGGGCATTTAAGTTGCTTCCAGCACTTGGCTATTGTAAATTGAGCTGCTATGAATATTGGGGTTCATAGATCTAATCAACAAAACAAAAAAGCAAGCAAAATATAACCAGAGACATTGAAATAAATAAAAAACTGGTCAGAGAGGAGGAGGGAGGGGGATAACTCGGGATAGAAGAGGAAGCGTCATCAAGGAACATGTATTCGTGGAACAAAGGTTTCGTGGACAAAGCCAAAGGAGGGAAGGATTAAGGATGGGAGGGAGGAGTAGGTGAGGTAGGGGAAAGCGGTGGCAGGAAAATGGACACAACTATACTTGAACAACAATAAAAAATTTAAAAAAAGAAATGTGAGGAACTAAATTTCAGTTGTTTAACTCACCCACTTTGTGGTATTTTGTTTTGGCAGCCCTAACAAACTAATATATGCTGTGTGTTGAAGATAAATAGAGAATGTTTTGATGTTAGATGGAAATGTTGCTTCTTGAAGAATAGTATTGTTTTTAGCATTTTTTAGTAAACTTTACATTAAAGTTTAATACACATAGAAAATGTGCATAGAATTGACTCTAGATACCCTTTTCATACCCTTTCTCAGTTACTGTCCTTCAAGTTAACTCTACCCTCACTTTTTTATAGCCAAACCAGGATTCTTTTCCTAATTTTTTAAAGTTAATCTTCATTGTATATTTTTCTATTACCATTTAGTCCCCTTATACTCCCCTCCCCCCAGCAATCACCACACTATTTTCCATGTCCATGAGTTCTTTTTCCTTTTTGCTCAGTCCCTCCATACCCTAACTCCCCCACTATCTGTCATTTGTTGTCCTCACTTTTAATACTGTAGATTAATTATGTCTGGTTTTGAATTTTACACAATTGAAATCACACAGTGTATATTTTTATGTCCAATATTTGATGTACACTATGCTGATGTCCAAACGTCACATTGGTAATTGTTTTAGTTTGTTTGGGCTGTGATAACAAAAACTACCATAGACAGGGTGGTTTATAAATAACAAAAATTTATTTCCACAGTTCTGGGAGCTGGAATTTCAAGATCAGGTTGCCAGCATGGTCAAGGGTCCTGTTTTTGGCTCATGATGTCTATCCCTTTGCTGTGTCCTCAGGTGGAGTAAGGGGCAAGGGAGTCTCTCAAGTCTCCTTCATGAGGGCTCTAATCCCATTCATGAGGCCTCAGCCCTGGTGACTAATTACTTCCCAAAGGCCCTGCATCCAAATACCATTGTACTGGAAATTAAGTTTTAGTGTGAATTTTAGAAGGACACAAACATTCAGTCTGCAGCACTGATTTTCATTAGCAGTGTTGAACATAATGAGTATAGCAATTATTCTTTCACTCCTATATCTGTGTATCATCTGTTATATGGCTACACCAAAATTTATATAACCTTTTTACTTTTGAGATATACTTAGGGTGTTTCCAGATGTGGGTATCATAAAGACATTCTTGTGCATTGCTCTATGATCACATTTAAGCATTTCTGCTTGTTAGAATTCTGAGCAGAATTGCTGGCTTACAATGTATGCATGTGTTGAGCCTAAGCTGATACTGCCAAATAGTTTTACAAACTGCTTATATCAATTTACACGAGCACCAGTATTATATCCATGATGCAGTTGCTCCACTGTCTCACCAATACTGAAAACTTATGAGCTTTTAATTTTTAAAAAATCTTTGCTATTCTGGTATGTGTTTTTAGGGACAGATATCTTGTAGTTGTAATTTGTATTTCCCTGACCACTGAAGTTGAACACATTGAAATATGTTATTTGGTTTGTTGAATATATTTTTGTTCAGAACATGTTCATAATTTGTTGTGGTCTTTTATGCATTTTATTAACTTATTCAGTAATATTTTAAGGTCCTATAATAATTTAGAGTTAGATTGCTTTAGAATTGTAGCTTCACCATTTACTATCTGTATAATCATATGGAGGTCATTTAATGACCCTTTGCTTCATGTTTTCCCAAGTACAAAACTGGGACAATTGACATCACAGGTCTCAGTTGTTTGGATGACTACTGACATAATATTTGTAAATATCTGTTTTTTAAAAAAGGTAAAGCTTTGAATATTGGTTGTTACATAGTCAACACTATATGAGTATTATCTATTAATCTTCTTTCTCACGTATTATTGCAAAATACATTCTATTTTTAGTTTTTCACCAGTGACATTTGGTATTTTAACACCCACACTGAGCTTAATAAATTGAAGTTATGCAGTACTTTTACTGTCCTTCTAAAAGTACAAAAATAAAAAAAAACATTAGTATAACTTCTTTGCTCTTTATAATTTGTTTTACAGTAAATTATATCTTTTGAACCTTCAATTACATATTATTATTGCTTTATATATACTCAGCACTTACATATATTTAGACTTGGAAGTTTGTTTTCCTCCTACTATTAAATATATTTTAATAAGAAGTTAAAAGTATCCACCTATACTTTTTTTCTCATTTTTCTTGAAATGGTTATAAACAAGACCTTCATCTGAGGAAGTCCCATCAACCACTCAGACTGCAAGGAACTTCCTCAGATGAAGGTCTTGTTCATAACCATTTCAAGAAAAATTTCCTCCCTCTGGCATATATTTTTGTTTGGTGGTCAAGGCTCATGAAACTTCTTTCTATCTAGGAGTACTTTCCATTCATTTCTTGCCTTGAGATTTGATAATGTGTGAAACTAGCATCAATCTAAAATCCAAATTGACATGAAAACTAACCTATGGTCTTGAATTATCAAATAAGATGATGTCTAACTTTTCCAAGAGAAAAGCCTAAATAGACTAGTTTGATTTGTTGTTGCTGTTGTTGACTGGTACTTCTGCAGAGGTTATAGCCTTTCAAAAATCCTAAATTCATGACGGATCTCTGTTTTAACCCCTTGCTTCATGTGCACCTCATCATTAGCCTCCCATCTTCCATAATATTATTCTTCTTAAAGCTCTAGGTAACTGTAGCAGATCTGTTGGCCTCAACACCCATAAAACACACACATATGAGACTTGAAGATGTGGTGGTAATTTGGCTATTTGTGATAACTTAACATTTAAGCAACCATTTCTTTATATTTAAAGTACACAAAATAATTTTAGGCCACTGGGTTCCCACTGAAGTTAATATCATCCGTTCTTAATATTCTGTGGGATACAGTAGGGATAAGATATAAGATTGTGCAATGTACAAAATGCTATGAAAATATGAGGTGATATTACTATTTGAACCATTCATACTTTATGAGTTGATACAGTAGTTTTAGGCATACAGTCAATGTATTATCAGTTCACCTTGTGTCTCCTCAAACAGACCTTTAGGTAATACTAAATTTCAGAACAAGCTAGTCATTTTTTTCTCAAAAGAAAATGACAAAAAGGCTGGGGATGGACCACAGCAAGGTGGATACTTCACTTTGGAACAAGTATCTAAAGAAGGGGCTGGTATAAGCAAAGACTAGAGCTACGCTGACAGATAAGTACACAGAGATAAGGCTGAGTTACAGGCTAGGTGAGTGAAAGTGGGATGCGGGTTTTCACCAGCAAGGGAGGCAAGATTATTTAGTAAAGTTTGGCAGAAAGAATATTTTTGAAAAGTTTTATTATAAGCTGTATGTTGAAGTAAATAATTCCTATTAAAAATCATCTAAAACTATATGATTAACTGCTCTCAAAAAGAAAATACTGGAGGAGAGAAAGGATGATGGCAACAGAGTAAGACGGAGAGGATTCTAGCTCTCATACTTGTGGGTGAAAATCCTGGCAGACCTATAGAGAAGCAGCGCACTAATCCATCGATTATCTAGCATTTGTGAAATTAAAGGAACAGAGATTGTGACGGACACTGAAACACCAGAAAGCGGCAGGTCAGTGGGGTCCCAGGGACCGGAGTAAAGACAAAGCGGCGGCGGGGGCCGGCACCCCTGGCCAGGTGGCCCTGGTGCTGCCTCTACAGCCAGGGTCCAGAGCCATCCATCTGAGACCAACACCAGAGGTGTCTGCCACAAGACCCTGGGCACCCAGAGGCCCCAGTGGCCACCAGCTCAGGCCAGCAGCTCCCCTGCTCCCTGTATAAGCAAAACTGGACAACACCGGGCAGAGACCTGTCTGCTTGCCTGCTCGCATTATTAGGGAGGGTTACAAAGACAGAGGGCCGTGTTCAACTGCAGACTCTGTGGTCGCAAGCCTGGGAGAACAGAGAGGCACATTGTTCTCACTGGTATGGTTGGGGACTGAGCTGGACTGAGAGGCAGGCTGTCTGGAGAGTTTTGTGTGTTTTTTAAGTGGACTGAGGTGTTCTGCCAGGGCAGCTTGGCTTGCTTCCCACCTGGCCTTGCAGTGAGCCAGGGGGAAAGCGGAGGCCTCTGAGCCGCTGCCAGGGGACTGGAAAGTGCCCTGCCAGTTTCTCAGGTCCCGGACAGCTTGGCGGGTGCACATAGGCACAGAAGCCTCTGAGTCCCCAACACAGGACTGGGAAGCGCCTGGCCGGATTCACCTGGCTGGTGTGCACAGGAACAGAAACAGTTGAGTCCCTCCACAGGACTAGGAAGGACCTTACCAGAACCCATGGGTCCCAAACAGCTTGGCTAGTGTGCAGGCGCCCACACCCCAATCTGGTAGCCTGGCTGGTGCACGCTCTTGCACTGGCATTTCAGCCCACAGAGAGATCCTGCTGCAACCAGAAAAACCGGTCTGGGCAGTTTGAAACCAACAAGGGAAGGGTTTCTCTGTTGTTGTTGTTGTTTTTATTGTTTTTTGTTTGTTTGTTGGGGGGGTTCCCCATTTTTTTAATAACTTTTTTGTGCGTTTGTTTAGTAATCTTATAGATTTTTTAAATTTCATTATTGCTTTATCTTCCTATACTTCGTTCCTCTCCTCTCTTTTTCCTGGTATTAGTCCTTCTTCCTTTCCTCTTAAACTCATCGCTGTCGCCTCACTTCTCCTGCTTTTTTGTTTGTTTGTTTGTTTGTTTGTTGCTTTGTTTTCTTTTACCCACAAGAGACACAAACAACTAGGAACTGTAAAAGGACCAGAATGGGACCCAAACAGGGGGCATCTCAACAGTAGAGACAGAGAGACAAATTTCACTTTCCTATAGCAGAGAAACCACGAGGTGTTGCATTTTTTTCATTATTCTCACTTCTTTTATATTTTAATAGTATCTCTGTATTCCTCCTCTTTCTGTATAGGCTTCTTAGTCTTGGGTGGTTATATTGTATTATTAGACAGGTTTCCCCTGTTCTTTCCTCCACAGTGCTTTGCTAATCCTCTACACTCCACACCACTTGTTTTCCTTTAGCACACTAGCTAAAGCTTTATACCCCCTACTCAGACAGATCACATAGAGTTTGTTATATGACTGCTGCTCTAATATTAGTGTAAATAATAGCTGTTCTATACAACTGTAAATACTTCACAACCCATCCCCCGGATATTAGCCCATTATAAAGGTCCCTAAATTCTATTCCTGTAGTGATTAACTCTATTGGCTCACACACTACACCTATTTACTGTTCCTTACACCTACCTTACCTCAAAATCTGACCATCTGAAACCTCACTGCTTTCTAGTTCCAACTAACAAGCCTTCCCTCCCCAACAACAGGATTATCTTTTGTCCATCCTTTTCTAAAAGTGGCAAGTTGGGTTGAAGAATACGGTTAACACTGTATATAGCCTAAAGATCGCCTATCTCCTCTCTACTGGCTGTGACTGTAAATATCATAAAAAAACTCTTCTGCTGTCATAAACCATTTTGCCTCCCCCTCCAACTGATCACACATACAGGATAAAAGGAGTAGGTGGAAATGGAGAACATCAAGATACCTGAAGGAGTCTGCACCACTGAAATTTACACGTATTATACCACAGAGGTTCACAACGTAAACCCAGGGAGTCAGAACAGATCAATTTCAGAAGCTGAGGCTAACAAGAAGAGTCTCACAAACAATGGGAAGACAAAGAAACAATCCCCAAATGAAAGAAAAAGCAGGAACTTCAGAAAGAATGTTAGATGAAATAAAGGCTAAACAACTATCAGATAGTGAATTCAAAGCACTGGTTATCACAAAGTTTACAGAGCTCACAATGAGCTACCAGAAACTACAGGGGAGCTACAATGATCTCACCGCGAAATATATCAACATGAAAAAGGAAATAGGAACTATCAGCAAGGGACAAGAGAAAATGAATACAATTTCAGAATTGAATACAGTAGAAAGTATTAAAAGTAGAGTTGATGAGACAGAAGATCGGATTAGTGAGTTGGAGGACAAAGTAGAAAGCATCTCACAGAAAGAGCAGGAAAATGAAAAGAGGCTCAGAAAGAATAAAGAGGGATTAAGAGAAATACAAGACAATATGAAACGTAATAATATCTGAATAATAGAAGAAGAAGGAGAAGGGATAGAAAACATATTTGAAAGAGTAATGAGAGAAAATTTTCTTAATTTGATGAGAGAAAAGTCACACAAATCCAGGAATCACAGAGAGTCCCAATCAAGAAGAACCCAAGGAGGCACTTCAAGACACATCATCATCAAAATGGCAAAACTCCAAGACAAAGAGAGAATCTTAAAGGCAGCAAGGGAGAAAAAAGAAGTAACATACAAGGGAGCCCCAAATAAGGTTAGCTACTGACTTCTCAAAGGAAAAATAGAATAGCAAGAAATATTCCAAGTAATGAGAAACAGAGGCCTATAAGCAAGGCTACTTTACCCAGCAAGGCTCTCAATCGTTATAGAAGGCCAAATAAAGAGCTTCCAAGACAAAAGAAGTCTAAAAGAATATGCCTCCACCAAACCAGTCCTACAAGAAATACTAAAAAAAACTGCTTCAAGGAAAGGAAGGAAAAGATACAGATAGAGAAGAACACAGGTACAAAAATGGCAATGAATAAGTACCTATCAATATAACCTTAAATGTAAATAGATTAGATGCTCCAATCAAAAGACACAGAATAGCTCAATGGATAAGAAAGCATGACCCACACATATGCTGCCTACAAGAGACCAACCTCAGGACAAAAGACAATCACAGACTAAAAGTGAAAGGCTGGAAACAAATTTTCCAAGCAAATGGACAAGAAAAAGAAGCCAGGATAGCAATTCTCATATCAGACAAAATAGACTTCAAAAAAAGGGCCAACCAACTGTATGAGAAAACATATTTGCCAATGATACCTCAGACAAAGGTTTAATCTCCAAAATATACAAAGAACTTTACAACTCCACTCTAAGAAGACAACTAACCCAATTAAAAAATGGGGAAAGGACTTGAACAGACACTTCCCCAAGGAGGACATACAGAACATCCAGAGACACATGAAGAGATGCTCAATATCGTTAGCTATCAGAGAGATGCAAATTAAAACCACAATGAGATACCATTTTACACCGGTCAGGATGGGCATCATAAACAAAGCAACAAACAACAAATGTTGGAGGGGTTGTGGGGAAATGGGGTCCTTAGTTCACTGTTGGTGGGAGTGCAGACTCGTACAACCATTATGGAAAACAGTATGGAATTTTCTCAGAAAAATAAAAATCGACCTGCCTTTTGACCCAGTAATTCCACTGCTAGGATTATATCCCAAGAATCCTAAAACATCAATATCAAAGAACCTATGCACCACAATGTTCATAGCAGCACAATTTACAATAGCCAAGAGATGGAAGCAACCTAGGTGCCCATCAGTAAATGAATGGATCAAAAAATTGTGGTACATATACACAATGGAATTCTATGCTGCAGAGAGAAAGAAGGAGCTACTACCTTTTGCAACAACATGGATGGAACTGGAAAGCATTATGCTGAGTGAAATAGGCCAGGTGCTGAAAGACAAATACCATATGATCTCACCTTTAACAACGAAACAAACAAGCAAGCAGAATAAAAACGAAGACACTAAAATAGAGAACAAGGGACAGTGACCAGAGGGGAGAGTGAAGGGAATTTAAGGGGAAAAAAAGGGAGGGATTTGGAGGAACAAATAGGAAGGACACAGGGATGAGAACTAAGGGGGGTGGAAATGGGAGGGAGGTGGGGAGCACGGGGTGGGGGGGCTGGGATGGGAGAAATAGACAAAAAACTGTACTTGAAAAATAACTAAATAAAATTTTAAAAAAGAAAATACTGTTCTGATTGTAATAATTTTACACCTTAAGAAATAAATTGTGGCTTTCACTGACACTGATTCTTCAAAGTACAAGTTCTTAATTTTGGATGTATACAGGCAAAGCTTACTGGAAGAATTCAAAATGCCCATCAATTGACAAAGGTACTCAGATTCCTCTTACTCAAACTTTCTCAATGGAAATTCCCTTCATCCCTTTAAGAAAAAAGATATAGCACTTCCGCCAGTTGGAGGCATAGGTGGAGACGCCTTGCTTTCTCACACAACCAAGTTTAGAGACAACAAAATATTAGCAACAGAAAACATAGACAGAACACAAAAAAATTGAACTTTTCAGAAGTCTGATAACAACGGATGCTTCAGCCTGACCAGTAAGAGGGGCGAAACCAGCAGCTGGGGGAGCAGAGTTGCACAAGAAAAACTCCGTCAGACGGACTCAGGCTCGAGAATCCCAGGTGTGGGGTTGCAAAGGGCAGACCCAGTGAGCGACCCAGTGAGTGACCATGGATCAGGCGAGGGCACTGGGCAGCGTGTTCACTGTGGTGCCGCATTCCTGCGCAAATAGACCGGTGAGGGAGTGGACAGTGAGACGGGACCAAGCGGGCCCCAGCAGCAGGTGGCAGCAGAGAGGGCTGCCATTTCCCCGCTCTGACCTCGCCCCTACCTGCGGCTTCACAACCCAGCGACCTTGCCCTGGTAGCCCCGCCCCGCCCCTAAGGCTCCGCTCCTCATATTTAATGGACCCAAACAGACCAAAAATGGCTCAAGGAGATCTCAAAACCCCAGAGCCCATAACTCTAAGCAACGAAGAAATAGCAAAATTTTGAGATGCACAGTTCAAAACACTGGTCATCAGGATGCTCACAGAACTGGTTGATTTTATTCACAAATCAGAGGAACATATGAAGGCTAAACTAATTGAAATTAAGGGAAATGCACAGGAAACCAATAGTGATGAAAAGGAAACTGTGTCTCAAATCAATGGAGTGAACCAGAAGGAAGGAAAAAATGACCAAACAGGAAAATATGAAGAAACAAGAATTCAAAAAAATGAGGAGAGACTTAGGAACCTCCAGGACATCATTAAACGCTCCAACATCCGAATTATAGGGGTGCCAGAAGGGGGAAAGGAATAGCCACCAGTGGAAAACTTATTTGAACAAATAATTGAGGAAAATTTCCCCAATCTGGCAAAAGAAATAGACTTCCAGGAAATCCAGGAAGCTCAGAGAGTCCCAGAGAACTTGGACCCAAGAAGGAACACACCAAGGCACATCATCATTATATTAGCCAAGATTAAAATGAAGGAGAGAATCCTAGAAGCAGCAAGAGATAAGGGGACAGTCACCTACAAAGGAGTTCCCATCAGACTGTCAGCACATTTCTCAAAAGAGACCTTACAGGCAAGAAGGCCTGGAAAGTATTGCAAGTCATGAAAGGCAAGGAACTACATCCAAGATTGCTCTATCCAGCAAAACTTTCATTTAGACTGGAAGGACAGATAAAGTGCTTCTCAGATAAGATCAAATTCAAGGAGTTCATCATCACCAAGCCCTTATTATATGAAATGTTAAAGGGACTTACCTAAGAAAAAGAAGATAAAAAAGATGAACAGTGAAAGGACAGCAAACTCACAGTTATTAAGAACCACACCTAAAACAAAAGTAAACTAAGAGGACAGCTAGATCAGGAGCGAAAACATAGAAATGAAGATTTCATGGAAGGTTAGCAACACGGGAGTGGGAAAAGGAGAAGAGGGGAGAAGGTACAGAAAATAAGTAGCATAGACAGTAGGTAGAAAATAGATAGGGGGAGAACAAGAATAGCATGGGAAATATAGAATCTAAAGAACTTGAGGTACATGGACATGAACTAAAGGGGGGGAACGGTGGGGGTGGGGGTGCAGGGTGGAGGGGAATGAAGGGGGGAATAGAACAATTGTAATGGCATAATCAATAAAATAAGAATTTTTTAAAAGGAAAAAAAGAAAAACGATATAGATTTGGGAAAATTATTGTTGGACCAAGCCCCAAGACAAAAATCATAGAATATGGAAAATAAAAACAACTGAAATCAGCATTGAGGTTTATTTAGGAAGCAACTTCCTTCTGAACAGTTCTTTGATTAAAGCATCTTTCACATCTTTATTCCTAAGACTGTAGATCATGGGGTTCAACATGGGGATTACCGTAGTATAAAACACAGCCACCATTTTCCCCTGCTCCACGGACTCTTCTGAGGGGGGTCTGAGATACATGAAGAAAAGAGCTGAGTAGAATATGGTGACAGCTGTCAGGTGGGAGCCACAGGTGGAGAAAGCTTTGTGCCTTCCTTCTGAAGAGGAGATCTTTAACGTGGCAGGAAATATGTACACATAAGAAATAAGAATGATAAGGAGAGAATAGGTGAAGTTGAAACCAGCCACAACAAACATTGATGTTTCTTTTTTGGTGGTGTCAGAGCAAGCCAGCTTAATCAGAGGGGGGTCAGCACAGTAGAAGTGATTGATTTCATTGGAGCCACAGAACATGAGGCTGTAGGTCCACATGGTCTCCATCAGCCCAGTGAGTGCTCCATACACATAAGGCACCGTGATGAGGGATGTGCACACGCTCTTGGACATTTTGATGCCATAAAGCAGAGGGTTGCAGATGGCCATGTACCGGTCAAAGGCCATCACAGCCAGGATGTAGATCTCCACATGGACCAAGGCTATAAAAAAGGTAACACTGCACCAGACAAGCAGGATAGGAAATGGTTTTCTTCTCTGACAAGAAAATCTCCAGCATCTTTGGAGTCACGTTGGAGGAGAAGCACAGATCCACAAAGGACAAGTGGCTCAGGAAAAAGTACATGGGCGTGTGGAGCCTGGCATTGACCTGGATGAGTACAATCATGCCCAGATTCCCTGCCACTGTGGCCACATAAATGGCCAGAAAGAGCAGGAAGAGGAGAATCTGCAGTTCCAGGCGATCAGTCAGTCCAAGGAGAATGAACTCAGTCACTGAGGTGAAGTTTCTTCTCATACTTTTCTTCAATGGGAAGTGAGATCTTGGATTAGTTTAGAACTTTTTTATGGAAAAGAAATTAATATTTTCTTAGGACATTACTTTGTTTCTTTTTCTCTATGACTATTTTTCCCCTGGAGACACTAGAAATAGTTTAATTAAAACAGGATCTAATCAAATGTTACCAAATCCAAAGTAGCTCTGGGGCTCATTCAACAGTCACCTTCAATTTTTATTTTTATTTTTGCTAATTAATCTTTTATTTCTCTTTGTTTACGTATCTTTGTGGTGTCTCTCACTACATTCTTACCTACATCCTATCTCACTTTGTCTATTTTCAGCTTTTTATTTAACCCCACATTAATTTTTTATCCTAGATTTTGCCACTCAGTGGCAATAAACAAACAATCACCATTAATTTAAATAAATTTACAAGGCAACTTAATAAAAAACAATTAGAAATTGATAACCTTGTACCAGAAGTCCTTTTCCTGATAACGATTCTTTCAGGTCTTACCAGACAAAATCTCTTAGGTTTTCTGTCAAAGGCCACTAACTGATACATTTAATTGATTCTTTGTAGAAATTGAATAGTCTGTACTTCCTATTTTAGACTGACTCTATGGTATTTGGGGGAAGACACCAAAAAGAAGAGATATCTTTTTTAAAAATTAACAATTGTAAATCATTTACCAGGAATAAGAATCAATATAAAGTACAGGGAAAATTTGAGAAATTCTTCTAACCTTTTCCCAATAATTCAGTAAACCTTGGAGAAGCTAATTGTTCAATCCATCAGGCCTGAATTAGACTTTAGAAATGACTCAGTTGAGTATATTCATCTATACTTGTAAAATCATTAAAGAGCACAGTGCTCACAGCAGCCACTGGGAAGTGACGGGCCCTGGGCTGGAGCTTCCCTCACACTCACACAAGGGCTTGCCTCTTAGGTCCAGAACTAGTCTCTTTAAAACAACACTTTTTTGAAAAGGCAAAACAGTAGTAAACAAAACAAAGCAGCCAAGAATGACCCTTTTCTTTAGTTACTTTCAAACCAGATTAATTACAACAAAAGAGTAAGTTTTAGCCAGGAAAAGGTGATGAAAGAGTGTGATTTGGTACAACAGGTACAGTATTTTCTACCCCTTTATACCAGAGGCTTGCCCTCCCCTTCCCCTGTTCTGCTGCCTGAGGCTGCGGTATGGAAATAGTGCTGAGCCTGGATCCATGGATGAGATGGCAGAAAAATGAGTTAATAAGCTGAAACTCCTAAAATTGTGGCAGCGATGAAATGACATATCCCCTGAGTTGTATATAAATTAGAATCGAACTCTAAATTGTTTAACTATCATTTTATTTTACTCTTGCATGAATTAGAGTTATTATTCAACTAATAACAAACCTCTAGGATCAGTACTCAAGATGCTATAAAGCTGATTGCTATATAAAATATAATTATATGAAGTGATAATTGTTATTTTGAATTTAATTAATCCCTCATAGGTTATGTCCAAGTACCAGGACCATGCTATGACTTAAAAATTGTTATAATAATGCCTAGATAATCCCAACATTCACCTTGTGAGACATTTTTAAATTGTCTTAAACTTACTATTCATTTATTCCATGCCATTTAGAAATCCAAAATCACAAATACACACACAAAAATTGCAATTCTATGGAATGTACCTGGAAGATAATATTTGTTGCAAAAGAGTAAAATAATTAAATTAAAATATTGGGCATGTGTATTTTTTTAAAAAATCCTAACCACAGAGGATTTTTTAAAATTTTTAAAGATTTTATTTATTTATTTTTAGAGAGGGAAAGGGAAGGAAAAAGGGAGCAAAACATCAGTGTGAGTTTGCCTCTCTCACTTCACCTACTGGGGACCTAACCTGCAACCCAGGCGTGTGCCCTAGACCAGGATTCCCTTAGGTTCACAGGCCAGTGAGCCACTGAGCCACTCAATCCACTGAGCCACTCCAGCCAAGGCCACAGAGGACTTTTTTCATGGACTGCTTTATAGTACCTAATCCCCAGCTTCATAATATCTTTGGTTTTTCTTATTTCTCCCCTATCCTTTTTCTTACCTCCACTCTTCTTTCCCCAAATGACTTGAAAAACTCCCTATTCTTCTTTCTACATATCATTCTGAGCATCTCATCTTTTCTTCACTGTGTGTGCATATATTTTCATGTGGGTAGTGGCGTGTCCCACTTATCTTTTTCTCCCCTCCTATCAGAAAATACTGAAATATATCGTACCTGCATATGTATTCACACCCTCGTCTTAGATCCTAGTTTCCTTAATAATGCTCTACCAAGATATATTTGTGCTTTTCAAAATTAAAAAAAAAATTATTTTGTGCTAAAATTCTTCTGGTATTCATAAATACCGAAATTTGTCTCACAATATCAACCACAGGTTTTGGAACTAAACAGATTTGACTTGAAAAAAATGACTGTGCTGCCTATTAACTCTATAATTGTAGAAAATGTAACCTTTATGAACCTCTGTGTTCTCATTTGGAAAACGTTGTAACAACAGTTTTCTCTAATGATTTTAAAAGTTATAATGTATGTAACTATCTGACCATGTGTGAAGCAAATAAGGCCATCACAAGAAATTTTTTGTTTCTACTTCTCCTTTGTTTAATATCTAGAAGAAATAAAATTATTGCTATTAGCAACCCTAATTATTGCTATGCAGTTCTTTATTCTACCCATACACTTGTTCTTATCAAATAACTAATTCCAAGTATAAATAATAACCCCATTGCTAGTTCTTCACACAAAATCGACAGTCCTACCTATAAAGTGGTGGGAAAAATCAGCGAGCCTTCAAAAATAATAAGTGAGGAAAATCAGCCCTTGTACTTATTTATAAGATTGCTTCCTGGGAGAGAGGTGGGGAGCAAGGGGCGGGGGAGGCTGGGATGGGAAAAATAGACAAAAAACTGTACTTGAAAAATAACTAAATAAAATTAAAAAGAAAAAAAAAGATTGCTTCCTTTTCCCTATAGCATCTTAAAAACAACATGATTAAGCAATCCATTCTGCCAATTAAAAGTCCCCTGAAGATAGCTCAGGGAATTTTCACAGGGAAGTTAAGAATGGCTTAAGCATCTCTTTTGTGTTTTCTTCCTCAGCTCTCTTGGTAGTGGCTTTGCCTACTGCTTGAATGAAGTCATGCATTTCTGGACACCGTTCTTTTTTGCTACCTTCATTACCCAGCAAGAAGGGCTTCATTTTAAAAAGAAAGTTACTCACTCATGTTACTTGGCCATCAATGCAGCAGGAACATATTCTACCACATAGTGTCCTTGCAGTGATCACTGATTCATTTGGGAAACAAAGGGGTACATCTAGCCCCCTTTTCCTTTTGCTTGTTTTATATTGTTTTGTTTTGTTTTTTGAAAAGTCCCAAGGGCAAATGAAAGCAACTGGAGAAAGCTAAAGTATGCACATGATTTAGTATGCTTTCCTAGGCTGTGATGTATTTTGTATAATTGTTGAATTTTTTAGTGGTTAAGTGTTTTTAATATATTTGATTAATAAAGTAGACATACTAACTGTATTCACAAAACAATTTTTTAAAAATATACTGCAGCTGTTTCTCACAAGTGTTATGGTAATATAGTTGAGAATGTTTCTCCATTAATAAACATTATTCTTGATTGGCAGTGGGTATATGTTTAATCATATTAAAAGCCTACAGTACCTGGCCTTTAATAAACTCCATAACTTGTGTTAAGCAGAGTTAAATTAACACATGATCACAAACATATTAAGATATTTTTATCAGCTGAGGTGTAAGGTAAGAAGAAACTTGTTATCAAAATAGTCTTACCCAAGAAATTCAGGCTGCTTTTAGGTCCTTAAATAGAGCAAGTCTTCTAGAAAAAATCCATTTTATTATGCTATAACTTCCAACCCAAGGCCATCATAATAAATAATGATTGTATATATAAGTTTTTTTTAATTCTTGAATCAATGGCTACTTTTACATACATTCTGATTTTCCAAGCTTGTTCATCAAACATCACATCACTTTAGAAGTGCTCTTTACAACTCAGAAAAATTAATTTTACAATTAAATTATGGAAGATCTCCTTGCGGAATGTGAGACAGATAAAAACTAAGGAACCAAGGCTTCAGAACCAAAGAGTTTAAGTAATTCAGCAGTTACCCAGCTATTGTTTTTAACTATTCATTGGACATTCTCTGAAAATTTACTTTATAAGAGTTTATTCAATTGTTGAAACAAATAATCACCTTGTTTCAAGGAAAACCAAAATACAAAGTTTTACTATATTCAATAACAAAAACAAAATGCAAGCCTTTCAAATTATTTACATAGTGATTCTTTATGCTTATGGATAAAAACATAAGTAGTAATTCAACTCTGGATTTCATCATATTTTCAAATATTACATTTTTCTTTCTATTTATTTGTCAGTTCAAAAGGAGAGTCACAACTATACAGAAGAGATACTTTATTAATATTTGTATTGATTCTTTCAAGGAAGTATCATTACCTAGCCATACTTTGAGAGATTTTTTAAAATATATTATGCCACTAATGTTGTTCTATTTCCCCCCTTCATTCCCCTCCACCCTGCACATACCCTCCCCCACCATTCCCCCCTTTAGTTTATGAACACATGTCTCAAGTTCTTTAGATTCTATGTTTCCCATACTATTCTTGCCCTCCCCATCTATTTTCTACCTACCATCTATGCTACTTATTTTCTGTACCTTCTCCCCCCTTCTCCTCCTCTCACTCCCCTGTTGCTAACCTTCCATGAAATCTTCATTTCTATGTTTTCACTCCTGATCTAGCTGTCCTTTTAGTTTGCTTTTGTTTTAGATGTGGTTCTTAATAACTGTGAGTTTGCTGTCCTTTCACTGTTCATATTTTTATCTTCTTTTTCTTAGGTAAGTCCCTTTAACATTTCATATAATAAGGGCTTGGTGATGATGAACTCCTTGAATTTGATCTTATCTGAGAAGCACTTTATCTGTCCTTCCATTCTAAATGAAAGTTTTGCTGGATAGAGCAATCTTGAATGTAGGTCTTTGAATTTCATGACTTGGAATACTTCTTTCCAGCCCTTCTTGCCTGTAAGGTCTCTTTTGAGAAATGTGCTGACAGTCTGATGGGAACTTCTTTGTAGGTGACTGTCCCCTTATCTCTTGCTGCTTCTAGGATTCTCTCCTTCATTTTAATCTTGGCTAATATAATGATGATGTGCCTTGGTGTGTTCCTTCTTGGGTCCAAGTTCTCTGGGACTCTCTGAGCTTCCTGGATTTCCTGGAAGTCTATTTCCTTTGCCAGATTGGGGAAGTTCTCCTTTGTTATTTGTTCAAATAAGTTTTCCACTGGTGGCTGTTCCTCTTCCACTTCTGGTACCCCTATAATTCAGATTTTGGAACGTTTAAAGACGTCCTGAAGGTACCTAAGTCTCTCCTCATTTTTTTGAATTCTTGTTTCTTCATTCTTTTCTGTTTGGTCATTTTATTCATCTTTCTGGTCCACTTCTTTGATTTGAGTCCCAGTTTCCTTTCCATTACTATTGGTTTCCTGTGCATTTCCCTTCATTTCAATTAGTTTAGCCTTTATATGTTCCTCTAATTTGTGACTAAAATCAGCCAGTTCTGTGATTATCAGATGACCAGTGTTTTGAACTGTTCATCTGAAAGTTTGGCTATTTCTTCATCACTTAGAGTTATGGGCTCTGGGGCTCTGAGTTGTTCTTGAGCCATGTTTTGATCTGTTTGTGCCTGTTACATATGAGGAGAGGCACCTTAGGTGTTCACCAGGGCAGGGTCACCCAGGTCACTGGTTTGTGATGCTGTATGTAGGGGCGGGGTCAGAGAGGGACAATGACGGTTCTCTCAGCTGCTTCCCGCCACTGGGGCCTGCACGGTCTGTCTCACTGCTCGCTCCTTTGCTGGTTTATCTGCACACAATGTGTGACTATGGTCAGCCCTCAGTGGGTCCACCACCTTGCGCTCTCAGTGGGTCTGCCTGCTGCTACTCCACACCTGGGATCCGCCCACAGCTGCTGGTGCACCTGGGTTGCTCACCTGGGTCAGTCCGGTGCATCTTTCCTTTCTGACCCCACTTTGATGATGGCTCTGCCCCTCTTACCGGTTTGACTGAAGGGTTCGTTGTTGTCAGACTTCCGTATAGTTTAATTTTCTGTGATTTGGCTGCATTTTTGTTGCTAAAACTTTGTTGTTTTTAAACTTGGTTGTGTGAGAAGGCACAGTGCTTCCACCTATGCCTCCATCTTGGTGGAAGTTCCCCTTATGAGAGATTTTGAAAGCAAAGAGGTTTTTTTCTGGATTTACAAAGATCAAAATTTTTTTGGTAAATTTCAAATTTGAGATTCCTGTGTAACCCTAAAAATATTCTAGAGTTTCAATAAGATGTGTAGTTAAAAACTTAATTTTATTTGGTCTGAGTAACCACGAAGTATGATGATGTTCCATATTGCCAACTCTGGAGAAAACAACTGTGATGTTAAATTTATATAAAACCACATATATAGACCAGGGTGGCTGTTGGGAATGTAGAACAATTTGTACCCAGTGTTGTAACTACATGAAAAACAGATGATCATGTGGATGTAATTGTCAGAGATAACACCAGGAACAAAATGTTGAGTTATCAGGAATGTAATCTTGTCATACTGGTCAAATGAACTGGCGAGCAAATGACCTTATTAAATAAAAGGTTAAGGAGAATGCATGTAATTGGCAGATTGGTGAGGAGACAGTATGAGGGTGTGATCTGCAGAGTTAGGCCCAAGGTTTGCACAACGAAGAAAATACAGATAACCAGGATCAAGGCAAAGTAGACAAGTTACAACAATGGACAACTGGTCACCCTCAGGAAGCTGAATTTTGACTTATACTGAACATTTTTAAATAAATTCTTCTGTTTAAGGAAATCAGAACACACTCATTATACATGAATAAATTATGCATACTTATAATTCTATCAGTGTGTTTCATGTTTTCTAGTTCCATCAGCTTATAAGACTTATAATCTCCAGTGTGTTAAAGTTTTCTGTCTATGTATTTACCAATCTACTTACCTACCTACCAATCTATTTCTCTTTTTTTTAGTAGTATGTACTATGTACCAGGCTAAGCAATGGAGAAATGCAAGATATGTCTGTAAAAAGTCCATCTATTGTTAAAATAATGAGAACGGCTTGTGCAACATTGACCTAACCTGGCAGCCAAGAAGAGTGGACTAGAATGCACATGCGTGAGTGATAACAACATCACTGTACCAATCAGTGGGAGCAGTAGATGCTGTTGAGTGAGCATGTGTACTGTGTGGCTGTCACATTCAATGTGACTAAATGAGTAGAACAATGAATCTGCATCAAATTTTGCAATAAGCTTGAACATCCCTCCATGGAAATTGTTTGGGTGATTCAGAAAGCCCCAGCTATGGACAACTGGCAAATGGCAGTTTCATCACCACAACATGCCTGCTCATGCATGTCACATGCAGTCTTTTTGGCAAAACATCAAATTACCCAGGCAACTGAAAACCCCTACAGCTCAGATTTGGTGCACTTTGACTTCTGGGTTTTCTAAAACTAAAATCATCTTTGAAAGGGAAGAGATTTTAGACCATTGATGAGATTCAGGAAAATATGACAGGGCAGCTCATGGCAACTGGGAGAACTGTGTGAGATCCCAAGGTGCCTACTTCAAAGGGGACTGAGGCATCACTGTCCTATGTGCAATGTTTCTTGTATCTTGTATCTTCTTCAATAAATGTCTCTACTTTTCATGTTACATGGCTATAAACCTTCTGGACAGACCCCAGGCTTGCTTTCAAACATTTTATCTGCTATTGTGGCATTTACATTATTACAGAGAACACAGGCATTAATTAAATAAGCACACCTATAAGAATATTATATCCAAAGAGTGCTAAATGTAAAAACAGAAAAATATAGAAACCTATGGAAGGAAACTAAGTGAGGTGACATGATTTTATAGTTATTATTAAAAATGAATTAACTTTTATTGAATGAACAATAAGTATCGGGCATTGTGTTCAGTACTTTATATGTGTTAATCCATTTCTGCTACACAGCCATCCTATGAGAAAATGCTATATGATGATGTTATATAAAAGAAACTGGGGCAGAAAGATCTTGAGTAATTGGTTCAGTAAATCAGATTCCAGAGTTCATTCACTTAACTATTAATTTAGCTGACAAATGATGAAGTCATGACCTGAACTACAAAGCTTTCTTTATTTAACAAGCTGAATTAGTCCATAAATTATAAAATGGGATGTTTTCTTATACTGCATTATGTAATTCAGTGGCATGCAGCTGTCAAATGTATGATGAACATTTTTTAGAAGACAAATAATAGTTTTATTCACTTCATGGTGTTTTTTCAACAAAATATAGTGAAAAAAGTACGTTACCATAACAAAAGAAAAAAAACATTTGAAGCTAGACACATTTGGGTTTGCCTTTTGATTGTAGGTTAATAATTACTCTGTGAGTCTCTGTTTTCTCATCATTAAAAAGGGGACTATGACACTAAAATCAGTATTGGTTGTCACGTTATGTGAAACAACATATAGTCAGGCAGGACCTGAACCTTGGTAATAATCATTATTATTATTTCTTTCTCTCTCATATATGATGTGTAGGTGAGAGAGTCTAAACATTCTTCAGATATCCATCATTCCCAGGGAAATATATGTTAATAAAAATGTTGTACTCATTGCATCGCCACTTCCTGCACATTTATTTTTTCTAAATACACATGGATTAGTTTCCCTCACAAAACCACCAATTAGTCATAAACTTTTAGATGAGTAAGGAGAAAAATATAAAATATCATAACAGTTATCCCCTAGAGAAGTGCAGTAGATATCCTCGATTTTCTCATAGATTCTTTTTATCATCACATTGCTCAGTTTTTTTAAATAAATAAAGACTCCAGCAGAATTAACTTTAAAAAGAGAAGAACAATAATTTAAGATCCTTCATGAGAGATTTTCATTAATAAGGGAATTCCTTCAATTTTAGGTAAAAATTCTGGATCTACTGGAATAATTCACTAATACAAAAAAATATTTAACCAGCGTATATCTACTCTATGTCCAGCGAAGTGTAGCATGAAAGAAAAGACAAACCATTTTAACAGGCTGATGGTGTCGTCCCAGCCAGCCAGTCAATTCATGAAAGCACATGGGATCATTCCCCCTTTATCTTTAACATGTGTGTACGTGGGCATCACTGTGGGCTTCCTGTTGCTAGTGTCAATTGTACATGTCAGTGACATTATGGGTTACTTGTATTTCTAAACAGTTTTGTTGCCTTATAACTCATAGTTTTCCTCCAAGTCATTGGTTGGTCCATTCAAAAACATTTTTCTCATACATGTGAAAATGGAGATAATTTGTTCACTTTCAAAATGGAGATTCGTTTATTATTTTATGCTGCCATTATGATTGAAGCTTTATTTGGTGCCCAGCTAGGTTGTAAGGATAAAGACGTGGATACTGAGAACAGAATATTTGAACTAATAAAGGGGCTGGCTTTATATAACCAAATATGTGTGTGCTTAAATAGTAATAGATCTAGGTATGTGTTTAAGTAGAATCCAGCAAACTATCAATTGGATGTTAAAAGTTACAAAAATAATTGTTTATATGTGTGTTTTAACAGAATTTGTAGACAATCTGACTTATATAGCTATTTAAATAACATTTAGTCATAGGAAAGCTTTAAATAATTATATATGATAATATACAATTAATGAATATTAAAATCTTACCCTGCAGGAAATATTTAGCAAAAATAGGCTGTAAGGTGTAAAAGAAACTTTGAAATACAACTGAAAAAAATGGTCTCAATTGGAGGAGTGACTAATTACTGTCCTATGTATACCTTTTACTTCATCACTGAAAGTAACATTCACATGTGGTCACAAAACAGTTGTAACACTTATTTTGCTCAGACTCGACTGGTCTGACATAACATTGAACCAGGAGCTATGAGTAAGTTGGAGCGGGAGCACAAAGGATGAACAAGTTCTTGTCTTGCACAAAAACAAAACTAACTTCAATTTACTCAGAATAAATTGCTTCTTTCCTCCTTTGCATCAGCACTTCCATTTTCTTATACTATAGCACTTAACAAATTATGTTGATTTTTCTCTTTAAAGCTTCACGAATTCAAGAAAACTCTATAAGCCATATATTTTTGTAAGAGCCATTCTTTGCCTGTTTCAGTAGTTTTATCTAAAACAAGTAATTTTCAGAAGCTTCTTCTTTCCTGTAATGGCAGAAGAAAGATGTCTTATTGAAAGTAATTCTCATAAGTGGAAAGAAATGAATGGGGATCAGGCATGTACATGGGAATGTTATGGTAACTTCTTTTTCCAAGAGGTGACAAGTTTCATCAGCTGTTGTGGCCATATTTCTCTAAACTCCTAATGGGATTGAAGCCCCTACATCATTAATTCTACAGAATTATAAAAATAGTAAAAATTAGCTCATGATAGCCAACACATGTACTAACAATTTTGTATATATGTGTATATAGATATAACTATACCACGCAACACTTTATAGATATATAAAATATTTCTGGAAACATAGGAAACTGTTAGTAGTGGTAATTTTAAGAAATAAGAATGAAAGATCAGGACAGAGGAAAAAGGAAATATTTTGCTCTTTTACTTTATAGTCTTGCAGAGATCAGATATTTTATTCTGAGAATGTGTAATTTTTATCATCTAAAAGTAATACATAAGGTCATAAATGTAAAAATGTATGAAAGAAGAGAAAGTATGTTCCATACATACATTTATAATGTCCACCCTTTTACATCACATACAATGTACTTGCGTGTCTCATATATAACTATAAATTTTCTATACCTATATTTTTATAGTCTGTCATTAGATTAGAGCTTTTTATCATCTATTTAAAGTCGATTTTGCTTCCCTGGCCAGGTAGTTCAGTTGGTTAGACTGTTGATCTGATGCACCAAGTTTGCAGGTTCCATTTCTAGTCAGGGCACATACAAAAATCAGCTAATGAATGCATAAATAAGTGGAACAACACATCAATCTCTTAGTATCTCTGTCTCTTTCTGAAATCAATAAATAAATTTTAAAATACATAAATAAAATAAAATTCACTTTACTATAAATGCAGTTAAAGTCAGATTCAGATCTTATAAATATATTTTTATTTTACTAAAAAAGGGACACTGTGATTCTTCTTCAAAAGTACATTTCTTCTGATCAATTTCACCAAAGCTTGTTTCACATCCTTGTTTCTCAGACTATAAATGATGGGGTTCAACATTGGGCTTACAAAAGTGTAGAAAACAGCAATGATTTTGGACTCTTCCACTGACTTGTCCGTGGGAGGTCTAACATACATGCAGAATAGGGTCCCGTAAAACACAGTCACTGCCATAAGATGTGATCCACAGGTGGAAAAAGCTTTCTGTCTGCCTTCAGTAGAACGCATCCTCAGAATGGAGATGAGAATAAAGACATAGGAGATGAGGATTATGAGGAGGGAGTTGGAGAGGTTAAATCCTGCTACCACAAACATGGATGTCTCTTTAATGAATGTGTCAGAGCAAGAGAGTCGGATGAGGGGTGGGTCAGCACAATAGAAGTGATTAATGATATTGGAGCCACAGAAGGTCAAGCGATATGTCCACATGGTTTCCATAAGGCCACTAAGGAACCCATAGATGTAGGGACCAGCAATCAGGCGAATGCAGACGCCATTGGACATCTTGCTGCTATAAAGCAAAGGGCTACAGATGGCCATGTACCTATCATAAGCCATCACAGCTAGCATGTAATATTCAGTAATCAGCATGGCAATGAAAAAATAACACTGGACTAGACAAGCAGCATAGGAAATGGTTTTCTTTTCTGATAAGAAGTTCACCAACATCTTAGGAGTCACATTAGTAGAATAGCACAAATCCAGGCAGGACAAACTGGCAAGAAAGAAGTACATGGGAGTGTGGAGGCGTGAATCTATCCTGATCAATACCAACATGCCAAGGTTCCCTCCAACAGTGATCAGGTAGATCACCAGGAATAGTGCGAAGAGAATGGGCTGAAGCTCTGGACGGTCTGTTAATCCTAAGAGAATAAATTCAGTCACCAAGGTGGAATTTTCTCTGAGCATTTTCTTAGGTGCCAGCGTTGCTCACTTGGATGAATTAAAGTAAAGAAGTGATTGAAAAGTTTGTAATATGTTTCTTTCTCTCATTTTCTGCTCACAGTCCCCCTTACACATCCCTATTATTAGACAGAGTCTGACACTGTAGCAGCTTGGACTTTGAGAAGGTTGTGGCCCTTGTTACCTACATGTATAATGTTCAGATGATTCTGAAAGAAAATGACTCTTGTGATACCAACCTGTTTTGGAAAGCAGGAATTAAGAGCCAAAGTTTGTCTAAAATGTATTGAACTACTACCTGCTACTTGTACTTTACCATAAAAACATGGGCTTTATCATTGAGCTCAATGATAGTTCTGGACAAAATGATGATGAGCTTGAAAAATGGTTTTTTAGTCATTAATGGGGTGTGCATATTTAAAAATTCAGCCTCTGAGAACTGCACTCCCCATTGAATTAGAGAGCTCAAAATTATAGAGGTTTGAAGCAAATGTTCTGGGACATGTTAGACTGCATTGTTCAAAAAATATAGGAGATTGTGTTATCCTACATGAATAGATCAAAGATAAGAACTCCAAATTTGGAAATAAAGTCCTATATGAATAACTGATGAAGAAATTTTTATTCTGGAGTTTACATGAATAAAAGCAAGAAACACATTAAGAGAAGTATCTAAAACTTATGTCATAGTTTCTTTACTTATCCATTCTTTTATTTATTTTTTATTTAACAAAAAGCATTTAAGGGATTTATAACCAATAACAGAATTTGGCAAATTTGACTTTAAGGTCTATGGTGGAACGCAAATATGACTCTAAACTTTCTAACAACATATGGAAATAGTTCAACCTTCTTTATGAACTATAATGTCCAAAAGTTATAAAACAAAAACTAATTAATAGAGAATTATTCTTTGCACTAGAGTTCAGATGATGTTAATTATAATGAAAGGATTATACATTCAGATAATATCGATTATAATTAAAAAATAAAATGAGAAATCATTGTGCCAGGCATCTAGAAAATATATTTACATCATGGATTCTTAATGTCACCATGTCTTATTTCATAAGTGATCCACCAAAGAAGGTAATGAATCAAAACTCCAATGCCTGTGGGAGTCATATTAGATCATAAGAACGAGTAGACAGATAATTAGGGTAAGAGTGAACTGAAGTGAACTAGAGAATGGTTCCCAGGCTACAGCATCAGCAGCCACTCGGGCCAATTGAATATTTACTATATGGTCATGTTGTCCCATGTCCCAAGATCTTAAGATCTTTCCATTTTAAAGAGTTACAGATTCATTATTTTTATGAGAAACCTAATCAAATACAGTACTGACAAATAATTTTGTTTTTAAACTTATCTCATGTGAATAGAAATTTTACAGGATGGAGCACCTGCTTTGTCTACTGTTGTCATGAACTCCAGCACCTCCCTCTTTTGGTTTTCCAGTCCAGTGTCTCACAAATATAAGGGCAGGCTGCATCCTAAACTATGGATCATTTTACATTTCACAGCTTAGTACTAGTCAGTCATCTACCAGTAAAAGCTCATTAAAAATCAGTCTCGCTACCTTAATATAGCTGCTTTTTTCTATAGACTTCAGAGTCTACTTATTCAGTATCAGACTTTGACTAAATAATTTCTAAAGTTTCCATCATTTGTAACATCCTGACTCATCATTTATTTAGTTCCAAATCCAATACAATTTTATATTTCCTAGTGATCAATCTAAATCACAAATACTGAGAAATTATGCTGATATTCACAGCTCCTTTTGTGGTCATCTGATTCTGGCTCATGAAGATTCAAAGCTGAAACAAGAGGAGAAAGTGCAGGCATGTAAGTCAGAATTGTCATACCTACCTGACCCAGGAAAGGCTTCTCAGAGACACTAGTGGCCCAAGGAATGAGTTACTGGGAATGATTTATATCCGACTTGCAAATTGGAACTTTAATCCCTGAAGTAATTTTCAACACACTCTGAAGAAAATAATTACAATGTTACTACAAGAGAAAACTCCAGGGAAATAGTAGTTCATGTGGACTCAGTAGAATCTGGGATGTGCAAACTGCAATGCCTCAATTTGAAATCATTTTGAGCTCATACCTGTGGCTGATTAAGAGTTTATTCTTATAAAATTTGTGTACTAAGGATCACATATATTCCAATCAGATCAGTAAAAAGTAATAAAGGTTTAAAATAATGACGATTCAGAGTGGACTTTGATGTTCCTGTGATGTTTTACCAGTCTGAATTTTTTTGTACAGTCCCTTCCACAAAATTGCTACTGTTTGCTGAAAAGATTTTTACATATAGAATAAAGTGGTTAAATTTCAAAACCCAATGAGTAAAATAATTTGAACAAGGTATCGTAATGATTTCTAATGCAGGTGTTGGGTCTGGCAGTTTGCAACTAATATATTATGAAAAGCCTGGTAAGCATGTAATCTATCCATATAAGATTTGTTCATACATGAAAACAGAGTAAATGTGAAAATAGTATATCTACCTTTTCTTCCCATTACCAAGTATCCAATTATCTACTACAACAAAAAAATTGTAGTTATGTGAGATGATAGATGTGTTAATTAATCTTATTCTAATAATCATTTTCCAATGTATACCTTTGTAAGTTTAAGCAAGGTTGTGTGTAAATGACATCTCAATAATGCTAGAAAAATAGCCAATAAATTTTCAGAAATAAAATTATAAGGGTAGTTATTTGATAAGAGAACTAAATTCCAAATATATAACAATGAAATATCTTTTAAAGTCCCAATGTATGGTCATTACCACTCTCTGCTAAATAACCTGTAGATTAAAGAAAGAGTCACCAGGAAAATAAGAAAATGTTGTAAACTGGATATCAAAATAAGTAGCTTTTAGCTAAAGCAATGTTAAGGTGAAATGTATAAACACCTACATGACAAAAAAGTAAGATTGAAATTAATAATACAAACACTAATTTTTAAAAAACTAGAAAACTCCAGTGAGCAAGCAATTATTCTTTTCTGAGACCTGAGTTTATGGGCTCAGTTCAGAGGAAGGAAGTAGAATCCTACAGCTCAGAGGCCACAAACTAGATCCACAAACTCATGTCTAGGAAAGAATGCTGATTCTGGTCCACTCCCTACTAGTCACTACTGACTATTCCACAGGCACATCAATAGGAAACCATTATTATGACCTATAGTTTATGGCTTTACTTAGTAAGTTGGGGTGGAAGGTGTGTTTCTTAAAAGAGATGGTCATAAGAAAAAAATAAATTCAAGGAACTGAGCTAAAAGCATGTCTCTTCTGTCTACTTTTGTAAACAAGAGCATGCCAGTGTTCCAGGTTGTGACAACAGGGAAGTTCCACTTAGAGCACTGCCCGTCAGATTTGTCATTTCTGCAAATCTTCTAGGATGTGGTTAAAGCACAGGTTTGGACATGGTACATCTGAGGTACAGAATGTGATGTCACATTTTTAAAAACCTTTGAAGTAGTGCTGTTGCTGCTAGTCCAAGGGCCACATTTTGAAGGATAAGGGCAGAGACTAACAGGTGTAGTTCATTTATCTTTATCCCAGACCTGAGCTTTTTACTGAGCTACTTGAGACATATCCATACAGAACACCAAACTCATGATCAAGATGCAAAGACATTTGAGCCAAAGGTTTAGAGTTACGGTTTATTGGAAAGTGGAGGCGTTGTCATCTTCATGACCACATTTTGTCTGAGGACATTCTTCAATGCCCGCTTTACATCTTTGTTCCTCAAACTGTAGATCAATGGATTAAGCACCGGACTTACAAAGGTGTAGAAGACGGCTATTATCTTGGATTCCTCAACAGTCTTATCTGTTGGTGGTCTTACATACATACAGAAGAGTGTCCCATAAAATAGGGTAACAGCCATCATGTGGGAAGCACAGGTGGAGAATGCTTTGTGCCTTCCCTCTGCTGATTTGATCCTGAGGATGGCAGCAATGATGAAGGCATAGGACACCAGGATGATGGTGAGGGAGCTAGAGAGATTGGAGCCTGCTGATATTAGCATGGTGTGCTCTTTGATGTAAGTGTCAGAGCAGGAAAGCTTAATGAGTGGCGGGTCAGCACAGTAGAAGTGGTTGATGATGTTGGATCTACAGAAGGTCAAGCGGAAGGTCAGGATTGCCTGTAACAGGCCATCTGAGAAGCCATAGATATAAGGAAATGTGGCCAAGCAGGTGCACACCCACCTGGACATTTTCACACTGTAGTGCAGAACGTTGCATATGGCCATGTAGTGGTCATAGGCCATGACCACCAGCATGTAAAACTCAGTGAGGAGGAGTGCAATGAAAATGTAACACTGTGTAAAGCAGCCAGCAAAGCTGATGGTCTTCTTCTCTGAGGAAATTAGTCAGCATCTTCGGGGTGGCACTGGAGGTATAGCGCAGGCAATAAAGGCTAGGTTAGTGAGGAAGAAGTACATGGGCGTGTGAAGGCGAGAGTCCAGTCTGATCAACACTATCATGCCCAGGTTGCCCAAGATAGTGACCAGGTACACCACCAGAAACAGCACAAAGAGGAGAGGCTGGAGTTCAGGGCGACCTGTGAGCCCCAGGAGAATGAATTCTGTTATTTCACTGTCATTAGTGATGGGCATTTTCTCAGAGTCTGTGCCTGACTTGAAACAAATGGAAATAGGGCAGACAGGAAGATAGAGATCATGTTACTGGTTGTTGAAATGATTTTTCTCCAAAATTCATGTCATTTAAAATTAATACTACCATATGCCAATTTTGTATTTTTACTAAGTCATGATTTTAATGTGCCTATATATGAATTACCATTGTATTTCTATCTCTTATCTACACTTACACCAACAGGTATATCTATAGATAATGTATTTATACCCATACTTTTGTCTGTATATACAACTGAGCTACTCAACCTCTACCTCCCGGCACTATTCTTTGTCTCTCAAACTCTTTCTCATCCTATAAGGCTGTTTAACAGCCCATCCTTCATGAAGAATGTCTCATGCCACCCTCTCATACATGAGACTGAATTCATCCCTTTCTGCTTTCAGTCACCCTATACACCTCTAACTTACTCTTTAGCACACCTCATCACCATAATGTAGCTATTTGGTACTAATGTATTAGTTCTCCTTAGGGAGCGAAAATGTCCAGCCCATTTTTGTACTATGACTTCTAAGCACATATTTATATACTGGATTTTAAAGACAAATAATGTAAGCATGAAAAAATTGAATGACATGCAATGTTTTAGTCATCTCTTTATCTTCATGGACCTTTTTATGATGCCATATCCTTAGAAGAATTGAGTACTTTTTTAATTTAAGTATGTGAAGCAAGTTTTTGAAAAACATGTTCTTCAAGCAAATTCACAGAAAGCTTTTTCATAAAGTCTGATGCGATATACTGTTATCTTCATATTTAACAATTATTTCAAAGACTCTAATGTAGATATTTTCACAATCACAATTTAAAAAGACACCATCACACTAGTAACATAAAGATATGCCAAACATATCTTTGAACGAAGAATCATCAAATCAAGTGAATTCTCAAATAGTATTTTGAATATAATTTTCATCAATGACACGTGTTGATAAAGAAGAAATAAATTTTGCAAGTTAGTACCTAAGTAATTAATCACAACTTGTATTTATCTAAAAGCATTACAGTCCCTGTGGTTTTTTAATTAATTTTAAAAAATCTTTACACTGGTTTCAAGTGTACAATTCTATGCTGTTCCTCCGTATATTGCATTGTGTGCCCACCACCCAAAGTCTGATCTTCCATCACTACATAGTTGACCCCATTTACCACCCTTTCCTACTCCCAACCCCCTTCCCTCTGGTAACCAATTAGCTCTTCTTCACATCACAACTAGTGCTGAATCCCTGTTCTTTGTTTTTAAGATGCCTATTTTTTGTCTTTTCTCTCATATTTAGTTTTTCTTCATTCTTGTGTCATTTCAAAATGAATAACTAAAACATATTTTAGTGAAACTTTTAGAAAGTCAGTGACAAAGTCTTCTTAAACTTCTATCTTCATTACCCAAAATGATAAATATGTATAAATGTTCGTTGATTACACTAATAATAGTTATCGATAACGTAACAATTCTTATCCATGAGTCACCTTATTCCCCCATTTGTAAGTAGTAATAATAATAATATCCATCTTGGCTATCTCACAAGTCATTGTGAAAATCAAAGTAGATATCCGTGGAACAAGTATTGATTGATACTTAACTTAAGCAACTGATTAAGCATTGTAGTTGCAATGTGAACAAAACTATTCAAAACTTCTTCCCTTCTGGCATCATATTCTAGTAGACAGAGTCATATGGTGTTGCAGGTAAGTACATGGGTTTTTTAGACAGCACTGTTATGGAAAAAATAAAGAAAAGAAAGAAAATGCACTTGGGAAGGAAGCATTCAAATTCTTTAAAATAACATCAGCAAAGAACTCATGAAAAGGTAGGTTTTTTAGGCAGAAACTGAAGGACAGAGAGACTAGCAATGCAGCTTTTTTTGAGAAGGGTGTGGGATAGTAAAGAGAAAAGGGCATCAAACATGGTGATGAAAGACTTGACTTTGGGCAGTGGGCACACAATGCAACATACAGATGATGCATCATAGAATTGGGCACTTGAAACTTATGTAACCTCAGTATACAATTCACCTTAATAAATTTAATTTAAAAAGAAGAGTGTTCTAGGAGGGATAAAAAGCAAGTGCTGAGATACCATATGTAGTCTTTTTCTGGAACTGGTAGTAGTAATGTTTTTGTATGCAGAGTTCATGAAATAGACAGCAGAAAATCCCAGCTGAATTGCTTCCTAAAACACAAATGTTTAACTTTCTTGAAGTCTGAGTCACCTCTACCCATCACTTTCCTACTAAGGATATCAAGGACTTTCACTGGAGAGTAGGCACAGCTTCTCTTCAAGAAGTGTCTAGCAGAAAATACTCAAGCAACAGCATATTGATTTGTTGACAGCAGCAGGTGGGTGGCTTAGAAGATACACATTTTCATATTGTCCTCTACCCAGGAAATCCAAGAGAGAAAATAGGCAGTTGTTACAAGAACAGAGAAAACTGGAAGGAGTAAGAGAAGGATTCAGAAATTTCAGACTTAAAAAGACACAGCTGAAAACTGACTTTGAGGGGTTCATTTGCCGAAGGATTATTTGTTGCATGTGACTTACTGACTGCCTGTGGGATCGGAAAAGGTTTTGCCTCAAAAGCTCAGTAATTCATGAGGGATCCAGAAATATCCAGTTGAAGTAGAGCAGAGAAACTGAGAAGTGGAGAGAAGCCAACAAGACTATGAGTAGTGTGTTTTTACAGAGAAGTAAAATCACAGCTGCTCTGACTGCCTGTTTCAGGCCAGAGAGAAAGATGAACATCGTTTGAACAAGGAATTGGGGTATTTCCTAGTTTACAACCAGGGAGAGTCTCTGCCTGAAGGGGGAGGACCAGCAAAGGAGTGTCTCAAGGGTAGAATAAAGCTATGAATTATAAATCCAGGACCTAGGATTAGCTTCACAATATACAGGGTCCATTACAAAACAAAATTCAGGTACTCTTTGATCAAAAATTAAGAATTTTAACACTATGACACTGGAGCATTAAACAGCTTGTACAAGTTGTATCCCCACGAAGTCATCTGTTCCTGTATCACAGATGCTAACAGAGCTGACAATGGGGATATGGAAGAAGAAGGAGAGTACCCCAACTCTTTTAAGAAGAAGAAGAATAACAACAAGAAGAACAAGAATAAGAATAGGAAGAACTAGAAGATGAAAAATAAGAACATAGATAGAAAAAGAAGAAAAAAGAAATATCAAAACATTAATCAGCCCTGATGACAATGTCAAAGGTAATCCAGCTGATGGGCTAGCCATCTAGACAAATTTTATAGGCCATGCAATTTCAAATGAATTAAAAAGGAGTTTTGTTTTCAGAGTAAGAGGAAGTAGAGATAAGGGAAAATGTCTAGCAAAAATTCATTGTAAAAATGTCCCTTAAGCTTTTGTTTTTGTAAATATGAGTCCCATGAAAAATCTAATGAAATTTTGAAACTCTGGATCCTATGGATCCAGAACCATATAAATGCACACATTAAAACCTACCAAAAGACACAATATGCCAGGGGCTTATAGATCACTTGGCTCAAACTCCAAAAACTCTTATATTAGGGTAAGCTCCATCTCACATTTTGAAATGTCTTTACAGTTGTGTGAGATGAGAATGTTGGTCTTTCTTGCTTCAGTTGAACCAGTGACTGTTCTATAAAATATTGCCCAGGGAGATCAACAGAACTTTCAATGAACCTGGTCTGGGAAGTCAGTTCAAATTCAAACTCTGCTACTGAAAAGAGAAAGGATTGCAGGTACATATTTGAGGACATGGGGGGGGCAATTTTGTAAGCCTCAGTTTGAAATTTTAACACAATTTCTTATTCACTGAAAGAGAATAAAAATGCCAAAACTTACTTCTGGTTCTGATTACCACTGTTTTCTCAACTTCTGATTAGGGAACTTTCTTGATGCCTCCCTAAGGTGTAAAAGGTGGTTCCATTTATACCCTCCTGTGGCAGGTAAGGACCTGCTCTTAAAGCAATCTCAGGAGGACTTAAAAGTATCAGCAATGAGTGTTACATTGGGAACAACCCCTCTTGGGTTTAATTGGAACAGTCTGGTATCAGAAAGCTAATTACAAGGCATCAGTTATAGTTTCCATAATTTCATTTATTTATCTATTTTTTAAATTTCTTTATTGATTATGCTGTTACAGTTGTTCTATTCCCCCCTTCATTCCCCTCCACCCTACCCCCCCGTCCCCACCATTACCCCCCCTTTAGTTTATGACCATGTGTCTCAAGTTCTTTAGATTCTATATTCCCATGCTATTCTTGCCCCCATCTATTTTCTATCTACTGTCTATGCTACTTATTTTCTGTACCTTCTCCCCCCTTCTCCTCCTCCCACTCCCCTGTTGCTAACCCTCCATGAGATCTTCATTTCTATGTTTCCACTCCTGATCTAGCTGTCCTTTTAGTTTGCTTTTGTTTTAGGTGTGGTTGTTAATAACTGTGAGTTTGCTGTCCTTTCACTGTTCATCTCTTTTATCTTCTTTTTCTTAGGTAAGTCCCTTTAACATGTCATATAAAAAGGTCTTGGTGATGATGAACTCCTTGAATTTGATCTTATCTGAGAAGCACTTTATCTGTCCTTCCATTCTAAATGAACGTTTTGCTGGATAGAGTAAATAAATAAATAAACAAAAAAATTAAATCTTTTAAGAAAAGGAACTGATGCACTCAATTCTGCAATAGGTAAAAGGATGAACAAGAACAGAGATCTTGGTTGTAGGTCTTTGAATTTCATGACTTGGAATACCTCTTTCCAGCCCCTTCTTGCCTGTAAGGTCTCTTTTGAGAAATCCGCTGACAGTCTGATGGGGACTCCTTTGTAGGTGACTGTCCCCTTAACTCTTGCTGCTTCTAGGATTCTCTCCTTCATTTTAATTTTGGCTAATGTAATTATGATGTGCCTTGGTGTGTTTCTTCTTGGGTCCAAATTCTTTGGTACTCTCTGAGCTTCCTGGATTTCCTGGAATTCTATTTCCTTTGCCAGATTGGGTAAATTCTCCTTTATTATTTGTTCAAATAAGTTTTCCACTGGTGGCTATTCCTTTCCCCCTTCTGGTACCCCTATAATTCAGATGTTGGAGCGTTGAAAGATGTCCTGGAGGTTCCTAAGACTCTCCTCATTTCTTTGAATTCTTGCTTCTTGACTCTTTTCTGTTTGGCCATTATTTGCTTTCTTCTGGTCCACTCCACTGATTTGAGTCCCAGTTTCCTTTTCATTGCTATTGATTTCCTGTGCATTTCCATTCATTTCAATTAGTTTCGCCTTCATATGTTTGTCTAATTTGTGTCTATAATCAACCAGTTCTGTGAGGATCCTGATCACCAGTGTTTTAAACTGTGTGTCTGAGAGTTTTGCTATTTTTTCATTGCTTAGATTTATAGGCTCTGGGGCTTTGAGATCTTCTTGAGCCATTTTTGGTCTGTTCGCGTCCTTTAAGTGTGAGGAGTGGAGTCTTGGACTCCCAGGTCGCTGGGTTGTGACGCTGTATGTGGGGGCGTGGTCAGAGCAGGAAAATGGCGGTACCCTCTGCTGTTTTGCACCGCTGGATGAGGAGCGGCGCCTTAGGTGGTTCACCAGGGCCGGGCCACTCAGAATCGCTGGGTTATGACGCTGTATGTGGAGGTGGGGTCAGAGCAGGGAAATGGTGGTGCCCTCCCTGCCGCCTGCCGTGGGGGCTGGCTGGGTCCAGGTCCAATCGCCCACTCCCTCCCTTGTCTATCCAGGCACAAATGCGAGACCACAGTCAACCCGCAGCCCTGCTCCCTTGCCGTCTCCCCGTGGTTGCTCGCTTGGTCGCTCGCTCGGTCGCTCACTAGATCCAACCCTGCGCCTGGATTCCGCTCCTGAGTCCGTCTGACCGAGTTTTCCTGTGCAACCCCACTCCACCAGCTGCTGGTTTCGCCCCTTACCGGTCAGACTGAAGAATTTGTTGTTAACAGACTTCCGAAAAGTTCAATTTTCTGTGTTCTGACTATGTTTTCTGTTGCTAATATTTAGTTGTCTCTAAACTTGGTTGTGTGAGAAGGCACGGATATCCACCTATGCCTCCATCTTGGTGGAAGTCCCTCTATTTATCTATTTTTGAACTAAAGTTTACATTTAATATGATTCTGTATTAGTTTCAGATGTACCGGAAACTGGTTAGACAATCATGTACTGTACAGAGTGGTCCCCCATCTGCTTCAAGGACCCACCTGGCTCCATATATAGTCATCTCCATATTATTGGCTATAGTCCCTATGCTGCAATCTACATCTCTGTGAATATTTTGCAACTACCAATTTGTACTTCTTAACTCCTTCACTTCTTTGACCCAATCCTCCAAACCTTGTCCCCTCTGCCAGCTGTCAGCCTATTCTATGTATCTGTGAGTATGTTTCTGTTCATTTATTTTGTTCACTAGATTCCATACAAAAGTGAAATCATGTGCCATTTGTCTTTCTCTAATTGTCTGACTTTATTTACCCTAATACCCTCTAGATCAAGGGTATCAAACTTATTTTCACTGGAGGCCACATCAGCCTTGCAGTTGCCTTCAAAAGGCCAAATGTAATTTTAGGACTGTATAAATATAACTACTTCTTAACAGTTAGGCCAGAGCTCGACACTGCTGCCAGGTAAAAAAAAAAAAAGGTACCAGCCAGGATAAAACAAGGTGGAGGGCCAGATTCAGGCCACAGGCCTTGTCTTTGCCACCTGTGCTCTAGTTCCAACTATGCAGTCACAAAAGTTAAGATTTCTATAGTTTCCATCATTTCAAATGTACTATTTGCCCTAAGAGTTCTGCAGAAGGCACACAAAAAGATGTCATCTTGAAATTTTATAGTGATACAATTTTTATCTTTTCCATTTCATTTACAATAAAGTGTCTAACCTCCTAAAATCCAGACCTCTTAACAAAATTCTTTATGCCGAACATCAAGTCTTGGAAAAAATCTGTCATGAGCCAGATTGAGCAACTCAGGGTCATTGGTGAACATATTAGTGAGCATTTCATATGTGTGGACAACTTTTATGTGGATCATTCGACTGATTTGTTAATGTATTCCTAAGAAGAGTCTTCATCCTGAACTTTCAGCTAAAGAAACAAATGCAAAACTAAAAGAACAGTGATGGGTTAATTCAAACAGTGCCACAGAGCTAGTAAGTCACAGGGTAGGATTTGAAGTCCTGTCTTCATAAACCAGGGTGACTACATTTTCAATTATAGGCAGATGTCATTCCTCAGCCTGTAGTCACAGTTTGCCCTTTCCTTTCTCACCATTGTTTAAACATTCCCTTAGGTTACCCTTAATCATAGCTTTCCTTATTTTCGTCAGATTCAAGTAGGTTGGTAACAAGAAAAGGCTCAAGTAGAAGGGAAGGATTGTTTAGAGAAGATATTCAAAGCACAATCATAAAGAGAAGATTAATACATTTAGACTGTGCCAAAATGAAAAATTCTGTGCCACCAAATATATCATCCACAAAAATAAAATTCAAACTACAAACAGGTTAAAGATATTTGCATTGTGTTTATTATTAAAAGATTAGTACCTGGTACAGAATACATAAAGAGCTATTACAAATGTAGGAAATAAAGATGAAGTGATCCAAATGAAAATTAAGCAAAGAATGGGGACTAACAACAGAAAAAAAAGACACATCTTTAATTTCCATCAAAGCATTTGAAAATATTTAATTGCACTTGTAATGAAAACCCAAAGAGTTATACAAGAAATGAGAATCCATTTTGCACCATAAGACTAGAAAACATTTTTACAAGTCTGACAATAATAATGTATGGCAAAAATAGATTTACACTTGTTCATATGAAAAATAATACAATAATTAACAAATAAGAATCCAAGAATAAACTATTTCATGTACTCAAACTGTAAGCCTACTTTTGTCCCATCCTATACTGTGTTGTTGAGAATGTGGAGTAAAGGGCACTATCACACATTACTGGCTGACAATAAAATGGTAAAACAATTTGGCTATATCTTGTAAATCTAATGATGTGTAAATCTTATGTCCCAGAAATCACCATCCTCATTACATACATGAGGGGAACTCTTGAACTGGTATACATTCAGAATTCCTACTGCCACAAGAAAATTTATTGCTGGACTTTCATAAAATATCTGATTGCCCATCAATAGTAGAATGGATAAATATATGATAACATATTTACATATTGACATAGACATTATTAGTGAAAAATACTGCTACATGACTCAGCATGCATAACTCTAACAACATTTAATGTGAACTAAAATAAATTGCAGAAGGACACATACCCTCATTTCACCTACGTCAAGTTTTAAATCTAGCAAAATATTATTATATAATTCTGTGGATACATAAACACCTAGAGAATGTTAAAAGTCTACATAGGAAAAATAAACATTAAATTACATTAGAGTTTAATACAGGAAATGGGGAGAAAAACAAAATCAACCGGGAGGGACTCGATTTTAGAATATCTGAGTATCTGAAATATCAGAAACTAAAGTAGCATGGTATGAAGACTTGATAATGATCACTTATGTTTACATGGTAGTCTTTCTACTATTTTCTATTTCTGATTGTTTGTTGAAAACAGTATAGAATTTGGCAGTGTATATTGGTTAAAAAATCCTAAAAGAAATTTAGTGTTTCATGAAAAACTTTATAAATGAAGATTCCACCAGACCAATACTATCATTCTAAATTTTTTTCATAGAGCAATTACCTGAGATACCCAGAGATCTCTACTGCCATGTGACTTGCTAAAGGCAAAAAACACGCTTCTATGGTTGAGAAGTTTCTGAATATATCTTGGAAATCATTAGGCACTATAAAACTCTAAAGAGCTCTAACAGTTATTGCTCTAGCATAATTTGATACTTCTGTCTCTTAGAAATTTTTAACAGTAAGAGTATTATAGATGGGAACATCTACTTTTAATTGACTTTGAAGAGCAATAGCAATGCCTTCTATTATTGTCTTTGAATGTCTATGCATTGTTTTCATTCACTGACATGGTAACTAACATTCTTCCAAGTTCAATATGTGAATTACAAAACACAATACATACTCAATAACAAATAGTGATTTATTCATTGAAAGTGCTCATTATTTGGTCAGTCAATAAGGATGTATTGCACACCTAAGACAAGAATGTTTAATTTACTTACCAAACAATTTCTGTTGGATAACTTTTTTGAATGCTTCTTTAACATCTTTGTTCCTCAGGCTATAGATGAAAGGATTTAACATAGGACTCACAAAGATATAAAACACAGCTATAATTTTACTCTGCTCTACAGATGTTTCTGAAGGGGGCCTCAAATGCATGCAGAACAGTGTCCCATAAAAGACAGTGACAGCTGTCAGGTGGGACCCACAGGTGGAGAAGGCCTTGCGCCTCCCCTCAGCAGAGCGAATACGCAAAATGGCCATGAAGATGAAAATGTAGGAGAAGAGAATCATGGTGAGAGAGCAGGTGAGGTTGGAACCAGCCACCACGAACATGGCCATTTCTTTGACAGAAGTATCTGAGCAGGCAAGGACTAACAGAGGTGGGTCTGCACAGTAGAAGTGGTTGATCTCATTGGGTCCACAGAAGGAGAGACGAAGCATCAGGATGGTCTGGACCAGACCATTTGCAAAGCCATAAGTATAAGAAATCACAACAAGGGAGATGCAGACTTGTCTGGACATTTTGCTACCATATAACAAGGGTTTGCAGATGGCCATGTAGCGGTCATAAGCCATCGCTGTGAGCATGTAATATTCTGTGATTGCCAAGGCAATGAAAAAGTGGAATTGTATAAAGCAACCAATGACAGAAATCGTTTTTCTCTTGGATAAGAAATTAACCAGCATCTGAGGAGTGACATTGGTGGCATAGCAGAGATCTAGGAAGGAGAGGTGACTGAGGAAGAAGTACATTGGAGTGTGAAGTCTTGAGTCACTCCTGATTAGCAAGATCATGCTCACGTTGCCTACCACTGTGATCAGGTAGATGACCAGGAACACCACAAAAAGGACAGGTTGCAGCTCTGCTCTATCTGTCAGACCCAGGAGAATGAACTCAGTCACCACTGTGGAGTTCTTCCTTGACATTGTTTGCTTGGCTTCAAAGAGGTCTAAAATAAGGAAACAGAAATGCTTTTTGCCATTCATCCATTATCCCCATCACATCCTCTGATACTTCCTCCTCTTCTCTCAAACTCATAAATGCATGTGGTATAAAGAAGTAGCCTAGTGACCATGCAATAGATATTTTAAATATCTAAAATAATATGGACCCATTTTATATAAAGGTAGTCATATTTTAAGTGATTTCTGCAAGGCTTTCCATATTTAAAAATCCTTTATCTTTTCTGCAGCTTTTTACCACATTTATTCACTTACAACCTTGTTAAACATTGCTTTTCTTCAGAATTGGAATCTTGTTTATTTTCAATATACCCCTGGATGTGGTACCTAAAGCATCATCACTGAAACCCATCTGGTTTTTACTGAGGAATGGACTTACTGAAGTGGGACTGCTGAATGGCTCAGCCTTACAGAACTGGGATCTGTCTACCTGCCCTTTAAACCCAAGTGTGTTTTCAAGTTGTCCCCTCTCCCTTCGGTGCATGTCCTTTGACCCCACTCTCATCTACCTCAGGTGTCCATCTTATCATCAAATCTTAACTTTTTTTATTGTTGTTCAGTTACAGTTGTCCCACCCTTCTACTTATTCCTCTTCCCTGATCTGCCCCCCAACCCCCAACCCCACTTCCACAGTTAATCCCCACCCCATTGTCCATGGCCATGAGTCATTTATTCTATGTTCTTTAACTTGTCCCTTCCCTTTCTTCCCCCCATTATTCCCCTCCTCCTTTCCTTCTGATCACTGTCAGTTTGTTTTTTATTTCCATGTCTCCAGTTCTAGTTCACTCATCTTTTAAGACTTAGATCAGGATCTACTTTGCTTTGTATATAATTGCCCAAAGAGCAAAAATCATTTCATGTAATACAAAAATAAATCTAGGGTTATTTTGGATAAAAACATATATGCTACAGTATAAACAATATACGTATGTATAAACAATATACATATATGAATATAGAGATAAACACATACACCTATCACCACTATTAAATGTTCATGGGTAATTCAATTAAGAGTAAATAATGCATTAAAAATCCCTGGGTGAGTTTTAATACATTAATAATGAAAAAACACAATATAATAATGAAAAAAATGTTGACAAATATTTTCCCAGGTCATAATAATTTTATTGAAACTCTACCTCATTTTAACTCTTGAAAAATTGAGACAAAATATGTGAATTTTATTGAAACTCTTTAAAATGTCTAAAGAATAACACTGAAAAAATCATCATACAACCCATAAAACTGAGAGTACCTAAGATATCATAAAGTGCAATCTTCCAATGTGCCTTCAAGATAAAAATTGCCATAAAGACCGTCACTGTAAAATCTATGTCCTCCTTCAATAACACCTATGCAGCTATGTCAGTTTAATACTAAATTTTGATAGTAGCTACAATGCCAAGAATGAACACAGCTCATTGTTTAAGGCACTTTGTAATGCACTGATCCAGCATTCTTGTCCATTGGGGTTACCCCATTCTGCACTTGAGGACTTTCCACCTAATGACAAGGGTAATAAAATATAAGACAAGTCACTTAACTCAGCAAAATCATAATCATTTTGCAGTTTTTTCTAGGTTCACAAGATTACAGTTATAACCATAAGAGATAAGTACTCTTTTGTGCTTGGATTGTATTTTAACAAGTATTTATTTATTGAAATGTTAACCGAGAGGGAAAACAAGATCTCATTCAGTTTTCTTGCAATAAAGTTAGGCAATGCAAACAAAACTTTTCATATTAGCCAGATGATTAATTACTTTATGGTAATAATCTTGCTTTAAAGAAACAGAACACATCCTCCATGATTTAAGCCCAGGAAAACTCATCTAGAAGTACTTGCAAGTGGACAGAGTGGCTCTGGGAACCCCTGAGGTTTGCACTCTTGACACTCACCCTCACTCTGAGGCTCTTTCATGTAACGCTTGTTGCTAATGTCCAGTCACTCAAAGAGTAGAAGTTGGTCTTTAGCTTTCATGAGAAGACTGTCTCCTTGGCATAGGGTCACAGTTCAACTTAAAGTGGAAAAATTCATTTAAAGAAAGCATCTTCATGAAATGTATTTCAGTCATTTTAAATAATATAGATTGTAAACCTAAAAGAGACCAAGTGCCTGTGAGGTGAGTACAGAACATCATATGGCAAGATGCTTATCATTACAAAGAATAGCATCGCTAACTCAGAATGGACTAAAATGGAAAGACTATTTGTGCCACCCCTTTATTTCATTCATGAATCAAGAGAGAATAAGCATGGCTAGTGACTGAAAGTGGGCAGAGTGTTTAACAGTTACTGGAAGTATGCTGTTGGACATCTCATGTCTTCTAATTACTATCTGTGGGGCTTGGGCAAGTTATTCATCTCTGTGTGCCTAAGATTGCTCATGTGTAAGATTTGATTACTAATAGCAGTTCCCTCCATGTCAGGGAGTTAATCAAAGTAAACCTTTTAAAATATGCCTGTCTTAGAGTGAGCACTTAATAAATTGTAGCTACTGTTATTATTTGGTGAAAAGTCCAGGTCTAGCCTAAAACAAGAGGACATGAAGTCTGAGGTCGTTGCAAACAAGTTTATATAATCTGTAGCTATGACCTCAGTGGCACATAGACTGCTGCCTTCTCAACTGGAGGCAACTGATGGATATGGATGGGATGGCTTTTCTCTTTGGTCAGATTCCTGTCTCATAAATACTACTTCGTGGTACACTCATAAATACTCATACTCTGAGAAGAATAATAGAATGTAAATCAAGACATTTGCTCATTCATCACACTATATTTGGGCCAACTATTTTTACTGATCAAAGTGTCTGTTTCTAGATCCCAAAATATATTTTACAATAGCTAATCCTACCTGTGAAAGAAGAGTGACTTCCCAATGACTGCATAGATATGAACCTAAAGAGTTTATAACAGAATTATCATGTAAGGATCAAATCCCTATGGTTCAATTATTTGTAGCACAAAATCACTCAGACAATAAACAATCACTACTGTTTTATTCTCCTGTACATCCTAAGCTCACTAAGGACATAATTTTTCTCACTCCTCAATATCACCAGGGAATCACATTCCCCAAGACACATGAAGCCATAGGGTTTCTTATTTATTTTAACTTATGCTTGAGTATCTTAATTTTAACTTTGCAGAAATACTCATTTCTTGTTTATAAGATGTGACATAAAATAGTACACTGGTATAGTGAGAAAGGATGGATTCTGAAAACCGTTGGAAGATCAATTCACTTTTGTTGAACTTGGACCAGTCCTTTTCCAATTCTCAGCCTTGTGTTTTATTTTTCAATGAGAACAATAATTTATAGCTATGTGGACACTGTGGATATAGAGAAAATACAGATGTACTGCTGGTTCTCTTTTTAGTACCCTACCCAACCTGGACCTATTGTCTTTTCTTCTCTAATTTGCTTTGCTCACCTGAAATTTAATTTTATGGTCACAGCATCACAGCTCCATGGGTAACTAGTTTCTAGCACAGGTTTCCCAATGAGAGAAAGTACCAGATCTCAGAAGTGAAAAGAAAGGAAATGTAGCTCAATTTTTACCTCATTCTCTCCAGCTTCACAATGACAGCGCTAAAGTTGCCGTGTCTTTCAAAGGAAGACTCATGATGAGGTGTTTGTTGGAGAATAAATCGACCTAATCTAGCTCTTACTAGGCTCTGGTGCCTGCTTGGTCACTGCAGGACTAAGAGTAAGTATTGCTTTCTGCAGTTACCCTCCACTTGCTTCCACTTGTTTGACTGATTTCTTTAACACTGCTCATATTCTCTAACTTCTCATTAATTTCTTTTTGAAGAGTCTGAGTAGAATTTTGTTTTATGCTGTGTCCTTGGCTCAGGCCAGAGCAGCAGTCACATAATAGTCATTCAATAAATGTTGCAGTAAAGTTGTAGCAGTAATGATAATTATAGTAATAATAATTATTAATTTTGTTAAAGTTTTGGAACTTTTCTGAATTCACCATTGTTGGAAGTGAAAGGGCCATTGAATTACCCTCCTTCTGGATTCTGAATTAATTGACAACTACACATACCAATTGGATATAAAATTCACCAGCATTATGGAGGGTAAGCTGGGATCTGAGAACATGGTTTTAGATACGCTTTTCTGGAACTTTCCACTGAATTGAAATCACTCAGATACAGCAGAACAGTGGCATGATTCTTACTTTTTTCTTCCTTTCCAGAACCATAGTCAGTCAGCACATCTGTTTGAGGTGAGACATGTATTATCAGTCACAAAGAGGACGAGAGGATGCTGAGCCAGACAGCTGCAGTAATTCTTTTCATAAGCACCCTAATCTTTATTTGCCTTTTCAAGGTAAGTATGTGGTGGTGCACAGAAGGAAGAATTTGAAGTGTACTTCATAATCTTCCCTTAAAATCATTTAGAAACTTCTGCATCAATATTTTACCATAGTTGGCAACCCCCTTTCATCTGCTTACACATTCCAGAAATCTCGGAGTCCTCGTTGATATCTCCCTCTCATTTCTACTCGTTCCCGTAGCCAAGTATCACCTCTATGACTTTTTAAACATCTCAAGTTAAATTTTTCTACGTGAAGAGAAATGAAAACAAGAACAGTAGCAAGAATGAGAACAAAATAAGAGCAAGAGGAAAGAAAAGAAGGAGAAGGAGAAAAAAGGTATTTCTGAATTGAAAAGAACTTCAAAAATGTCTGCCAAGTATGCTTTAAAAGTATTAAATTATTCCTTTTCTTAACATTTTACAAAATGTTATTAACTGATTTCTTAAATAAAAATTTCACCTTCAAGAAAGTGCCATAAATGCCAAGTACTTGAACAACAATTAAAATAAATAAATTTTTTTTAAAAAACCTGCCAGGAAGAGAATTCCCATTAAACATTTTACTAAACCCATATAGTTTAGAGTGTTTTCAGAAAAAGCAAAGAAGTATCTAAAAGTAATTTTTTATTGAAACATAGTTCTTTTTGTGTCTTTGGGAGAATTATTAATTTATCCAAGCTTCTGACTTTTCATCCGTAAGAAATAAATTATGATAGCTATATCAGGAATATGGTGTTAAACTCCTTTTTTTTTGGTAATGAATATGTATATCCATTTTTAAATGCTTAGTGTATTAGTAGCTGGTATCTAATAAGTACTCAACAGATAATAGTAGTTGTTCTGTTAAGGGAGTTGCAAATGTATGTGTTACATTACATCAATAGGGTAAAGATAACAAATTGCTTAAATTCTCTGCAATTGCTTTGCTCTTCCCCAAGGGCCAGTGTTAGAGGAAGTCATTGGGAAGACTTATCTTATGCTTCCCTCTGGTTTTTTTCAATCTCTAATCTGCATGGTTACTGTTGGCTCTGCTGTCATCCACCATGGTAAGTGCATTTGGGGCTCATTACATTCTCACAGCTGATCACAGTCTGCTAGCTTTCCTGCTGATCCACCAGTACCTTGGCCCTTGACAGAACTACACACCTGATCTTAGTCTGCCCCTTATATTCATTCAGACCTGGCCTGGGTGGTCTGCTGTGTAGTAGGTAAAACAATCCAGACATCAAATCTCAGGTGTTTTGATATTCCCCTATAATGAATATGCTGGAAATTTGAACATTAAGGTATTGTCCATGCCTTATGGAGACTAAAGAAACTGAGACACTCAAGTTCAAGTGGGGACTGCTTAAATAAGCTGAGTCCAGAGTTTACTTTGCTTTGGCTACCCAAAAATTTAATTCTGGGTGAGGAAATTGGGACAGCTTGTCTCAGAGAGATTTCCTAAGGCTCTAAACCTTCTTTTGTGTTTTTTTTTCCTATTCACTCAGTTGTATGCCCACCCCAAGGGTAAAGCTTTCAACTCTTTACTTTCTCTCTGTCATAATCTACATTTCTCCACACCAAGCATGAATCAGGAATGAAATTCAGGAGAGGAAGATGGGCCCACTTACATGGAAGATATAATATTGTTATATGTTTTGTTATTCATAATAGTATTAATATAATCCTGGACCAGAAGTAATAGAACTTTATTCAAATTTCAAATACTAATGTAGATAAGACCCAAAGAGAAAATGTATAAATTTATATATATGTATATACATAGATATGTCTATAATGTATATATAAAGATGTACATAAAATGCATATACATATGAATATATGTGTATATAATAGATGTATATAATTTATACATATGTGTGTGTATATATGAAATCATAAAATAGCATATCTTTGTATAAGTGGTCATGCCAAGAAGTCTACTTGAATAAATTTCATGTAAACTACCTTTTTAATGAAATCTGAGAGTCTAAAAATTGATTTCCTATAACTTACATTTTCATTCACAAGAAGAAATTGCTAGCAAAAATAAGAACATTTCTGTTTATATGATAGATCACTATTCACAACTCTCTGCTTACTCCCAATATTAAAAGCAAAACTGTGTGTTTTCCAGAAAGCAAAATATAACCAGAGACACTGAAATAATGAACAAACTGACAGTAACCGGAGGGGATTGGGGAAGGATAATGGGAGGAGGGGAAGGACATCAAACAATGTGTATAAAGGACATGTATAAAGGGGACATGGGGATGGGTGGGGGAAGTGGTGGGGGTTGGAGACAATTGTATTTGAACAACAATAAGAAAATTAGTTTTAAAAAAACTATGTGTTTTTGCATTTACTCAAACACTTTGGACATCAAATAACTAATTCATACACTAAGATCCTGTCTATTAAAATGTAACTTATGTAAACACCTTCACAGGGAGTCCTAATGATATCCCATATGTGATTTCTTGGTGAAAGCTTTAGGAATCAGTCTCCCAAAGTTATTCATGGGGCATAGATCTTCCTACTTTGGGGACATTCAGGGAGGGTAAGGACTCATTCTCCTTCCACAGGTAAATCTGATAGTTCTGAAAATTGAGAACTCATCAAAAACATGGTTTGATTTCTTACTTTTCTTCTTTTGAACATAAAATAAAATAAATAGTGATCAGAAAAATTATCACATTAAGACAAAACCACTGGCAGACAGACCTCAGACTCTTTCTAACTCAGACAATAGGTGACTAGTGATAGAGGAGGAGGTCAGATGGGCCTTAGAACCTTCCCTGATTGAACATACAGATCCATTTCACAGCACAGTCACAATTTAGAGGAGGCTACATATTGAACTTTAACCAACTCTTGGAATTCAAGAAGTACACACATCACAATTTTCTTTTAACTTGTTTATCTTCTCCGAGTTTGGAATCTGAGAATTTGGCACAAGAAAATATACTGCCACTCTATATGCCTTTAATAATTTCATATGCTTTTTTTTAAAGAAAAGTTTACAGGATTTGGGAGTAAGTGAATGTGAGATTAAGGATGAAGAAGAAAAAGTTCATGTGAACACTTCTTCCTCACTTGAAGAGGCTTCTCTTAGGTTTTTCCAGTTTAGATTGAGCTGAAATTTTGGCAATGCTGTATCCGGGATTATCAAAACAGGCTTACATTGTTTTGTTCAAAGGAATCTACTTTCCTCTACTGTGTTTGTGTCCCTTCACCACATATTTATGGATTTTAATGACTTTTCAGCTGAAGGAGCGCACTTGGTCAATGTTCTCCAGAAAGTTTCTATAAGGCTTAAAGTTCTTGCTTTCTTTCCCTTGCATTGTACATAGATCTTTCCTTCATACTTATCATAAGCATCATCAAGGTTCTTTTCAATAATTCTATTATTTAATCTGTAATGATTTTATATATTAAATTAACACTTTCCTCTGGATATTTTCTGCCCCCATTTTCTGACTTAATTCCCTCTTGGCCTGACAGAGAAACACTGAATGAAGAACGGTGTCTCTCTATAATTTGGAGTATTTCCATCTGGTGGAGGTCCATGGCATTGTGAACTATGTCATGTGATCTGAAACTGAAAAGTTCTAAGACACCATTGAACACAGACCATCAGTGTTGGCATTTTAAAGTTGAATACTTTTAAAACTGAAATTTTCTGTGAGCATGAAAACAAATGGGTTCTTCTCTCCCATTCCCTCACTTCAGCTCACCAGTTGAAATATAAAGATACTAAATCTACTTTCACAATGGGAATTTCTCTTGTGTATTCCAGAATACACACATAAAGAAACACAAACTCTGTACTCTGTGTAATAAATAATAGACTGGTGTAATTCTTTTACAAGAAAATGCTCTTCCTTTTCCATCTGTTGCCTGAGTGCAGGAAGACTTGGGTGGGATCGTGGAGGCTTTCAAGAAGATGATCTCTTTCAGTCCTTCCAAAACCAGCAGAATTCTCTGAGGGCTAAAGTAAACAGCTGGAGTTTTTCCTTCTTCAAACTAATAGAGAAAATATTTGTGTACATTGATGACAACAAGTTCTATACTTACGGGGAATTTGTAGTAGTGATCAATTCACACACTAAGATCCCATCCATTAACATGTGACTTTTGTAAACATCTCCACAGGGAGTCCTAGTGATGTCCCATTGATGATTTCTCCATCCACTTTTACAGGAATGGATAAGCTAACATGTAAAACCATGTGATAAAAACTCTTTTATTTAGCTGAAGCAGAGCATTTCAGAACATAGCCTAATTTGGTGCCTCAGCCTTAGCTGTGCATTAAAGTTATGTGCAAAGTGGTTAAAAATGTATTAATGTGTGTGTTCCACCGAAGTTGAGCTGGAACCCAAGTACCAGTGTTTTTAAACATTTCACAGCTGATTCCAATGTGTAAGCAGGGTTAATAATTCCCATCTAAGTGTTAGATTTGTAAATGTAATATTTTAGTAAAGCAATAGAGTTCATCTTTAAAATTATCATGATATTTAGGTCAGGCACTGTTATCACTAGCCTGTGTTATTTAAAGAAACCTTTGATTGTGCTTCCTCCTGTACATTATTTTCATGACAACTAGAGTTTTCAAATAACTCAGTCTCTACTGCTAACATCAGGAAGTTAAGAAATGTGTGAAAAACCGTCCGTTGTGAGTTCAAAAAGTTATCTCACTTATTCGTGCTTTTATTTAACTAATGGATACTGTATAACCATTATGATTTAAGCACTCACCCAAGTTCTGGGGATATGACACAAAGTTCCTGTCACATGGCTAACTTTCTAGTGGAGGGGAACACAGCAAAATATACATAAATTTATTTTTGTAAATGAATAGTAATTTCTGAACTGATAAATGGCATGGAAAAAATAGATCGTGATTCATGATTCTAGAAGCATTGGGATAAAATCGAACTTACAAAGATGGCCAGGCAGTAACTTCCATAGGCGGTGTTACTGGTAGAGAGATCTAATTGAAGTGATGAAATGCATCACTCAGAGATCTGGAGGAAGAACACTCTAAGCAGAGTAAGCAGTATGCTCAAAGGTCCTGAGTTGGAAATGAATCTGCATGTTTAAGAAACAGCTAGAAAGTCAAAGAGTTTGTGGAAAGGCATAGGAAGACATGACATAAGAGTTCTTATGTGCTCTATCAACAAGTTTAGATTTTGACCCAAGTGTGATAAAAAATCTTTACCATTTTACCATGATGCCATTTGTGTTTACAAAAGATCACTGGCTTGTGTTGGAAGATAGAGGATTGCAGCTGTAGAAGAGGGAAATTTACTATAATGGCTTAGGCAAGAGATCATTTTGGCTTAGATCTGGCTTAGACATGACTGGTAGTCAAGGGTTTGAAATCAACATAGTTTTAAAGTATTACTTGTTGACTTGGAGCAAAGAAAGGCCATAAACAGAGCATCAAAGGACCAGAAGTTCATGTCTGTGGAAGAGTAAGTAAAAAATGAGGAAGAAACTGAACCTAAGTAAATACATAACAGGCTCTCCAGAAGGATTTGTGCTACTCCAATCACAGAAGCTTTGCCTTCACTGACAATGGTAGAACCAGTCTACAAAGACTCATGCATACTCCCCATTCCCTGATCAAGCATTTGTGTCATGATCAGACTGTGGTGGTAGCCATTTTCAACATCAGAGGTTCCAATTCCATAGCCTAATTAGGGACACCCATCAGCTAGGTCAAATTCCATATGTGCCAGTCCAATTAGGGTGAGAGTTGCAAGGCAGCCAGCACAGTGTGCTACATGGACTTGAAATATGTTTCCCAACTATATTGTCCACTTGAATCAGCACCACCCATCACCTGCAGACATCTGTTAAAATTCTTCCATCTCTGAGAGAAATAACCTATTTAAACCTCTCTTTCCAAAACCAATTTGTACAGATGCCCATTTTTTCAGTCTCTCTTTGGTTTGCATACAATTTTTTTATATCTGAAAAATTATCTTCTCTCACTAGAGAATATGAAAATGAGAATATATTTCTGACACAATGGCACTGGGGCAACTGAGTTTATTCTGCTGTGCTGAGCAGCCAACCAGAACTATAGTCCATCCTTTTTGTGACTTTTCTCCTCATTTATCTCATCACCCTGACTGGGAACATTGGACAGGTTTTATTCATCAAGTTCTCTCCTGGGATTCAATCCACCATGTATTTTTTTTCCTTGCCCATTTCACATGCATGGATATTTTTTATTTCCCCAATGTCTCTCCTCAGATGTTTGCTAATTTCTTATCTGAGAAGAAAACCATTTCCTACTGAGGGTGTCTAGCCCAGTGTTTTGTTTCTGTGACTCTGTTCCTTACTGATTATTACATGCTCAGTGTCACAGCCTATGACAGATACATGGCCATCTGCAGTCACTTGCATTACCACAGCACAATGACCAAGCTGCTTTCCCCTACCTCTGGGGTTTTATGTTGGGCATGATGCAGATAATACCAACCTCTTGCTCGTTGTTTTGTGAACCCAACATCATCAACCACTTCTACTGTGCTGACCCACCTCTCTTAATGTTGGCATGTTCTGACACTTACATAAGTAAACTGCAAGGCTTGTGTGTGCAGAAATTAACTTCACAGGTTTCCTTCTCATCATCCTCATCTCCTGCCTTTGCATCTTCATCATCGTTCTAAGGATCCATTCTAGTGAAGGCCAGTACAAAGCCTCGTCCACCTGTGGTTCCCACCTGACTTCTGGCACTGTGTTCTATGGGTCCCTGTTTTGCATGTATCTGAGACCACAAATGAGCAGTCTGTTGAGCAAGGGAAAGTTATGGAAATGTTGTGTATTTTTGTGAATCCCATGTTCAACCCATTTATCTACAGCCTGAGGAGCAAGGATGTGAAACAGGCTTAAGAAGAGTATTTATGAAAAACCTTGGTACAATGGAGAAAAGTTCTCTTTCAACAGCATCAAAATGAAAAAACAAGTCTGAAAAACAATCAAAAAGCACCTCTTCTTGGTTGTGCCTAATTGCAATTCTATGGAATAACAGTAATATTTGTATGTATTTATAGTTTGGGATAGAGTGAGATTGTAACGGAAACACAGAATGAAAAAGTTGTTTGGAAATGAGGATTGATAGCAAAGACAACAGCAGAAATCTGCTGTTTATGATTAAACAGGCCCACATCCCATTCAAAGTCTCATTTCCACTTAATTTGTTAATCAACAAGTTTTCTCTCTCACTCTTTTGGTCATCAATATCAAGCATTGTATAACCATCCTATTAGTAAAAAAATGTGTTTTACACTATATTTTTTCAATAAGAAAGTGATTTACTGCTCTATGCTACATTACACATATTCCTTTAATGAGAGCTTATGATCTTCTCAAGAAAGGTCATATCTCTATTTTTAGATATTTGCTCAATATACTTTTGATACATTTTTATATCTATTTTCTTAAATATACAAACATATATTTTGATTATCTCAACAAATAACCTGATATTTTATTTTTTTAATAATGCAATAATATGTTTTGTCATTTTCCTTCCATCATAATAGATAATTTTATTCATGGGAGGTACCCATTCATAATTTAGAATTTTTATTTCTTACATAAGAGGTTTATACTATTCTATTCCTATAACATTAACTATGACTTATTCTATAATTTTGCATATTACCTTTCATTTCTTATATACCCACAAATTATTTTAAAATAACAGCTGCTCTAATATGTACTAAAACTTGGTTTACTGTTTTACAACTATATTGTAGCATATGCTTACTCCAGATTGTTTCCTACTCTTTCAAACTGGTCTTTATTTAAGAGCATAATACAACTTAATATTGATATGGTGCATTTTATAGTAGTATACACTTCCTTTTTACATTTAGGGAGTTATGACTTTTCTCTCTTTAGAAAAATATTATATTCAAAAATATAAATTGTTATTTTTTATCTTTATTGGATTGAGAAAGAATTTAAGTTTTGGTGTTTTTTTTTTGATGCAGGGATGGGTGAAATCACCACTAGTAAAAGAGCATCCAAGTTTCCCTACACACTCAAAAATACTATGAGAATTCACCTTATTTTATGTGTGAAAATAACAGATATAAGTTGAGCACGGAAAACATTATGCATCAGATATAATTTTTTAAAACTCAACTTTAATTTGTTTTACTTTTTCTCAATTTTACAATATGCTAGTTGCTATGATGCTGATGTTTAAAGTTAAGAAGAAAAAAACATTCATTTGGAAGAAATTTCTGTGAAGAAAAAACTTCTGAATGAAAGAAAAATTTTGTTTCTAGATTAAAACATCATAGGTAGAGATATTGATAATCCTTTGCCTCCTCTCCCCCTCCTAAGAAGCAAATAAGTTTAATGTTGTTTACCCCTGGAGATCTCAACTTACTCAGAAGCACAATGTTTATAGGAGGAAAATAACAGAAGCTTGAATTAGGACAAACCTGGGTGGCATTCTGGCTCAATACTGTTAGAGAATATTATTGAGTAGAATAGTACAGAGCTAGGGGAAGTCATCAGGAAGACATGACTGCTGGTTTGAACATGGGAAGTGGACCTTGACAGTGGGAGGCTCCCCATTCCCTCCTCTGTGTTTGGAGGTCCACTCCTCTCACCTTATTAGCACTAGAAGCTGCTCAGGGACACAGCCTTGAGATAGTGATGTAGTGATGAGACTATCTGAACTGGGTACATAGGTAAACCCAGTCAAGGTCTTGTGTGTGTGACCGTACCCAGGTAGGACCTGTATACAAACTTAGAAGTTTTGTGGGGTGGATGCAGAAATCTACTCTTCTTGCCACTGCCCAATAAAAGCCTTCTAAGTGAGTTCCCTGGTTTATTAAACCTTCCAGCCACCAAACTGGAGTGGTCTGCTTTTTTCTTAGGTCTCTTCTTGTCCTCAGCATGCTGGGAACTGGTTTCAGATTACAGCTGGGAAGCTCCCAAGGAAGTTGTCACCCAGCATAAATCCCTGTTTTTTCCTACATTCATATTCCACTTCTAACGTTAATAAAGATCCTTTAATTTTATATTCTAGAATCTGGATGATACTGGAAGACAGCTATGCTCACCACTATACCACCAATGCCCACTTGGATGATACTGGAAATATGCACTTTTTTGTTTTCTTGATCATAGGCAACATTCATTTACAGGGGATCCAGTCACATATAACCAGCCTCTGTTCCACCTGCCATCTGCCTGAGTCCAGCCAGTTATTCATTGCAGGCTGTCCGCACTCTGCACAGGGCTGTGGTAACTGAGACCCATGCAAAACAAGGACACGTTTCCCCACTGCACAAGCTTCAGCTAACATGGTACCTCAGCAAGTGAGGGCTGCCCCTATTTAATGTGTCACTTTCTTCCTTTTCCTCAATTATTAAACAAGCATTGCAATAAAAATATTCTACCAAATGTCTTTCTATGTTCTCAGCATATTCTTAAAATTTGAATAACTGAGTAAAAGTGTACAAACACTTTTGTAATTTACACTGAAAGCATAATCAAATTGATTTCCACAAAATCTATGTATTATTAGTTCGACACCATCAATGTAGAAATTGCCAGTCTTGTTGAACTCTCTTGAAAATAGATTCACAAAACAGTACCTTAATTCATAATTTTGATTGCTGACATTCGTTTATTTATTTTAATTCTGATTAACACAGAGTTTTTTTCTGTGTTTAAATGACTCATAGTTGAGGGATATGTGTGGGCCTCTCAGTTCTTTTGAGGAATAATTGTTGGCAAAAATAAAATTCAGGTAGGGATAAGATTCTGTATTTAGGTATTTTTTTGAGAACAAAATATGTTGCATTATGGACACAGGTATGGTGCAAAACTAAATGTTTGTATAAAAGCATTAATAAATAAACAACCTTAAAGTTCCAAGGTCATACGCTTTTTTCATGAATAGGCCACCAGCACCTCTCTGCCCTTCTGAAAGAACCACCTAACTGCATTGTAATCTTTCAGATTTGAGCAGTCCTCTCTCTGGCCTCCCTTTCATGCATCTCCCCATCTGATCTGGGTAAAGCAATGATATTAATACTAAATATTTTCCCACATTTTTCAAATAACCTATAGTGAATGTGTAATATTTGTACTGCCATATTCGATTTTTATGTATATGTACACATATACTTCATGAGCTGAACCATTATTGCAGAATTTCTGCATTAAAGGGATGGGGTATCTAGAAGCATCTGATTTGAGGTCTCCAAAAATAAATTTATAAAGAAGTTAAGATAAAATTTCTTTACGAAAATTAAAAACATATTTTAATCTGCCCTAATTGTAAGATTTTGGTTTCAAATACATATATAGATTGGTCAAAGAAAAAATAGAAAATAACTTATTTAGTGTGCAATAAAAACAACACAAAAATCAGTGGAAAACCAAATGCTTATTTAATAAATAGTAGGAGAGAATAAGCTGGAATGTGAGGGAAAATGTTATATACAATATTCTAACATACAACAAAATTGTATCTCAAATAATTCAAGGTATTCTCATAAAATGTGCTCATGAAAAACAATAACATAATATACATGCTTGCTTATTTAAATTTAAGTTGGAGAAAAGCCACAGAACAAATAAGAAAGATAAAATATTTTCAATTGAAAATGTAAATATTCTTCATGCAAGAAATCATCAGAGATAACATATACAACAACCATCAAACTGATGGGTATCCCTTATTCTTTAAATATATATTTCAATTCTTCTGTTCAAATAAAAACAGATCTATTTCCTAAGAATTACAGCAAAGAAGCAAGTACTCTTAAATGACATTTTCTAATAACAAATGCACAGTAAACAGTTACTCTCAAACATTTTTTATCATATGTGCCAACTTTGATGACTAAGATTGATGCCTTTTGAAAAACAATTTACCCAAAGAAAAATTTAGCAAAGCCTTTAAAAATGTTGAGATTATTATTTAATTCAGCAATTTCACATTTAAAATCTATCCTGAAAGAGCAATCAGTAACATATATAGAGAGAATTATGAGTCGATTAACACAAATATAGCAGAAATATCAATATGATAAAATAATAATTTGCAAGATAAACTAAGTGAAAAAAATACACCAAATGCAGAGAGCAGTTCTCTTTTAACAAGTAAATTTTAGACATATTTCAAAGTTGAAATTGAATTTTATTACAAAACTAAAAAATATTTCAGCAGTTTTCACAATAGGTTGTAATAGTTTGCAACCTTTTCACAATAGGTTGTAATATTTTTATAGTTAACTTTAAGTATGATGCAGTTTTGTGCATTATATTAGATTAAAAATGGTCCTCACTACATATATTTAGCCTGTAAGAAATGCAGACATAATACTATCAAGAGAAAATTAATGTTTGAACTTGTCTTAGGAAATATTCCAATTTTTATAATTATAAAATTATATGTGATTATCCATTTATTAAGAAAAATATAACAAAACACAAACAGATGTTGTTCATTGGTTTAGGACATAAGACTGAAACACATTACTTCCTCACATCTATCTGTATTTTTAGTTCTATATGGTGCACATGTTTGATAGAGTCAACCCCTATTCAATCAATTGAAACTTAAGAATAGAGCCCAAATTTCTAGAACTGCTGGTCACACAGATATCTTCTGGAATGTACTTCAAACATAGTATGATAAATTTAGCAGTTGGTTTCATATAAACATTGGGCATAGTGGTCTTATTTAAAATTAAAGTCCACTTGCCTGCTGTAGCTCAGTGGATTGAGTGCAGGCCTGTGAACCAATAGGTTGCTGGTCGATTCCCATTCAGGGCCCATGCCTGGGCTGCAGGCCATGTCCCCAAGTAGGGGGTGCATAAAAGGCAACCATAAATTGATGTTTCTCTGCCTCACTGTCTCCCTCCCTTCCCCTCTCTCTAAAAATAAATAAAAATATTTTTAAATAAATACATAAAATAAAATAAAAATCCACAATCTTAGAAAACCAAGCATTTAAGGCAATTTCACAAAAGTTTAACATAACTTTCAGTAGGTAGCCATGTCATTGACTAACAATGCATGGATTCATGTGAATGATTTATCTCTTTAAGAAAAGCTTTATTAAGCTTTTCTTAATATCAATTTTTCTCAATAGAAACTTTGAAAACTGTTACAGTCTAATCTAGAAAATAGTTAGTCACAGACAGTTTTATGCACCAAAGTAAACATTGGTCGTTCACTTCCAGAAGGAATTCTATACACATATTCATCTGTATATGCTCTCAAGGTTTTCTTGGGGTCTGCAGAAGCCAGTTGATAGACACTAATAACTCATAATAAATTAGACATAAGTCAGAACTACTGTGTACAAACTACATCTATATTGGCATTGCACTTTACTTACATAAATAGTATTTTAAAATGAAAAAAATGTTTCTCAGCATGTGTATAAAATGTGTGGTTAGGGGAATGTATACAGAAAATTTAAACCTCTGGGTGATCCATGTATTTCAAATTTCTTCACCATGATTCCGAGCACCAGAGCCATCAATGTGCACCACATATTGAAGAACAAATTATCCATAATTTTTCAAATACAAGTGTAAAACTAATCACCTTATTTATCACTCATCATGGCTTTGAAGACTATATAATTCAGAGCAAATGGGTTTCCAATGTTCACATCAGAGTGAATTACAATATTTACCACCAAGTAAGTTAAGATAGTAAAGTATTGGATGGAACTATTGAATATTGCCCATTTATTATCAAAAGTGCTCTCCTAAATAAAACATTTTCAACTTCAATATTAGTTTTATGAGAACAATTTCCTTAAAGTTACAAATTTTGATAAGAAATTAGCAAGTGTCATTGAGAGTTCATGACAACAAATAAACAATGACTGTAGAGCAGTAGGTTTGTCCTTTGAAGAGAGTCCCTGTCTCACCACAAACACTTACTCATTACAATGAACAGACCACTAAACTGCATTTTTATGGAAGAGATTTCCTCTCATCATCTGCTGCAGGGCATGGATCACATGCTTGTTCCTTAAACTATAGATCAATGGGTTCAGCATTGGGCTCAAAAAAGTATAAAAGACCGCAATTATTTTGGATTCCTCTACAGACCTCACAGATGGGGTCCTTAAGTACATGCAAAAGAGGGTCCCATAAAATATAGTGACTGTTGTCAGGTGGGAACCACAGGTAGAGAACGTTTTATGCCTACCTTCAGCAGAACGGATCCTCAAGATGGCTGCAAGAATGAACAGGTAGGATAGGAGAATGACTAAGAGAGAGCTTGAGAGAGTAAATCCAGCCACTACCAGCATTGCCATTGTTTTGACATGGGTGTCAGAGCAGGCCAGCATTATAAGAGGAGGATCTGCACAGTAGAAATGATTGATTTCAAGGGAGCCACAGAAGGACAAGTGAAAGGTCAGCAGTGCCTGAGAGAGTCCATTAAGGAAGCCAAAAACATAACATACCATGACTAGAGAGGTACAAGTGTCCTTGGACATTCTGGTACTATAGTGTAAAGGGCTGCAGATGGCTACATAGCGATCCAAGGCCATTGAGGCAAGGATGTAAAACTCAGTGATCACCAGGGCAATGAAGAGAAGACACTGCAAGAAGCACCCAGCATAGGAGATGGTCTTCTGGTCTGAGAGGAAATTGTACAGCATACTTGGGGTAACGTTGGAAGAATAGCAAATGTCTACAAAGGAGAGGTGGCTAAGGAAGAAATACATAGGTGTTTGGAGGTGGACATTGGTCCTGATCAGCACGATCATGCACAGATTCCCTGTCAGAGTGATTAGGTAGATCACCAGAAACACCCCGAACAGGATCTTCTCTAGTACTGGGTCGTCCGTGAGTCCCAAGAGAATGAATTCTGCCACCATAGTGTGGTTTTGGACAGACATTTTCTTATCCTTTAAAAACTAAAAGTAACAAAGAAAAATGAAGGATTCTACGTTTATTTCATCCCCCTCGTATTTACTTATTAATTTAGTCATTATTGAGAAATTCCTCTTTTCAAAAAATACATGAGTGTCACCCTGGCTGGTGTGGTTCAGCAGATTGAGTGCCAGCGTAAGAAACAGAGGGCACATGCCTGGGTTGCAGGCCAGGTCCCCAGTAGGGGGCTCTCCAGAGGCAATCACACATTGATGTTTCCTCCCTTTCTTTCTCCCTCCCTTCCCCCTCTAAGAAAAATAAATAAATACAATCTCTACAAAACTACACGAGTGTCTATATAAATATATTTACCCTGTATCTCTATGTTGTCTGTCTCTTCCTCTCAACATATCATATAGACATACATTCTCTCTCTCATATGCATGTGACTGCATATGTATATATAATTACATTATATATTAATATGTATAATGTAACAATATTGCATTTTTATATATCCTTACATTTATATCTAATCTTTTTGGAAAATTCCATATATGATATTTTTCAAATGTCTTGAAAACATAAAACCAAAAGAATGAAAATCAAGGATGAAAAACAGCATCTTAGCATCATTCAACTGAACAAATGATGGAAGTTAATTTTCTAGGGTCCCTCCAGTTCTGATATCTTGTAGTTTCAGATACAAATATTCAATCTAGTATATTCATTTGAAAATCCAGTTGGCTGATTTCATGTTATGTAGAGGACATTGAGTTAGTGAAACGTATCTCTTCATAAATGGCTAAGAAGTTGCAGAATAAAGAATTGTTCTCTCTGTTTTGTAAATTAACCCACTCATTTATTCATGTACACTGAAAATTTTTGATATATTTCTGATCTAAGTTTTGGGTTGATAGCACAAAAACTATTCCTCATCTTCACAGAGCATATATTGTAAGAGAATTAAACACAGAGACAAAGATGTACAACATAATGTCATTTAGAAGCAAGTATTATGAAGGAAATGGAGGCAGGATGTTTTCAGATGTACGTTTTATCCACATTAGTGAGATACTAATTTCCACCCAAAATAACAAAACATATTTTTGTGAACAAATGTAGAAAATGACCTACCTGTAACAGATGACTTACAATATTTTGTACAAACAAAGTAGGAAGATTTATAGTGTATTCCTTAAGAATACTATCTAGGGTATTTTAAAAATAATTTTGAAAACCAATTAAAATAGCCTTTGTCCCTCAAGAGAAAATTTTTAATTTTATGCTTTGGGAACTAGATTCTCCTTTGAGGCCATTTACCTATACCTAACACCTCTACACACTGCTGATACTGTGCATAGGTCTTCTAGCACATATACAGAATTTAACTAGCACTTTTAATACTATGGAAGAAAAGAATATGGGAAAATAAGTTTCGCAGTTTTACTATAGTAAAGAACAGGGAATTCCCATCAGAAAGCTTAATGATTCTGTATAAAGTGAGATGAGGTCATCTAAGAAAAGTGAGGAGGAGGAAGGTACAGTAGTTGAGAGATGTGAGGAGCAGAAGAACTAGGCAAGCCACAGACTAAAAAACAATGTCCACATTAAATAATTATGACAAAGGTCTTCTATTCAGAATATATGAAGGTTCTGAACAACAAACTAATCAGCCCAATTTTTAAAAGTGTAGCTGTACACAAGGGGCTTTCAAGATGGCAATGGAGTAGGACGGAGCAGATACCAGTTCCTAGTACAAGAGTGAGAGAAACCTGTCCGATCATAGGAGGAGAAGCCAGCAAGCCAGCAGTTGCCAAGCATATATGAAAATAAGGGACCAGGAACCTTGACGGTCACGGAGGAACCAGACAGTAGGGAGACAGCAGTGGTACAGTAGTCTCAGGGATGGAGCAAAGAGAAACAGCAGGGATCTCTGCCAGTGCATGGTTGGGGGACCAGCGCCCAGTGGTGAGAGCCCAACAGTGCCTGGGACAGCGTTCAGCACCCGGAGGGCTCCCTCCCTAGGATTTTTCAGCCGGGCCAGCCAAGTGGCCCAGGCAAAGAGGTGTGGAAGGGATTTCAGCCTGTGCATAATTTGGGGGACTAGTCGCAGTGTATCCGGGCAAGTGCCTGATGGCACCTAGGCCAACATTCAGCGCCCGGAAAGCTCCCTCCCTAAGATTTTTCAGCAGGGACCTGCCAAGTAGCCCAACTAGAGGGGAGCAGAGGGGATTTCAGCCTGCTCACAGTTCGGGGTCCAGCGCCTGGCGCGGTGCTGCTCCATCCCTAGGATTTTTCGGCTGAGGTTGGCCAGGGGACCCAGACAAACACAGGAGCAGAAGGGATACACACCAGGCAGCGTGCCATGACGTGCGCACAGAGTTTCTAGGTCGGTGCCCAGTCCTCAGATCAGCTCCCGTCTTCCAGTCCACGCCCCTCAGACTATCTGGAAGCCCCGGGGTGCTGAGGGGTCCTTGGGAAAGAGCTGAGACCCTCAACCCCACCCCTCCTTTCCAGCCAAGCAAGGTGGGGTGCCAAGAGAGACTTGTCTGATAGAGTTTGCAGAGAGGGTGCTGAGGACAAAGGGCCCCAACTGAGGACTCTGAGGTTGCCAGCCCAGGAGAACTGATAGGTACAGCCTGGAGCTCTGAATCCAATAGACACAACAGCCTGGTCTGCTCCACACCCAGCTTGGCAGCGAACCCGAGATTGGGCAGAGGGCCTAGAGCTTCCCCGCAGAACGGGGACAGGTCTGTGCTCAATCCCGAGGGAACCAGGCAACTAGGCCGGCGCAGGCACCTGCAAACACCGCAGACCAGCCCTTGGCGGTAACCCCTTGGAGGGGAGCACTGTGAGGAAGTCCTAGTTCCCCATTGTAAGGAGCTGGGGAGAGGTGCCAAGTCTCTGGCTCCTCAGAGGGGCTGGCAGAAAAATCACAACAATCCACCCTCAGCCAACTGCAGCCAGAAAAACTGGTTCAGCTAGTTTGAAACCAACAAGTGACATTTCCTTTTTTGTTGTTGTTTTTGGGGGTTTTTCCTCTTTATTTCATGTTATTTTATTTTTATTCTTTTTTTTTTACTTTTCTTTCTTTTCCATTCCTTTTCTTTATCTTTTTGCTTTTTAAAAGTAATCTGTTATTTCTTTTAAATTTTATTACTGTTTCATCTTTCAATACTTCTGTCCTCTTTTCTCAGATTTTCTGTTTTATTTCTTCTTTTTTTCTTTCTAAACTTATTCCTCTTTCTTCCATTCCCCTACCCTTTTTTTTCTCTTTCTTCCTTTTATTTCTTTCCTGGTCTTTTCTTTCTTTTACCCACAAGAGTCACAATCAACTTCAAAATATGAAAAGACCAGAGCTGGACCCATAGAAGAGGCCTCCCAATAGTAGAGTCAGAGAGACAAATTGCATATTGCTGTAGGAGAGAAGCCAAAAGTTGCTGCATATTTGAGTAGGGGGAAACAGAGAATGACAGGATAATGAAAAGAGACTGCACCACTGAAATTCACAGGCATCCCACCAAAGAGGTTCACACCATAAACCCAGGGTGTCAAAACAGGTTAATCTAAGAAGCTGAGGCTGACAAGAAGAGTCTCACAAACAATGAGAAGAAAAAGAAACAATCCCCAAATAAAAAGAAAAAAGGAACCCTCAGAAAGAATGTTAGATGAAATGGAGGAAGTCAACTATCAGATACTGAATTCAAAGCACTGGTTATCAGGAAGTTCAAAGAGCTCACAATGAGCTACCAGAAACTACAGGGGAGCTATAATGATCTCACCGCTAACTATATCAACATGAAAAAGGAAATGGAAACTATTAGCAAGGGCCAAGAGGAAATGAAGAATACAATTTCTGAATTAAAAAACACAGGAGAAAGCATTAAAAATACGGTGGATATCACCGTATTTTTAAGGGCAGAAGATCGGATTAGTGAATTAGAGGACAAAGTAGAAGCATCTCACAGAAACAGCAGGAAAGGGAAAAGAGGCTCAGAGAGAATGAAGAGGGATTAAGAGAAATGCAAGACAATATGAAACGTTATAATATCCAAATAATAGGAATACCAGAAGGAGAAGAAGAAGAACAAGGGATACAAAACATATGTGAAAGAGTAATGAGAGAAAATTTCCCTAATTTGATGAAAGAAAAAGTCACACAAATCTAGGAATCACACAGAGTACCATTCAAGAGGAACTTAAGGAGGTCCACTTCAAGACACATCATCATTAAAATGGCAAAATTCCAACACAAAGAGAGAATCTTAAAGGCAGCAAGGGAGAAAAAAGAAGTAACATACAAGGGAGCCCCAATAAGGTTAGCTACTGACTTCTCAATGGAAACACTCCAAGCAAGAAGAGAAGGGCAAGAAATATTCCAAGTAATGAGAAACAGAGGACTACAACCAAGGACACATTACCTAGCAAGGCTCTCAATCAAAATAGAAGGCCAAATAAAGAGCTTCCAAGACAAAAGAAGTCTAAAAGAATTTGCTGCCACCAAGCCAGCTCTACAAGAAATTCTAAAAGGACGTCTTTAAGGAAAGGAAGGAAAAGTGAGAGACAGAGAGGAACAGGTACAAAAATGGCAATGAATAAATACCTATCAATAATAACCTTAAATGTAAATGGACTAAATGCTCCAATCAAAAGACACAGAATAGCTCAATGGATAAGAAAGCATGACCCACACATATGCTGCCTACAAGAGACCCACCTCAGGACAAAAGACCATCACAGACTAAAAGTGAAAGGCTGGAAACAAATTTTCCAAGCAAATGGGCAAGAAAAAAAAGCTGGGGTAGCAATTCTAGTATCAGACAAAATAGACTTCAAAAAGAGAGCCATAAAGAGACACCCAGAAGGTCACTTCATTACACTCAAGGGAAGAATCCACCAAGAAGACATTAACATTGTAAACATATATGCACCAAACATAGGGGCACCCAAATATATCAAGAAAATCTTAGAGGACTCCAAGAAGGATATTGACAGCAACACAATTATAGTAGGGGATTTGAACACCCCACTATCAAAAAATGGACAGATCTTCCAAACACAATATCAACAAAGATATTGTGGCATTAAACAGCACCCTAGATGAAATGGACTTAACTGATATATATAGAGCCCTTCATCCCAAAGAAGCTAAATACACATTCTTTTCAAATGCACATGGAACATTTTCAAAGATAGACCACATGATAGGACACAAAAGGAGCCTCAAAAAATTCAAGAAAATTGAAATCATACCAAGCATCTTCTCTGACCACAAGGGACTGAAATTGGAAACCAACCCCAAAGAAAAAAACCCAAAGCACCCAAAATCATGGAGACCGAATGGTATGCTATTAAACAACGAACGGGTCAAGAATGAAATTAGGGAAGAAATCAAAACATTTCTGGAAACAAATGAAAATGATCTCACAACAACCCAAAACTTATGGGACACAGCAAAGGCAGTCCTGAGAGGGAAGTTTATAGCAATACAGGCCTACCTAAAGAAGATAGAAACATTTCAAACAAACAACCTAACCCTACACCTGCAAGAACTTGACGAACAACAACAAAGACAGCCCAGAGCAAGCAGAAAGAAGGACATAACCAAGATTAGAGCATAATTAAATGACATAGAAACTAAAAGCACAATTCTAAGGATCAATGAATCCAGGAGTTGGTTCTTTGAGAAGATAAACAAAATAAACAAGCCTTTAAGTAGGCTCATCAAGAGAAGAAGAGAGAGGACTCAAATAAACACAATCAGAAATGAAAGAGGAGAGATTACAACTGATACCACAGAAATAGAAGAGATTGTAAGAAATTACTATGAAGAACTGTATGCCAAGGAATTTGAAAACCTAGGGGAAATGGACACATTTCTAGAAAAATACAATCTTCCAAAACTCAGTGAAAAAGAAGCAGAAAATCTAAATACACCAATAACAGCAAAAGAAATTGAAGCAGTAATCAAAAAAACTCCCATCACACAAAAGCCCTGGACCAGATGGTTTCACAGGAGAATTCTACAAAGGATTTAAGGAAGAGCTAACCCCTATTCTCCACAGACTATTCCAAAAAATCCAGAAGGATCGAAAACTCCCAAATTCTTTTTATGAAGCCAGCATCATCTTAATTCCAAAACCAGATAGAGACACAACACAGCAAGAAAACTTCAGGCCAAAGTTTTCATCATCTATCACTGATGAACATAGATGCTAAAATCCTCAACAAAATATTGGCAAATCACATCCAACAATATATCAAAAAGATCATACACCAAGACCAAGTGGGATTCACTCCAGGTATGCAAGGATCGTTCAATATTTGCAAATCAGTAAATGTAATATGTCACATAAACAAAAGCAAAGACAAAAACCACACGATCATATCAATAGATGCGGAAAAAGCTTTCGATAAGGTACAACACCCATTTATGATAAAAACACTCAGGAAAGTGGGAATACAGGGAGTATTTCTCAATATAATAAAGGCAATATATGAGAGACATACAGCCAATATCATACTCAATGGGAAAAAACTAAAAGCTTTTCCACTAAGATCAGGAACAAGACAAGGATGTCCACTTTCACCTATTCTATTCAATATAGTATTCGAAGTTTTAGCCACAGCGATCAGGCAAGAAAAGGAAATAAAAGGCATCCAAATAGAAAGGAGGAAGCAAAACTGTCACTGTTTGCAGATGACATGAGAGTGTACATGGAAAATCCTATAGACTCAACCAAAAAACTGCCCGAACTCATTAATGAATTTGGCAAAACAGCTGGTTACAAAGTCAATATCCAGAAATCAAAGGCATTTTTGTATACCAACAATGAATCAGCAGAAGCAGAAATCAAGGAAAAAATCCCATTTGATATAGCAAAAAGAAAAATAAAATATATGGGAATAAACCTAACTAAAGAGGTGAAAAACCTGTATGCAGAAAACTACACAGCCCTGAAGAACGAAATCAAGGAAGACACAAACAAATGGAAACATATACCTTGTTCATGGATTGGAAGAATTAACATCATCAAAATGTCCATACTACCCAAAGCAATATACAGATTCAATGCAATACCTATCAAAGTACCAATGGCATATTTCACAGACATAGAACAAATACTTCAAAAATTTATATGGAACCATAAATGAGCCCGAATAGCAGCTGCTCTTTACAATACCTGATATCAAACTGTATTACAAGGCCACTGTAATCAAAACAGCCTGGTACTGGCATAAAAACAGGCACATAGACCAATGGAACAGAACAGAGAGCCCAGAAATAAACCTAACTCTCTACAGTCAATTAATATTTGACAAAGGGGTCAGTAACATAAAATTGAGTAAAGATAGCCTCTTCAGCAAATGGTGCTGGGAGAACTGGACAGCTACGTGCAAAAACATGAAACTTGAGCACCAACTTACACCATATACCAAAATAAATTCAAGATGGATAAAAGAATTAAATATAAGCCGTGACACCACTAAAGTCCTAGAGAAGAACATCGGCAAGAAAATCTCAGATATTTCACGCAGCAACTTTTTTACTGATAAGTCCCCTAGAGCAAGGAATATAAAGGAGAGAATAAACAAATGGGATCTCATCAAAATAATAAGCTCTGCGTGGCTAAAGAAAACAGTATTAAATTAGCAAGACAACCAACTGTATGGGAAAACATATTTGCCAATGATACCTCAGACAAAGGTTTAATCTCCAAAATATACAAAGAACTTACACGACTCCACTCTAAGAAGACAACCAATCCAATTTAAAAATGGGAAAAGGACTTGAACAGACATTTCTCCAAGGAGGACATACAGAAGATCCAGAGACACATGAAGACATGCTCAATATCATTAGCTATCAGAGAGATGCATATTAAAACCACAATGAGATACCACTTTATACTGATCAGGATGGCTATCATAAACAAAGCAACAAACAACAAATGTTGGAGAGGTTGTGGGGAAAAGGGGTCCTTAGGTCACTGTCAGTGGGATTGCAGACTGGTACAACCATTATGGAAAACAGTATGGAATTTTCTCAGAAAAATAAAAATCGACCTGACTTTTGACCCAGCAATTCCACTGCTAGGATTATATCCTAAGAATCCTAAAACATCAATATCAAAGAACCTATGCACCACAATGTTCACAGCAGCACAATTTACAATAGCCAAGAGATGGAAGCAACCTAGCTGCCCATCAGTAAATGAATGGATCAAAAAATTGTGGTACATATACACAATGGAATTCTATGCAGCAGAGAGAAAGAAGGAGCTACTACCCTTTGCAACAACATGGATGGAACTGGAAAGCATTATGCTGAGTGAAATAGGCCAAGTGTTGAAAGACAAATACCATATGATCTCACCTTTAACAGGAAGCTAAACAACAAAACAAACAAGCAAGCAGAAAAAAAGAACAAAGACACTGAAATAGAGAACAAGGGGACAGCGACCAGAGGGGAGAGGGAAGGGAAGTTAGGGGGAAGAAGGGGGAGGGATTTGGAGGAACAAATAGAAAGGACACAGGGACGAGAACTAAGGGGGGTGGAAATGGGAGGGAGGTGGGGAGCAAGGGGCAGGGGAGGCTAGGATGGGAGAAATAGACAAAAAAACTGTACTTGAAAAATAACTAAATAAAATTTAAAAAACAAAAATAGTCATTTAGAAACTTCTGCATCAATATTTTATCATAGTTGGCAACCCCCTTTCATCTGTTTATGCATTGCAGAAATCTTGGAGTCATTGTTTATATCTCCCTCTCATTTCCACTAGTTCCTGTGGCCAAATATCATCTCTATGACTTTTTAAACAACTCGAGTCAAATTTTTCTACATGAATAGAAAGAAAAACAAGAACTGTAGCAGGAACACGAATAAAATAAGAGCGAGAGGAAAGAAAGGAAGGAGAAGGAAAAAAAGGTATTTCTGCAATTGAAAAGAACTTCAAAATGTCCGCAAGTATGCTTTACAAGTATTAGACTATTCTTTTTCAGCTGATTTCTCAAAAGAGATCTTACAGGCAAGAAGGGGCTAGAAAAAAGTATTCCAAGTCATGAAATCCAAAGACCTACATCCAAGATTGATCTATCCAGCAAAGCTTTCATTTAGAATGGAAGGGTAGATAAAGTGCTTCTCAGATAAGATCAAGTTCAAGGAGTTCATCATCACCAGCCCTTATTACATGAAATGTTAAAGGGACTTATCTAAGAAAAAGAAGATAAAAAATATGAACAGTGAAAGGACAGCAAACTCACAGTTATTAACAACCACACCTAAAACAAAAGGAATCTAAGAGGACAGCTAGATCAGGAGCAAACCATAGAAATGAAGATCACATGGAGAGTTAGCAGCAGGGGAGTGGGAGAAGGAGAAGGGGGGAAAAGGTACAGAAAATAAGTATCATAGATGGTAGGTAGAAAATAGATATGGGGATGGCAAGAATAGTAGGGGAAATATACAATTTAAATAACTTGAGACACGTGGTCATAAACTAAAGGTGGGAATGGTGGTGGCGGGGGTGTGCAGCATGGAGGGGAATGAACAACTGGAGGGGGGAAATAGAACAACTGTAATTTTGGCAATGCTGTATCCAGGATTATCAAAACAAGATTACATTGTTTTGTTCAAAGGAATCTACTTTCCTCTACTGTGTTTGTGTCCCTTCCCCACATTATTATGGATTTTAATGACTTTTCAGCTGAAGGAGCCCACTTGGTCAATGTTCTCCAGAAAGTTTCTATAAGGCTTAAAGTTCTTGTTTTCTTTCCCTTGCATTGTACATAGATCTTTCCTTCATACTTATCATAAGCATCATCGAGGTTCTTTCAATAATTCTATTATTTAATCTGTAATGATTTTATATATTAAATTAACACTTTCTTTTTTTTTAATTTTATTTAGTTATTTTTCAAGTACAGTTGTTTTTCTATTTTTCCCATCCCAGCCTCCCCTGCCCCTTGCTCCCCACCCCCTCCCATTCCCTCCCCCCCTTAGTTCTCGTCCCTGTGTCCTTCCTATTTGTTCCTCCAAATCCCTCCCCCTTTTTCCCCTTAACTTCCCTTCCTTCTCCCCCTCTGGTCACTATCCCCTTGTTCTCTATTTCAGTGTCTTTGTTTTTGGGGTTTTTTTTTTTCTGCTTACTTGTTTGTTTTGTTGTTTAGCTTCCTGTTAAAGGTGAGATCATATGGTATTTGTCTTTCAGCACCTGGCCTAGTTCACTCAGCATAATGCTTTCCAGTTCCATCCATGTTGTTGCAAAGGGTAGTAGCTCCTTCTTTCTCTCTGCAGCATAGAATTCCATTGTGTATATGTACCACAATTTTTGGATCCATTCATTTACTGATGGGCACCTAGGTTGCTTCCAACTCTTGGCTATTGTAAATTGTGCTGCTATGAACATTGTGGTGCATAGGTTCTTTGATATTGATGTTTTAGGATTCTTAGGATATAATCCTAGCAGTGGAATTGCTGGGTCAAAAGGCAGGTCGATTTTTATTTTTCTGAGAAAAATCCATACTGTTTTCCATAATGGTTGTACCAGTCTGCACTCCCACCAACAGTGAACTAAGGACCCCTTTTCCCCACAACCCCTCCAACATTTGTTGTTTGTTGCTTTGTTTATGATAGCCATCCTGACTGGTGTAAAGTGGTATCTCATTGTGGTTTTAATTTGCATCTCTCTGATAGCTAATGATATTGAGCATCTCTTCATGTGTCTCTGAATGTTCTGTATGTCCTCCTTGGAGAAGTGTTTGTTCAAGTCCTTTTCCCATTTTCTAATTGGGTTGGGTGTCTTCTTAGAGTGGAGTCGTGTAAGTTCTTTGTATATTTTAGAGATTAAACCTTTGTCTGAGGTATCATTGGCAAATATGTTTTCCCATACAGTTGGTTGTCTTGCTAATTTAATACTGTTTTCTTTAGCCATGCAGAAGCTTTTTATTTTGATGAGATCCCATTTGTTTATTCTTTCCTTTACATTCCTTGCTCTAGGGGACATATCAGTAAAGAAGTTGCTGCGTGAAATATCTGAGATTTTCTTGCCAATGTTCTCCTCTAGGACTTTAATGGTGTTATGACTTACATTTAAGTCTTTTATCCACCTTGAATTTATTTTGGTGTATGGTGTAAGTCTGTGCTCAAGTTTCATTTTTTTGCATGTAGCTGTCCAGTTCTCCCAACACCATTTGTTGAAGAGGCTATCTTTACTCCATTTTATGTTACTGCCCCCTTTGTCGAATATTAATTGACTGTAGAGAGTTGGGTTGATTTCTGGGCTCTCTGTTCTGTTCCATTGGTCTATGTGCCTGTTTTTATGCCAGTACCAGGCTGTTTTGATTACAGTGGCCTTGTAATACAGTTTGATATCAGGTATTGTGATCCCCCCCTACTTTGTTCTTCTTTCTCAAAAGAGCAGCTGCTATTCGAGCTCGTTTATGGTTCCATGTAAATTTTCGAAGTGTTTGTTCTATGTCTGTGAAATATGCCATTGGTACTTTAATAGGTATTGCATTGAATCTGTATATTGCTTTGGGTAGTATGGACATTTTGATAATGTTAATTCTTCCAATCCATGAACAAGGTATATGTTTCCATTTGTTTGTGTTTTCCTTGATTTCGTTCTTCAGGGCTGTGTAGTTTTCTGCATACAGGTTTTTTACCTCCTTGGTTAGGTTTATTCCCAGATATTTTATTTTTCTTTTTGCTATATCAAATGGGATTTTTCTCTTTATTTCTGCTTCTGCTGATTCACTGTTGGTATACAAAAATGCCTTTGATTTCTGGATATTGACTTTATAACCAGCTGTTTTGCCAAACTCATCAATTAGTTTGAGGAGTTTTTGGGTAGAGTCTATAGGATTTTCCATGTACACTATCATGTCATCTTCAAACAGTGACAGTTTTGTTTCCTCCTTTCCTATTTGGATGCCTTTTATTTCCTTTTCTTGCCTGATCGCTGTGGCTAAAACTTCCAATACTATATTGAATAGAAGTGGTGAAAGTGGACAACCTTGTCTTGTTCCTGATCTTAGTGGAAAAGCTTTTAGTTTTTTCCCGTTGAGTATGATATTGGCTATAGGTCTCTCATATATGGCCTTTATTATTTTGAGAAATGCTCCTTGTATTCCCACTTTGCTGAGTGTTTTTATCATAAATGGGTGTTGTACCTTATCGAAAGCTTTTTCTGCATCTATTGATATGATCATGTGGTTTTTGTCTTTGCTTTTGTTTATATGATGTATTACATTTACTGATTTGCGAATATTGAACCATCCTTGCATTCCTGGGATGAATCCTACTTGATCATGGTGTATGATCTTTTTGATATGTTGTTGGATGCGATTTGCCAATATTTTGTTGAGGATTTTAGCATCTATGTTCATCAGCGATATTGGCCTGAAGTTTTCTTTCTTTGTTGTGTCTCTATCTGGTTTTGGAATTAAGATGATGCTGGCTTCATAAAAAGAATTTGGGAGTTTTCCATTCTTCTGAATTTTTTGAAATAGTCTGTGGAGAATAGGGGTTAGCTCTTCCTTAAATGCTTTGTAGAATTCTCCTGTGAAACCATCTGGTCTGGGGCTTTTGTGTGATGGGAGTTTTTTGATTACTGCTTCAATTTCTTTTGCTGTTATTGGTGAATTTAGATTTTCTGCTTCTTTTTTCACTGAATTTTGGAAGATTGTATTTTTCTAGAAATGTGTCCATTTCCCCTAGGTTTTCAAATTTCTTGGCATACAGTTCTTCATAGTAATTTCTTACAATCTCTTCTATTTCTGTGGTATCAGTTGTAATCTCTCCTTTTTCATTTCTGATTGTGTTTATTTGTGTCCTCTCTCTTCTTTTCTTGATGAGCCTACTTAAAGGCTTGTTTATTTTGTTTATCTTCTCAAAGAACCAACTCCTGGATTCATTGATCCTTAAAATTGTGCTTTTAGTTTCTATGTCATTTAATTCTGCTCTAATCTTGGTTATTTCCTTCCTTCTGCTTGCTCTGGGCTGTCTTTGTTGTTGTTCCTCAAGTTCTTGCAGGTGTAGGGTTAGGTTGTTTGTTTGAAATGTTTCTATATTCTTTAGGTAGGCCTGTATTGCTATAAACTTCCCTCTCAGGACTGCCTTTGCTGTGTCCCATAAGTTTTGGGTTGTTGTGCGATCATTTTCATTTGTTTCCAGAAATGTTTTGATTTCTTCCCTAATTTCATTCTTGACCCATTCATTGTTTAATAGCATACCATTCAGTCTCCATGTTTTTGGGTGCTTTGGGTTTTTTTCTTTGGGGTTGGTTTCTAATTTCAGTGCCTTGTGGTCAGAGAAGATGCTTGGTATGATTTCAATTTTCTTGAATTTGTTGAGGCTCCTTTTTGTGTCCTATCATGTGGTCTATCTTTGAGAATGTTCCATGTACATTTGAAAAGAATGTGTATTTAGCTTCTTTGGGATGAAGGGCTCTATATATATCAGTTAAGTCCATTTCATCTAGGGTGTTGTTTAATGCCACAATATCTTTGTTGATAATTTGTTTGGAAGATCTGTCCATTTTTGATAGTGGGGTGTTCAAATCCCCTACTATAATTGTGTTGCTGTCAATATCTTTCTTGAAGTCCTCTAAGATTTTCTTGATATATTTGGGTGCCCCTATGTTTGGTGCATATATGTTTACAATGTTGATGTCTTCTTGGTGGATTCTTCCCTTGAGTATAATGAAATGACCTTCTGGGTCTCTCTTTACAGCCTTTTTTTTGAAGTCTATTTTGTCTGATATGAGAATTGCTACCCCAGCTTTTTTTTCTTGTCCGTTTGCTTGGAAAACTTGTTTCCAGCCTTTCACTTTTAGTCTGTGATGGTCTTTTGTCCTGAGGTGAGTCTCTTGTAGGCAGCATATGTGTGGGTCATGCTTTCTTATCCATTGAGCTATTCTGTGTCTTTTGATTGGAGTATTTAATCCATTTACGTTTAAGGTTATTATTGATAGGTACTTATTCATTGCCATTTTTGTACCTGTGTTCCTCTCTGTCTCCCTCTTATCCTTCCTTCCCTTAAAGCAGTCCTTTTAGTATTTCTTGTAGAGCTGGTTTGGTGGAGGCATATTCTTTTAGACTTCTTTTGTCTTGGAAGCTCTTTATTTGGCCTTCTATCTTGATTGAGAGCCTTGCTGGGTAAAGTAGCCTTGGTTGTAGGCCTCTGGTTCTCATTACTTGAAATATTTCTTGCCATTCTCTTCTTGCTTGAAGTGTTTCCATTGAGAAGTCGGTAGCTAACCTTATTGGGGCTCCCTTGTATGTTATTTCTTTTTTCTCCCTTGCTGCCTTTAAGATTCTCTCTTTGTCTTGGAATTTTGCCATTTTGATGATGATGTGTCTTGAGGTGGGCCTCCTTGGGTTCCTCTTGATTGGGACTCTCTGTGATTCCTGGATTTGTGAGACTTTTTCTCTTATCAAATTAGGAAAATTTTCTCTCATTACTCGTTCAAATACGTTTTCTATCCCTTGTTCTTCTTCTTCTCCTTCTGGTATTCCTATTATTCGTATATTATTACGTTTCATATTGTCTTGCATTTCTCTTAATCCCTCTTCATTCTTTCTGAGCCTCTTTTTATTTTCTTGCTCTTTCTGTGAGATGCTTTCTACCCTGTCCTCCAACTCACTAATCCTATCCTCCGCTTCATCTATCCTACTTTGGAAACTTTCTACTGTGTACTTCAATTCGGAAATTGTATTCTTCATTTCCTCTTGTCACTTGCTGATGGTTTCCATTTCCTTTTGATGTTGCTGTAGTTTGCAGAGAGATCATTATAATTTCCCCTGTAGTTTCTGGTAGCTCACTGTGAGCTCTTTGAGCTCTTTGAACTTCGTAATAACCAGTGCTTTGAATTCACTGTCTGATAGTTGATCAGCGTCTATTTCATCTAACATTCTTTCTGAAGTTTCTGCTTTTTCTTTCATTTGGGGATTGTTTCTTTGTCTTCCCATTGTTTGAGACTCTTCTTGTTAGTCTCTGCTTCCAAAATTGATCTGTTCTGAAACACTGGTTTTATGGTGTAAACTTCTGTGGTATGTTCCTTGTGAAGTTCAGTGGTACAGACTCCTTGAAGTTTCTTGATGTTCTTCGTCTCCACCTACACTCACGCTGGTCCTCGCACTGGTCTCTGCGTTGGTCGCCTACCACTGCTGAATGTCCCGGCTCTAGTAGCCGCCTCCTCAAGCACCCAGGCCCGTTACTAGGGCAGTGGCACAGAGGCTGGGAATGTCCTGGCTCCCGTATCTGGCTCTCTCTGCCGCCCAGGGCCGTCACAGGGGCTTGGAGTGTCCCGGTTTCCATACCTGACTCCCCGGCGTCTAGTCCTGTCTCTATGGCAGTGGAACAGAGGCTTAGAAAGTCCCAACTCCCGTACCTGATTCCCCAGTGTCCAATCCCCTTGCTATGGCAGCAGCACAGGGGTTGTGACCCTCCCAGTTCCCGTAGAGGGATCCTCTGCCACCCCGGGCTGTCTCAGGGGTTTGGAGTGTCCAGGCTTCCGTACCTGACTCCCCGAGTCCAGTCCCGTCGCTATGGCAGCGGCACAGGATTTGAGAGCTTCCCGGCTCCCGTAGCTGGCTCCTCAGCTGCGTCACAGGGGTTTGGAGAGTCCTGGCTTCCGTACCTGACTCCCCGGCGTCCAGTCCCGTCGCTATGGCAGCGGCACAGGATTTTCAAATTAACACTTTCCTCTGGATATTTTCTGCCCCCATTTTCTGACTTAATTCCCTCTTGGACTGATAGAGAAACACTGAATGAAGAACGGTGTCTCTCTATAATTTGGAGTATTTCCATCTGGTGGAGGTCCATGGCATTGTGAACTATGTCATGTGATCTGAAACTGAAAAGTTCTAAGACACCATTGAACACAGACCATCAGTGTTGGCATTTTAAAGTTGAATACTTTTAAAACTGAAATCTTCTTACTTATTCTCACTTATTCGTGAGATAAGTTTTCTCACTTATTCGTGCTTTTATTTAGTTAATGGATACTGCATAACCATTGTGATTCAAGCACTCACCCAAGTTCTGGGGATATGACACAAAGTTCCTGTCCTCACATGGCTAACTTTGTAATGGAGGGGCACACAGCAAAATATACATAAATTTATTTTTGTAAATGAATAGTAATTTCTGAACTGATAAATGGCATGGAAAAAAAATAGATCATGATTCATGATTCTAGAAGCATTGGGAATAAAATCAAACTTAGAAAGATGGCCAGGCAATAACTTTCATAGGCGGTGTTACTGGTAGAGAGATCTAATTGAAGTGATGAAATGCATCACTCAGAGATCTTGAGGAAAAACACTCTAAGCAGAGTAAGCAGTATGCTCAAAGGTCCTGAGGTGGGAATGAATCTGCATGTTTAAGAAACAGCTAGAAAGTCAATGTGGCAGAAGAAGAAAGACTGAAGATAAAGTGATCAAAGAGTTTGTAGAAAGGTATAGGAAGACATGACATAAGAGTTCTTATATGCTCTGTCAACAAGTTTAGATTTTGACCCAAGTGTGATAAAAAACTTTACCATTTTACCATGATGCCATTTGTGTTTACAAAAGATCACTGGCTTGTGTTGGAAGATAGAGGATTTCAGCTGTAGAAGAAGGAAATTTACTATAATGGCTTAGGCAAGAGATCATTTTGGCTTAGATCTGGCTTAGACATGACTGGTAGTCAAGAGTTTGAAGTCAATATAGTCTTAAAGTATTACTTGTTGATTTGAAGCAAACAATGGCCATTAACAGAGCACCAAAGGAGCAGAAGCTCATGTCTGTGGAAGAGTAAGTAAAAAATGAGGAAGAAACTGAACCTAAGTAAACACATAAAAGGCTCTCCAGAAGGATTTGTGCTATTCCAATCACAGAAGCTTTGCCTTCACTGACAATGGTAGACCCAGTCTACAGAGAGTCATGCATACTCCCCATTTTCTGATCAAGCATTTGTGTCATGATCAGACTGTGGTGGTAGCCATTTTCAACATCAGAGGTTCCAATTCCATAGCCTAATTAGGGACACCCATCAGCTAGGTCGAATTCCATATGTGGCAGTCCAGTTAGGGTGAGAGTTGCAAGGCAGCCAGCACAGTGTGCTGCATGGACTTGAAATATGTTTCCCAACTATATTGTCCACTTGAATCAGCACCACCCATCACCTGCAGACATCTGTTAAAATTCTTCCATCTCTGAGAGAAATAACCTATTTCAACCTCTTTCCAAAACCAATTTGTACAGATGCCCATTTTTTCAGTCTCTCTTTGGTTTGCATACAATTTTTTATATCTGAAAAATTATCTTCTCTCACTAGAGAATATGAAAATGAGACTATATTTCCAACACAATGGCACCGAAGCAACTGAGTTTATTCTGCTGTGGTGAGCAGCCAACCAGAACTATGGTCCATCCTTTTTGTGACTTTTCTCTTCATTAATCTTATCACCCTGACTGGGAAAATTGGATTGGTTTTATTCATCAAGTTCTCTCCTGGGATTCAATCCACCATGTATTTTTTTCCTTGCCCATTTCACATGCATGGATATTTTTTATTTCCCCAATGTCTCTCCTCAGATGTTTGCTAATTTCTTATCTGAGAAGAAAACCATTTCCTACTGAGGGTGTCTAGCCCAGTGTTTTGTTTCTGTGACTCTGTTCCTTACTGATTATTACATGCTCAGTGTCACGGCCTATGACAGATACATGGCCATCTGCAGTCACCTGCATTACCACAGCACAATGACCAAGCTGCTTTCCCCTACCTCTGGGGTTTTATGTTGGGCATGATGCAGGTAATATCAACCTCTTGCTCGTTGTTTTGTGAACCCAACATCATCAACCACTTCTACTGTGCTGACCCACCTCTCTTAATGTTGGCATGTTCTGAAACTTACATAAGTAAACTGCAAGGCTTGTGTGTGCAGAAATTAACTTCACAGGTTTCCTTCTCATCATCCTCATCTCCTACCTTTGCATTTTCATCATCATTCTAAGGATCCATTCTAGTGAAGGCCAGTACAAAGCCTTGTCCACCTGTGGTTCCCACCTGACTCTGGCACTGTGTTCTATGGGTCCCTGTTTTGCATGTATCTGAGTCCACAAATGAGCAGTCTGTTGAACAAGGGAAAGTTATGGAAATGTTGTGTATTTTTGTGAATCCCATGTTCAACCCATTTATCTACAGCCTGAGGAGCAAGGATGTGAAACAGGCTTAAGAAGAGTGTTTATGAAAAACCTTGGTACAATGGAGAAAAGTTCCCTTTCAACAGCATCAAAATGAAAAAACAAGTCTGAAAAACAATCAAAAAGCACCTCTTCTTGGTTGTGCCTAATTGCAATTCTATGGAATAACAGTAATATTTGTATGTATTTATAGTTTGGGATAGAGTGAGATTGTAACGGAAACACAGAATGAAAAAGTTGTTTGGAAATGAGGATTGATAGCAAAGACAACAGCAGAAATCTGCTGTTTATGATTAAACAGGCCCACATCCCATTCAAAGTCTCATTTCCACTTAATTTGTTAATCAACAAGTTTTCTCTCTCACTCTTTTGGTCATCAATATCAAGCATTGTATAACCATCCTATTAGTAAAAAAATGTGTTTTACACTATATTTTTTCAATAAGAAAGTGATTTACTGCTCTATGCTACATTACACATATTCCTTTAATGAGAGCTTATGATCTTCTCAAGAAAGGTCATATCTCTATTTTTAGATATTTGCTCAATATACTTTTGATACATTTTTATATCTATTTTCTTAAATATACAAACATATATTTTGATTATCTCAACAAATAACCTGATATTTTATTTTTTTAATAATGCAATAATATGTTTTGTCATTTTCCTTCCATCATAATAGATAATTTTATTCATGGGAGGTACCCATTCATAATTTAGAATTTTTATTTCTTACATAAGAGGTTTATACTATTCTATTCCTATAACATTAACTATGACTTATTCTATAATTTTGCATATTACCTTTCATTTCTTATATACCCACAAATTATTTTAAAATAACAGCTGCTCTAATATGTACTAAAACTTGGTTTACTGTTTTACAACTATATTGTAGCATATGCTTACTCCAGATTGTTTCCTACTCTTTCAAACTGGTCTTTATTTAAGAGCATAATACAACTTAATATTGATATGGTGCATTTTATAGTAGTATACACTTCCTTTTTACATTTAGGGAGTTATGACTTTTCTCTCTTTAGAAAAATATTATATTCAAAAATATAAATTGTTATTTTTTATCTTTATTGGATTGAGAAAGAATTTAAGTTTTGTGTTTTTTTTTTTGATGCAGGGATGGGTGAAATCACCACTAGTAAAAGAGCATCCAAGTTTCCCTACACACTCAAAAATACTATGAGAATTCACCTTATTTTATGTGTGAAAATAACAGATATAAGTTGAGCACGGAAAACATTATGCATCAGATATAATTTTTTAAAACTCAACTTTAATTTGTTTTACTTTTTCTCAATTTTACAATATGCTAGTTGCTATGATGCTGATGTTTAAAGTTAAGAAGAAAAAAAACATTTATTTGGAAGAAATTTCTGTGAAGAAAAAACTTCTGAATGAAAGAAAAATTTTGTTTCTAGATTAAAACATCATAGGTAGAGATATTGATAATCCTTTGCCTCCTCTCCCCCTCCTAAGAAGCAAATAAGTTTAATGTTGTTTACCCCTGGAGATCTCAACTTACTCAGAAGCACAATGTTTATAGGAGGAAAATAACAGAAGCTTGAATTAGGACAAACCTGGGTGGCATTCTGGCTCAATACTGTTAGAGAATATTATTGAGTAGAATAGTACAGAGCTAGGGGAGGTCATCAGGAAGACATGACTGCTGGTTTGAACATGGGAACTGGACCTTGACAGTGGGAGGCTCCCCATTCCCTCCTTTGTGTTTGGAGGTCCACTCCTCTCACCTTATTAGCACTAGAAGCTGCTCAGGGACACAGCCTTGAGATAGTGATGTAGTGATGAGACTATCTGAACTGGGTACATAGGTAAACCCAGTCAAGGTCTTGTGTGTGTGACCGTACCCAGGTAGGACCTGTATACAAACTTAGAAGTTTTGTGGGGTGGATGCAGAAATCTACTCTTCTTGCCACTGCCCAATAAAAGCCTTCTAAGTGAGTTCCCTGGTTTATTAAACCATCCACCCACCAAACTGGAGTGGTCTGCTTTTTTCTTAGGTCTCTTCTTGTCCTCAGCATGTTGAGAACTGGTTTCAGATTACAGCTGGGAAGCTCCCAAGGAAGTTGTCACCCAGCATAAATCCGTTTTTTCCTACATTCATATTCCACTTCTAACGTTAATAAAGATCCTTTAATTTTATATCCTAGAATCTGGATGATACTGGAAGACAGCTATGCTCACCACTATACCACCAATGCCCACTTGGATGATACTGGAAATATGCACTTTTTTTGTTTTCTTGATCACAAGCAACATTCATTTACAGGGGATCCAGTCACATATAACCAGCCTCTGTTCCACCTGCCATCTGCCTGAGTCCAGCCAGTTATTCATTGCAGGCTGTCCGCACTCTGCACAGGGCTGTGGTAACTGAGACCCATGCAAAACAAGGACACGTTTCCCCACTGCACAAGCTTCAGCTAACATGGTACCTCAGCAAGTGAGGGCTGCCCCTATTTAATGTGTCACTTTCTTCCTTTTCCTCAATTATTAAACAAGCATTGCAATAAAAATATTCTACCAAATGTCTTTCTATGTTCTCAGCATATTCTTAAAATTTGAATAACTGAGTAAAAGTGTACAAACACTTTTGTAATTTACACTGAAAGCATAATCAAATTGATTTCCACAAAATCTATGTATTATTAGTTCGACACCATCAATGTAGAAATTGCCAGTCTTGTTGAACTCTCTTGAAAATAGATTCACAAAATAGTACCTTAATTCATAATTTTGATTGCTGACATTCGTTTATTTATTTTAATTCTGATTAACACAGAGTTTTTTTCTGTGTTTAAATGACTCATAGTTGAGGGATATGTGTGGGCCTCTCAGTTCTTTTGAGGAATAATTGTTGGCAAAAATAAAATTCAGGTAGGGATAAGATTCTGTATTTAGGTATTTTTTTGAGAACAAAATATGTTGCATTATGGACACAGGTATGGTGCAAAACTAAATGTTTGTATAAAAGTATTAATAAATAAACAACCTTAAAATTCCAAGGTCATACACTTTTTTCATGAATAGGCCACCAGCACCTCTCTGCCCTTCTGAAAGAACCACCTAACTGCATTGTAATCTTTCAGATTTGAGCAGTCCTCTCCCTGGCCTCCCTTTCATGCATCTCCCCATCTGATCTGGGTAAAGCAATGATATCAATACTAAATATTTTCCCACATTTTTCAAATAACCTATAGTGAATGTGTATTGTTTGTACTGCCATATTCGATTTTTATGTATATGTACACATATACTTCATGAGCTGAACCATTATTGCAGAATTTCTGCATTAAAGGGATGGGGTATTTAGAAGCATCTGATTTGAGGTCTCCAAAAATAAATTTATAAAGAAGTTAAGATAAAATTTCTTTACGAAAATTAAAAACATATTTTAATCTGCCCTAATCATAAGATTTTGGTTTCAAATACATATATAGATTGGTCAAAGAAAAAATAGAAAATAACTTATTTAGTGTGCAATAAAAACAACACAAAAATTAGTGGAAAACCAAATGCTTATTTAATAAATAGTAGGAGAGAATAAGCTGGAATGTGAGGGAAAATGTTATATACAATATTCTAACATACAACAAAATTGTATCTCAAATAATTCAAGGTATTCTCATAAAATGTGCTCATGAAAAACAATAACATAATATACATGCTTGCTTATTTAAATTTAAGTTGGAGAAAAGCCACAGAACAAATAAGAAAGATAAAATATTTTCAATTGAAAATGTAAATATTCTTCATGCAAGAAATCATCAGAGATAACATATACAACAACCATCAAACTGATGGGTATCCCTTATTCTTTAAATATATATATCAATTCTTCTGTTCAAATAAAAACAGATCTATTTCCTAAGAATTACAGCAAAGAAGCAAGTACTCTTAAATGACATTTTCTAATAACAAATGCACAGTAAACAGTTACTCTCAAACATTTTTTATCATATGTGCCAACTTTGATGACTAAGATTGATGCCTTTTGAAAAACAATTTACCCAAAGAAAAATTTAGCAAAGCCTTTAAAAATGTTGAGATTATTATTTAATTCAGCAATTTCACATTTAAAATCTATCCTGAAAGAGCAATCAGTAACATATATAGAGAGAATTATGAGTCGATTAACACAAATATAGCAGAAATATCAATATGATAAAATAATAGTTAGTAAGATAAACTAAGTGAAAAAAATACACCAAATGCAGAAAGCAGTTCTCTTTTAACAAGTAAATTTTAGACATATTTCAAAGTTGAAATTGAATTTTATTACAAAACTAAAAAATATTTCAGCAGTTTTCACAATAGGTTGTAATAGTTTGCAACCTTTTCACAATAGGTTGTAATATTTTTATAATTAACTTCAAATATGATGCAGTCTTGTGTATTATATTACATTAAAAATGGTCCTCACTACATATATTTAGCCTGTAAGAAATGCAGACATAATACTATCAAGTGAAAATTAATGTTCGAACTTGTCTATAGGAAATATTCCAATTTTTATAATTATAAAACTATATGTGATTATCCATTCATTAAGAAAAATATAACAAAACACAAACAGATGTTGTTCATTGGTTTAGGACATAAGACTGAAACACATTACTTCCTCACATCTGTCTGTATTTTTAGTTCTATATGGTGAACATGTTTGATAGAGTCAACCCCTATTCAATCAATTGAAACTTAAGAATAGAGCCCAAATTTCTAGAACTGCTGGTCATGCAGATATTTTCTCGAATGTACTTCAAACATAGTATGATAAATTTAGCAGTTGGTTTCATATAAACATTGGGCATAGTGGTCTTATTTAAAATTAAAGTCCACTTGCCTGCTGTAGCTCAGTGGATTGAGTGCAGGCCTGTGAACCAATAGGTTGCTGGTCGATTCCCATTCAGGGCCCATGCCTGGGCTGCAGGCCATGTCCCCAAGTAGGGGGTGCATAAAAGGCAACCATAAATTGATGTTTCTCTGCCTCACTGTCTCCCTCCCTTCCCCTCTCTCTAAAAATAAATAAAAATATTTTTAAATAAATACATAAAATAAAATAAAAATCCACAATCTTAGAAAACCAAGCATTTAAGGCAATTTCACAAAAGTTTAACATAACTTTCAGTAGGTAGCCATGTCATTGACTAACAATGCATGGATTCATGTGAATGATTTATCTCTTTATGTAGCTTTTCTTAATATCAATTTTTCTCAATAGAAACTTTGAAAACTGTTACAGACTAATCTAGAAAATAGTTAGTCACAGACAGTTTTATGCACCAAAGTAAACATTGGTCGTTCACTTCCAGAAGGAATTCTATACACATATTCATCTGTATATGCTCTCAAGGTTTTCTTGGGGTCTGCAGAAGCCAGTTGATAGACACTAATAACTCATAATAAATTAGACATAAGTCAGAACTACTGTGTACAAACTATATCTATATTGGCATTGCACTTTACTTACATAAATAGTATTTTAAAATGAAAAAAATGTTTCTTAGCATGTGTATAAAATGTGTGGTTAGGGGAATGTATACAGAAAGTTTAAACCTCTGGGTGATCCATGTATTTCAAATTTCTTCACCATGATTTCGAGCACCAGAGCCATCATTGTGCACCACATATTGAAGAACAAATTATCCATAATTTTTCAAATACAAGTGTAAAACTAATCACCTTATTTATCACTCATCATGGCTTTGAAGACTATATAATTCAGAGCAAATGGGTTTCCAATGTTCACATCAGAGTGAATTACAATATTTACCGCCAAGTAAGTTAAGATAGTAAAGTATTGGATGGAATTATTGAATATTGCCCATTTATTACCAAAAGTTCTCTCCTAAATAAAACATTTCCAACTTCAATATTAGTTTTATGAGAACAATTTCCTTAAAGTTACAAATTTTGATAAGAAATTAGCAAGTGTCATTGAGAGTTCATGACAACAAATAAACAATGACTGTAGAGCAGTAGGTTTGTCCTTTGAAGAGAGTCCCTGTCTCACCACAGACACTTACTCATTACAATGAACAGACCACTAAACTGCATTTTTATGGAAGAGATTTCCTCTCATCATCTGCTGCAGGACATGGATCACATGCTTGTTCCTTAGACTATAGATCAATGGGTTCAGCATTGGGCTCAAAAAAGTATAAAAGACTGCAATTATTTTGGACTTCTGTACAGACCTCTCAGATGGGGTCTTTACGTACATGCAAAAGAGGGTCCCATAAAATATAGTGACTGTTGTCAGGTGGGAACCACAGGTAGAGAACGTTTTATGCCTACCTTCAGCAGAACGGATCCTCAAGATGGCTGCAAGAATGAACAGGTAGGATAGGAGAATGACTAAGAGAGAGCTTGAGAGAGTAAATCCAGCCACTACCAGCATTGCCATTGTTTTGACATGGGTGTCAGAGCAGGCCAGCATTATAAGAGGAGGATCTGCACAGTAGAAATGATTGATTTCAAGGGAGCCACAGAAGGACAAGTGAAAGGTCAGCAGTGCCTGAGAGAGTCCATTAAGGAAGCCAAAAACATAACATACCATGACTAGAGAGGTACAAGTGTCCTTGGACATTCTGGTACTATAGTGTAAAGGGCTGCAGATGGCTACATAGCGATCCAAGGCCATTGAGGCAAGGATGTATAACTCAGTGATCACCAGGGCAATGAAGAGAAGACACTGCAAGAAGCACCCAGCATAGGAGATGGTCTTCTGGTCTGAGAGGAAATTGTACAGCATACTTGGGGTAATGTTGGAAGAATAGCAAATGTCTACAAAGGAGAGGTGGCTAAGGAAGAAATACATGGGTGTTTGGAGGTGGGCATTGGTCTTGATCAGCACGATCATGCACAGATTCCCTGTCAAAGTGATTAGGTAGATCACCAGAAACACCCCGAACAGGATCTTCTCTAGTACTGGGTCGTCCGTGAGTCCCAAGAGAATGAATTCTGCCACCATAGTGTGGTTTTGGACAGACATTTTCTTATCCTTTAAAAACTAAAAGTAACAAAGAAAAATGAAAGATTCCACATTTATTTCATCCACCTCGTATTTACTTATTAATTTAGTCATTATTGAGAAATTTCTCTTTTCAAAAAATACATGAGTGTCACCCTGGCTGGTGTGGTTCAGCAGATTGAGTGCCAGCATAAGAAACAGAGAGCACATGCCTGGGTTGCAGGCCAGGTCCCCAGTAGGGGGCTCTCCAGAGGCAATCACACATTGATGTTTCCTCCCTTTCTTTCTCCCTCCCTTCCCCCTCTAAGAAAAATAAATAAATACAATCTCTACAAAACTACACGAGTGTCTATATAAATATATTTACCCTGTATTTCTATGTTGTCTGTCTCTTCCTCTCAACATATCATATAGACATACATTCTCTCTCATATGCATGTGACTGCATATGTATATATAATTACATTATATATTAATATGTATAATGTAACAATATTGCATTTTTTATATATCCTTACATTTATATCTAATCTTTTTGGAAAATTCCATATATGATATTTTTCAAATGTCTTGAAAACATAAAACCAAAAGAATGAAAATCAAGGATGAAAAACAGCATCTTAGCATCATTCAACTGAACAAATGATGGAAGTTAATTTTCTAGGGTCCCTCCAGTTCTGATATCTTGTAGTTTCAGATACAAATATTCAATCTAGTATATTCATTTGAAAATCCAGTTGGCTGATTTCATGTTATGTAGAGGACATTGAGTTAGTGAAATGTATCTCTTCATAAATGGCTAAGAAGTTGCAGAATAAAGAATTGTTCTCTCTGTTTTGTAAATTAACCCACTCATTTATTCATGTACACTGAAAATTTTTGATATATTTCTGATCTAAGTTTTGGGTTGATAGCACAAAAACTATTCCTCATCTTCACAGAGCATATATTGTAAGAGAATTAAACACAGAGACAAAGATGTACAACATAATGTCATTTAGAAGCAAGTATTATGAAGGAAATGGAGGCAGGATGTTTTCAGATGTACGTTTTATCCACATTAGTGAGATACTAATTTCCACCCAAAATAACAAAACATATTTTTGTGAACAAATGTAGAAAATGACCTACCTGTAACAGATGACTTACAATATTTTGTACAAACAAAGTAGGAAGATTTATAGTGTATTCCTTAAGAATACTATCTAGGGTATTTTAAAAATAATTTTGAAAACCAATTAAAATAGCCTTTGTCCCTCAAGAGAAAATTTTTAATTTTATGCTTTGGGAACTAGATTCTCCTTTGAGGCCATTTACCTATACCTAACACCTCTACACACTGCTGATACTGTGCATAGGTCTTCTAGCACATATACAGAATTTAACTAGCACTTTTAATACTATGGAAGAAAAGAATATGGGAAAATAAGTTTCGCAGTTTTACTATAGTAAAGAACAGGGAATTCCCATCAGAAAGCTTAATGATTCTGTATAAAGTGAGATGAGGTCATCTAAGAAAAGTGAGGAGGAGGAAGGTACAGTAGTTGAGAGATATGAGGAGCAGAAGAACTAGGCAAGCCACAGACTAAAAAACAATGTCCACATTAAATAATTATGACAAAGGTCTTCTATTCAGAATATATGAAGGTTCTGAACAATAAACTAATCAGCCCAACTTTTAGAAGTCTAGGTAGGAACTAAACAATTTATTTAAAAGATAGATGAACAGCCACGAAATTTGAAGAGAATTTCAACATCCATCCATAATTGTCAAAGAAATGCCTATTGTAACCACAATGGGATACCACTCAAAACCCACATCAATGGCAAGAATTTTTTAATAGGTAATAAAAATATAACAAGGCCAAGAAATTAAAACTCTCAGAGTAAATCACCTGATGGAGTATAAAATGATTTAAATGCTTTGGAAAACTGGCTATTTCTTACAAATTTTCATAAAAAGTTTATAAAATGATGGCCCAGTAAGTATCAAGTATTTCTCCAAAAGAAAAGAACACAGGCCCACAAAGAAACTCAAATGTATATTGGTAGATACACACATTTAAATATAGTGAAATAGGACTTCCGCCAAGATGGAGGCATAGGTGGATGTGCCGTGCCTTCTCACACAACCAAGTTTAGAGACAACTGAATATTAGCAACAGAAATCACAGCCAGAACACAGAAAATTGAACTTTCCAGAAGTCCGTTAACAACAAATTCTTCAGCCTGACCAGTAAGGGGCGAAACCAGTGGCTAGTGAAGCGGGCTTGCACAGGAGGACTCGGTCAGACGGACTCAGGTGCACAGAATCCACACGCACGTGGAATCCAGGAGCAGGGTTGGACCTAGTGAGTGACCTAGCGAGCAACCAGGCCAGCGACAGCAGGGGAGCGGTGCTGCATGTTGACTGTGGTCGCGCATTTGTGCGCGGGTGGACAGGCGAGGAAGTGGGCGGTTGGACCGGGGCCCAGGGGGTCCCCACAGCAAGTGGCAGTGGAGGGCTCCGCCATTTCCCTGCTCTGACCCCACCTCCACATACAGTGTCATAACCCAGCCACTCTGAGTGGCCCAGCCCAGGTGAACCACCTAAGGCGCTGCTTCACACCCAGCTGTACGAAACAGCAAAGGGGGTCACCATTTCCCCGCTCTGACCACTCTCCCACATACAGCGTCACAACCCAGCGACCTGGGAGTCCAAGGCACCGCTTCTCACACTTAAAGGGCGCAAACAGACCAAAAATGGCTCAAGAAGATCTCAAAGCTCCAGAACCTATAGATCTAAGCAATGAAGAAATAGCAAAAGTCTCAGACGCACAGTTTAAAACACTGGTGATCAGGATCCTCACAGAACTGGTTGATTATAGCCACAAGTTAGACAAATATATGAAGGCGAAACTAATTGAAATGAATGGAATTGCACAGGACACCAAAAGCAATGAAAAGGAAACTGGGACTCAAATCAATGGAGTGGACCAGAAGAAAGCAAATAATGGCCAAACAGAAAAGAGTCAAGAAGCAAGAATTCAAAGAAATGAGGAGAGTCTTAGGAACCTCCAGGACATCTTTAAACGCTCCAACATCCAAATTATAGGGGTACCAGAAGGGGGAAAGGCACAGCCACCAGTGGAAAACTTATTTGAACAAATAATAAAGGAGAATTTCCCCAATCTGGCAAAGGAAATAGACTTCCAGGAAATCCAGGAAGCTCAGAGAGTCCCAAAGAATTTGGACCCAAGAAGGAACACACCAAGGCACATCATAATTACATTAGCCAAGGTTAAAATGAAGGAAAGAATCCTAGAAGCAGCAAGAGATAAGGGAACAGTCACCTACAAAGGAGTCCCCATCAGACTGTCAGTGGATTTCTCAAAAGAGACCTTACAGGCAAGAAGGGGCTGGAAAGAGGTATTCCAAGTCATGAAATCCAAAGACCTACAACCAGGATTGCTCTATCCAGCAAAGCTTTCATTTAGAATGGAAGGGCAGATAAAGTGCTTCTCAGATAAGATCAAATTCAAGGAGTTCATCATCACCAAGCCCTTATTATATGAAATGTTAAAGGGACTTAGCTAAGAAAAAGAAGTTAAAAAAAAACATGAAGAGTGAAAGGACAACAAATTCACAGTTATTAACAACCATACCTAAAACGAAAGGAAACTAAAAAGGACAGCTAGATCAGGAGTGGAAACATAGAAATGAAGATCTCAAGGAGGGTTAGCAACAGGGGAGTGGTAGGAGGAGAAGGGGGGAGAAGGTACAGAAAATAAGTAGCATAGACAGTAGATAGAAAATAGAAGGGGGGGCAAGAATAGCATGGGAAATATAGAATCTAAAGGACTTGAGACACATGGTCATAAACTAAAGGGGGGGGTAATGGTGGGGATGGGGGTAGGGTGGAGGGGAATGAAAGGGGGAATAGAACAACTGTAACAGCATAATCAATAAAAAAAATTTAAAAAAATAAATAAATAAATATAGTGAAATACCCCTATAGCAGAATACTAATCAGCAGTAAATGTTTTTAAAAGACAAACAATACAACTAAAATGAATCTCAAAAACAAAACCTTCCTACCGAGATGAAGATAACTTCCAGGATGGCAAAGTAATGATTCCCCCCAAACCTGCTTCCCCATAACAGTAACAAGAACACTGACAAAAGTTGTCAAGTCAACGTTTCAGGACTCTGGATATTACCGAAGGGTTGCAAAAATCCCAAGAGTGTTTCTTCAAGTAAAAATGTCCAAATCTTGTTTGGAAGAGCGAGCTTTGGGGAGTTTTTATGTGCCTTATTCTCACCCTCTCTCCCTACCTGCGTAGCAGCCTTAAAAATAAACTGTGATTACATGGCTGTATACATCTCTCAAATTGCATTAAAATGCCTACATTTTACTGTAATAAATTTACCTTTGTAAATTTTGAAATTAAGTTTTGCTTTCCTCAGACTCCAGCAGATCAAATTATTCAATGACTGTTTCATAATAAGGTTCTAGTAAAAAATAAATGCACACACAGAGGCACAATGTCATTAGTCTCTTTCCAAAGTTAAGTAAAACAGGTTGACAGGCAAGCATTGGAGACTAGAACTTGCTTCAAACACAATCTTCACCTTCCAAATTGTAACAATTACAACATGGATGAAATTCAAACTATACTATAAGGTCATAATATTCAAAACAACATGGTACTGGCATAAAAACAGACCCATAGATCAATGGAACAGTATAGAGACATTAGAAATACACCCACTCCTTTATAGTCAGTTAATATTACACAGAAGAAGAAAGCATATACAATGGGAAAAAGACAGCATGTTCACTAAATGGTGTTGAGAAAATTGGACAGATACAAGGAGAAAAATGAAACTAGATCACCTTCTTACACCACACGCAAGAATGAATTCAAATTGAAACAAGGACTTAAATGTTACAATCAAAATCACAAAAATCCTAGACAGAAACATAGGCATCAAAATCTTAGACACTACTTATAGAAATTTTTTATCAGCTATATTTCCCCAGACAGGGGAAATAAAAATAAATAAATAAACAAATGGGACTACATCAAACTAAAAATCTTTTGCACAGCAAAGGAAATCATCAACAATATAAAAAGACAACTTACAGGATGGGAGAACATATTCACCAATGCATTTGATAAGGGATAAATATCCAAAATTTATAAAGCATTTACAAAACTCAACACCAAAAGAGCAAACCACCCAATTAAAATATAGGCAAAGGAGAATGTGGAGAAAGAACCCTTTTGCACTGTTGATGAGATTGCAAGTTGGTGCAGCCACTATGGGAAGCAGTATGGAGATACCTCAAAAAGTTAAAAATGAGTCTGCCTTTTGATCCAGTGATCCCACTTCTAGTAATATATCTGAAGGTACTCAAAACACTAATTCAAAAGAACATAAGCACCCTTATGTTCATTGCAGCATTATTTACAATCAACAAGATATGAAAACAGCCCAAGCATCCATCAGTAGATGAGTGAATAAAAAAACTATGGGGCATTTACACAATGGAATACTGCTAGGCCATAAAAAATAAGAAGATTTTACCCTTTGTGACAGTATAGATGAACCTGGAGTACATTATGCTAAGTGAAATAAGCCAGTCAGAGAAAGACGAATACCATAGTTTTTCTTCATATGTGGAATCTAATGAACAAAGTGAACTAACAAGGAAAATGGGGGCAGACTCATAAAAGGAGAGCAGGATGAAAGCTAGTATAAGGGGTTACATCTCCCACATTTTCATTTTCATCGACATTATGAGGATCCATTCCAGGGAGGACAGTGCAAAGCCTTGTCCACCTGTGGCTCCCACCTGATAGCTGTCACTATGTTCTATGGGTCCTTGTTTGAATGTATCTCAGACCAGAAAATGAGCAGTCTGTTGAGCAAGGGAAAATTGGGGCAGTGTTTTGTGTTGTTCTTTGTTTGTGTTTTTATGTTTGTTTGTTTTTGTGAGTTCATGCTGAATCCATTCATGTACACTCTGAGGAAGAAGGTTCTGAAACATCCTTTAAGAAGAGTGTTTATAAGAAACCTTGGTACAATGAAGAAAAGTTCAACTCAACAGTTCCCTAATGGAAAAAGAAGAGTCTCAAAAAATAAAATTGTATTCTTTGTTGGTTGTCCCTGAATGCAATTCTCTGAAATAACACTACTATTTGTTTTGATTTTTATTGAATTTATTGAGGTGACATTGGTTAATAAGATTCTCTAGGTGTCAAGTGTACAAATGTATACTTCATCTGATTATTGTGTTATGTATTTACCACCCAAAAACAAGTCTCTCTCCATCACCATCTGTGGGAGGAAATCTGGCTGGCAGAGTTCCTCCCATCACCAGATGAGAAATAAGTCATCCCAGGCACAATCTTGCTCTTTCCATGGGAAAGTGGATGGCAATTCCCTCTAGCAGAGAACACACTGAGATTGTTTCCCAAATGGCTTTTATTGGGAATGGTATATGTAGGTATACACAGCATACATTCATAATTCATCAAACAAAGTCAAAAAGGCTATAGTCATACAAAAACAGATATTACCTATAGATAATAATTGAAGGAACACAGAGGTTTGTCATAGGTCAGGGCCTGTTAGTCATGCTGACGCCAGAGGGTGTTAAAGACGTGTTTCATGGGACAAGTAGTTTACTCCTTATGTCTTGAACTTAAATATCCAGTTTATATCAGCAGGGCTATATTGTTGGGGACAGCTCTGCTTGGTTTCAGGAATTGTAACTACCTCCCATGGCTAAGGATGAGTGACTGACCTCCAGAACATGAGCCACAGGAGACAAAGGCTTGTCTCTGGTAGCCAATGCTGCCTCAGTTTCCTCTCCCTGCCCCCAGAGCTTGGTCAGAAGTCAGAGACGGGTAAGACTCCTCACAGCAAGGGGCAACCTAACCCAGACTCGATCACTTGAAGCCCCGAGGCCTCCATGGAAGGACTCGGGGGGATGCAATGGACCCTTGCCCCCCAGCTGTGTGACATAGCCCGAGTCCCCATGTCCTCTGGGAGAAGCCATTCCTGGCTCTAATCCACTTAAGCCTGAAAACCTGATGGGGAGGGGGTACAGCTCCTTGCCTTGCAAGAGCAGATCCATCCAGGAAAATCTGGCATAAGAAAGAATACCTAAAGAATCTAGTGAAACTTGCTTTGCTAAGAGTGCTTTCATTCATATGTTAAGGGTCCAAGCAGGAAACCCTAAAGTTTCTGCAAAACCCCCTTCCTGACAGACTCTGACTCAGACTAAGCCCTCAGATTTCTTTGAAATGTTATCTACTGTTTGATCCTTGCCACCCTGTACTCATTCCTGTGTATTACAACCCAATAAGAGCTCCTGGAGGAGGGGGCTCAAGGCCTTTTTCCTCTAAGAAACTGACCATCTCCAGGCCCTTTTCCTCTGAGAAACTGGCCACCTTTCCTCCCCAAGCAGATCATGACTTAGTAGTGTTTACTTTCATTCATGGTGGGCAGGGGGGACTTGAGGGCAAACTCACCCCCACACTATACAAAACAGAACAAGCTTCAAAGGATACAATGTATTTATCAGGCCTGATTCCCACAGAAACCCTCAGGGTTAGTCAGGTCATGTCTGCCACCTACATTATCTGGTTTTCCAGGGAAACTTACTAGCCCCTTTCAGAGCCTGCTTTCATGGGGTTTCAGTCTTGGAAATCACACAGAGTGGTCCCCAACAATCACTTATCCTCCTTTTACCTTCTACTTGCCCCCAACTTGTGATTTCACTTCTGGGAATATACCTGAAATAAACAAAACACTTATTCAAAATAACATATGCACCCCTACATTCATTGGGGCATTATTGAAAATAGTCGAGATTAGCAAGCAACCCAATTGCCCAGTAGATGAGTGGATAAAAAAGCTGTGGTACACTTACATGATGGAATACTAGTCAGCCATAAAAAAGATGGACATCGTACCTTTTTCGATGTCATGGATGGACCTAGAGAGTATTATACTAAGTGAAATGAACCAGTAAGAGAAAGACAAGTACCATATGATTTCACTTCTATGTGAAATGTAGTGAACAAAACAAACAAAATAGAAAAACAGATTCATAGAGACAGAAAACATACTGACAGTTGTTAAAGGGGAGGAGGGTTAATGGTCAGGATAAAAAAAGCAAAGTGACTAAGCCAAAAACCCCTCATGCATGGCTTGACATCAAGTGAAAATCTTGTGGAAACAATGAATGAGAAAGTTATTTACAAATGATGGTTGATAGGGAACACAGCAGCTGAAGTCACTCAAGATCTTACTTATAATTAATATAATCAACAGGTGAATAACTTTTCCCTTTCACTTCCTTGGTTACCAATATTGAATATCACTGAGCTGCTCTTACAAACAAAATGAGATGCATTACAATATATTTCATGAATATGAAAATGAATTATTTTCAGAATATGTTATTATAAGGTTTCCTTTCATGAAAGCTGATTATGTCCTCAAAAGAAATTCAAAACTCTAATTTTGATGGTTTTTAATCACTACATATTTGGTACATTTTTAGTGTATTTATCTTAAATATAAAACAATGTGCTTTATTATTTCAACAAAGAACATAATATTGTATGTGTTTATAACTCCATTATTTTTAATATTAACTTCATTTTCTCAAAACAGATTTTCTTCTGAAATGAGTATACACATTTCTGATTTAGAATGTTCCTTTTCTATAAAAGAACTTAATAAAATTTGTTCCTACAACAGTATTAACAACTATTGTTATACAGTTTTACATATCACCTTTCCATTATTCTGTACCCACAAACAATTTTCATATAATATCTGCTCAAGTACCCATGAATATTTGGTTTTAGTGCTTTAAAACTAAATAGTAACATAAGAATATTCCTTATTTATTGATACTCTTTGAAATTGGTTTCTTAACTGTTTAGAACTTAATGTTGATTTACATCATTAGAACTCAAGTTGTTTTGAAAGTATAGGCAATGAGGTTGATGAGGAAGGAACCTATGTATTAATTCTTGCAGACACAAACATATTTTAGTATGTCACTCCCTTTTAATAATCAGGCAGTTTTATATTCTACTTTAGAAAGAAACAGAAAGACAAGTACTGTGTGATCTCACATTTATTTGAAATCTTTAAAAGCTAAACTCATAGAAACAGAATTGAATGGTGGTTGGCAGTGGCTGGGACTTACAGGAATAGGGATGTACTGATTAAAGTGTACAAACTTCGACTTAGAGGATGGGTAAGTTTTGGAGATCTAATGTATGGCATGGCAACTCCAACTAAGAATACTGAATCAGTGAATACATCCTTGGGTAAAAATTTTTTTTAAAGAATACTGTTTCACATAGATAGAAGTGCTAAAACAGGGAATCTTAAATGTTTTCACCACCACAAAAAACAATTACTATTATATGAGATGATAGATTTGTGAACTAACATTATTGTGACAGTTATTTCATAATATAATACATGTATCAAATCATCACTTATACATTTTAAGCTTACACCTTGTTATATGTCAATTACATCTCAACAAACCTTGAAAAAATGCTAGTCAATACATTTTCAAGAATAAATCATAAGGCTACTGTTCTCTGACAATTAAATTAAATTACAAATATATAACAAAAATATCTTTTAAATCCCAAATATATGGTAAGCACTATTTTTTAAATAACATATAAGTTAAAAAGTCAGTGCATAGATAAGAAACTATTGCAAACTAAATGATGTAAAATATAAATATTAGTGGCTTTCAAGTAAAGCAGTGTTTAACTAAAATATATAAAATATATATGAGAAATCAAGCAATATTCAACTCAATAATCCAAAAATTTACTTTTAAAAACTAGAAAATAAGACAACAAGTGACCATAAGCAAAATCTAAATTTTTTAAGATTTTTCTTCAATTACACTTTACTTTCAATATTATTTTGTATTGGTTTCAGGTGTTCAGCATCATGGTTAAATAATCATATACTTTACAGTGTTCCCCCCAATATCTTCACTACCTACCTGGCATCATACATGGTCATTGTAATAGCATTTACTACATTCCCTCTGATGTACTTTAAGAGTACAAAGTAGTAGTACAAAATAGTCACAGGGATGTAAAGCAGAGTAAAATCTCCATTTTCCAATCCAAGTGTAATAGGAAGCATTCATTCTTTCCTAGACCAGAGTTTAGGGGTCCAGTGTTGCAATTCAGAGGAGGGAAGTAAAATCTCATATCTCAGAGGCCTCAAACTCGATTTAAAAACGCATGTCTGGGAACGAATGCTCATTCAAGCCCTCCCTCTACCCATTCCCACACCGATCATTACACAAGCACATGCAGGAGAAACATAAACCACTGTTACGACCTGTAGTTTTGATTTGCTTAGCGAGTCAGGGGAGAAGTACAGAAAGGTGTGTTTCTTAAAGACAGATGGCAGTAAGAACAGAATAAATTCAAGGCACTGGGCTGAAATCATGTATCTCCTTTCTACTACTATAAACAACAAGAGCACACCAGTATTCCAGGTCATGAAAAGACGTTCCACTTAGAGCACTGCCCCTCAAATCTCACATGTCTCCAAATCATCCAGGGTGAGGTTAAAGCACAGATTTGGATGTGGTAGATCTGAACTGCAGAATGAGATGTCACATTTTTTAAAAACCTTCAAGGTAATGCTGTTGCTGCTAGTCCAAGGACCACACATTGAGGGGCAGGGGAGGAGACTAGCAAATGTAGCTCCCTTTTACCCCAGACCTGAAGCTCGCACATGAGCTACTTGAAATATACCCATAGAGAACATCAAACTAATGATCAAGATGCAAAGACATTTGAGCCAAAGGTTTAGAGTTACGGTTTATTGGAAAGTGGAGGCGTTGTCATCTTCGTGACCACATTTTGTCTGAGGACATTCTTCAATGCCCGCTTTACATCTTTGTTCCTCAAACTGTAGATCAATGGATTAAGCACTGGACTTACAAAGGTGTAGAAGATGGCTATTATCTTGGATTCCTCAACAGTCTTATCTGTTGGTGGTCTTACATACATACAGAAGAGTGTCCCATAAAATAGGGTATCAGCCATCATGTGGGAAGCACAGGTGGAGAATGCTTTGTGCCTTCCCTCTGCTGATTTGATCCTGAGGATGGCAGCAATGATGAAGGCATAGGACACCAGGATGATGGTGAGGGAGCTGGAGAGATTAAAGCCTGCTGATATCAGCATGGCATGCTCTTTGATGTAAGTGTCAGAGCAGGAAAGCTTAATGAGTGGCGGGTCAGCACAGTAGAAGTGGTTGATGATGTTGGATCTACAGAAGGTCAAGCGGAAGGTCAGGATTGCCTGTAATAGGCCATCTGAGAAGCCATAGACATAAGGAAATGTGGCCAAGCAGATGCACACCCGCCTGGACATTTTCACACTGTAGCGCAGAGGGTTGCATATGGCCATGTAGCGGTCATAGGCCATGGCCGCCAGCATGTAAAACTCAGTGAGGAGGAGTGCAATGAAAATGTAACACTGAGTAAAGCAGCCAGCAAAGCTGATGCTCTTCTTCTCTGAGAGGAAATTAGTCAGCATCTTCGGGGTGGCATTGGAGGTATAGCACAGGTCAACAAAGGCTAGGTTAGTGAGGAAGAAGTACATGGGTGTGTGAAGGCGAGAGTCCAGTCTGATCAACACTATCATGCCCAGGTTGCCCAAGAGAGTGACCAGGTACACCACCAGAAACAGCACAAAAAGGAGAGGCTGGAGTTCAGGGCGACCTGTGAGCCCCAGGAGAACGAATTCTGTTATTTCACTGTCATTAGTGATGGGCATTTTCTGAGAGTCTGTGCCTGAACTTGAAACAAATGGAAATAGGGCAGACAGGAAGATACAGATCATGTTACTGGTTGTTGAAATGTCCAGTAACATGGTCATTTCAATAACCATTTCAATAACACTCTCTTTGGAGAGTTTTCTCCAAAATCCATGTCCTTCAAAATGAATACAACAATAAACAAACTTTGTACTTCTGATAAACCATGTACATTTTTGCCTTTAAATTTTATACTGTTATATTTCTTTTATCTACATGTATATCTATAGCTATACCTATACATATCTATACTAAAATCCATATTTAAATCAATATATATAACTTATATCCACATAGCCATACATACCCCTTATCTTCATGAACTACTTTTTGCCTCTCAAACCCTACTCATCCTATAAGGCCCAGTTTAAAGGCCAGTTTTTCATGAAACATTTCTCATACCACTTCTCTCATACACAACCTTGAACTCATCCCTTTGCCTTCCCCTTCCAATCTACTCTACATACCACTAATTTATTTTGTAGCACATCATGTGACCTTAATACATCTACTTTCTACTCATATGTTAGTTCTTCATGGCTAGGGACAAAGTCTAGTTCACTTTTGGCTTCTAAACACATATTTATATAGTGGACTCAAAAAGAAAAGAAAAAGGATGAGCATGAAAGAATGAATTGTGTGCAATGTTTTACTCTTCTCTATATCCATCCCTATGCTCTCCATGATGGTGTATCCTCGGGAGAATTAAGTCCTTTTTAAGCAATTACTTGAAAAACTTGTTTGTCAAGCAAATTAAAGAAAGTTTGTTTCAGAAAGTCTACTGTGAGACATTCAAGCCTTCATATTTAAGAATTATCCAGAAAATTCAAATGCACATGTTTCCAGAATCACAAATCAGAAATGCAGCATCACAGTGGTCCCATAAACAGATGGTAAATAAGTAAACAACTAAGAGTCAAATCAAAGGAATACTCACACAGTATTTTGAGGATGGTCTGCAGCAATGCTAAGTGTGCTGACAAAGAAAAGAAATAAGTTTTGCATACATAGTAATTAGTCATAATTTGTATTGACCTAAAGCATTACAATTTATATGGCTTTTTACCTCTCTCGCATGTCACGAACAGTGCTGAATCTCCTCTTCCTTTCTCTCAAGTTGCTCTAATTTTTTTCTCTTTCAGTCATACTTAAACATTTTAAACCTGCCCAATGCTTGCCTAATTTTAAAATGTCACTAAAACTTGCTTTAGTAAACAATTTAGAAAAAACAGTGACAAATATATCTCCTTTATTTAGAATAGTAAGTACTTAATGAACATTTGTAAAGCATACTAATAATAGTTATTCATAACATATATTATTCTTAACCATAGGTTACTTAATTTTTCCAATGTAAGGAGGATTATAACATCTATTCTCCCTCCTCTCAAACTATTATGAACATCAAATTAAAAGTTCACATAACAAGTAATTATGGATACTCAATATAGCTTGTTATTGATTAGGCACTGTAGATACAAAATGAACAAAAACTTCAAAGACCTCTGCCCTTCTGGCATTGCATTCTAGTGGACAGACACAGATATTACTGTAGTGTTTCAATGGCACTATTATAGAGAAAAATAAATAAAATAAAGTTTGAATAAAGAGTGATCAAATTTTTAAAAATAGCATCAGCAAAGAAACATAAGGAAAGGTGACTATGATACCAACAAACTGAAGGAGGGAGAGAGCAAGAGTTAACGTCATTTTAAGAAGGATGTTCTAGGAAGGATAAAGAGCAAATGCTAAGATAATAAATGTGCTCTTTTTTTGGACTGCTAGTGATGTGTGTAGAGTTTATGCAGAGGAGGGCAGAAAATCCCAGTTTCCTAAAATGCAAATCTTTCACTTCATTCATCTTTAACTATGTTTTCCACACAAAAATATAAATAACCTTCACTGGAGAATAGCAGCCATCAGAAGGCACAACTCTTCAAGAAGCATCTAGCAGAAAATATCTGAAAACAGCTTATTGACTTGTCAACAGCAGCAGGGTGGCTTCGGAGATATTTTCATATTCTTCTGAACCCAGGAAATCCCAGAGAGAGAATAGTTGGTGGTTACATGAACATAGAAAACTGGAGGGAAAAAGATCAGGATATCAAAGTTTTAAATCTCTAAAAACATGGCAAGAAATTGGATTAAGGTGTTCATCACTTGCAGGAGGACTATTTGCTGCATGTCTTTCACTGACTGACTATGAGATCTCAAATAGTTTTGACTCACAACCTCAGTGATAGTGAGGGATCCAGAAACATCCAGTTGAAGTAGAGCAGAAGTACTGATAAGTGGAGAAAGGAAAAAGAGTTTATGAATAGTGTGTTTTTACAAAGAAAGAAAATCACAGCTACTCTGGCTCCCTGTGTTAGGTCAAAGGGAAATGTGTACATCTTCTGAAGAAGGAACTTGATGATTTCCTAGTTCATGGCCAAGGAGAGCCTCTACTTGAAGGCAGATGACTCAGCAGCTCAAGGACAGTAGAAAGCTATGAATTATAAAAGCTTCATCTCATGCCTGAAAATGTCCTTGCATGTGTGTGCAATGAGCAGAATATTTGCCTTTCTTGATTATTTTGCACCAGTAACATGTCTGTAAAATATTGTCCAGAAAGATCAACAGAAATTTCAAGAAGCCTATTGTCCCTGAAAGTCGTTGAGGTTCAAACTCTGCTGCTGAAACAGAAAGAATTTCAGGTACAAATTTTGAGGCAACAGGGTAAACCAAAGTTAAATTTGTCATAGACATTCACAGGGGAAAATATGACTTTCCTACTTTTGCTTGTAAAAGTGGGATAAGGAATATGTGCAAGGTGAATAACATAAACATAATAACCTGTCATGTTTAAGAAACAACTCTATCACTAATTTAAAAGTTTGGTAAATAAAATTTCCTCCTTTACTAGAAATGAGGAGATACAGGAAAAACACCTGAATGAAGTAGATTTGTATTTTGTCCTCAGGGACATATGTAAATTCTATGCCATTGGGAATTACAGGGGGAAAAGGTTGCCTACTCTTAATCTGTTTTCAGAATAACTTTTCTGTTCACAGGAATAAGAGTGAATGGGGCTGCCTCCAGCTCTTCTTCTTTGTCCTCTTCTCCTTCACCCTACCACAGAAATGTTCTTACAATTAATTAAGAAGATAAAATGATTGAAACTCATATTATAAAATGTTTAGAGGCAAGTAGTCAACAAATAATACCAGCTCAAGAGAGCATCTCTAAGGAAAGGAAGAGCACACAATAAGGTTCTGGAGTGAGGGGTGAACCTAAGGGCCAGGAGAATGTCTTGTATTAACCTGGCACATGCAACCTGAGTAGGTCTGCTCCCATCACAGGTCTACGCCAAGGCCTAATTCATCAGTGAGCAGCCCTTATGATCAGATGCTCATGACAAGGGGACACTAACCTACTCATTAAGCTGTTGCTCAGTGTTTGTAGAATTCCATGAAGCAAAGGTTCTGAATGAGTCTGGAACCTATATCTGGCTCTGTCACCAAATTATTCTGTAAACTTGGGTAACATTTGCTCAGTCATAATTTTTTAAAATAAATAAATGTAATTAGGTTATGCCAGGGCTGCTGTAACATGATGTCTAACAAGTCAATACTTTAGTATCTAGAAAGTCAGAATTTCAGGAATCCAATTCCATTTAGTGATTCTGATTCTGGCTTTATCAGTTATGAATTCCATGAGAGTTGCAAGGTACTTACCCTGTCTTATCATCATTTTCCAAGATGTACAATGGGAAATGCAATGGTCAAGAGTAATAACATAAAATTAAATCATTTAAAGTATTTGGAAAAATTACTTAAAGCAGGCTTGTAAAGAGTGTGGCAAAAAATAGACTTAAGTCTTTTTATAGCTGACCTTCCCTCACTGCTTCTTTACCCACAACATGTCCTCATTCACAGCTAAGACTCAAAACTATTAGCACACTAATTTGCAAAGTCAGAAAAAAATCTGATTTTTAAAGATGTAAAATGCAGGTGACTTATGGGCCTGAGTTTGAGACTTTAACACAATTTCCTTCCAGCTCAAATTAAGAACAGTGAAAACAGCAAGGCTTACTTCTAATTCTGATAGGCACCTGGTTTCTCAGCCTCTAATTTAGGAAGTTTCTTGCCTCTCTAAGCTGTAAACTCTAACTATATTTATACCCAAACATGGAGAGGCCTGCTCCTAAAGCAAATCTCAGATGGACTGAAAACTATCAGCAATGAGTGTTGCATTGGGAATCGTTCCTCTAGGGCTTAATTGAAACACTCTGGGATCAGATGCCTCAGTCATAGTTTCCATAATTTTAAATTCACCATTTGTCCTAAGACCTCTGTGTAAGACACACACAAAGGTACCATCTTATATCTCGATGAGGGTTGGATTTTCCAATTTTTTAAAACCGTGTCTCCTTTTTAATTCCAGAACTCTTAGCAATGTCCTCTCATGAACACTGCTGTCTTGAGTAGAGCCTGCCAGGAACAGGAGGATGAAACAAACAGGCTCTTTGGCAAACACTTTGGTGAGCACTTACTATGAGACAACTTTCATGAAGGTAATGTTATAGGCTCCTCCAAATAAGCCTAAGAAATAGTGACTCTGTCCTGGCCTTCGAGCTAAATAAACTGAGGCTCCATCAAAATAATTGCAATGACACATATACAGTGCTTCGTAGCTAGTAAATGACCAGGTAGGACTGAACGCCTGTCTTCACATACCAAGTGGACTGCTTTTTCAGTTGTAGGCGGCTCTCATTCCTCACACTCTAGTCACAGCTTACCCTTCCTTCCTTCATCATGCCTGGGTTGAGAGCCAGGTCCCCAGTTGGGTACTGGGGCCTGTGAGAGCCAACCACACATTGACATTTCTCTCCCTCTCTTTCTCCCTCCCTTCCCCTCTCTATAAAAATAAGTAAAAATAAAAATAAATATTTTAAAAAGTCTCTTAGATTTCCTTCAGTCAGTGCTTTCCTTAGTCTATCAGAATCAAGTTGGTGCTAGCACTAGAAAAGTCTCCGATTGAATTCTTCTCACAAGATGCGTTCACTGCTTCCACAGAACTGGGTTGGACCTCTGTCTTCCATGCATTGTAGCACTCTTCCCCTGTCTTATCTAGTGTACTCAGTTTTAACTACCTGCTAGTGTTTCTCTTGCCACCATCAAACTGCAAACCCTTATAAGCAAGAAGTGTAATCTTCACACCTAGCACAGGTCCTGGGAGATAACAGTTGATCGATAAACACTTGCTGAATGACTTAAGAAAAGTGCATGTATACTTAATTCTGTGAATAAAAAAACCGAAAGGTCGCCAGTTTGATTCCTAGTCAGGGCACATGCCTGGGTTGTGAACCAGGCCCCCAGCTGGGGTGTGTGAAAGGCAACCAATCAATGTTTCTCTCACACACTGTTGTTTCTCTCCCACTTTTTCTCCCTCCTTTTCTTTCTCTCTAAAAAATAAATAAATAAAATTAAAATAAAATAAAAAGTTTGGTTATCCCCTCACAGGTAACTTTGTATTTTATTGAGCTTATGTCCTTATCTCTCAAAAAATATGAGGAGATAAATGGGATGGGTGACTAATTTGTTTAAGAAACCACAAGAAAGAAAATAGAATAGTGGTAATTATTATAGGTGGTAAGCATTTAATATGTGCTAGGCACTAGGCTTAGCATTTTACAAGCATTACCTCAGTTCATCCTCACAGTTATCTTAGTTTTCCAAGTGGGAATATTGTGTATCTTAGGAGGAAATGCCCAAGATGACCGGGAGGATGCCATGATATGGATGGGTGTTCAAATTGCCCAGCAGGCAATGTACCACTTGCAACAGCACCTCACTTCTGCTGCTGTTTCCCGTGTAAACGCTTATTCAGGATACGGCACTTCTGGCTTGGGAATTGGCCAGTTTGGATAGAAAAGAAAAAATAATCAGGGTACCCAGAACTGATGACACCTTACAAAATAGATGAAACCATAAGTAAGGAGTAATTGTGAGGGTGACTGCCACAATAACAGGGTAAATACAGGACTAAAGACAATCAATATTTTAATTTCTCATTTTCACAGACACTATACTGCATCAATTAAGATGGTTTCATGTGCCTTTTGAAGAAATGATAAAAATATACTCGGGAGAATACATGGATACCTCTATTCATTTTAAAGGTATTGTTACCATAGGTAGTTAAATAGTTATTAATAAGGAAGGAAGCAAGTGGAATCAAACATTATTAGGCATAATCAGCCAGGGAGCATAAGCCTGTTTGCTTCACCAGAATGCCACAGCTTCATACACTTCAGGGATCACAGCATTTTCCCACCACATATGAACACCTCTCCTTTCCCCCATCCAGTGCTAGAATGTTGTAGGAACAGGGAGAGGTAAGCACACATGCAATAGATGTCAAAATGGTGCAGGGAGAGTTGCTTGACCATAGAGGACTATCAGTCTAGCCTGAGTAAACTGTGGATTGGTTGGAAGGTGAATCCATCAGAAGCCCATGAAAGCTTGGGTACTTGATTGTTTATTTTGAAAAAATGCCAGGTCAGTCCCAATCCAAGATAATATAACTCATCTTAACAAAAAAACCCTCTCATTCCTCCTTTGTCTCTGACCCACACTTGTCCCATTCATCCTTGTGTTCTCTCCATAGTAACTATGCAAGCTGAGCAGCCACACAGCTGGCAACCATGGGGACTCCAAATGCAGACTAAGGCAGGAGCCTGGGTACAACAGCATAGTAGGGACACAGTGCAAAACTACCCAGATAGGGACTAAGGCTGCTTAGAGACTGCCTGCAGGCTCCAAATGACTAAGCCTCAGTATGAAGCAGAAACTCTGGACACTGGCCTTTGTTTGAGCCTTGCTGAAGACACAGTTGCACTTTTTCCATGACATGACAGGTGGAGATGGGACATGGCTGCCTTCTATTTCCACCTGAATAAATCTTGTCACACCTCAGTCTCCCTTTGGGTGTCCTGACATGCTCTCCTTGTGACAGCACAAGGACCCCACTTCCCACGCAGCAGTATCTTCTGTCACAGATCTTTCAGGAAAATATTCTAATGTTTCAGGCTTCTAGATGAGGGGTGGTAAAGTTATTCCTATCAAGTAGTTTGTATTAATGAAGGAGTTGATGAAGAACCCAGAAACAGACTGATATACATATGAAAACTCAAAACATAACAGAGTTTGCAGTAAAAATTTCATGAGAAAGGTATGAGTATTCAAACAATTGAAAATTAATTGGTTTTATGGAAAAGGGGATTAGAGTGTATTTTGGAATGTTTATGATAGCAGGAAAAATAAAGACATAAGTATGCAAAAGCAAAGCTTTAAAAAATAAAGAAGAGATGGGATGTCTTTATAACAGGGAAGAATTGTTTAGACCAAACATTCAAAACACAGCCATTAAAAGATAAATGCATTTTAAAAAGGAACACTGAAATAAAAAACTTAATTTATTTGCACCACCAAATATATCATGCATAAAAATAAAATTCAAACTACAAGCAGGTTGAAGATATGTGCATTGCATAGATCATTAAAAGATTAGTACCTAGCACAGAATACAGAAGGAGTAACTGCACATATAGAATATAAATATGAAATAACACAGCTGAAATGTGAACAAAGAATATGGACATACAACTAAAACAAAGAAAAACCTTCAGTTAACATCACACATTTAAAAATACTTAACTTCTCCTGTAACTGTGATTCAAAAACATAATTAGGAAATGAGAATACATTTTTCACCATCAAATTGGAAGATATTTTAAAACTTTGACAATATATTGTGGTGACAAGAATGTGGAGGAATGGGGACTCTATTGTTACACATGTTATTTGCAGGAGTGTAAATTGATAAAGTAATTATCAGTAGGCTACATCTATCAAAAGCTCATGTCTCCTGACTTAGAAACTATGTTAGATATGTACATGAGAGGATCTCCTGAACAGGAATACACTCAGAATTTCACTAAAAAATTTATTGTTGGTTTTTCATATCATGAACTGGAAATATGTAACTGCCCCAAAATAGTAGAATAGATAAATATATTGTGGCATGTGTATATATTGACATAGGCTATAAAGTAGGGCAAGAATAGGTTTCCAGTTGTTCATAGGGAAAAAGACATACAGGTTATGATGATTATAACAGCTTAATCAACACTGTTCCATGTACTCACAGCTGTAAACCTACTTTTTCCCTATGCTGTATATCTAAGAAAGTGCCAAGTCAACTGTACTTGAACAATAAAAATAAATAAATAAAATAAAAACTAAAAGAAAGAGAAGGCTAAGTCAACATAAATAAGTTTAATGCACGGTTCAGAGAGGATAAGTATAACAATGCATAGTGAAACTAAAATAAATTGCACAAAATATACATAATAAATAAATAAAAATAAATATACGGAGTGATTTTATTTATATCATTTTATATCTAAAAGTAATATAATCCTGTGAATCCAGAAATGCTAACAAGTAACAAAACTCAACATGAGTAAGAAATATGAACTTCATATTAAAGTTTAATGCAAAAAATGGGGACAAGAAGAGAATCAGGCAGAAAAGACTCAATTTTAGAATATCTAAGGCTCAAAACATTGAAACAAAAGTGTCAGTGTATGAAGACTTAATAATGATTGGTTAGGTTAGTCTTACACAGGAGGACTTTCTATTATTTTTATAGTTTTGACTGTATGTTGGAAATAGTACATAATAAAATTTTTTAAATAAAAACACAAAACCTCTTTTGCGATGGGAATATATGCTGATTTTAAAAAAACACCTTCTAAAGAAAATGGGGCATTTTATTCTTAGAGTAAAAGGTCTGACACACCCAAAGATCTTCTTTGGAATGTAATTAATATAAAGGGAAGAAGGAAACAAATCTCATCTGTCATGGTTAACAAGTTTCTGGAAAGTAGTTTCAAAATTACTAACCACTCTAAAAATCTAACAAATACTCATTGCCATGGCATCATTTGATAATTCTGCCTTTTATAACTGTGTACCAGTGAGAGATCATAGGTGGTATTACCTGTTCTTTATTGACTTTACAGAGCCATAACAATGCCTTCTGGTATTGTCTTTGAATTTCTATGCACTATTATTATTATTATTATTTACTAACATGGTTGTGTAAATGCTAGCAAATAATTTGACACATCCTTCCAAGTTCCATATGCTAATTTTGTGAAAGACCAATTAGTTCATTGAAAGTGTTCCTTACTTGGTCAGACAATAGGATATATTGCACACTTATGAGCAAAATGTTTACTTTACTTAGCAAACAATTTATTTTTGATAACTTTCCTAATTGCTTCTTTAACATCTTTGTTCCTCAGGCTATAGATCAAAGGATTTAACATAGGACTCACAAAGATATAAAACACAGCTACAATTTTACCCTGCTCTACAGATGTTTCTGAAGGGGGCCTCAGATACATGCAGAACAGTGTCCCATAAAAGACAGTGACAGCTGTCAGGTGGGACCCACAGGTGGAGAAGGCCTTGCGCCTCCCCTCAGCAGAGCGAATACGCAAAATGGCCATGAAGATGAAAATGTAGGAGAAGAGAATCATGGTGAGAGAGCAGGTGAGGTTGGAACCAGCCACCACGAACATGGCCATTTCTTTGACAGAAGTATCTGAGCAGGCAAGGACTAACAGAGGTGGGTCCGCACAGTAGAAGTGGTTGATCTCATTGGGTCCACAGAAGGAGAGTCGAAGCATCAGGATGGTCTGGACCAGACCATTTGCAAAGCCATAAGTATAAGTAATCACAACAAGGGACATGCAGACCCTTCTAGACATTTTGCTACCATATAACAAGGGTTTGCAGATGGCCATGTAGCGGTCATAAGCCATCACTGTAAGCATATAATAATCTGTGATCACCAAGGCAATGAAAAAGTGGAATTGTATAAAGCAACCAATGAAAGAAATCGTTTTTCTCTTGGATAAGAAATTAACCAGCATCTGAGGAGTGACATTGGTGGCATAGCAGAGATCTAGGAAGGAGAGGTGGCTGAGGAAGAAGTACATTGGAGTGTGAAGTCTTGAGTCACTCCTGATTAGCAAGATCATGCTCACGTTGCCTACCACTGTGATCAGGTAGATGACCAGGAACACCACAAAAAGGACAGGCTGCAGCTCTGCTCTATCTGTCAGACCCAGGAGAATGAACTCAGTCACCACTGTGGAGTTCTTCCTTGACATTGTGTTTGCTTGGCTTCAAAGGTGGTCTAAAATAAGGAAACAGAAATGCTTTTTGCCATTCATCCATTATCCCCATCACATCCTCTGATACTTCCTCCTCTTCTCTCAAACTTGCAAATGCATGTGGTATAAAGAAGCAGCCTAGTGACAATGCAATAGATATTTTAAATATATAAAACAATTTAGAGTTTCTTTATATAATGGCAGTCATATTGTTAAATGCTTTACTGCAGATTTATTCATAATTGAAAATGCTTTATCTTTTCTGCAACTCATCACATTTGTTCACTTACAATTTCCTTACATATCTTTAAGCACTGCTTTTCTTTACAACTGTAATCCCATTCTTTTCTATCTACCTTTTTTGTAATATCTAATGCATCATTATTGAAACTCATCTGCTTTTCACTGCTGAATGGACTTATGCCTATGGAACTGATGATATATGGCACACAATTCTATAGAATCTGTCTACCTGCCCTCTAAACTCATTTGTTTTCAAGTTGTTTCCTCACCCTGCAATGCATGTCAATTTTCCTCTAATTCCCAGTGAAGCTTGGACGAGTCATTTACCTCTCTTTGCCTACAATTTCTCATATATAAAGTTTGCTTACTAATAACAACTTCCTTCATGTCAGAGAGTAAAGGTAAAAACTTTAAAAATATGTCTGACATGTAAGTACTTCATAAGTTGTAGCTACTATAATTTTTGATGGAAAATCCAGACTGTCTAAAAATGCATCCACATCAAAGTGTGAGTTTCTTAGGAAGAAGGAGTGTATCTAATCTGCAGCTATAACCTCAGCAGCACCTAGACCAGTGTTTTCCCAAGCAGAGTCAATCGATGGTTGTTGTTAGGATGACTGTTCTCTTTGGTCTAGTTCTCTTCTCATTGTAAATGCTATTCCACTGTACATTTTAAATACCTTTACTCTGAGAATATTATGATATAGTAGAATTTAATTCAAGACAATTACTGGTTCATCAGAATATATTTCACTCATAATTTTATTTTATTCAATAAAATGTTTCTAAATTCCAAAATGTATTTTACAATAACTAATCTTACCTGAGAAAAAAGAATGATTTCCCAATGACAGCATGGATATAAAGAATCTGAAGTGTTTACAACAGAATTGTTATATAGAGACCAAATCCCTATGGTTCAATTATTTCTAGCAGAAAGTCATTAAGAATATAAACAACCTGTCATTGTATTCTCTTGTGCATCCTAAGCTCATTGAGGACATAATTTTTTCCTACTCTCCAATATCATCAGAGAAGCATATCTCCCAAAGAACAGTAAAGTAATGGGATTCATTATTTATTTTAAATTATTCCTGAGTGTCTTAATATTTTTTTTACTTGGGAGAAATATTCATTTCTCTTATTTACATCCTGTGATATAAAATAGTGAATGGTATAATAGGAAAGTTTTGGGGTCTGGAAAACCAGTGGAAGAATAGTTGACCTTCATATACCTTGTAATTTACTAGTGCTGAGCCTTGTGATTTACATTTTTAGTCAAAACAATAATAAATAGCTCCAGGAACATTGTGAATATGTAGATAATATAGTTGTGCTGGTGATTCTCTCTTTGTCACTTTACATGTCTTTTCATCTCTATCTTGCTTCGCCCACCTGGAATTTAACCCTTATAGACTGCATTAATAGAACTTTTTTGGTAATACTATCCAGCCGGATTTGGACAATAAAAGAAATGAGTAAAATGTCACAGGTGGGAGGAAGAGATTAATAACTTAGTTTCCTTCTTATTCACTATAGCTTCACAATAAAAGTGCTAGAGTGCCTGAGTCCTCCCAACAAACTTGTGCTGATACTGTTTTGGGAAAGACGATGACCAGGAAATAGCTCTAGTAACAATAGAGCTATTGTAACAATAGGGTCTCTAGTAACAATAGCCACTGCTCAGCCAAATCAGAACTAGAAGTAGAAATATACCACAAATAGAAACATGGAAGTAAATAATAATTTCAAAATTAACAGAAGATATGAGAAAACTAGATTGTGGTTCATGATGCAAGGTTATTTGGGATGAAGCTAACTTAGACAAGTGGTAAAACAATGTCTTTCAAAGTAGGTATTATTAGAAGAGAGACTAAATGAAGTGATGAAATGAGTGAGACACAGGTCTGGGGAAAGAGCATCCCCAGCAGAGGAACAGTATGTGCAAAGGCCCTGAGGTAAGGATGTGCTTAGAAATTCAACAAACACCTACAAGGTCAATATGGCAGGAGAAGGACTGAAAAGTGGTTGGAGACTTTGGAAGGGGGAGACAGGAAGTGTCACAGGAGATCTTGTATCCTCTGGTAAAAAGTTTAAATTTTTGCACAAGTATGATGGATTCTTGGGCTATTTTACCAAGGCAGTAACATGATGTGATCATATTTATAAAAGATCATTGGCTTGTGTTGGAAGAGAGAGGATTTCAATTGTGGAAAAAAGAAATTCATTGTAGCAGCTTATACAAGATATAATTTTGTCTTAGATCTTACTGGTAGCAAAGAAAATGCTGACAAGCTGTTTCAAGATTCAATATGTAATATTTGAAAGTAAGCAGACAAGTTACCACTTGTCTAAGCAGATAAGACTTTTAAATATAAAGTATGACATCAAACTATGACAATTAAAATACGAATATGCTATATATTTATGAAAGATTAAATCAATTGGTATAAAAAGACATTAGTGAAATAAAAGAGTATATTAGGTGGAGAAACAACACTTTGTAATTCTGCAATGTATACTATAACTGTGTGAACTTTAAAAAGACAGTTGTTGATTTGGATCAAAGGAGATGGAAGGGACAGAACAGCAAATGACAGGGAGAGGTCAACTGCTGTTGGAGACTTAGTAAACAATGAGGAAAAAAAGTGAACCTGAGTAAATACACTACAAGCCCTGCAGAAGTAGATGCTACTGAATGAAGATTTGCTGTCACTGACAATGGTAGAACCAGTCTACAGAGAGTCATCCATTCTTCCTATACCCTGATCAAGCATTTTTGTCATGACCAGACTGTGGCGGCAGCCATTTTGAAAATCAAGAATTCTAATTCCATGGCCTAATTAGGGACACCCATGAGCTAAGTCAAATTCTGTGTGTGCTACCCCAGTTAAGGTAGGAGTTGCTCCCACCCCAATTCCTAACAAACAGATAAGTCTGGCTTTAAGTACCACTGAAGAATCTCAACTTATTCAGAAGCACAGTGTTTTTAAAGAGAAAAAGAATAGCAGCCTGAATTAGAGGAAGCCTGCTTGACCATCCAATTCAATACTACTATGGAGCAGTTTTGAACCCCTGTTTCTTTCTACTTTCATATTTAAATTCTAATGTTATTAAATAAAATCCTTTAACTTTAAATGATGGGATCTGGATAATCTTAGAAATACGCGACAATTTTTTTTGCCCTAGCTGTTGTAGCTCAGTGGACTGAGCACTGGCCTGCAAACTGAAAAGTCTCCTGTTCAATTCCCAGTCAGGGCATATGCCTTTGTTGTCCGCAACAACAAAAAGAGGTCCCGGGTTGGGGATGTGTGACAGGCAACCAATAGATGTTTCTCTTCCTTGTTCTCTCTCTAAAAATAAATAAATAAAATCTTTTTAAAAAGCAATATGCAGTTTTTGTTTGTTTTCTTGCTCATAAAATTAATAATTTGTCATCATAGAAAATTAGTACATAAAGAACAAATCTTACTTTTCTTTAATCCTAGCACTTTACAAAGTTATCATAATGTTGTAAACTTCTTTTTCCATAAAAACCTATATAAAGTGATTTGCCCTTGCCTTAATCGGGAATGTCCTCATTTTAATGTCTGGATACATTTAAATGCAAATGTCTACCATGTGACAGTCACTCTCCTTTGTGATCCACACTGTTATCGGGGACTCAGTTATGTACAAGCAGCCTCTGTTCCATCAGCCAGTTTCCAGCCAGTTATTTAATTTAGGTTGGCCTCACTTTGCACAGTGCTGTGGTAACTGCTGAGCAGTTACCCATGCTGAGCAAGGACATGTTTCTAGTTGGCACAACATGGTACCTTGCCAGAAGGCTGCCTGCATTTAATGTATGACTAGCTGCCTTTTCCTTCATTTTAAAATGAACAGGACAATGAAAATCTTCTCCAAAGTATCTTTTCTTTAATTGTTTTATTGTTTTTCAATTGCAGTTGCCTGTGTTTTCCCCCTACCCCAGCCATCCAAAGTATCTTATTATGCTTTCAGCACATTCTTAAAATTTGAATAGCTGAGAAAAAGTATACAAACACTTGTAAGGCTCCTTAAAACATAATGTTAAATTGATTCCCAGAAAAACTGTATATTATTGTTTGTTCTGATACACTTAATGTAAAAAGTATCAGTTGTTTTTAACTCTCTTGGAGATAAATACACAAAAGAGTATCTTATTTCATATTTTTTATTACTATCATTTTGACTAATTTTAGCATTTTTTGTATTTTTATCAATTTTTATACATAACCTTTGACATTTATTTATAGCATAGTGTTCTAGTCCTTTGAGTGACTTCTTTGATCTTATTGTATCTACTAAATGTACCACTTTACCTGGAGCAAATACTTTCCAAAACATTATATGCCTCTTTGTTTTAAGTAGTTTTATGATCAATTCCCAGGCATATACAACTTCTTCGATAAATATTTATCTTTGCCTTAAGCCCTGTCCATTGTCTTGCACAGCTAGGTTAACACACCTTTGAAATGCCAGAGGAAGCCTCTTTTTCAGACCCCTGGGAAATGTAATCACCCTCCAGGGAGCACAGAATCTTATTGAGTCAGTACCTGGCTTTCTTCCACTTTCATGTAATCTTCCTTATGTCCCTTCCTTAATTCTGAAGATATAATAAATTGCAAAACTGTCATTCTTCAGAGCATTTGAGATCCTGCTTCCTGGGAATGTCATCAGTATGGCCAAAACAAACTCTTACAAAAATTCTGTATAGGCTTGGATGTTCTCAGTTGACAACCTGATAAACATTTGAGCCATTTCAGGCAACAACTTTACTTTCTAAAAAGACGCATCCTTGGCTGCAATGCAATCACCCTAAAAGTATATAAACTTGAGGCCATGATGTGAAAAGTCCATGAGAGAATAAGTGAACCCATGTGTAAGACAGGAGATGAGAGAGAAGAGGAGGGGGAGAGAGAGAAAAAGACAGGGGGAGATCTCGGGGGCCAGGTCCATGTCCGTTTGAATTAACTTTGTGTTCCTTCATGGAAAAAGTCCTGAATACTCTATTATTATATGTTGAAATCACATCTGTGTAAAATTACATGTATAGGACACCGAGATAGCATTTGTTTATTAAAATGTTTAGTTACAAAAAAAGATAAGACAGCCTGTCTTTAAAAGAATTAAACATTACCAAGAAAATCCAAAAGCTTCCTAACACTGACTTTTTGAAATTGTGGTTCCTGGATACTTTACGTTTCAGGCACCAGAAGCAACAGTTTGTCTTCCAGCACCCTACACCTTCAACTGGACTGATTCTTTTTTAATTTTAAAACTTTTATTGGTGGTTTATTTTGGAGCCAAGGAGATATGAAGGTAAATATAAAGAGGTTTCTTTTCTCAAAGAGCTTTGTCTATGTCAGGAAATATTACAATGTATTGTATTATCATTTTTCTGTGAGTAAGAACTTGATTAAAGTTGCAGTATCTCTAAAATCACAGGAATGGGCATGGGTCTGCTTTGGAAGGGACAACAGGGGGTCAGGAGAATCATAGAGGAGATACTACATGTGCTCTGTCTTACAATATGAAGAGGTCTCCCGAAAAAATAATGAGATGGAGAAGAACCATTTGATAAGTGAAAATATATGTTTTTAGTGTTCAGTGTCTGAAAAGCAGAATGAGGGAAGGTTAAATGTTTAGATCTTACAAATAACATAGGCAGTAACTGAAAGCAAAATTATTACTTAGTCTTTTTTAAGTGGCTGCTTTTGCACTAGGATACACTAATCTTTCAATGGCAAAGGGATATGCTAGGATCACACCTAGTATATTAAACCCAATCCCACCCAGTTTAAAACATTATCTGTTGACGTGTCTGTGGTCACTTTCTGTAAGAAAATCTAGTCCTACTGGGGAGATAACCCAGTTATGAAAATACCAGTTAAACCAACTGAAAGCTTTAAACTTGTGTTAATTAAATTGAAGATAGCAGTAAAACAGATATGTGTTGTTATTTGCTAAGACATTAGGGAAAGAATGTCCAACTCACCCTAGCTCTTTAAACTTAAACTGCTTACTCATTCAAAGATCGAACAACATGACACTGTGTCTTCAGGAATTATAAAGAATGTCTCTTGCTAAGTCCCAGACTCTTTACTCCATAAACTTTAGTGCTTGTTCTGTGATTCCCCTTTATATTGACACAGCAGTTCGTTACCATTATTCCCTCAGCAGTCTACATTATTTGTCCAGGTTAAAAACACTTGACTTTGGCACCACTATTGGAATTAAGTTCTGATATTGTTTTCTGGTGTGCTGGGGATAAGAGGCAGTCTCTAAGCCTAATTTTAGTTCTCTGATCATATTCTGGCTTAGCCTACTCCTCATCACCTGTTCTGTTGAGTTACAAATACTACCATCTAACTACGGTCAACAAACAGGGATGAAGATTGAGTCATTCCTTCCACCAGTCTTTCTCTGTCCCACCTACTTTTTACTGGGCTTTACACCTCTGAATAGGAACATTGGGTTATTTTCAAGCACATAGATTCTGTGAAATAAGTGGAATTTATACAGAATAATTATGTTCCCCATGATGCCTGGGACATTTAGTCCAAATCCACTATCAGAAAATAAAATAATAAACTTCATTATAGAATGAAATGGAGCCAGGGTGAATGAAGGTAAACCTGGTTATTTTTATGTTCTCTCAGTGTGCTAAAAGTCCATACTTTACTATTCTAAGTACAGAAGTGAAAAGAGTTTGTTTTAAAAATTTTACCTAAAGAAGCTTTGACCTCCTTGTTTCTAAGACTATAGATGAGAGGATTTAACATGGGGATGACCACTGTATAGAACACAGACACCACTTTGTCTTGGTCCATTGAGTAGCTGGAGCTGGGGCGCAAATACATGAACAGGATTGTGCCAAAGAAGATGGTAACCACCATCAAGTGGGATGCGCAGGTAGAGAAGGCTTTGTGCCTCCCCTCGGCAGAATGGATCCTCAGGATGGCAGTGAGGATGTAGAGGTAAGAAATGAGAATAGTCAGAAGGCAGCTCAACTCATTAAAACTGGCAAAAGCAAAAATGACAACTTCATTGACATGTGTGTCAGAGCAAGAGAGTTTCAAGAGGGGTGGTGTGTCACAGAAAAAGTGATTGATGACATTTGAATGGCAGAAAGACAGTTGGAAGGTGAAGCCAGTGTGAATGGAAGCATTTATAAAGCCTGCAAGATATGTGGCCAACACCAGAAGGACATTAAGACGGGGAGACATAGTAACTGTGTAGAGAAGAGGCTTGCAGATGGCCACGTACCGGTCATAGGCCATCACAGCCAACAGGAACCCTTCAATACCAGCAAAGGAACCAAAAAAGAAAAACTGTGTGGCACATTCATTAAATGAAATGACTGGATTCTCCACCCAGAAATTCACCAGCATATTAGGGGCAATAACAGAAGAATAACAGAAGTCGACAAGGGACAAGTTACTGAGAAAAAAGTACATTGGAGTGTGGAGACGTGAGTCAATCTTGATTAATAGGATCATGCCAAGATTTCCCAATACAGTGATGATATAGATGACTAGAAACACCATGAAAAGAAGAGATTGTAGTTCTGGATGATTGCTGAATCCCAGGAGGATAAACTCAGTCACTTTTGAATGGTTGCTCATACCTTTGTCTCAGAATGGATCATCTATACACTGTGATAAGAAAGAAATCAAAGAAATAAATTGTAAAAAAACAATACCAGGAAAACTGAATAGTTCATTCTTGGCTACAAGTAACATTGCTTCTAAGATGTCTTGGGAACACATGCATTAAACTTTTTTATTTTCTTATTGTAGTAAAAAAATGTTTCCTTAAATAAACTCAGTAACCTGTTTTGTTTAAAATATAATGTGTAATACTCTGGTTTCTCTTCAGATCATATAAGTATTTCACCTTTTAAAATGCAATGTGTGTATGCACATGTGTGTATGTGAAGTCTTTAATGACTGACCCTGGTTTGTCCACATCCTACCTCCCAAATTTTCTCTCCTCCTCCCTTGACCCTTCTGTCTTCATCTGCTATTATCCAATTCCTTTGTTCTTCCATTGGCAATTAAAAATATGATACAGCTGAATATACTTGCTGTATCCAATTCTGTTTCTCTGTTTTGTGTTAAGCCCACTCAAGTCAGGCTTTAACCACATTACTCCACAGAAACTGCTCTTGTCAGTCATCAGGAATCTTTTTTACCAAACCCAGTGGTCAATTCCCAGTCCTCACCTTTTTAATCTATCAACATTTGACAGAGTTCATTGCTTACTGCTTGAAAGAGTTTCTTCTCTCATCTTCCAGAACACCAGACTTTGGCGTTTCTTCCTACTTGATTTGCTTCTTTTCAGGTTTCCTTGCTTATTTCACCTCTTCTCTATGGTTGGAGTAGCTCAGAGCTCAGTCCTTATTCTCCTTTTCTTTCTGTTTATACTCAACTTTTGTGGCCATATTCAGTCTCATGGCTTTAAATATCATCTGTATACTTACACCACCTGAATTTAAATCTCCATCCCTGACCTCTTTTCCACACTCCATACCTATAATCAACTTCTTACTCACATATCTGCACTGATACTGAATAACAACTCAACATGACCTAGAAGTGAAGTCTTTATGTTCTTCCTTAATTTGTTCCAAAAATGAAATCAGTGACAACTCAGTACTTCCATTTTCTCAAATGAAGACAAGTCACTATTGGAAAAATTGATCTCCTCTTTTTCACGCAATCCATCAGCATTCTAACAGACAATTATGTTGGCTCTATTTTCTAAGTATCTATATCAATAAGAAAATTACCTCCCACCACCTGAATTCCTACTACCAAAGCCCAAGCCAACAACATCTTCTTTCACTTAGATTATTGCAGTAGTCTTTTAACTAATCTTTCTGTCTCTAAAATTAGTTAAATTCTTCCTTATAGTAAACTAATCACTTTTAAAATTTTGCAGCCATTTCACAGAGCTCTGCTTTATGTGTATGTATACAAATACACTTTACATATGTAAAAATATAAATTAATATAAATATAATTATATTCTCTATGATATATATGATCCTATATGTGTACATATATATATATAAATACATATGATGAAGTTTGAAAGTTATAAGCATTTTCTCAGTTTATACATATAAAAGCATAAAATTGTTTTTATTTAATGCCCTTTAGAAGGTGTTTTGGCACTCTTTCTACACAAAATTAATTAAACTTACCTATTTTGCATACACATAAACACACTTATATGCATACATAGATATACATGTATACATGCATTTATGTGTGTATGTGTATGCATATATTCAATACTCTATGGAATTCTGTTTCTAATATTTCTAAATTTCTCTCTTCTGAAAAAAGGTCAGATTAGTGTAGCTGGTAACCAAAATTCAGTGTTTCAGACATATTACAATTGAGATGTCTAGTCTTAACTACTTCAAGTTTTGAGTCCTCTTGGAAACTTTCTGTATCTGAAAACTGAGATAAATTAAAAGTTAAATCATCTTACCTTTGTCCTTAAATATTCACTGGAAATTGTGGTTACTAGTTTACTTTTATTGTATTTATTTGGTTTGGAGGAGAATACAAGTTTTCTGTCTCTTAATGTGAAGTTTATAGCTTTGATGAAAATGGAAGTGGCATAAAGGACTCGGCTATGATAGAATTAAGTCATGAATTCAGCAAAGAGTAGAATGTTGCTGCTGAATTCAAGCCAGAAGGTCAGCCTTATTAAAGGCATGATCATTCTCATGAGACATGTTCTCTGTGGAAGTCTAAGGCTAGAAAGGTGCTGATCCAAAATGAAAACATGAATTTATTTTTCACTGACATAATTGAACTACATTCTCCCCAGTGAATCAAGTATACCCTGGGAGGTAACTTAGGCATTTAGAGAAATACAAATATTGCTTCATGATTCTGAGATTTCATTGAACACAACAATGAATTATATGGCACAGGATTGACGAGATCCTGCCTCCAAACTTCAGAATTCCATTAAAAATAAGATCCCCACTCATCTCTACTGGAGTATGGTTCTCATTGCATTCATTAACTGATTCATTCAATAAATGTAGTGAATTTGTTTTATGGAGCAGACAATATCCTTGGTACTGGTAGAGATTCCAACAAAATCATTCTTGTGACTTCATGCAGCATGCAGTTGTAGTTGGGCAAGAGCAGCTATTACAGGGGCATAGGAAAGAATAAAGTCCAAAGCCTATTTATGTCCTACAAGGCTTATGTGACCTGCTGATCCTTCACAACTTTTTTCTGATTTCATTTTTCTCCTATAATTTACTCACTCTAGTCCACATATATTTGCCTCCTTACTGTTCCTTTAGCAAACTAAGCAGGATCATGCCCCAGGGTCTTTGTATTTACTATAGCATACTTACAATGCTTATTCACAGACATTCACATGATATTACCATTATTTAGATATTGATAAAATGTTATTCCACAGGGAGCTCTTTTCTGACTCTACCATTCCCTATTCCGTTTCCTGCTTTATTTGTCTTCAAAGTACTGCTTATATCAATGTCAAACACACACATGCACCTGTGCATATATGCACACACATTTGGTATAAACAATAAGGTCTACCTCACTTAAATATATGTTTCATGAGATGAAGAAACTTGTATTTTCTTGCCTGCTATATCTCTATTACATGTTGCATTCTAGATTTTTCATTAATAGATTTTTTAATTTACTTTATTTTTGTTCAATTACAGTTCTCTGCATTTTTTCTCCACCACTCCCCCCCCACCTCCCACCTCCCTCCCTTGCTTCCACCTTCCCACTTGGTTTTGACCATGTGGCCTTTATAGCAGTTCCTGAAAATTTCTCCCCTCTGTCCTCTCTCCCTCCCCCCTGGCTATTGTTAGATTGTCCTTAATTTCAATGTCTCTAGTTATATTTTGTTTGCATTTTTCTTTTGTTGATTATGTTCCAGTTAAAGCTGAGATCATTTGGTATTTGTCCCTCACTGTCTGGCTTATTTCACTTAGCATAATGCTCTCCAGTTCCATCCATGCTGTCACAAAGGGTAGCAGCGCCTTCTTTTTCTCTGCTGTGTAGAATTTCATTGTGTAAATATACCATCATTTTTTGATCCACTCATTTGCTGATGGGCATTTAGGTTGCTTCCAGCACTTGGCTATTGTAAATTGTGCTGCTGTGAACATTGGGGTGCATAGGTTTTTTGGATTGGTGTTTCAGGGCTCTTAGGGTATAATCCCAGCAGTGGAATTGCTGGGTCAAAAGGCAGTTCCATTTTTAATTTTCTGAGTAAATTTCATACTTTTTTTCACAGTGGCTGCACCAGTCTGCATTCCCACCAATAGTACATTAGGGGTCCCTTTTCTCTGCATCCTCTCCAACACTTGTTTGTTGATTTGTTTGTGATGGCCATTCTGACTGGTGTGAAGTGTTATCTCATTGTGGTTTTAATTTGCATCTCTTTGATGTCTAGTGATGCTGAGCATCTTTTCACATGTCACTAGGCCCTCTGTATGTCCTCCTTGGAAGAGTGTCTGTTAAGGTCTTTTGCCCATTTTTTAACTGGGTTTTTGGTCTTCCTGGAGTGGAGTCATGTGAGTTCTTTATATATCTTGGAGATCAAACTCTTGTCCAAGGAATCACTGACAAATATGTTTTCCCTTCTGGTTCTCTTTTTATTTTAATGCTGGTTGGTTCTCTTTTTATTTTAATACTGTTTTCTTTAGCCATGCAGAAGCTTTTCAATTTTGTGAGGTCCCATTGTTTATTCTTTCCTTTGTGTCCCTTGCTTTAAGGGGCGCGTATCAGTGAAGATGCTGCTGCATGGAATGTCTGAGATTTTCTTGCAGATGTTTTCCTCTAGGACATTTATGGTGTCACAACTTATATTTAAGTCTTTATCTACCTTGAATTTATTTTTGTGTATGATGTAAGTTAGTGATTTAGTTTCATTTTTTGCATGTAGCTGTCCAGATCCCAACACCATTTGTTGAAGAGGCTATTTTTACTCCATTTTATGCTTCCTCCTTTGTCAAATGTTTAATGACTATACAGACTTGGATTTATTTCTAGGCTCTCTGTTTTGTTCTATTCATCTATGTGCCTGTTTTTATGCCAATACCAGGCTGTTTTGATTACAGTGGCCTTGTAGTACAGTTTGATATCAAGTATTGTGATCCTTCTTGCTTTGTTCTTCTTCCTCAATCATTAATAGATTTTTAAACAACTTTATTGATATACATATATGTTCAAATTTATCAAATTGTATACATTAAATGTGTGCAATTTTTTGCATATGGATGAATGGCTTTTACTGTATTATGAGTAAATAAAGATATAAAGGTTGTCTGTTTTCTTATTCCAAGCATAAGAACACATAAGTATGATGCTAAGATGAAGTTCCTCCTCATAGTAAAAAAGTATGATTATTTTATAGATGTCTGAGTATGATAACTGAAACAGGAAAGCTAATTGCTTAATCCTTCAATGTGTGCAAAGGCCCTAGATGCCAGATTGTCAATTCAATATACAAATCTGGAACTTGGGTTAGAAGTCAGGGCTAGAGATGTAGATTTTGGAATCATGGCAGACTTCTTAAGTCATGTAAGAAGTGGATACAGATGGAGAACCAATGCATCAGTGGAGAAATTAAAAGGATTAAGTCTTTGGCTCCAACATGAAGAAGAGGAAAATCCATCAGATTACTGAGCAAAGGTGGCCATGGAGAGAGACAAAAATCTGAAGATTGAGGTAATATAGAAACCTGGAACAGAATATTTTGGGGATACCTAAAGGAATTAATTATGAAAAGTCCTCCTGAGATAGCTAGTAAAAATGAGACAGAAGGGCAATCTTTAGATGCAGTAGTGTTAAAGGCTGATATGTTCCTGACAAGATTATGTTCAATGAAGCAGAGGTGCAAGCATACTATTGGCACATGTCATGGGATATGAGAAAGCAGGGATGGTGACCAAAGCACAATTATAAAGGGGTCAGAGAAAGAAGCTGGTGACTGGATGGGACTTTCAGCCAAGAAAATTATTAAGAAAGGTTATACCAGATGATGTTTATAAACAAATAAGGACATTTCGGTAGTGTTTGAGAAACTGATGCTTGGGAAGAATAGAAATGTAACTCTGAAGTAAAGTTTATGGAAATCTCAAAGATGTGAAAGCACTAGTCTTAGCTAGAAGCAGGGACACATTGCTTATAATGACAGGTGGGAAGAAAAGTATATGTATAAAGATTTAGAGATAGTAATATGGGTATGATCTTATCCAACATGTTTATATTTTGGAGGATGAAGTGTGAGTCAAGGTTAGCAACAGAGTTAAGTGCTGAGTGTATTCCTCCAACTACCCTAAGCAACATAAGTGTAGGACAGAGGAAGAAACATTGAAATTTAATCAAGTTAGGATTTAATCAGATGAGTAGCAAGGAGAGAAAGTGGAACCATAGAATTAAGGGTAATTAAGAGTGAGTCATTATACTATATGCCATGGGATCTCCATTGACAATAATAAAATGTGGGAATGAGAGCAGTAAGAATGACCAAGTATCACTTTTCTAAGTTGATAAATAAGAAGCAGTTAAAGGATATGTATTAAAGTAGATGAATTAGAACAAAAAGAAACATGAAAGAGGCTGCCCACTATGATATAGTTTGAATGTCTTTGACAGAAACCTTAATTACAATAGCCAAGATCTGGAAACAGTCCAATCATTAAGGAGCAGATAATAAAGCTGTGGTACATTTACACAAGAGAATACAATGCAGCTATGAAAAAGAAGAAACCGTGACTTCTGCCAAGATGGAGGCATAGGTGGACACACTGTACCTCCTCGCACAACCAAGTTTAAAAACAACAAAGTTTTAGCAACAAAAACGCAGCCAAACCACAGAAAATTGAACTATATGGAAGTCTGACAACAACAAACCATTCAACCAAACCAGTAAGAGGGGCAGAGCCAGCAGCAGAGCGGGTTCAGGCAGGAAAGATCCACCAGACCAACCCAGGTGCAAGACCAATGTGCATGACCCAGATGCACAGGCAGCCATGGGCGGATCCCAGGTGTAGAGTAGCAGCGGGTGGACCCACTGAGGGCGCAAGACGGCAGGCTGACTGCGGTCACACATTTGCATGCAGATAAACCAGCAAAGGAGTGAGCAGTGAGATAGATTACGCAGGCCCCAGTGGCAGGAAGCAGCAGAGGGGACCATTATTGTCCCTCTCTGACCCCGCTCCCACATAAAGCGTCACAACGCAGCAACCTGGGTTGTCCCGCTCTGGTGAACACCTAAGGCTCCACTCCTCATATGTAACAGGCATGAACAGAGAAAAACATTATGGCTCAAGAAGAACTCAAAGCCCCAGAGCCCATAACTCTAAGCAACGAAGAAATAGAAAAACTTTCAGATGCACAGTTCAAAATACTGGTGATCAAGATGCTCACAGAACCGATTGATTTTAGTCACAAATTAGAGGAACATATGAAGGCTAAACTAATTGAAATGAAGGGAAATGCACAGGAAACCAATAGTAATGGAAAGGAAAGTGCGACTCAAATCAATGGAGTGGACCAGAAGGATGATAAAAATGACCAAACAGAAAAATATGAAGAAACAAGAATTCAAAAAAATGAGGAGAGGCTTAGGAACCTTCAGGACATCTTTAAACATTCCAATATCCAAATTATAGGGGTACCAGAAGGGAAAGAGGAACAGCCACGAGTGGAAAACTTATTTGAACAAATAATAAAGGAGAACTTCACCAATCTCGCAAAGGAAATAGACTTCCAGAAAGTCCAGGAAGCTCAGAAACTCCCAAAGAAGTTGCACCCACAGTTGCACCCAAGAAGGAACACACCAAGGCACATTATCATTACATTATCCAAGATTCAAATGAAGGAGAGAATCCTAGAAGCAGCAAGAGATAAGGGGACAGTCACCTACAAAGGAGTCCCCATCAGACTGTCAGCAGATTTCTCAAAAGAGACCTTACAGGCAAGAAGGCTCTGGAAAGAGGTATTCCAAGTCATGAAATCCAAAGACCTAAAACCAAGATCGCTCTATCCAGCAAAGCTTTCATTTAGAATGGAAGGGCAGATAAAGTGCTTCTCAGATAAGATCAAATTCAAGGAGTTCATCATCACCAAGCCCTTATTATATGAAATGTTAAAAGGACTTACCTAAGAAAAAGAAGGTAAAAAAGATGAACAGTGAAAGGACAGCAAACTCACAGTTATTAAAAACCACACCTAAAACAAAAGCAAATTAAGAGGACAGCTAGATCAGTAGGGAACCATAGAAATGAAGTTTACATGGAGGGTTAGCAACAGGGGAGTAGGAGAAGGAGAAGGGGGGAGAAGGTACATAAAATAAGTAGCATAGACAGTAGGTAGAAAATAGATAGGGGAGGAGAGCAAGAATAGTAGGGGAAATATAGAATCTAAGGAACTTGAGACACGTGGTCATAAACTAAAGGCGGGAATGGTGGGGGAGGGGTGTGCAGGGTGGAGGGAAATAAACGGGGGAGAATAGAACAACTGTAATGGCATAATCAATAAAATATATTTTTTAAAAAAAGAAGAAACTCTTACCCTTTGCAACAACATGGGTGGACCTAGAGGTTATTATGTTAAGTGAAATAAGTCAGTCAGAGGAAGACAAATAGCATATGATCTCACTCATATGTGGAATCTAATGAACAAAATAAAATAACAAACAAAATATAATCAGAGTCATGGACACATGGAACAGATGGACAGATCTCAGAAGTGGATGTGGGGACTAGAAGAGATTAGCCAAAGAACATGAATGCATATATGCATAACCCATGGACAAAGACAATGTGATGAAGGCTGGGGGGACAGGGTCAGGGGCTAGGTAGAGCAGAGCAAACAGTGGAGAAATCAGGGACATATGTAATAGTATCAACAATAAATATACTACAATAATAGTTGAAAGGGAAAGTTATAGGGAGTTAGGAGAACAGCTGAGAGTGAACAGAACGATGTAACTCTTCCTTTGTGGCCTCTAACTAATTTTTCAGGATGAGGGGATCTCACTTGGAGTATGTGGAGCACTGATGTTCTTTCTCCTGGTCTACAGTGGATGGTGAAATAAGAAGAAATAGGAAATAAACATTTACCCAATTCCAGTTCATTACTTAGGCCTCCTTCAACACATCATTTCACAGAAAAAGGCTGCTTCCTCTTTGTTCCAAAATCAACATTCCCCCACTCCCTACCGTGAACAATAAGATAGATAATTTAGTTTGATAAATATTTATTGAAAACTGTAGAAAGATTTGGGAGGAATAGAGATAAAAAGTTAAAACATATCTATTACTACCCTCAAAATATCACAATTAATTCACAAAGTTAGTATAATAATCCCCCATTGTGGCTGTTATAGTCATATTACTATAAACTTGATAGACACTTTTTTGTATCTTATTTGGTACTCTTGACAGCCTTGTGAGTAGAATAGTATTATTATTCATAGCAACGCTGAGATAAGCTAGCCAGATTTGCTTCTCAGAGTTGAAGTATTTATTGCTTCAGCTTCCCAGTTTAACCACAAAGCTGAGTTCTCCTCTTGCAATTGTCTGTGTTGAAAGGATTTGGCATGCCCAAGATCATTCTTCTTCCCAGGGGGCGGCCCATATCCAAAAGAGATCATTGTAGAAGTACAAATACCTGGGTTTCTTTCACAATTTTTACAACATTTATACACAATGAAATTGGTATTAAGAAAAGCTAAATATTAGTACTGGAACTTAAACTTAAGTCAGACAACTCAAAAAGTTTTGATAATTTACCAGGCACTGCCCTCCCCCATTGTGATGATTCATCATACAGAGCATGGATATACCTGTAAGACACCAGATTAAGTGTAATTTATTTTAAACAATCTACTTTAGCACAAAAGAAAGAGCTGAAGCAATCAGAAAAATGATATGGAAACATTTTCTTTTACATAACAGGATGAAGTGTCACATGGCTTTATGGTATGCATTTCTCTAATATCTTCTTCAAGGCCTCTTTCACATCCTTATTTTTCAAACTGTAGATGAGAGGATTTAGCATAGGGATCACTACAGTATAAAATACAGAAACAATCTTATCTTGTTCCATTGAGTAGCTAGATGTTGGGCGCAAGTACATAAAGAGAATTGTCCCAAAGAATATGGTGACAGCTGTGAGGTGGGAGGCACAGGTAGAAAAGGCTTTGTACCTGCCCTCTGATGAAGGCATTCTCAAGATGGCAATGAGGATACACAGGTAGGAAATGAGGACAATCAAAACACAGCTGATGACATTAAAGCTGGAGGAAATCATGATCACAATGCCATTGATGTGGGTGTCAGAGCAAGAGAGTTTGAGCAGGGGTGGAGTGTCACAGTAGAAATGATTGATCCTATTAGAGCCACAAAAGGACAATCTGAAAGTCATTCCTGTGTGTATGGCTGCATTCCCAAAGCCTGCTAAGAATGAGGTTGCTACTAGGGAGAAGCAAATTCTCCCAGACATGAGAACTGGGTATAGCAGAGGGTTCCAAATGGCTGCATAGCGGTCATATGCCATCATGGCCAACAGGAAGCATTCGGTCCCCAGGAAGGAGCCAAAGAAGTAAAACTGGGCAGCACATCCATTAAAAGAAATAGCCTTATTCTCAACCACAAGGTTCACCAGCATCTTAGGGGTAACAGAAGAAGAGTAACAGGCATCAACAAAGGAAAGGCTGCCAAGAAAAAAGTACATGGGAGTGTGGAGATGACGATCAATCTTAATTAACATGATCATCCCTAAATTACCCACCATAGTTGCCATATAGATTAAGAGAAACAGTCCAAAAAGGGCAGCTTGTAGATCTGAGTTGTCTGAGATTCCTAAAAGGATAAATTCTGTCACTTCAGTTTGATTCCTGCCTTGAACCTCTTTCACGTATCTGACCATTTGAACTGCAAAAAGAGAGAAGATAGAACATGGCATTTGGTCAGATGAACACGTGACAGAGCTATAAATATCTCTTTGACCACATATACACACAAATTCTAAAAGAAGAGGGCAAAATGAAAAACATAGTAAACAGTACTTTGGACTTGATGTCAAGTCAAAAGACATCAAAAGGTTGTATCTGAGTTCTAGGTGTGCAGTCTACTAATGACCAAGAAAAGTGACTTAATATCCATTCACTAAAATCACTTCTGGCATTAACCATTTCTCAAATAATAATAGGAACATCGCCCTCACCCTTCATGGAGAGAGGGAGAGAAACATCAATGTGTGGTTACCTCTCCTGCGCCTCCTACTGGGGACCTAACCCACAGCCCAGGCTTGTGCCCTAGACTGGGAATTGAACCAGCGACCCTTTGGTTCATAGGTCAGCACTCAAATCCACTGAGCTACACGAGCTAGAGTGGAACATTTTTAAAATGTATCTCTCTTCATTGTTTATGATAAATAAATTAATGTATACATTAATATACTCTCTAGATACAACTTCTGGAGAAAGAGGGCAAAATTAATTCTTAGTTTCTACCAACTATTCCTCCACAGTATTAATGAAAAGAATAAAAAATACTGGAAGTTATAAAAAAATTAGTCAGTCATTCCAAGCAACAAGAAAATAATTTAAATTTCTGGGTGTGGGGGAAACCATAAATAGCAATGACCAAAGACAGAAACATAGCCTATTCCCATAGATAGCATGGTTTTAACTTAATCCTAATTTCCCAGGGCAGCATCAACAGGAGGAAAAAATGTCAGGTAAATATTGATAATTTAAAATCATCCCTCCCATATTTAAAAAATCAGATTGTTAAAATGAGTAGACATCTCAGATGAAAGTAATGGAACTAACCACTGCAATGAAAACTTCTACTTAACGCTAAAGAAAACACCAGGAGTGGCATGAGGAATAGTCTGGCCACCATACTGAGTCTGGGGAATAAGTCCACAGCAGGTCATCTACATAGAAATAATATTCACCTTATGCAGGATGAAATAAAGCCAAATACTGGGGGGGGGGGGACTCAAAATAGATACCCATTCTAGATCTTCTGAGTAAACAGCTCCAGTGCTTCTCCACTTCCCTTCCAACCCCCACCTCTTTTCCTTGACCTCGTGTTATTGAAAAGTAAATAAAACTGCACTAGTCTAGCTGACAAATATTCAATGTGTCAAATTTTTTCTCACTCACAGCAAGAAGTTATTTGATCCTGTTCAAAATTAAGGCATGGGACCAAAGCACCCAATACCTGTGCTACCACTTGAGACACAGGATCTACTGAGCAGCACAGTGGGGGTCCGTTCCCACAGACTCTGCCATCCATAGAAGTGCAGTCCATGCTCTTCTCCACCCAGTTTCCACTGGGATAGGAGCTCAGTACCCCAACCAATAATTTATATAATTTTAAAGTGTCATTGTGCCATTAACTTATCTGAACTTCACCACAAGTCAGCAAGGGAGATAAGCAGGCATTATCACAAGAGCACTAATAAGATTATCTTTGCTAGAGGAGGTCAGTGGAGTTTAGGGCTTTCTCCACCACTCACACTGGTGAATGAACAGGAGGAGCAGGGACTAGAACATAGGTCCCTTGAAGCCAGATTATTTGTTGTTCCTAAGCACTACATTGCCTCTTTCTTTATTTCACTGAGCAGCTGTATGGCCTAGATCCTCTTCCTTGGAAGAGTCTTGCTGTATAAACTTCAAAGAAGAGCATCTCCAGAAAAAATTTAAAAACAAGAATGAATCTTTTCCTCTTATCCTCAGTTAGAAAGTTTCCCCAATAGTAATATTCTAACAAAAACAGTGAAAAAATGCCACAGATGTTTTGTGTACATGCTAGACATATAAGGAAAGGTAATGATAAGCAAAGAGGACAAGTACTAAAATGTGTCGATCATTTCCTATACTCTACAAGCACTGTGTTGTGTATTTTTCCTGCAGTATTTTGTTTAAATCTTATGAGGCAGGCAATATTATAATTCTGTACCTGGGAAATGAGAAACACAAAGGATTAGTGACTCTTGAACAATTCACAGAGTTAACCTACTGGTGACTGATTTATACCCAACAGACGCACTAATACACACAGCAGTTCATATTGTAATTCTCAGAGTTTTGTTAATATCTTAGAATACATTTAATTACATTTTAGAAATCCATATATCTCATGAAGAGGAATATAATTATAGTAGCTGAATTTTTTTTAATTTTACATCTATTAATTAGCATTAGCAAAATGCCCTTTGTTTTACGGCTGGTGTTGTGAATTATATGCTCTGGCCTCCCCTCTACTTTGGTAAGTACATTTCCTGCTTCCCTGCAGTATTCCTGGACCCCCTGCTGAGATTTTGCAGTCCACCCTCTAATCCAGATATTCTTGATCTGGGTTTTCAATTTCCAAGAATTTGTGAAAATAATGGTGGGATTTCCTGAGAATTGCTAGTGTTTGTAAAGGCCTTAAAATCATATTATTTACTGCTGCATAAATTTCTCCTAATGACTTAACAAATCTTGTACTAGCAATACTTTCTTAGCCCCTCAGCGCTCTTGAAACTTTTGGATCTATGGGTCATTGTGTAGCAGAGTGAAATTCTCAGTCTCTCTCACTCCATTTTTGTTCCCATGGCCTTCAGGCTAATAGCTTCTGCTTAGTCTTGCACATCGGCATGCTAATCATGAAAGAAAATCTGTTTGCAGCTTAAGTTTTACAAAAACAGCCCCTCACCAGAAGGTGCCTCCCCTGAGGAAATAGGAGAAGCATGTACAAAAATAAGGACTACTTAACAAAGATTTGCAGGACTCTCATGACAGAACTCACATCAACCAGAGTCAACAGACTAAGCACAGTCTTCCTCAGATCCCCGCTGGTGCCCAGATATCTGCGGCCGTCAATATCTCTTGGCCTTCCTCTTTCCCACTTCCTTTGACATAAAAGAAGTCTGAATTTTGTGCTTTCCCTTTTATTTCTTGTTTCTTTAATTAAATTTATTGGGGTGACATTGTTTAATAAAATCATATAAGTTTCAAGTGCACAATTATATGACACACTACAATGAACCCAAAATACAATTAACTGTGCACATTCTTAAGATCTTCTCATCACCTTCTCAATCAGTAAATCTTTCCTTATTCAAACTCTAACGTTCTGAGTTTCAAAGCACTGGGCACATGGACTTTGGACCCATAACAATTGCAGAAATTAACAGGATTGTGAATTTTTCTTCCATTCAGTGAGGTACATGAATGAAACATTTCATATCTCTTCCTTATCTTTTTTAACCACTGGACTTCTAGTTGACCCCTTTGCTTGTTCCTAGTCAATATCTAAATTCACCAAAAAAAATACAAGCTGGGGGAGAAAAAAAAGCCTTCTTCTTAGAGGTGGAACTTCTTCCAGGTTAAGCAGTAGGTACAGCTGAAATGGACTTTAGACACCATCCATTACAGAGATAGGAAAACTGAAACCCTTCACACCTTCCCTGTCACAGGCGTAAGAAAGTTATTCTGCATTCAGCAGAGTTTGAGTCCTTCTTTCTCTTACTTTTTCTTAAAGATAAGTATTCCAGTTTGTTATTTTATAGTAAAATACATTTCAACATAGAAAATCTATTTTTGCAGAACAACTTTAATATTATTTGAAATTATTTATGATTGCAGAGTCTCCAGAGCAGACTGTGGAGTAGGCAACCTGACTTATTTTAAATAGGATGTATTTCTTGTTCTTTAGTCTCTGGGGATTGAATCCCTCATGTTACCTCATTTTAATCTATTTGTTTTCCTCTCTAAAACTAAGAAAATCAAACATTCTTTTCCCGTTTCTCTCCTTTACCCTCAAGACACCTGGGCCCAATAGAGAGTGAATTCTTAGTCCTATATTTCTAACCATTATTAAGCATCCTTTTTCTATCTCTCCTGACAGTTGGTCGTCTGACCCCCTAACAAGCATAGAAAGAATCCACAAAACAGCTGGTTCATTCTACCTCTGGTCTTGCCTCCTATAAGGACTTTGTGTACATATCAGTTATATTACCTGTATCACAATAAAGAGCTGATTACAGGAGGATCAGGGAGATAGGGGGAACAAGTGCTGTCTTGGTATTCAGTCTTGGCTCTGAGTCTTACTAATCATGGAACTTCTGATACTGCACTAAATCTGTTTATGACTTAGCTTTCCCATTTTTAATTGAGAATGTTAATGCCTAGGATGAATCCGATAAAATAAGTGAACAAATGTGAGTTGCCACATCAAATGCATATACATAGATGATTAATAAAATGAGTTTCCCCTACCTTGACACTATTCTCAACTGTCCAGAATAAGCAACAGCTATCAGCTTATGTAGCCTACATCAGACTTACTAGATTCCACCCTGGTTGATGTAGCTCAGTGGATTGAGTGCAGGCCTGTGAACCAGAGGATCACGTTTCAATTCCCAGTCAGGACACATGCCTGGGTTGCAGGCCAGTTCCTGGCAGGGGATGCACAAGAGTCAACCACACATTGATGTTTCTCTCCCTCTCTCCTTCTCTTCCCCTCTAAAGATAAATAAATAAATAATTTTTAAAAAAGACTTACTAGATTCCTCATTTGCCTTACTATATCATTCATATAAAAGACCCAGGGTCAATATCTGAAGATGAGGTTCTGTTTATTTTCACAGGACTCAGACAAACACCATTACCCGCCTTTTCATCCTATTCTTAGGTCTTTGGACTTGGACCAAATTACACAATAGGCTTCCTTAGTTCTTCAGCTTGCAAGATGGCAGATCGTTGGACTTCTTGGCCTTCAGAACCATTGAGCAATTTCTATAATAAATCTTCTCATATCAGTTTATCTGTCTATCTATCTATCATCTATCTATCTATCTATCTATCACCTTCTGTTGGTTATATTTCTCAGGGGAACGTAGCACAGCAGCAGTGTGCTAAGACACAGCAGTCTTAGTGGTGTTGGTTGATAAGAGAAAGAATGAATCAGAAATATTAAGGGTGGGTAGGTGGAGTAGCTAATGTCTAACTTGGTAAATTAAACCACCTCTTAGTTGGGAAAAGTTATTTAATATCCAATACCTAGAATTTCATGGACAAGTTCTTAATGGAGCTGGTGTTTTCTTCTGGGGATATTATGAAAATAAATGGTTGTCACAGTGACGGAGGTACATGTGGCATAGAATCTGTGGATGTGGGGAGAAAATGCTGAAAGCCTTCAGGGTGCAGCACAATCCATCACAATGAAGAACTGTCTACACAATTTTCATGTATCCTGTCAATTGATGTCCTTAATCAAAGTATCTGAGGTTTGCATTAACCTCCATTTTACATGTAAACACATTTTAAATATAAACATGGAATATTGTTGAACAGATATTATATATGTAACAAATTTGCCACAAATGCAGTTATTAAATAACTCAAGGAGGAAAATGAATGGTGCGGGACTTCACAAATTGCTGCTCATCATTCAGAAGTTTATGCCATAAACTAGAAAGCTAAAAAATTGTTTGAGGTGCCTAGATAACAAACATGTATCAGCCTGAATCTTTAATTGTCACTTTTACAGAGACTTTATTTTATTTTATTTATTTTATTTTCAAGAAGTTTTTTTTAATTTATTTTTATTATTGTTCAAGCAGCACAGTTGTCTCCTCTCCCCCCACCCAACCTCCCACCTTCAATCCTACCCCCCTTTGGCTTTGTCCATGGGTCCTTTATACACATTCCTTGATGACCCTTCCTCTTCTTTCCTCCTTTACCACCTCCATTCTCCCCTCTGGTTACTGTAAGTTTGTTCTTTATTTCAATATCTCAGGTTAAATTTTGCTTGCTTGTTTGTTTTGTTGATTAGGTTCCATTATAGGTGAAGTCATGAGGTATTTGTCTTTTACCACCTGGCTTATTTCACTTAACATAATGCTCTCCAGTTCCATCCATGCTGTCAGGAAGGATAGGAGCTCCTTCTTTCTTTCTGCTGCATAGAATTACATTGTGTATATGGACCATAGTTTTTTTATCCACTCATTTACAAATGGGCACCTAGGCTGCTTCCAGCATTTGGCTATTGTAAATTGTGCTGCTATGAACACTGGGGTGCATAATTTCTTTTAAAACATTTACCTTTTTTATAATGTAGTTATGCCTGACCAGTTAGTTACTAAAGTATGTATTATTTTATTATAAATTATTAAATTTTATTTCTTCTCTTTAAATTATGTGTGTGGGTAAATTAAATTATCTATGATCATGTCAGAAGCAGAGGGGACAATATAAATGACTATAAAAAGATGTCATTTGTTGGGAACTACTCTGCCTGGTTTCAGGAGTTATAACTGCTCCCCATGGCTAAGGGTGAGTGAGCGACCTCCGGAATTCAAGCCACTAAGGAGACAAAGCTTATCTCTGGCAGCAAGTGCTGCTTCTACTTTATCCCCTGCTGCCAACACTTGGTCAGTTAGTCAGAGACAGGTATGACCCCTCAGAGCGGTGGCAACCTAAGCCAGACATGATTACTTGGGAGGCCATCAAGGAAGGACTTGGGGGACTGCAGCAAAGAGGGAGTGATGGACCCTCACCCCTCAGCTATTCTGACATAACTGGAGTCCCCATTTCTGTCTGGGAGAAGCACTTCCTGGTTCTAATCCAGGAAGTGCTAAAAACTTATGATGGGGAAGGCAGTGCAGCCCCTTGACAGGTAGAGCAGGATCCGGGGTGATCCGGCATAAGAAAGAATTCCTAAAGTCCTATGAAGCCTGCTTTGCTAAGAGTGCTTTCATTCATATGAAAAGGGTCTGAGCAGGAAAAGAGATGCCTCCCAAAGTTTTTGCAACACCCTTACCTGACAGACATTGACTCAGATTTCTTTGAAATGTTATCTACTGTTTGATCCTTGCTGCCTGACATTGATTGATAAGCTTTACCTGTATTCCTGTGTATTACAACCCAATAAAAGCTGTTGAGGAAGGGGTTCTTGGTCTTTCTCCTCTGAGAGACTGACCACCTCTCCTCCCCAAGCAGATCATGTCTTGGTAGTTTCATTTTCGTCCGTAGCAGACAAGGGGACTCTGTGGGCAAAGTTGCCCCCAAAGTCATTGGGTCTGAAAGGATATAGATCTACTACTCCAAGGGGATACTTGCATACTATCACTAGCCATGAATAATGTTTTATTCAAAATCAAGAAGAGAGAAGCACAAAAAATTCAGTAAATTAGCAAAATGTAAAATTAACCTGACCATTTCATATACACATGCATCACCAGCTAGGAAGCTTATGTGAAAGAGAAGATCTCATTTATAATTGCCAAACAAAACAGACCTAAGCATAACCAAATGAAAAAAAATGTGCAAAACCTCTATAAAGGAAAAGAGTAAAATTTCAGAATGATACAAAAGTATAATTGAATAAGTATAAAGACATACTTGTTCTTTGATAGCAAGAGTGAATGACATAAAAGTGGTAATTCTGCTAAGTTAATTTATAAATTTAACATTGTCCCTGTAATATTTGTAAGAGTGCTGGTCAACCTTTATAAAGGCAAAGCACCACTGGGTATTTCACAGTCTGCTGGCTACCACACGTATATTTAAATATGACAACTCCATATAGCATGGTAAGTATTATCCTCTTTGAAAGATGTTTCAGGAATCAGCAAACAGATCTTTCTATACTACCATCAAAATCACACTCTGTAGGCTTAAGACTGGTAAAGTAAAAAAGTCCATGCAGCCCTTATGGTTGACTCAATAATTAAAACTGCAGTGGCTGATAAAATTCCCATGTTACCTTCTTTTATTATTAGGGCTTAACGAAGAGAAAATGAAATCCTTAGGGGATGACAGTTCATCAAGTATTCGGGTCTCCTGTGAATGCAGAAAGTATTTCACCATACTTCTTCTAGGGATTACTTGTGATTGAGACTTAAATACCTCCCTTATCCAGAAACAAAGGTGGGATGAGCAAGCAGCTCAGAGAAAACTACTAGAGTGACTCACTGTTGTTGGATACTTCTGAGATTATTTGTTCAGTAAAATCTAACAAGAGAAGAGAAGACATTCAACCTCTTATCAACAGCTAGAAAACAGGTCAGTTTGGGGGACCGAAAGAGAAACTGATGTGACCTATTGGGAAGGGAACACTACACTGCTGAGTGCTGCTTCGAGCACGGGTTTGTTTGCCACTGGGCCCATGCCATTTTAAATTCAAAAAGGAAACCAAGGCTAGGATTTGGCTTTTAGGTATCTCATAGTATTTTAATTTGAAGCATTCTAGATTTAGAAAGGTCCATAGAATTTGCATTCTCTGCCCCATTGATTTCACAGTTAAGAAAGCTGCACTCATTGACTGTAGAGACTTGGATTTATTTCTGGGCTCTCTGTTCTATTCCATCAGTCTATGTGCCTGTTTTTATGCCAGTTCCAGGCTGTTTTGATTACAGTGACAATGACCAGAGGGGAGAGGGGAGGGAATTTCAGGGGAAAAGGGGAAGGGTTTACAGGAACAAGTATAAAGGACACATGGACAAAAACTAAGGGGGTAGAAATGGGAGGGAGGTGAGGAGCACTGGGGGGGGTGGGCTGGGATGGGATGGGAGTAAAAGACTGAAAACTATACTTGAACAACAATTAAATAAATAAATTTAAAAAAAGAAAGAAAGCTGCATCCAATACAACAATTCATGAAGTCCAAACATTAATTAGTGGAGAAAAACAGGAATATAACCAAGATTCTGAACTTTTACTTCAGTATTCTTTTCATTTAAACATACAAAAGCAGGTGGTGCATCAAAATCTAAAATACAGTTGGTCTGTCTTTAAACATTTTGCTAGTTTTTAAAAAATATTTGAGTTCATTGTTAACTATGAAATATGTTATTTACTCACTATTCTACCATTTCTCGAAGTGTCAGATTAGTTGAACTTTAGCTATATATATAAAATATTATATCATATACATAAAATGAGGAATACTACTTTCATCCACCCTGGGATTTAAGAAAACCTGTTATGAATATTCACACCCCCATAAAAGACACATTATACTATCTGCTTTTTTGTCTTTGCTGAGTAATAAACCAAGTGATCCTGTCTGAATTATGCCTTTGGGATTAGGTAGAGAATGCTACTTATTTCTTAATTACTTCATTTGTTTTGGCTTGATTTTTTGCCCACATCCTTTTCAGAATTCTTCGGTAGATGAAGTATTCATCCAATTAAAGTGAAAATAGTTTTAAAAATGTATGTTCCTGTGTGAATTCAGACTTGGATGGTGCTTTATCTATTCCCCCCTGAATGAGGGATTCTTGACTTGTAACTTTGAACTGAGCTATGCAACAACATGTTGGCTATGCAATAGAAATTGTCCAAAGACACAACTGTGAGTTCACCCTCATCATACACCCCAAGCCAAAGCCCTGGAAGCTTCTTAAGATCAGGAAAGCCAAAAGACTAAGTCTGTGTCCATGCATGATAGGCAACACACGTGAAAAAGGGCAAGCACAAAAATGAAGAGATTTCACCTTCATCAAATCACATATAAACAGTGAACAACAAAGAGAAGTCTATTCAAGATTCAAGTCAGGCAGAACCAACTCTGCTATTTACTTTGGTTCACTTTGTTGAAGTTACTGAATATCCTGTCTTATTCTTTTCTAGTATAGGATGGAGATAATGATGATACCTATTTCACAAGCTTGTCGTGAGTATGAAATTAATATGTGTAAAGCATTCAAAGTTCTGGCCTATTGTTAATACTCAGTAACTCCTTTTTATTCAAAATTGTCATTATCCACTGCTTTTTCTAATATCGTTCACCCTCTGCTCCAAGTATTTCACTTTCTGTGAATGTATGTATGTGTGTGATGCGATGTCATGCTTTGAGATCCCTGGTTATTTCATTTCTTTATTTTTGTGCTTATATGCAATGAAAGTTAATATTTATTCATATTTGTGTACACATTTGCTCTGTTTTAGGAAAAAGGAAGGAACACTCAAAATGGCTTCTCTTCACTGATTAAGTGAGGTGAATAAATGCATAGATCAGGTCATGCAATTGTACTGTATGAAAAATGACCTCAGAGCATCAAGGTCATTGGAGAAGCAGAATTTGCCATCCTCAGGACACTAATAACACCTTCTGTTTAGACTGGGCACCTAGTGTACAACCATCACCTGTAAGTTACCACATGAGTCACAGAGTCTAATCACTGGGAAGATTTTTAAGGATCACTCCAAACAATAAACCAAATCGAGGCACACATAAAATTGAAAAGATGAATAAAGAAAACCATTCAGTGGTGACTGAGTTTATCTTTATGGGCATCACACAGGACCCTCAGCTTCAGATTATCTTCTTTGCCATCTTCCTCTTGGTCTATCTGGTCAATGTAGTGGGGAACATCGGTATGATCATCCTGATTATAAGAGACACTCAGCTTCACACACCCATGTACTTTTTCCTCTGCAACCTCTCCTTTGTTGACCTGGGCTACTCCTCAGCCATTGCTCCCAGGATGCTGGCTGATTTCCTAACAAAGCGCAAAGTTATCTCCTTCTCCAGCTGCGCCACCCAGTTTGCTTTCTTTGTAGGTTTTGTGGATGCTGAATGCTATGTCCTGGCTGCCATGGCCTATGACCGTTTTGTAGCCATCTGTCGACCCCTCCACTACAGCACTCTCATGTCTAAGCGAGTCTGTTTGGTTCTCATGCTGGGCTCTTACCTTGCTGGCCTGGTGAGTTTAGTAGCTCACACTTCCCTCACCTTCAGTTTGAGTTATTGTGGTTCCAATATCATCAACCACTTTTTCTGTGAAATTCCACCACTCTTGGCCCTCTCTTGCTCAGACACCTACATCAGTGAGATCTTGCTCTTTAGTCTGTGTGGCTTCATTGAATTTAGCACCATCCTCATCATCTTCATCTCCTATGCCTTCATCCTCATTGCAATCATCAGAATGCACTCAGCTGAGGGCCGTCTTAAGGCTTTCTCCACCTGTGGGTCTCACCTCACTGGAGTCACACTTTTCTATGGCACAGTCATGTTTATGTACCTGAGGCCAACATCCAGCTACTCCCTGGACCAAGATAAGTGGGCCTCTGTGTTCTACACTGTCATCATCCCAATGTTGAATCCCTTGATCTACAGTTTACGGAACAAGGATGTGAAAGCCGCTTTCAAAAAGCTAATTGGGAAAAAAACTCAAAAATGAAAATGTGTTATCACAGATAAATGATAGTGATAGAAAATGGTGACAGAAGATCAAAAATGCAAATAACTTTCCAATAAACACTACCTAAGTTATCATCCATTTGTTGAGTGAATCTTAATTTCGAAAAAACTTTCTGTAACCCTTAACTTTATTAGTCTGAGGAAATAGAAATTAGTATTTTTGAAAAAACATGCTAAGCAAAATTCATTAGTTTTTTTTTTTTAATTTAAAATTGACTCACATATTAATTTGAAATGAAGACAGGATTTGATAGGGGAAATAAATTTTTGATCATTTTTATGAGCAATTTATTTAATCTCTCTGTTTCCTTTTCTTCATCTGAAAATGGGAACAACAAAAATATCTACCTTATAAATTTGTTGTGAAAAATAATAAGTTTAAAAAGCCCAGTAGAAAGCTCTGTCTCTTGTGTAGCATATAATATGTTTATTGTTTATGCTATTACAGTTTTCCCTGCCTTTTCTCCCTTTCCCCACCACCCTGTCTCACCCTCTTTCCTCCTTAAGTCAATCCCCATTTCATTGTCCAGGTCCATGAGTTGTGCATAAATGTTCTTTGGTTAATCCCTTCACCATATTTCATTCTGCCTCCCTCCTCTTTTTCAGCAGCTGTCAGTCTTTTTCATGTATCTAACCTTCTGTTACTATTTTGTTCATTAGTTTATCATGTTCATTAGATTACACATATAAATGAGATCATGTAGTATTTGTCTTTCACTGACTGGCTTAATTCACTTAACATAATGTTCTCCAGATCTATCCATGCTGTTACAAAATGTAAGAGTTTTTTTTCTCTCTTGCTGCTGCATATTATTCCATTGTGTAAACATACCACAGCTTTTTTATCCACTCATCTACTGATGGGCAATTTGGCTGTGTCCAAATCTTGGCTATTATAAATAATGCTGCTGTGAACATAGGGATATTTATGTTCTTTTGAATTAGCGTTTCTATCCAATCACTCTTAAGAATATTTTTTCAGGGTCATGAGGCATGACAGTTCTAAGTGTTAAATATTTTTCTGCTCTGAAAGGAAGGCAGGGAAAATTTGGTTAAATACATCAAGAGTGAGGCTGGTGTGAGAAATGACTTAACTCATCAGCCCAGGATCCATCCACTCATATTCAGCAAAAACTTGGAGGTGCCTTGTGTATTCCAGTTTCTGGACAGTACAAATGCAAGGCACACAAGATGGCTGGCATGATTCTAGGCACTGTCTCTCTGGAACTCCTGCTGCTGATAATCAAGACCCTTCTCTTTTCTGTCCTCAGTCTTCCCTTCTGTAAAGTAGTTGGTTTTACCACATAACTGCTGGCTCCCTTTGGTCTCCTTTGCCTAATATTTTAAAGGGGTAGTCATGTAAGTTTTGTCACCTTCACCTATTGACATCCATTCAGGCCTCAGGGAAACCATAGGACTCAGGGACCCTGTGAAAGATAGTGAGGATCAACCACCAAGGCTAACATTAACAAGATCATAACACCAATGGGATTTGTTTTCCTGCTTCCCTCTAAAATTTTCCCTGTGACTTTTTCTCCTTCTTTTCTGATCTAAATTATGTGCCAAGGGTCTGCAACGCTTTCTACCATCATCCTCAGGCCCTTATTTCACTAACCCTGATGTATCAATGACTGGCAATAGAAAACAATATAACTAATTTCTGCATGTTCTCAAAGCTACACATTTTTAATTAAGAAACAAAAACGTCAGGTATCAGTAGCAAGTAAAGGCAAAAAGACTGATATCTGAGGAAGTCTAAGTTTTCCTTGGCTATGCTGAAACTCCATAACACCATCATTTTTTTTCTTTTCTTACAATCAGTAATCTTTCTGCCCAATCCCGCTCCAGCGTGATATAGTCAAAGATCTGGGAGACATGATACTTGTCGTAAAGTGTAGAGCAGCCCCATTCATTATGAAAGACACCAGAGAATTTTAGGGATAAAATGCCCAAGATTTATCAAGTTTTTTAAAGAGGAGTCATTATATAGGAGTGGTAATTGCCTGGTTCACAATTACCCAATCATATCATGAATTTCCAAAAACAAATTCCTGATGTTACCTTACAGGGAAAATATAGTAGCTAATAAACAGATGTAGAGTTGGCAGTCCAGAGATTTAACCTTCAGATTCTTTTATACATATCAATATGCAATCTAATATACTATGTGAAAAATAAGAACAGAAGGTTATTTCTGTTTCCTTAGTTGTGTTAAAGAGAAAACCCTAGGCCCAAAATGGCATCTCTTGTGGTAAAGCCCATTATGCCAAACCTAGACTTAATGCCCGACCTGGTTGCTATTTTAACCTCTCCCAGAAATATAATCTTGAAAAACCAGCCTGGAATTTTCTGGTCACTACCAGTGAGGTAATAATTGGTAGTCACTAATAATGAGTAGTCACTCACTTTGGCCCTCCCCATCTCCGAGGGAAAGAAGAGACATCTGCACAAAGAAAACCTTTGCAGTTCCCTTGACCCCCAAAGAAAGATAACCTGGTCTAAAAATAATCCTTTGTCTTCTTTCGTTAATAGTTTCCTCACCCCACCCTTCTTCCTATAAAAACATTCCACTTGGTACACACCCTGTGTTCATTCTACCAGTTGCTAGATGGGATGTTGCCTGATTCATGAATCACTTAAGAAAGCCAATTAGATCTTTGAACATACTCAGTTGAATTTTGTTCCTTAAAAACTGCAAATAACAAGTACATGGTGTACTTCAAAGAGGAGTTGCTTTAGAATCAGGAAGATCTTTGAAATTCACTTTTCCATCTCTAATCAAGGACATTCTTGAAGACTACTTTTATTTCTTAACTGATTGTTGTATCTAGTCAATGAACAGGGCGCTTGAAAGGTCACTAAGTTCTTACAACAATTATTAAAGATAAATATATTCTCCTTATCTTAAAGATGATAAAAATAAAGCTCAACAAGCTTGTCAACGTGATTAGATCAAAAATTGGCCCAAAGGCCACACTTTCCCTTCTAACCAATGACAAACATTCAGGCTTTAGACTGTTTTGAAAGGGGCCCCCATCTAGGCAGTGATCCTGAACAAGTCACTTGATCTCTGTAAGATTTCTTCATCTACTAAATGAGAATAATTGTGCTTACTTTCTGGCATTTTTAAAGGACATGTGGTAACATTTATAAATAATTTGTCATATAAAGATACATAATAAACATTACTTGCTTCTATTTTCCTTCCTTTATAGTTTAACTATCTATACTCATGCTATCAATGTGATGCAATAAAGTGAGGAAATTGTTTTTCCATGTATAGTTGGTAGTAGAAGCATATATATTAACTTATAATAGCAAGAGAAAAATGGATAGAAATTTGATCACCTTAATTATTAGTAGCCCACTCCTACCAATAATTATTTCAGATTAATGCCTTAATATTTTTGTACTTCAGCTTCTTTATCAATAAAGTGGGGACTATTACTTAGCTCTTGTCTATCCTATTAGATTACTCAAATAAGAGATCAACAAATGCCTCGTATTTGAAAAGGCCTGCATTCTCTTTCATACATTAAAAATTTTGCCCAGTAATAAAATCATAAGAAAGGTAAATGTGTCAATTGTGTTCTGTATTATAGACTGAAAAAAATCATATAAAGTGATGTTTTTTAAATCAGTGATAATGTGAAAGGCAAAACTGATGTATAAGTGGTTAAAAGGAAAGATAAAGTAGGATGAAGCTTAGATTCAAACTTTTTAACAATCTGTGTTTATGATGTGGTAGACAATATATACATATACATATTTCTTGAGTTCATGTAATTTACACTCATAGAAAAATAAGATAAATGTAAATATGCTGTATCACAGAAAAAGCAATAAAGGCCAAAAGAGAATTGCAGACAAAGTGCTTTGGAAGCTTGCACTAAAAAGACAGCCTTTCTTCTTGGGAAATCGGGGTATCTTTATGGAGGAAGGAACATCTGAGTTGTTTTTGAAACGTGGCCTAGAAATTAAAGAGGAAAATGAATGATGCCAGAAGCAGGACACATAGTCAACGAAGGCAAAGAGGGTGAAACTATGGGACAGGTTCATGGGCCATTTTGGCTGGATACTCAGCAGGAAAGTTTGGTGGTGCCTTAAATCTGGCACCAATTTAAGGACATGGGAGTTTACTGAGTTTCTTACTTGTGGATTATGGAGAAGATTCTTCTGCTCCCTGAAGCCCTGTCACATATTCATCAGCAGGTCAACCTTTAGGGAAACCAGTAGAGCCCCATATCCCTTAGGCTGGTATATCTGAGTATACTCTCAGGGGTATCCAACATGTGGCCCACGGGTCACAGGCAGCTCAGGGTGGCTGTGAATGCAGCCCAACACAAAATTGTAAATTTACTTAAAATATTATGAGTTTTTTGTGATTATGTGTTGCAATGTATTTACTGTGTGGTCCAAGTTATCTCTTTTTCTTCCACTGTGGCCCAGACATACCAAAACTTTGGATACCCTTGCAGTTACTTCAGGTAGGTTTAAGATATTGTGCTTTTCTTTTTTTAATATATTTTTTATTTTATTGATTATGCCATTACATTTGTTCTATTCCCCCCCTTCATTCCCCTCCAGCCTGCACACCCCTCCCACACCATTTCCCCCCCTTTAGTTCATGAACACGTGTCTGAAGTTCTTTAGATTCTATATTTCTCCTACTATTCTTACCCTCCCCCTATCTATTTTCTATCTACTGTTTATACTACTTATTTTCTGTACCTTCTCTCCCCTTCTCCTTCTCCCACTCCCCTGTTGCTAACCCTCCATGTGATCTTCATTTCTATGGTTCACTCCTGATCTAGCTGTCCTCTTAATTTGCTTTTGTTTTAGGTGTGGTTCTTAATAACTGTGAGTTTGCTGTCCTTTCACTGTTCATCTTTTTTATCTTCTTTTTCTTAGGTAAGTCCCTTTGACATTTCATATAATAAGGGCTTGGTGATGATGAACTCCTTGAATTTGATCTTATCTGAGAAGCACTTTATCTGCCCTTCCATTCTAAATGAAAGCTTTGCTGGATAGAGCAATTTTGGTTGTAGGTCTTTGGATTTCATGACTTGGAATACCTCTTTCCAGAGCCTTCTTGCCTATAAGGTCTCTTTCGAGAAATCCACTGACAGTATGATGGGAACTCCTTTCTAGGTGACTGTCCCCTTAGCTCTTGATGCTTCTAGAATTCTCTCCTTCATTTTAATCTTGGCTAATGTAATGATGATGTGCCTTGGTGTGTTTCTTCTCGCGTCCAACTTCTTTGGGACTCTCTGAGCTTCCTGGATTTCCTGGAAGTCTATTGCCTTTGCCAGATTGGGGAAGTTCTCCTTTATTATTTGTTTAAATAAGGTTTCCACTCGTGACTGTTCCTCTTTCCCTTCTGGTACCCCTATAATTCAGATATTGGAGCATTTAAAAATGTCCTGGAGGCTCCTAAGCCTCACCTCATTTTTTTTGAATTCTTGTTTCTTCATATTTTTCTGTTTGGTCATTTTTATCTTCCTTCTGGTCTGCTCCCTTGATTTGAGTCCCAGTTTCCTTTCCATTACTATTAGTTTTCTGTGCATTTCCCTTCATTTCAATTAGTTTAGCCTTCATATATTCCTCTAATTTGTGGCTAAAATCAACCAGTTCTGTGAGCATCCTGGTCACCAGTGTTTTGAATTGTGCCTCTGATAGGTTGGCAATTTCTTGATCACTTAGATTTATTGGCTCTGGGGCTCTGAGTTCTTCTTGAGCCATGTTTTGATCTGTTTGCACCTGTTATGTTTGAGGAGAAGCACCTTAGGTGTTCACCAGGGTGGGGTCACCCAGGTTGCTGGTTTGTGATGCTGTATGTGGGGGCGGGGTCAGAGAGGGAGCAATGGCAGTCCTCTCCGCTCCCTCAGTCCTCCTCACTGCTCGCCCCTGCCTGTTTATCTGAGAGCAAATGTGGGAGCCTGCCACCCTGTGCCGGGGCCTGCTCAGTCTGTCTCAATGCTCGTCTCTTCACTGGTTTATCTGCGTGCAAATGCGCGACTGCAGACAGCCAGCTGCGCCACACCTTCCCTGGGTCCACCCATAGCTACCCCGCACCTGGGATCCACGCCCTCGGCTGCCTGTGCACAGCCGGGTCAGGGGATCTTTTTTGCCTGACCCGCTCCGCTGCTGGCTTCACCCCTCTCACCGGTTTAGCTGAGTGGTTTGTTGTTTTCGGACTCTATTGTTCAATTTTCTGTGGTTTGGTTGCGTTTATTATTGTTAAAACTTTACTGTTTTTAGATTTGGGTGTGCAAGGAAGCAAAGTGTTTCCACCTACGCCTCCATCTTGGCAGAAGTCCCCTGTGCTTTTCTTAATAGAACTTGGAAAAGCTCTTGTATTTAGTTTATATCTGGTCTTCTCCTAGAGGAGGAATTTAAGCTGAAGCTCCTGCCTTTAATCTCTGCCTTAAAGAAGATACCAGTAATACTTATCATCTCAGGTTCCTTATCTATTCCATTGTTATTCTTCTTCTATAAGTCAGGAAGTATAAAATTGCCAAAAGTCCTTTCCTTGGTATTCCAGGTCCTCCTGTTTATAACACCTCCTTGATATTATTTTTCCCTGATCTCTTTGCTCAACAGATTCTCCTGTAAAACTATTCTGTTCAATGGCCCTTGTATTTTTCCACCTCCGTGTCCTTCCCAAATCTCTACCCTCTTCCCTCCCTTCTCCTTTGATAGCCCCAGCTTCCCATTGCAATTGTGAGCTCATGATGGTGTCTATGTATGTAACTCTGTTAGAGCAAGTATTAGTGAGGAGAACAAGGCCCTTCACCAGACCCAGTTCTAGGAGACTGAACTAGGAGACCATAATAAAATCAACGCTGTGGATGATATCCAAAGGTAACATCTGAAATTTCACTTTTTTAGTTTTATCTCGGCTATTTCCTTCCACATTCCACCTCACGGAAGTTCAAATCACATCAAACTCAACTACGCCATGTAATTTCTTCCTATGTATACTTTTCTTTATACTATTAAGGCTCCTACACTGCAAACTCTAATAACCCACATAGAAAACATGCACTTTCAAATCATGTTGCATATCAATCATTTCTTATATAAATCACTCCTGGACTTACCTTCCAGGGTTTTTGTGTCTGTAAAGTGGTACAAATAATACCTATCACATGAGGTTGTAGTGAGGAATATGCAAGATAAAGTTATCACAGACAGTGCTTCTAACTCAAGGCAGTTTGTTTTTGCCTATTGTTCTGGAGTAAGTATCAGTAATACTACCTTTCATTCTCATAAGTGCCCTAGTTCAAATATTAATATATATGAAAAAACTATATAGTGTATCTAAGAACTTTGGGGCTTAATGGCATCTTCTGTGCTAGAGAAGTGCTGTGCACATAATTCTGTAATAACATTCAAACATTTATCACTGAAAACAAAGGTATTCTTGGTAGACTGTGAGACTTTAAGGTAGGCTTTTTTATCTTCAAGTGCTGGGACACAATAAATGAGCAAGAAATATACATTGCACAGATTAATGCCACACTATCATGGACTAGAGAAGAACTATCAAAGTCTAGTCCTAATTTTGGGTCTCAGGAAGCCTACTGAAAAAAAAGTATGAGATCCTGAGATTCATAGCACAGCACTATTAATCCCATTTCTGAAGATGATGAAACCAGAGTAATAGAAGTTTAAATGTCATGCCAATGTGTTCTTAGTTTATAAATTGTAGAGCTAGGGTTAGAACTAATTTATCCTGATTCCTAATCCAGTGTTCTACAGAATAGAGAAATGTTCTCTGTAGAAAGTTATAGAGTGATCGTAATTTGTAAAGGGGTTTGGGAAACCTCTATAAAGCAGTTCATGACTATATTCAATCTGGTTATTTGGTCATATTTGTCAGTCAGGAGTTAGACAAGACCATATGGTGAAGTACTTGTTGAAGACTCACATTTGCCTTTGACTTCAGTCAGCTGAATCTTTGCAAGGTTAAATAGGCTAGAGAAGTAACTATAACATGAACAAGTGAGGAAAACACAAACTAGGAGATGATTTCAAAGAAGCGGTTTAGCTTTTAGATTATGCTGATAGAATGACATTGATGAGGAAGAACTCATTTCACCATGACTTTCTTCCCTTTCGGTATTTTACAACCTTCATACTTACTAACTTGGGTAATAAATTATTATTATTTTTTACTTGAAAAGTAAAGATAGGCATTAGGAGAGCTGCTAAAATGATTTGTGATAGTAGTGGTCTCTAAACTCACAGTGGTGACATTAAAACCTTTCAAAATTGCATTATTTTTTCTTAAAATTAACCAATCATAAGCAAAAAAGTGAAAATATAAAGCTGTTTCAGAAGAAACCTTGACATATAACAATTTTGACATATAACGAACTTTGATATAACAATTTAATAATAAATCTATTCCAGAGAGAACAGAGATAGCAAGATATTGCTAAAGAGAGGATACAATGGAAAGAAATACATAGATAAATGTTAGTTAGATAAATAGATACATGCATATATACATACATACATACATACTTAAAGATTATCTAACCCAACAACTGTTTTACTTTGTAAATGAAGGAAATGAGGTCCACAAAAAAAAGGACTTCTTTATAGTAACACAGTGTAATTAAAACCCTGGGATTATAATATTACTATCCTTATTTTAAATCTAGTCTCTTACAATACACAATAATTAATACTGATCCAGCAAGCACTGAGAAAATATAGTTCATAACAATAATCCATTCTCTATTTTGTTTATTTTAGGCTTTAATTTTATTTTTAAAAGATCAAAGTAGTATACCATTAGTATATTTCTTAGCTATTTATCTTCATGTTACCATAACCCCAAATGAATGTACCAAGGAAAGAATTCAACTGGACATTTGATGTTGTGAAGGAACAATAATTGTCAAGTTCAGCATTATTTATATTAACCTTAATTGTTGTTTGTTCTCCTGATGATTGTAACATATAGTGTACAGAATGATCTATTGAATGTCTTTAAGTGTCATATTTTCCCTTTATAGCAATAAAAGCAAACATAGAAAAGGAGAAAAACTTGCTTGAGGAGCAAAAGAATGAGGATAGGATACAGGCTGTTGGATGGCATTATTTTTCTTAGTTCACCCAACTCCAAGTTACTGATCTAAACAAACTAGTCAAAAATGAATTGATTAGTTCAAACAATTGGTCTAAATAATGAATTGTAAGAAAAACAGATATTTAATTCCCCTTGTTTTACATATATTTGTTATATGTGACCTAAATGAGAAAAGTTTTACAATTTTTTTGTTTCTAATTTATAAATAGCTAAGTATTTGCCTTTCTTATTTGATGATGTTTGGGACAATTTTAAATGCCACCATTCACCTTAAATCAATTGTTTGAAGAAAGTTTGTTAGAAGTATATGTTTCTAATTCTTGTGCATGTATTTAAAAATATGAAATATATTATCATTTGTATATCATTTGTATATTAAGGCAAACATTAAAAATACTCTGTAATAAATTTGATTATTTTATTAATGATTTTTATTTTAACTTTTTAAATCAGTTTTAAATAACTGGCATGTACTTGACCTATTTCATCAGAGATGCTTTATCTACTGATCTAAATGATTTTATATTTAGATAAAACAAATGCTTAAGTTTTAGTTGCTGGTTGTCTCAGAACATTGAATTACTTTTTTTTTTTACTCTACATTGTGAAATAAGTGAGAAACAATTTTTAAAAGCTTATCTCTAATTTAATAGCATGTTAATTACAGTCCATATTTATGCTTGAGCATATTAATGCTAAATTCTATTTTACTATTCTCTTGATTCAAAGAATAATTCTTTGTAAAAGTAACACTGTCTGTCTACATAAAGAAAAATCTTTTAAAAACATAAGTTGTGTCATATCACCCTTTTTCATAATACTCACATTTTACTGAAAATAAATCCCTACTCCTCACCACAGTTAACTCAGCCTTTCAGGGTCTGCCTGCCTCCCCAGCCATACCTGCTGCTCAGCTCCTCACTAGTTTTCTTTATCCTCAACTAGAGTAAACTCCCCATGTCTCCACAGTCTGATTACAACCATCTTCTCGCTAGAAATCTCTTCTCAGTCTCACTCTACCTTTCTTTCTGGTCTTTGTAGGCAGCCTCCTCAGAGGTCACTCCACCTATTACTATGTCTCACTGCCCCTTAAAGATTATTTCCTTTATTGCATTTATCACAATTTGTCAGTCTAAGTATATATAAGTATATGTGTACTGTAAACATTTATGAATATTTGAAGAAAAGTATTTTATTGTATTTAACATCATGTCATGTTAACATTATTCAATGTTATGTAATGAATGAATAAATTAGCCCATTAACATTTGTTCAAAACTTCCATTTCTGACCACCATTGTTCTCCAACTATGCAATGAACATAAGACCACCAAGAACAAAACTGTAGTTAAATAAAGTCAAGTTTATTTACCCATTGCCAAAAGGAATACTATACACCAAGATCTGATGGAAGGGTAGAGTTCAGTTGAAATTTAAATGAAGCAATATTTTAATAAAGGTCTAAAACACAAAGTAGATGCAGGGTCCTGTTACCTTGAAAACTATGCAGTTAGGACAAATATGAAACGTTGCCTCCAAATCCCTTTCCTTGAAGTTCTATATGAGTTGGAAATTAAGAATGCTTGTCTATATCAATGTGCTTTTGATGCTTTGGGCAGATCTCTCACCTTACCGATGTAATTTTTAGCAATCAATATTAGGTAGCCTACAGTTTTAAGAAATCAAGATTTTTTTTTCAGGGAGCGAGGCATCACACAATGAAGGGAGTTGCTCTGACACATTAAACTGTGGTTTGTCCTTGGAGAAGACATGATCCCTCTTGAGTTTGCAGCTGGATTTATGTGCCTTTTATGTATAGCAGGAAAGATGTTAAGTATCCAAGCTATGTTTTACTCCTTCATTTCCTATTCAGAAGCCAATTATCTTAGGTAAACAGTTAACCCTACTGCCTCCCTCAGAGCTCTCATGTCTTTTGTTTTGTGAGAGCTCTCCTTAAAGCACCTTTCACATCCTGGTTCCTGAGGCTATAGATCAAGGGGTTGAGCATGGGTGTGATCACAGTGTAGAACACTGCAATGATCTTACCCCCAGCCCTGGAGGACTTCGACTGGGGTCTCATATACATGAAGATGGCAGTTCCATAGAATAAGGCCACCACTGTCAGATGGGAGGCACAGGTGGACAGTGCCTTGTGCCTCCCAGAGGTTGACCGCATCCTGAGAACCGATAGAAGAATCTGGGTATAGGAAACAACAATGAGGAGAAAAGGAATGAAGACAATGATGATACTGAAGATAAAAACAACCATCTCAGTGAATGAGGTGTCAGTGCAAGCCAACCTCAGGACAGAGGGTACCTCACAAAAAAAGTGATTCAAGACATTGGGCCCACAGTAGGGCAAACTCAAAGTGAGGACATTGATAATCATGGAGCTCAGAAAGCTGCTGGACCAAGAAATGGCTGCCAGTTGGACACAGGTGTTTTGATCCATAATGATAGTATAATGAAGAGGATGACAAATGGCTACATATCTGTCATAAGCCATGACACCAAGGAGAACACACTCAATCATTCCAAAGGACAAGGAGAAGTACATTTGAGTAGCACACCTGGAGAAAGAGATGGTCTTCTTTTTTCCCACCATGTTGGACAGCATTTGTGGGACATTGGTGGATGTGTAGCAGATATCAAGAAAGGATAAATTAGTGAGAAAAAAGTACATGGGGGTTTGGAGATGAGGTTCTATCTGGATAATAGTGATAATGATAATATTTCCAGCTACTGTTAATAAGTAGAAAAACAAGAAGATAATAAAAAGAATGAGCTGCACCTTTGGCTGTGATGAGAGTCCCAAGAACACAAATTCAGTCACAGTGAAGTTTGTTTTTATCACACTCATTTTTCAGGTCACCTACTTTTTATGAAACTATCTACTCCCTTGAAGACACAATCATACTATATATTTCACAGTGTTGGAAACTGAAGGGACAAGTAAGAGCAAGAAGACTTGTTTTGAGATTATATCTTGAGTATCTAAGTCATACTACAAAAGGAAAGCTTTTCTTCTGCTTTTAGATAGAGTATTCTCTTGATGAGATTAAGAATTTTAAACTCATACTGATTAGAGTAGAGCAGATATTCTTGCCTTTTCTTTAAGTGGATGTTCCTTTGTCTGTTCATAATCTTTCCAAACCCTGTCCATCTTTCAAAGTCTTACTCAGGCCTTAGCATTCTGAAAAGATCTGATCACATACCAAGCAATGAAACAGCAGAATGCAGCATTCATGTAAAAAGCAGTGAAGGGCATTGCTTCAGGTGCTGCTCACTAACCTACATGTAAGTGTGGGAACAGCAGCCTGTGCATCCTCTGATCACCCTGATGCAACCTTTGAGTGCCCAGACACCCTGAGAGCCAAAAGAACAAAGACTGCGCACACCACCAACAGAACCAGTCTTGGAGCACACTAATCGCCAGTTCTCCCCTCATCACCACATCTGCACTTGGGGTGCTTGGATCATTTCACTCTGTGCAAAATGTGAGCATTTTGAGAATTATATTAAATAATGTGTACAAAGAATTAAGACAACATTTACAAGTTGAAAGCAATCTACCAATAAAAACCATCAATTATTAATAGACCTAATAACATAGAGTGATGCAACATTTATCTGGATTTCATGTTCCTAATAATAACCATTTCAAATAGCATTATACATTAATTAAGTTGTGTTATATAATATTAACATTATATATTAATAAAATTTAATTAATAAATTAAATCCAGACAAGTTAAAGTTGCTAGGTCTATTCACTGAGAGTTCCTTAGTCCCACCCCAGGCTTTTCTTTTTTTTTTTACTCTTAGTTTATGCACAGAGTTAATATGTTTGGAAACTGACTTCTAGTCTGGAGCAGATTAAAATCAGTGATTTAGGAAGATACGGGATAATAAAAAGTCCTACAGGGTGGCACATACAATAGCTAGTAGAAGCTGCCAATCACTCCTCCACTCATTCATTCATTCTTTTCTTTCTCTCTTTCTTTCTTTTTACATTTCCTTCCTTTCTTCCTCTCAGAAATATCTCTTTGATAATCTAGTATATAGTGGGTGCTGAGCATACATTAGTAAACACAGCAGACATTTCCAATTACTCCCGTAGAACTTACGCTCCAGTGGAAAATTGTGATGAAGAATAAATTGATACCTGAGGAGGTGAGGAATTTTATCAAGAATACATTTAAGAATCAAGTAGTTGCATGTCATGAAAAAGTTTACTTTATGCAAAACATCCTTTTTCAAATAATATTGGTTCAGATGTAATGTATTTTAGAAGGCTTTCTTATATTTTGATTTAAATGTCGGCTTTTCAAATCTAGTAACTCAGTTAACTGGAGAATTAAATTATGCAAAATATGAAGTCCAGGGATGAAGAAGGTTAGGCCTGGAAAAGAAGAGAGAAATTAATTCACAGTCTTGCTTTCATCAAATTAGAAGTGAACAGAAGACGTTGCACAGTTCCCCTCCAGGTCCTTCAAACAGTATTAAAAAGTTCTGTTGCAAATAATAAATGTTTTGGTGATTTTTTAGGAGCAATCGTAATGACAACAAATGACCCCCACCCACAGTGAGTTTCTTAGATGAACAATCAGATCACATGACCAGTGGTGAAATGCATGGGATCTATGATTGGAGGGCACCCATTGCATGCCTGGCTCCACCGCTCACCAGATGAGAGTGCTTGCACAATGCACACCACCAGTCTATGCCTAACTTTCCTCATCTGAAGAATAGGACAAGGGCAGCACCTTCACAGAGATGATGGACAAGGTAAATGAGATAACCCATGTAAGGCACTCAGAGTTACACATGCATAGTAAGGGCTCAATATATGTTAACTATGAGTATTATGATCCATGTGACTCTCACAAAAGGATTTTTATTAAGTGCAGAACAGGAATTACTGGCACTCCTCATGCCCACATATGGCAGAGAGGCTAAGTCTTTAAGGCAGCAAACAACTTGTCCAAAATCACAAGTAATTACTGAACATATAGGTAAGCACCTACAACACACATGTATATGTTAATAGTTATACCTATAACAATAAAAGCACACCAAAAATAATAGTCTTGCTTCTATAGGCATGCATGTGTATGTAGAATTTTGTTCACATAAAGAAACAAATATTTTGATTCAGCATATAAACACTGTCGATATTCAATGAAATGTGATAAGCCCTCAGTCCTTCTTAATGCACAGTTGCCTCGAAGAACATTTTTTAGCCCCTTAATAGCTGTAACTGCCGAAAACCATCTAGAACCCATTTACTGCCAGTTTTTCAGGACATAAAGCACTCTATTTCTGGCAGACCACACAGAGCTGCATTTCTGTGACAAAGACAAGAGGAATAAAGACACATAAATAAATATAATAACCCTAGTATAAAGTAGGATCACCAATTTAAATATGGCATTGCCAAAGCTCTGGATGTTTTATAATTATCTATAGATTCTATACTGGCACCTCAATCAAGCTAGCAATCACCTAGTTAACTGTACACCCTCCATTTCACCTCACAGACAAAGGCTACTACTGTTAGCAAATGCCTTTTCCTAAGTCATCTGCCTGGAAAACTCCTCTTCAACCTTTTAAATACTAGGCATGCAAGACACCCCCTTTGAAACTCCCCCTGATTTCATTCACTCTGACAGAGAGAGTTAACTAATCTTCTCTACTGAAGCATTTCTATTGTTTGAACATACTCTATTGCTTTATATTTCGTCTATCTCTTCCCTTGACTTTGGGTTTCTGGTGATCTTGTTCTGTCTGTGTTTCTCCTTTCTCTAGCACATAATACACATGAATCAATACTGATAAAATTCAAAGAAATCCTTCTGATTTCTACATTTCTTCAGCCTTGAACTCAAATTAAAAATAAATTCATCTCCATGGTAGCTATGACTTTAGTCAAAGTACATAGTGAGGTAAATTCACTTACTGCATTATAGTTTCTTTTTTACGAACAACATTGCCTAAGGTTCAAAAAAATCCGCCTAATTCAAGAAAAAGAAAGAAAAGAAAAAACTGTTGGTGTGACTTGATGTCAACAAGATACAATGTATGGTAACCTACACCTTAGTCAAGGTCAGGTTATTTTGGGTTATTCTGGCATTATATCGACAGAGCATATTAGGCAACATATGTCTAACATGGATGAATGGCTCGTCTTTCTGCTCTGCAAATTACAGGAAGAAATCTAAAATATAATTTACACCAACTAGAAAAGGCTGATATTTTTAATAAATTCAGAATGTTCAATAGAAAACTCTTTAATTTTTATAATTTAAACTACTTGCGTAACTTACTACATTTTTCCAATGCATAATTAAATTCTCTATTAAGTTAGTATTGACAGATACCGATAATATTGTTGGCCTTTGGTAATAACTCATTTTCCCCAGGATAATTTTGCAAGGTCCTATAGTGTAGGTTAAAAGCATGAACTCTGAACAAGGGTAACCTGAATACAAATTCTGATCCCACCATTTCTCTGCTGGATGACTTGGGAAAGTTTCTAAACTGCACAAAATCTCATATTTCTCCTATGCTAAGTGGTAACTGTATTAGTACTTAATTCATGGGGTTATCTTGATGACTGCATTAGAAAGTACATCTAGAAGTTCTAGCACAGTATCTAACACACAGTGTAGCTACCAATATTATATAAACTCCAGGTTTACTCAATGTATTTATGTTCTAAGAGTAGAAAAACTGTTAGTCATAGCCATATTGGAATTTCAAGACATATCATTACAAAGATATTTAGCGTCTACACAAACTCATACAATTCTTATATGTGTTAACTACTGTGAAAATTTGCTATGTTTTTTAATTGGTTATCACTTCATCAATTAACAAGATATATTGCTAAAAATCAACTTATGGACTAAGAAGTTCAAGGACTAAGAAAAATAAAAATAGCATCACAATTCTATTCCTTACCTAGTTAAGACAGAATATTAGGAAGGTCTGCCAACAAGTCCATAAATATTTTTCTGATAAATTCATCATTGAGTTATGGGAATTATGCTATAAAAGAGATGATCATTTCTTTAAATAAAAACACTGTATACAATGCTTACAAATTACACTTAGTATGAATTAGTTTTACAAATCCTCTTGAACAAGTAATTAAGATCTGGTTTTGAAAATCTTGGAGGATAAAGAGAGAAATATGAAAGCAAAGTCTCCTGGAAGGCCATGCTTTCAGAGAGAGGGCCAGCCCCCAACATCAGCCATAATGCTATGTTGGAAAAAAATACATTTAAAAAGTTAACAATGTTTAATATTTTCCCCCTAAAAAAACAAGGAGATATTAATTGCTACCTATTACAATTCTCCATTGTGTGACACCCATTTTTAGGTCCTTTAATGATAGTAAATTGTATCTTCACAATAACTCCAAAGTATATTTATATTCACATTAAAGATGAGAAAACTGATGGTCAGGCAGGCTATACAACTTTCTCAAAGTCAGAGTATTTAGCAGAGACACAATTTGTACTAGAGGCTGCCTAATTCCAAAAGATCCTTAAGTTAAATAACAGATGAGTTTATTTTACTACTATTATTTATGTCTTAATAGGCCATTGCAAACATAGGCATAGCAGGGGAAAAATACATACCCTAAGGACACAAGTGATGTGTAGAAATAATCTGCTTCATAACTGTCCTTACCATTTACTCACATAAACAGTTACTATAAAAAACAAAACAGACAATATATCCATGTCCAAAAAATATAATTATATGGACATAAAATAAATCTTCTGTTATGATAACTACAAATAAAATAACTACCCTAATCTGACTCAGTCCTTTTATAAGTAGACTAGAAATAAAGATAATAAATGCATGCACACTGAAATCCCTAAGTTATCTGAGTTTTCTCATTTTAGGACCTTAGGCTGAATTTTGGATTCTTGAGGGATAATGTCCCAGACCAGTAATTAAAATGTAATTATTTGTTCCGAGGGCTTCCTGGTTGAGACACTTGTTGGTTGTAGCTCCTCTCATCTCTCTACCCTGCATATGAACCTTTAGCATGGTTATGCTGCAGGCCTTCCAAGTGTCCACAGTCTTCTGTTCCTTTTATATTGCCTAATACTAGGAGTCATAAAAATAAGTGTATTCATCTCAAAAACAGCAAAACCTAAAATGCAAAGTTCAAAGACCAGTCATTTCCTTTATTTTTAGATATCATTTATTTATTTTTAGAATGGAAAAGGGAAGGAGAAAGAGAGGGAGAGAAACGTCCACGTGTGGTTGCCCCTCAAGTGCCCCCCACTGGGAACCTGGCCCACAACCCAGGCATGTGCCCTGACTGGGAATCGAATCAGCAACCTTTTGGTTTGCAATCTGGGGTTCAATTCACTGAGCCATACCAGCCAGGGCTGGAGAGTCATTTCTTAAAATCAACAATATTTTAGAGATGGTTATGATCCTAGTATACTCTCAATTATCCACATAGCAAATTTGAACCCTAGGTTCTCTTCTCTCTGGTCATAGCAAATTCTGGAACCACATACTACGGCATAACAACTAAATGCAAACTGTTTATAAGGAAACAGTAAGGCCAGGAAATTGCGAGCTCAAACATACCATTTTACTTTATTAGTTTCAGTTTGTTTATCTTTAAAATGAGCATAAAGATATCTAGATCACTGCATTTACTCCCTTGTTTTGGATGTAAAGAGGAAGAAAAGAAGGAGGAAAAGTAGGAAGAGAGAAAGAAAGCAAAAAGTTAACATTAATTAACCCTGACTGGTTAGCTTAGTTGGTTAAAGCACTGTGTAAGGCTGCAGGTTTGATCCTCAGTCAGAGCACAACAAGATGCATAAATATGTGGAAAAACAAGATGATGTTACTCTCTCAAATCAGTTAAAAAAAAGTTAACATTAACTAGTCCTTTCAATATACAAAGAGCCAAATTAGCTAAATAATGCCTCCATAATGATATTACTTAATCTTAAATGCACTATAGTTCATTGTTGTAGTTTGTTTGGTTTTAATATCAATGTCTATGCCTTATCCTAAATCAATTAATTCAGAAATGAAATATTGTGGAATATCAAGCAACCCAATATTATAAGTTTAAAATAGTTCAAGCACAACAAAATAATGTAAATAATTAAAAGTGGTTTGATCATGTTTTATTGTTTTAAGTAGAACTTATATTTAGTTGAAATATTGCATGTTTACCAACATATCTATCTATACACCAGTAATTTGAAAAATGCAGTAAGAGCGTTCTTCGAAAAGATACCATTCATCCCTGTGTCCTTATGGTCCATGTGACTTTCCAGAAGGCCTCTTTGACATCTTTGTTTCCCAGGCTGTAGATGGTAAGGTTCAGCAATGGGCTGACCACAGTGTAGAACAAGGCAGCCACTTTGTCTTTCTCCAGAGAGTGGGTGGAGCTTGGCCATGAATACATGGAGAGCAAAGGTCCATAGAAGAACATGACTGAGATGAGGTGAGAAGCACAGATGAAGAAGGCCTTGCACCTTCCAGGGGCTGAGCAGCTTCTCAGAATAGCCAGAAGGATGTTGAAACGGGAAATCAGGATGGCAAGAATGCCAGAGAGAATGGTGAAGCCCACCACATCTAGGAGGACTTTTTCACAGACCTGGGTTTCTGTACAAGACATTTTTACCAATGATGGTACATCACAGAAGAAGTGGTCAATGATATTTTTACCACAAAAACTAAGACAGAATGTGTTGGCAACATGAGCTATGGCATTCTTGAACCCTCCTACATAAGAGCCAGCAGAGATGCCAGTACACAGAGAGCTGTACATAGTACCTGAATGAAAGAATGGGCTATAGGTGGCCTTGTGGCGGTCATACACCATAGCTGTTAGGAAATAGAACTCCGTGTAGGCTACAACACAGGAAAAGAACAACTGGGCTCCACATACAGCCAAGGGAATGCGTTTATCTTCTGAGATACAATTGGCCAGGATATTGGGAATATACACAGAGGTGTAACAAAAGTCTAAAAAAGATGAATTGCTGATGAAAAAGTACACAGGTGTATGCAGGCAGGAGTCAATATGAATTCAAATAACCAGGGTCATGTTCCCTGACAAGGTTATCAAATAGAGTGTCAGAAATATTACAAATAAAATCACCTGCCACCTGGGGTTTGCTGAGAAGCCTACCACAATGAACTCAGGCAGGATGGTATAATTTCCTACTTCCATGTCCACAGAGAAGAAATCCTTATAATGATTCTGGAGAAAAATTATTTAGTGATTTTTCTATTGAAAGAAATAAACAAAGGGATCACTTAAGTCAACAATTACTGTGAGTCTTACAGACTTTTATCCATGACTGTCCAATATACCAGAAGTTCAGTCTGTGACTTTGGAGGAACACAGGAACCGGTGTTACAATATGATTATAAAATGAAGCCTTTCACTTATTAATTGTTTAATGCAAGGCAAGTCCCTCAGTCTCACCAGACAAGAAAAATGAAGCCACTGTCAGATTTCTGACTAGGTAAAAAAGATGAATGATAATACCCAGCCCAATGCTAGGTACATAAAGAGCACACAAAAAAAATTTCAGTACCCTTTGTATGTTATGGTTATACAAATACCAATGTACATACTAATTCTGCTACAATTAATACAAATAGAAATATATATATATGTATAAATGTGTGTGTATATATATATATATATATATATATCACTGTGTGCCAGTTAGTATTCTAAGCTTTAATTTCAACTTATTAAATCTTTTCCATGATTTTATAAGTTAAATATTATGATGATCCTCATAGAGTTCAAGAGACAATTTCAAGCGGTGGCTTGTATAGCTCAGTGGACCAAGGGCAGGCTACAAACCAAAAGGTCACAGGTTCAATTCCCAGTCAGTTGCACATGCCTGGGTTGCAGGACAGGTTCCCAGTAGGGGGCATGTAAGATGCAACCACACATTGATATTTCTCTCCCTCTTTTTCTCCTTCTCTTCCCCTTTCTCTAAACATGAATAAAAGAAATCTTTTAAAAAAGAGACAATTTCAAGGTCACAGAGCTGGTCAATAACAGAGCTGGTGGTTGAACCCAGAATTGTCTTTATTAAGAGTAGATGTTTTCAACTGTTAAGCCATGTTTGTCTTTTACAGGTGAATTGTTTCTCTCTTGTTCTGCTACTAAGGCAATGCCATAATCCTCCAACAACTTGAATTTCTTTACTTATTAAAAAAGAGTTTTTAAATCTTTTTTAAAATTATTTTCCCCACCTTCTCTTGTTGATGTTAGATTTACATACATAGTTAAGGAAGTTTTTGATATAACGGATGCTGATCATTAGAAAGAAAAACTCCAACTGTCGGTATGAGAGGTTTACTGAGAAACCATAAATCCTTTAATGTTCACATCTTGAAGCTCAAAGCTCTCAAAGAGAAACTAAAAGGAGGCATTAAGTTAAAAATACAGAATTATTGCAAAGGGTAGGAGCTCCTTCTTTCTTTCTGCTGCCTAGAATTCCACTGTGTATATGTACCACAATTTTTGGATCCATTCATTTACTGACAGGCACCTAGGTTGCTTCCAACTCTTGGCTATTGTAAATTGTGCTGCTATGAACATTGGGGTGCATAGGTTTTTTTGGATTGGTGTTTTAGAGTTCTTAGGATATAATCCCAGCAATTCCATTGCTGGGTCATAAGGCAGGTCCATTTTTAGTTTTTTTAGAAAATTCCATACTGTTTTCCATAATGGTTGTACCAGTATGCAATCTCACCAACAGTGAACTAGGGACCCCTTTTCCCCCACAACCTCTCTAACGTTTGTTGTTTGTTGCTCTGTTTATGACAGCCATTCTGACTGGTGTAAAGTGGTATCTCATTGTGGTTTTAATTTGCATCTCTCTGATAGCTAGTGATATTGAGCATCTTTTCATGTGTCTCTGGATATTCTGTATGTCCTCCTTGGAGAAGTGTCTGTTCAAGTCCTTTTCCCATTTTTTAATTGGGTTATTTGTCTTCTTAGAGTGGAGTCGTGTAAGTTCTTTTTTTTAAATTTTATTGATTATGCCATTACATTTATTCTATTCCCCCCTCCATTCCCCTCGAGCCTGCACACCCCTCCCACACCATTCCCCCCTTTAGTTCATGAACACGTCTCGAGTTCTTTAGATCCTATATTTCCCATATTATTCTTACCCTCCACCCTATTTTCTATCTACTGTCTATGCTACTTATTTTCTGTACATTCTTCCCCCTTCTCCTTCTCCCACTCCCCTGTTGCTAACCCTCCATGTGATCTTCATTTCTATGGTTCACTCCTGATCTAGCTGTCCTCTTAATTTGCTTTTGTTTTAGGTGTGGTTGTTAATAACTGTGAGTTTGCTGTCCTTTCACTGTTCATCTTTTTTATCTTCTTTTTCTTAGGTAAGTCCCTTTGACATTTCATATAATAAGGGCTTGGTGATGATGAACTCCTGAATTTGACCTTATCTGAAAAGCACTTTATCTGTCCTTCCATTCTAAATGAAAGCTTTGCTGGATAGAGCAATCTTGGATGTAGGTCTTTGGATTTCATGACTTGGAATATTTCTTTCCAGCCCCTTCTTGCCTGTAAGGTCTCTTTTGAGAAATCCACTGACAGTCTGATGGGAACTCCTTTGTAGGTGACTGTCCCTTTATTTCTTCCTACTTCTAGAATTCTCTCCTTCATTTTAATCTTGGCTAATATAATGATGATATGCCTTCGTGTGTTCCTTCTTGGGTCCACCTTCTTTGGGAGTCTGAGCTTCCTGGATTTCCTGGAAGTCTATTTCCTTTGCCAGAATGGGGAAGTTCTCCTTTATTATTTGTTTAAATAAGGTTTCCACTCGTGACTGTTCCTCTTTCCCTTCTGGTACCCCTATAATTCAGATGTTGGAGCGTTTAAAGATGTCCTGGAGGTTCCTCAGCCTCTCCTCATTTTTTTGCATTCTTGTTTCTTCATATTTTTCTGTTTGGTCATTTTTATCTTCCTTCTGGTCTGCTCCCTTGATTTGAGTCCCAGTTTCCTTTCCATTACTACTGGTTTCCTGTGCATTACCATTCATTTCAATTAGTTTAGCCTTTATATGTTCCTCTAATTTGTGACTAAAATCAACCAGTTCTGTGAGCATCCTGATCACCAGTGTTTTGAACTGTGCATCTGAAAGTTTGGCTATTTCTTGATCACTTAGATTTATTGGCTCTGGGGCTCTGAGTTCTTCTTGAGCCATGTTTTGATCTGTCTGCCCCTGTTACGTATGAGGAGAGGCACCCTAGGTGTTCCCCAGGGCGGGGCCACCCAGGTCGCTGGATGTGACACATATGTGGGAGTGGGGTCAGAGAGGGAGCAATGGCAGTCCTCTCTGCTTAACCGGTCCGCCTTACCGCTCACCCCTACTTGCTTATCCAAGCGCAAATGTGTGACCCCGCTGCCCTGCACCAGCCGCTGGAGCCTGCAAGATCTGTCTCGATGCTCGCCTCTTCACTGGTTTATCTGAATGCAAATGCGCGACCGACTGCAGACAGCCAGCCGCACCTTTTCCCTGGGTTCCACCTGTGGCTAGCCCGCACCTGGGATCTGCACCCTCGGCTGTCTGTGCACCGCCCAGGGGGATCTTTTTTGCCCGACCAGCTCCGCTGCTGGCTTCGCCCCTCTCACCAGTTTAGCTGAGCATTTCATTGTTTTCAGACTCCGTATTTGATTTTCTGTGTGGTTTGGTTGCATTTATTGTTGTTAAAACTTTATTGTTTTTAGATTTGGTTGTGCGAGGACGCAAAGTATTCCCACCTATGCCTCCATCTTGGTGGAAGTCCCCTCATGTAAGTTCTTTGTATATTTTTGAGATTAAACCCTTGTCTGAGGTATCATTGGCAATTATGTTTTCCTATACAGTTGGTTGTCTTTTTATTTTAATACTGTTTTCTTTAGCCATGCAGAAGCTTTTTATTTTGATAAGATTCCATTTGTTTATTCTTTTCTTTAGGAGCTCCTACTGTTTGCAACAGCATGGATGGAACTGGAAAGCATTATGCTGAGTGAAATAAGCCAGGCGGTGAAAGACAAATACCATATGATCTTACCTTTAACAGGAAGCTAAACAACAAAACAAACAAGCAAGCAAAATAAAAACAATGACACTGAAATAGAGAACAAGGGGACAGAGGCCAGAGGGGAGAGGGGAAGGAATTTCAGGGGGAAAAGGGGAAGGATTTACAGGAACTAGTATAAAGGACACATGGATAACAACTAAGGAGGGGGTTGGGAATGGGAGGGAGGTGAGGGGCATGGGGGGTGGGCTGGGATGGGAGTAAAAGACAGAATACTGTAGTTGAAAAATAATTAAATTAAAAAATTTAGTTAACAAATGTTGCCTAGATTCTTCCCCCAAAAATACAGAATTAGGGCTGATGCTCCACTAGCCGGCTCCTTTTCTCTTAGCTGAAAAGGCAGTGGGAGAAAGCTAAACCAAAAGAGCATTGTGATTTAGTTCACTGTTTAAAACATTTACTTTGAGCTAAACCAGGTCAGTTTGTAACTACAATGCAAATGTAAGTTTTCTTTTTTTTTTTTTTTTACTGCTGTTCCATTGGAGTTGTACCAATTTTCTCCCTGTTGCTAACGCCTGCCCTGTCCAACCTCTACCTCCCCCACTCCCACAGTCAATCCCCAGCCTGTTGTCCATGCCTATGAGTCCTCTATTTATGTTCCTTGACTTGACCCTTCCCCTTCTTTTCTGTTATCACCCTCCCCTCCTGTCACTGTCGGTTTGTTCTTTATTTCCATGTCTCTAGTTCCATTTTGCTTGTTTATTGTGTTGATTAGGTTCTACTTATAGGTGAAATCCTGTGGTATTTATGATTCACTGCCTGGTTTATTTCACTTAGCACAAATTTTCTACCTCAAGGTATGCTGTCCCTGCTAGTTAGAAAGCAAGGAACCTTAATTTTTAAATATTAGGTATTTAAGTACCGAATATTTCTCTAAATATAAATCTCTCCTCTAAAGGTAAATAAATAATAATAAATATTTTTTTAATTTAGCCTTAAACAGGTATGCAGATTAAAAACAGAAATCTACTTAGTCTTCAGATAACTATGATACCCTTCTTTGATAAAATAACAAAGCACTAGTATTTTAAGTTAATTTCAATGAGAATAATAAAATTCTGGAGAGTTGCAGCTAAGAGGAAGCACAAATTATCATAAATAAACTAGGTACAGTTACTATAATAACCACAGGAATACTTTCTATTGAGGTAACTGAACAGTAGGGATGGGTTCTGCATGAATTGCACTAGGTCATACAGCTAACGCAGTGCAGAAACAGACAAATTTCCAATGCAGGCCTTCTCAGCTCCAAAATACATTATATGTTCATCACCAGAGCTACAACCATGAACAAAGTAGAAAGAGCCCTTGTCCTTATGTGGCTTAGAGTTCAGATTGTCACAACTACAGAGCAAAGCAATTGCCTAGTGTGATTGTGAGAGGTTACATGCCTTCTTGCCCAAGACCATGAGGAAAGTTAACGACAGGCTCAGCATCATCAGAACTCCTCAAAACACATTTAGTGTGTCTCAGGTGCCATAGCACTTAGCTGTCTGTCCCTTTTTTCACCTGAATGTCTTGATGTACGTCTTCGAGAGCAGGAGTTCTAAATTAAGGTCCATTATTCAATAGGAAAAACACAAAGGATTTTAAGGAGTCAAAGATCCCCCCTGAAAATGTACACAAGAAATCTTGTCTGTGATGTTTTTTTTCTCCCAAGAGAGTCTATCACTCTTTTGCCTAATTTCACGTGTGCTTTCATTGCACTTTCCTTATTTTTATCTTAATTCTTAGCATTTTATCTTTTACTTTTATTGTTGTTCAGTTACAATTGTCTCCATTTCCCCCCTTTACTCTCCACATTCTACTCACTCCCTCCTCGCACATTCAACCCACCCCTAACCCATTGTCTTTGTCTGAGTCCTTCATACATGTTTCTTGACGACCCTTCCACTTCTTTCCCCAGTTATCCTCCTCCCCTCTGCTTACTCTCAGTTTGTTCTTTATTTCAGTGTCTCTGGTTCTATTTTGATCTTTTTTTTTTTTTTTGCTTTGTTGATTAGGTTCCACTTATAGGTGAGATCATATGGTATTTGTCTTTTACCACCTGGTTTATTTCACTTGGCATAATGCTTTCAAGTTCCATCCATGCTGTCATGAAGAGTAGGAGGTCCTTCTTTCCTTCTGCTGCATAGCATTCCATTCTGTAAATGTAGCAGTTTTTTGATCTACTCATTAACTGATGGGCACTTAGGTTGCTCCCAACACTTGACTATTATAAATTCTGCTGCTATGAACATGGGGTGCATGGGTTCTTTCAAACTGGTGTCTTATGCAACTCTTAAATTTATCTTTTCATCAATTTAGAACCTCTCCCCAAGCTAGTGTAAAGTTTTCTCTGTCATATACTTCTCTATTATGTGTGTGCATGTGTATGTATATATACACATATAAAAGAAAATACATAAACATATCTGCATAGCTGTATGCATTCAGAAGATTATGTAAATCAAATATCTTTCAGAAGAAAAGTCCAATTCTTTTTTAAATTGGGGTGGACAAAAGAACAAAGCAGAAAAAAGGAGAGCAAGTGTCCTCATTTCCGCAAACACTCAGAATGATTTCCTTCCCCTTATTGGCTTCACCAGAAAGTCCCAGGAAGCAGTGGCTCTCTTTTCAAAAATTATCTTCACTCTATTACAAATTTCTAAAATTCACAAGAACATTTATCCTTGTTCTACAGTAGAAGGGCCTTTGGGGATATCCATGAGTCAATCATAAAATGTTTAATATTCTTTTTCAGTGTTATAGCTATTTGAGTTTTCTTTTCTTCATTTATCTTCTTTGTGCCTTCCTTCCTTCCTTTTTTCTTCTCTTTTGTCTTATGTGCAGATATCCCTGCAAGGAGTAGTTGTACTGTTATCAGAAGAACCCAGTTCTTGCCAGGGGTGTGCCTCTAACTCCATGACCTTGAGTAGACCAATTCTCCACTCCACTTATTTGTTCCTTCACCTGATAAGGAAAAGGTTTGGCTCAGATGATCTCTAAGGTGGTTTTTACTTCTAACATTTCTGTAACACACAATGATGTCTGAGTTTGAAGCCTGAGGAATCGGCAGTTAACAGTTCAGGGAAACCAGTACAGCAAAATGCTGATGAATTATGCTTGTTGTGTGAGACTGAGGCTGCAGGGCCCAACACTGTTCCCGATCCCTTTCTAACAAGATGCCTTGGGTATCATTATGATTGAGTGGGTACTCAGATCCCAGCAGTTGCTAAACTTGAAATAAATTATTTGCCTCATTTCTAAACAAGTTTCAGAGGAACTATATAATCAAGGCAATTTTAATAAGAAAATTTCCTGGGTTATAATTGCTGTTCAGCTCTGAAAGTGAGTCCCTGAGGTCTATTGTAGGTCAGACAGCAAAGAAGGCTAACCCTGGGGATGGACAATGCCTTTAATTGATTTCAGGCAGGAGGACCACTTTCCAGAACTATTGGGTCAGTGGTTGCTATCCTGTCTTCCTGGGTTTGATCCCTTTCCCTATAAAACAAAGCAAACTAAAATTTATTCCAATTCAGCAAAAACTGGCAAACCCAAGAGATTAAACTAATTTGTAAATTTTGAAATACGTAGAAAAGGATATAACCCAAGCCTTTGTTATGTTGAAAAGCATGAGTCTTGCAGAAAGACACTTCTAGTTTTGAACACTAGGTCTTGGTCTTGAGAAAATTACTTAAAATTTCTGTGTTTCAGTACCTTCAACTGTAATAGCCCAATAAATAATAATACCTGCCATGAAGAATTAAGTTAGATAATGCATATAATGTGCCTGGAACATAGGAAAAGCTCATTAAATACTGTTGTTATTGTTCGGTCATCACTCTTACCTTCACCCAGGCTGTCATTGCATGAGCTCCTTCCAGGTCCCCTCAACTCCCGTCGCACTTCATTCCTGACCACCTACACAAGGTACCCATCCAGCTGGGTAGCCCTACATGGTAATGTGTACATTTTACCCATTTCTGAGTGTACAATTCAGGGGCATTAAATACATTAACGTTGTCATGCAACCATGACCACAATCTATCCCCACAATTATTTTTTTCTCACCCCAACTGAACTCAGTACCCATCAAATACAAACTCTGCATTATCTCCTCCCCCAGCCCCTGGTAACTATGATCCTACTTTCTGTCTCTATGAATGTGGCTACTTTATGTCATATAAGTAGAGTCATATAATATTTGTCCTTTTGTGTTTGGCTTATTTCACTCAATGTCTTTAAGGTTCATCCATGTTGTAGCATGTATCAGAGTTTCATTCCTTTTTAAGACTGAACAATATTCTGTCATATGGCTGTTTTTCCATTTATCTGCCAATAGACATCTAGGTTGTTTTCACCTTTTGGCCATAGTAATAATGCTGCTATGAATGTCAGTCTGCTTTTTAAAGACAAAGCAAAGATTTTCTGCTGAGATAAGGATGTAGACAGTTATATAAATTATCGGCCAGTTTATAATCAACAGATGTTCCTCAGCATCTACTCTGTAGCAGGCATTCTACTAGGAGAACAGTAATGAACCAGAAGAGATTTTTACTCAGTGTGTAAAGTCTAGGTGTGCCAGGAAACATGCGGATGAAGATGGGGCCACTGGCCGCCCTAGCCCAGCGGGCTGTGACCATCAGAAACCCTTCACACACTCTTCAGAATGCAGCCTACAGAGCAGGTCTGATGGCACAGCCCTGGTTCCCACAGAGACTGACCGCAACGTCCACTGCTCTGCTCTCTGCTTCACCACACCATGCTGGCTTGGCCTAATTCAGGCACCTGAACAGCTACTTCTACAGCCATGTTGTGGACAAAGGGTCACGGTGCTGCAGGACACATACATGCTTCAGGTGTCCATGGAGGTGTAGCCGAGCAAGAGCTGGTGACCAGGCCTGGAGAAGTCTCCTAGTGCATGTGGCTCCATGTGGCCTCTTGAACCTGTCTTTCTCTTTGTCAGATATGTCCATGCCCTTCAGATAATTATCATTTCACTGATGTCTACGCAGCAGCATGGCTAACTACTCATGAGCATTTAGCAAATTAGAGATTCACCTGATTTTTGAAATACGTAATCTGTAAGCATTAGATAGGAGCTGAATTCTATTCTCATTAAAACAAGACACCTCAACATTACATTTATCAAAAAGAGAAAGCAAAGAATATTTTTAATATCATTTCTTTACATCTAATTCAGCTCTTTTCAACATATATGTGCTATAATAATTTTCAAACTATTATTAAAAATTATTCATCAGGAATTGTTCATAGTAATTTCAACTGAAAACCTGAAGGTAGGGCTGTGGGGCTCATCAAAGCAAACTCCAATTTTTCCATTCAAGGACTTGGAAAGAAAATAGTTGTAATATTTGTACACATTTAAAACATCTCCCCTATCATTTTCTACTTTATTTTTAATTATCATGATGTGATATTTAAACATAATAAAATGTCTAAACAAGCTGCACTATATAATCCAATTCTTTCTCCATTTCTTGGGCATGCTGTACAATAATGGTTTTTCTTTATTTTAGTGACATGAATTATGTTAAGCACTGTGATGTTTAATTTTATGAATGAACTTGGCTTTGTCATAGGGATCAGATACATGTTCCAACATTATTCTGGATGTCCCTGTGAGGGCTTTGGGGGAAGAGATTAACATTTAAATCAGTGAGCTTTGAGTCGATTGCCCTCCATAACACAGGTGGGCCTCCCCCAATCAATCGAAGGTTTGAATACATAAAAGCTGATCTTCCCTGAGCAAGAGAAAATTCTGCAGCAAACTTCTTACAGACTTGAACTGCAGCATTGCCTTTTCCTGGGTCTGCGGGATGATGGTCTTTGGACTTGAACTATAACATTGACTCTTCCCAGAGTCTCCAGCCAGCCAGTTGCCCCTGCAGGTTTTGGACTCACCATCCTTCATAGTCTTTTAAGACACTCCCTTAAAGTAAATCTCATTTTATATGTACACACACATCCTATTGGTTTTGCTTCTCTGAGGACCCTGACAAATACAAATACAAATACCAATGACAATAGCAAACAACTGTGTAACTGCTATTGTTATCATTCCCACTTTATAAATGTGGTTACAAAAGCTCAGAGAGGTTGTGTATGTTACTTACTCAAGTTCACGCAGCTATTAAATAATACAGTCACAGTTTGAACCCATGCTTGAATCTAAGTCATGTGCTCTTACCCTGTATTCAATGTACTGCCTCTCTGGCACTACACAAGCATAAGGTTTCCCAAAAGGCAGTTTGAGACTTAGTAGCAGGAAATTAAAAGAGGTTAGCAGGAAAAGGCCAGCATTGTTTAAAGAAACAACAGAATAAAGTAGGAGCAACCAACCCTTTTCTATAAAGGGCCATCTACTAAAGATTTTAGGATTTGCTGGCATACTGACTCTGTGACAGCTACTCAACTCCGCTCTTGAACCCCCAGCGCAGCCACAGATAAGCCATAAAACAATGGCTGTGATTTACATGTTTGCCTCAATGACTGGGGTGAGGGGAGCTATAGGCACCTAACGAGTAGGGGCTGGGATGTGATGAAAGAGTCGGCAACACAAAGGACAGCGCCCACAGTCAAGGGGTCATGCTGTCCAAACTGTCTACTGGGCCACCTTTGAGAAATTCCAATGTAAAGGTGGTGCTTCCACCAGAATTTTACTTATGGATGCTGACATTTGAATTTCAAGTGATTTTCATAAGTCATGTAGTATTCTTCTTCTTTTTTGTCAGCCATTTAAAAATGTAAAAACCATTCTTAGCTTGCAAACTGCACAAACAGGTGTCATACTGGATTTCACCTACAGGACATAGTTTGCCAGTCCCTGAACTTTAGTAACCAACATGTACTGCAAGTAGTATAAGCATATTTTGTGGAACTAAGTCTATTTTGTGGAACTTTCCTTTCCAGTTATGCACTCATATGTCTCCACTGGTTATCTCTGTGTAAAATATATATTTGTACTATAGGAAATGCTTGAAACCTATGATTATTTTCTAAGTAAGAATTTAAGTTATGGTATTTCTCTGAACTGTGGCTAATTTAGTATGTTATTACTAATTAGATGTTCATAAGGAATTGTGGGTTGAGACTCTACAAAATGCAGGTTAGATGAAGACAAGACTATACAAAGAACTGAACTCACTTTGGCTGAATTCAAACAAGACCCGAATGTGAGGACTTTCACTGATGTTCTTCCAGACTAAGTTCAAGCCTTAGACAAAGGGTCTATGGATGGACACTTGGTCCTAATGGGATTGTCCTGCTGGAGTCCACAAAATGAGCCACCCATAGACTCAAAGGAATCTATGTTGTAGCTCCGAGCTATCTTCAGAATTGCACATCTCTCTCATTTTCTCCACCCTCTAATAAAGTCTCATCAGAAATTGTACCTCGGCCTCAACTATGCTGTAGGTGACTTAAAATGAAGTGCGTCTGTTGGCAGGTTTGGGAGGAGGTGATGGAATCTTCGAAGAGTAGCCACTGATGTGAAGCAGAAGAGAAGACTTGGAGCAATGGGAATAGGAACTTGTGGGTGGAACAGAGGCAGCCAGAGGCAGCAGGGAAGGTGGGAGAGCAACACCATGGATTGTTTCTCTCCCCTGGGGATGCTCTGAACTCCATGGAGAAAAGACACTTACAAACTCTGCATTTCATACATCAGTAAGGATGGGAACTTGAGTCTATCACAATTTGACATTAAAGGAAAGAGACTGCCATTGTTACCTATTAGCTAATGAAACCAATGGATACTTGGGTTATGTACACACACAATTACAAACACATCCCTAGAAACAAGGTGCCACCATCACCACCCAAACTTGCATTTTGAATTATTTCCTTAGGACAGTCCTCCAAGAGAAAAAGCCAGTAATCATGCATCTGTTATTAAAAGATGTTGACACCAGATTCCAACTCTCCCAGTCAACTCTTTTCTGCTCTCTTGCTCCTCTTCTTTCCATCTGAGCAGCTGCAGAGTGGGAAAGGAGGGGCAGCAATAATAGAGAATCAGATCTCCCCCTTTCACCTCTATAGATTCCAGAGACTAAGATGGGGAGAGAGGAGGTTTTAATCTGGAAAAGTGTGTGTAGTTGAACATTACAGTGGAACTTGACTTTTTAAAAATTTCATGGATGTACCCCAATTTATTTAACTAATAGCATAACAGTCTCAAAGTGGCTTCTTCTCTATTTCTTTAGTTATAGCACTTCTTTTCATCAAACTTCAGGTTGTTATCATTGATGGTTGCTCTGTACTTTAGTTGAAATTTTGATGTAGCCATGGAAGGAGAAGAGCACAGTCTTTACTTTCTGTGCCATCTTGATCTAGTCTGAACTGGACTTGACTTTTTAATAGTTGGAGATGAACATCATTTGTTTCTTATTTCCAAGTGAAGGAAAAACTATTACATCTCTTTGTGATAGTAGAAGTGGCCAGGAGTTTTGAGATGATACATTAGTGTTTTGAAAGGGCAATGATAGAAAATAATGAAGGCCTACTATAGCCTGTGAACTTAAGCACCTACAAGAAACTGATTACATGTCCTCAGTAAATTAGGTGTTGTTATAAGTAGTTTATAGGTGGGATTAAAAGACAACCCCAGCCCTGGCTGGTGTAGCTCAGTGGATTGAGTGCAGGCCTGCGAACCAGATAACCACGGTTCAATTCACAGTCAGGACACATGACTGGGTTGCAGGCCAGTTCCCAACAGAAGACGCAGATGAGGAAACCATACACTGATATTTCTATCCCTCTCTCCTTCTCTTCCCCTCTAAAAATAAATAAATAAAATCTTTTTTAAAAAAAGACAACCCCCAAAATCACAAAACACCAGTGATAGAGCTAGGACTAGAATTCAGTTGGCTGTCCACCATACCATGCTGCCTCCACTCTCCCTCCCATTATCACAACTAAGATCCTGCAAAAGAACCTGTGTTGGGGAATCTGGCACACTTAGGATAAAACACTTGTTCCAAACTGTCATCATTTTCAACAGATACTTTTTACTAGGAAGCAGCAAAATGCAATTATAATATACCAAGTGATTTCTTCTGCCATCCTCTAATTTAATCTTTGTGATACTCCTACACTATAGTGGATGCTATCATTACTTCCATTTATTTCATTATAAACTACACTGATAACACAAAAAGATTAATGAACAGGACTATATATTAGGTCTCCTATCCTGTCAGCTCTGTGGATACAGAATCATGTCCATTTTTTTCACTGTTGTCTGCTACACCAGGCTCATCTTTTGTGTGCCTGGCACACAAGACATTCAATAATTACTTATTAAACATATGAGTATATGAGGTCTTCCAACTCTAACGTTTACTTCTTTTTGTTATAAAATTGTGCTTTTCTACCATTTCCAGTACATACTCTGAAAGAAATTCTATCCCATCTAGGAAAGCAACTCTAAAATAATGTTTCTGAAGTTTAAATGAGTCTGCCATAAATACACTTGACAGCAAGATACATCCTGGGCTTCATAAAGTATAAGATTATGAAAGGCATTTTCCCCCAAGACTCAATGATTAGCCAGTCATCTGGTTAGGATAAACCAGTCTCTAAGGCCCCTAACAGTATAAAGCATGCTACAATTGTGTGAGTTCTCAGTGACCAATTGTCTGTTTTCAGAGATTGTGCATTACACAAATAAAATTAGTAGAAAATAGCTCAAAAACACCTTGTATGTAGAAAAGTGCTCAATAGTTTATAAAATTGTTTTCTCAGTCTAACCAGGAGACAGACTATGAGTTTCAAAGAAATTTCTTAATCAACTTTGCGAAGTTTATTTGGGGAAAAATAGGACCAAAGAATTCCTTAAATTCTGAGGACATTTCTATAACAATTTAGCCATGATATTAAAATGTCATCTAGGAAAGCTTATATATTTCCTCATGTATAACTCTCTCCTTTTCACATCTTCATTCCAACATTAAGAGATAAAGATAGATCAAGAAAGATAATGTAGAATTAGGTGGCATTCCTTGGTCTCTAAAAGGAGCTCAGGCCAGGGCTGCAATACACAGAATTGCATCTGTGTATTCCCTTGTGATGCTACAAATCTACTCACCTTCCTAGCAACAAGTAAAGCTGGTTATATGAAGAGCCTACATATAACCACCACATTAATCTGCACTGACTGGGTAATGAACTTCTTAACAGGGTTTAGTAGGCACTATCATATGCACAGCCAAGAGAGCATCTAAGAGAAAAAATGAATCTTAAGAAAATACAAGTCTTACCCATTCTGACACAAGCTCTTTCAGGTATAAAATGCTTTAAAATGAGCACAGGTCTCTTTATAACTGTAAACAGACACTGTGGACTACCTCATCTGTCAAAGCTGAACACAGTCTGTCTTCATTCCCCAAGATGTATATAGTTATTTGTGTTAAGGACACCCCAAAAATCAATGTTTACAGCCAAGGATTTCTTTCCATTGACGAGCTTAACATGAGATCCCCACTTCTTTACAGATTCTTATTGATGGGAGCAACATATGAGTGCAAAACCTAAAATATTGCATTTTAAAATTCCGATACTAAGGGATCAGCAGGAAGAGAAAACATATTAGCAGAATGATAGAAAATTAATGACACAAATAAAATAAAGCTTTTCTGAAAATAATTGGACTATGAGGAGTCAAAGAGAGGTGAAATTAAATGGGCTGTGGGTTCCAGCTACAATATTGGTATATTGCAGAGACAAATCACACTCAGGGCTTAATAAATCTACGCTAATTGACTAAATGAACAAACAACTGAATAGATGAATGGATAAAGGGGTGTCATCCAGCCTCCAAACACTTGCAAGTAGCCTTAGGAATCACACAATCAGTCTTTCCATTGAGATTTCTCCCCCAATTTCCATTCAGATAAGAATTTAAGCCTTACAAGTCATCCTCCTAAAGAGAGTCCTGTGGATGGCATCTTTGACCTCCTTGTTCCTCAAGCTGTAGATAAGTGGGTTCAACATGGGGATGACTGCTGTGTAAAACACGGACACCAGTTTATTGAGATCCAGGGAGAAACTGGCACTCGGTCGTACATAAATAAAGAACAGGGTACCAAACATGATGGAGACGGCTGTCAGGTGGGAAGAGCAGGTAGAAAAGGCTTTGCGCCTCCCATCAGCTGAGCGGATCCTCAGGATGGCAGTGAGGATGTAAATGTAGGAGACCATGATGGTCAGACCACTGAAGACACCCACAGCTCCAGCCATGACAAAAACCACCAACTTACCAAGCCCTGTGTCAGCACATACAAGGGAAAACAGGGGAAACACATCACAGAAGAAATGATTGATGACATTGGGGCCACAAAAAGGGAGGCGAAATGTGTTTGTTGTATGAGTCATGGTGTTCATGAAGCCAATGACATAGGGACCAGCCACTAGCTGGATACAGAGGCTCTGGGACATTGCAACTGAGTACAGTAATGGGTTGCAGATGGCTACATAGCGGTCATAGGCCATGGATGCCAAAAGAAGACACTCTGCTGTCACAAAGAACCCAAAGAACCACTGCTGCAAAGCACAGCCCAAGAAAGAGATGACTTTCCTCTGCAGAAAGAAGTCAGTGAGCATCTTGGGGCTCACAACAGAGGAAAAGCACATGTCCACAAAGGACAAGTGGCTGAGGAAAAAGTACATAGGTGTGTGAAGGCGGGAACTGATACGTATCAGAATAATCATCCCCAAGTTTCCTGTTAGGTTGGTAATGTAGAAACTCAGAAAGAGCAAGAAGAGAAAGACCTGCAGTTGAGGGTTGTAATTCAAACCTGTGAAAATGAACTCAGTGACTCTTGTGTAGGTTTCATTAGCCATTGAGTGGTTGTGATTTCCATTAGAAGAGCAGAGGAATCACAGCAAATTTGGTGAACATATCTTCAAAATTGGAACACAGAAAATATACTAGAAACTGAACTAACAAGGAATGATGGGAGTTAGTTACAAGCTGCAGCTGTGAATACAAAATGAAATAGAAACCACCACAAAAGATCAGACCCACAGCTATAATATTTATGACTCTGTAGAATCCATCAAAACATTGATTTAAAAAATGGAAACCTAGAAAAGAGGAGCAGCTTGCTCAAGATCCACTTAGCTGACTCACTGAGCATAGGTGGTTTCACAATAGACATCTGTTAACTCCCACCTTAGTGAACTTTACCTGAGTTCACCGTGTGGCCACACCCCTGATGAAATGATGCAGGAGAGCAGAAGTGGGGCAAGCTGGAGATGAAATGAGTGGTCGCTCATTTTTCAGACAACTTCCTTTGTCGTGATTATGACATAAGACTCAATGCATGTTATCCAACTGCTCTGGCATCCACCCCCTCTCACCCTAGGAAAGTTACTTTTCTTCCTCTGTGAATCAAGAATACTAATAGTAATACCAATCTTCTAAACTGTTGTGAGGATTAAATGAGATAATGCACCCACAGCATTTAGCAATGTTATTCAGCACCTACATAAGTGCACGATATGTTTGCCTTGCACACTCTTTTGAGAAAGCCTGCAAACTGAATATTTCATTTTATGTGAGAGAGAAACAGCTCAATCCAAATTTGCAATGCTAGTGAATGGCAGAGGTGGGCTTTGAAATACCTGTAAAATCATCTGTGCTTTTCCCTCTCTCACACAGGGAAATATTGATGTATTCACTATTCCTTTCATTTCAAAAAGAAAAAATTCATTCCAATATAAGTACTGTACATTTTCTGGTGCCAGTGACCATTAATGGGAAGCCCATAAGCTAATAAAAGGTATTGAGTTTAAGTATCACCTTTTTGGAAACAGTACAGGGAAGAAATTTGGAAAAGAGCCTAAATTCTCCCATCTCTGTATCATCTATAGATTCTCATGTCACCCACTATAAGGGTGACCTTGGTTAAGTCAGCTGAACTCTCTGAACTTTACTTAAATGCTTCCATTATTCAATGTAGCTAAAATGATTGTCTTTGATTCTGAGAATTCTTACCCACTTATAATAAGAGAATGAATGTATAAATGCTCAGTAAGCTACTTATACATTACTTTTTAAAAAAAGTTGTGAGTTCAAGAATATCAGAGTCCAAATTAGACTTACACTAGACACTTTTCCTTTGGTTTTTTAACTTGAAATTCATTATTTGACTTCAGCAAAGCCTCCTGTGAAGCCAAAAATACAGTTTACATTATATCCTTAGCTTTAGAGGAATTAAAGAGACAGACGAAATAGCCAGTCCAATGGTCTACCCTTCACGGTCACCTCTTGCTTAAACCTCTTAAAAGTCTACTAACTCCAACTGGATCAGTCACACACTGTATCTCAGTCTTCACCTTGACAATTACCTGAAGCTCCTCAACTCTTTTCTATCCATCTTAGTTTCTACACCTACCTGCCGGAGCCTCCTACCCCTCTATGAAAATTTTAATTTCTAAGTTTCTCTTTTCTTTTATTTACCTCTTAGAATACTACACAGAGTGGTGGACACAATTGACTCTCATGTTCACAACATTTGGATAATCTCAAGACCATCTGTGTTGGTCTTCCTTTAGCAAGGAAGTCATCCAGGTGGTTTAGACAGAGATGGAGTTAAAGTCAGGATTATTTGCCCTCTCACACTGCTGCTGAAATATACCTATCCAATTTTACATTTTGTTTGATCCAGCTGCAGAATTTACATTTATCTCTACATAAGTGATCTCTTTGTAGGTCTTGCTCAACATCCAACAAAGATGAGGATCATGCTGATTCTGGGTATGAACCAAGCATATAATTCATTTTAAGCTGAGAACTTAAAATAATTTACGTTCTCCTGAACTTGTTAAAAATCAAGTAGAATGAAGAACAGAAGATGATTTAGAAGATATCAGCTTACATTCTAACAGGCTCTCTCCTTCTTTCAAGATGACAAGAACTAAAATAGAAATGAGTCAAGTTCATCAGGTTTCTCTTCCCTTAAGATGGCTACCTTCACATGCAGAATGGGGCAGGAATTTCAATAGTCATTTGATTTTATTCTTTATCTTCTTCCAAAAAGAAAATGTGGATGACTCCACTGTAAATTATATTTTGTCTTCATCCGTTAGGTGCAAGTTTCCTGAAAAGTTGCATCATTTTTTTTTGCTATTGTTATTGAGAAAGCTCTGTCTCCAAAAGAATACCATATCTTGGGAATGAGGCCACTAAGGGCAAGTGCAATTAAGGTTTTGCTTCATATCCTAAGTAAGTTCAATGACATCTGTTTTCTGATAATTTCAAGTTTTTTTTCATAACTGGATATAGACTCTCTCACCTCTAGTTCCAGGCTAAGCAAGAAAACTCTATGACATTCTTTGTAAATTGAAGTAACACAGAGAGGGTGGTACCCCTCTTTCTTCCGCATTACTGTCTTGGGATCAAGGGCTAAGAATTCATAAAATAGACTTCCCTCAGATATAACACTTACCACTTACTGCCAAATAAATAATTTTCCCAGGACTTTGTTCAAAATATGTAAAGAGTTTAACTATTGTCAGAAGCCAGGACTGGGATTTTTTTTTCTTTCTTTTTTTTAAATTGTATTCTAATAAGGTAATAACTGGTCCTTAAAACTTAGCAGATTACATCTGAACAGTTAGCATATGGCATAAGAGAATACATTTCTTATTGCCAAGAAATAAAAACAAATAAAACAAAATGTGTTAGCGTTATGTTTTACTTCCAAGACAAGAAGCATCAACCTGACAAAACAGAGTCAGACCTGACTCTGGAAACTGGACTTTTGGTTCTAGCCTAGGTAAAAAAAAAAAAAAAACCACAGGTCCTTCAGCATGTGATACAACACCCTACTCTAGAAAGTTTTGTTTCTTCTCTTTTTTTTTTTTTAATTTTGTAGCATGACACTATATTCTTTTATTTAATTGGGGTAACATTAGTTAGTAAGATCATATAGGTTTTAAGCATACAATTCTATGACACATCATCTGTATATTGCATTGTGTGTCTACCACCCAAAGTCAAATCTTCTGTCGCCATATATTTTATCTTTTTTACCCTTCACTACTCCCCCACCCACTCCCTCTGGTAACCACCAGACTGTTGTAAGTTTGTGTTTGTTTGTTTTTCTTCTTTATCTATTTATTGCTTTCAGTTTTATATCCCACATGTAAAATCTTACTGAAATCATATGGTTCTTGACTTTTTCTGACTTGTTTCACTCAGCATGATATTCTCAAGATCCATCTATGCTGTCACAAACAGCAGTAGTTCATCTTTTCTTGTAGCTGAGTAGTATTCCGTTGTCCATATGCACCATACCTTCTTCACCCAATCGCCTATTAAAGGACACTCTGACTGTTTCCATATCTTGGCCACTAAAGCTGAGCAGTGAACCCACATGTACATATATGGGCATGCAATTTTTGACAAAGGAGCTGAAAACATACAATGGAGAAGAGACGACCTCTTTAATGGTGTTGAGAAAATTGAAAAGCCACGTGCAAAAGAATGAAACTGCACCACTGTTTGTCATAAATCAAAGACCTAAATAGAAGACCTGAAACAATAAATTACATAGAAGAAAATGTAGGTACTAAATTTATGAGCCTTGGTCTTAGAGAGGATTTTATTAAATTTTACTCCCAAGGCAAGGGGAGTAAAGGCAAAAATAAATGAATAGAACTTTATCAAAATCGAAAGCTTCTGCACAGCAAAAGAAACCACCAGAGATACAAAAAGGCAAACAACTGAATTGAAGAAGATATTAGCAAAGAAGTGGCTAATATTTAAAATATATAAAGAATGCACACAATCCAACACACATAAAAACAAACAATCCAATTAAAAAATTGATAAAAGCCCTGGCTTATGTAGCTTATGTGGTGGATTGAGTGCAGGCCTGTGAACCAAAGGGTTGCAGGTTTCATTCCCAGTCAGGGCAATATGCCTGGGTTGCAGCTCAAGTACCCTGTGGGGGCCACATGAGAGACAACCACACATTGATATTTCTCTCCCTCTCTTTCTCCCTCCCTTCCCCTCTCTCTAAAAATTAAATAAATAAATGCCTTTCAAAGATTTTGACAGAGGACCTGAACAGACTCTTTTCCCAAAAAGACATACAAACAGCCAACAAAAATATGAAAAGATGCTCAACTTCACTAGCTATTAGAGAAATGCTCATCAAAACTGCCATGACCTACCATGTCACACATGTCAGAATGGCCATTATCAATGAGAAGTATAAATAATCCAGTTGGAGAGGTTTGAAGAAACCTCGCATTCACTGCTGGTATGAAAGTGAATTGATAACAACCACTATTGAAAAGAGTATGGAAGCTCCTTTTAACCAAAAAAAACCTCTCTATTGGGTTTCTACCTGAAAATTTTGCAAATGTATTCACAAAGATATACGCTGTATTCCCTAAACCATTTTTTCTATGAGAGGTTAAGTTTCAATAACTTTCTGTTGACTCTGAATATAAAAGGACTTTTTATTGATATAAAATGTAAACATAACAGTATAGTAGTTTCAGGTACACAACATAATAATTTGATATTTGTATATAGTGCAAAATGATCACCACAATAAGTCTAGTTAACATCTGTCCTTTTATATTACTATGAATATTTTTCTTGCTATGAGGACTTTTAAGATCTACTCGGCTACTTTATTTTTTTATCATTGTTCAAGTACAGTTGTCTCCATTTTCTCCCCAACATGCCCCCCTACCCCACCCATCCCCATCTCCCACCCTCAAACCTAACCACTTTGGCTTTGTCCATGGGTCCATTATACATGTTTTTTGATGGCCCTTCCCTTCTTTCCCCCTATTATCCCTCTCCCCCACCCTCTCTGGTTACTGTCAGTTTGTTCTTCATTTCAATGTCTCTCATCGTATTTTGCTTACTTGTTTGTTTCATTGATTAGGTTCCACTTATAGGTGAGATCATATGGTATTTGTCTCACCACCTGGCTTATTTCACTGAGCATAATGGCTCTTCAGTTCCATCCATGCTGTCATGAAGAGTAGGAGCTCCTTCTTTCTTTCTGCTTCACAGTATTCCATTGTGTAAATGTACCACAGTTTTTTGATCTACTTGTTCACTGATGGACATTCAAGTTGCTTCCAGTACTTCCCTATTGTAAATTACACTGCTATGAACATCAGGGTGCATAGGTTCTTTTGAATTGGTGTTTCAGAATGTTTTTTTAAAGAATTTTTAAAAAATATTCATTACTGCACATAGTTGTAATTTTTTGTACATTTTTTAAATATATTTTATTGATTATGCCATTACAGTTGTCCCATTTCCCCCCTTTCATTCCCTTCCACCCTGCACACCCCTCCACCACCATTCCCCCCCTCTAGTTTATGACATGTGTCACAAGTTCTTTAGATTCTATATTTCCCCTACTATTCTTACCCTCCCCACTATCTATTTTCTATCTACTGTCTATGCTACTTATTCTCTGTATCTTCTCCCCCCTTCTCCTCCTCCCACTCCCCTGTTGCTAACCCTTCATGTGATCTCCATTTCTATGGTTCCACTCCTGATCTAGCTGTCCTCTTAATTTGCTTTTGTTTTAGGTGTGGTTGTTAATAACTGTGAGTTTGCTGTCCTTTCACTGTTCGTCTTTTTTATCTTCTTTTTTTTAGGTAAGCCCCTTTAACATTTCGTATAATAAGGGCTTGGTGATGATGAACTCCTTAAATTTGACCTTATCTGAGAAGCACTTTATCTGCCCTTCCATTCTAAATGAAAGCTTTGCTGGATAGATCAATCTTGGATGTAGGTCTTTGGATTTCATGACTTGGAATATTTCTTTCCAGCCCCTTCTTGCCTGTAAGGTCTCTTTTGAGAAATCTGCTGACAGTCTCATGGGAATTCTTTGTAGGTGACTATCCCCTTATCTCTTGCTGCTTCTAGGATTCTCTCCTTCATTTTAATCTTGGCTAATATAATTATGATGTGCCTTAGTGTGTTCCTTCTTGGGTCCAACTTCTTTGGGAACCTCTGAGCTTCCTGGACTTCCCAGAAGTCTATTTCCTTTGCCAGATTGGGGAAGTTCTCCTTCATTATTTTTTCAAGTACATTTTCCACTTGTTGCTGTTCATCTTCCCTTCTCATTCCTCTATAATTCAGATGTTGGAACATTTAAAGATGTCCTGGAGGTTCTTCAGCCTCTCCTCATTTTCTTGAATTCTTGTTTCTTCATTCTTTTCTGTTTGGTTGGGTTTTTTTTTTTTTTCTTCCTTCTGGTCCACTCCATTAATTTGAGTCCCAGTTTCCTTCCCATCACTGTTAGTTCCCTGTGCATTTCCCTGTGTTTCACTTAGTTTAGCCTTCATTTGTTCATCTAATTTGTGACTAAAATCAACCAGTTCTGGTGAGCATCTAATCACCAGTGTTTTGAACTGTGCATCTGATGGATTGGCTAACTCTTGGTCCCTTAGAACTATTGGCTCTGGGGCTTTGATTTATTCTTCTGTTTGAGCCATAATGTTTTGTTCTTTTTGCACCTATTACATATGAGGAACAGAGCCTTAGGTGTTCACCAGGGCAGGACAACCCAGTTGCTGGGTTGTGACGCTGTATGTGGGGGTGGGGTCAGAGAGGGGCAATGGTGCCTGTTCTGCTCTCTCTCGTATTTCGGTCCCCTCTGCCGCTTTCCACAAGAAAACTGTGCCCTTCTGGTGCTGGCTCTTGGGTGTGTGGGCTTGTGTACCCTCCAAGACCCCGTGGGTCTCTCCAATGAACTCTCTGTGAGCCTGGGAGCTTCTCCCGGCACCTCGACTCCCGAAAGTTTTTCTAATTGGTGGTTTTAGGCTTCAATTCCCATCACTGGGGCCCTGGTTTGGGTGGTCTGTCTCACTGCTTGCTCCTTTGCCTGGTTTATCTGAGTTTGAATGTGTGACCATGGTCAGTCAGCCAACTTGCACCCTCACCGAGTCTGCCCGTTGCCACCCCACACCTGGGATCTGCCAACCACCACCTGCACTCCTAGGTCGTCGGTCTGGCCATTTTTTCCTGTACGACCCCGCTCCACTAGCCACTGACTCCACACCTCTTACCAGTCTGGATGCATGGTTCATTGTTGTTGGATTTCTGTACAGTTCAATTTTCTGTTTTGGTTGCATTTTTCTTACTAAATCTTTGTTGTCTTTAAACTTGGTTATGCAAGGAGGCACAGTGTTTCCACCTACGCCTCCATCTTGGCCAGAAGTTGCTGTTTCAGGATCTTTAGGGTATGATCCCGGCAGTGGTATTGCTGGGTCAAAAGTTCCATTTCTAGTTTTCTGACCTACTTGAAAATATGTAATATAGTATTATTAACTATAATCATTTATTTCTCCCCTGAAAATCTTTCAGATGTTGTCCTTTTATTTATTTATTCCTTATTACTAATATTGTTAAGAGGACTAAGTATTGTTTTACTTTTTCCTTTTGGAGAGTAGCAGGTTTTGATTGCCTTCATACTTAAAGAATTATTTTATTAACTTTCTTCTATGTTTTGTGAGCTTCCTCTTACTTATTTTTGTCTTCAATACAGTGAATGTTTAAAATCTAAATATTTGACTTTCTGTTCCTCAGAAAAAGGTTATAGCTTTGATCCCCTTTTCCATTTTGATTTCTGTAATTTATCCCAGACATACACTTAATATCTGTTGTTGAACCGCTGCTTTATGTTTTTGATATTGTTGTTTCTTCTCATCTGTTTAATCGACTTTCCTCTGTCTCTGCATCTTGCAAGAGCTTTTCAAATTGGTTCTCTCACACATAAAACTGCTCTTCTAAGTGTAAATTCTTTATTTTAAACCTCTCTTGTGGCTTTTAGTTAAATTGTGGTTTCCTTAAAGTTCCTTAATACTTAATCATCATATTTAATGTTATCTCTTCTTCACTTATTGGTTTAATTAAAAATTAGTATTTGAATTCCTCCAATTTAGCTTAGCACACAATTATTTTTAATTTCTATATGTAAGCCTATTCTGCATTTTTTATAGGACATATATTTCTAAGATTTCTTTTTAAATTGCTTCCTGAAATAAGTAAGAAAGAAAAAGACAAATGCTGTATGATCTCACATATGTGTGGTTTCTAAAACTACATACCCAAACTTACAAACACAGAGAACATGTTGCTGGTTAACAGAAGAAGGGGTTAGATAAAAATGGCAAAAGTAGTCAAAAGGTACAAACTTTCAGTTATAAGATAAATAAGTCCTGGGGATGTTATGTACAGCATGGTTACTATAGTTAATAATACTATATATATATTATATAGTATTATATATTTGAAAGTTCCTAAGAGAGTGGATCTTAAAAATTCTCATCACAAGAAGAAAAATTACAACTCTGTGTGGTGGTGGATGCTCAGGAAATGTACTGAGGCAATCATTTGCAGCTAATGTTACAAAGCCCTTTTACTTATTATTGTTAGGACAATGGAGGGAGTTATAAGAATGTTCGATGGAGTGAAAGTATCTGAACTCTGTGTTTCAAGAACAGGTGTGCAATAATAATTCTGTTGCATATCATGGGAAAATTGTTCCTCCTCAATTCTACTTCAGTTTTCACTATTTAAAAGGTAAAGATGAAACTTTAAGCTTTTATGTGTCATGCGCTTTATTTTATTGAATTTATTGGGGTGACATTGGTTAATAAAAATCAAGCATACAACTCAATAAAATATCATCTGAATTCTGCATCATGCACTCATCACCCAAAGTCAAGTCCCTTTCCATTTCCATTTATCCTTCCTTTGCCCTCTTCCACCTTCTCCCAACCCACCTTACCTCTGGCTATCACCATACTGTTGCCTTTGTCTATGTGTGATATATATACATATTTTACTTTTATTTTTCATTTAATCCCTTCACCTTTTTTCTCCCAGCCCCTCCCCCTCTGCAGATGTTAGTGTATTCTTTGTACCTATGCTTCAGCTTCTATTTTGTTTTTTAGATTGTTTTGTTCATTAGATTCCACATATAAGGGAGACCATATAATATTTGTCTTTCTCTGACTGGCTTAGCATAATACTCTCCAGGCCGTCCACACTGTGAAAAGAGGTAATTCACTTTTATAGCCAAGTGGTGATGCAGGTACCAGCCTGCAGTGTCCATGTCATTATAGATGAAATGAGACATTCACACGGACTACCAAGTCCAGTGGAGGAAAAAGGACAGCATGGCTTTTCTCTCAAGGGGAGCAAAAGCCGTGGCCCTTGCTGAGACCTGCCTTTTTTAGGTTTCCTGGCACATTAGGTGATGGTCCTCGTTTACTATGTGGTTACCTTTTACAGAAAACAAAAGAGCCAATGCTGCTAATCACATCACAGAAGAGGGATATTTGCAAATGGAAAGGGCAAAAGTGGCTGAACCGGTTACACTAGTCCTTGGAAGGTTTAGCATGAATTTTAGGAAGTTACTTGGCAGTAAATGCTTGCCACTGGGGGCTGGGCCCACGCCGGGCAGAATGGTCTCCTATAAAGTACTATTCCATTGTGTAAATGTACCACAGCTTTTCTTATTCACTCATCTACCGATGGGAACTTGGAGATATACATAAATGCATGGCCAAACACAAAATTTTGTATGATTTCATAGCCCCCCAAATTATAATTAGACTTTTGAAAGCCTTTTAAAGCCTATTATCTTAATATTTCCAATTATTAAAGGATTAGTAGACAATTTCATTGTGATTGAAAAGGTAATGCTGTCATCTAGTGGCAAAGTTTAATGACACTTTTAAGAAAGAACAATTTCAATGTTTTTTCACTAGGAATGTCACCTATTCTTTATTTCAACACATTCTAGATTTTCTGAGACCATGTTAACATATGATGACTCAGGAGTAAAATTAGGAGAAACATGATATTTCATAAAGAATGTGAAATGTGTATGTCATAAGTACTGAAAGTGTTACCGAACAAGAGGTCCAAGGGAGAGGGGGCAGTATTTGGCCCACCTAGGGATGCCAAAAACTGCTACAGAACAGAGGGCCCCTCCCAAGGACAGTATACTAATATCTACTGGGCTCTTCTGTCTGCCGCCAATTGGAAAGACATCTCTCAATGCCAGAGATTTGTGAAAAGGAAACAAAATGTTTATTTAATGCTATTCAGGCCTAACGCCTCCACTAAAATATATATACCTACACCCACACATCGCTCCCTTCTCCCACTGTCCCAACTCTGGGTACCGTAAATCAAGAAAGAAGTACACGTCTATGTTTCAGGCTGCTGGCACCATCAGTTGTATCACCGTGTAGGCAGAATCTCTCGCTAATCCAGTCATGTGGCACCTTCTCATGGTCCACTGGCAAGAGTTCTTTCTACCAAGTTCCAGTCAAAGTCTCTCCTGCTTCTCAGGCCATGTGGCCAAAGGGAGCACCCCAAAGCCTCTTCTACCAAAGCTGCAGGGGTTCGCACTCCACCAAAAGCGCATGTCTTTCTTCTTCACCTGGCTGCAAGGATCTCCATTCTGGCAAAGCTGCGTAGTTTTCCTTTTCACATGGGAAAGAGGGAATCTGCACTCTGCCAAAACCACGTGGCTCCCTCTTTCACCTCGCCAGGAGAGAGTGGGTCCTCACTCTGCTCAAAACCGCATGGCTCTCCCTCAATGGCTGCCGTGTCTGGGTTTAAATCCCCATGCCAATCTTCCTCTGTACCCCTATTTCCGACGCCTCCTATGATCAGTTACACCTGCCAGTATTTCTATATTATTACAAGTTTACTGGGCTGTCATCATTAGTCTGGGCAGGTATGGCCCCATGTCCTAGAGCCAATCTTCTCCAAGCTCCCACGCAGGCACTGTAACTCGGGGGACCTGTGCCCAGTTATATCTTGGGGGGAAGTGACTTCATCCCCCTAGCTCTAAGCCTGGCCACAGCCATTTAACATATCCAAGTGACCTGCCAAAGGCTATAGATGTATTAAATGACCGTGCCATAGATTAGCTGCAAGGCTGTGGCTGTACAAAACAACCCTACATGTTCTTGCTCCATGTGTCCCTTCCCCCAACTCACACCTGTGGGGGGAAGGGGTGAGGACATCTTATATGTCTCTCCAATATTCCTATACACCTTGAGTTCTGGAAACCATTCCAAATCTTTTTTTTGCCCCCCACCCTCGGCTGCACCCTGTATCAAGTAGACAGTACCAGACCAACACAAGACTGGAATGAATGATCTAACAGATGGAACATAAATCTTTTATTCTTCATTCTTCCCCTACTACATACTTGACATATGACAACATTCTTTACCATCTTTTTGCTGCCACAGTTAATTATAAGGAATTTACTTTCATGTTTCTAATTACTGGGTTAAAAACTGCACGAGTCTTAATCAGTTCTTCCTAGACTTAGCCAGCCTGCAAATCAACATGGACTAATACAAACAGTCACATTATGAAAGTGACTTCCCTGAGAAGGATGCCACCTACCATAAAGAATGGACCATGATAAAAGTGAGGAAGTCTAATGGTAGACCATTTAGTAAGAAATCATGGGCCCCACCCAGTGGACATAAAATTACAAAAATACTGTTCTTTTATCAAAAGATGCCAGACAACATGTAACTTATAAAAGAAAAATAGAACTAACGATTTCTATCATTTCAGGAGGACTCAACTTAGATGCAATGTATTCCCTCTAAAATCAAGGACCATCTACTAAGCTCTCACACACGGATGTCATAAAGAAGAGAAGAAAGGGAAGGGAAAGGAGCAGAATGGAGAAAAGGAATTAAAAGAAAGATAAGAGCAAAACATTTTGAAGGGAGAGAGAGGGCCATGGCTGGCATTTTGAAGAGTGAAGAAAGAGCAAACATCTTTCTTTTCTTAATCTCATGAAACAGAGCAAACCATTACTATCAATGATAGCTAGAGGAGTAGAAATAAAAATTGACATCAGTGTATGGAGCCTGTAAATTAGAAGCAATTGTAGACAGAGAGAATGAGAATTAGTAATCCAGTGAAGTGATCATTCCCATGAGAAGTGAAGTGAGTCTTAAATCAGTTTGGGTTGAAAAGACATTAGTGAGCTGAAGAATGATTATTAGAACTAGAGAAGATGGAGATCCCTAAAGACATCATTTCCCAGTTTGTTAAGAGGGATTATAATTATTACTTAAGGTAATTACATGTTTTACATTTTTTTAACTCACTCATTTAATATTTTTTCTCTCATATCTTACTCTGTGTCAGGTGCTCCTATACAGGAGTTGGCAAAAGTAGGTTTGCAGTTGTGACTATGCGAAACAGTTTATTCTTTAATTATTATTTAGTAATTATTGTATTGTTTTCTATATGAACAACTGTGAACTTGTTACTGAACAGAGGTCCAAGGGGGGGCAATATTTGGCCCACCCAGGGATGCCAAAAACTGTTACAGAACAACAGGAGCTCTTCCCAAGGATGGTATACTAATACCTACTAGGCTTGTCTGTCTACCACCCGAGGAAAGACATCTCTCAGTGCCAGAGACTTGTGAAAAAGAAAAGAAAGGTTTGTTTAAAGCTATACACAGACTTAAACTAGTGACCCAATGTCCCCATTAATATATCAAAATCTTTTAGGATACTCACAGATACCCACAGTCCTTCCTTTTCCCCCTGCCCTAATTTGGGGTACTGTAACTTAGGAAACTCAGGGGTACTGTAACTCAGGGGTACCGTAACTCAGGAAAAGAAGCACAGGTCCATGTTTCAGGCTGCTGGCACGATCAGCTGTGTCGCCGTCCAGGCAGGATCTCTAATTACTCCAAAGCCATGTGGCACCTTCTCTTGGCCTACTGGCAAAGAGTTCTTTCACCCTTCTTTCAGGCAAAGTCTCTCCTGCTTCCCAGGCCTCGTGGCCAAAGGGAGTACCCCAAAGCCACATGGTCCTCTTCTACCAGAGCTGCAGGGGTCTGCACTCTGGCCAAAACCACATGGTTCTTTCCTCCACCAGAGCTGCGGAGAGGGTAGGGTCACCACTCTGGCAGAAGCCACGTGGTTCTCCCTCTCACGTGGCCAAGAAGAGGTCCTCACTCTGCCAAAACCACATGGCTCTCTCCTTCACATGGCCGCACGGGTCCCCACTCTGCCAAAAGCCACGTGGCTCCTCTTCTACCAAAGCTACAGCTGTGTGGTACTCCCCCTTCTTCTTACATGTCTTCAGAGGAGTCCTCACTCTGCCACAACTGTGTGGCTCTCTCTTCAATGGCTGCCATGTCTGTGTTTAAATCCCCTCACCAGTCCTCCTTTGAAGCCCCATTTCCAACTCCTCCTACAATCAGCTATACCTGCCAGGACTCCCATATCCTCCCAGCTTTACTGGGCTGCCATAGTGAGTCTGGGCAGGCAAGGCCCCATGGCATAGAGCCAATCATCTCCAAGCTCTCATGTAGGCATTGTAACCAGGGATTGTTGCCTCCCAATTACATCCTGTGTAGAAGTCACTCCCTTCTCCCTGGCTCAAAGCATGGCCACAGCTATTTAACATATCTATGAAATAAGTTAAAGGTTATAGGTATGTTAAATGACCATTCTAGAGGTTATCCGCAAAACTGTTGCTATGCAAAACAACTCTCAATGCCCCTGCTCCATTTGTCCCTTCCCCCAACTGACACATGTGGGGGGGTGGTAAGGGGTGAGGACATCTTATACGTCTTTCTAATATTTCCTGGACACCTTGAGTTCTGGACCCCATTCCAAATCCCTTTTTTGGGGGCCCCCTCTTGGCTGCACCCTGTTACAAACCTACTTTTGCCCACCCTGTATGTATTATATATTAATTTGTGTGCAGACCACACATATTTATTTAATCTCTTGCAATTTTCCATTTAGAGCTTCAATCTATGCTTTAAAAAGCTATAATTTCATTCCACTTTATTTCACTCAATTTTTAACAAAGACTTATTATTATGTGGTGCTGAGTTGAAAAGCCTTCCAGGTACCAGATTGAATTCAAGGATTATAAAGGGAGAATAAGTCCCGAGAAGGACAACTGGAAAACTGAAGAGTGTCAATGCTGGTAAGTTCTTTGTGGCTGAGGGGAACACCTCCCCAGCCCCCCAGACCCCCATCTACCCCAGATGAGAATAAATCTGCCAAGGCATGATCTGCTTGTGGAGGAAAAGTGGCTGATCTCTCAAAGGAGAAGGGCCAGGAGCCTGATCCTCAGCGGGCTTTTATTAGGTTTAATTTGCACAGGAATACAGGGCATATACATAAAGCTTATCAATCATTGTCAGACAGTAATGATCAAACAATAAATAACATTCAAGGAACTTTAAGAGCTTATTTTGAGTCAGGGTCAGATAGCTAAAGGGCCATAAAACTAGGGAACAAACTCATTTCATGCTTGGGCCCTTATCCTTTAAATTGAGGGTATTCTTAGCAAAGCAGGTTTCAAGGGGTTTTATGCATCCTTTCTTAGGCCTGATCACCCCAGGGAACCCACCCTTTCCAGAACAGGGCCACACCCACCTCTGGCATTGTTTCAGGCTTAAGTCAGGTAGGGGAAGTAATGCAGCCAAGAGATTAGGAGACTTCTTGTATACAGAATGAGGACTCAGGCTATGTCAAAGCTGAGGGGTGAGGGTCCATCACCCCCTTTTTCTATAGCCTCCCAAGTCCTTCCCTGAGGGCCCCTTCATGACCATGCTTGTCTTAGGTTGTCCCTCCCTTGAGTGTTCTTATCTGTCATTGGCTAACTAGTCATCCACCCAGGGCCCAGCATGGTAAAGTAAAAGGGGGCAGAGGCATTGTCGCTACAAGGAAGATAAACTTTGTCTCCCTAATGGTTTATTGTCTGAAGGTCTTTTTACTCAGCCTTAGCCATGTTACAGTTTCTGAAACCAGGCAGGGCAGTTCCCAACAGAACACCATATGAAAGATAGCATTCATAACAGTTTAGAGATATTGTATAAAATTATAGAATTTCACATTAAAAAGTAATTTAGATGGTATTGACTCTATTTTACCCTCATTTTTATAAACTAAGAAATTGACTACCAGAAATGGTATAACATTTATCTGTTTTTAAACTTCTTTATAATTGTCAGAGTCAACATTTAAAATGACTCCTTAAGGACAATCTAATTCTATTCTTGACACACACTTTAGCACTCCACCTACACAATGGCAAAAGCTGCCCACCAAATTACCTACCCAGCAGTGTGTTCTTCCTAACAAATGTCATCCTAAAATGCATTGTTCATATCCATGTTCCTCAGGCTATAGATGAGAGGGTTCATCATGGGAATCAATGGGTATGGAAGTCAGAAACCGCTTTATTAATGTCCCAAGAAGAACTTCAGTCGGGCTGTATATGAGTAAATAAAAGGGTGCCATACAAGATGGCCACAGCCAACAAGTGTGAAGAATAGGAGGAAAAAGATTTTCACCTCCCATCCGCAGACTGAATATTTAATATGGTTTTACTTGTTTCTCTGAGTAGCTCCAGAAAAAAAATAGGACATCTTTGAAAAATGGGGTCAAGTTCCTTTGAGCAAGAAGCACTTAGTCTTGAGAGACAGAAAGTCACAATTCAAATACTATGTCTAAAAGTTGTTACAGGTTGTTTTGGGAGACTAAACATAAGCATGACAAAAGTCAAATATGAAATTTTACAAAACTACATATCGACTTGGAAATATCTTGCTTTAGACTTACTTAACATGGGGAAAGTCCTCACCCAGGTTAAGGACTCCAAAGTCCACTTGCAGATTCACTTCCGTACAAATAACGTGTGCTTAGGGGTCAAAATCCCATACAAACATTTCTTGTTATCATTAAAATGCACTATATTGGCCAAGATGGAGGCATAGGTGGATGTGCCGTGCCTTCTCACACAACCAAGATTAGAGAAAACTAAATATTAGCAACAGAAAACACAGCCAGAACACGGAAAATTGAACTTTTCGGAAGTCCGTTAACAACAAATTCTTCAGCCTGACCAGTAAGGGGCGAAACCAGCGGCTGGCGGAGCAGGGTTGCACAGGAGGACTGGCCAGACACACTCAGGCCCGCGAAATCCAGGCGCAGGGTCAGACCTAGTGAGCGACCCAGCGAGCGACCAGGCGAGTGACCAGGCGAGCAACCGCGGGGGAGACAGCCGGGCCTGGGGCTGCTTGTTGACTGAGGTCGCGCATTTGTGCGAGGGTGGACAGGCTAGGGAGTGGGTGGTTGGCCGGGCCGGCAGGTCCCCACGGCAAGCGGCAGTGGAGGGTGCCGCCATTTCCCTGCTCTGACCCCACCTCCACATACAGCGTCATAATCCAGCGACTCTGAGTGGCCCCGCCCAGGTGAACCACCTAAGGCACTGCTCCCCGCACCCAGCTGTGAGAAACAGCAGAGGGGGTCGCCATTTCCCCGCTCTGGCCACGCCCCCACATATAGCGTCACAACCCAGCGACCTGGGAATCCAAGGCGCCGCTTCTCACACTTAAAGGGCCAGAACAGACCAAGAATGGCGCAGGAGGATCTCAGAGCCCCAGAGCCAATAAATCTAAGTGATGAAGAAATAGCAAAACTCACAGACGCACAGTTTAAAACATTGGTGATCAGGATCCTCACAGAACTGGTTGATTATAGCCACAAATTAGACAAATATATGAAGGCGAAACTAATTGAAATGAATGGAATTGCACAGGTCACCAATAGCAATGGAAAGGAAACTGGGACTCAAATCACTGGAGTGGACCAGAAGAAAGCAAATAATGGCCAAACAGAAAAGAGTCAAGAAGCAAGAATTCAAAGAAATGAGGACAGTCTTAGGAACCTCCAGGACATCTTTAAACGCTCCAACATCCGAATTATAGGGGTACCAGAAGGGAGGAAGGCACAACCACCAGTGGAAAACTTATTTGAACAAATAATAAAGGAGAATTTCCCCAATCTGGCAAAGGAAATAGACTTCCAGGAAATCCAGGAAGCTCAGAGAGTCCCAAAGAAGTTGGACGCAAGAAAGAACACACCAAGGCACATCGTAATTACATTAGCCAAAATTAAAATGAAGGAGGGAATCCTAGAAGCAGCAAGAGCTAAGGGGACAGTCACCTACAAAGGAGTCCCCATCAGACTGTCAGCGGATTTCTCAAAAGAGACCTTACAGGCAAGAAGGGGCTGGAAAGAGGTATTCCAAGTCATGAAATCTAAAGACCTACAACCAAGATTGCTCTATCCAGCAAAACTTTCATTTAGAATGGAAGGACAGATAAGGTGCTTCTCAGATAAGATCAAATTCAAGGAGTTCATCATCACCAAGCCCTTATTATATGAAACGTTAAAGGGACTTATCTAAGAAAAAGAAGTTAAAGAAACATGAACAGTGAAAGGACAACAAACTCACAGTTATTAACAACCACACCTAAAACAAAAGCAAACTAAAAGGACAGCTAGATCAGGAGTGGAAACATAGAAATGAAGATCTCAAGGAGGGTTAGCAACAGGGGAGTGGGAGGAGGAGAAGGGGGGGAGAAGGTACAGAAAATAAGTAGCATAGACAGTAGATAGAAAATAGATGGGGGGCAAGAATAGCATGGGAAATATAGAATCTAAAGGACTTGAGACACATGGTCATAAACTAAAGGGGGGGTGATGGTGGGGATGGGGGTAGGGTGGAGGGGAATAAAGGGGGAATAGAACAACTGTAACAGCATAATCAATAAAAAAAATTAATTAGCTCAAAAAAAAATGCACTATATTCTTAACTTTTAAATCAGTCATGTTGAGTTATGCCCAAAAGCAAGGCTTTACCAAGTAAACTCTGTATACATTCTCATCTATGCATAATTAGAAGCCAAAACCCCCAGAAAATTTCACAACACCCACAATCCCAAGTTTTGTAGAACCTATCTTATGAGAGTCTTACGCAGAGCTCATTTTTGGTTTGAAACAATTGGTTTAAGATCATAGATTGTTTAATAAAGGGGAAAGACACCACTGTGTTACTGGTTTGAAGTTTCAAATATTGTTTTTCATTGATGTGGTGAACTAAACTGTGTTTCCCCAAAATTCATATGCGGAAGCCCTGACCCCTAATGTGACTGTACTTGGAGAGAGAACCTTTCATGAGATAATTAAGGTTAAACGAAGTCATAAGAGTGGGACTCCAGAACTGTAAAAGAATTCATCTTATTCTTTGTGCCACCCGGTATTTTTTTTTTATGGCAGCACTAGCAGAGTAATGAAGTTGGGTTAAAACTTCCCCAAAGAAATTGGAACTAAAAGAAGAATGACACTGATGTTATCAAAGATAAAATAAATGGGCATTCTAGACAGGGCCCACAAGAGTATAAAAGGCAGCACAATGAAAATGTAATTCCTATTTACTTGAAAGACAGTTTTTTTTACACATTTCTCTCACCCCATTATCTTCATGTGCATACATACATATACTTCCTTCTCTTCGGTCAAGTGCAAGTCATTCTACACAATTCTATTTGGAGCCAGCCTATCCAAGTCTGCAACTGATTCCCTGACTTCATGCTTTGTTAAAAACTTCTATCTTTTATTTTTCCACAAGCTTGAGATGTATCAGTTTTATAAAAGAACATGCCTATGTGGTACATACATTTTAGTGAGGAAAAATAATAAACAATACATTTAAAAATCATTTTGAGGGCACTATAACTTAGAAGGTGTTAAATGTTATGGCTAACAGAAAAGGTAGAGCCAAGTGAAGGAAAGATAAGTTTCCTGGTGGTAAAAATATTTGGGGAAAAATCCGCTTACGCTTCCAGCAGGAGAAGAAAAAGGAACATTTTAAAATACACCACAGCACCCTTTACTTAACTATGCTCACCCCCAGGAGAAACTAGTTAACCAGAGACTTACCTGGGGGGGTGCGGTATTATCAGAGTCTAACTGACTTTGGGGAGAGAAAATAGCCAACTTCAGCCCCCTCTAGCCTTCCTCATGGGAGAAGAGAAATACCTAATTTCAGCCTATTCTAGCCATCCTGTCTCAGCTTATGGCAAAGAAAAAAAAACTGAGAAACACTTGTCAAGTTCACAATGCAGAGGCAGAGCTTCACTAAAAGACTGAGACCTGACCATGGGTCTATAGAACACCTCCACCTCTCACCCCTGCCTTGTCACACATCACTAAATGCTGCTTTACAGCTGTTCCATTTACCCAGTACATCATATCCATCTATCAAGAAAAAATGTACAGAGCAGACAAAAAGGCAAAAAATGCAATTTGAAGACACAGAGCAAGTGTCAGAAGTGGATGTGGTAGGGATGTAGGAATGATCAAGGCAGAAATTTTAATCAACTATAGTTAAAATGCTAGAGATCAAAACCACTAACAAAAATGGAAAATGCTTTTGATGGGCTTATTAGTAGACCAGACATGGCTAAGAAAAAAATCAGTATGCCTGAGGAGATATCAATAGAAACTTCAAAAAGTGAAAAGCGAAGAGAACAAAGTGTTAAAAAAAACCAGCATATCTGAATATGTAAGCATAAGTGGCAAATGTAGGTAGACCTTGGTACTCGAATTCTGGCTAAAAAGGAATTCAGAGCCAAGACTCAAACTCTCAAAAGAAAGTTTATCCAGCAAGCAAAGCAAAAGTACACTTGAAAGAAATTTGCAAGTGGCTGACTTAAAGAGCTGTCCCAGAGTGTGAGCTAGGGCTTCTTTTAACACCTTGGAGGGTGTCAGTGGCCTTCTTCTTCCAGCTGAACTAGCAGACCTGTACCGTTGCCTCCTGTCCTTATATGCAAGTCAGATGGGGCTTTTCTCCAGCCCCCTTGTTCTTCTCTAAGGATGGGAGGGAGTCTACAGCATTACTAGATACATGCCAGGGGAGAAAAGGTCAGGGGTAAGATCTTAACCTCATGATCAAAGGCAAACTAGAGGAGGAAAGGGTCACTTAGGGGCCAGGTCTTGATTATCAATACTTATTTCCAATACTTGCTCTCCCAGGTCTGCCCGTTACTAGGCATCTGCTGCTAGGTGTCCAGGACTTTCTGCCCTAGTGACATTCAATACCTGGCTTGTTCCCCTGCTCTGATCATGCTCATCTGACTGCCTACCACATAAGGACTGTGGGACAGTTATGAATGGTATTAACATGTGCACCATGGAAGTATAAGAAGGAAGGGGAAAGCAAGGAAAAAAAATATTTGAAACAATAATTACTGAGAATTTGCCCAAATTAATCCTAGACACCAAACCACAGATTCAGGAAGCTCAGAGAACATCAAGCAGGACACATGCCAACAAAAACTATACCTAAGCATAGATTTTTCAAACTATAGAAAATCAAAGGTAAAGAAAAAATTCTAAAAGGAGCCAGAGACAAAACAAACCAACACCTTACAAAGATAAGAATTGCATATGATATAAAGGACACATGGGCAAAAACTAGGGGGCATGGAAATGGGAGGGAGGTGGGGAGGGCTGGGATGAGAGTAAAAGACAAAAAACTGTACTCGAACAAAAATTAAAATAAAAAAATTTTAAAAAGGATTACATATGAGTTCTCCTCAGAAGCCATGTCTCATGAAAAGTGATGACCTTCTTCCAGGAGCCAATGTTACCAATCAGGAGATCCCAGTGTGTGGAAGCCTTAATTGACAGACAATGTCCGGACTGGTATTGGAACTAACTCTTTCTTTATAAGATAAGGAGAACCACGTAAAGACTTAGAGGGTAAACCAAAAAAGACAAAAAAACAAAACACCTCCCATTGAATTTCTGTCACTGCCTAGCATGAAGAATCAGCTGGGAACATTTCTCACTATTAAAAACAAAACAAAAATCTGTCCTAATGCACATTGCATTACACTTGCAAAGTCTAAAGGAAAAGAATATGATGCTATAAGAGAAAAATAACTAGATGGGCTTTAATTTAGATTCAAAAATTAGTGTGATTTTCTGAGTAGAAGCAACACTGAAGCAGTATATGAAAAACAAGTAGAGTTATCCATGTAAATATGGTAGGGAAAGAATTCTAAAGAAAAGTATGTTAGGTTATCAGAACAGCAATAACGAAAGCTAGAGGAAGACAGTTGGCTTGAATATATTTGCATATATCAGAGGAGAGCAATTCAGGAAATTTATAATTATCACTTGCTTCCTGCTGTTCTCCCCCTAGCCCCCTTCCAATAGATTTTGCATCATAAATGTTCAAGAAATAATTAAAAGTACAGAAAGTACTTCAGGTCTTAGAGTAGGAAATGATGAACTTCAAAGGTGACTTGTGGTTTGAGACATGTCATATAGTGGAAATACAGAACAAAGTCATTTTAAGGCAAAAACTAGGAAAGAAACTGCTGACCTTTCTACATAAATTCTACAGATTAAACTTTGACTTGATTCTTTTCCAACTATCAATAATTATATCAGAAAGTGTGCCCTAAACCAAAGAATGAACATCTAACTAATTCTTTTTTATAATTATCTATGCAACATTTCAAAGAAAGAAATGTATGTTTCTCCTAATAATGTAAATTCAGATAGTTTTCTTTTATTTCCTCTACAAAAGATGCTGCAACATTTGTTTCAGGTACTTATATTTCTATAACATGGATTTCCAAATGTAAGATAGCTGGGTCAAGAACTATGTGCATTTGAATAGAAATCATCAAATTACAAATTATTTTCTGGAAATGTAGCTATTCACACCTAGCTCCATTAGTTATGTATAAAGTTGTTGTTCATATTCAAATGGTAACCTTACTAGCCTTGTGCATAATCATTTTAATGTTTGCCAATCAGATAGATGAAAAAAATAAGCATTGTTTTGTCATTTAATTTCATTTACTTGATCAATTGGGAAGTTAAGCAATTAATATATAATATATTTAATATAGTTATGTATATTTAATTTAGGTCATTTGTATTTCCCATTGGATCCATTAGCCATTCATTTCTTCCTTTCTCTTTCTGCTATGTTTCATTTTTCTACTGTGCTTCATATATATATATATATATATATATATATATATATATTCCAACACTCTCCTATTGACTTTCCTATTGGGACATTAACTCATTGTGAGTCACAAGCGCTTTGCAATTGTTCTTTCATTTTCTATTGTTCAACTTTTAACAAGATCTACGAAACCTTTATTAATGAACTCTGTTGATCGTTCACATATAACATTTGCATTTCTGTTCTGGAATAAAATACCTTCCCATATATAAGAATGTATAAAAGTTCTCTTGGGTTTCCTCCTGGCATAAATAACATCTCCTTTTGTATTCTCCATCATTTCACAAAGGAGAAGACTGATGCAAAAACAATATAAACAGTACTTTCAGTTCACAAGTGACCTGGGAACAGGCAGAGAGGAATTTTCTGTTCTCCAATTTACCACACAATACTGAATCACATTGTTGCATTTTTCTTTCAAACTTGCTCCTGAATGCATTGTTCACCTCCTTGTTCCTCAGACTGTGAATAAGAGGGCTCAGCATGGGGATGACCACTGAATAAAATAGAGAAATCACTTTACTGATGTCTATGGAGGGTCCTGAGTCAGGCAGAACATAGCTAAAGAAAAGAGTCCCATGTAGATTGCAGATGGCAGCCAGGTGAGAACAAGTGGGGAAAGTTTTCCACCTCCCATCAGCAGTCTGGATCTTCAGGATGGCCACCAGGGGAAAACACAGGAAACATTGATGACCAGGCCATTGCACACCACAATAGCTCCAGCCATGATGAAAAGAGCCAACCTATTTTTCCAGGTGTTGGCACATGCCAGGGAAAGAATAGGCAGAATGTCACAGAAAAAGTGGTTGACCACATTTGGACCACAGAAGAGTAAGCAAATAGTGAAGGTCTCTGGAGTAATGGCATTTAGAATGCCTGTGGCATGAGGTCCCACCACCAGCTGCTCACAGACCCGCTGGGACATGATGACTGTGTACAATGAAGGCTGCAGATGGCTGTGCACCAATTGTGTGCCATGGCCACCAGGAAGAAACTACAAACTGACCAAAAAAACTACATCTGTTAGCAAAACCCATGAAGGAGATGACTTCTGTCTCCAGAAAGGTGTCACACAACATCTTTGGAGCAATGGAAGAAGAGAACCAGACATCCACAAGGGACAATTGACTGAGAAAAAAGTTCATGGGGATGTGGAGTTAGGAATCTGTCCAGACAAGAGCCACCATTTCCAAGTCCATCCTCAATGTAACAAGATACACAAAGAGAAATAACAAGGAGAGAATCATCTCCTATGAAAAATTATCTGTTAAACCCACAAACAGGAATTTAGTCACTGCTGTTTGATTATTATAATTCATTTTCAGGTGGCAATCTGTAATGAGAGCAAAAAATATTTTTGATACATCAGTAACTAACAAAGCCATATATATAGCCTTTGAATCCATTAGCTATCATTACTATCTATGTTCTTCAGATATTATAAATATTTACTTTTACAGCTCAATTTTACTTTTCTTCTTATACCAAACAGTTCAAACATGTAAAAAGTTATGGAGATATATGTGTAACACTCTTGCATTTGCTACTCATCTTGATCAAATCACAATATGCTATAAATAACTTCTTAAAAAATCATGACATGTACAATAAACATTCATGGAATTACTCAAACTCTTGGGTTCTAGGTATGGTTATTTTGCTAGTTATCCATGTGACCTGGGCAATTTATATTTAGTGTCTATGGATATTACTTATTTATTTAAGTTTACAGATGACCTAATGTTGTCTTCCAGCTCTTTGATGTCATGATTTTAGACAATGACATTAATTCCCATTCCATTCAGTTTAATAGAAGAAAAATGATTATCTCTAAATCCACATCTCAAGAAAACTGTAAAAAAAAACAAAAACAAAAACATACACAAATCCTTCATGCATTCAGCTTAACTTGGGAACTCACATTACTGAAATGAAAATCTTTCTACTTCACCCTATTGTCAGTTACTTCTTCATTGTAACAACATGCTAATAAAAACTCTTGATCTGCTATTTGGCATTGTATATAACATACATAGAGGGAAACAGACCTTACTAGAGAAGGAAAGAAAGTATTAACAATCTGAACTCATGTATTTGTTCACTCATTTCCTTCTTTTTTTATTTACTCTGTGATTAAATTTACTGATGTAACATTGGTACACAAGATTATGTGAGTTTTAAGTGTACATTTCCACAATACTCAACAAGCACTTTTGACTACCCGGAGGACCCCTGGCAAAGCCCAGACACTGCGGCTGCATCTGTGCACAAGGTAAAGTGTTTGTGAAACAGCTGGCTCTTGCTTTCCAGTCAGAGGTGACTATAAACACACACATAAATACATAATGAATAGGTGTGTCTGAGTTCTCTGAGACTGCCACACCAAGTCACCACGAACCTGGTGGCTTAAAACAACAGAAATGTATCCTTTCACAGTTCTGAATGCAGAAGTGTGAAATCAAGGTGTCAACAGGGCCGCACGCTGTCTGAAGGCTCTAGGGGAGAATCTTCCCTTGTCTTCTCCTCCAGGTTCTGGGGCCTTGTGGTGATCCTTGGCTCGTGACAAATTAACAGCATTTTCTGACTCTGTCTTCCCATGGCCTTCCTCTCAGTGTGTCTCTATGTCCTCTCCACTTTCTAAAAGGTCACCAGTCATTGGATTAAGGGCTCACCTTAATGCAATATGACTTCAACTCAGCTTCATTACAATTGCAGAATATAAGATCATATTCTGCAGGTCCGGCAGACATGAATATTTGGAGGACACTATTCAACCCACTATACTGTGTAAACACAGATCACAGACAGCAGGAAGGCTATGAAGAAAAAAGGAATCTCAGCTCAAATGCCACTGTATGTGAGAGCACAGTAGAGAAGAATCAGCACAAGCTGGAACCAAGTGCACCTAGAATTAAACGCTGGCTCTGAATCTTTCTATGTGTGCAGCTTTGTATTATTAGTGTATGCTTAAAAGGAATAAAGAAAGCTTAGCTCACAGAGCTCTTTGAAAGAGTGGACTAAATAAAATATAACACATACCTGTTACATAGTAAGTGCTCCCCAAAAAAGTTAACTCCTTGCCCCTTCTCTCTTTTACTAAGTTTTTCTTGAACCTCAGGTCACTATTAGTTTCTCCCTCATCATGATTCCATAGCATCATAACATCCCTTTGAAACCGCATTTGTCAAGTATATCACATGATTTGCCAACATATAACGACTTGAGCAAAGCAAATCTGCTTTATTAATTTTGTATTCCCTGTGCTTAGTAGAGTGCATGGGGGCAGATAATTGAATAAACAAGTGTCAGAGAAAAAAAATTATCACTATAATTTGAACCCTACTTTTCTTCAATTGCGCATTGTCCCAGTACAGAATCGTTTTACAATTATGAAGACAACATATATGTCACTCTGATTCTCAGCAAAGAAACATGGAGAGCATAAGTATGCCAACAAACACAAACAAAAGTAGTGACAACCTCAAGGGGTGCTGTCCTCTTATTTGGAAATAAGAGGCTGGGGATTAAATAAGGGAACAGGCCTTCTTGTCTTCAAATGCTGGAAGAGCTGTTCTGACAAAGGGTTGTTATGACCAATGGTGGTTTTATTTTTTCTCTGGTAGCCCAGGAAGACAAATGGTGTCCTAAGGGATTTCAATAGTCAGATCACAATTTTAAGCTCAAAGGAATAAGAAAATTTTTTAAACTTAGAAAATTCCAAGAGTGAATAGTTGCTTTTGGCGGCACAACCATCAGTTTAGGAGACACAGTTGACAGTGATTAGAGAACAACTTGTCAAAAATATTTCAAAATGAATGAAGTGAAGGAATTGAGCAATTTTTTGAAAAACATTTGTGCATCTGAGTTCTGTTATCTTGGTAAGCACATTGCCCTAATACTGGATAATGGAATTATTTTTGTTTTCTCATGTTCCATATGAACACAATTCAAGATATCATAATAAATAAATAGACTTAACATTGAAAAGTTCCTGAACAATACTGCTGATAAAATTAATATTATTCATAGACTAACAAAAGGAAAGAAGGAATGGACCATTTCAATTGACCCACAGAAAGTCAAGGTGCAGGACCCTGTGGAACAATCATCTGATCACTCTATTCAATGTGCAGTCCGTGAATTGACAGCACCAGCATCACCCAGGAGCTGATCAAAGAGGCAGACTCTGAAGCCTCACTCCAGTGCAGTCAAAATCTTCATTTTCACAAAATCCCCATATGATACACACATTGTCTTCTGAACACTATCAGAGTCACATTTCTCTACATGTGAACCTTCCAGTGAATCACCTGTGTAAACAACAATAATATTTGTCTTATGATATCTAATACTATTAACATAAAATTGATTTTGCCATTATGGCACAACTGTAGTTAGCAAAGTGGCCACATAGTTTATCTCTCCAGTAAATGATTTATGAAAGATCCCTGTGGATTGTGTTCGTGACATTGGTTAATAAGTGGATATAGGTCTCAAGAGTACATTTTTATATGCCCAGTACATTGCATTGTGTACCCACCACCCAAAGTCAAATCTTCTACCACCATATATCTAACATCCTTTACCTTTGCTCCCCCACCCTCTTTCCTTGTTGTCTGTGTCTATGAGTTTCGGTTTTATATCTCACACATGTACTCACTTATTTAAGGATATTGTTTATGTATCTCTGTTAACTGCTTCAAAGGAAAGGATCATTTTCTAGAAGTAAGGGTGAAACATTCAACTCCATTCATGGTGGGAGCCTTTCCAAAGGGCATGGCTTTCTAAGTACTTAGTAAAGGAGACAAATTTCTGACTAAAGTGGCTGAGAGTCAAGAGATATTTCTTGACCTGCACATTGATTCACATACTGCACAGAATAAAGGTCATTTTCTTGGAATTTTTCAATAATTTAGAGCCAAGTCCCCAAAGAACTAAAACCTCAAGAGTTTAAACCTGACGGGATAAAATTTAAATGATCTCAGTGGCATTTGAACCAAGTATTATTTCTAAACTGTGTCTGTTCTTCAAGAGAGGATTCTTAAGAAAACAACGTAGGGTTTCTTTTCCCACTTGGGATCCTTCTTTACCAAAAGAGAGCCCTCTCTTCTGCCAGTGGGGAATGACTCATTGAGAAGCCAGGACCAGCTGGGATGAAGTAATTTGCTTCCTGAACCCTGGAGTCATGTTGCCTAGGTGTAAGCATCTCAATCCATGCTTTACTGACTGTGTCACTTGAGCAAGCTTTACATCTCTCTGTGCTTCATTCTTTTCATCTGTACAATAAACAATGGTTTGTAGCTCACAGAGATGTTGGAAGGGTTTAATGAAGTAATGCATGTAAACTACTTATAAGAGTGTCCAGCACACTGTTGGTGCTCATTGACATAACTGATTCTTATTAAAAATATAAAGCATAGCCCTGGCTGGTGTAGCTCAGTGGATTAAGCACAGGCCTGTAAACCAGAGGATCGAGGTTCGATTCCCAGTCAGGGCACATGCCTCGATTCCCACATGCCTGGGTTGCAGGCCAGTTCCCAGCTGGGGACCATGAGAGGCAACCATACATTGATATTTCTCTCCCTCTCTCCTTCCCTTCCCCTCTAAAGATAATAAATAAATAAATAAATCATAAATAAATCATTTAAAAAAATCTAGAGCATAGCTGGGGAGATAATATCTAGACATAAAAATAAAACAGCCATTCAAAATATAACTTGCTTATTTCTGGGCAAAAATAATAACCAGTCACTGGACTCCAAAGCTGGAGTAGATGAGAAAATTTTCATCTACCTGATGAAATTTTTTTAAGCCTGAGCTAAAAAAACATACTCCGACTTCTGAGATGTTACAAATGTCCTGGCCGGTTATTCAGGTGCCTGGAAGAAACAAGGTTGCAAGACCAGAGACAAAGAGATCTGGGAGAGAAGCGTATAGATGGAACTATGGGTGTGTTCACAATGTGCACAGGTCTTTGTGCCTCATATTAATGTCAACCAACATTACCTGCTACACAAGTCACTGACTGGGTAGGCTGATGACTTCACCACTTGATGTCAGCCAGCCTTTGTCCTTGTTCACCTCAGTGCTGGCATCATGGACCTATGAATGGAGTAGCTATGGCAACAAGGATGAAGGCTGTGCAAAAACCAAACAACAGAACTGCTCTCTTACCAAGGCATATCCAACAGCCTTGTTGCTACTGCTGAGGTTGATACTACTGCTGATGAATGTCCATCTTGTCAGTAAAAGAGGACTGATCCTGAGCTGTCAGTATTAGTTTCCCCATACCCTGGGGAAACTATCCAGCCACATAGGGTTAAGTTGATCATATCAGACCTCTTCCACATGGGAAGAAGGGGTGTTTCCTGAGATTAACATAAATTTCTGATTTATATTTGCTCCCCAAGGCTATGGTGCTTTGGCTATCATTATCTCAGAACTCACAGAATATCTAACTTATCATAATGGGATTCTGCCTAACACCATCTCATTGAGAAGGGAGAATAAGCCCATGACCCTGAAGTCCACATGTCCTGCAGAAGCTACTGGCTGACTGAATTTTGGAAGGGCCCCGTGAGCAGTGTTGGGGTAACAGCTTGGCAATGTTACCTAGCACTGTGGCGATACTCTTTTTCAAGAGGTGCTATATACAAGGTACTTTGACTCAGTGGTCATATGACCTGCACTAACCCCGATAGCTAGAATATAAGAATCTGGTATCCATGAGATAGAAGTGAAAGTAACCCCTATCATGATCACTAGCAAAGACCCCCTTGGGGAGTTCATATTTCCTATCACTTTAAATTGAAGGCCAGCAGACCCTACATTCCTTTGCCTGAGAGCAAACACTGCTACTGACCTGCCTGGCAGTCCAGATACCTGGGGAATTAACAGCCCCAAGAGCAGCCTTCAACTTGTAGCTGATGAGAACTGGTCTGTAAGCACCCCAGTCCCCTGGTCACTCAGGGGTTAATTCTGAGATCTGTGCTTTTTACCACCTTCCAGAGGCTCCTCAACTAGTAAAGCTCCAACAGCCCACTGTGGTGGCCGCCGTCCATTGACCTCCTTCCCTTTTCTGTCGCATTTCCAAACTCCTGTCCTGATACTTCCTTCACCTCCCCAACAATTGCTTCACCCTCAAATCCTGGTTTCAGGTCCTGCTTCTAGGAAACACAAACTGGGAAACTCACCTGGCCTGAGAAGCAAGAAGATAAAAATATTAAAGCTTATATGACTATAAAGAAACAAAATACCTCTGCTCTTTTTCTTTTGGAAGAATATGTCCTAAATCTCTCTTCACAGACTGTAAAGATCAGTGAACCTCCTTTCCTTGATCTTCAGAGTGGAGCTAAGCTTCAGTCTGTGTGTGTGTCTGTGTGTCAATGTGTGTATATGGGTGTGAGTGTGGTATTTAAACTTTTAAAATCCGCCTTGTACATTGAGCGCATACCTGGGGGGAACTGACATATTCTATCTCTAACTCAGAATCCAGGCCTGATTTGCTAAATCACTCTTACATAAGGCTCAGCATTTTACAAGGAAATAAGCAGGGCCTCTCTAGGGTTTTCAGAGAGAAAGAACAGCCCTGGTTTTCACTAAAGAGAAAAATAAAGGTCTTATAGTGGAGGGGAGCCCAGACTTCAGCTTGGTTGGCCACGAGCCACAGTTTAGACTAAAGGGGAGGGGCAGAATAAACCTTTCTTCAAGCCAAAAGTGCTGTTCACCATCATGCTTCAGTATAAAAGGATGGCAGGAGAGGTTGTCCACCTCCCTGGACCCTGAGGACACATTGGTAACCTCAGCCATATTGCTGTATAGGACAGAAGTTGTACATGCAACTAGCAATGGAGAAAATACACTTGGGGCACAACAGGTGAGCCTCAGGCAGCTTACAGGACGCTAGATGAAGTCTGTGTCCTGAGCACACAAAGCCGGGCTCTGTAGTCACCCAAGTATCAGCCCTTCGAGGTTCACTTTCTGTCACCTCTGGCATGAAGATTCCTCCATACCCAGATTGGAATGTCCTTCCCAGGCACAGGACTCCTTGATATTTTAGCTGGACCCCTCTCTTTGTGGACATCACAAGCACACAGAGGAAGACAAGTACCATGTGATTTCACTCATGTGGGGGATCTAATGAACAAACTGAACTAACAAGCAAAATAGAGACAGACTCATAGATAGAGAGCAGGATGACAGCTAAGGGTGGGGAGGTTAGGGGGTGGAGGAATCAAACAAAAAGGAAAAAGGACTCATGGACATGGACACAGTGTGGTGATTTTGGGGGGTGGAGGAGGGCATATAAGAGGACAAAATAGTAGTGGAAAAATATAACAAAAATATAAATTAAAATTAAAAAACATATTACAAGGCATGGTTCTTTACTACATAGCATTCTCCCTGAGGCTGAGATACAGGGTCCAGCACAAATAATGCCTCTTTTTATTACAAAATCATAAACATGCCATTCGGTAACATAATAGTAATACACTCAAGCACACCATATTACATATTAGGTGAAATGTTCAAATTAGAACTATAAATTAGTTCACCCATATTATTACCCTACCAACCACACTCAAGCAGGCGTTACTTCTGCCAGACCCTGTATATTGGAGTAAGCTCTGTATTTCCCCCCACTATACTGCTTAGCACAATTGGGTGTACAAAAGAAAGCTCACTAATATCTACACTAATATATATTTTGAATGTATATAATATATAGTACACTAATATCTAGAAAGAATATATATGTGTGTATATATATATCAGGCATTTTTATTTTTATTTTTGCACTGGGCTGATACTTGAATATATGTGTATTATTATATATTATACATATTCAAGTACCAAGTATGTATTATTATATATGTATTGGTGTATATCTTTTATATATTCAAGTATTACCATTAAAAGCTTTGTGGCATGTTAGTATAAGTTGTACCAGGAAGAAAACGGGCCACTGTAAACAATTAAGGAGGTCAGGAATCAACTAATCTAATCTTATGTGTCCTGATTTATAAAATGATAACAATCACAGTATTTGCTTCATAGGACTGTAACAACGGTTAAATGAGAAAACTCGCATAACAGTCTTAGCACAGTGTCTAAGCACTTAGCACAAATTGTCGATAAACATTAGCTTTTATAATCAACTCATTAAATAATTTTTTTAAAGAAACAGAGCTGGAAGAAATCTATTTAAAAGTATGTATCATCACTGTTAAGGGTATGTTCTCCTAAATCAGAACTTCCTGAGCTCTGCCCTTCACCAAACGTGTTACTTGTCTCTCTTTGCCAGTTTCCTCATTTGTGAATGGATGAGATTGTTTCACCTAAGCAACATAATACATCCAAAGTGGTCAATAAATGTCATTTTTTAAGCACAATAAATACTTAGTAGTCACAATCCATATATACTATTTTGCAAATGAGAAACCACCACCCAAAGCATTTGGGACTTGTCTGAGGTCACAGAGAAAGTTAGTGTTATTGTTGGAACTAGAATCATGTGTCTTGAATTCCAACACAGTGTAAACACACACACAACGTCAAAAAGCCTGCTAAGATCTCAAGACAAGAAATCATCACTAGAAGCCCTGGCCAGGTAGCCCAGTTGGTTAGAGCGTCCTCCCAATACACCAAGGTCCCAGGTTCCATCCTTGGTCAAGGCACATACAAGAAGTAACCAATGAATGCACAAATGGGTGGAGGAAAAAATTGATGCCCTTCCCTTTCTGTCTCTCACTCTCTCTTTCTCTCATTTCAATAAAGACATTTTTAAAAAGAAATCATCACTGAAATAATTCTAGATCTGGCCATGTTAAAAATCCACTGAAGCAGCTTTCAAAACCTGGACAATGACAACACACAGCCAGCAGATGGCAGTACATCCACATACAAAGAGGTCGTTACCAGGCTACCTTGTCTCCTTCCAATTCTTACCGTCTCCTTCCTCAAGATCATGAGGGAAAAATCTAAACTCAACCACCAGTACTGACCACACCACAGTATCTTCTTTGTCTGTTCAGCTTTAGATCTCCCTAATCATATACTCTGCTACCAAACCAGAACAGAAATTCTCACAACAGTTTACTCCAGAAATCCTTATTGTTAGTTAATTGATTTGTTGAAATAAAAACAACTTTTTAAGAATGTGGGGAGCATCATTTCATCTCAGATTTGCCCATTAAATCCTTCTAGTGTTTATCAAATGGAAAATATTACCTGTGCTTTACAGGCAGGTCATGTAGGTAACCAGATGCATCACTGCCACCCCCACAGTCCCTCCCTTCCAAAGAAAAATTGAAAGGATATTAGGATTGCCCATACTGAGAGCCAAATGAAAAACAATTCGGACTGAAAATATACAAAGTCACTTTTGAAAGATCTGTCTTGTTACATTGCACAGAAAAATGATTAAATTATTACCTTATCTAAAGATAAAATATAACCATGAGAAGAGGGATTTGCCAGTGATGGGACCCCCAAAACAAACACACAGAAAAACTCTAAAACCAGATGCTAAAGGTGGAAGTTTCTATGCAAAGGTGTTATCTGGGACAAGGAACTCTAGAGCACCAGTCTATGGCCACTGAGCCAGACGCTACAAACTATTCAAATTTTAGCCACACCTCCCTCACCCATTTCCATATCCACCAAGCAAGCTTCAATTTAGCAGGAGAGGACACACACACACACACACACACACACACACACACACACTGGTAGGTATGCTGCAGGGACCCCCAGTTAATGAGGCCTGTGAAACAAATACTTAATGATAAAATCATAAACTGGTTCTCTACTTTTTGTAGCATTCTCTTATGAAATTTAGGGGCCTTTTCAGTATCATTCTCTTGTGACATTTCTTGGCTGAAATCAGAAGCCATCAATCCAATCAATCTTGAGACTGAGATTTTGTACTCGAAAACCAGATTAGATCCAGGACTAGAAGTGTGTGAAGTAAATACTTTTGTAAGATCTTTGGGCAGCTACTCAGCTTCCTCTTGTGACACTTGAAACCCATGGACTTGACTTTCAAACATCAACAAATCTTTTGGGGCAACTATTCAACTTACTTACATATATACTCTTACTTTTGTCCTCCGCAGAGATAGAAATAAAAGGTCACCTGCCTACTTCAGAGACTTCATGGTAGTTATTACCTGGCCATGTAGTGTTTCTCTCTCTCTCTCTCTCTCTCTCTCTCTCTCTCGCCTGGCCACCTAAGCAATTGCACAATTCAATAATATCAGAAAGAATTAAGCATTCTAAGGTCAATTGGTGAAGTATGTTCCAAAGAGAAGCAAATTTGGTATAATATTTTTAGGCCAAATAAACTGACAACTAAAAAAACTTATAATCATACATTTTTTACCATATATTTTTACAACATATTTACAGTTTATTTTTTTGTCAAAAGTGACCTGTTAATCCCCCATGCCCCAGCTCCTCCGGTCTGTCTACCAACACACTGAGAAGTAATCACCTCCCAGATCTCATATAAAGCACATGCTTTTCTATCCAAGTCTATTGGGATGATGGACTTATTCAAGTTCGCATATAAAACATGCAGCTGAAAGGCACTCCAGAGATTATAGAATTCAACTTCTTAATTTACAAATTCAGAAATGAATGTCTCCGTGCCACTCTTCAGGGTAGAGGTCCAAGCTGACCATAAGAGTCACTGGTGTCCTGCTGGAAATGATCTCAATAAAAATAACATTGAGGCTTTCATAGAGGATGGAATTGACTGCAGCTTAAACCAGATAAATGTTCACTGACCTTTTCAGGCTCCAAAGTGGATTCATGGTCACAATAACCTATGTGTTCATCACTGGACACTTCTGCAAAAATCCTTGGCGCCCCCATTTAAGAATGCATACAAACACCTGATCATTTGACTCGTCTACAGCCTGGCAGTGCCTGACATGATGTGATTAAAATAGCATTACTTTAGCTGAAGGTTTTCTCCACCTGTTATGTTTGGGATGCAAATGCACCTGGGAGACACATTACCAGTCAGTCAATGCTCTTCAAAGTAGAAGAACTCCTTTCTCTCTAAAGAGCTATTTGCTAATTCCTTGATTTCTTCAATCATGCATTTAATGGCTACCTACTTTTCTAAGCGACTGTACTAAGAGTTGGTGGAATTCATGGAAATGAATAAGATTGCTGTCTTCATAGATTTTACAATCTATCGGGAGAAAAGGGTTTAACACGGCAAGATGTGTCGTAGCAGTTTCCTGAAAACATGCTCTTGCTGCCACTGAGGACTGGGGACTAATTTTAGTTCCTTTGATGGGGTAGAGAATTAGGAAGGTTCTTGGAGCTGTCCACAGAAAGTGTGGATGGGAGAATGTTAGAACAAATAAGAGGGAACTCTAGATTTAAGGGGGTTGAGGAGAAAGGAGTGTGAAAGGGAGAGAGGGGTAGAGAATCAGGTATTGGGGTTACTCAAAGGCTGGCTATCAATTGCCCATCTGATCGGGACCATGTAGACTAAGATGAAACGTGAACTGAAAATATGTGTAGTCTTTTCACTGTATCAAAGTCCAGAGTGAATACAAAACTAGGACAAAGCTCACAGGATTAAATGATTGAAATGGCTCCTGAGACCCTGGTTTAGCAGGACAAAGAACGCACCAGAGAGGCCCAGGAATTCAGACACAGCTCCCAGAGCCTGTCCTCCGCCACCCAGGGTGCACTTTGCATTTGAACCATGAACTACTAAGATAACATGCAAGATAACTTGGACTGAGGAGAATCGGTCTTACCCAGGGGACGACACTTGCACCCCCTTAGTCACGTATCCAAAATTTGGCTGCACGACCAAGAGAAACAGAAGAGACCACAAGAAGAATGTAACAGCAACCAGATGTACACCATCCATCTCTTGTATGAATAAGGGGAATAAACTAGAACAAACTACCCACCGGTCTCAGGCCCCAGCACAGGAAACTTTGTCACTCGTTGGTTGACTTCATCTGGGTTTGGCCAAAGTTCAGCACTTTGGCTCCAGGCATCCCTGAAATAACCATAGGATGACAAGTGGTCAGTTGAGATTAATCCTCTATTTACACATAGGCTGTACTTTCTCAACAAAATAATTAAAAATTAGTAGTTAAAGCAATGATGAGAAAACATCTTTTGGCTTCATTCCTATCCCTAATCTTTGCTTTCTCCCATTTCAAATATTTCCTTTCCAGCCTTTATCAAGACTCACAAGATACCTGAAGTCTTCTTGGTCACTGGCTACAGTTGCGAGGGACACCTGTTCTTGCTTTTGGGGGCAGACTCAGTTGTCACTAAATGTATCCAGCTCAAGGTTTACCACTGTCAGCTTCGTGGCTAGAGGTGGCAGGTCCTCTCTACAGTCTCAGTAATCATGCACAAGAAGGAGAATCACTGCTTTCTCCCTGCCGAAATGAAACTTTTTCATCTTCTGCAGTAGAAGTGAATCAAAGTGAGGCTGGACACCCTAGGCCTTGGTTATGAATGTGGGCATGGCCACATACACACATATTCAATAGTACATCTGTTGGTTACAAATATTGCAGAAAAACAAAGCAGTAAGGGAGGATAGAGGGAGTGTGGGGGTGCAATTTTGGTTGTTTTGATGAGGAAACATCTCACTGAGAAGATGGCACTTGAGCAAAAATGTGAAGAGGGTGGAGAAGCGAACCACATGGAATCTAGAAGAAAATTCCAGGTAGAAAGAAGGACTGTTTCTGTCTATTTTGGAGGCACAGGAAGGAGGTCAGTGGGGCTGGAAAGAAATGAGTCCAGAGAAGAGAAATTGCAAATGAGGGGAGAGAAATAAAGAGTTAGGGCCGTGATTATGAAGGGGGCTTTTGGGTGAACTCCAGCTGAGCTGGCAGCCATTGAGGTCTTCAGCAGAAGAGAGCTGGCCTCATTTCTTCTCTAAGGATTACTTGGTTGCTATCCTGAGATTCTACTCTGCTACCTTAGGGAGAAAGGTAGAAGCAGTAAACCCAGTTAGGAGACTGTCACATAATTCTGATGAGAGAGACATGAGCAGCTTGGACTGAAGTGGTAACAAGAGAGGAAATACGAAATAACTGGGTATGGATGTATGTTATAGTACAGCCAATAGCACTGATGAATGGATCAGATGTTGGGTGAAAGAGGACAGGAGAAATTATAATAACTTCAAAATTTGGGTCCTGAATAACTAGAAAAATTGAAATATTATTAATTAAAATGTGGAAGTGTGTGTAGTTAGATCAGTTAGGAGGGGTTCATCTTTTTTTTAACATGTTAATTCCAAGATGCCTATAAAACATCCAAGAATATTTGTTCAGAAGCTATTTGGAGTCTGAGCTTGAAAGCAGTGTCTGAGCTGGACATAGAAATTTGAGAGTCATTAGCATATAATCATGAAACGAGATGAGATAACCACAGGAGGAAATGTAGACAGAAACGAAACCTGAACATGAAAACATTATAGCACAGCATAACTTTCCCAGCATTTAAGACCTTTAAATTTCATTTTCTGCCAGATATATCTGCTTACCATATTTTGCTGTGTATAATGCACATTTTTGCCCAAATTTTTGAGGGAAATATAAGAATATTCTTTATACAGGGGTAGTACTAATCCTGTATCTATATAAGTGCTTTTCATTCTTATACTTATGTTTATGCATTAAAAGTATAACTCCAGAAACCAATAATAATATCCATATGCAAAATCATGCCCTAGAATATGATAACCAGTCTTGTTTCTAATTTTAAATAAGTAGAAAATTGAATTAAAAAATTAAAACAAAAGATTTTTTTCTAAAAATTTGAGCCAAAAATGTGGGTGTGCATTATACACAGTAAAATACGGTAGGTGTCCAGGCATCTCACATTTAATATGGCCCAAACTCAGCATCTTCTGACACCTTCCAAAATTTGCTATGTGATCACAGCACTAACAGTTCAGTGATTGCACTAGGCAATATGTTTGAGCTCTTATTATGCGTTTGACATTTTGCTAAGCACTTTACATGCATTATTTAATTTCATCTTCACAATACCATCTGAAGTAGATATCACTATTTTCTTTTGATTGCAGATCAGAGAAGTGAGATTAGAAAGCTTGAATAAACTGCCCAGAGATGCACAACTCATAAGTGACAAAGTTCGATCCCAGATCTCTGGAATCCAGTACTTGTGTTTGGAACTACCAAGTCATAAGTAATTGAATATTCAAGAAGAACAAGTCTAGAGACTTGTATAAATCTTCACATTGGTGACTTCTCATGTTGTTTTGGACCATGGGGTTCTTTCAGTCATGGGGTGCAAGCCATGGTACATACTTCCCTTACAAGTACGGGGAAATCTATGTATATGTGGAGAGATCTAACATTTTGTGTTCAGCTTCAGGGTTTTGTAGGCACCTTTAGAATCTACCCTTGGAGCATGACCACTTAAAATCTAGGACTTCCACAGAAGAGTTTCTGCATTAGGTCCCTTACAATTTTCCATGCAAACTGCAAAAAACACTAAAAAATTGTGATTTTTTGTTTTATTTATTTTTATAGGGTATATATTCGTAAAGATCATACATTTATGCCGTACGCCTTGAGAAACCTCCTTCCTACCTCCCATTCTGTCTACTCCCCCCACCTGCCAATGTGTTGTTAGTAACAACATCTACCACTTCCTGAGTGTCTGTCCAGAGTCTCTTTAATGTAAATACAAAGGCGAATGTATCTCTTAGTCCTCCATCCACCTCTTTCTTATATCAAGGTAACATAGTTACCTTGATATAAGAATTATGTTCATAATTCTTCACTTTACTTTTATTAATACATACTGGTCATCTTTCCAGATCAACATATAAAGAGATTTTTCATTCATTTGTCATTGCAACATATCCCATCAGTCCCACACTGATGGACATTTGGGGCTGTTTCTAATATTTTCCATTACAAACAATACTTTTGTGAATATCTGACAGAAAATCATTTTGTACACATGCAGGAATATCTAGCACATAAAGTTGCAGAAGTAGAATACCAGAGTCAACGAGTGAATGCATTTATAATTTTCATAGGTATTACAAAGTTGTTCTCCTTAGTGACTGAAACATTCTCATGCTCACCAGTGATATAAGCGACTTCCTGTGTCTCTACAGCTGGCCGAGTGTTAAACTTATGACTTTTTGCCAATCAAATCAGTAAGAAATGTTGTTTCTATATTGTCTTAATTTGCATTTTTCATTTTATGAGAGGGATGAATGCCTTTTTACATGTCTAGGGTTGCATTTATATTTCACTTCCTGAAAACTTTCTGGTCTCCATTTTTCAACTGGGGTTTGGTTCCTTTGGACATTAGTAATTCTCTAAATATATAACTAAAATGATCTATAAAAGTACTGGAATAAATAATATTTCTAAATCATATTCTACATGGTATCACCCAAGCTCCTCTCTTTTATTACCTTTTTCTCTCTTTTATAGAGCAAATATGCCTACGGTAAGTTCTCGTTGTTGTTTTTCAATGCCATGAGGTTTTCTTAATGTTAGAACAAAATCAGCTTAATAATGAAGCTGCAGCCTTGCCCCAAAGAAGAGTTAATCAGCTTTTGCCTGCTTGAAACTCAGAAGCTCATTCTCCTTGAGTATCTCTTTGTTCATGTAATATAAGTATATTTTATCTGTGTTGATCATTTATCCTGGTGCGTAACCTTCTCACCTTCTCCACAATGAGCCCCTTTAGCTTTTTAATTTAGAAAAAAATAAACAAAAATAATAAGGTGAAGAACTCAATAATGTTCTTCATTTTATTAAATTTACATTAAGCAAGGAAAACAGTTCTTAAAATCTTCCCACCAAATTTTACTCAGTGGCAAACTTTGCTTGGGCAACTTCACCAGTACCCTTACCACTTATAATTTAAGGAAGTGTATTTGCAAGTTCCTGACTTCACCCTGAAGTACATTCTACTAAAAGGTACTGTTTCCTGTGTTTTTAATTCACATGACAAATAAACCACCTTTTCAGCTTTCACAACTGTTGACTCTCACTTGATGAGTAATTTTTCACTGTTTGGAACACTTACTGAAATACTTCTGTTAAATTCTTGTCCTATTTCTGTGCAGCGATCGCTTGGATTCAATCTCCTAGAAAATAGAAGTTATTACTGAATGTAATAGTACACTTCTACAGTCAAGCAAACATTTTATTTTTAGTCTAAGAACTATTACTTTTTCAGATTCTTCATTTCCATCTCCAGTTCCAGAAGCTGGCTTTATGTATTGAGCCATTGCTGTTAAACCAACCCGCATCCCTCCATTTCCCCCCAAAGGGATTCATCCCTTTGTGTGAGTTACAATGGTCACAATGAGAATAAAACAACAGGCTTCATGCATTATGGGCAGGTGGCCAAGTTTAGTCCCTAACTACATGATTCCCCTTATACAGAAAAAGACTATGATAAAAAAAGATGTGGTACAGGACAGGGAGACATGGCTGTGTATGTTAAGGCTGGCAAGATTGTTTGAGGGCTTCAACCTCCTTTTCATGGTACGTGTCCAAAGGTTGTACACCTTCAGATATGATGTGCCCATCGTCACAAATCCCCATGACCATGGCTCTTTTATTTCTATAAACTTCCATTTTTCCCCCACTGATGTGAGGATGGATTTCATGTTAATCTTGTAATGTCCTGAAGCTTCCCCGTCAGGACATTTCCTAGCAGGAGGGTAGAAGCCAGGAGTTAATAACAAATTAACACAGCAGAAGACACAGCAGGAGAGTTCAGGGAGAGGAATGAGCCCCTTAGGTCGGGACAGAGAGCTCCAGGGGTGGTGGCGCCTTTCTGAGGCCCTGCAGCCATTTGCCATTTTGATAGGTCAGACATGGTGACTTTTTGTTTTAACACAATTTGGTTTTAATACATTTCTCAGATCTTCATAGGCATTCACACATCTTTTATTAACATCTTCCTTTTTCCCTTTAAAAAGAATTTATCTCTTCAAAGGAAGAAAGTATGTTTTACATATACCAAAAATCTACCAAATCCAAATCTAAATAAAGTGAGTATTCTTTATAATTGGACTCAATGCACCAGCCTTCTTTTTAAGAAAGTTATTAGTTCTCTAGCATTTATAACTTCCAGGCACCGCTCAGTTTTCTACTTCGAAGATTTTTTTTTATTTTAATCAGTTTAGAAGGGAAGGTTGTAAACCTAGAAATGACTGTTTTTGTCCATCACACATGCTCGCACTGTGATCAGTGCTTGTGCATTCCTGCAGCATTCCGTCCAATACCTAGCTTGCCTCTCTAGACTTTTGTTGAAGTGTAAGTTCATTCTCAATGACTCTAAAATTGCTTTTGGTGGGATCCTGGCTGCAGGCCTCACAGGCTGAGCACAGACAACCTCGAGTCCAGAGCAAATTCACTGGAATCAGAATTTAGCATCCTTCTCCAAGAGCAGTCTCTTTGCTGTGGATAAAAAAGGGGAAAGGAGAAAAAGCAAACCCCAGCTGTTTACTTCTTACCCCATACTATTGGGAGGAAGTGCAAGCCCACTGGGGTCCCCCATTATTCACAGGCTGAGTATAAAAGGCAGTGTGACTCTGACCATCCTCCTTACGGCCTCCTGGGCTGCATGGGAGGGAAGCAGGGACATATGACTTCTAACCTGCACCCAGGACACCCATGGGGTACAGATGACATTTATGCATCCCCACTTTCTGGGGCTCTCCTTGAGTTTTAGTCTTTCACTCTGTACCCCAATGTGCATGAGATTGGCCTCCTATGTTGCCGAGTCATGCTTAGATTCAGTTGAAACTCAGAAGCTCTTTGGCTTTGGCTTAACATTTGGCTCTTGGTGTAGGGTTAATTTCTAGCATCATTTAATAAGCCCTAACTATATATTGCTCAATCAAAACCTTAGGTCGCTTACTTAGGCACTTCCAAGCATTATTCCACCTGTGCTTGGAGAATAGCGTGCTGTGGTAGTTTTTCAAGTTAGGACTTGCCTGGATCACTTGCCACCTAAATCCTAGTTTCAGTCCCTCCTGCTAAACACTTTCTATGACAGTGAGTCAGTCCAAGAAGCAGTCATTTTAATGGGCTTCGGTCCATTGAGAAACCTACAGAGAGAACCTTGCCAACCTTCACGGAGGACATTTCTGGACCTGCGCATGTGTATACTGCCTGCTTTGTGTGCTTCCCTTGGCCCGAAGTCCTTTCTGTTTCAACCACTGGTGAGTTCCCCAGGCAACTTCCTGCAATCTGAGGAGAAGGCAATTGATGCCCAGAGACCCAAGGCTTACACATATATTTCACTTAGTCACTATATTCATATATCCAAGCGAAATATATACCAAGACCAGAGTGAGGCCATGAAAGAGCAAAGACCACAGTGTCCTTCCTGAGCTGAAAGAGAAGGGACCAGGTGATCACCAGCTGAGGGAACCAGAAGGGTCAAAACAACTTGTTGGGCAGGAGGGTCCCCTGGAGACCAGGGAAGCCAGAAGACAAGACTAGTTCCCACACAAACCCAAGAGACTCACTCCTCCCATTGAATTCACCAGAAAGTCTCCTACAGCCACTTCCCAATACTGAGAGAGGCCACCCTGAAGAGGGGCAGAGAAAAGAGGCATCTTAAAGACAGGGCTTCTAAGGTTATTCATTCAATTCTGTTTAGCAGACTGAACTCAACGCAGTGGCCCCTGCTACTCAGCAGCGTGAGACCTCCTAAGATGAACACAAATAAGTGGATTTTCCCTCTGCTACATGTGGAATGTGCAACTCAACACCAGCAGCCTGGATTGCTCTAGGGCGTCCTGATGGATCGACCTTGTGTCTGAGTCTTCTTTGTCAGTCAGCCTCTCCAACCCTGAGGCATGGCACACTACCCTGACCATCAATCATCCCTTCATTCATTCATTCATTTTTCTTTGAGTTGTTACAGTGAGGACAGCTGTGGCACACAGCAAGAAGAGCCAATTTTGAGATGGAACAGCTGGTGTCAGGCCTCCAAGCCACTAACTGTGCTCTGTGGCTTTTCTGAGTCTCTTCTCTTATCTCTTAAATAAGGACAATGTACCCAGTTTTGAACTTAGTGGCGTCTGTATTGAATAAAATAATAAATATGAAAAATATTGGTGTATGTCTAAGTGCTCTATAAACTTGAAGCACTGTTATTATGGAAACCAAAAAAATACCATTAGTGGACTGTCCACTTTACATCTTCAGAGGCTGCAAATTTGAGCAAGACACATTCCCTCCTTAGAGCTTCTGAAAATTGAATGCAGCAATGCCTCTGATTCACCTGGTTTACCGTCTGGGCCCTGCTCTGGCTTATCAGAAATCCGTTTACTTCATGCTGGGAAGGAAGGTTGAAAGGAGGAAAATTACAAGGCTTGGTTTCAGTCTCTTACACTCAGATGAGTCACTTGATCACGTACAATTCCCTGAGCCACGAAAACAGCCCCTGAACAAAATGCTATGCCCTTGCACACCAGATAGACCAGAAATATAACACACACACACGCTCACACAGGCACACTCGGGGACCAAAACGAAGCTTGCAGAGAGCCTGTGCCTTCCGAACTCACACCTTGCACATCTCTGAAGAGCAATGAAGAATCTTTAAAGATTCCCTTGTGCAACATTTGTGATATTGCATATCAATCTCCCAGCTTGTTTACCTCATTAATTCAGTCTGTATCCATGTAGTGGGAAATTGAAGTAATCAACCGAATAATGGGCACCTCCAGATTTGCTACTGAAGGGCCTGGAATCAGCCAGATAAGCTGGTGACATTAAGGGAAGTGGTTGGAAAGTAACTCATCTGCACACCTCATTTTGCTAAAACTACACACACAGACACACAGTGTGTATACAGAGTCATGTTATTGTTAAATATCGACAGTGTACATACATTTTAAGTTAAGCATGAGAATAAGCCTCCCATAAGGTCCACTGTGCTTGGATACAGTGAAAAATAGTCTGAAGGAAGCAGTGTGTGAATAAGAGAAAACTTAACTTACACCACTGCACATAGATTGGGTTCAAGGTTCTAACTCCATAATGGCATTCTGAGTAAGATTTCTCTCTGAAGCCAGGAAACTGGGTTTATAAAAATGTGTATATTTACACAAAAAATGAAAATATATACATTTTTTATCTTCTGCTTTCATTAAGGTGAAATCAAGTTCAAAGGCACTACTTTTCTTAAGGAGAACCAGAAAACATGCAGTAAGCTGTCTCTGGAGATTTTGCAGAGGGAGGGGATAATTAGGCTCCTTCTCTCTGATAAAATATGCAAACTAATCAGAAGCAATTATGTGCCAGCAAGGTGCAAGCAGCTGCAGAAGTGCTTTCACTCGGAGCCTGTGTCTTGGAAAGGGCACAGTTCTTGTGGGAACAAACTGAGAATGACAGTGTACTGAGCCTGTGAGAAGAACCAAATCCTAACTAAATATGAAAGGTTGATTCAGGGAGTAGGACAGGAGGCTTTCTTCTAGAAATCTTTTAATTGTCTTTAATTCCTACTCCAAATGCTAGATATCCAAGTTCATTCTTACTGTTATAGTTAAGCAAGCAAACACATTCTTACGAACTACTATTAGGGTAACTGATGTGGGGAGGTAATGCCCCGCACAGCCCGATCCCTGTTATGTAAGCCACGACAGAAATAGCTAAACTGTGTTGAGACACAGCCTCTTCTATGCACTTCACAGTTATTCATTCATTCCTTCAAAAAATGCATCTTAGACATAAGGCATGGTTCTAGATTCTTGGGACTCAGCTGTGACACAAAAGCAGACAATGCTCTCTTCTCATGGTGTTTACAGTAAAAGATACACAAAATACCAAATAAACAAGTAAAAAGAGAGAGAGGAGTTTGGCTAACTATTAAGAAGTTATAAGAAAATCAAAATAGAGAAATAGGCCAGAGGCTAATGAGCAGAGTGGGAAATGTAGTGCATAGAGTAGCCACAGAACACTTTTCTGAGGAGGGAATTGGCATTATAGCTGGAGTTCTCCAAAACCCTCCTGGTAGCACTTTCTATACAGAAGGTGCAGAGTATAAATGACCTGAGTCCAGAATGACCTTTATGTGTGCAAATGACTAAAATAAAGCTTTAAGTAGATGCTGCTTTCCCCCATTTTACCAATGAGAAAGTCGAGACCCAGAAGTGTAAACAACTTGTCCAATGTTGCTTTACACATACTTGCTACTCCTGGGAATTATTTTAATTTTATTTCTTGGATAGGCAAATTATTTATATGTTATCAAAGTATAAAAAGGCATTCATTGGTACAAAAAAAATAGGCAGAGGACCTGAACAGACATTTCTCCCGAGAAGACATACAATAGTAAATGGATCTATGAAAAGATGCTCAATTTCACTAGCTATTAGGGAAATGCAAATCAAAACTGCAGCGAGATACCACCTTGCACATGTGAGAATGGCTATTATCAGTAAGACAGGAACATAATGACAAATGTTAGAGAGGTTGTGGAGAAAAACAACCCCTCATTCACTGCTGTTAGGAATTTAAGCTGCTACAGCCACTATGGAAACAGTTTGGAGGGTCTTCAAAAAATTAACAATACAGTTACCATGTGACCCAGCAACCCCTCTTCTTAGCATTTACCCAAAAACTTTTAAACATTTGTTTGCAAACATATATGCAGCATTCATTATGTTCATTGGAGCATCATTCTCAGGGGTCAAGCCGTGGTAATAACTGAAGTGTCCTTCCATAGATGATTGGGTAAAGAGGATGTGGTACATATATACCATGGGATACTAGTTAGCCACAAAAAAAGATGAAATTCTGCCACTGATGAAACAGGGATGGATCTTGAGAATATCATGTTAAGTAAAATGTCAGTTAGAAAAAGTCAAGAACCATATGATTTCATTCATATGTAAATGTAAAACTGAAAGCAACAAATGAATAAACAAGACAAACAAAAAAAATCTCATAGACACAGACAGCAGTATAGTGGTTACCAGAGGGAAGGTGGAGGGGACAGGAAAGAGCAAGGGAGTCAAATATATGGAGACAGAAGATTTGACTTTGGCCAGTGAGCACACAATGCATATACAAGTGATCTATCCTAGAATTGCACACTTGAAACCTATTTCATTTTATTGACCAATGTCACCCTCAATAAATGTAACTTAAATGGGCATTCTTTAGCCCTGGCAGGTGTGGCTCACTGGACTGAATGCAAGCCTGTGAACCAAAGGGTTGCTGGTTCAATTCCCAGTCTAGGGCACATGCCTGAGTTGCAGGACAAGTCCCAACTAAGGGACACACAATGGGCAACCACACTTTGATGTTTCTCTCCCTCTCTCCCTCCCTCCCACTGTCTAAAAATAAATAAAACATCTTTAAACAATAAGGTAAAATAATTTTATATAAAAGGCATTTATTGGAAGTCCTCTTGCTTCCCCTTTGCTCCTGTGCACAGTGTTCCATCCCCTATCCCCACTCGCTGGCACTAAAAGTGGTTTAGTTTTGCTTTCCTGGATATCATTTGTTACTTATGCAAATGCACACAAATACAACTTCATATCCTTATTCTTCTTTCTACTCAAATACAACAGATGATGTAAACTATTGTGCATTTTCCTATTTCGCTTAAAAATATATCCTGGAGACCCTGCCATGACAGTAGTACCTAGAAACCTTCTCATTTTGCCAAATACCCCTCCCCTGTGGATGTGAAAAAAGAGTTGAAGAGTTTATGTGATCACTCTTCCTTTGATGGTAACCTAGGTTGGTTGTAGGTCTTCACTAGTAAAAACAAACAATCACCTGTGCATATTACATTTTGTGTATGTGAAATCACTGGGTCAGAGTAATTGATCAAAGTTGCTCCTTTTACCTGGCCCACTGGAGTAATAGATTTCTACTCCCACCAGTACTCCACTAAATGCTGTTCTAAAAGCTCGTCAGAGGAATTTTTTGTAAACCTTTGGATTTCTGCCCATCTGACAGCTGAGAAATGTCATCTGTTGTTGATGTCTGTCAGCTCTCTTCATTTAAATAAATCTTGGTGATTGGGACATGAGTTGCAAATTTTTTCCTCAATCTGTCATTTGTCTTTTAATTTTACTTAAGATTTTTTTGTGTTGTTGTTGTTGTTGTTTATTTGGGGGTTTTTATTTTGCTGTGCAGTAAACTTAATTTGTTTTTTGTTATGTTTTTGTTCTTTAAGGTGATCACATTTATCAGTTCTTGTATTATGGTATAGAGACAGTAGTATCATCATTACAAAGATTCCAAGATCATTAAAAATGCACCCATGCATTCTTCAAGTAATATTTTGGTTTTCCTTTACATTTTCATCATCCAGTATATCCAGAGTTTATTCTTGCATAGGATAACAAGGTATGCTCTAACTTCCTAGAACTAGGACATGAATCCAGATCAGCCTTTTCTCTCTTGTCATACCTTGAAGTCAGCCAGTAGCCTCAAAAAAATCTACCCAGACTCTAAAGTATGTATACAACCCATTCAGAATTAGTTTGTTGGCCCTAAGTGTCTCAGGTTTCTGCAGGATTCTTGGCAGGTTGTTTGGGAAATCCTGTTCTTCTCCAACCTGTTCTCAGGGCTTAAGTCCAAATGACTAGGGTGTGTAAAAATCACTAAAGAAGGGACTAACTACTCTAGACAGTCTAGTCATGTGATGCGTGCTTGAGAGTCATTTCTCTTTCTATTAGAAAATCTGGGTCTTAGTCCTGCCTTGGACCCCTCCAAGCTATAAGATTTGGAGAAGCCACTTCATTTCCCTTGGCCTTTGTTGTATCAACTACAGGAGCAGTTTGGATCTTTTCTGCTTGATGTTCTTGTTATTAGTACATTACTTATGGTCTATAATGGTCTGGCCAGAACTTGAATCAAGTGATATGTCTACTGTGTTGTCAATTTCTAGGTACAGTGATAACAATAAAATAATAGGCATTTACTGCATACCAGGCACTCGCTGTTCTAAGCACTTTTTCTGTACAAACATATTTAACCTTCACAGCACTAGGAGGCAGATACTGTCACTATTCTCATTTTGTAGATACATGAGGGAAGTGATGCACAGTTTCAAAATTCACCCAACACAAGAAAAATTGTGACAGAGGGAAAAGTTAGAGAAGAAAGATGTAGTGGGCATAGCCCATTGCAATGAAGATATCTCATATTTATAATTTTTTAAATATATGATCCTGTGAGTGCATTTCTGGGATTCCTCCCAGAGCCTTGAAAGGGACCAATCTAAGTAATGAGCTCCCAGGCAAATTTGCCCCTAGAAGGACTCTTTGGAATGTATTCATTTAGAGATTTAAATGAGGCAGAAGAGATGAATCATGCAAAAATATGGAGAAAGAGTATCTTTGGAAGAGTGAGGCACTAGTGCAAAGGATTGAAGCAAGAACAAGTTTGAGATATCTAAGTCATTGAAAGAATGTTCTCATGTACAGAATGTAGTAGCTTCACTTGCTGCTCCACTTTCTAACAACTCAGGAACACAAAGGTGGTGAGGAGCTCAGTGTGTAACTTCTGCCTAGAAACTCCTGTGTCACCATGATGAGTTAAAAGGAACCTCCAGGTCATCTAATAATATGAAATCCCCATTGGATTGCTGACCATGTCTCATGGAGCCCCAGAGATCAGAAGTGTATACAGAGGCTGAGCAAGCAGGATTCCAGCTCCTCACTCTAGGATCAGCCTCACTGCCAGATGTTTCATGTATGTTTTCCATCTAAGATCTTCATAAGGTTTCATTAGAACCAAGGGCTCTATCTCTTGGATGAGTTGAAAACCCAGTGAACCCCCACCCTGTCCTTTTATCTGGGAAACCATGGAAACTCAGAAAGAGAACATTGGTAGGCCAAATGTTCTCTTTTGGCCTACAGGCCAAAGCTCTGTAGGTAGAGACAGAGCCATGGCAGGAACTCCAGCTTCCTGGTTCCCATTTCAGGGCTCCACTAGTGTGCCATGTCATGTGTACCCCTAATCTCCAATAAATTTTCTTGCAGACAGTTGATATTCTTTTAAATGCCGGGTAGTTGGAAGATGATTGTCATCAATTTTTATTCTCTACTCACCTTATGAAACAAAGATAGGTATCTGTAGAACTTACTCGGGGTAATGAGTTCTAAGTGAATCTTTTGCAGCTGTGATTCTACTAATTGAAGCACAAGGAATATGATTTCTGGTATCTCAATAAAAGAGGTAAGGGATATGCTTGTGAAGAAGCTAGGAGATGGCAGCCATCTCTTCCCTCCATTCCTACCACCCATATCCATGTTCAAGTCCTCATTACCTCTCACCTTAAACCACTGAAAAAATGTTCTGATGTTATTTCTGCATCTAGTCTGGCCTCCACAGTCTTGCCCAATTCATTATTTAAGTAAAGCTCTTACCAAAAACAGTCTCTCTTAATCATCCTGAGGTTCTCCAACCAAATAAAATTGTAGAAATCCCAGACTTGCCAAGAATGTTAAGACCTAATCACCTAAACTTTATATTCAAAGTCTTTCACAAACCCACACTAAATTTATAATTTCCATTTGATCACCAAATCCCTGTTTTCATTCATGTGGGGATCCAGAAACTTTGAGTGTTCTCATTCCCACTCTGTGCTCTATATTTCTGCAAATGTAGATTTTTGCTCATCTTAGGACCTCTGCCCACATGTTCTCCCCTGACCACTGCCATTGGAAAGCTTTTTTATCTCACAGGGTCTAATTTCCTGTCACCTCCTTTATGAAGCCTCCTTGATCATGTCAAGCAAACAAGAATTCCTCCAACTTTGATTCCCCACCCTAGGTTGTTGATGCCACTTTTGTGAAAATTTTAAGATGCTGCCTTGTGTTATTGTTCTGTGTGAAATTATTTTGTTCCCATTATAGATGGGAGCTCTCTGAGGGCAGAACTAACACATTGACCTTTCTTTCTCCTAAAGAGCATAATATATGCCTGGGGCATGGTGAGTGTCAGTTCTATGCTTAGTTAAATCACAGAACTGGGAGGTCCTCAGGTCCAACTTCTCTGGATTAGGATCAACACATGTGAACTTGTCAGAAATTGAAGAGAGATTCTTTTATGAAGTATCCAAAACCTCTGCCCAAACAGAGGGGGAAAGCTGGAGGGTCATTAAGATGCAGTGTGACAATAAATAGGCCTTCTATAAAATTAGTTATAGCTGAATGGCACTAAAACCATGTCCAAATTCCAGCCAGTCCACTTCCCAGCCATGTGACTTTAAGCAGGCCCCTATTCATTCTGAATTTCACTGGCAGAATGAGGCTACGAGTCAGGTGTGACAACCGCTTGAGAAATTGCAATTTGCATTTTGGAATCTAGTAGTTATATGGTAAGAAGTAAAAACAAATGGTAAGAATCAGAAAATCAACCACAGACCTGAGTGTTTATTACTGAGCATCAGCCTCCAGAGGCAAGAAACTGCCACTTGCAGTAGCAAACAGCTCCAGAAAACGAAGGTTTGGGTCTTTATCTTGTCACCTGAAGAGTTTGTTAGCCCTTCAGAAAGCATGTTTCCCTTCCATGAGAATTTGTCTTACAGGCTTTGCAAGTATCATCAGATCTAAATATGATGCCAATGACATGGGTATAAATAGCACATTAAAAAATAAAATGAGTGGGCCCGGAATGAAAGACCTGAGGACACTTCTGAGCAGGGTAGAAGGGAATAATCAGGAATGACACTAAAATAAGTCACAAAGACTAGCACTGCTAGGACGAGAAGGGCACTGGGGATTTAAGTGAAACGTGCACCCATCCACCAGGCCACCTCCATCACAGAGAATAAACTCTAGGGTAGAATGTGAACATCTCTTGGCCTTGAACAATTGATCCCATTCATTCACTCTGTAATCAAGTACTGATCACAAGTTAGTGCCAAGTTTGAGAAATACATGAGTTAAAAGGTGTAATCCCTGTCCTCAAACAATTCATAGTCTACTGGAGAAAAGACACAATAACAATGACAATGCAGACAAGCTATGACAAGAGCTAGAATCACAGGTGCCTGAAGGACAGTGAGAACACAAAGGGAGACTTTGGGTTCTAGCAAGGTTGATCGTGAAAAATTAAAAGTGCTGCTTAAACTGAGTTTTGAAGAATGAACTTGAGTCCCCTGAAAAGGCAGGATAGGTGCTCATGCAAAGGCATGGTGTCCTCTTTGTGGCTCTATATGTAGTCTAGGGAAGAAGCACAGAAAATGCAAAAGAGTAGAAGATGGTAAACCTCACCTGCATGGGTATTGCACATTCTTCTTTTCTTGTGTATCTGCTAAGAATGTCTACTATAACATTTGATACATATGTTCTCAGGAGATGAGTAGTTATTATTAAACTTTATTTCACCTGTAAACTTAATTCTCATATGTGACAGAGCAAAATCTGAAATATACTTTGTCTATGGGCAGACGATAAGACAGAAGAACTCTCAAACATGGCTCCTTTTTATCTTCCAGCTAGATATTATCTAATGTAGTGTTCCTTAACTTGACATCCCCAACTATTCTCTCAAAAATTTTGTTTTCATTCAAATTGTAAAAATAATATGTGTATTAGAGTGATCAGCCTACTATCAAGTTCTGCCATGCCTTTCGGTATTCAAGTTTTGTGTTTGTGGTTTGAATATCTTGATACAACATGATTGGCCAAAATGGTAACTTTTCACTTCCAATTAAGTATTCTTTTGGATCCCCAGGTCCTCAGTTTGAGAACAACTTAGTCTGGTGTAATATAGTGGAAGATAAAGATATGAAAACCAAGAAAGAAGAAATGGCTTTGTAATGTACTCAGGTAATCAGTAATGGGGGCTAGAACCCCAGATGTTTAAACCAATGTTCTCCCTGTCACAGTTCAGCCACCACCCCTATGATGAGGCATCCATAAGCCCCATGACTTTCAGGATCTTTAAGTACAGATCCAAGCTCATAATTCGCAATGGTGCAAATTACTTTTATGGTCAGAGTTTCAGCTTCCTGTCTAGCTTGGACAAGGTCTGTGCATCAGCTCTCTGAGAAGCAAGCAGAAAGAGTCAGGATAAATGACTCCAGCTTAAGATAATAAAAAATAGCTTTTTAAAAAATCCATACCCTCTGACCCCCTTCCACTTCACAATTTGCAAATTCATGCATATAAGAGGAATTTTCACTGCATTCTAATGAGATGGTACCATGAAATACATGACCTTAAAGTAAGCATTGCTTCAAAAAATTGTTTTCAGTTAGAGTATACATTTAATGTTTTTTTGTGTTAGTTTCAGGTGTAAGTATTGATTTTTTATTCATTTAAAGTAGGTAGTAATTGCTTTTCTATTAGGAAATATTAAAAACAGAGCAATCAATCCATTTGTGCTGTGCTTTATATAAATTTGATACTTAGTTATCATTTATTACTTATTATTAAGTAATACTACTTATTACTGAATGAATAATAAGTTATTGTTACCTAAAATACCTGCTAATGCAATAAATAGTCTAAGTTGGAACTGGGAGGTAAGTGAACCACAGGGTGTGGAGGTTCATGGAACTTTTAAGAACCTGGCTCTTCAGAAGAATCACCTGGGGAACTTTTGGATAATGCAGCCTCTGGAACCCCACCCCAGACCAGTAGGATCAGTAATTCCACAGGCTGGCACCCAGAATTCAACATTTATAAAACACTCTTCCCACAGGAACTCTTGTCACATTTTTCAAAGCAAAAGATTTCTAAGTTGAGATGATGGAATCAGCTATGGTAGTCAATTATAACCTACATGAGATACAAGAACTCCCAGCATCAAGGTAACTGAGACCAGTTGTCTCTTCCCTTCTTCTAGATATTCCCCCTGCTTAGAATCCTACTTATTTATTTATTGAAAAAAAATAATGATTAAATGCTTGCCATGCTAGACCTGGAAATATAGTAATGAACACAATGTAAATAGCCATTTTCTCATGGAGCTTATAAATCTCAGTTGGTTGAGTGCTACAAGAATTCTCTCCAGGACACTTTCCTGAATTTACACACTTGACTTTCATTTCTTGGTATCTTCTTACTTCTCACCCTTGCTACAGGCAAGCTTATTTAGCTTTCCCAGTCCAAATGATGGAAAGTAACCATTGTCAACAGCAGTAAAATTTACATCTCCTCCATTCAAGATAGTAGTCAATTTCAAAAGAAGCTCACTGGCTCAGTGTGGGTGGTGTAGGCGAAGGTGTCCTGGACCAGCCACTGTGGTCTGGGGAAGAGGAATCCCATTGCAAGATCATGATTGCTCCAGAGGAACTATGTCATCAGAGAGAGGTTGGGGGATTCCATTAGAAAGAGATAATGGACAGACAATTCAATACGTTTCCACCACAGTTCTCTGAGGGCAATCCCTACACTTCAGTGCTTGAATGCTGTGCCATTCATTTGGGTTACTTAGAGCTTTGTTCTGCTTACTGCCTGAATTTTGGCTCTGTTCAGATAATTAGGTTATTATAGTCAGTCTTTCATTATTCACTCATAAAACATTTATTAGTCATTGACCTGGTCCTGGTCCTGAGGATATGAAGAAATAAACATAGAGTTGCTTCTCTTGGCACCTAGAGTTTAGTGAGAAAGGCAAACATATAGATATATAATGATAATTTAGTGTGGTAGGGTCATTTACCAAGTATCTCACAAACAAAAGAGAGTTAGAGAAATCTTCACAGATTTCCTTAAATGGATATTAATGCATACAAAAGACTTTTTCAGCTTAGATTGAGGAGGGAGGCTCCCAGCCAAAACACACTGTGAAAACAAAGTTAAGGTTTGCGTAGCAGAAGGAAGTTTCATGGTTGAGAGGTGAAGTAGTAACTGTGGCTAGAAGATTAGTCACTTTATAAGTGACTTCCAAGCCCTACCACTAATGAGCTGGGTACACTTGGGCACATTGCTAAAACTTTCTCTACTTATCTCATAGGAATGTTGTAAGAATTAACTTTTTTAATGCATGTGAAGTGTTTAGAATAGTACTGATGTATCTTGAGTGCTTAAAAAATGTTTTATTATTGTCATTATCATCATTATTTCAAACAAATGTGTTACTCCTGAGTGTGTTTATTTTGCTTGTGAGAGAGAAGAGCCCATTTTGTTCATCATCATACCACAGCAATCATGATTTGGACTTGGCCCAGAGTACAAAGTAGTAAGTTGAAAGATTGCATGCATTACATTGCTGACAAGGTCATGGTGGATCTCATAGGATTAGCAGAGGAAATTTCAGTGTAACCTCACTACCCACAAAACTGCATGCTGCTTTTGAATAGTTGTATATTCTGATCATGAGGTGCCAATTCTACTTTGTTTGAGTAAAGACTCTTGCTGGCTATACCTGTCATTCAGCCAGCCCCCTACCATGGAAGAACCCAACCACATTCTTGCAGAGAAATCTTCCAAAGCATGTGCCAGGCTTGAAAACACAACACCACATAACATGGACAGCTAAATTTCAACTTTAGAACTATTTCTTAAATATTTTAGGACTCCTGCTCAAAGGATGTAATCAATGCCCCCCATCCTTTAGTTTTTGGTAGGAATTACAGAATTCTTTCTATTTCTTCCTCTCCTTTCTCTGTCTCTTCAATCAGATACCAACAATGAGGAGAGGAACATTCTGAACCCAAGATCCATCTCAGAGGCACATTCCTTGCTAATTCTATTTACATTTTCTTTTGGCTTAGCCAAGGATTCTAATCTTTTCAGGCTTGCCTCTTCTATACAAATAATGTTCTCCCTGGTAAATCTGCCAGTCACTGTACAAGTGATTGGAAATGCAGATACAAAGGTCATGGTCTTTGTGTGGTAGTAAAGTCAGGTGATTAAAGATAGATCCATACAATGGGGTCAGAAACAGCACAGGCTGGCACAAAAGAGGTGCTCAACTCTGCATGTTCAACTAATACCAGTTTATTTATTACACTGAACCATATGAAACTAGTGATATTTAGCTGGTTTGACATGGAAAAAAAGGCGATTGTCCATGAGTCAACCTAAGGCAGGTTCTAACAGGATTAAGCATTGGGTTGTGTGAGAGCCCAGTGAAATAGTTACATGGACCAAGGAGCTACCTGTTTAAAATATAGCATGCTGACTTTCGCCAAGATGGAGGCATAGGTGGAGATGCCGTGCCTTCTCACACAACCAAGTTTGGAGACAACAAAATATTAGCAACAGAAAACACAGCCAAAACACAGAAAATTGAACTTTTCGGAAGTCTGATAACAACGAATTCTTCAGCCGGACCGGTAAGAGGGGCGAAGCCAGCAGCTGGCAGAGTGAGGTTGCACAGAAAAACTCGGTCAGAAGGACTCAGGTGTGCAGATCCCAGGTGTGCAGTTGCAACAGGAAGACCCAGTGAGCAACCCAGTGAGCAACAGGCGGACCCAGTGAGGGCGCAGGGCGGCAGGTTGACTGTGGTCACACATTCGTGCACAGATAGACTGGCAAAGGAGTGAGCAGTGAGATAGGACCGAGCAGGCCCCAGCGGCGGAAAGCAACAGAGGGGGCTGCTATTTCCCCACTCTGACCCCGCCCCCACATACAGCATCACAACCTAGCGACCTGGGCCGCCCTGCCCTGGTGAACACCTATGGCTCCGCTCCTCATACTCAATGGGCGCAAACAGACCAAAAATGACTCAAGAAGATCTCAAAGTGCCAGAGTCCACAACTCTAAGCAATGAAGAAATAGCAAAACTTTCATACACAGTTCAAAACACTGGTGATCAGGATGCTCACAGAACTGGTTGATTTTAGTCACAAATTAGAGGAACATATGAAGGCTAACCTAATTGAAATGAAGGGAAACGCACAGGAAAACAATAGTGATGAAAAGGAAACTGGAACTCAAATTAAGGGAGTGAACCAGAAGAAAGAAAAAAATGGCCGAACAGGAAAATATGAAGAAACAAGAATTCAAAAAAATGAGGAGAGACTTAGGAACCTCCAGGACATCTTTAAACGCTCCAACATCCGAATTATAGGAGTACCAGAAAGGGGAAAGGAACAGCCACCAGTGGAAAACTTATTTGAACAAATAATAAAGGAGAACTTCCCCAATCTGGCAAAGGCAATAGACTTCCAGGAAATCCAGGAAGCTCAGAGAGTCCCAAAGAAGATGGACCCAAGAAGAAACACACCAAGGCACATCATAATTACATTAGCCAAGATTAAAATGAAGGAGAGAATCCTAGAAGCATCAAGAGATAAGGGGACAGTCACCTAGAAAGGAGTTCCCATGAGACTGTCAGCGGATTTCTCACAAGAGACCTTACAGGCAAGAATAGGCTTGAAAGAGGTATTCCAAGTCATGAAATCCAAAGACCTACACCCAAGATTACTCTATCCAGCAAAACTTTCATTTAGAATGGAAGGACAGATAAAGTGCTTCTCAGATAAGATCAAATTCAAGGAGTTCATCATCACCAAGCCCTTATTATATGAAATGTTAAAGGGACTTACCTAAGAAAAAGAAGATAAAAAAGATGAAAAGTGAAAGGACAGCAAACTCAGTTATTAACAACCACACTTAAAACAAAAGCAAACTAAAAGGACAGCTAGATCAGGAGTGGAAACATAGAAATGAAGATCACGTGGAGGGTTAGCAACAGGGTAGTGGGAGGAGGAGAAGGGGGGAGAAGGTCCGGAGAATAAGTAGCATAGATGGTAGGTAGAAAATAGACAGAGGGGAGGGCAAGAATAGCATGGGAAATATAGAATCTAAAGAACTTGTGACAAATGAACATAAACGACAGCGGGGGAAATGGTTCAGGAGGGGTGTGCAGGGTGGAGGGGAATGAAGGGGGGAATAGAACAACTCTAATAGCATAATCAATAAAAATAAAATAAAATTTTCATGATGCTGGGAAGATGGCGACGGAGTAGGACGGAGCAGATTCTAGCTCCAGTACTCATGGGTGAAAATCCTGGCAGATCTATATAGAAGCAGAGCACTAAACCATTGGTTATCCAGCATTTATGAAAGCAAAAGACCAGAGATTGTGACGGACACTGAAACACCAGACAGCGGCAGGTCAGTGGGGTCTTGGGGACCAGAGTAAAGACAAAGCGATGATGGGGGCCAGAGCCCCCTGCCAGGTGGCCCTGGTGCTGCTTCTACGGTCAGGGTCCAGAGCCATCCATCTGAGACCAACACCAGAGGTGTCTGCCACAGGAGCCTGGGCACCCAATGGCCCCAGTGGCCCCAGTGGCCACCAGCTCGGGCCAGCAGCTCCCCTGTTTCCTGTATAAGCAAAACTGGACAACACCGGGCAGAGACTTGTCTGCTTGCCTTCTTGCATTATCAGGGAGGGTTACAAAGACAGAGGGCCATGTTCAACTGCAGACTCTGTGGTCGCCAGCCCGGGAGAACTGAGAGCTACATTGCCCTCACTGGTGTGGCTGGGGACTGGGCTGGGCTGAGAGGCAGGCTGTCTGGAGAGTTTTGTGGGGGTTTTTTTTGAAAGTGGACTGAGGTGTTCTCCTGCCAGGACACCTTGGCTTGCTTCCCACCCAGCCTTGCGGTGAGCCAGGGGGAAAGCAGAGGCATCTGAGTCCCGCCACAGGACTGGGAGGCACCCTGGCAGTTTCCCGGGTCCCAGACAGCCTGGCAGGTGTGCACAGGCACAGAAGCTACTGAGTCCCCACCACAGGACTGGGAGGCACCTTGCCGGTTCACCTGACCCATGTGCACAGGCACAGAGGCGGTTGAGTCCCGCCACAGGACTGGGAAGGACCCTACCAGAATGTGTGGGACCCAAGCAGCTTGGTGAGTGTGCGGGCGCCCACACCCCAGTCTGGTAGCCTGGCTGGTGTGCGCACTTGTGCTGGCATCCCAGCCCACAGAGAGATCCTGCTACAACCAGAAAAACCAGTCTGGACAGTTTAAAACTGACAAGGGAAGGGTTTTTTTTGTTGTTGTTATTTTTTCCCTATTTTTGGTAACTTTTTTTGTGTTTATTTAGTAATCTTATATTTTTTTAATTTTATTATTGCTTTATCTTCTATACTTTGTTCCTCTCCTTTCTTCTTCCCTGTTTTAGTCCTTCTTCCTTTCCTCTCAAACTCATCGTTTTTGCCTCTCTTCTCCTGCCTTTTTGTTTGTTTGTTTGTTGCTTTGTTTTCTTTTACTCACAAGAGACACAAACAACTGGGAACTGTGGAAAGACCAGAGTGGGACCCAAAGAGGGGGCATCTCAACAGTAGAGACAGAGAGACAAATTTCACTTTCCTATAGCAGAGAAGCCACGAGGTGTTGCGTATTTTTTTCATTATTCTCACTTCTTTTATATTTTAATAGTATCTCTGTATTCCTCCTCTTTCTGTATAGGATTCTTAGTCTTGAGCGGTTATATTGTATTATTAGAAAGGTTCCCCCTGTTCTTTCCTCCACAGTGCTTTGCTAATCTTCTATACTCCATGCCACTTGTTTTCCTTTAGCACACTACCTAAAGCTCTATACCCCCTACTCAGACATATCACATAGAGTTTGTTATATGATTGCTGCTCTAATACTAGTGTAAATAATAGCTGACCTATACAACAGTAAATACTTCACAACACATCTCCCGGATCTTAGCCCACTGAATTCTTAGGTCCCTGAATTCTATTACTGTAGTGATTAACTCTATTGGCTCACACACTACACCTATTTACTGTTCCTTACACCCACCTTACCTCAAAATCAGACCGTCTGCAACCCCACTGCTTTCTAGTTCCAACTAACAACCCTTCCCTCCCCAACAACAGGATTATCTTTTGTCCATCCTTTTCTGAAAGTGGAAAGTTGGGTTGAAGAATACACTTAACACTATATAGCTTAAAGATTGCCTATCTCCTCTCTACTGGCTGTGACTGTAAATATCATAAAATACCCTTCTGCTATCATAAACCATTTTGCCTCCCCCTCCAACTGATTACACATACATGATAAAAGGAGTAGGTGGAAACAGAGAACATCAAGATACCTGAAGGAGTCTGCACCACTGAAATTCACAGGTATTATACCAGAGAAGTTCACAACATAAACCCAGGGAGTCAGAACAGATCAATTTAAGAAGCTGAGGCTAACAAGAAGAGTCTCACACACAATGGGAAGACAAAGGAACAATCCCCAAATCAAAGAAAAAGCAGAAGCTTCAGAAAGAATGTTAGATGAAATAGAGGCTAATCAACTATCAGATAGTGAATTCAAAGTACTGGTTATCACGAAGTTCAAAGAGCTCACAATGAGCTACCAGAAACTACAGGGGAACTACAATGATCTCACTGCAAACTATATCACCATGAAAAAGGAAATAGAAACTATCAGCAAGGGACAAGAGAAAACGAAGTATACAATTTCCGAATTGAAAAATAACAGTAGAAAGTTTCAAAAGTAGAATTGATGAGGCGGTGGTTCAGATTAGCGAGTTGGAGGACAAAGTAGAAAACACCTCATAGAAAGAGCAGGAAAATGAAAAGAAGCTCAGAAAGAATGAAGAAGGATTAAGAGAAATGCAAGACAATACAAAACTTAATAATATCCGAATAATAGGAATACCAGAAGGAGAAGAAGAACAAGGGATCGAAAACATATTTGAAAGCGTAATGAGAGAAAATTTCCCTAATTTGATGAGAGAAAAGTCACACAAATCCATGAATCACAGAGAGTCCCAATCAAGAGGAACCCAAGGAAGCCCACTTCGAGACACATCATCATCAAAATGGCAAAATTCCAAGACAAAGAGAGAATAAAGGCAGCAAGGGAGGAAAAAGAAATAACATACAAGGGAGCCCCGATAGGGTTAGCTACTGACTTCTCAATGGAAACACTCCAAGCAAGAAGAGAATGGCAAGAAATATTTCAAGTAATGAGATCCAGAGGCCTACAACCAAGGCTACTTTACCCAGCAAGGCTCTCAACCAAGATAGAAGGCCAAATAAAGAGCTTCCAAGACAAAAGAAGTATAAAAGAATATACCTCCACCAAACCAGTCCTACAAGAAATACTAAAAGAACTGCTTTAAGGAAAGGAAGGAAAAGTGAGAGACAGAGAGGAACACAGGTACAAAAATGGCAATGAATAAGTACCTATCAATAATAACCTTAAACATAAGTGGATTAAATGCTCCAATCAAAAGACACAGAATAGCTGCATATATAAGAAAGCATGACCCTCACTTATGCTGCCTACAAGAGACCCACCTCAGAATAAAAGACCATCACAGACTAAAAGTGAAAGGCTGGAAACAAATTTTCCAAGCAAATGAACAAGAAAAAAAAGCAATTTGTTTTTTGTTTAACAGGATAGCAGGATAGCAACAGGATAGCAATTTGTTTTTTTTTTCAACAGGATAGCAATTCTCATATCAGACAAAATAGACTTCAAAAAGAGGGCCATAAAGAGAGACCCATAAGGTCGCTTCATAATACTCAAGGGAAGAATCCACCAAGAAGACATTAACATCGTAAATGTCTTCTAAACACATGTGCTCCTAAAACATAGGAGCACCCAAATATATCAAGAAAATCTTAGAGGACTTCAAGAAAGATATTGACAGCAACACAATTATAGTAGGGGATTTTAACACCCCACTCTCAAAAATGGAGAGATCTTCCAAACAAAATATCAACAAAGATATTGCAGCATTAAACAACACCCTAGATGAAATGGACTTAACTGATATATATAGAGCCCTTCATCCCAAAGAAGCTAAATACACATTCTTTTCAAATGCACATGGAACATTTTCAAAGATAGACCACATGATAGGACACAAAACGAGCCTCAACAAATTCAAGAAAATTGAAATCATACCAAGCATCTTCTCTGACCACAAGGGACTGAAATTGGAAAGAAACCCCAAAGGAAAAAGTCCAAAGCACCCAAAATCATGGAGACTGAATGGTATGCTATTAAACAGTGAATGGGTCAAGAATGAAATTAGCAAAGAAATCAAAATGTTTATGGAAACAAATGAAAATGAACTCACAACAACCCAAAACTTATGGGACACAGCCAAGGCAGTCCTGAGAGGGAAGTTTATAGCAATACAGGCCTACCTAAAGAAGATAGAAACATTTCAAACAAACGACCTAACCCTATACCTGCAAGAACTCAAGGAGCAACAATAAAGACATCCCAGAGCAAGTAGAAGGAAGGAAATAACCAAGATCAGAGCAGAACTAAATGACATAGAGACTAAAAGCACAAACCTAAGGATCAATGAATCCAGGAGTTGCTTCTTTGAAAAGATAAACAAAATAGACAAGCCTTTAAGTAGGCTCATCAAGAAAAGAAGAGAGAGGACTCAAATAAACACAATCAGAAATGAAAGAGGAGAGATTACAACTGATACCACAGAAATAGAAGGGATTGTAAGAAATTACTATGAAGAACTGTATGCCAAGAAATTTGAAAACCTAGGGGAAATGGACAGATTTCCAGAAAAATATAATCTTCCAAAACTCAATGAAAAAGAAGCAGAAAATCTGAACACATCAATAACAGCAAAAGAAATTGAAGCATTAATCAAAAAACTCCGATCACACAAAAGTCCTGGACCAGATGGTTTCACAGGAGAATTCTATAAAGCATTTAAAGAAGAGCTAACCCCTATTTGTCAGAGACTATTCCAAAAAATCCAGAAGGATCGAAAACTCCCAAATTCTTTTTATGAAGCCAGCATTATTCTAATTCCAAAACCAGATAGAGACACAACGAAGAAAGAAAACTTCAGGCCAATATCACTGATGAACATAGATGCTAAAATCCTCAACAAATTATTGGCAAATCGCATCCAACAATATATCAATAAGATCATACACCATGACCAAGTGGGATTCATCCCAGGGATGCAAGGATGGTTCAACATTTGCAAATCGGTAAATGTAATACATCACATAAACAAAAGCAAAGACAAAACCACATGATCATATCAATAGATGTGGAAAAACCTTTTGATAAGGTACAACACCCATTTATGATAAAAACACTCAGCAAAGTGGGAATAGAAGGAGCATTCCTCAATATAATAAAGGCCATATATGAGAGACCTACAGCCAACATCATACTCAATGGGCAAAAACTAAAAGCTTTTCCACTAAGATCAGGAACAAGACAAGGATGTCCACTTTCACCACTTCTATTCAATATAGTTTTGAAAGTTTTAGCCACAGCAATCAGGCAGGAAAAGGAAATAAAAGGCATCCAAATAGGAAAGGAGGAAACAAAACTGTCACAGTTTGCAGATGACATGATAGTGTACATGGAAAATCCTACAGAGTCTACCAAAAAACTGCTCGAACTAATTAATGAATTTGGCAAAACAGCAGGTTACAAAGTCAGTATCCAGAAATCAAAGGCATTTTTGTATACCAACAATGAATCAGCAGAAGCAGAAATCAAGGAAAAAATCCCATTCAATATAGCAAAAAGAAAAATAAAATATCCAACCTAACTAAGGAGGTAAAAGACCTGTATGCAGAAAACTACACAGCACTGAAGAAAGAAAGCAGGGAACACACAAACAAATGGAAACATATACCTTGTTCATGGATTGGAAGAATTAACATCATCAAAATGTCCATACTACCCAAAGCAATATACACATTCAATGCAATACCTATTAAAGTACCAATGGCATATTTCACAGACATAGAACAAACACTTCAAAAATTTATATGGAACCATAAACGACCCAGAATAGCAGCTGCACTGTTCAGAAAGAAGAACAAAGTAGGAGGGATCACAATACCTGATATCAAACTGTATTACAAGGCCACTGTAATCAAAACAGCCTGGTACTGACATAAAAACAGGCACATAGACCGATGGAACAGAACAGAGAGCCCAGAAATGAACCCAACTCTCTACAGTCAATTAATATTCGAAAAAAAGGGCAGTAACATAAAATGGAGTAAAGATAGGCTCTTCAACAAATGGTGTTGGGACAACTGGAAGGCTACTTGCAAAAAAAAAAAAAAATGAAACTTGAGCACCGACTTACACCATACACCAAAATAAATTCAAAGTGGATAAAAGACTTAAATATAAGCCAGGACACCATTAAAGTCCTAGAGAATAACATTGGCAGGAAAATCTCAGATATTTCATGTAGCAACATTTTTACTGATATGTCCCCCTAGAGCAAGGAATATAAAGGAAAGAATAAACAAATGGGATCTCATCAAAATAAAAAGCTTCTGCATGGCTAAAGAAAACAGTATTAAAATAAAAAGACAACCAACTGTATGAGAAAGCATATTTGCCAATGATACCTCAGACAAAGGTTTAATCTCCAAAATATACAAAGAACTTACACAACTCCACTCTAAGAAGACAACTAACCCAATTAAAAAATGGGAAAAGGACTTGAACAGACACTTCCCCAAGGAAGACATACAGAAGATCCATTGACACATGAAGAGATGTTCAATATCGTTAGCTATCAGAGAGATGCAAATTAAAACCACAATGAGATACCACTTTACACCAGGCAGGAGGGCTATCATAAACAAAGCAACAAACAACAAATGTTGGAGAGGGTGTGGGGAAAAGGGGACCCTAGTTCACTGTTGGTGGGATTGCAGACTGGTACAACCATTGTGGAAAACAGTATGGAATTTTCTCAGAAAAATAAAAATCGACCTGCCTTTTGACCCAGCAATTCCACTACTAGGATTATATCCTAAGAATCCTAAAACATCAATATCAAAGAACCTATGCACCACAATGTTCACAGCAGCACAATTTACAATAGCCAAGAGATGGAAGCAACCTAGGTGCCCATCAGTAAATGAATGGATCAAAAAATTGTGGTACATATACACAATGGAATTCTATGCAGCAGAGAGAAAGAAGGAGCTCCTACCCTTTGCAACAACATGGATGGAACTGGAAAGCATTATGCTGAGTGAAATAGGACAGGGGTTAAAAGACAAATACAATATGATCTCACCTTTAACAGGAAGCTAAACAACAAAACAAACAAGCAAGCAGAATAAAAACAAAGACACTGAAGTAGAGAACAAGGGGACAGTGACCGGAGGGGAGAGGGAAGGGAATTTAAGGGGGGAAAAGGGGGAGGGATTTGGAAGAACAAATAGGAAAGACACAGGGACAAGATCTACAGGGGGTGGAAATGGAAGGGAGGTGGGGAGCACGGGGTGGGGTGGGCTGGGATGGGAGAAATAGACAGAAAACTGTACTTGAAAAATAACTAAATAAAGTTTTAAAAAATCAAATAAAATTTTCAAAAAGATAAATAAAAATAAAATAAATTTAAAAATAAGATTAGAAAAAATAAAATAAAATACAGCATGCTATTTTTTTTATTGGTTAGAAAAGCACCTTATCAGAAAAAAATCTTGAAGAATGAATTCAGTTGTGTTATCTTTGTTTCCACTGACACTTCTCTTAACCAATCCACCATCACCTTTCACCTGGCTGACTCCAAGAACTTCCCACCTGGTCTCTCCACTTACATTCTTCTCCAGCCTCGTTCTGCACAGCACCCACATGATCTTTGAAAATCTCATATGACATAATGTTCCTGAGCTACTTCAAATCTCTCAGTGGTGACCATTTGCACTTTAAATAATATTTAAACCCCATTAAGGTGCTCATATGATCTTGGATCTGTTATCTCTTCTACTCTTCTCATGCCTCTGCCTTACTCTCACTCAAAGACCCCAGGATGCAGGCCTTCATTTTCAGTCCCTCCAACAAGCTCTTCATGTATGTGGTCTTTGGCTCAGGCCTCAAAGGACATTCTTCCATTTGAAGGAAAGAAAAGGTTATAAAAATTTCAATTTTATGTCAAAACCTTATTAACTAGGAGTTGTTATCATTATTTATGCTGTACCAACAAAAAAGCAAAGGAACATGTTGTTTTTATTAATCTTACAGTAACTGTACATTTTCCTTCAGGCATTTTTACTTTTTTTATTTTTATTGAATTTTGGTTTTCATTTAGTTTGTTTTTTACCCAGAGTCAAAGGGACAAAGGGCATATAATGAGCTCTGAGCTGGTGTTATTTTCCTGCCCCACTCCACCTGTCTGACCTGTGCCCTCATTTGGGCTGCTCCTCACCTTTGCACAAAGATAATAAGCTTCCCAAACCTCAGAGCTTTCATTGTATCGCTCTTGACCACTACAACATTATCTGAATCAGTGAGTATTTATGGAAAACAAGAATGGGTTCAACTCCAAACCATGCGTGTCGTCTATTAAGATATCTGAGGTAAGGACCTGCCTAACAAGAATATTTAATTAAATGTGTTGGGGAGAGGTGGGTGAACATGCAAGATATTATATAATAATTGGTCCATCAAATATTTAGCACCTACAATATACATATGCAAAGCCGCAGGATAGCCAGCAAGGACTAAAGTCTCACAGGGAGGTCATCAACTATGGAGAAGCATGAGTCTGTGTCGGAAGATCTATGTTTGTTTTCATGAGAACAGGATGTGTGGACTTAGTCAAATGTCTTTCTGAAAATGTTTCCTCATCTATAAGATGTCACTAACACCTACGTTTAAAGACCCATGTGGGTTGAGAAGATTAAATATATGTGAGAGAGTTTTCAAAACACCAAAACATTTACTGTGATGATGCCAATGAAGAGGAGAATGAGGATGATGGAATGTTTGCTACAGGGGAAGCACTGTGCTAAATATTTGAAATACATTATTCGATACATGTTCACAGTATATCTATGTAATAGATTCTGTCATAATATCCATTTTATAGATGAGGTTGACAGAGGTGACAAATATTTCCCAAGTCTGTCTAATAATGGAACTGAAATGGGAACTTAACATCTAGTCAGTTTCATAATTAATAGTCAACTACCATGCTATATGACCAATCAAACACCCTTATCTTCAGGAAGTACTTTTATTAAAAGGTCACTGACCCTGGGTACAGCCTGGGTCTCTCATTTATTCCATGTATGACACTGAGTGAGTCCCAATTTCTCTGAATTTTATGTGTTAAGTTAGGAGGTTGAACTACAGGTTCTCTCAGGATCATGCCCTTTAGGTCAGTTGACATTCTATGGTCTTTGGTCCAGTTGACAAGTTAGACAGAGTTCATTAGGTAATTAGCAATTCAAGTTGCCTTGGCTACATGCCAATTGAATGGAGCAGACTACAGATACCATTGGGAGGTGAAAGAGAAAAATCTACAAGGGCTATAGCAGATGGAGAAAGCTTTCTGGAGAGGATGGGCCTTGAACCACATATTATTTTTCTCCACAGTCACTATATGTACAAAGATTTTACTCTTACTTAACCTAATGTCATGGCATAGTTTGAAAAAAGTAAGCATTACAGCCCCTTCAGTAGAGAAGAGGAATCCTATAAGCCCCAAGAAGAAGGAAGGAAGGAAGGAGGGAGGGAGGGAGGGAGGGGGGGAGGGGAGGGGAGGGGAGGGAGGGAGGGAAGGGGGGGGGGAGGGGGGGGGGGAGGGAGGGAGGGAGGGAGGAAACTGATGGCTGTATGCTTACTGCAGACCACCACAGTACAGGGACAGCATTTTGTCATTAGCTGTGAGCCCAAGAGTTGTTTGGAGTTGAGTCTTTCTTCCTCACTGAGGCCTGTGGGAGCCTTGTTTATCCACACCATCCTAGCCATTGTGAAAACGATCACATAAACCAGAGGTTCTCTATGGAGGGGAAGTGGTTTTTGTCCCCGAGTAACAATTGGCAATATCTGGAAAGACAGTTTGAAGGAAATGGCTTGGTTGGGGAGGTGAAGGCAGCTTTGCTACTGACATCTAGCAAGAGGGTAGAGACCAGCAATGCTACTAAACCAGCAATGCTACAACACTCCAGACAACTCTACTCCCCAATCCCCAGCCATAATAAATCACCTGGCTGAAAAGGTCAATGATGTTAAAGCTGAGAAACTGATATATGGGAACAGAAATTACAACAAAGAGAAAGGCAGCTAACTCACAAAAGGCAGCTATAAGTAAAAGCATATTATTCCCTATGTTCCCCAACAACAGAAGGAATAGAGAAGAAAACACCTTAAATCACTAGGCCAACTTGCACAAGGTTTTTGGGTAGGATGGGAAAAATTTTAAACTGAATAATGAGGCTGATCTTTAAACAACTTTTATTTTACATTAGTTTTTTTTAAGACTCACAGAGTTACCAAAATTATAGTATAAAGTTCCGGTGTACCCTTCACCTAGCTTCTCCCAATAATACATTACATAACCATAGCACATAGTCAAAACCAAAAACTTTACCGTGATACAATATTTATCATACAATTAACTCAGAGAGAGACATTATTTGGATTTTATCAGTATTTACATGCAATGCAGTTCGTTAGTTTGATTGTTTGTTTTGGTATATAGCTCCATGAAATTTTATCATACATGCAGTCTCAAATAACCATTACCATCATCAAGTAATAGAACTATGTCATCACCAAACAAAACTCCCTCATGTGACCCCTTGAGTCACACCCTTTCCACCCCACCGATTTCTGATAACCACTGATCTGTCCTTCAGCATTATAATTCTGTCACCTCAATAATGTAAGTAGAATTGTACAGTATCTAGCTCTTTGAGGGAGTTTTTTTCACTTAGCATAATGTCCCCAAGAGTTATCTGAATTGGTGTATGTATCAATAATTTATTCCTTTTTATCAATAGAATGAATTCACTGTAACCCATTGGAGTAGAAAGTAGTCCATTATATAAATGTACCACAGTTCAACCATTTGCTTGTTGAAGGACATCTAGGTTGTTTTCAGTTTGTACCTATAGTAAACAAAGCTCCTATAAACTTTTGTGTTCTGGTTTTTGTGCGAACATAAATTTTAACTTCTCTGAGCCAAATACCTGGGAAGGCAACTGCTGCATCATTCATTTACCTTTGTAAGAAATGACCAAACTGTTTTCCTATGAATCTGTACCATTTTACATTCTCATCAGCAATGCCTGTGAAATCCACTTATGAGACTGGTATTTTAAAATGAAAAGCGCCAGGTTTCCATAACCCAAATATGACTTTTAATAACTAAAATAACTGCACAGCATCTGTCTGCAATCAGATTAATGGAACTCATTGCCCAGTTGAAAGGGAAGTTTCAAAGAGCACAGAAGGAAGCAATTATTAAAGAAAATAAAACTATTTATCTTTGTGTCTCAACAAGTACAAACTTCTCAGTCAAATATTATATCAGTAAATATTATTTTCTTTGAAAGGGAAATTCCTGTTCCCAGTTTTTATTTCTTAAGGACATAAGTAATTTCTACTTGGAGCCTCTGATCACCATATGATAACTCATGGCATTGCTGAAATAAACAAATTCCAGCCAAGTGCAAAGAACCTGATTTCTTGGTATGTCTTACTGAACTTGTATGAAAAATTAGTACTTTTAATAAACCTGGAACTGGCTATTAATGATCTGGGTATGACACCAGATAAATTATTTAACCTCTTCAATCTATTTCAAACTGTAGAGAAAACACTTCCTATATCATATTATTTATGCAATTTGATAACATATGTAAACCATTTAACACACTTCCTGAGATACAATGAATACTTAACAAATGTTTAATATTATTAGGAGAATATATCACATAAGAGGGTGGAATAAAAATTATAAAAGTTTTTATTCCTCCTGGCTGGTGTATCTTGGTGGATTGAGTGCAGGCCTGCGGACCAAAGCATTGCTGGTTTGATTCCCAGTCAGGGCACGTGCCTGGGTTGTAGGCCAGTTCCCAGTATGGGATGTGCTAGAGGCAACCTTACATTGATGTTTCACTCCCTCTCTTTCTCCCTCCCTTCCCATCTCTCTAAAATAAATAAATAAAATCTTTTTAAAAGTCTTGATTCCGGATGACTCATTGGATAGAGAATACAAACAGAAAATCCAAGTACATTCAATTCAGATGGAATAAAACTAGTTTTGGATGCAGAAGCCCTTATAATTTAATTGTAAAAACTTAAATTCATAAAGTAATAATGAATTTGAAAAACTAAATGAGTATGTAAATATGATTAAGATATTTATATCTGGGCTCCAGTGCATTCTACAAAGTAGAGCTGTTGATTTGAATATTAAATATGATATAAACTCAAATATTGAGTAAAAAATTGATATGAAAACATTGACCTAAAAATCAGATCATATGAGCTTAATAGGTATGTAGATCATTCCCTCCAAAAGCAGCAGAATACACATTTTTTTCAAGTGCACAGGGAAAATTCTCCAGGGTAGATCAGATTAGACTAGAAAACAAGTCTCAATAAATTTAAGATCAAAATCATTACAAGAATTTTTACCAACCAGGATGGTACAAAACTAAAAATAAGTTAGAAGAAGAAAAGAGAAAAATGACACTTGAAGACTAAACAACCTATAGATCAATGAAAAAAAATGAAAGGGGAAATCAAAAACACAACATTCCAAAATCTATGGGATACAGCAAACACAGTTCTGAGAGGGGAGTTCATAGTGATACAGGCCTTCCTCAAGAAATACGAAAAATCTCAATTAAACAATCAAACTTTACACATAAAGGAAACTAGAAAAAGAAAAACAAAGCCCAAACTTAATAGAAGACAAGAAGTAATAAAGATCAGAGCATAAATAGATGAAATAGAACTTTAAAAAAGAAAAAAGATCAATGAAAATAAGAGCTGATTTTTTTTTTAGAAAAGAGATGCAGCATTGGCTGATGTGGCTCAGTGGATTGAGTGCCAGCCTGAGAATCAAAGGGTTGCTGGTTCAATTCCCAGTCAGGACACATGCCTGGGTTGCAGGCCAGGTTCCCAGTAGGGAACACATGAGAGGCAACTACACATTCATGCTTCTCTCCCTCTTTTTTTCCCTCCCTTCCCCTCTCTCTAAAAGTAAATAAATAATTTTTAAAATTTTGTTTAAAAAAATAAATAAGTAAATAAAAAGGGATACAAAACTGACAAACCTTTAGCAAGATCATTAAGAAAAAAGATAGAGGGTCCCTAATGAATAAAATCAGAAATAAAGGAGAAGTTACAACTGATTCCAAAAAAATACAAAAGATCATAATAGCTACTATGAACACTTACATGCCAACAAACTGAACAGCCTAGATGAAACCCCATCAGAAAGGTGCACAGTACCTCCACTGCCCATTCATTTGCTGTATAAGTTAGGGCTGGTTGCTTGCCTTCTCTGATTATCAGTTTTCTCTTATAAAGCAATGTAAAATTAGGTGGCTTTTCCAACTGTGACTGACATTTGATTATTCTCTTTCTTCACTACATATAAAGGTATCCTATAAGACACTGTAAAAGAGATGGGAAGATTCCATCCTGTAAATTGGTCTTATTTTTCTGGACCATCCCTATATAAACATTTATTGGCCTAAAGTTATTCTGGCACTTGTTCAACATACTATGATCTTCTCTGGACAAATGGAGACAATGAGTAATCCTCTGGATATGTACACACATTCAAGTTCTGGGAGTTCTGATCATTTCAAAAATCCTAGTTTCCAAACACAGTTTCTTATTAACATGAATTAAGTGCCTGATTCTAGAACTAGGGCAGCAAAAGTGAACATGGGACATCATTTTTCTGCCAGAAAGTAAGAATGTGCTCAAAAGTCAACAGGAATGTATCAAATGAACAAGAAGTCAGCTTGAAAGTGCTTTCTTTAGTTGTGGGAGGGGGGTCTGTTTCAATAAATCAGCATGTTACAATATTTGCCCACACCTGACCCCATAAAACCACAGAGTATGTTGAAAGGGTGTCTAAACACTTCTAACTGTGGCCTCCATGTCCTAGAGGCCAAAATGACATTCCACAAGGTTCAGCAAACCTGGACCCATGGACCAACAGTCTCATGAAACCACATGGTAAACCTACAGTATTTTCCAAAACTGAGATGAGACTATACCGGATATGACAAAGCAAGAGGCAAAATTTCCATGAAGTTTTAAAATAAACCTGCTTTAATGAGTCACTTGAAGCATGACCACCAGGCCAAGCATTTATTTTCCTTGAATATTAGAGAGTCTTTAGGAGAAAAAATTTGAGAAGTCATCTCCATCCACACCATTTTTCGTGATCTAATCCCTGACATAATATTTAATCTCTCTGAATCTGATTTCTCCTGCCTGAGACATGGTACTAATAACAAGCTAATGATAATACTAAAGAAATAATAGCATTATGATTATTATCATTATTATTATTATTTCAGTAGTAATAATAGCAACAATAATAAGATCATTGGCAAACCTGAAACTCAGTCTCATCCCCCTGCTCATTTGTTCATGCATTTATTCACTTGTTTATAACAAACATTTAGTGAGGACCTAGGTCAGACTCTACAGTAGAGTGATGCACTGAACAGTCAGAAATCCTGCCCTGCAGAGAGAAAGAAGGAGCTACTACCCTTTGCAACAACATGGATGGAACTGGAAAGCATTATGCTGAGTGAAATAGGCCAGGTGCTGAAAGACAAATACCATATGATCTCACCATTAACAGGGAGCTAAACAACAAAACAAACAAGCAAGCAGAAAAAAAAAAGACACTGAAATAGAGAACAAGGGGACAGTGACCAGAGGGGAGAAGGAAGGGAAGTTAAGGGGAAGAAGGGGGAGGGATTTGGAGGAACAAGTATGAAGGACACAGGGACAAGAACTAAGGGGGGTGGAAATGGAAGGGAGGTGGGGAGCAAGGGGCGGGGGAGGCTGGGATGGGAGAAATAGACAAAAAAACTGTACTTGAAAAATAACTAAATAAATTTTTTGAAAAAAGAAAAAAAAAGAAATCCTGCCCTCCTGGACCTTAGAATTTAATTTCCTCCTCTGTCTTCTAGCCCTCCTCATCTCTTCTTTGACTAGTTGAACACAAAGTCTTGGATATCCATGTTTCTTTTTCAGGAATGGATCTCCATTTCTCTTTTCTCTCCATGAAACAAGGCAGTACCCAAGACCACAAGAATAAGTAATTTTGTTGAGTCTGTGAGAATATAAGGCCATGCTGCCCCACCTGAATCCTGCCCACCTGAATCCTGACCAGAGCCAGCCAATTGCCAGCTGCCATGGGGACTAGCTGAGTGCTGGGAGCGTCTGTGACTAAAGCAGTCCTGCCTGAATGTCTGCACTGAGATCATGAGACTTTTCAAAGCCAAAGTACCAGGAGATAATTGGGATGTTTTTCAAACAGACTTTGTCAAAATGATAAAGCATCACTTCAAAACAGTTGCCCTGGGGAAAATGGGTGTGTAATTCATAGAGTCACTCCACTCACACGGAGCCAGCCAGGGCCTATCCCAAACCAAATGAACCCTTCTGGAAACCCCTTCAGCCAGTGATAAGAATAGCTACAATCACAGGAATTTAAGTAAATAATGTCAGTCTTCAAGGAGCTCAAAGCACTTATATAGGTAGGTAGGTAGGGACTTATTATACCAAGTTAACAGAAGAATCAAATCCCCTTACACTCAGTCAGACATTCTGTGGGATCCTGTCATTAATGAGAATGGTCTTGTCTTTCTCTCTGTGGCACAATGGATCCAGTTGGAATAGTTCCCAGGGAAAACTAGACAAATTTTGCACTCTCTGTAAAATCACAATTATCATAGCAGATGTCTGCTTTAAAACCATACTTCCATCTCTATTATCTCTTTTGAGCCTCACAACACTTTAAAATACAGGCAAAATAGATATTATTATACCCAACTTAATGGAGAAGGAGACTGGGGTTCAGAGAGGATAAGTGACTTCAATAAAGATGCTCGGCTTTTAAGAAGAAAAGCATAAAAGAGACATGATCATTTCTGTCGATGCCAGGACTAGAACTTTCTCACTCTCGGCGCTATTTTCAAAGTGCTTCTTTCTTTATTAGTAAAGTTTTAGTCCCCAGGAGCAAAAAGTAGCATAGACTGCCACAGAATTTCTTTTTAAATGCTTTTTATTGTTGCCTAAGAGAGCAATGCTCTAGTTTTGAGGACACGATGATAGGATTGTGCATAACATGGACCTTTCTGTTGGTTTATGATATTGTGGAGCTGAAGGACGTTCATGTCTGGATTTAAAAGCAGACAAGGAGCCTGTCTCTAAGGGGTAGAAGATGCTTTAGAAAACTAAGACCATGAAACGTGTGAGGAGGAAACTCAACCTGCTTCTTCAGTCTGTGGATTGTACTTTTGATCATTTTTTCACTACTTCAGTTACTGAAGTGATACATGCTCATCTCTTTTTCTGCCCCATGTGACTGTCTTCCTACTTTCTTTAAGAAACAGAAGGTATATGCTAAGTGAAGTAAGCCAGTCAGAGAGAGAGACAAATACCAGGTGATTTCACATTTATGTAGAATTTAATGAACAAAGAACAAACAAAATAGAAACAGACTCATAGACACAGAGAACAGACAGCTGTCAGAGGAGAGAGAGGTTGGGAGGCTGGGTAAAAAAGTAAAGGGACTGAGTAGTACAAATCGTTAGTTACAGAATAGCCACAGAGATGTAGATTGCAGCATAGGGACCATAGCCAGTAATATGGAGATGACTATGAATGGGGCCAGGTGGGTAGTTGAAGCAGTGGGGAGACCATTCTGTAAATTATATGATTGTCTAACCACCTTGCTGTCTATCTGAAACTAATACAGATTCATACTGAATGTAAACTGATTTAAAAAATCATAAAAAGAAAGCAGAATTATGGTAAAGATGTAGTACTTGGCCATAGAAAGTATTGACCAGCTATTTGCTATAGTTGAATAATATGCTGACTCAGAAATAAGACAATAATATTAGTAGCTAGCATTTACACAGACCTTAATACATGCTAGGCATTGTCTTAAGCTCTTTACACAAATTAATACATTTAATGTTCACAAAAGAAAATTTATGAAGTATTTAGTATTATGAGCATCATCCTTAGTTTAGAAAAAACTGAGGTCAATGCACTTAACCTCACAGAGCTAGAAGCCAGAGTCCTTGATTTTGAACTCAGGAAGTCTGACTCTTTAAAAGAAACTAAATGCTGGGGGCAGGGTGGGCAGTACATTTTGTTTACTTGTTTTGTTTTCAGCATGTCTTCAAGTGTTATTCATCTCTCATCTCCAAGTTATTTAACATGACAACCAGAAAATAATAAATTTGTCGTAAACTTTCAATAAATTACATACAGGGAAGAAGGTCCTTGATGTCAGGAGAAACTACTATGACATCTGACAAGCTTCAGCTGAGAGGTAGAGACGCTGGGATTCCAAAAGCTCTACCTTTGGTCGGACCTGTCTGATCCAGGGATACTGCCTTGAATTTCCTAAGGAACTGAATACATATATTCAAGTCATGGTAACCCCTACTCTGACTTCCTATGGCAAAATGAGGTAAAAACATGCACTTTGTTTTCTAAAAGCCAATAAATTCCTGGAGAACAATGCCAGCCCTTTGGAAGCTACTCAGTACAGGTTTGGACTGATTTGTAAATAAATGAATGACTCACCTCCACTGGTAAAAGACGCTAGCTTTTCAAAAAGCCCCACGTGGAATTGGTACTCTTGAACCCTGTCCTCACAGGAAGTCGTTTTTGTGATCAGAACACTCTTCAGCATTACCTCTGAGATGAGACACCTCATCTCATTTACCTCATTTCCCAAGGAAGAGCTAGAACATGATCAGGAAGACGAGTTGCTGGGGAGGGATCAGCTGCCAAGAAGATGGAGCACACACCTCAGGGTCTGGGAATGATCTCCACACAGTCAACACATGCTCGGAATCTGTCGGACTTGCGTCCCATATTGAAAAAGAATGTTTATTGAGAGACAAGTGTGCTAAGCACCCTCCAGTCCTAATATTTTCTGAGCTTTGCTCAAGAAGTGGGGAACAAAGTCATGCCCAGTCACCTAACTCCAAGAGGTTCTGACCCTCAACAAGCAAAAGCTCATGTGCTTTCCATCTGTGTCAAGGCAAGTATAGGAACTAGTTCTAGGCTATCCCCCAAACCACAGGAGGTCCCTCTGGGGAAGGCATGTTCATGCCTGCTGGCCACCAACACTCTACAGCTATTTACACACAACCTACACAGAAGCCGATTGTCACACTCGCCTACAAAATGACTTTGGAAGGTTTCTCTCAACTTTTCATAGACTATTAAGCTCAAAATATTGTTGGAGTCCTGTCAATTTCAACTTCCCATGTTACATATGATGAAACTAAGTCCCAGTGAAGGGGCAAAGCAAGCAGCTAGTTGGGCACCAAGCTGGGAGCAGCATCTTAGTCACCTAGTCACTTTTTATCACTATAAGAGGTACTTCCTGTCTCTACTCCATACCGCTTCCTTCTTTATTTACTCCCTCTTTTTTGTCTCATTTTATTACCAACTGAAATGGGGCCCAGCCACTTGGTAGGTGTCAGCCAAAAGAACATGCCAAGGAACTTTATTGCCAGCCAGCAAGCAAAGAGGACACTGGGAGTCATTCCCTGAGCAGTGTTTCCCCAAGAACAAAAGACCACATGGTATTACAGGGCTGTTGCTTACATCATAGCACACTAGGAATGTTTAGGGTGAGCATGCACAGTAAGTGGACATGACTAGACGTACATCACATGTACAGAAAACAGTGGATGTGCCCTGCCTTGGGTGGAGATTTTTGTATTATAATGAAGGTAATCAGGAAAGTTTGCACTAAACCCATTGAAGTGCCCTCTGGTCAATTTCAGCTGGTTTCCAGAGGTTTTCTAGCAGCTTTTTAAAAAATCTTTACCTTCTAGCCCTAAAGGAAAACATCTCAGGCAAGCATCCTTAGGAATCAATCAATCAAACAATCTCAGCAAATATTTAGGTAATTACATGGGCTTTCTCCTAGTTCTTAACCCTCCATACCAGGTGGGTAAGCCACAGTTTCATTCACATTTATCCACTTCTACCATCTTCTCTCTCCCCCTGCCCTGCCTCTTTCTTTCTTCCACACCATTGAGTAAAACAAGAATGACTATTGTAAATTGTGCTGCTATACAAGAATGAAATTACAGGAAGTCAGTTTATCCTGGGAGAAGATAGAGCAGAACTCCTAGCCTAGAAAGTCCCGGATGTGTCCCCATTGTTTTGGGGTTCAAAGGTGGATTCAAAAGAGCCTCACCACCCATAGTCAAATACCTCTGGTCTCTCCACCTGGGCTTTAACATTGGACATTGTTTTAATAACACCATTTCTTTTAAAACAAAGTGAGCTCAGGGACCTGAGAAAAAAAACTAACAGACATAGGTGACGACATTCTAAAACAAAATTAAAATATGTGCAATAACAATAATAACAGCTGTCTCATCTATTGCACACCTCTGGGTACTAGATGCTGTGTGAAACTCTTCCTACATATAATAGAATTCAATCCCCCCCACAAACTTATGAGAATACTTTCTGTTCACCCCATTTTATAGAATAAGAAAATTGCAGCACAGAGATAACAAGAATCTTGTGCAAGAATACTCAGCTTAGATATTTCTGGCTCCAAAGTTTATGTTATTTCCAGGATTATAAATAGCCCCCTGGCCAGCAAAACAAAACAAGTAAGGGTGTTTTAAAGAAATGAGTACCTATCTTTATAAGTCTATTTGGTACCCAACCAGGCACAGCTCCCCTGGGCAACCCTCCTTTCTTGCCCCCCACAAGCTTGCAACTAGATTGTTGTCTTCTAACCTCATTTATTCTAAAATTCCAAAGCTATCCTGAATTTACATATATCACTTCCAAATACCAAATGTACATATGTTGGATTTGTAAAACTCCCACACAGAAATTATCAAAACTACTGAAGGTTTCTGTAAATACCATAACACTTAGGCTAATTTAATGTAATTCTGAGAATTGTGTTTATTTTTTTTCATTCTACAGATGGAAAATTGAAAGCCCAAAGAAGTAAGGTAATTTGCATGATGTTGCATAGCGAACAAATGGTAGAACACAAACATGGCCCTAGGCCCATCTACCTCCAACATGCATTTTCTTTTTTTCTTTGATTCCCTATTTTAAAAAACAAAAACTTGTTTTTTCTAAATTATAAAATGTATTTATTTGTAGAAAATTTGAGAAAGACAATACAGACTAGAGAAAAAAATTTTTAATAACAATGAGAACTAATGCCAATATTTTAGAATTTTTTCTTCCAAGCAGAATATGATTGGCTAAGTTTTTACTTGTTATACTGCAAACATCAACCCATGCCCTTAAAATGTGTATGAAAAAGTTATTTTTAACACTGACATAATATTCAATAATACATTAAAAAATAAGTCTTTTTTATTGTTGGACATTTAGGCCGTTTCTAATTCTTAACATGTGTAAATCATACTGGAATAACACCCTGAGAACTTGGGCATTCTGATGATTTACTTAGGACTTATTTCTAAATATGAGAATGGTTTTATTTCTATTGTTTAATGCCCCCATTTTTACATTAATATCCCCCACCACCATGCTGTAATCTCTGCCGATGACTCATTTCTAAACCACTGTATCAAGTTGTTATTACTTCTAGACCTTAGGTTCAGAGAACCGAATGCCAAGAGTTGGGAAATTGCAATCAGGAAATCTGGATTTACTTCTGACTTTGTGACTTACCTTACCTGAGGTCTTCAGCCAGTGTTTTCTCACCTGGCAAATGGGACACTAACAGTACCTCCCTCAAAAGATTAATGTGAGGATTAAACCAGATAAAGTGTGACCTGGGCTTGGAAAATCATCATGTGTCCTAGTAAATGTCAGTCACTGTTACACTCAGGTTTGTTGGCAGATTTAGCCAGCTTTGAGAGAACTGGCTTACCAGTGATATGCTTTTTTGGTATTTACAAACCTTTTTTAAAAGAAAGTCTTTTAAAAATTTTTAAAGACCCTAGGGAGAAATAGGAGCTGTCGAAAACAGCATTTCCTAAGTCCACCATAGCTTCTTCTTCATAGCTGTCATCCTAGAGATTTTGAAAAATTCTACTCACATAGTCAATTAACAAATCTGAATGTTGCTATTCACAGGTGCGTCAGAGAGGTGAGAACCCCACCCAGCTTGAGCAGAGCAGGGAAGGTACGTGACAGAGCCTAGGCCCTCCTCCCTGGGGGTGGGCCACAACAGTGTGCCAGACTGCAATTGGCCACAACTCTTTACTTAGGGACTCAATGATGAAGGATGCTGCTAAGAGTCCTTCTGCAGGGAGAGGAGAAGTGAAGAGATAAAGGTGGTCCAGCCCCCATCAGGGCAGAAGAGATTCAGGACAGGCAGAAGTGAGAGGCTGGGAATGTGCTCACCATCAGGTTTGTGAAGAGATAGATAATTGGGCTAAAAAAGAAGTATTCTGTGCAGGCATCTTACTGCAATGGAATAAAAGGGGAAGAGGAGTTAGTTTATTGTCTAATCAGAGGTGAGAGTTAGAAGTTTCAGGAGTCAACCCAGAAATCTCAAGGGTTCGGTGATGATGAAGATTGAAAAAAAGCATGCAGGCAATGGAAGCCTTGTGGGAAAGAGTAAGGTCTACATAAGGGAGCAGCATCAGGCAAACCATGAACCAGCAGCAAATGGGGAAGCAGAAGGCTATGTAAAGCAGGTGGCAGATGGGAATGGTGGCGTGCCCAGAAAGAGCCTCAACTTGTACAGCTGGCAGGAGATCCAGAGACACAATCAGGAGGCCGACCAGTGGCTGGTGATCAACCGCAAGGTCTACGACGTTACTAGCTGGGCAGACCGCCATCCAGGTGGGCGCCGAGTCCTCAACCACTACGCTGGGGAAGACGCCACGGTAAGGAGCGGAAACCTCTGCCTTCTCTCTGTTCCAGCTGCTGGGTGGCTGGAGCCCTGGCTGTCTTCCCAAAAGCAAGTCAGTACGTGCTCAAGCCAGTGATTCATCTGTTAGGCATCTTAATAACAGTGATGAAAATCTTCAATTGCATAGGCTTTTAGGCTTCGCAGATCTCTTTTCCTTCCTTGTAGCTCATTCACTGTGACACAGGTACTACAAGCCACTTTTATGGGAGGGGAAATTAGAACCAGAGAGCATAACTAACTGGCCAAAGTGACCCCGCAGCAGAGCTTAGATTCAAAACCTTTACATTACTTAACTTCCAGTCTTTCCTTTTTTTTTTTTTTCACTGCTTCTCCTTATCACTCTCCCTCACCAAAACAGCAAAGGAAAAAATATACTGTGACATTTATTGGATGTCTAGAATACCTTGGACACATTTGAATGCATTGCTTCACTTAAACCTCACTTTGAGGAAGGTGGATATCATCCCCTTGTTAGTGATGTGAAAGTTAATGTTCAAAGAGGCAAATAATACACACAGACAGCAAGTAACATCGTCAAATTTTGAAATCAGATAGGTTTCTAACCTTTGTAGTTGAGTTCCTACAAATAACATTTCCATTTAACATCAAATAGGAAGGTTTCTCAAACTGTTAAATCATTTAAGAAGCCCATTCAAAATATCTTACAAGGAAGTTTGTTTTCTGCCAATTATAAATTTCATTGTTCACATTACATAGATGAAGAAATGAGATTAAAAACATTTGACTAACCCAAAATCAAACAGTTATTATGTGGAGCAGAAATTGAACCCCAGGCTTTTTTTCTTGTTTTTGTTGTTGTTTCACAATTTAGTATATAAATTCTCCAACTTGCTTCAAAGTGTAAAATTGAAAACATTATTTAACTAAGAATCACTCTATAAACAGTGCTAATAATAACAAAATATGCAAGTGTATGGCAAACTTGCAAAGTTAAGCAATATTTTATCTTCTGACACTATCAAAATATTTTTCCCCAATTCTCATTTTTTCCTCAATTTCTCATCTCCCTCCTCCAACCGGGTTCTTCTTCTTCCACCATCTTCCTATTTTGATTCTGCAGTCAGGTGAATACATTTCTGAACATACCTTGCTACTTCCCCTCCACTTCCATTAGACTTGATATTTTTTAAACAAAGATCAACTTTTCCTTGAGAAAATGAACATGTACTTGTAGTAAGGTGTGGGAGTATTCTGGTGTCAGGGAGATAGATGCTGGGTAGGAATTCAGATGGATGAGGATAGAAGAAGTGAGGTAGAAAGCATGTGTGCAAGAATAACAGAAGAAAGGGAATGAAAAATAAAATAAATACTACAGATCCCTATCTAGCCCATCCTCTCACTCTCACAACCCAGAATATGGATGATGCTTTCCTAACACAAGTCATAGGATTTAGCTCAGAGGATGTGTTGGCAATGTTGTGGGTCTCGGCCACCCTGAAAACAGAGAGACTAAGCTTGAGGCAGCTTGGGTGGTAAATTTGTAATTTTCTGATAGTTTTTACCTCCCAGAAGTCAGGAAAGACCATGATTCTGCATCCAGTTCTAGCCAATGAGGAGGAATTGATTAATAAAATAGAAACCATCAGAACCCTAGGGGAAAATATCCACCTCACCTTAGGATTCACATCCTGAGAATGAAAGTCCAGAGCACGGTCAGTCAGCATGTACCTTAGATGTTAGAAAAGGAAATCCAAACATTTTCAGAGAAAAGACTCTCCAAAGAAAGATGGCCCAAGAAAACTAGGAGGGTGTCAGGAAATTTCTGACAACTATAATACTTCATGCCTACTCAGAGTACAGAAAGTCTGGGCTTTGTGATCATTGTACAAACCTAGAAAAGCTATTGGGACACTCTGAGCCTCTGCTTCACCATCCGCAGAATGAGAATGACATTACCTATCTAACTGGTTTATGGTAAATGGGACTGATGCTCATAATGCGCTTTGGGTAATGCCAGACACTTTAATAAATTTTCATTCAATTGTAGCTATTACTATCCATATCTTCGACATAGCCTTAAAGATGTGATTATTACTTTCCATTTACCACCAGCTTAGAAATCCTGATTACATTTGATACCATCTGATTTAGATCAGGGGGTTCAAGATGGAGGGCACCATGGTCTCTAGGGAAAGAGGAAAGAACATAAAGTCAGAGGACTTGATGTCCAATACTTTACAACTTAAGAGGTCTTTGTAGGTTATGTCCTGAAAGGGAAATATGGACCCAAAATAGTCTCTTTGTGGGGGCTCTTTCCAACAGCTACACTGGTCCAGAAGGGTCACTCTTTTATTATTTACACAGTGACTCTTTTCCAAGCCTCCATCTTCCTCATCAAAGGTGAATATGAATACCTGAGTATCCATATTCATTCATTCATTTATTCATTCATTCATTCTTTTACTCTTTCATTTTTGTAGTCAGTCTTTCCAAAATCCTTCTTAGTGGTACAGCCCAGTGATTCAGAGTATAGGTTTCAGGACCAACCAAGTCTGCTTTGCCTTTGGATTCCACCACTGACTAGGAATGTCCTGAGGAAGCTGCTGAAGTTCTTGGAGCTTGGCTCCCTTGTCTGGAAAGTGGGGATAATAATACTTTCATATTAGCATTGTTGTGAAAGTCAGTGGAGATAAAGTAAAATGTTCCCTATGGTGTGTGGCACAGATTCACTACTCAAAAAATGGCAACTCTTCGGCTTTTTCATTTAGTTCTTTTAAGATAGATTATAAGTGTCTCCAAAAAAACTTTACCAAGAAAAATAAGTCCATAAAACAAAATTGGCACATCAACTACTGTTACTGCATATGTGAGTTACGTGGCTATTTTCAAACTATATAATTTAAAACTAATAGCACAGTACAGGTAACTAGAATCCAGATTCTGGTCTGCTCACCTGGAAAAGCTCATCTAGGAAAAGCTAGAAATAGCCTGTAAGTCCAAGAAGAACTAATTATACAGATCACACTTTATCTGTCTGTTTGTTTATTTTGTAATCATTAAGATGAGGATTACAAAGCATATGATAACAGGAAATGCATATGAACAAATAGCCAGAAGTTTTAAGACAACATTGTGTTTCAGGCTCCACCAAAAAAATAAGTGCAATCTTGTGGTACATGGGCATGTATGACATGTCCAGGACAAAGAGAGCAGGTGTTTCATCCTGTGTGTTGGTCATCCCACTCCTTATCTCTGGATACCTCATTCTGAGATAGACATTGAGAAACTCAAATTCTTTCCATGAGAGTCAAAGGGATTGATTACAGGGAAAGGATGACAAAAACTTAGAGGAAATACAGATGAGTCTATTTCAACTCTTTGGCAGACTGCAGTGTGGAAGAGAAGAGCACTCCCGGTGGCTTGGGATAAGCAGAGTCAACTGAGGTGAGACCAGGGCTGAGGGAAGAGCATGTGCACCAAGGTGGAGTACAGATATGACTCAGATCATGATTAAGAGCTCAGCCAGAATGGGCATCCCACACTTCCTTTGTCTTAGCACAGTAATGTCAGTGACTGTCATGGAATGAGAATGAGGAGAAAGAGGAAGAGGAGATCAATAAAGGGAAGAGATAAGAGAAGGAGGAAATGGAGAAATGGTCTTGATGCTGAGCTAAGGACTCTGCATTTGGCCCTCACTGTGTGTGTCTTCCTCTCCTTCCACTACACATAATCACACTTCTCTAGCACAGCATCCCCCCAACCCACAACCATGACAACAAAATCAAGCAGGGCCTTAAAGTTGTTGGTGAAAGGAGAGTAATAATCAGTAATAATTGCATCTTCTCTGGGTTGTCAAAATATCTTGAATAATCCAGTTCTCATTTAAATAATGGGTAGAGGAGTGGAGAGAGAAGTGGCTAAGTGATAAGTGAAATGGGGAAAAACTACCAGCCCCGCAGTTGTGTGAAGGAGGAGATTGAGAAAAGTTGATCAAAATGAAGGAAGGAGTCTGGGTAACATCCTGGAGACTTGAACAATGCATTGACAATAGGAATAAAAAAGGAGGAGATGAGTGTCATGGATATCTAGGACTGATAAGTAACTGGATAAGTAGCATGGATATCTAGGACTGATAAGTAAATAGAATGAAGGAGTCTAAACTGACTTACGGACATCTGGCTTAGATAAGCAGGTATGAAATTCATTATGGGACAGGGGAACCAGGAGGATGAGCAGGTTTGATGGGGAAGGTAGAGAGAAAAAATAGTTTTGGTTGGAACTCAGCTGAAAGTATCATAGAACAAATCTCAGTATAAGGAAGAGCTTTCAAATGATGAAAGTTCTCAAACAATAGAATGAGTTGCAGTGGAAAAAATAACCCTCTGCTTACCCCTGAGTGTGAAGAGGAATCTGTATGACTTTAGGTGACGTTTTCTACTCTAAAGTGGCTCTCTCCCAGGAAAGGGGCAAAAACTGCATTCCCCCTTCAAATCGGCCTGTTCAAAATATGAGGTGACAAGCTCCATAGTGTAATGGTTAGCACTCTGGACTCTGAAAATAGGAGGTGACATGTTCTAGCCATTGCTTTGCAGCAGATGAGATCTGAGTGAGAAGGGTGAGCAGAGAAGTTACCCAGAAGAGGTTAGAATGGGTGTCAGTGGATGGGTATTGACTATTCCAGTGAGCTTTTCTGAGGTGAGTAAAATGCAGATTCTAATTACTCTGTCTTGTGACTCATACATATACTTGCCATTTGTTTTTCCTTTTCTGAATTTTGGAAACTTTCAACCTACCTCAGACGAACTAAATAATATAAAAATGAGTCATTTATTGATGTCTGATTCCAAAGCCTAAGCTCTTACCTACTAGGCTAGATCCTCAATAGGTTTTGGAATGACTGAATAAATGAATAAAGGAATTAATGAGCCCATGGGGCAGACAAGGTGGTATTATTGTACACATTTAGAAAAAACAAAGCTTGATAAATTGAGTAATTTGACCAATATAAAACAGCCTGCTCCCCTGCCACCCTGCACTGTGTCTTAATCTGAATGAGGAAGGCACACTCTTTGGGTGTTGCAGCTGAAAAGTTGGCAAGCAGGAATGCCTGCTGGATTTCAGCCCACACACTCCCTCCTGGCTGGGTGCCTTCGTGCAGGGCACAACCTGGATCTGGTAGTGAAGCTGCAAAGGCAGGATTTTGTCTCAGACCTTATGTACTTTTCTCTTCCACTAAGAGTCCTGCTGCTTTTACAGTAAAGCACATCTCTTCATCTCCCAATAAAAAGCAGCAAAAAAAAATCAGGATTCCCAAGCTAGTTGTGAAAATGATATTTTTATGGTGTGACACTGTTTTGGAAACAATCAATTTTGAGCTAAGCTATGATAGAAATTTATAAATAGGTTAAGGAGTAGAGATGATGGCTGAGAAGAAAATCATGAAGGTAACATGAAAGGTCAGAAAATGAGATGCTGAGCATAGGTAGGAGACAATGATGCTAAAGATCTGTATCCTCTATGAGTTTGACACTCTGGTGAAAAACCCTATATTTATTTATTCATTCACCCTCTCCCTTGTTCACTAGGTATCCATGAACATATGCCATGCTTCAGGCATACTGACAGATGGCACGTGTAATGTAATCAACAGGGCATGGTCCCAGTCTTTAAAAAATTAGAAGACCACTAGAGAAGGGGTGAAGATGCAGATTCCTTATAACATAGTTTGAACAGTTCTAGAAATGAGTATCATGGAAGCCCAGAGGAGATCATGCATAACTTTCCTGGGTGGGTTAGGTCAGGCAATATTTCATCTATATTTTGAATGGTGAAGAAGAGCTTTTGTGTAGAGAAAATTGAAGGAGGGCAAAGGAAAGTGTGTACAAAGCTTCAGCACCATGAAGAAGCATCGAAAGTTTATTGAATCTGGAGAGATCCAGTGAATAAAATGGTGCAAAGCCAAGCCTCAGAAGGTAGGTTGAAACCCGAGGCAAAGTCATTCACATAATCACAACCTAAGGTGGGGAGACACCATTACTATCTGCTCAGTAAATATATACTGATCTTAGCAACATCCCCAAACAATCTGGTGTTGCTCCTTTCTTGAGAGGCCTTTAAAAAAATGATACATGTTAAAGCTGGAATAGACCTTTACACCTTCATGGCTTTAAAGTCACACAGCCCCAAGTTCAAATACTGATTCTACTATATACTGTGGCATTTGGGACAAGAAGTTTCTCCCCTCTGAGAAACAGAAACAATGGAACCTCACAGAACTAAAGTGATGATTACAAATTGGCCCATAAATCACCTTGTACATAGGATATGCTCAATAAATGCTGGCAGTATCCCTTCTCCCCTTCATTTTCTCCCCTTTCCTTCCTTCTGCAGAAACATACTTGCCCAAGAATGTTGATAGCAGAATTTGTTTCTGCAAGAGGGGATTTCAAAACTGACTCCATTTTCAGTCTCATAGGAAATTCTTCCAAATCAAATATTCTAAGACTATCTAAATTTTTCATTGCACTGTCCATAGATCCAATGAAGAGTTCCACAAACAGGGCAATGCCTACTATTCTAGAACCCTTTTTAGAAAGCCTGCAGTATCTTTTATCCCAGTAGTGACCTATGAAACTTGCTGGGGATCAGAAGAAACAATGAACCTGGAAGTCATTGTTAGCACACTGTTCCAGGACTCTGGATGGCTCCTTGGACTAAAATTGTAATAGCTTACCTTTCCTTTACCCCTGATCTTTATCAATCAGGATGCTTTCCATCCTAAGTTGCTCCCAAACAATAAGCAGGACGTGATTTTTCAATATGGATCATCCTGAAATACTTTAATCACCTTAATCATTGAATGACTCTCTTCCTGGTTTGGGAAACTAAGTTTCAGAATTGTCAAATGTGACAATTAAAAAACACCTTTGAAATCATACAGGTCAGCATTTTCCAAGGGGTCAGAGGAAGTGTGTAGATGCAGACAGTACTCAGGACAGTAGAGCCTGAGCTGGTTCTAGCAGATACAAATCTCTTCACGTCACTGAATCTAGGTTAAATAAGTCCAAAGAATTGGTATTGCGCCTTTCCAATTAATCTTACTCACTATATAAACACCTTCTTTTAAGTAGGCTCATGTGTAGTTCTTGGCTATATCCAAAGTTGCTTTACTATTTAAAGATGGAGAAGTTATCATATTCACTAGAATAATTCAGAGCTGGTACAACATTAGGCATTAGGCTACAGGAATGAAATCTCTGAATTGTCTTGCACAGAAGCTAGGTAGTAAGTCCTTATTGCTGGAGTTATACATATAAGAAAGATAACTAAAATATATTGAGAGTCAGGGTCTAATTAATTCACTCAATCTGATAATAACTTTATGAACTGAATAGCTACTGTCATCACCTTCACATTAGAAAAGAGAAGCACAACCAGGTCAAGAGACTTGCATACAATTACACAGCCAGGATTTAGATGTAGGATGGCTGCTCTGGCATCTACTTAATCAGTACTATGCAATGCCAGAACTCAGAGTAATGTGTATGGTGTCTGCGTATCCAAGTTACAGTCTCGGTTATACTTCTTAATTTTTTAATTATGCCCATCCCCAAAGCCATAATAGCAGAAAGTCCAGCATCTTCCTCTTGGAGGATCTCCCTTCCCCTAAAACTGTTTAAATCCCCAAGAGAAGAGAGTATCTTTCATTTCCAAATAAAGACAAGATATAGGAACCACTGCCACTGCTTGTAGCCACTTGGAATTTCTACTTGGGTAGGGATCTGAGATGGAAAAGTAGAGTTGGTTGACTCAGTCCTCTGCCTGGCTGTCACAAGCCCCTGCAGACACTGCTTTAGTGTTTTCTAGGAGAAGTGACTAACAGCCAAGAGTGTGATACTCCAGACAACCCAGAGCTCAATGGCTGTAGTCCCACACTCTCTTCTACATTTATCTTGAGCAACCATCATCAACTTTATTCTGTCTTTTTTTTTAATAATTTAATTCAAGGGCCTCATTCCCCTGGTCTTTTGCTAAGAACCCACAGGCAGACTTTGATAGGAGACATGGTCTGCATAGCCAGTCTTGGTTGCTGTATGCCTCAGAGAGTGTAAGCAACTCCCCGCCCCCCCAGGCATGATGTTGGACTTTAAAGATTTATCATGGCCCATAAACTTAAGCTGCTATTTCTTCTGGTTCTCGATAAAATAAATATTGGTATCTCTAGTTTGGGGGGATAACCTGACTGGATTGGACTTCCCTAGTGAATCAGTGCATTCAGTAGGTGGGTCTCCAGCTTTCATCGAGAATTTTCAAGGGTAATTTTGCTTGGTCAATTTGAAACATCAATTAGGATTTGGGGGCAAATTCTCCTAACAGAGTCTGTGCTGGCTCCCCAGATGGGCACAGAGTGAGGTCAGAAAGGGGACTAATCTGTGGATAAGCATGCCTCTTCTAAGCTTCTGACAATTCTCTGGTTTACAGGATGTCTTCAGAGCCATGCACCCTGAGCTTAACATTGCCCAACTGTACCTTAAGCCACTGCTCATCGGAGAGCTTGATCCAGAAGAGCCCAGCCACGAGAGAAACAAAAATGTGAGTGCAGTCGCAGGACTCAGGAATATGTGGATGTGAAGAAATTAAGCAAAAAGCCATATATGTATATATGACACATAGACACTGACAACAGTTTGGTGATAGAGGAAAGGGGGGTGGGGGTAAATAGATGTGGGCAAAGTGGGAATAAATGAGGATGGAAAGACACTTTGCTTTGGGTGGTGAGTGCATGATGCAGTGCCCTGATGATGTTTTGTTTATTGAGGTGTACACTTGAAACCTGTATGGTTTTATGAGCCAATTTCACTCCCAATAAATTCAATTAAAAATAAGTAAATAAAAATGGCAAAAGAAAAGAATATGTGTGTCAATGGGGCCCAGGTATATTTCAGGTCCAATTTATCATGTTTTGTGAGAAACCAGCATCATGCCTGGGTGGGCCTGCAGCAGCATGAATTGAGTGGATTTCACGTATCTACAAACAGTGTCATCTTATCACTTGGGATTCTGAAACCTCTGTGAAACAAATGAGCAGAATTTTGGCCCTGCGCCAAACAGTAATTCTATGCCTCTAAACACCTTCTTCCTGCCAGGCAATTTATACATATAATTTTTTCAGTGACTTCTTGTAATTATTTATTTAATGTCTGTGTCTGTGCTTTCTGGCAAACTTATTTCCATGACAGCAGAGATTGTCTCTATTGGGCTTATCCATGTGTCCTCAGGACTCATCTGCACAGTAGAAGCTTTGCAAATAGCTGATGAATGAAAGATATGACTATATTCTAACTACAGCCCTCTTGACATTTGGGAAAATTAGAGTCCAGGGACAATAAATTACTCCCTGAAAGCCCCACAACTGGTGTGTTGAAGAACTGGGACTCCAAGTTATTTCTCTGGTGCCAATCCTTCTGGTATTTCGAGGAATGACATCATCTTTCTCTCTATAAGACTTTGGCTGCCTGAACACTTTCCTCCAAAGGATGGGACCTCTATAAGATTCAACATTCACTAGGATGATTTTACATAAGGTTTAAAGAGATTTTAGCTAATATTAAGCATTTTGGTTTTTTGAATTTATTTTTAAACAACTTACATTTGTATAATTCTTCAAAAGTAATTTGTGCTGATTCATCTATCACCATGCTGATGATTCATCTGTCACCATGAGGCAAATAGAGTGAGGGTTATATTTCCACTTTAAGAAATGATGAAACAAACTCACAGAGGAAGAGGGAATCTGAGGATATAGAACCAGTTATGTGCAGACCAGAGACAAACAAAGCTCACCCCTTCTGTGGTGATGCTCTTCCTGCATGGCTGTGTGCCAGAAGCCCTGTGTTTGGAAGGGTGGACTCTGAGGCTGGAGAGCTTGGACTTACAACCCAGCCCTGCCACAAGTTGTGTGGGCTTAGGACAGTTACCAAACCACTCTGCTACTAATCTTCTCTCTCAGTAAAATAATAACAACAATAGAACCAACGTCATAAGATTTATTGGGAGACTATGAAAGAGTTAAAGGCACTTAAATGCTCACACCAGTATCCAGAACACAGTAAATGCTCAATAAAGTTTGTATTTTTATTATTGTTCAAGTTCAGTTGCCTCCATTAAATTTTAGATGTTACTGCTATCATGAACTCCCTGGGGGCACAAGTAATTGCCCAACCCCAGAGAAACCCATGTCATTTAGGGCAGGGGACCTGAGGTTAAAAAAAGGAAGATAGTGCAAACTTTAATTGTTTTTCTTAAAAATATTCTTTAAGGAAAAGAAAATCCCATTGATGGCTAAACGCTTTAAAATAATCATTTATTGTCTAAAAGAATGTTGGTCTCTGGAGGTAATGATCTACCATAAATTTTCTTTAGTATATCAATGTGAATATATGTAGATGTATTTACATATACATATGTATACAAAACTAAAAAAAAATTTATGGCCACCCCCAGAAATCAACACTCTTTTAGTCAATGAATGACTATATTATATTTATCTAGATATATATGTAGAAAATTAGTATTTGAACACAAAACTGGATGTCAGGAAACATGAGTTTAAGTCTAGCATCTGTCACTGACTCACTGACGATTTCAGACCAGTCACTCCTCTGGACTTTGATGACCTTGTCTCTGTACAATAAATGGGTGGGAAAACATGACCAGGCCATGAGCCACTCTAGAGATGACTTATTAAAAGTACCTATGGCCTCCAGAACTTTAAGGTTGATGGAAGCTTGAGAGATGAGCCCATCTGAACTCTTCCCAGTCAGTGGATTAATTAAAAGTTGCATCAGTGAATATTTAAATAAAATTTTTGACTTCTAGAATTATATTCACAGCTCTTCTCTTATTTCAAATTTCTCTCTTACATGTAAACAATCCTGTTCTCTTTCTTATACTCTGGTTGCTTTCTCATGGTCCTGTTTTCAACCCTGTTATAGTCATTAAGCTGAGAGAGAGTTCCTCCCAGTCCTTGCACTGACTTGCCAGTACAACATGACAAGCTTATGAACTGATGCTAGCCTTGTGCATACACACATATGCACATATGCTCAGTACATACGCACCAAACCAGGACCCCTCCAACCAGCAGATGCTCTAATGCCACCAGAGACTCTGTCTTGTTCCTGGGGATCCATTGAGTACAGCTTATAGAAATTTATACATTGAGCTAATCTAAGTGGCCTGTATTTGTTTATGTTCATCATCTTCTATGAGCCAGCCCTTTGTACAAGTAAACAACCAACAATGGCAACAATCGCTTTGTAAACTGTACCAGTTTTTATAGTAATACAGATCTGTATAGATAACAAAGTTCTCCAAAGTATAGCCAGAAATCAATACCTGAAAAAATAGCAGTGGTTTAAAACACAACTGTTGGACTTCTGTATATCTTTACTGACCATGACCACCCCTCAAAGAAATGACATAAAGTTTTGTAACAGTTTGAGGACAGCTGACAAATCACTACTCATCTTTCTCTTTTCTAGTGAAAAAAACTAATATTTTTCAAGTGTTTTGTTTGTTTGTTTTTTTGTTTTTAATCCCCCTTTTAAATTTCTTAATGCTAGTAAATTTTTATTCATAAAATTAAGGTGTTAATGTTAATAAAACAGATTATTAATTATGATCACTTGTGTACCCTTTCCCCTGAAAGAACTGATTTCTTCCTTGAATATTTCACAGTCCCAGTTGGTGGAAGACTTCCAAGAACTGCGGAGAACATTAGAGACAATGAACATGTTCAATGCCAACCTGGGGTTTTTTTTCCTCCACCTCATCCAGATCTTGATTTTGGAAGCCCTGGCTTGGCTAATGCTATGGTATTTTGGCAATGGCTGGCCAATTATTATATGTATTTCCTTTCTTCTTACAATTTCTCAGGTAAGCAGATATCCTAACCTCAGGCAATGGCTTTGGAGGAAGACTCAGAATTTCTTCTTCTTGCTTTAGGGTAGTGTCAGCTGCTGCTTGATACTTCTTGGCAAGCTACACATTGGTGTCTGACACCAGCAAGTTATCAAACCTTCCCAGACCCAAGTTCTTGACTGTAAAATGGAGATAACAAGTTTTATGGAAATATTTTGAGGAGGACTAAACAAGCTAATGTGTGAAACACCTAGCACAGTGACTGGCATAATGTACATATTCAATTTATGAAAGTTGCTACTCTTTGCCCAATTTTGTCCACAAGAGTTCAGTATCTGAAAGTTCTGTTTTTAGCCATCTAACACTAATTTTTATCTTTCATTTATTAACCAACCAACCAGCATGTATGAATACATTAGGCCATGAATTCTTTGCGAGCAGAAAATTCATCTGATATGAGAAAAAAATCTGAATTCCTCTATAAATGACAATCAGCACTTGGCACATAGATCTGACAAATCTTTGTTCAGTAAAGTGTGAGTCTCTGAATGTAGGCTTCTATGAGCACATCACTGTTGTGGACACAAAGGGAAATGCACCTGACTGCTGCCCTTGGGAAATGAGCAATCCAGTGAGGGAGATGATCATTCAAATATCCGAACATATGACATGACAGAATGACACTGATGCCAAGGAGAGGGACAAGCATGTGCTGTTAGGGCAGAAAAAGGTGTTTAATTTTGATTGGGACAATTGGGGAAGAGTTTGTGGAGAATTAACATCAGTGTTAATTCCAGAATTTTTTATATTGACTATCTTCTTTTTTTCTTATTGCTGTTCAAGTACAGTTTTCTACCTTCCCCCCACTTCTCCCCACCTTCCCCCAGCCCTTCCTGCTTCCCTCCCTCAGTTCCATGCCCCCTTGTTATTATCCATATATCCTTTATAATTGTTCCTGTAAACTCTTCACACTTTCCCCCCATTATCCCTTTCCCTCTCCCCTCTGATCACTATCAGCCTGTTCTCAATTTCAATGTCTTTTTCTATACTTTGCTTGCTTGTTCATTTTGTTGATTAGGTTCTTGTTAATGGTGAGATAATATGATATTTGTCTTTCACCACCTGGCTTATTTCACTTAGCATAGTGCTCTCCAGATCCATCTATGCTGCTATAAAGGGTAGGAGCTCCTTTCTTTCTGCTGCATAGAATTCCATTGTATAAATGTAACATAGTTTTTTGATCCATTCATTTACTGATGGGCACTTGGGTTGCTTTTGCCCTGGCAATTCCACTGCTAGAATTATATCCTAAGAACCCTGAAATGCCTATCCAAAAGAATCTATGCACCCCAATGTTCATAGCAGCACAATTTACAATATGTTAACTAGTTTCTTAAAAGACAACTTTCACTATTGCTTGAAAAGTGACTTTGGAAGCAAAAGAGGAAGCAAACATTTGTTTGGTACTTAGCATAAGCTGGGCAAGTTACATGCATTTACATCGCACAACAGCCTGAAAAGTAAAGTGTCATTATCCCTGCTTATCAGATGAAGAACTGAGGTTCAGAGCTATGGGTAACTCACAAAGAACAGTTTAGAATGCAAATCTGCCTGACTCCAAAGGCCATGATGTTTCTACTCTGGAACATTTTCACAGTGGCAAAGAGAGCACGGCATGCTGAGAGAACCACCTGCACAAAGACTGGGCAAGAATGCCACACTTGTGGGACATAGAAAGTACAGTTGGCTTGTGGTCAGACAAGATCTCCCACTGTTCCTCTCAAATGGGCTTGGAATCAACTAGTGGCCTCATTTTTCATTTCTTCTTGCCTTCCCATCTCCTCTAACAACTGCATCTCTTCTAGGCCCAGAGTTCATTTTTGCAGCATGATACAGGCCACCTTTCTATATTTAAGAAGTCCAAATGGAACCGCCTGATGCACAGATTTGTGATGTGTCATCTTAAGGTACATCTTCAGGGAGGATGATGGGATTGTCAAAGGTCATTTTCTAAGGCAGTGGTTCTTACCTGTGCATTTGTATCAGTAAGAATTGTTTGTGCATAGCCCACAGAGAAATGTAAATATACTAAAAATGTAACTGCTATATATATGCTCATATATAATATTATATTGTATATATTAATATTATACTTGTATATTATATAAATATATATTATATTTTAATATATTATAATATATATTAAAATTAAAATTTTAAAATTTTATGAGGAAAGGGTTTATTTTTATTTAAGAAGTTCTAACATTTTTTTTTACCCCTGTAAACTATTTGGCCTAATCCCTGATACCTTGTTAAGTAATTACCTCACAGAAGAATTGTACCTTTAAAAATTAAGATATGACCTGTAAAATCATGAAAGAGACTATTCTTAGGAGGGCTCCGACCATTTATTGTGAGGGATTTAGGGGGACCCAGCAAGACTGAGTAGCCCTGCAAGGGTGGGGCTGTGAAGAAATAAAGGAAAAGGGGCAGGAGAACAGGTAAAAGTGAAGAGAAAGGGGGAGAGTGTAAAGGGAGGCTCAAATGAATCTGTTCAAGAGCTAAAGGTTGCAAAACCCAGACTGCTGGAGAAAAGCAGGTGGGCAGAATTGCAGTTGCTTTTATCCCCATTAACAGAAGCTCCAGAAGGGCAGACAACAGTTTTCTATGCACCACTGCAATGTAGCACCTAACAGAGTGCCCAGCACATAGTAGGCCTTCAATAAGCATTTGTTGAATGAGTGAATAAGCCGACCAAGGGGTGCTAAGGATTACTTCTATTCCTAACTCTGATAATGTTCACTCTGTGACCTTGAGGAAGTCACATTCTATCTCTGGCCCTCAAGTGTTGTCATCTGTAATAGAAGTTAAACTGGACCTCTGCTTTTCTATGACATTCTAGGATTTGATGACTATACACCCTGGTCCAACAGAATATGAAATGCCTCTGAGCCTTCCACTAAGCCAAATCTTTACGCTCAAGCCAGGTCCTCTTAGGAAAAACTCTTGAGCACTAGCTCAGAGCCTAACTGCTTTTTCTTACTGAAGTAATTATATATTGACTTGGAAGATACTGGGTTAGAATCACCATCTAAATCTAATCCTACTTGCTTTCAGTTGAGTAAACTGAAGCTTAAATATATTAAAATAACAGACAGTTGGATCAGGATTCATATTAGAAACATGTCCTCCAAATGGTTAGAATAAATAATGACATTTTACATGACAAGTTTAACAAGCAAATTCCTGTAAGCATACTCTTCTGCCCTTTATCCACAAAGGTTACCTGAAGTGTTTTTAAATTCACTAAGAAATCTTCAACACAGAAATAAGGAAGCAGTGGTTTCTTACAACAATGTGAGAGTCAGATGATGGGCCCTGTCACTCCCCCTACTCTGAGGAAGTCAGAGGAAAAGTCATCTGCTCTAGAGATGAGTGGCAATTTATTCGGTGCCAGTGTGTGGAATATTTCAAATCAGCCCTACCTTTGCTGGTACTTTTTTAAAAACTACTGCTTTCCCATTGGTCCAAATTTGTAAAGAGCTTTCTTGCTATAAATTGTGTCTCCAGAAATAATTTTTTAAGTTAGATAAATGATAGATAATGATGATGATAGATGATAGATAGATAGATACATAGATAGATAGATAGATAGATGATAGATAGATAGATAGATAGATAGATAGATAGATGATAGATATAGATAGATAGATTTTAGAGAAAGAGGAAGGGAGAGAGAGAGAAAGGAGGAAAGAGAGAGAGGAACATTGATGTGAGAGAGGAACATCGATCGGTTCCCTCCAATATGCGTCCCAACCAGGGATGAACCTACCAATGTGCCCTGAGAATCAAACCCACAACCTTTTGGGGTATGGGACAATACTCTGAGCAACTGAGCCACACTGGCCTGGGCCAGAAACAATTTTGAATATAATCTTGATGACTTCTGACCAGAGTAAATAAATAGGAAATGTCTGTAAAAGCAAATCAAGTGCACTCTGTCCCTTTGCAAGCAAAACTAGCAATTCATGAGCAAAATTAATATACCAAAAGCTTCAACTATGTGCAGGAGAGACAGTTTCCTGTAGGGAAGTAAAGTGGGTGGGAGGGAGGTAATAAAGAAAATTATCCTATAAACAGCAAACATCTCCACCTTGTACGTGCATGACAATTTTAAACTTCATAACTTGATTTCACATTAATTTACACTCCTCTCCACCAGGAAAAGGCACAGATATGAACAAATATTGAGATTCTTTGGAATTTTAATCCACTAACTATGCAAAAACATATGCATTCTTGTTTTTGCAATGTCCACATAAGAAAAGAGCCCTTTTGAAAATAAACCATGAAATGTCTACATACATTTTTGACTACTCTGCGATTTGAAAATCAAAATGGATTCCCTGTAGCCTATTTTCTACCCACTTCCTCCAGTGTGCGTAATTTTGTAAACTATAAGCATCAAATGTTATTATAGGGATAAAGAAGGAGAATAGTTGAAATTAAGACCCTCTTTAAAAATGTGGCCTATATTGTTTCCATGACTACATCTTAAAACAGCTTGGGTGCAGGAAGAGTGTAAAGCCTGTTATTTCCTGTAATCCCTCTAGTAACCACAAGCATTTTACAGATAAGGAAATTGGCCAAGGCCACACCCGAGTGACAGATCTTTACATCGATGATGGTTTCAGTCCAAACCTGGATGCTGCCCTAAGAAAGAACCTAGTGTGGAAATGAGGAATGATTTAGGGTGATTTCTATATGGAACTTGGTACAGGGTAGCCTGTTTTTGCAGGTACTTGATAATCCTCACTACCCCATGGGTCACTCTCTCCCTTGTCTCTGGTGGTTGTGGCTTCCAAACAGAGGATCCAGGGTGCAGCCAGCTGCATTAGATCACACCCTGACCACTCTAACCACTGTTCTAAGGTCCTTGACCTTGAGCAAATGCTCTCTGACCTTCATGAATCAAAACCTGTCTCTTATATTACCAATTCCCAGAGACAGTCATTGGTTGAAGGGTATAGTCAGGTAGTAGATGAGGCCAAGATATTGGTTCCCAGAGGATTAATTGAAAAAGAGAACCATTGTTTATCATAGTGTCCTTGTTTAGTTGTCTATTGCTCCCAATAGATTAAGTTCCAGGAATGTGAGAATGCCATTTTATCATGTCTATCTCTATATGCCAAATACTGCCTAGGTCAATATCTGACACACAGCACATATTTCAAAGTAAATAAAGAATGCGTGAATAAATGAGTGGATACACAATTATAAGAGTGATTGGATGGTATTTGACAGGAGAAATGCAGTCCATTACAACCCCAGAAGGAAGACTATAAATTGATGAGTCCATGTTATGTTTTGATGTCATGAGACATCCAAAAGGAAATGTTGAAAAGTGATATCGCCCATTTAAACATGACATTCAAGAGAGAGAGCTGGACTAGAGAGAGAGAGAGAGAGAGAGAGAGTCCACTGGAAGGACACGGGGGTAGGGGGCAGTATTAGAAGTAAGAAGACTGCTCCTGATGAACTGAGGGTTTAGGGAAGGTTGCTAAGAGAAAACTGCAACAAAGACTATGGGAAGGCAGTGTTAACACAGGTTTTTCAAACAAACCCATCTCCTGTACCATACATGTATAGTGTGTAGACCAACATAGTACATAGAAATAGAATGAAAGTCACATTAAAGTGTCATAAGTCATTATAAATCTTTTAGTAGCTACATTTTGAAAGGTAACTTCATTACTTTATATATTCAAATACCATCATTTTAACAAGAAATCAGTTTAAAAATACTAAGATATTTTTACTTGTTTTTTAATCTTGAATCTTCAAAATTCAGCTCATCTTAATTTGGTCACATTTCCAGTGATCAATAGACACATGTGACTATGGTTACCATATTGCACAATAAAGATCTAAAACGCATATAGACAGTGATTGAGAGATGTCAAATACACAACAAAAACTTACTGCTGCTTATTCTTCTGTAAATGATTAACACCATAAGGGAAGGAGAGGATATTAACTATCTCCATATGCCAACATTTTGCATACAACATCTCATATCTTCCCAAATGGAGGGGAAGTAAATATCATTATACTATATATACTAGAGATGAAATTGAGCTTTAAAGAGGATGGGTAATCTGTCCAAACCACACAGAAACATTTACTCATCTGATATATGAAACTAGGTTGGTGTGCCTGTAAATTCTTTGCCCTGTTAAGCCCTTAAGACTTTAATTAAGAGAGATAAAATCACAAACAACCTTCTAATCAGGGATGATTCGAGCATGGGATTGGCTAAAATATTTTTATATTATTTTAAAGAGAGAAAGAAAGGGCATCAGAGAGAGAGAGAAACATTTATTTTTTTGTTTCTCTTATTTATGCATTTGTTGGTTGATTCTTTTATGTGCTCTGACTGGGGACAAAACTCACAACCTTGGCTTATCTCTAACCAACTAAGCTATGTGGCCAAGACTAAAATATTTTTATTATCATTTATTTTTATATGAGAGCACTGAAGGCTGGACATACAATGATCTGAGCCAAGCTCCTCTAGGAGATCCCTTCAGATCCATGATTCTTTGAACTATTCATTGAAGTAGGATTCCTGGGGCCATCCCCCACCTAAGAACTAATTAAAATCTTAAAGCTGAGGTTTCTTTTTTTGAAAAAATAGAAAAAATACTCTCCTCCCCATCTACCTCCAGAATTTTTTAAAAGATAAGAATCAAAAAGGAAAGGTGGAAAAATATTTAATTTCAACGGGTTCTTATTATCAGGAATTGTTGGAGCCTGAACTTATGTTCCTGAATCTCATAATTATTGGTTCCTAGGCTTTGAGAGCTGCTGTCCAGTGAATAGCTCTGTGGCTCAGCAGTGGGTGCAAGTTTGAGAAAGTCAGATGTCTTATTTTGACTTGGGAGATGCATGTAGCAAACTCTCATCATGGAGGATATTTCAGAAGAGGAACCTCACCACAGCTAATGAACTCCCTCTTCTCCTCAGGGCCTGTCAGCAAACTGGTGGAATTACCGACACTTTCAGCATCACGTAAAACCAAATATTTACCCAAAAGATCCGGATATTGATACGGGCCCACTTTTCCTCCTTGGAGATTTGCAACCTGTCAAGGTGCGTTTAAAAATCCTGACCACTAGAAGTTCTTAGAAGTGGTTCTTAGGAAGGACTATTGCCTCATCTTGGAAAGATCAAACTGGAGCTCTCAGCATTATGCATGTCCTCAGAACATCTCTCTTTTTTAGGTCCAGAATATAGATTTGAAATAACTTAATCTGGGGTTCTAAAATGAGAAGAAGTGGAGTGCATGAGTCTTTGTCCTAAAGAGTTATTCAATATAACCTCCTAGCATAAGAAATATAACCCATATCACTTTGCTTGACCAGCCCTGGTGACAAGCAGATACCTGCATAGTTTCTGCCACTGGCTCTGAGGCTCTGCTAACGTTAGATAGTAAAACTAGGTGTCTGAGATTGGAAAGGACTACAAAGACATGGAGACATCCACTCAAGGAAGACAGGTCAGTACGTTCAATATGCACTAAAGCACAAATATCTAAGTCTAGTTAGTTCAGCTAATTCTAGCTCAGTTAGAAGAGACTGTGCTGCTATTTGTAGTTCATGTGCATCTGGGTTCATTTCTACATAAATCACAACCCAAATGCTTCTTAGACACTTCGAGATCCTACCCCTAATTCGTACTTCTTAAATGACAGTAAAAGGAAGGGAAAAGTCAGCTTCAGAATTTCTCCCTTGTTGTAAAGGATGAGCACCAAGTTTCTTAGGAGGAAGTCTTCTTTCAACAGAGGAGGTCTAAAGTCAGGTACTTAGGAAGAAGCCACTATCTTCTTCTAGAAGTATTTAGGAGGTTTATAAAAATAAGACTGTAGTTTTGCCAGTTGCTTCCTGGGCCTTGTAGTACATAAACCAAAAATTGTGCAACTCTTTGAAAATAGGCTTTCCCAGCTTTGGGAAACTACTCTTCTCTGACTAGATTAGGAAACAAATTCTTTTGCCTAGATTTTGAAAAACAAAATTCTTAGCTGTGACAGTGAAGCATTTGCTTTTGACCATGGCTCCACCAACAAACTGGACTTCTCTGATGTTTGTGAACTTCACGCTCATCACTAAAATTGTGACACTTGATTTCTCTAATTATTCCCCTGACAAAGCAAAATTTGTCTCAATGAAGTTCATGAAGCAGCTTGACCTTCTCCAGAAGTACCTTCTCTAAAGCTTTACAAATGATGGAGGACATCTCTCCAACTTTCACAGCTGCTCTTGGGACCTATCCTTTGGGATCTATATACATAGTTTCAAAGCTAGTGCACAAAAAATTACTTAAAATCATTTAAACCCTAAAATTCAGTTGTTTCACATTTAAAGTAGTTTCGATAAGTCCTGAATATTTCCTTTCTTTCATTAACCCTTCTATAACTGTAAATTGATATTATTACCTCATCATTATGATATTTCTTTTTATTTGTGATAATACAAGATGGAAGGATCAATTCTACCCTCCTAATAAGGGAGTATTATCGATCCTGCCCTCCCATACTTACATAGGTGGGAAGTATTAAAGGAATGGGGAAAGCAAGAGTCAAGCACTGTCTATACGGTGTCAAACTCATTTTCACCAGGGGCCACATCAGCCTCACAGTTGCCTTCAAAGGGCTGAGTGTAATTTCAGGGCTGTATAAATGTAACTACTCCTTAACTAAAGGCAAGTAGCTTGGCGCTGCCACCAGGTAGAAACAAGGTGCTGGGCCAAATAAAACAAGGTGGAAGGCCGGATTCAGCCCACAGGCCTTGTGTTTGCCATTGTGGCCTATAGTGTAACTGAATGAATATACAGCAAAAATATAGACTGGGATGTGAATTACCATTAATGTATTCATTTCTCCAGTTAAATATTTATTGATTGCTAGTTACTGGAGATATAACCATTACTGCTATGCCTGTTCTCAAGGTATTTACTGTCTTCCTACACTTAGGGAGAACAAATTAAATTAATGAAGGAGACCCCTAGAAAAATAACCAAATGCTCAGTACTGAGACCATATAAATATCACTGTACTTTACAAATAGTAAATTGCAGCATGAGACCCATGATCAGAATACAAATGAGGAAAGATAAGAGAGATAGGAGGTGCCATGCCTATATCTGTAATCACATGACCACTCAATAAATATCTGTTGAATGAATGCATATAGATGGAGACTGGACTTCACATAGAATTGTAAACACTGTAGTTAAGGAAAAGCTAGAAAAACCCATAAGAAATGTGCCTTTTCAATCACCACTCCACTCTACATAAGGACAAAACAATCTTAAAATAGCTTCCATGGGAATTAAAAAAAAAACATGACTACAATCGCCATAGTCAAATGGAATAAACTATCCATGCAAGAATTGCCCACACTTACTTAAAGCAAAAAGATGCCACTGTATTTCTTCCCACACCAGTTTTGCTTCTTCTAGTGCCTCAAGTTCAACAGCCAATGAACTCTGATCAGCTGGCTCTTTCCACAGAGATTTTAGACACACACAAACACACAGATATTCTTGACTATAATGGCCAGAAGTATTGTCTCTTATGTTGTATTCTTTCTCTATTCAGTATGGCAAGAAGAAAATCAAGTACATTGACTATGAAAAGCAGCACCTGTACTTCTACATGAGTGAGTATCCATGAGCCACATTCTTTGTCATTCCATTTCTTTGAAGTAAGCAGTAATTAAGCCAGAAGGGATGACTGCAACCCTCTCACAGAGAGGATTCCCGTGTCATCTTGTCACTCAGAAAAGCAGCATGTCTTATTTCAGACTTACTGGGGTAGAAACCTGAAAAGGAACTAGAGACACAAAAAGGAATTTCTAATAGGCATCTCATCACTCTGAGTATTGGGCCAAGAAGGAGTTGCTCCAAGAAGGATGGAAGACAGGATGTCAATCGAGAGGCCTTGCATCTGGGACTCTAAATATGGAACAACTAAAAACCTATCAACAAGAAAAGAATATTGGCCTTTGGGTAGGGAGGACAGAGATAGGGAAAGAATGCCAAGGCATTGACAGTATGACTCCAGAAAAAGTGGAGGCCCGAGAATAAATGACACCTATAGAGCTTCTGTGTGAAAGAAAGCTGGCTGTTTCCTTGGCTTACATATAGTTGTAGAAGATACTTTAGTAAACAGAGACAGACAGATGATGATAGATAGGTAGATATATAGATGACGGATGATGATAGATGATAGATAGATAGATAGATAGATAGATAGATAGATAGATAGATAGATAATAAGTCTAAATGTGGGATGTGGGTCCAGACTTAAAGAAAAATAAAGTAACTAAATAAAACTAATACTAATTTTAAAAACACCAGGAGAAAAATGCTTTGCTCTTAAACAAAATCACACCCATGACATTACAAAAAAGGTTTCCTGGAACCTCCAAATGTATTCATCTAAAATATTTGAGAAACAAACCAAAATATGGGCAGGTTCCAAACATTTCTTGTAGATCAGTGGTTCTCGACCAGAAATAGTGTTGCTCCCAGTGGAATATTTGGTGATCTCTAGAGACATGGTTGGTTACCACCACAGAAGGACAGGGATCGTATTGGATCCAGGAAGTATAAGCTTGGGATGCTGTTAAACATCCTCCACTGCACAGGACAACCCCCAACAATAAAGAATTATCTGGCCCAAAATGCCAACAGTTCCAATTCTGAGAAACTCTGTTGCAGATTATCTGATTTACCCAGATATTGGTTGCCAGTGGCCATCTGTAACAGACCTGACCAGAGAGGGCCTGTGGGCCAATTGTTAGAGACATAGGGATTAATTCCACTGCTGTCCCTTCCATTGCTGGAATTCTGTAGCCCATCCTAGGGTGGACACCTGCTCTTTCTCTTGCACAACCAAAAAGAGAGATAAAATTGGTGTCCCACTTTGAAAGGTAGCTCATCCCCAGCCTAGCTAGATGTGTGTTTACATAAGAAAAAGCTTTTGGAGTTTCTTTTCTGAACTCTCTTCCCATCTTTTTCTTTTTTTTTTTTTTTTTTTTTTTTTCTGTATGTGCTTTTATGTCTTTGCCAAGTCTACCCATTGGGCCATGCTACATTGTCTGGTACCTGCGTGGATTCTTTTTCTATTAGTCCCGGTTGGTGGTATGGGGTTTCTTTAATTCAGGGATTGGCTTTACTAATTCCAACGACTATTAAAATCTTAAAACAAATGTTCCATACAGAAAATGGCATTTGCTAGAGTGTTTCTTGTAGAGAATTTTGCTGGTTTCCTAAAATTTTGAGCTACATTTATTATGGGAGGTTAATTTTTCATCCTGATTCAGTTATAATGAACTCAGCCAGCATGTGAACTGTATATTCTCTGGGAGTCAGGAAAAGTTCTTATAATACTTTTCTCCATACCTAAGTCACATCACAGAAATACAGGATGGTTACAGTGGAAACAGTTTAAGCAAAACCTGTCTTTGGTAGTTGCTATCACACTTTTTCTCTGTCAATACTTCCCTTTTCTTCTTAGAGATGTGTATTAATGTTATTGCCTGTTAAAGGGGTTGTACCTTCTATTGTAAAATAGTACTCTGTCCAAAGTGCTTGTGGTTATACGGAACTATAACGTTCCTTCTTCCTTTAAAATTAATATTACTGTTCTGTTTTCTTTACTTTTGTATTTCTTTTTTAAATTTATTTTAATTGTTGTTCAAGTACAGTTTTCTGTCTTTTACTCCCATCCCAGCCCACCCCTCCAGTGTTCCCCACCTCCCTCCCATTTCCACCCCCCCTTAGTTTTTGTCCATGTGTCCTCTATACTTGCATGCAGCAATATGCCCTTAGCTCTTGAAGAATTAACGAATGGTGTGGACTCACTGCAAAATCCACACCCTCCACACATACACAAACCCTCCGGAGCTGTTTCATTATGTCCATTCTCTTCAAATGCCAGTTTAGCAATTCAGGCACAAGTAAATCAGACTCAAAATGTCTAAGAGATACAGATCTGGACATTTGTTAAAGATGGCAAGACAGATTTTATTCAGGCTATTGCAGCAAGGGAGATGGACTTCAGTATAAACTGAACTTAACTCTATTGGAACAAAAAGTGGGAGACTTTTTAAACATGGAAACATGTAAAGGAAATTGCTGAAAGATGTTGAGGGGAGAAGAAATTAGCCAGTGTGATTAAGCCATTTGTGTCTGCTAGCTGGTGCATATGGAAGTTGGGCTCCTACCTTCCCACAGAGACTGGGAGGCAAGGCCCTAGCCCTCATGGTCATATTTCAAAGGGATAATTCCAAGGTCCTTGAGAAAGATATTTCTGGGTGATAGGAGAAACATTTCAAAGGGACAGAGAAAGAATTCACAATGGTAAGATTTCTAACATACACATTCTAATAAAATAAAAGTCATCCCAGGGATGTGGCTCTGAGCTGCTCGGAACTATGCTAGTGTTTGTTCAAGTCTCTTAGTATGTGGGATGGATGAAATCATTTGTGCTGAGAGCTGGCAGAGTTTGAGAGTTTGCAGGCCAACACAAAGCCTAGTCTAGAAGAAAACTCAGAGTACCTGACTGAACTGTAGTCAAAGACAGAGTCTGTCAACATGCAAATGGTCTCCATAAGACTTGTTTGTGCTTTAGCCTCATTGATCCTGGGGAGAGAAGCAGGTAAACAATTCTCTGGCCAGGAAAATACACCTTCTTTATTTCTGCCATCTTGATATATTATGACAAGCCCAATCTTGAAGGTTGTGACAGATGGAAGAAGTCCATAGTCTTTGAGATAACTTGAAAGCTCACAGCAGAAGCTCTTCCAGGATGCCTCCATCAAGAATGACTCAAATCCTGAAAGCTCCCCTAGTCTCCTTGAAGGAGCTTGCACCAAATTCCTGGTTCAGCCTCAAAGACTCAAAACTCCCAGCTTTGGGTTTCAACCTTGCCACCCTGCTCAAAGGTAACATTGCAGGTGGCATGTTAAGAAGAGAGACTCCTGCCGACCTGCACTGAAGTCAGGTTCTAGTCATTTACTCACCATCTTTTTTTGTTGTGTGTTTTTTTTTCAGTTGGGCTTCCCCTCCTTGTGCCTATATATTTCAACCTACAATCCATGCAAGTGATGTACCTCCGAAGGTATTGGGGGGTGAGTAACTTCACTCATTCTCAGAAGCCAAACCAGGTAGAACACAGAAGTGAAAATGCCTGTTCCCTTCTAGATAGACCTTCCTCGGATAACACAACATAAGATTTAGCCAGTACATGGAGGGACCCTAGGCAAATGAAGGGGAAGTGAAATTGTGTTCAGAGCATCTAACTTTCAACCATTTCTGTCTTCAGGATATTGCCTGGGTCAGCAGTTTTTACATCCGCTATTTCATCACATTTGGCCCTTTCTACGGAATCTTCGGAACCATGTTGCTCATATATTTGGTCAAGTAAGAAAGCAAGAATGTCCATTTTTTTCCTATAACCCTAGACAGTTCTCTTACCTTCCTTATCTAATCTATTTGTGATTAGCATAGGATTATGACAACATGCCCCATTCTCTGTAACTGGGATATTTCTAAGACAATGTAAACATAAATAAATAAATAAGTTGAAATAGTTAAGTAAGAAATACTCCCTAGAGAAATTTTTTTGCTCAGTCTACTCTTTTTTTCCACTTGCTTAATTCTCAATTGCAGTATTTCACCTGATCCTCAAATCTTTTAAAACTGTAATCCAATTAGACATCATAATCTTTGCCAAAGATAATGGAAGGGAAGAAATTTTTAGAGTTATTTAAGGACTAGAGATTTTCCCAGGACCAAAATGACTTCCCACTGAATAGTCCTCTTCAACTTCCCAACTGATTCCCCCCTCATGATTTTACTTTATTATTCTATATTCTACATAATAATAAGGATCATGCTAGTTAATATGCATTAGGCACTTTGCTAAAGGCTTAACATGCATTATCTGATAATGCATGTTAATGCAATCCTCCTATAATCTTGTAATGTAGGTAGTATCATCTTTATTTTTTGCTCAGGAAGCTGAAGCACAGTGAGATTAAATCACTTGCCCAAGGCTATAGAGCTAGTAAGGTACAGTGGCAGTGCAGGAGAACTTGAACCCAGCTCTACCTGATGACAAAACCCTGGCTGTCATTCACTTTGCATATGTCCTTAAGTCACCTAAGTATTTTTTGATCCTTGCATCAATGTTACAGCAAACTTTGGGGCACACTACCTTGCTTCTGCACACTACCCAGCAAGGCCAGTCATGTGACCAAATAAAGGGCCTCCAAAGAGGAAAATAAATGACCACTATTTTATTAAAATCTTTGAGTACCTTGCACTTTCTCCAATGCTCAGCCAGCTCTGCCAGCAATTCTGCAAGCCCGGTAATTGCAACTGTAACACCCCAGAGTCATCGCTTCCTTCTTTTATTCTTCAAAAGGTTTCTTGAAAGTCCCTGGATTGCATATGTTATACAGATGAGCCACATACCAATGAAAATGAGCACAGAGGAGAACAGAGACTGGCTCAGTACTCAGGTAATAATGAAGTTCCTGGGAGAGGATTCTTCAAAGCATTTTAAGCCCAGGCAGTTTGATTTCAGAGTCTTTGAACTACCTGTCAGTAAACTAAAGTCCAGGGGTCAATTCCAGCCCACTACTTATTTCTATAAATAAAGCTTTCTTGGAATACAACCATGTTCATATGTTTTTATATTATCTATTAATGCTTTCATGCTACAACAGCAGAAGCTGGGACAGAATTAAAATATTTGCTGCTTGTCACTTTACAGAAAAGATATGCTGACCCCTATTCCCACATGACACAGTCTTTCAAGTAAATCTGAGATGCCTAGAATTACAGAATGAATTTGACACCCAGAAGGCCACTGGAATGCACCTCATTTCTTTGTACAGGTAGAGAGGCTCAGCGAGGAGATATAACATGATCTCCACGCATGGCGTGAGTGATTTCAGAGCTGTGACTGGTGCAGCACACCCCACTTCCTCAGCCTTCCACTAGCTGTGCCGTGACTGACTGGAGAACCCAGTCATCACCTACTTCCTCCTCTGAGCCCATTTCCAGATTCAGTGGACCTTCCATAGGGTGTAGAGTAATGGTTCTCAAAGTGTTTCAGTCACAGAACCACGTTACATGCATAAAAGTTACAGAGAGCCTCAAAGAGCATGTGTTATTACAAGTTATTTATGTTCATAGATATTTACTGTATTTGAAATTAAAACTGAGCCATGTTAAAACATTACGGATCAATTATTAATTTATTATGGATTAAAATAAGAATTAAACCAATACATGTTAGCCTCAGAGTGATGGTGCTATCCCACGTTAGTAGCCTCTGGGAAAAATTCACTGTACAAGCATGACGCAATGGGAATGAAAAGGCAAAAAATGTCTTAGTAGTGTTACTGGACTACTGCTGACCTTGCAGATCTCCTGAATAGTGTCCTAGGTAACCCCAATTTCTCTGAAGAACACTTGAGAAACACCGACATAGAATAACCCAAAATAACATTCAAAAAGGCAACAACCCCAACTAGAATTAAGCCTTAGAAAGGCATTGAATAAAATAACATTCCTAAGGGATCTTATTCTTGGCAGTCTGGAGAAGCCTGCAAACTCCTCAGGATGATACTTTGTCAATGCATAAAGCATCAGATTACAAAGGAAAGTACTTACATTGAATGCACTTCTAATGCACAAAGACCCTTGGTTAAAACTTGAGTGCCTTATTCCCCATTTGGAGGCCCTTCAAGTCCACTCCATGGAAATGGTATTCTAAGCCCTACAGTCTCTACCAAAATCCTATACTCTCAACTTCCATTTGCCAAGGTCTTCATTTGTGACACCTTAGTCTTCCGTATCCAAAGACAGATGATGACTTAGCCCCCTCGAGTTCTATATACTTTTTCATATCTATTGCCTTGTATATACTTCTTAGAAAATCTTATTGCCAGTTTAAGTTGTAAGTTATTTATCTAAGAGCATCTATCTTTTTTATTCCTCGTAGTTTCTTACACAAAAGAGGTACTCAATGAGCACTTGTTGAATGATTGAAAAAAAAGAACAATGAAACATTTTTTCTGTTTGAGACTTGAGCTTATTTATATCTGATGCAAGATTTTTCTTTGCAGGTATTGGCCACCTGTAATGTTGAACAGTCCTTCTTCAATGACTGGTTCACTGGGCACCTGAACTTCCAAATAGAGCACCAGTGAGTGATTGAAACAGTCCATAATAGGGGGTGTGGGTTCCGACATACATACAGTCCAGAGCAGAGCCACAGACTTGGGATCACTGAGGGGAAAAAAACTGAACCAGAATTTGCTAAAGCCTTCTATCTTTCTATTAACACCAATGGTAAGGAAGGAAAGAAAGAAAAGGAGTTATTATAATTGTTAGTATATAGAGTGAAATCTTGTAAAAATACCAGTGACTTGGTTTCCAGATCATTATGGATTTAGAAAGTGTTGATTGTTTTCTTTGCATTTGGCTTGTTGGGAAAACCCAAGAAAAATAACACCACTTGGGTAACCAAGTAGTGTTGAACCTGTTTGTTTGTTTGCTTGTTTAATTTATTGGGGTGACATTGGTTAACAAAACCATACAAGTTTCAAGCATACAACTCAACAAAAGATTGTCTGCCCACTGCATCATGTACTCATCGCCCAAAGTCTCTTCCTCTCCCCATTTCCCCCCTTTGCCCACCTCAGCCTATTCCTACCCCCTTTTCCTCTAGCCAACACCACACTGTTGTCCCTGTATTGTGTTATGTATATATATTTGTATTTTGATCAATCCCTTCACCTTCTTTGATCCTGCTCCCCAAGCCCCCTCTCCTCTGACAGCTGACAGTTTTTTCCATGGATCCATTCCTCTTATTTCTATTTTGTTTGTCAGTTTATTTTGTTCATCATATTCCTAAATGCCTATCTGTCTATATCTTTAGGTTACAAAATAATAATGAAATTCAGTCTCTGATGCAATTCCAAATGGTATCTGGAAATACTTTACCAATGTGTCAGTTAGGCAGATATGTCCTAAAGAAAGAGCAAATTATAACCATTTGAAAGTTAATATCTCCAGAATATTCATGGGAGAGATTTTCCATATCATTTTGTCTAAGCCATTTTTGTGACAGTTAGAGAAGAAAAGAGATGTTGTACCTATTCATAAGATTTTCTCGTCATTTCTTTCATGTTAGTCGTTTGAAATCCCAGCAAAGCAAAACAGAATTTTTATTTACATTTCATCAAAGAGGAGGTAAAAACAAGAAAGTCATCTGGCTAATTAGTAAAACCCTTGGATAGAAGGGTTGTACTCACTTCTTATCTTTTCTCACTTCTTATCCCTATCCTAGAACTTTTCCCATATGTCATGACTAGAATTTACTGAATACTCATCTATTCACGGTGGAGAAGTCAGAGGGATAGAAAGAGACAGACACACAAAGAGAGACAGAGGAGGAAGGTAGATCTCTCCAGCCCTCTAGGTAATACAGAGTGCTAGAAAACTCCATACTTTCATATGAGCTGGCCAAATACTAAACATTTCTGATGGAGCTAATATTTATTTTCTTTGCTTTTCCCAAACATTGCCACCCACAGGGCTCACAGAAAGTTAAGAGGTAAAAACATTTGGTGAGAGTTTTTTTAACTTCCCAGAGCAGAAGTATTATGCAAGGTCAAGGTTGGGTCTGAATTGCTGATGTAATTTCATTTAGTAATGGAGAAAGGAAACTTTTTCATGTTTCTCTGTCAGTCTAGGTTTTATATACCTCCTTTCTGTTTCCCTAGTCTGTTCCCCACTATGCCTCGTCATAATTATCACAAGGCAGCACCTCTGGTGAGGTCCCTGTGTGCCAAACACGGATTGCAGTATGTGAATAAGCCCATGTTGAAGGCGTTTGGAGATATTATCAGGTAATAACAGAGTCTCCTCAACTCACGGCTCTCATTTTCCTTCACTGTCTGTCCCCATACTATTCACTGGCTTGTGACTCATTCACTCAATAACCACCTATTAAGGGGCTCCTGGATGCCCAGCATGGACATGAACAGCAGCAACAAGAGCAATGATAATAATAATTCTTAACATCTACCTTCAGCCTTCTAGGTACTTCTTGGTAAAAATGCCTTTCTGTCCTACTAAATTTCAAGCTTCTTAAAGCCAGGGCTGTGCATTACTTGTTTTTATATCCCCTAGAGGGACTTTGAGGGTTCAAGAACTTAACTGGGAGGGATTCTCAAATCATCTACTCCAGGGTTGCAAGCAAAGATGCTGGCAAAGTCCAGCGGGACATAAATGTGTGAATCAGGCAGGGGTGACTGATCCCCTGTGGACATACCCCAGGGGTAACTGACCAAAAATGGTGAGGCCTGACAACTGAAAACTCATATTCATCCTGAAGCACTCACAGTTCCCTAGAGACCACTGTGCTGTTCAAACTAACAGCCAGCAATCGGGGTTTAATACCTTCGTTTACTTTTAGAGTTGGGGGAAAACAAACTAAAACACAGCATCTTGAATGAGGAAAACAAGGCCAGGCCAGTTCCAAACTGATCCCTGACTAGTATTCTAGTTTTGGACTCTACCACTGTCTTCCCTCTCTGCCCTCCAGATATCCAGCCTTCCTTCATTTGTTACATTAATCCCTGCCCCTTGCCATTTAATTTTCTTTGTCCCCTGTTCTTCTGCCTTGAATGTTCTTCCAACCTGCCACCTGCCATATCACCTTATCAATCTCCATTTACTCTCCAAAGCTCTTCTCAAATATCTTTTCCTCCTCAACCTTCCCTGATCCCCATGACGAGGCCCCATGCTGTTGCAGCACCTGGTTCTCTTTATTTGTGACCTTTATCATAATCATGACTAAATAAAATGTTGGGTAATAAATTCTAGTCTCTCTTATTAAGCCAGGAACTCCACGTGGAGAGGACTCACCTTTCTCTGATTCACTGCTGTATCTCCAGAGCCCAGAACAGTATCTTTAACATTATAAAATAGGGTGGGTAGGTAGATATTGGATGGGTTGGTATATAGTTGCATGATTTATCCTGTAAAATCTCAGCGAGGCTTTTTTGTAATACTAGAAAAATGTGTGGGTGATTCAGGTTTGGGGTTCAGAGGAGAATAAATGAAAGAAAAACTCAATCTTCTCTATAAGGGAAAGGAGGCCTCACTTGCTAAAAAAAAATTAGTGTACTTGACTTCTTCCACTGGGCAATAGAGAAAGACATTTTTCACATATGGCTGAAAATGACAACATGGCCTTGCACCAAGTGAAAGAGCAAATGTTTCATGGAGTAGCAACCCTCACCTGAGAGTCTCACCTCCTAATGATCCTGTTCACTCTTTCCACAGGGCCTTGAAGAAATCTGCAGCCCTCTGGGTGGATGCGTACTATGAAACATGATGCAGAACACCAGCCTTGACATGCATGCCATTGTATCTCTCAAAGGGGCTGGTGAAAGTGCAAGAACTCTTCCCACTTACCTGTCAATGCCACTGGCATACCCTTGAAATGTGAACTCTGAGGACACATGATAACCCCTTCCCTGAAGGTTTCCTCTGCAAACAACAAGCAGTGGGAACACAAGATGGCTTTGACCAGACTAACAAATGGGACATGGGAGCCCCATGTTTTTATTTTTTCAAAAGGGTCTCGAACTTAGTCCTACCAACAGACCTTAGTCAAATCATCTCAGTCACTGGGCATAAGCACAGGAGAGCCATGGAGAAGTTTCACTGATGAAGTGGACATAGAAGAGAGTGGGCCAAGTAGAGACCCTGGATGGAGCACTTTTTGAAAAACAAAGCAGTTACTCTTAGAAGAAAATAGTGTATTTAAGAAATTCCTGTTGAAGCACAAATGTTTTGCTTATTCCTTTTATAAATGTTTGAACTTTTTCTTTAAATGTTGAGTATCATTAACATTAAAATCTCTTTAAATGTTTCAATATTCATTTCAGATTTCATTATTGCACTGTATATGTATAATTGGTGCATATATATTTCTTTCAAGTTATAAAACTTCTGAAAGGTACTCCTACATTCAGTCCCAACAGCAACTGATAATGCAAGCTAAGGTTCCACGCTAAAGGTGACTTGTTCTCTGCCTGAGAATAGACTGTCACTGAGTCTAAGGTTTGCCTAAACCCTACCCACCAAACAGAACTGCCAAACCTCATCATTAGGTGACTCTACCGAAAGAAAGGGATTTGTTTTCTGTAAGGTAGACCCTGGGCTGGTTCACCAAATTAAGGCATGGCACCAAATTAAGCATGCATTAGGACAAGACAGTTTCAATGTTAGAACAATGAGTTAGCACCCTCAAAAGCTAGCATACTGATGTTCAGTGTGTCTGTGCTTTTGTTCATCTGTTCATGGGGGGCAGCTAATAGATGATCTTGACTATGGGGAGAGAAAGCAAACAGCACAGCCTCCATCCCCTACTCTATGCAAGTCAGCATTAGGGGTTTATCTGTTGCCTGAAATTCCACCAGGAAGAATTTTGTTCCCCTCTCCCAAACTCTGCAAGATATTTGGGGTTCTTTTTGTGTCTTATTTTAATCCCTTTGGGTTCTGGATACCCTGTGGAAGAAAAAGAAAGTGTAATGACTTGAAAGAAGGCCCTGGGGCTGAAGCTGAGGGAGCACAGGCCAGAGTGGTACAAGGTGGGACAATGAAGGAAAATGCATTAAATTATTCATACATTCAAAGAGTTAGTCATGAATACCAAAGCTAATAAAACAAGAACTGGTTGTCTAGAAGTATTAGGCATTTAAATGGTAGTAATATTCAGTAAGGAAGTTGTGTAGGAAAAGAGAAAGAAAAGTTTGGTTGACTTCATGATTCTTCATAATGCAAGGCCTGGGTGGATCTGACAAGGGCCAAAATTCCTCCTGTGGGTGGACCTATAGATGATTTCTCCTGCCTGAAATCAGGGTTGCAAGTGGAAGTGGAGGAGAATGATTGGCTTTCTCTGTCTCCTCTGGTCCAACTCCTGACGATGCTCAAGCATCATTTGTTCTCCTGGTCACTAGACCCTCAAGGTCAAAACTAGCCCATGTTGCAGTTCTCCAAATGGAGTTGGTTACTGTGAAACTGAACAAATCTGGGAGATTTAGACAGATTACTTAAAGGAACCATGTAAAATCTATTCAAAAAAGGTTCTAGGTAAGAACAAAAGTTTATAATGGAGTAAATTTTAACTTTCTTAGTGCTAGTCAATAAAACAGTCCTTTTCCTGAATTCAATCTCTCAATTGATTTTTCTTTCTCACCCTGCAGTGACTCATATTTGCACTTGTGAGGCATGTGATTATATTTCTATTACTTGTTCAATAAGCTTCCCAGAGAAGGAGCTCAAAGACCTGTTACTGTGACAATTTCCCAGCTCTCTGACCACTAAATTAGAATTTAGATGATCCAGTCTGCAGGTCATTCCATTTCTGCCCTTCTTATTGTAGGGCTCTAATGACTGTTTTTAGACAGTTTTTTTTTTTTTTACAGTCCTACCTAAAACACTTCGATGGATTCCCATGGCTCTTGGAATAAAGATCAGCCTAGAAGACTGGCAACAGACTTTGCCTGCATGGGCCCTTCCCCGTGCACCCTGCCCCACCTTGTACCACTCTGGCCTGTGTTCCCTCTGCTGCAGCCCCAATGGCTTCTTTTGAGTTGTCACAGTTCCTTCTGCCACAGGGTCTTGGCTACTAAATCCAGTATCTGAACCTCTGTGTCACTCTCCCTGCTCTCACTCCTCACCCACCTGGGTGTCACTTACTTGCAGATCCCAGGGAAAATCTCCACCCAGTCCTGCCTTCCTAGGATATGCTCTATAGCAATTTCTACAGGTATAATTTTACATTCATTTGTATGATTCCTTAATTAATTTGTCCTCCCTGCTAGCCTTCAATATCTGTGAAAGTAGGGACTGCCCAACATGTTGAAGTCACTCAATAAAGATGTACAGAAAGAAGGGAGGGAGGGAGGGAGGAAGGAAGGAAGAAATGAAGGAAGGAAGGAAGGTGGAAGGGAAGAAATGAATATATGTAAATGTAATTCTAACTAGATAGAAAGATAAATTTTATCTAATATGGGAGAGGCAATTTTATACTCTAACTCTAAATTATTAAAATTCTTACCAGTACTTAAGAGTATCTACCAAGTAATTAGTACTGAACTATTCCCTTCATAAGCATTATTTTATTTAATCCTCTAACAATCCCATGATGCAAGTCCTATAATTAATCTCATTTTATAGATGAAAAACATGGTGCTTAGGGAGGCCAAGCAACTTGCCTGATGTCCCCGGTAGGAAGTGGTGGAGTTTCAGATCCAAGGATATCTGACTTCATAATTGACACTCATTAAGTTCCATGCCAGAAAATTCAAAATAAAGGGGAATTAAGTGACATTTGAAGACATGGCAGTTGGCACGTCTGGAATATCTCTAATAGTTTCCCAGAAGCTGATGGAATAAGAATTGCTACCTGCACAAGAGCAAGTGCCCTGGGGATGGAAAAATGGAGAAGTATGTGAGAGCCACAGCAGCAACTTGGAAAGGGTCCCTGTTTGGTGAACCTCTACTAACCAACCCTAAAAGAGCATCCAGCTCAGAGAAATTTCACTTGGGAGTAGTGAAGCTGAGATTGAACTTTTAACCACCTTAAAGATTGAAGAACAGGATGAAAACATGCATTTGAGATGTGGGGACTTACTGTAATTTCAACCCACATAAAATTTACCACCTCTGTCTTTACATGGACTAAACCCTATTTCCTTTAAAGCTGTACGCTTCCTGGAAAAATCTGCCTGTGAGAAATTGCATGTATTTTCAGTTAGACATTAAGTAAGGGTGACTGAATTAGAAGTCAGGGACTTGGATTCTAATTTCAACTCCCTAATTGAATAATCTACAATAAAATTGGCCAGGTCACTCATATACTTCATACCTGAATGTGCAAAACAGGTGTGGAGCATAATATTACCTGGCCTACATGCATGATAGCATGGTCAGGACAATTAAATGAAGTAAGGCAAATGACATAGTTTCACAAGGCGGGAACACCCATCTGACACCAGGTACTATTATTATAATGAGGGTTCCTCCCATCCTGGACCCACCAAAAAACCCAAAAGAGGCCAGAGAGTCACACAGACCCACAGGCTGAAAAGGCAGTGAATCATTTTAACAACGACAGTATGAGAGGCTTTCCCCAGGTGAGAGGCTTATGAATCACAAGCGAGAAAATGACTCCTCCTGTTCCAACAAGTAACACCCAGGAGTCACCCACCATGTCTGACTGTATTAAATCCCCTGAGACCGACACTCAGAGCTCAGGCTGAAGGAATAATAGAGAACCAAGGGTCCTAGTTATTCAAACTTCTGGTTAACTATGAGAGTACACAATTCTCTTGGTTGAAAATTATGCCAAATGTAAGTATACAAATTAAGCAATAACTATTGGGCAAATCAATATGCTATAAACAACTTTCTTGACTATTTCCTTGCCAGTTATCTAATCATCTGCCCTAAAGATGGAGAAAGTAGAGGAGAATGAACTTAAACTCTACAGAAGGCAGGAATATAATCAGGCATTTTTTTCTTTCTCAACATCATTTATGAAAATTTGCTAACAGACAGCAAAAGTGAACATCAGCATAGCCATCACCTAAATTTCAACTTGAACATCTTAGGAAACTTCTTTTCATTTAATATCCATCCATCTACCTGTATCTCTATCCATTAGTCCCCTCTTATTTTTTATGTATTTTAAAATAAATTTCTAGGGGCTAACTTTTAAAAATAAACCTCACATTATGCAAACAACAAAGTATATTTCTTCTCTTCAGTAAAGAATTGGTGAAAATTATGTAGCTATTTCATCTCTGGAGAATTTTAAGGGAATTTTGCTATTTTGAGCGACGGTAATATAGTTAAATCCCTGCAAAATCAATCATTACTCAAAACAGAATAAACCTTCTCATGCATACATTAACCTTTCATTATCTTTTGTTTATGCATATATATTTATCTTCATTATTCTCTTTCATTTGTCACTTACCACCTGTCATTTATGATATGAACAAGAGAGGCAGGAGACAGCCTCTTGGAACTTACAATCTACTGGAGAAGACGGTCAGTAAACAAGTAAATGGAAGAAGAAAACAGATTGATTACAGGTAAAGAAAATAAAAGGGTGTCATGAGAGAGAATAATGAGTGGGGGAGTAGTTTGGATAAGGGGGTCAGGGACAGGGGAATGTGAGAAGAATGTGGAGGAGCCTGCCCTGAGATCCGGATGAGCAGGCCACAGAACCTAGGCCCTGAGGCTGGAACTGGGCTGTGTTCAAAGAACAGAGAGGGAGGTGTGTATGACAAGCAACCTGCAAGAAGCAGGTTGTTCCCTCACTGCCACTTAACCACATTTCTTCATGAGTGTGTTTGCCTTGGCTTTTATGTGAACATCGTTTTCTCTGAGAGGCCTTCCCAGTCTTAAATGACCAGGTTAATTCTCCCTTTATAAGCTCCTGTGGCCTGTGCACTTCACTGAGTCAATTTACTTCTGCCTGCACATTCACTAGACTGAAAACTCGGGGGAGGGGCTGCTGGGCCTGCTGTCCCCACAGTCTCCGGGGGCTGGAGACAAAGATGTCAGTCACAATAGTACTGTGGTTACCAGAGGGAGAGGAGGAGTCAGGGAGGGGTCAGAGGGTAAAGGGGGTCAAACAGTTGGTGATAGAAGGAGATTTGACTTTGGGTGGTGAACACACACAGTGCAAAATACAGATGATGTAGTGTGCATTTTGAACCTATATAATCTTAGTAACCAATCTCACCCCAATAAATTTAATAAAATTAAATTAAAATAGCAGTCACATCCATGGCACTGAGAGCCTTTCTGCCATTGGAGTGCTGCAGGTGTTCTGGACAATGGAGTGAGCCCTTCCAGGCTGAGGCTTTGCAGGATAGAAACCCCATTCAGCATTTCCTCACCTCCACTCCTTACCTGGCATGCACTGGGCCACAGATTGAAAGATTGAGTCTACAACACCTTTTGTAACAAAATCTCTCAGTGTATAGAAATCATGAGGCATCAATCATTTTGGAAAACAGAAAAACCCAGTAAAATTGTATCACCGTACTGTTCATAGAACTATTTAAAGGATCAGGGTGATATCATTAGCTTGGCAACAGACTCTACCAAAGATATTTTAGGAATTGAGGGTCAAAGCATAGTATTAGCTGATATGAAGGCAGTGACAAAAAAGAATCAGAGCCATGTGTCCAGGTAAGCATCATCTTCTTGTGTAGCAGGGTAGAGTGGTAATAAACAGGTAGGCATTTCAGGTGAAAAAAGGATCAATGTACCTTACTTATGCTGTCTCCATAACAGACTATAGACTGCCAGAAAGGAAGAGATTTGGAGACCAGCTACTCCCACTCTCTCAAAGCTGTTGACTCCTTGTGGGGTACCTGCAGGAGGCTGTCCAGGACTCACCTAACCTCAGCCTGCTGGACTCCAGCTAGCCTTCCCTTCAGGTAGATTAAGCAGCTAAGGGGCCAGCTGGCATTGGAGCTTGGCTTGTTTGGGTTCTGTTTGCCTTTGCAGCAAGCTCCCCCAATCACCACCTGCCCCACGCTGCTAAGGGGGCTCCACAGGATTGTTTTCTGTGTGACTCAGCTATTGAGCTCTCCAAAGAGGCACAAGGAATCCAGTCTTTGTCTCCTTAGACCTCTCCATACCCCTGTTAGCAGCTTGTCACCATGTTCAGGTTTTGGGGGGGGGGTTTGAGAATTAAAAATTCCATGTTCAGTTTTGACCGAGTCCTTCACAAAAGCTTTTGAAACCCCTTTTATGTTTCAATTATACCTAGGATCGTTTCTGTAGGGTTTTTTTAATAATGTCTTATCTGATTCATCTGCACTTTATTATAACCTACTCAGTCTTCTCGATCACAGTTAAATGGAACCACCATTCACACAATTGATCAGAGCAAAAATGCAGGAGTCAAACTTCATTTCTCTCTTCCCTTTACTTCCTAAATTCAAACCAAAAGCACTCCCTTTAAAGGCTACCTTCTCAAAATAGTACAATTAAGTACCATTATCTCCATTTCCCTTATACTACCCTTGTCAAGCCACCATTATCTCTCAATCAGAAAACCACAGAATCTCATATATGGTCTCTCAATTTCCATTCTTGCTCTTATAACCTATACCCCAATCAGCAGCAGGAACCATCTGTCCAGCACAACAGTCTCCTTTCACTTCCCCCACTAACCACAATGGCTCCCTATCATACCCTGAGGCCTTTTATGATAATATCCTTACTGGGTCTCTGGTACAATGTGTGACCTATTCCCCTCCACTCCCTCCAGGCTGCTTTCTTGTCCTCGGAACACACAAGCCACACTCGTTCCAGATGCTCTTTTCCCTAGGTTGGGTTTGCTCTCCCCACTGTGCCATCTCTATAAAGAAGTGTCTCCTGACTGGCAGTCTCCTCTCAGGCAAGTTTACTCCACAGCATTTTATTTCCCTCATAGCAGAAATATTAGGGAAGAAATATAATATTTGCTTATTAGAGAGGGATTTTTTATTTACATTCTGTTCTCCACACACACCAGGATGCAAATTCCATGGGTCATATCCATATGTCCCTGTTTCCTATGAGTCCCAAGTGCCTAGAACAGTGCCTTACACATAGTAGGTCCTAATAATATCTATTGCCTTAACATAGAACATTTAACATAGAATCACTGAATGTATCTGTTTCCTCAAGAACAGAAGATTTGGTTCTGTTCAAACTTTGGGTCTGGCTCAGGCTGATGACTAAGATCTTAAATGCTGGATTCAAATGGACTTATTTGAATTCCATGTTCATCTTGTCCTATTCATGTAGTCATGGCTGACTCACTTTGTATCTCTGAGCCTCAGCTCCTTTATCTATACCATGCAGATAATAGCAGTACTTATGCCATAGGATTATGTGCAGATTAAACAGGACAATACATGTGAAACCTGTCAGCCCTGTGCCTTGAAATGGAAAACCCTCGGTAAATAGTTTTACTATTACTGGCATTGGTTTTGTGCTTCTAGGAGTCACCACTATAAAATAAAAGGAGTAATTTCTCTACTAAGACCTTGCCTTTCATTCACATACATTCATTTATTTATTCCATGAAGATTTGGATACAAACTAGTTCCAGACACGGTACTGGGTATGATGTACACAAATACAAAAAAGTATCCTTGCCTACAAGGATCTCACCATCCAGAGCAAACAAATGATTCACATTAGTAATTAGCACATAGATACACATAGACTATGGGGAGAAAGAGAAAAAGATGTAAGTCACAGGGGCTGGGGGGGAAACGATGCCCATTTCCCTGAACCAAGAGTCAAAGGATGAGTACATGCACGTGCATATTCTCTTCCAACACCACTGAGGCAGCCACATCTGGTTCATTAGCCCTATTTTACAGATGGAGAAACTGAGATTTGGAGTAAGCAGAAAAGCCAGTATACAAAACCAGGTTTATAATATCAAGGTCAACCCCAGGTTGGCACAGATGGTCCCTAAGCTCATGGAAGTAAACAAGACAAAAACTCCCTAAAGGACAGAAAGTTGAAAAAATATGTTTTTGATGGTCTCAGCTGGGACTCTCAATACCATACACTCAACCCAACCCCGCAGTGTCTGAGATTCTCATGGGACTAGGTCTTAATTCCACAGCCATCAGAATTAAATACCCCATTTGTAGCCAAAGCAAAAATAATCACTTTGCAGCAAGTGTAGAAAGAGATTTCTAACATAAATGCAACTTTTTAAAAAAAGTAACCCTTGGTATATTTTTCTAAGCAGAGGTTTGCTGCAGTGGCTGGAAGGCCAATCCAAGCCTGGAAGCCAGAGAACTACACCAGGAATTTTATCTTTGCAGACTCCAGAAAATCCTCCTCCAGAAACTCAAAACCAGTAGCAGAAGCTGCTGAAGTGTGAGTAGGGAGACCTTGGGACATGCAGTACCTAAAAACAATGCCTCAGATACCGTCAAGGCTTTGTAGAAGTTTTGCAACTGGAATTATTCATCTGTTACCAGCTAACACTTTGGGAAAAGTACAAGTCAGGTCTAGACTCAAGTTTTACTTTACTTGAGGATATCTTTGAGTAGAACAGAGGCGGTCAAGGGCAAGGGTAGGGAAATGAGATCTTTGTCAGAGGGTACAAACTTAGAGTTATAAGATGTGTTAAGTTCTAGGGATCTAATGTACAGTGTGGCAACTGTAGTTAACAATACTGTATTGTACACTTGAAAGTTAGAGTAGAGTTTAAATGTTCTCCCCCTGACAACAACATGGTTACTGTGTTGGGTGAAGGATGTGATAACTAACCTTAATATGGTAAATATTTTGCAATATATCCATGTACCAGATTATCACAATGCATACCTTATGCTTTCACAATGTTAACTGTCAATAAAAACATCAATAAAGCTGGGTGGAAACAGAATATCTCAAAAAAAAACAGGAAAAGTTTGTTGCAGTTTAATATAGAAAATGCTGCAAATTGGAGCAACACCCCTTCATTGTATATAATGTGAGTCCCTATTGCCTCTTGCCCTTAGCTTATTCAAAGCACCTTCTCTGTTTGGAGTTGCCTTCCTCAGCCATAAAGATCACTACCTTACAATTCCAATTTTAAAGTTACTTGTTTCAAGGAAGGTTTCTTTTTTTATTTATAATTTTATTTTATTTTTATTTTAATTGTTGTTCAAATACAGTTTTCTGCCCTTTACTGACATCCCAGCCCACCCTCCCATCCCTCTCCATCTCCCTCCCATTTCCATCCCCCCTTGTTATTGTCCATATGTTCTTTATACTTGTTCCTTCAAACCCTTTCCCACTTCCCCTGAAATTCCCTGCTCTCTTCCCTCTTGTCACTGTCAGCCTGTTCTCTATTTCAGTGTCTTTGGTTATATTTTGCTTGTTTGTTTTGTTGATTAGATTCCTGTTAAAAGTGGGGTCATATGGTATTTGTCTTTCACCGCCTGGCTTATTTCACTCAGCATAATGCTTTCCAGTTCCATCCATGCTGTCACAAAGGGTAGGAGCTCCTTCTTTCTCTCTGCTGCATAGAATTCTATTGTGTACATGTATAGTAGTTTTTTGATCCATTCATTTACTGATGGGCACCTAGGTTGCTTCCAGCACTTGGCTATTGTAAATTGTGCTGCTATGAACACTGTGGTGCATAGGTTCTTTTGGATTGGTGTTTCAGGATTCTAGGATATAAACCTAGCAGTGAAATTGCTGGGTCAAAAGGCAGATCCATTTTAGTTTTCTGAGAAAATTCCATACTGTTTTTCATAATGGTTGTACCAGTCTGCAATCCCACCAACAGTGCACTAGGGATCCTCAAGGAAGGTTTCTATAACAAGGTTCTTCTAACGACATGAAATCATTCTCTAAACTAAAATGAAGCAGCATTTGGTTTGTACAGATCCTTTTGGACACTATTAACTCTGACTTTTGTCTCAGAGAATCACCATAACAAGGGAACTTGAGGACTATGGGTATAACTACAATAATTCACCATTTTTTACCCTAAACATTGTTTTTCACAATTGAGATGTTCAATTTTTTTCCTTAGAACTTAGTTGACCTCTTTTAACCCTAAAATAGTAATACTTCTTGTCTCTTTAATATTTTATAAAGGAGGTGAGTCTTTGATTTCATAAACTGGCAGCATTTTGACTTGCTGAGAGATGGTATGTCTGTAACCTGTGCTTAACAGCAACCTAATGCATAAAAAACACATACAAAATAAGTCAATAATTTAAAAAAGGCGCAAAAGATATACAATGAGTATGTGCAATCAACAAATAAAATATCACCAGTACCATTGAAGTCCTGGTATTATATGCAATGTAATCAATCAGTCAATAAGCTCTTTTTCTCAACATTATGTTTCTAAGCTTTGGGTTAAGAAATGTAGCTCTTATGACTTACTTTCACTAATGCATAAGATTCTGTTCCTTTCTAAACTATTCTTTATTTAATCATTAGTTGTTTAATTTCTTTTCAGTTTTTGTCTATTATATAATTGCATGGCTTGGTTCACATTTTTAAAATCCAATTTGACAGTCTTTGAATTTTAATGATGAGCTTAAACCATTTGTATTTCTTTTTCTTGCTAATTTATTAGATTTATTTATGCCTTCTCAGGTTATTTCTATTTGTCTTTTTCTATTATTCTTTTCATCACCTTTATTGTGTTTCTTTATATTGAATGAACTTAAAATTTTATTTATTCCCCTAAACTTAAAAAAAACTTATTTTTATCTCTTATAATTATTGGAAATATATACATATAAGTAACAGTGTAAAGCACAAGAATTTTAGAGCATCATAAACCTAATGAACTCCCTGATCTTACATACTAGCATCAGTTGATATTTTCAGTCTATCACTTCCCCATGGACAATATTATTATTTTATACTACCTCTACTTATTCCAATTTTCCCACTTGTTTACCAATTCCTAAGTTCATCATTTCTTTTGACTTTCTTCGGAGATCATACTCCTCTTTTCTGAGTAACAGTCTTTAGAAGCATTTTTAGTGCTCAACTCTTTTTGGTCCACTCTCTCCATTTTTTTGTATGAAAATGTTTTTATATTCTATATCTTTATTAGATTCTTATTTTAAATATAAACCTTTCATGATAATTAAAATTATAGTACAAGGAACACCCATTATTTTTCTTGTCATTTTGCTTTATCTCCAGGTGGACAAGTTTCAGGAGTCTGAACCAGGATTAAACTGATAAATGACTGAGAAAAACTATAGGTTGTTGAAAGGGTCCAAAGCCATGTTTTAATATTACTTTACAAATGTGAACACCTATTTAACATGGTGAGAACAGGTTTTAATCTGTTTCTTAGACTCACACATATTAGAGGTCAGTCTTCTATGAAATCTTCTTCATTTAGGAAATGAATCCATGGCTCTCATATTACTTTTGATGTATTGGTTTCTTATCAAGAAAATAGAACTATTTGCAAAGCAATAAACCCTGATGTGAATGTTTGCCTGAAAATCTAATTTTGAAAAAGGAGGGTACATGAAATGCCAAAGCCTTTTTTTTTTCTTTGAAGAAATCACAAAGATTCTCCTTCTTTTCTTTGTCCTCCTCTTAGTCCTTTCTAGATTTTTGGTAGCCATGACACAAGGAAACAGCACTGAAGTGACTGAATTTTTTCTGCTCGGATTTGGTGCCCAGCACAGATTTCGGTATTCCCTCTTCATTGTATTTCTGGTCATCTATGTTACCTCCATGGTGGGCAATATCGGAATGATTCTGCTCATCAAGACAGATTCCAGACTTCGAACACCTATGTACTTCTTCCTACAACATTTAGCTTTTGTTGATATCTGCTATACCTCTGCTATTACTCCCAAGATGCTACAAAACTTTATAGTAGAAAATATATCAATATCATTCAGAGGCTGTGTTACACAATTACTGGTTTATGCAACATTTGCAACCAGTGATTGTTACCTTCTGGCAGCTATGGCTGTGGACCGTTATGTAGCCATCTGTAACCCACTTCATTATCCCACTGTCATGTCCCAAAGAGCCTGCATCCACCTGGTAGCTGGTTCATACATCATTGGCTCCATAAATGCTTCTGTGCACACAGGCTTTACATTTTCACTGTCCTTCTGCAGTTCCAACACCATCAATCATTTCTTTTGTGATGTTCCACCAATTCTCGCTCTTTCATGCTCCAATACTGACACCAACATTATGCTGCTTGCTGTCTTTGTGGGATTTAACTTGATGTTCACTGTGCTGGTTGTCATCTTTTCCTACACTTATATCATAGCCACCATCCTAAAGATGTCTTCTACCACGGGGAGGAAAAAAGCCTTCTCTACATGTGCCTCCCACCTCACAGCAGTCACCATCTTCTATGGAACCCTGTCATATATGTACCTACAACCTCATCCTGACAATTTCCAGGAGAATATGAAAGTAGCTTCTGTCTGTTATGGTGTTGTGATTCCCATGTTGAACCCCCTGATCTACAGTTTGAGGAATAAGGAAGTAAAGGAAGCTCTAAAAGTTATGGGGAAAAGGTTCTAGATTGGACCCAAACTGTTCAAATTCAGCACATCAAGATATCCAGCAGAGATGTTTGATCACTGTACAATGTTTCTGAAATTGAAAACACATTTACATTTTAAAGCAAGGCTATCTCTTTTAATAGATAGGTGCTTAGAATGTGAGAAATATAGAAACATCTCATGGGACTAATTTTCCTTTGAGTATAATTTGAGAAACATAACTCACACTACCCATGAAGAAGGGTTTTATTGAAATTATTTAAAATATTAAGATCTATGCATGCACTTTACAAAGCACTTAAATGTTTTAAATATTTTAGCTATGTTCTCAAAGACAGGAAAACTCCAGTTTTGTAAATAATTAATGTTAAAACTGAAGTTCATTATTTTCCATTCCTTTTAACAAGTTCCCTAAATTGTTTACAAAGCAGCTCCTCGTATGTTCTGTTTCAATTACTGCATAAACCTAAATATAAAACAAACTTATTTGAAAAGCACCTTATGACTCAGGCTATTACGCTTTCTACTTAAAATTCCCCTACTCATTACATTCTCTAGCACTTAAAAACACAACTCTTGTGTGATGTTATCATGTATTTTGACATTAGTTACCCTCTTTAATCTGAATTCATCTCTTTCTTACATAAAATAAGAAAACTTCTGGAAACATTTTATAGCCCTGTCTCCACTAGAGATAGAGAATCTAGAATGTAGATATATTTAAAAACCAAAACAACAGTCATTCATTTATGAAAGAAATATGAATCATTTTAGTCTAGGCAAATGACTTTAAATTATAGGAACTCAATGAGAAGTTGAAGGGAGGCAAAGAGCCCATTGAATCAGGCTGTTGACAGAAGACCTTTAGTAGATAAACTGAAGATAGAAACCCTCCCATGACTCTGGAGATGCCATGCTAACTAGATGAAAGAGCAACTTTCACACCCAATAACACCAACCAGTCTAATGAACTGGCCAGAAAAATGTACAGTTAGGTAACAGCACAGGGGAATTGGACAAAAGAAGAAGGTATATTTTTCTTTTTTTGTATTAATTTTATTTTTATTTAATTATTTTTCAACTACAGCATTCTGCCTCTTACTCCTATCCTACTTAAATTCTAACAGAAGAGAAAAAATGAACCTGAAGTCAGTGTAAGATGACCAGAATCTCCCCAACAAAGACTCTGCCCTTATGAAGGAAGTGATCTACTATCCAAGGCAGGTCCAAATATCTCAAAAGCCAGGCCCAAGGCCAATAGCTGGATGGTCATCAGAAAGTAGACAGAGGCTGTCCTGAGGCCCTGGAGGGAAAAGTTGGAGACCCATGTGAAGCATTGTGACTATAGTTAAAATACTATACCATGTTTCCTCAAAGTGTGCAGTTCGTTAAACTTTTTGAAGGGGATTATCCCACACAGCAGAGAAAAAGTTGGAAGAGTGAGATCTAGAAGAACAAAAGCAAAGAAAAAATGGATAACTTAGCTGGCTCATCCCCTGAGACCCACAACTCAAGCTCACAGGCGACTTTGATAAACTATGTAGAATGTCCTATGGAATTGTTCCTCTGAAGGACAAGATATTATGCTGAGCTATTCCCAAGGCAGAGAAACAGAGATAACATCGAAAACCTGCCACTTGCAGCCCAGACCATGCTGCCCACCACAGATGCACAGAAACCAAGTAGCTGAGGAGTGTGGGGCAACACCCAGACGTTTCTGCCACTCCACACAACACAGTTCTAGCCAGTGAGATGTGAGTAGAAGTCCGCTGGGTTGGAGGAGAGCTTTTGTTTTCCTGATCGAGAGTATATGTGTGGTTGTCACCCTACCCTCCTGGATCCCTTCTCCTGCCTTGACAGACAAAGTGACACTGAGCAGCACAGTAGACAGACTGTGAGACAACTAGCACATGGGAAAGACTAAGCGAATCACAAAAGTGTGAGTCTTAATTTCCAAAGATTATTGTGATGGAAAAAAATAAGCCAAAGTTGGGTTTTCTTCCACTAGTAGTAAAACCCATTCCTAACTGAGACATTGGAGAGGCAGCAAGTAACGTTGACTGTCAATTCACCAGCATTCTGACAACGTCTCCTTCATGAACATGTTGGTTAATCAAAGAGCTACAGACTTAACCTGGCTTTCTCCTCCCACTGATGAAATTAAAGCTTTAACCTTAACAGCTTTATAGCCAAATAACTCAAAGTCTCTTATTCCACAAATTGTTATCCAAAATATGAGGTCTGTCCAGGAAGTATCCAGCCACATACTAGGAAAAACAGAGACTTTTACTGAAGAAGATACGAGAAACATTGTACATAAGACAATGACACCTGAGTCCCCTTCAAAGTAGGCACCTTAGGACCTCACACAGTTCTCCCAATTTCCATTAGCTGTCCCCGTGTATTTTCCTAGAATCAATGGTTTGAAATCTTTTCCCTTTCAAAGGTGATTTTAGTTTGGGGAAAAGCCAGAAGTTGCAGGGTGCCAAACCTGGTCTGTAAGGAAGCTGAGTCACCTGGGTGATTTGATGTTTTGCAAAAAAACTCTGCATGAAATGTAATATATGAGCAGGTACATTGTCATGGTGAAGCTGCCCATCACTCACTGCATCGTCCCAAAAAGCCATCTGAATCATCTTAATAGTTTCCATGGAGGAGTATTCAAGATTAACAACAAATTTGATGCAGATTTGTTGCCCTACTCACTCAGTCATTTTGAATGCAGCAACCACACTGTACAATGCTCACTCAAAGGCATCTACTGCCCCCACCAAATAATAAAGTTGTCATTGTTTTTGCAAGAACACTCCAGTCTATACCCCTTGGCTGCCAGGTTTCATCAATGTTGCTCAAACCTTTCTCTTTATGTTAAAAATGGCTGCACAGACAGACCTTGGTATTCTGACAGTGTAAGGTGCAACTGGAAGAAAGTTATCTTAATCCAGAGCTGATTTTAAAAATATATATTTTTAGAAAAAAAAGAGAATCAAAAGTGATTTTTTCTTTAAATAAATAAACAATGGTTAAAGTAATAACATAAAATATGCTTAAATGGTAGTAACTTTGTCACAGTAGGGACCATATGCCCTTAAATTTAGATTAGCTTTGAATTTATTGATTTACTTATTTTTAGAGAGCCATGCTGTTTGCTGATTATGGTGCTTAAGTCAATTTTATAGACCTAACACAGATTCTTAGATGCTCAACCTAATTCAAAACAAGAAAAAATTTTAAAGGAGTTGTTCTTTAAGAAGGCATCACACACAGAGTCCCTCATGACAGTAACATAAATTAAATGTATCCTCTATAGAAAGCTTAAATGTTCTTCAGCAGAAAATAACTACTGAACATTGTTTATTCTAATTCCATCTCAGCCCCAGGAACCTCAGGTTCTCAAGGGAGCAAGTATTGATCCCTCAGGCCCCAGCTATAAACTCCCCAATTAGGAAGGAACCACACAGAGAGACCTTGGTGGGCAGTCAGCCTGCACCAGTTTGCAGAAAGAGAATCTGGAGGCAACTCTGGTGTAAGTAGAGCAAAGTCAACCCCATTTCTCAAACAGCCATATGTCATCCCAGAACACACAGAAAATTGGGGAGCAACAGAGTCAGAGCCAAAGATTTAGCAAGTTGCACCCCAAGAGCAGGAATCATCACTTCATCCCTGGTGACATAAAGGAAATGGAGTGAGGGGACTAAATTGGCTAAGTGCAGTCTGGAGAAGGTATGAATAAATACCTGATTGAAAAACTGAATGGATGTATATATGGATGGATGGATGGATGGATGGATGGATGGATGGATGGATGGATATTATGTGCCTTTAGATGTATCATTTGCATGTGTTATTGTAACTAATTTTGAGTGCAGATTCAATGCCTGGTCCTGTGCCAAGAAGTTTACATAAATCACCTCACTTTGTCATATCATTACAAAGCAGATTTTACTTCATCTTCATTCTTTTTAAAACAATTAAGCTATTTTAAAAGAAAAGGTGAAGAAGTTTATAAGTTAAGGCAGTCTCTCTCCACTACCTTGCCCAAGGATAACCACTAAAAGTTTAGTGTGGCCCTGGCTGGTGTAGCTCAGTGGATTGAGTGCTGGCCTGTGAACCAGAAGACCATGGTTCGATTCCCAGTCAGGGCACATGCCTGAGTTGCAGGCCAGTTCCCAGCAGGGGACACATGAGAGGCAACCATACATTGATATTTCTCTCCCTCTCTCCTTCCCTTCCCCTCTAAAGATAAATAAATAAAATCTTTTAAAAAGAAGAGTCAAGAAAAAAATAGTTTAGTGTGAATCCTTCCTGAGCTTTACATGAGTAAATAAAGAAAATAAGAAAAAGAGAGTATGGGAGTGAAAGAAAGTTTTATTTTTAAAGGGGTCCACATTTTATGTGTCATTCTCCAATTTGCTTGGCTCATTCGACAATATGACATGAGCACCTTTCCAGAAGAGTATATATTTACCTCATTCTTTTTGGAGTATGTATTCAATAATAAGAACCTATTCTGATTTATTTAACTCTCTTTACAAAGTTTTGGCATTGCAAACAGTGTTACAATGACAATCATTACCTCCTAAGTAAATCTGTGGTCCCATTTTACAGCGGTTGGAACTGAGGCCAAAGGGACGTACGTCCTTTGTCTCCATGAAGGGATGGGACTGGAATTCAGACCCAGGTCAGCCTGTTTCCTTTCCGCTGCACCGTGCTCAATATAAATAAAACTTCAGAAGCACCAGAGTTCAGTCAAAGTCCAGAATGCTCAAAATACTTGGGCACTTGACACACATGCTTCTGTGTGTGTGAGAGAGATGTCTCTTGTAAGGGTTTTCCATAGCTTTTGAAAAAGGTCCCCCATTGGGGATAGTAATGGATGGAGACTTGACTTGGGGTAGTGAACACACAATACAGTGTACAGATGATGCACTGTGGAATTGTGCACCTGGAACTTACATGATTTTGTTAACTAGTGTCACCCCAATAAATTAAATTAAAAGGAAATAATTAATTTATCGAAAAGAAAAAGGTCTCCCAATATTTCATTTTGACTCATAATGAGTAAGTCAATGTAGTAAATGTTATCATCCTATCAAGATTCTTGTGTAAGTGACCCATGACCAATTCTAGCTTCCTCTGACAAGCACTTTTACCCACCAAACAAAAGCTGGATTTACTATATTTTAATTTGCAGATATACTCAAGGAGGAAACTTATACTCACTCACTGGCTCTTAGCCTTCACTACAATGTCGAGTTGAAGAAAACACTTCTTGTTTCATCCCTACAGTTATCACATGATATTTTCTGTTTATTTTTCAAGGTATTTGAAAGAATCAGATTGTCCACATTAACCAGAGATTAATGTGATACATTTCCCATCACCTAAAACTGGCCTTGTCATCCATGGAGCCACAGCTCTGCCTGGCATTACTGACATCTGAGTAAAGGAGCCCCCTACTGGTGTGCTGAGGATGTGGTTTTTTTCCTTTGTGAGGAATTTCTGTTATTGCACATTTCAGGTTTATAAAAATACATTTAAAATAATGTAACAACCATTTATGTAGCCACCATCTAACTCCTGACACTTGCTTTTTATTAGTTAGCATTCTATTTGAGATATTTATCCACATATATCATATAACACCAATTTACTGAATTTCCAGTGATTTGTTTATATTTTCCTACAATGAGCAATGCTGCTATGAATACCCTTATGTATGCATATTTTTATGTACACATACCCATACATATACTTACATGTCTGTATGTGTACCCTTGTTTTTATGGTAAAAAAAAATCTCCAGTATATGTATCTTGTATGAAAATTCTGGACCATAGGAAGGCATATATTTAATTTTACTAATTATTCCAAATTTGACTCTAACATGGCTGTGCTAATTTACCTTCCCACCCGAAATATGTGATCCCACAGTCTCACCAAAACTTTATATTTTAGACTCAGTATAAAACCATATTCCTATACAGCATGAACATGCAATTACCTGATTGATAGTGAGTTGTGTATATTTTTTTATTGACTCTTTGGGTTATCCCTTCCATAATTATCCTGATTATATTTTTTATAAATTTTCCTCTTGAGGTAATTTATAAAAATTATTTATATACACTGGATACTAATTCTTTTGACATCTATATGTGCTATAAACAAATTTACCTGAGTAAATTTCCAGCCAATATCCAATCTTCTTTTTTATAATGTTGTTACTTTAAATATAGATATAGTTGAATTTTCAGTGTTTTATTTTTTGTGCATTCATATGTTGTTTAAATATTTTTATATACCTAAGCCATAAATATTCTGCTGTTTTACTCTCAAAGTTTTACAGCTTAAATCTTTAATTCATTTGGAATTGATTTTTGTAAAACGTCACATAGGAACACAATATTATTATTTCATATGTATAGACATGGGTAGCACCACCATTTAATGGGCCATAATTTATTGATGTGTATTTATTGTTTTCATACATTAAGCTTCTAGAGACTTGTGGGCTGTTTACAACTTCTTTTTCTCAATCCCATTGATCTATGTGTTTGCCCTCACAGTGGTACCACACTGTCATCAGTAACGCTTAATGGTAAGTTCTGATAACTGGTAGGATAAGTTCTCACCTTGTTTTCCTTTAAAATTCTCTTACTTGCTTTTAGCTCTTTTCTCCCCCATATAAATTTTGTAAGTTTCTGAAGGTGCACATAAAATTATCTCAAGCATTTGATTGAAATGACACTGAATTTATAAATTAATATTGGGAAAAATATATAAGACTGCTACAACTTGGTCATGATTGCAGATGGAGAATATATCTTCCCCTGCTTCTGATGTTTCTTTCTTGCAAAGGGATCTCAATTTATGTAATCTGGGCTCCCTCCTCTCATTCTGTCCCCTCATTTCCCAGAAGGATGAAGTAAAGTAGCTGACTGGCAAATTTGAGAACAACCTGTCACGCTCTGCTCTGTCCTTATCTTCTTGGGAATAGCGAGCCTGGTGAAGCCTGTGTTCCCCTGCATTCCAGAGGCATTTATCCCAAAATGTGCAAGAGGCCTCCCCATTCACAGCCACCAAAACTGCATGAATAAGCCTGTCTAGTTATAGTGTTCATGGGCAGCAAATAACTTCACTAACAAGGTCTCCCCCCAAGTGTCTAAATGTAACATTATGGTCTCCACTTAAAAACTATCTTTATTCCTCGACTTGGTCAAATCCTGGGAAAAGAAGAGCGTAGCTATTTCCTGGAAACTCCTCTGAGGCCCCAACAATCATATCTTTCATACATGGATGGGTTTGATTGTCAATGTGCACTTTCAGCTGTCTGCCTCTCCATCCACAAGTGACGTTGGTTTCGATTTTCTTTCCTCAAACTGTATTTTGTTGTCAAGTTTACATTGGCTTCATGAAATGAGTTGGGAATGTCTCTTTTGCCAGTTATGGGAAAAGATTGCATATTAGAATTAGAATTCTAATATTAGAATTACTCGTGTCCATAAAATGTTTGGTGAAACTTTCCTGTAACATAGTTGGGCCAAGTATTTATATGAGTAAATTTTAAAATAACAAGTCAAATCACTTAATGCTTTAAAAATATTTAAATATTTTGCACACACAGAGACACACTGGCCACTCTCTCTATGCTTTAGTCTGTTTTCTTTCTCAAAAAATAAATATTGGAAAACACAGTTACATTTTTCAAATTATGTGCATGATATAAAGTATTTATGGTGCAACAAATACCAGTGCCATCACTCCAGTATAATAAAGAAAAGAATTTTAATATTGCTTTTTATTCTCCTAGGGTAAAGAACTAAGGAAAGGAATGAACTTTGTTCAATTATTTTTTCCAAAAAATGAACAATAAGGCAAAAAGTGATGAATCGTTATTTCAAATTTAAGGATTTCAGCTCTATAGAGCATATTATAAACAAAATTAATAGAAGATAGAATGTGAGAAAACCTTTCTCAAGTCAACAGCTAACAGGAAATTCAAATCTGGAATAAAGATTCAAATCTAAGACAAAAAACATCTAAAAATCAACTTAAAATAAACATTGACAAAAATGTGGGCAGGCAATTAACAGAAAAATAGAATCTCAAGATTCTTTGGAAGAATATTAATTAGATGATGATCAAGTTCATTTATAATTAAGGGGGGAATCATATAAAAATATGATATCGCTGTACAACTATTTTCCTAGCCTAAAATAATTAGATAAATGCTCAGGGGAAATTAGCAGATGGGAGCCCCCCACAATGTACAATTGGAAGGAATTTATATGTGCATACATTATGGAAAGCAGTCTGGAAAATCTTGGTTAAATTAAATGTGTGCATACGTCCAGACTCAAAAATTTTGTCCCTTGAAATACACTGGTTGGAGAAAACTTGAAACTGAGTTATTTGCAGTGGAGACAAGTTGTAGGCAATCTGCTATCCAGCACTAGAAAAGCACATCAGTAGATGATGATGGTTGGACATCATAGAACATGATACTAAATGTGTGGTCCAGGGACTGGCACCAGTCCATGGACTTGGTTTCCACTCTATGATGAATAACTATAGAAAATGAGGTTGAACATTTAAAACTATTGTAGAATGTTGACAACGCTGAGACTTTTTTGTAGGTTTTTACAAAATATTGGTCCACAACAGAGAGGAAATGTTAAAAAGAAAGTGATCCTTTACCATAAACGCTTTGATAAACACTTCCACAAAGGACTCCACATGTCCACAAATCCTTGATTGCAGAAAAGAGTTACTAAAAAGGGGAAAAAGATGAAGTGAAAATACAGAGATAAGTTGGAAGAAGAACATATAGAATTCAACAGGTGTGTCGAGGTTTCAGATATAATGATTAATATTTAGGCACATTGAGGACCCCAATTAAAATATTGAGAGCATTAAAAAGCATAATTAAATGAAAGTGTATTAGTATGTTTTATAATTCCCTAATTGATATATTTATTAAATGCCAATCAATTTGCACCCTGAAGATACAGTTACTGGTCCATGGCAATTTCTCCCAACTGTAGATGAAATTATCTAGGTCAGATGTCAGGAAGTCAACAATGTCATAGAAAATATTCTCTGACCCCTACTATGAAACTAAACATTACATTACTTCCAATTCCAGAATTGGTTAAAAGATCACAATGATCTTAGCTTTCTCTGCTTCTCTTTTCTGTGTAACTTTTCAGCTGATACTTTGTTGGTCATGGAACAAAACAATGGCTCTCGGGCAACTGAATTCATTCTCCTGGGATTTGCTGGTCAGCATAAGTCTTGGCCTGTCCTCTTCGCTTCATTTCTGGTGATCTATGTGACCACCCTAGTGGGTAATATTGGGATGATCCTACTCATCAAGATTGATTCCTGCCTCCACACCCCTATGTACTTTTTCCTCCAACACTTGGCATTTGTTGATCTCTGCTACACCTCTGCTATCACTCCCAAGATGCTGCAAAACTTCGTAGGAACAGAAAAGTCCATCTCATTCGTGGGATGTATGGTGCAATTACTAGTCTACGGTACTTTTGCAACAAGCGACTGCTATATCCTTGCTGCAATGGCAGTGGACCGTTATGTGGCCATCTGTAACCCACTCCACTACCCAATAGTCATGACCCAGAAAGTCTGCATTCACCTCTTAGCTGGCTCATACTTCATGGGTTTCCTGAATGCCTCTGTAAATACAAGTCTTACTTTCTCACTGAACTTTTGCAAATCCAATAAAATTAACCACTTTTTCTGTGATGAACCCCCAATTCTTGCCCTGTCATGTTCCAACATTGATTTGAACATCATGCTCCTGACGGTATTTGTGGGGTTTAACTTGACGTCCACAGTACTGGTTGTCATCTTTTCCTACCTGTATATTCTGGCTGCCATCCTGAAGATGTCTTCTGCTGCAGGGAGAAGAAAAGCCTTCTCCACGTGTGCCTCCCACCTGACAGCTGTCACCATTTTCTATGGGACCCTCTCTTACATGTATCTGCACCATGGGACCAACAAGTCTCAAGAGCAAGAAAAAATGGCTTCTGTGTTTTATGGCATCGTGATCCCCATGTTAAACCCCCTCATCTACAGCCTGAGAAATCAAGATGTGAAAGAAGCCTTGAAAGGGATCGGAAAGAAGTACTTCTAGTTTGATCCTCAGTTTCTAATTTGCTATGCTTATAAACAACCAGACCAACAGTGCTAATTTTCAAGAAATCAAAGCAAAAAAAAAGTCAAACAACACGAAAAAGTTGCTAAGTTTTACCAATATCAAGCTGCAAATTAAAGTCACAATGAGATCACCACTTTCTACCCATATACCTGGCAAAAAACTGCACGAGGATGATAACGCCTATTAATTGCTGTGATGTGAGGAAAATGATGCTTTCATATATCGTTAATGGAAAATTGAAGTGTTATTTCACTTAAGTGAATCTGAAAAAAACAAAAACTATCTCTTTAAAACAAAAATAGTCTTCAATCCAGCATTCAGGCCTTGTAAATTGATCTACAAATAAAAGTTCCAATCCATAAAAACATATATTTAAGGATGCTTGCTATAGCATTCTTAAGGAAAACAAGACCCCAAAAAGTGAATATTCCTCAACAGAAAGATAAATCTATATTGTTTTCAGTCTAAAATCTGTATTTATTGCTGTAGAACAAATTTCCACAAATTCAAGGGCTTAAAAAATACAGACAATTAGATTGAAGGTGGGAGGTGGGGGTGGGTGGGGCAGGGGAAAGTGGTGGTGGGAAAATGGAGACAACTGTACTTGAACAACAATTTAAAAAATAAAAATTAAAAAAACACATATACAATTATTATCTTACAGTTTTATGGGTCAGGAATCTATACACTACTAAACTGACCCCTATGGGATGTTATAGTCAAGGTGTCAACCAGGACAGGAGCTCATCTGAAGGTCTGACTGGGGATGATTGGGGATGGCCTTGTTTCCAAATGCCCCCATGTAATTGGGACAGTTCATCTCCTTGCAGTTTTAGGACTGGGATTCCTGCCTTCTTTCCAACTGTCAGCCAGGGGCTGCTCCCAGCTTTTAGAGGAAACCCACAGTTCTTTGCCACATGGCCCACTCCATATGCCCTTCATAACATGGTAGCTTACTTCTTCAAAGCCAGAAATCTATAAATAGCTGATCACACATATAACATATGAACAACACCTTCCGTATGCCCAACTCTTACTAGAACTTCAAACGTCACTGTTTCCCTGAACTTTTTCCAGCTCAACACTAGTTTCCCACCAACTCTCTACCCCTGGAAATAATTTCTTCTTTCACTAAAGACCCATAGCACTTCATTTGCATCAATAAATATTATTTATTATTTATCATTTCCTATCTAAATTATTTATTTACATAAAAGACCTTCACTACTACCCACAAAGCTCTTAAGTCACATTGTTTTCTATGACCTTTTAACATCTGGTGTAGAGCCTTAGACACAGTAAGTATTCTGTAAATATTTAATGAATAAATAAATAATGACAAAAAACAATAATATAGACAGTTTCCCAAATGCAAGTTATGTGATTATGTAGCCTGTACTAGTGGTCTGTAAATACCAATCTGTGGACAGCAGCATTTGAATGACCAGGAAAAGGTTAATTTTTTAAAGTGAAAATAACTATAGCCCAGTCCTGGAGATGTTGGTTCAGTGACATTAGATGGAGCCTAGTGTCTATAAATATACATATTTGCAGAATGTTGGTTTAATTGCATGTGCCACTGGAAAGTAGCATATAAGAGCACAAGATTTAGAATCTTTTAGAATCTGGTTTATGTCCCAACCAACCCTTCCACTCAGGAGCAGTGTTCCTTTGTAAGTAATTAAGCTTTCATCAACTTATTTCTCATAACAATACATATCTCATGAGATTTTTTAATTTGTTTTTCAGTCATAAATAGATGGACAGATAAGATAATGAATAGAAATCATAGTCCCTGGCACTAATAAACTCTCCCTAAATGCTAATGGTAATGGTCACTCACAAGAATTATTTTAACATGGGTGTGATTAATATTATAATAATGCCCTCCTGGATGGTATAGCTCAGTGGACTGAGTGCTGGCTGTGAACCAAAGTGTTGTCAGTTCAATTCCCAGTCAGGGCACATGCCTAGGTTGCAGGTCAAGTCCCCAGTAGGGGACACATGAGAGGCGACCACACATTGCTATTTCTCTCCCTCTCTTTCTCCCTCCCTTCCCCTCTCTTTATAAGTAAATAAATAAAATCTTTAAAAAAAAGAATTTCCTCATCACACACACGTGCATGCATGCACACACAAAGTTAGTATGAAGTCTCCCAAAGTTTGCAACATGGAAACTTTCCCCTCTGAGAAGCTCATCTCTTCTTTAGCAGGAAATTAACTAATAAATCTTGTTTTCTTAGATCCTGTCTCAACACATAGCACCAAATGTACTCAAGGGAACAGTTACTAATCCCATAGACCTCAGCTATACACTGTTTTTTGTGGAGAAATCATTGAGAGGGCAATCAGTCTTCACTAGCCTGGGAAGAAAATCTAAAGACAACACTCCTGTCTATACGGCAAATTGCATTTTTCCTATTCAGTTTAGCATTATTCCAGCATATGAAGACAACTGCAGAGTCCATAGACTTAGAACCAATATTCCAGCATAATTAACTCCAGGGCTTGGTACAGACACCTTATCTTCAGCAAAATAAAACTATAAATGGAGAGAGGAAATTATCAATGGTATGGAGAAGTTATAAAATGGCCCAGGAGATGAGGACTGACATATCAATCGTAATGTCCTCAATTGAACATAAACAACCTTCACAGAATATAAGCAATGATTAGACAAGGCTATTCCATAACTGAGATGGAAGAGGACAGAGCAAAGGCCACTCTGTGAGGATGTCTGGAACAAAACAGGGACAAAGACTCTTGGCAACCAAAAAAAATCGCTAAGATTAGTAAATACTCCTTCTTTACCCATTTCGTTTTTCTCCCCTCTTAGGTACAAATTACCAAAATATCCAATCACTGAATTCCCAATAACACTCAAAAGAGAACTCGCCTTCAGCTCCTGAATCATTCTCAGAATCACCCAGCACAAACCTAAGTCCTAGAAGATAAACCTTCCCAAGTCCCTCTTATCCAACACTCTGATCTCTCCAGGGTGTGCTCTCCCACACTGCAGCACGTGGACCAGCCTACCTGCGTTTGATGACCAAGGTGCTCCTGGTGCTTGTCAGCTATGGGGCATCGATGTGTACATTGTGCCAAGGACATCTAGTACCTCTGAGGAACCTTACTTGGTTTCGTCATTCACTTTTTCATTGAAAAAAATTAAAATGCATCCATTGTTTTTTCAATACAACTATTTTTAAAACTAAAAAAGGATTCTCTATCCTTTTTTGGAAGTGCAAACTACAGATTAACTCTGACTTGTTTTAACATTACCCAATGTATATTTAAAATGCTACAAAAACAAAACATTGCATAGAATTCTCTGTGTTTTAGGTAAATTTTTCCCAATCTCATTTTATCAAACTTAAAACTGAGGTTCAGGGGAGTTACATTTCTTGCCCAAGATCATATACCTATTAAATGGTAGTTCCAAGATTTAAATATAGTTATAACTTCAAAACCTATCTATTTTTCATTGCTGGTAGTATAAAACAAAACTTCATAGTGCCTTGGATATGGTATAATTTGGACAATTTCAAAACTCTTGCACTATTTATCCAGTTAAAAATCTCTTCTAGAACTTCTACTTCTTGCCAAGATGGAGGAACCAGAATTGGATTTACCCTCCTGCCTAAAACAAGAAAAAATGGACAAAACATATGAAATACTAGTTTGTAAAACCCTATATATCAGATAGTAAAGAACAATGATTCCTGAGAGGCATAAAATATAATTTTCCTGGCTTTCTGCCTTAAGAAATTTCCAAACTGCCATCCAGGGAGAGAGAGCGTGCTCAAGAAGAGTTTAGTAGAATTTCTAAAAAGAAATGGAGATGAAAATCTGGAGAGACCAAAGCAGCTAGAATTTGCACAAGAGAATTTTGAAGAAAGAGAATTGTACAGAGAGAAAACTTCAAGAACTGCAGAGGATCCCCTCAATTATCTAGCTAAGTACTGATCTGTACACATACACAAAGAAGTTAGGAAAGAAAATACTGAAAAGGTTATGAACAACAATGTTTAATGCTAACATTACACTGAGAATAGTACCTATTCTCAACAGCCAGACTGAAAAACCTCAACATTCATAATGCATTGAGTAGCGTACACAGAAAGCACTTGCCTCAGTAGGATCAGTTTCTGAGCAACTTCACTGTGCTCCAGAACAAAACTCAAGGGTATTTATAAGACTACAAAAATACCTAGCGCTCAATATGGTAACATCCACAACACCTGGCTGCCCACCAGAATCACCACACCTGCAAAAAGCAGGAAAACATTTTGAGACCACAATGAGAAGAAAAATCGATGGTCAAAACCAACCAAGAGCTGCCAAAGATGTCATAATTAGCAACAAAAACATTAAACAACTAGCATAACTATGTTCCATATGTTCAAAAAAGATAAGCGGAGTTGTGAAAGCTTAGACAACTATAGTATCTGATAGCAAAAAAAAAAAAATGCACTGGGAGAGATTAACTACAGTTAGACATTCCAAAAGAAGTGATTAGTGTGACCTTGAAGACACAGCAATATAAACTGTCCAGAACAAGAGAAAGGTGGATCAAAAAGATAATTGAATGACACATCAGTGAGCTGTGGAGCAACCTCAAGAAGGCTCGTAGAGCGTAATTGGAGTTCCTAAGAAACAGGAGAAACAGGTTGATGTAAATTCTTCTGAAAAATAATGCCGACAATTTTGTACATCTGATAAAACTATAAATCCACAAGAAACTCCTAGCCAAAAAAAAAAAAACGGGCAAAAACTACACCAAAATACATCCTAATCGAATTGTTCAAAACAGGAATAAAGAAAAAATCTTCAGTGCAACCAGAAGAAAAAGACACATTGTGATAGCAGAAGAAAAGTAATAATATAAACATATTTATTGTCAGAAGCAATGGGAGTAAAGAGACATGGACTACCACCTTAAAGTGCTTAAAGAAATAATGCTTTTATAATAGACCAAATAATTTTATGCACACACACACATAGACATATACATGCAATGAATTCTTCTGACTTTACAATGCACTTGAGAAGTGCCCATATAATGTTAAATGGGCTTCTCACTTTTTATTAAGGTGTTGTCCAGGTGACTTATTTCAGAATTTTTAAAGATAAAATAAAATGATGCACAGTGTTCTCATTTTCCCATCATACCTAAAACAAATCTAGTGATCCTTGCATACCACCTTGCTCTCTTCTCTACAAGATTCAAACCTGCTTGAAAAAAAGAGACCAAATTTTATTTTTATGTTACAAACTCACTTCAAGGAAGCATCTTGCATGCAGTTTGACTTGAAGGAAAGTTGTCATCTATTTTATTTGCTAAAAGGTTACTTGGCTGTGGATATCTATATATCAAGGAATTTGAAAGAATCAGGGATGCCAAAAATAACAGGTTTATATTCTGTCCCATCTACCAAGCTTATATTCTGACTTTATCTTCAGGATAGACAATCAATCCTAAGATTATTGATGTTAAAAAGATAAGATCAGGTAAATCTAATGATTTACCAAATGAACATACTGTTTTCTTATCTACACAAAATTTCTTAAGCTACCCACACACATCATAAGAAGGAGGTTCTGAGTGTGGTCACATTCAGGAGCTTAGCATTTTCTAGCACATGAAGGTTTAAATTATTATAAAAATAATAAATATTTTCAAATAGCCCCAGGTTTGGGCTTCACTGGCTGCTAGAACTATTAAAACTGTTTCTCTGGCAAAATCACTTGAAGAGAGAATCCTTGAATAATCATAACAGCATCATTCCATGAACACATGCCATAGGTGTTCTACTTTCATGGGAGAAAGTTTATTATAAGCCTGTAAAGAGACTCGGGATTATTATTAGATAAGTATTCATATAGATAGGCTTTCCCTGTGCCAGCATATAGAAAACACATTAGCTCATTGAACCTTGACAAAATAATCCCCATTTTCAGATTATGAAAAGCCGATAATCCCTATTTCCAGGTTGTGGGACTCAGACCAGTGATGCAAACTGCTCATGCCACAGAACAGAGCCATGGATCCAGGGTTTTAATTTAGTTCTAGAGCCTGCACACTTGCCCGAAACAATACACCTTTTCTTTTTTTACTTAAGGAAAAGTAACTTAACTAAAGATATTTTTTCTAAATTACATGTCTATTTTTCCCCACACTTTCTATTGAGGTATAATTTACCCAGAGAAAAAAGAGCCATTCTTAGTACATTTCTTAGTCATATCTCTAAGAGTTGGCATCCCATTAGCAGCCAGCTCAGAAGTCACAGAATTTTTAGTAGAGCCATTGTTACTAGGTGGCCTACCTCTTCACTATCCTTCTGCAGGTTCAATGCCATCAATCACGTTTTTGTATGGTGAACCCTCAGTGCTTAATATTAGCATGACAATCATGGCCTGCATGGACTTTAACTTGAGTCCTGCATTGGTTATCATGCTAGGTCATCATATTATTTTATGGACATGTCCAAGCTGTTATTCTAAGAATGCCCACAAGAAGGAGAAAAGACTTCCCTGCAGTGGCACCAGGTCTTCCATAGGGCGCTCTCTATGTGAACTTTCAGCCTGGTCCTAACAAGCCCAGGAGAATATGAAAGTAAACTCTGTGTTTTAAAGATTTGTGATGCTTGTGTTGAAACCTTGGTCTAAACCCCCCAAACAAGAAAGTGATAAATGCACCAATCATGATAGCAATGAGCTGTTTGTGAACTGGATCTCATTTCCCATTAGGCACAAAGAAATATCCAAGGAAAAGTTTTTTACAAGATGCTATTTGCCCCGAGCAACTGTTTTTTCCAATACCCTCAAAAACATGTTGCACTTCTTAAATCCCTAGATTACATTAAAGGTTATCAAATTTTCACAGAAATGGATTTAGCTGGAGAGGCAACAGCCTTTCTGCCTGATGAACAGGCCTCGCTTGCTAATGAATGCTCTTTATAAAATGTATGAAAAATCAGCAATCAATATGCTACAGCAACATCATTCAAAGAGTATTGGAAAACCAACTAGTGCTATATTAATCTCAAAGAAGCAACATCAACTTGCAAGAAAAGTTGGGATAGAAAAAGGAACTTCTTGTGCACTGGGAAAGTAAGCAAGAGTTCATACAGGCATTTGAGGGGAGGGGGAGGGAAAGAAGAATAGGATATAGTATTAAGCAAATTCTTATAATGGTCCATTACTGAGCAGAACTTCTAGGAGTAGTCAGCAATAGGAAACACTCCAGATCCTGTAAGTATAAAACATTAATATTATCACATCACCCAATGGTGCCCAGGTGCCCTCTTCTAAGATCTGAAGCCATTAGAGAGAGCAGCCTACCTGAGATGCTGGCAGCCGTGGCCAGCAGCGACCTCCACACTGATGGCTACCATCTGGTTCTACCTTCTAACATCAAGGTCAATGGCATCCTGGCCAGTTCTGGGCTGGCAAAATATAGAAAACTTCTCTTGCTTCAACGTTGCAGTATCAGACAGATGTATCACTGCAGGGAAGTCTCAGCAAAATTTGTCTTCCCAACATTTAGCAAAATGAAGTTCCACGAACTTACTCTTACAAGGATACTCAACATGAAAAGAATCCCAAGGCCAAGTCATGGTGAAATCCTGAATTATTCAATATCAGATCTGTTTGCCAATGGGCTTCTCAGAAGAAAAGTACCTAGCAGTCTGCCTTGTGATTCCCTAGGAGGGAAAGAGTGTGGAGCACTTCCCAAACATGTGCCACTACAAAGCATTCTTTAGTCTATGCACTTTGTGCTCTGTTGTCTTAACTCTAAAATACACGTTTTCGTGGTGTGTTACTATTTCTGATCTTTGGGTTATCTTAAAATCCACATGTACATTTAACAAAGCAATTAAGTTGTTAAATTGATGGTGAATCTCTTAATTGATATATACATATATCAATATAATATTATAAATACATTTTTAACAGGTTAAAACCCATTTTCCCTGTAGTTCAGTTTTAAAAAATACCTGTTTATTATTTTTTTTAAAAAGTTGGCTAAACAAAGGTGAAGGGATTAGCCTAAGAATAGTTTATATATGTATGCATAACTCAGAGACACAAACAATAGTGTGGGCACAGCCAGCGAGAAGGAGAGAAGTGACAGGTGGATACAGTCAAAGGAGGGGAAAATGGGGACATCTGTGATAGTGTCAACAGTAAGTTTTGACTTATACTGTCAACTTTTAGTTTTTTAAAAGTCAACTAAATGCTTTTATAAAAGTAACTAGAGAGAGTAGACTATTGCAGTACTTACTAGAAATTTTCATTTGAAGAATATCTTCAACTCTAAATAGAATACCAGATTTGTATATTAAAAAGGCAATATTGTATTCAATCATTAACTCCACTGCCTTATGGATTCCTCATAGAAAGCATGGTTTAGTTATTGTGGATGTTAGATGTTTTTATTTCTTTAAAAAGTATCCAATGATTCAGACTGGCTATTTCACACAATGTACCTATTTTGATAAATCCCCAGTCCTTAAAAACATTTATTATTGTCATTATTTACTCACTTTAATATGAGTCACATTTCTCCCTCACCTAAGGGAAATGAATCTTGTAAACACTTTCAGGAATCTCAGTTCATATTCACCCAAAGAGGGGAAGTGAATACCAGTCCCAAAAAATGGTTAGTCATTGCTACCCATCACCTTCCCCTGACCCTACCACCCCTAGCAGGATACCACCAATGGCTTTAAAATAGCTAAAATGTTAGTATCTGAGTTAGTTTGCTAAGGCTTCTGTAATCAAATACTACAAACAGGGTGGTTTAAACAACAGGAATGTATTGTCTCACAACTCTGGAAAAACCCAGAGTTTGCATGTTTCTGGAGTTTTCAAAGAGAGCTTGCTAAGGGCTCCTTCAGGTCAAGAAAGCCATCTCAGCAGGGCTTCTTCAGTCAAGAAGATTAGAATACATTGTAGCCTTGCCTCCCTGCCACCCCCATCCCCTACTACTCTCATCATCGATATCAGAGACACTGTGGGTCAGCCCAACAAAACATGGGAAAGTCTTCAAAGATGCATGTTCTTTAACTTGACATCAGCTGGTGAATAGACCAGAAAAGACCTCGAGATCTTCCAATACATAGAGTTGACTGACTGAGGAAGGGCCCGCTACTTGGCTAGTTTTTGTATCAAATGCTCCCCTTTAACTCACATTTGAATCACCATTTTCTTTCTTTAATTTCTGCACCAAAGATGTGTACAGTGTCCAAGATATACAAAGTATTTTTATACATGCCATGTTATGACCCTCACAGCAACTCTGAGTCTCTCTGTGTCATTGACCCCTTTTACAGATAAAGAAATTGATACTCAGGGTAGCAAAATTGCTTTCCAAAATCCTCAGCTAGAGAATCACAGGCCAGGATGGTCCTTTAGGTTTCCTGGATTCTTCTGTTTTCTTTCCACTAAAATTCACTCTATATTCCTAAGACTCTTCCCACCATTGTATCTCTGATTCTCAACATTCCCTTCCAACTCTAGTGTCTATGATTATATTACATAAATCTTATTTGATGCCCAAATTCATTTTTAATTTTACTAAACATTCCATAATCAATTTTCAGAGATGTATTTCTTCAATGGATGTTTTGGGGATAAATGCTCAGTATCAGATTTGGGTTTAAATGGAGGCATGAAAATGAACAAGACAGACATGACTTCTTCCTTCACAAAGCTTACAGTCTAGCATTAGTGGCACAACCAGTCCAGAACTTAGCTGAAGATGCCAAAAGCTTGGACCGAAGAGGATGTAGCTCAACTGTTCTCCAATATACAATAAGGAACCTTTGATAAAGAGAATTAAAGGATGTCAGAGTTTAATTCCTGAAGTTCATTAGGGAGAATCTTGGTTGTTTGGAGAGATGGCTCAAGAGGCTAAAGTGAATTGTCTTTCAAGAAGACAATCTAGCATTTTGTTTGAAACAATTGAGTAAGCATGTGATGATTAGCTAATTTTATCTTCTGTTTTTAACATGTGAAATTTTCAGACTAAGCCAGACATGGGAACTTCTGGAGTCTGTTTTCATAACAACTTATTGAAAACAACAGTGAGAGCCCAAGTCAGTCTGACTAATGCCTTTAAACCACTGTCTACACTGGAGAACAGGCCCCAGGCCATCAGTGTCTGGAGCCTCATCCAATCTCGTATCTCTAAATCCCAAAGTCTTCACATTCTCGTGTGGAACAGAGGGCCTGTAATAACCTAGCAAAAATAACTGTGAGGAGAACTCTTTGAGAAAATGTAGTCAAATGCATTATGAAGAATTTTTATATAAGCCTTCCTAGAGAGCCTGTCTTAACATTTTTTTTAAGTTCAAAGAGCTACCATCTTTAGAGCAATAAGGGATTTTTGTTATCGGGTTGGAAGACTAAATTTGCTTCTGCAACAGTCCATTGAGTTTGGAGGGAGCTCTTTAGTTAGGGCATTGAGCTTTGCAGACGTTAGGTGAGCATTGATTTGTTTGTTTGTTGTTTGCTTTTGAGAGGAAGATCTGAATAAGATTGCTCCAGGTTGTTGGCCCAAATAGCCAGACACTCTAAGGACTGAAGAGAATAGTGAAAAACCAATGACATGCCACTTCCAAGATTAGCAAGACTAAAATTACAAAAAGTGTCACCCTCCTCTCCCTCTCTCTCTCACACACACACACACACATATCTCTCCCGCCACCCCACTGCCATTCTCTCTCTCTGAGGGAAGCTCCAGCTGCCATGTTGTGAGTGGCCCTGTAGAAAGACTCATATAAAAAAAAAGAACTAATGTTTCTGGTCAACAATCCTCAAGGAATCCTGTCAACAGCCACATGAGTGAGCTCAGAAGAGGCTCTTCCCTAAGGAGAGCTTAGAGATAAGACCACAAACCTGACTAACATCTAGATAACAGCCTATAAGAGACCCTGAGCCAGAAGCACTCACTTAAGCCACATCTGGATTCTTGACCCAAATAAACTGTGAGATAATAAATGTTCCTTATTTCAAGACACTAAGTTTTGAGTGATTTGTTATACAGTAATAGAAAACACCTACAGTAACCAATAAAGTGCCTTTCAGAATCCTACCTTTTTAAAAAAACCTTTTCCTTCTTACTCTATACTTGTTCTTTATTTTGCAAACCAATTTTTTCCTTATTATTCTTTTTTAAATTTTTTTATTGATTATGCTGTTACAGTTGTTCTATTCCCCCTTTCATTCCCCTCCACCCTACCCCCCCATCCCCACCATTACCCCCCTTTAGTTTATGACCATGTGTCTCAAGTCCTTTAGGTTCTACATTCCCCATGCTATTCTTGCCCCCCCATCTATTTTCTATCTACTGTCTATGCTACTTATTTTCTGTACCTTCTCCCCCCTTCTCCTCCTCCCACTCCCCTGTTGCTAACCCTCCTTGAGATCTTCATTTCTATGTTTCCACTCCTGATCTAGCTGTCCTTTTAGTTTGTTTTCGTTTTAGGTGTGGTTGTTAATAACTGTGAGTTTGTTGTCCTTTCACTGTTCATGTTTCTTTAACTTCTTTTTCTTAGATAAGTCCCTTTAACATTTCATATAATAAGGGCTTGGTGATGATGAACTCCTTGAATTTGATCTTATCTGAGAAGCACCTTATCTGTCCTTCCATTCTAAATGAAAGTTTTGCTAGATACAGCAATCTTGCTTGTAGGTGTTTGGATTTCATGACTTGGAATACCTCTTTCCAGCCCCTTCTTGCCTGTAAGGTCTCTTTTGAGAAATCCGCTGACAGTCTGATGGGGACTTCTTTGTAGGTGACTGTCCCCTTAGCTCTTGCTGCTTCTAGGATTCTCTCCATTTTAATTTTGGCTAATATAATTATGATGTGCCTTGGTGTGTTCCTTCTTGGATCCAACTTCTTTGGGACTCTCTGAGCTTCCTGGATTTCCTGGAAGTCTATTTCCTTTGCCAGATTGGGGAAATTCTCCTTTATTATTTGTTCAAATAAGTTTTCCACTGGTGGCTGTGCCTTTCCCCCTTCTGGTACCCCTATAATTCGGATGTTGGGGTGTTGAAAGATGTCCTGGAGGTTCCTAAGACTCTCCTCATTTCTTTGAATTCTTGCTTCTTGACTCTTTTCTGTTTGGCCATTATTTGCTTTCTTCTGGTCCACTCCATTGATTTGAGTCCCAGTTTCCTTTTCATTGCTATTGGTGTCCTGTGCAATTCCATTCATTTCAATTAGTTTCACCTTCATATATTTGTCTAATTTGTGGCTATAATCAACCAGTTCTGTGAGGATCCTGATGACCAGTGTTTTAAACTGTACATCTGAGAGTTTTGCTATTTCTTCATTGCTTAGATCTATAGGCTCTGGGGCTTTGAGATCTTCTTGCGCCACATTTGGTCTGTTCGCTCCCTTTAAGTGTGAGAAGCGTCGCTGGGTTGTGACGCTGTATGTGGGGGTGTGGTCAGAGCAGGGAAATGGCGACCCCCTCTGCTGTTTCTCACAGCTGGGTGAGGAGCAGCACCTTAGGTGGTTCACCTGGGCCGGGCCACTCAGAGTCGCTGGGTTATGATGCTGTATATGGAGGTGGGGTCGGAGCAGGGAAATGGCGGCGGCCTCCACTGCCGCTTGCCACAAGGACCCGCCGGGGCCTGGTCCAACCGCCCACTCCCTCGCCTGTCCACCCGCGCACAAATGCGCGACCACAGTCAACACGCAGCACCGCTCCCCCACTGTCTCCCCCGTGGTCGCTTGCCTGGTCACTCGCTCGGTGGTTCACTAGGTCCAACCCCGCGCCTGGATTCCACGCATCTGGATTTCGTGCGCCTGAGTCCGTCTGACCGAGCCCTCCTGTGCAACCCCACTTCACCAGCCGCTGGTTTCGCCCCTTATCGGTCAGGCTGAAGAATTTGTTGTTAAAAGACTTCCGAAAAGTTCAATTTTCCGTGTTCTGGCTATGTTTTCTGTTGCTAATATTTAGTTGTCTCTAAACTTGGTTGTGTGAGAAGGCACGGCACATCCACCTATGCCTCCATCTTGGCGGAAGTCCCTTATTATTCTTTAAAAGTCTACTATTTTCAGACAATGTAGTGGTCTCAAGAATTAAGCTCAGAATTAAATAATACTGATAAAGTAAACTCTTTTTCAAGAAAGTGTATAGGTATCCAAATCTCAGGAAAGGTTTTCCCATGAAAAGTATAGTCCCTAGGAAGTTGTAATAAAATATGTTTTATATTTTTAATATTTTAAAATATATTTAACATTAATAGTTATGACATATGTTTCACATGTTATATATAGTTCCCATGTGATACTACTTGCTGTCACATTAATTCAGATAAATATATATGTCATATTAGTAAGCCTGGACTATGAGAAGAGAAACAAAGTCTATTCAAAATCCCAAAACAGATGATGAATGAAAACTTCCTGTGATCCCAGCAGACTCCCAAGAGAATCATTTGGGGGCCTTTAGCTGACATTTTTAACATCTTTTTACATATTCATCATATTCTTCCATAAGCCCCAGCATGACCATAACTGAAAAGCAGGGGGCCTAGCCTTATAGGAAGGGTCCCCATGGTGACTCTTAACTCTTAAAGGTCACAGCTGCTGCTGGAAGAAGAGATAATATTGTCACTGACAGGGACTCTATTAATAATTCATCAGAGCCTTGGAAGGTTTCCTTCAGTGTCTGAACCCCTCACTGGCTTGGTAATAGGCATTAAATCAGTTTACCTCAGCCTCCATATTCCTAAAAATTAACCAATGGATTTTTAGTCAAATCAACACTAACATTTTGTGTGCCTGTTAGCTAGGCGCAGTAAGAGCAGGGGAGAAGGGAAAGGCACAAAGATAACTAGATACAGAATGTGTTCCCACAAGTTCAGAGTCTGTACAGACCTGAAAAAAGTTCAGCCATAGTTCTACAATCAATGACCTCAAAGAGCATCAGTCTTAATTCCAGCTGTGCCAGTGGGCACTGCATGTGCATAGATAGTTGTTTTCCTTCTCTCAGCCTCTGTTTCCTCATCTGTACAACAAAGAACTTGGACTAGGCCAGCACTGTGGTAGGCAGAATCTTAGGGTAGCCTCTGAAGACCCCCTCCCTTGGTATACATGCCCTTGAGAACAGGTGTGGTGTGTGCATGTGATGCAATCTCACTCCTATGAGTAAGTTATGTTCTAAGAGAAAAGTAAAGGGTTTTTTAAAGATGTAGTTAATATCCCAAATTAGTTGATTTTTCAGCTAATCAGAAGGAAGATTATCTGACTTAATTAGATGAAAGTCCTTAAAAGAACTGGGTCCTTCTTGAAAAACAAGATTCTCCTGCAAGCCTGAAAGAACAGAGGGGCCAAGCAGTAGGGGAAGCCTGTGAGACAGCCGTGTGACAAGGAGAGTTGCTCCAACTGACAACCAGCAAGAAAGAGGACCTCAGTCTGAATGCAAAGATATTAATTTGGCCAACAATTACATGAGCTTGAATCTCAGCTGCAAAAAGAAATACAGCCCAGCTAACACCTTGATTGCCCAGACTCCTAACTCATGAAAATCGTGAGATGATAAATATATGTTGTTATAAGCCAACAAATTTTTAAAATTTATTACACAGTAATGGAAAACTAATATAGATTCTAAATGAGTTCTATCTAGCCTGCTAATTCTAAAGATTGATAGTGTCTGCCCAAAGCACTATATTAAAAAGAATTCAAAATCTGCACCTAAGCTGAGCTACATAAAAAAGTGTCGAAATTGATTAATAATATCTACCACGAGTATTTATCCATTAGGACTCCTCTGATTGCAAGCAACAACAAACACCACACACATTGGCTTAAGGAGGGAAAAATAATTATTATATGTAGTATTTCTTCAGCAAATACATACTGAACCCTGCTGTCTGATGAACATTGTTCTAAGCACCTAGGTTACAACAAAGAGGAAGCCCCTACCCTCACAGAGCTCACATGTTAGTGGTCTATGGAAATAAAAAGTCCAGGGATAGAGCTGACTTCAGGCAATGGCTAGATTCCAGAGTTGAAAATACTATCTCAATATTGTAGCCACATTGGGCTTCAGGATTATGTCCTTTCTGCTACCCATCCAATGGGAAAAGATTATTCTTTATCTGGTTACACAAGCAATACCCCAGGATTCCCTCTTTACTGGTCCTGATTGGATAGTTGGGTAAGCCAATCACTGTGCCCTAGAAAAAGTGATGTCCTAGTAAGTCAACTTGGACGTTATGAGCTGAATACTTGTGTTGCTGCCAAAATTTATTATGTTGAAGCCCTAAACACAATGTGATAGTATTTGAGATGGGATTTTGTTAGGCAATTGGGTTTAGATAAGGTCATGAGGGTGTGACTCCCATGATGGAATTAACATCCTTATGAGAAGAGGAAAAGAGAACAGAATTAGCCCTCTCTCCCTCTCCCTCCTCGTCTCCTTCTCCCTCACCCTTTCCAACTTCGTTTTTCCCCTTCTCTTTCTCCTCTTCTCCTCCCATGTCAGGACTTAGCAAGAAGATAGCCGTCTACAGGACAAAAAGAGGGTTCTCACCATATTACTGACAACAAAATCCACCAGCATCTTGATATCAGACTTCTTAGCCTCCAGAACTGTGAGAGAGAAAAAAATTATTGTTTAATCCACCTGGTCTGTGCTATTTTGTTATAGCTGCCCAAGGTAACCAAGACACTGGGTCAACCACCCAGCCCTGAGGGGAGAGACTGCAGCTGCTCCACCCCATGCCCCTGGTCTGAGACTCTGGGAGAACTGATTCCTGGGCAGAAAACAAAAAATAATCACCATCCAATACAGTAAAGGAGTGTGGAGTGGCTCCAAGCTTACCACCTATTTGATCTCTTGGGTAAAAGATGGTCTCTGTGGTTATTTTTAAATTCTAAAACTGGATGATATTTATTCTTTTATTTTACTAAAATTTATGAATGTGTAATGTTAAATGAAATATATGTTCAATGTAATAAAAGAAAATCATGATACAACAAACTAAAAAGCAGAAAGCACCTTCCCCAAGAAATTCCTAAACCACTTCACCCCACATCCTAAAAACCATGCTGAGAACCTGCCACCCTCCTTCATGCTGTACTTCCCTGTGCCATGTTTATTTAGTTTAGCATACACACATGTACTTTGTGGCAGGGGAGAGAGGGAAGGAGGGATAGAGACTCAGATTTTGGGAAAGAGACTCCAAGCTCCCAGTGGCAAGATCATGGGGGAAGTGACAGATCATGGAAGAACATTCCTAGGAGTACATCAATGCCAGAAGAACCCTACCTTTCCACGAAATGCCCTTCAGTTCCCCAACAAATTTAAGTAATCAGAGTGGCAAGGATCTCAGACCCAGGGTGATCTCTTTGGGAACAATGTGGTATGATGCAAAAGGCATGGAAGTTAAAACCAGTCAGACCTGGATTCAAATCCTGACTCTGCCACTAACTAATTGTGAGATCAAAGGAAATTTACTGTATTCTTTGGAGCCCCAGTCACAACCAATAAAAACTGTGATAATCATACTCACCTACAAGTTCTTGGGTGATTGAGTGAGATAATAGCACTCACAGCCATGCCTAACAGACACCTGGTAATGAAAAGAAATACTAGAGACTGAGCCTCTAGTATCTACAGTGGCATGGGAAGCAGCCTGGACTGGAAGTCAGGGGTCTGAGGCAGTCCACAGGCTGCTTCAGAGAAGACTTACAACCTTGGACTCTGGAGCCAGACTGCCTTGGTTAGAATCCCAGCTCCACATTTACTAATTGCATAAGGTGCTTGCATTTTACAAATGACATGAACTTTAAATTTACTTGAGCATTCCATGTCTTGGTTTCCTTCTCTGTAAAATGACCATAATAGTGACAGTCCCTAATTTAGTGATGTCAATAGATATTAAATACTTAGACTAGTACCTGACATATAGCTTGTAACAAAGAAACATTGGCTATTATCATTACTATTCACTTATCCAACACACATGTGTTGAAAATATATGTTCCAAGAGCTATGTTAGGTGCTAGAATTGCATAAATGTATATATGTTGCTCTCTTCCTTGGAGGAGCTCAACACAAACAGATACATAGATTTTTAACCACAAAATGAGATCATAATCACAGTAATAGAAGAATGAACAAATGCCATCAGAGCCCAGAAGAGGGAGCTTAACATTGAAAGAATGAAGGAAGACTTCACCAACAAGAGAACAGCGCTTCATCTGCACCTGACATTGATGGGCTATGGAAACAATACACCAATAGAATCAGCGAGGTGGGTAAAGCAATAGAAAAATTTTTAAAAGCTGTATCTCAGAAACATTGTTCTGAGTGAAAAAATTAGAATGAGATTTATAATGACATACAATTTTTGTAATATAAATATTTGCACACTAAATGACAGCCTACATTTTGCAAAAACACATATTCCCTCTTAAAAAAGGATGCTCATGAAACATACTGAATGAGAATGAAGAATCAATTTAAAAGCATAAATAAAATTTAAAGGGATAAAGAAAGCAAGATCGTGGACACTAATTGATAATGCAGCATAAACTAAAGCCAGAGAGCAGAAGAGGAAGGAAGGGAGAGAAGAAAGGAAGTGGGAGGACCAAAGAGACCAAATACAGAATACGTGAGGATTTGCCAGTGATGCCTAACATTCTGGAAAAGTCAGATTGCCGCTGGTAGAATAAAGCATCAGATTATTTTATCTGAATTCTCAAAAGTAAAGGCAGCTTATGCACACAAACACACAAGTCTAAATGTGGAGAGGACCACAGGCCCACTGGGGCATCAGAAAAAGGGATGATTCAGGCCTGCTCCAGCCTACATGGCCCTCTTAGGCAATTAGAGTAAGTACCTCTTCCCCTGGACAAACACAGACAGCAGGCACACAGCTCACCAAGCAGAGTGCAAGCAGCTCTACATCAGGGCACCCTTGTGCAGGATGCAACTACACAACTGTTAAAGGGGACTAGCAGAGGTCATTCTGTTTCATCAGGTTTCCAGAAAAAAAAAACTGAAAAGCCCAAAAAACTATGCACAAAGTGAGGAAGCAAAGGCCCAGAAGGTGCAGGTGGTGAGAGCATCTCCTATTGGCAAGTCCAAGAGCACTGAGCCTCAGAGAAGACAAGGTGCTAACCTCAGCCTCAGGCATCAGAGCATTCCCTGGGCTTGGGAAAGTCCATCTGTTGCAAAGTGAGACGACATCTCTTCATTTTCAAATGGGCTGCTCTACAAAAGTCCAGGTCACCCCACAACTCTTCAGCCTTAAACTTTTTTTCCTTCTGGCCAGGGCAGTTTGACCCAAATGCTGCCTTTCTTTCTCTGGCCTAAGATCTTCATGAAGAAGTTTTACCCTCTGCTCTAAACTTTGAAGAATGGGTGGATATTAACACATGGCAAAGGGACAAGAGGATAATGGAATGAACTATGGAGAGATTAATGCGGGCAAGCAACTTTAATTGCTAAAATCAAATTGTAATCAAAGTGGTTTATTCACTTGAAAGAAAGCACTGATCACTTGAAAACTCAACTCAGAAGCAAGGTCTTATTCACCAAGAAGGAGACACTTTCCTCATTCTTTCAACATAATGGCTACTACTCGAACCCATTTCCACCACAACCTGCTAAGTCCCAAGAAGAGAATAGACTAGACATCAAGTTCAAAAGAACTATTTTATCCTTTTCCCTCCTTATGAGTGTCTTAGCTTCTTTCTCAATTCCTGCCCTAGGTCCATTAAGATCATCTTATTATCGTTTTTGTCCCCGTTCATGTCAGTCACCCTAGGAAGCCCAGAACTCCCAACTCATCCCCTAATTCTAATGCCTTTATGGCTCCATCATGGATGCTGAACTCATCTTCTATTCTGCACTTCCTGACACCATTTCACTATGATTCTGGAACTCAAGGTCTCTCATCATTAAGTTCTCATCTGGAACTTACTGTCTCTGTGTTCTCACGCTCTTCTCATAATATTTTCTTCACCTTCTTCTTCTAACTGAAAACTGGTTCTTGCTTGAGGACACTGCAGTTTTCTCAGTGATAGCTCTCTTCTCTTCTGCTTCACGTAGCACCAAAGCCAAGTTGGGGTAGATACCCTCCTTACTGCTAACTGATGCCTCAAACCCATTCTCCCTCCTTCATCCCCCACAAAATTAAAGCTTTGACTCTCACATCATGAAACAATACCTACACTATGCCCTCTATATTGTAATCACTTGCCCCATTCCTTAAAGCCCAGTCACTACTCCTCAATTCCTGAACATGTTAGCTCCTGTATCACCGTCATTCTCCCTAACACAACTCCTGCTACAGGTCTCATAGGACAGTATTCCCATAGAAAATCCTCCTCATATTCTGGGTCTCCAGCATTCTGATCTCCTCTCCACTATCAGTCTCATCTTTTTCCAGTCCTGCTCTAAGCCTATTATTACCGATAATCACAACTCTTGCATAACCGTAAATTCACACATTCCCCTCTCCAACCATTACTTTCTGAGTCCCAATCTCAACAATTCTTTGACCACACCTGAGCCTTCATTCTACTTATGCTACCACTTTTTCACTGTTCCTTAGGTCTCATTTCCTGCTTATCTTCCATGGTCCATCATCACTGTCATCTTCTTGCATACACTTTCAATTCCATTGTCACTCTGTTGCTGTATCATATTTACTAGACTAAATCATGGTTCTAATTCAACCCAGCTCACCAGCATCTCTGTGATGCTCTCCATTCAGCTAATAGAAAAACACACTACTATGCTGGTTGGTCTCATTTTACCCTCTTATTATTCCCAAAGCTCCACTTGTTGTCTGTCCGCCAATGCTGTACTTTCTTAGCCCAGCCAGTCTCTTGGACAAATCTTGCATCCTGTCTCTTCTCTTCTTAAACATCTAACATTGTTGCTTCATGCTCACTCCCAGCTAACAAATTTGGTTATTTTCACATAGAAAGCTAAAAAGAACTTCCACTCCTTTTCTTCATGTCTACCCACCTGCCTGACTTTGTCCCCTGTACTCCTATCATCCTGCCCACACCTGCACTCCTAGGTAAGACCAACCCCTCTATTTGTACACCAAATGCTATCTCGTTTTGTCTAATCAAAGACAGTGCTCTTCCCAATTTCCCCTCTCTTTCTTTCATCTCCATCTTTCTCCTTTCTGCTGACTTATTCCCATCAGCACACAAATATGGTATTTTTCCCAATATTAATATTAACAACCCAGAAAAATCTTCTCCATTTTATTTCTTCTCTCCTCTTGACACCAAAATGTATTGAAAGAGTTGTCTAAACATACTGTGTGTCAGTTCTCCATTTCCATTCTGTCCTAAATCCACCCCAATAACACTTTTGCCAAAACTGCTTTCCTCGAGGTCACCAATAACCCCCACATGGCTAATTCCAATGGCTGCCCCTCGTCTAGATCTTGCAGCACCTTTCATTAGCACTTAACACAGCTGATGATTCTCTTGTCCCTCAAACACTCTCTTCATTTGGCCTCTAGAACCTACACTTATCTGATTTTCCTCTGATCTTTCTAGCTGCTCTTTCTCAAAGTCTTTTGCTAGTTTCTTGCTTTCAATTTTCCTCCTTCACAGAATAAAACTTGCTATTACTTGTTATGTATCTCTGTTGCATTAAACAGTGAGCTTGATAACAGCAAAGATTCTTTTTTATTTCCTTTATTGTCACCTCTCTGAATCCTAGAATGGTGTCTGGTGCACAATAAGAGCTTAAAGGAATGAGTGAATGAGTGAGTCTCCAGGAGGTTTAGTAATTTCTTCCAAATTACAAACTTAGCAGTTAAGAACTGCCAAAGCCAGAGCTCAAGCCCCATTTCAGGACCCCCATGTTTTCATGATGGTGACCTACCCAAGCCAGGATGGAAAACTCTTCGTCCCTGTTTGGAGGAGTCTACCCACAGCTCCCATTCTTCCTGACTTCTCATAAAATATTCATAATCCTATGAAATAAGCTTTCCCAGTACCCCTGCTGGGACTTCCCACTCAACTCTAATTTAGTGATTCCAAACAAACATGATATAAAAGGAGCTGCTTCTCTATAAATAAAGAAGCAAATAAACAGCTCCCTAAATTTCAAGTTGCAATTATCAATTCCAGAGAGCAAAGGGATATTAGATGAACTGAGATAGCCATTATCAGCTTTGCTGCTAGTAGTAGCCCACGGAGAAGACTATGCCTCAACTCAAATGGCCTCTGGGAAATAAAGGCCCATTCATGAATATTGAACTGGATATAACTCTCTTCTTCAGAGCACAGTTACCTAGAAATTTAGTGTTCTTACTGGCCTGGAGATGTTGTTTTCTAACTCATAAAATTAACAGATTTGCAAGCACCAAACTGCATGCAAGGTGCTCTCTTCTATTGAGAGATAATTATAAAAATAACAAGAATAAAATAATACTGAAATTTATGATGTGTTGAACTTGAGTTAAGAACTTTACAATCAGTATACCATTTAACCCTTACAACAGCTCTGAAACACTGGATAATGTCCACGTTTTGACTAAGAATGCTGAGTTAGTTGATCTTCTTAAATCCCTAGAAAGAACAACTACCACAGTGGAAATTCCAATCTAAGTCCCTCTGACTTTGAAGCTAGGGCCCTTAACTAATGTGTCAGACCACCCTCCATTAAGAAGATTAAGAAGTCAAGGACTAAGGTTCATATTCACCCCTTATCTGTAGGAGCTGGCATTTTTAAGAGAAAAATGGAAAAATATCTAACTCTGGTTTAAAAAAATGCTGATCACTGTAATGATAGATGCTAGTTAAGGAGAAATTTATTCTGAAATGTGTTAGCTAGCATCCTCTATGTATAAGTTATTTGACTTACACTTGAATTATAGGTAAGGTTTAAAAGTTTGACATGAGGCAAAGAAAATTTCAAGGGGAAGAGATTTTACTTGAAAAAAGACAAAGCCTTGAATCAACTGAAGCGGCAATCTTTATAAGTACAAGACTGCTATACCACGCTAACATCCTCACCCTCCAGAAGATACTACAATTTACCCCAGCAGGAGGAGTCACACACTAAACTCCCACACAGCATTTGTTTGGAATTGTTAGAGGAATAAAGAAGGTGCCTGTCCCTGAAGTTCTTCTCCACTTGGCCTTAAGACCTCCATCTCTGTCTTATACTTGAATTTCTTCCAGACAGATAGTAAACAGGTTAACAACCTGCTTCTAAAAACTAAAACTCCTAGGAAAAACTACAATCTGTACATCATGCCTCACTCTTTATTGATTTATTCCCTGTGGCTTCCTCCTAGCCCAGCTAAGCACTAGCCTTTGATTCACAGAGAGTATTGATGGGGAGGAAGGGTGGGGAAGGAAGAGAAAGCAGTAATTCTAGAACCTGGTGTAGACCCCAAGGGGCAGGCCTGAGTGAAGTCCTGAGGCTCAGTGATCAATCAGATACAGGAAAGGAGAAGTCAAATGGTAGAAGGAAGGAATCATTACGAGGGACAGAAATCCAACACACACTGGCTTAAACAAATTAGGGAATTGATTGAATCATGTCCCTAGCTAAGTTCAGGCAAGTCTGTGCTGTGGCTAAACCTGCAGGCTTTGTTACCATACCACCTGATCTGTGCTCAAATCTTTATTCACTGTAGGCATGTTACTTAACTCCTCTGGGCTTTACTTTCCCTGTCTGAGTGAGGAACAATGCGATGATAATATTCATGGGTTTGAGTGAGTTAATGCAGCAGTATGGGTTGAATTTTGCACCGCCACCCCCCCAAAAGAAAAGAGATATGTTGAAGTTCTTAACCTCTAAAACCTCTAATTTCCTTTATTTGGAAATAATATCTCTGCAAATGAAATTTTTTAAATGAGATTATGCTGGAGTAGAGTTGCCCTTAATCAAACATAACTGCTATCTTTACAGTAAGTGAGGAAGAGACAGACACAAAAATGACATGTGATGACAGAGGAGGAGATTGAAATGCTGCAGCTACAAACCAAGGAATACCCAGGGCTACCAAAATCTGTAAGAGGCAAGGAAGGATTCTTCCCTACAATTTCAGAGAGAGCGTATTAGTTTGCTTGAGCTATTATAATAAAATACCATGGGCTGGGTGGCTAAAACAACAGAAATGAGTTTTCTCAATTCTGGAGGCCAAAAGTTACAACTCAAAGTCTGAAAGTGTTGGTTTATGGGGACCACTCTCTTCCTGGCTTGCCGATGGCCACCTTCTCATTGTATCCTCTCGTGGTAGAGAGGAAGATATTTCTGTGTCTCTTCTTATAAGGTTACTAATTCTATCAAGTAGGGACCAAACCCTATGACCTTATTCAACTTAATTACTTCCTTATGGGGCCTATCTCCAAATACCGTCACACTGGGGGTTGAGGTTTTAACACATAAATTTGAAGGTATGGAGGGGACACAACTCAGTTCAGAATAGGGACCATGGCCCTGCCAACATCTTGAATTTGAACCTTGAGTCTCCAGAACTATGAGGCAACACATTTCTTATATTTCTGTTGTTTTAAACAGTTTGTAGAACTTTATTATGGCAGCTCCAGGAAACTAATACAATACTCGAAATGCTTACACTCACACTTAGTACATAGTATTTAATATATGTCAGGTGTTACTATTACAATCAGGCACAATTCAACCCAGGTCCTTCAGCAATATCATCAGAAATTTGTTACTCTTTGTCTCTCAATTTTGCTTTCTTTGGTATTGGCTTACCCTCACAAGCTCTCAGGTTGACTCACCTTCACGGTGGCCCCTGGGAACTCCAGCCTTACCTGCTATGAGCTTAGTACCCCCAGGGGGGAAAGAACACATCTCTTTTCCAATAGTTACAGCAATGGGACCGAAGTTCATTGGCCTGGATGAGGTCACATGCTCCACTTTGAGACAATCACATAGCCAAAAGAAGGCAGTACTTTGCCCAGACATTCCCACCCTGCAGCCAGGACTGGGGTCAACTCTATTTAAAGCACATGGACCAAGAAGGGAAATGGGTGATTTGGAAAGGGAAAATCAGACTGCCAGTACCCAAGGGGAATCAAAATGCTGAGGAGGCATAAACAGCAGACAATCATTACATGGGATTTTAGCAAACTGAAGTTTATAAACATCTCTGAAGTTCCCAGCATGTTTATTCTATACTAGTAAGAATCATTGGTTGCAACCAGCAGAAGCCAGGATTAATTAACTTAAACAGAAGAGGAATTTTCCAATGAGTCTCTTGTAGTTTACAAAGCTGATTAAAAAAAAAAGGCTGGAGAATCAGGCTTGGGCAGAAATGAGCAATGCAAACCTTGGCCAACATCTAGTCTGTGTTGCATCAATCAGAGGATGAGGAACGTGAATTTCAACATCCTCACCTGGCTCTGTGCAACCTTCCACCTACCTATTTAGGAAAGTCCCCAAACAAGTAAGGTGTTTGGATATTTGGCTGACAAAGAGAAAGGTTCACTATAGGTTTCTACTTAATGGCATTGAGAAAATGGTTGTGAATTGGAAAAGCCCCAGAATCTTCCAGAACCTGGCATACAGGTGGGGAGAGACTTCTTTAGAACTAGCCAACACTCAGGTCAGAGTGCAACACCAAGCCCAGAGCACCAGATTGATTCTGACTGAGGGGACCAGAGAAAACTTCAAGAGAGAACCAACATCAAGACAAGGAGAATGATTTTGACAGGAGCAGAGGGGGCAGCAGTAGGGGTAGAAAAGAGAATTCTAGAAGTGACAGCATAAGTAGAGGCATGGAGAAAAACAAAATCAGGTGAATAAAACAGGGAAGACATATTTGACTTCCAGAAATTTGTTGTTCAGCAGCATCTCAGTGACTCAAAGATTATCTATAAAAACAGCTGTTACCCAACAACTCCTTAAGGCTTGAACTAAAAGGAAAACATTCCCACGCCCACTCTGCTCTTGAAATAGAAGCGAAAGAGACACAGAAATACTGAGGCCATTATGGCAGCCTGAGTTGAGGCTTTTTATGGAACAAAGAGCTCCGTGGGCTCCTGAAGGCCTTATTTCTCCTCCTCCTCCTCCTCCTCCATTGTTCTGTCAATCTTGAGCACTTCGGTCAGGGTGATGGGAAGAGAAAAGGGCAAGCAGCCATCTGCAGCCAGAGCCAGCCTCCCGCTCCTCCGCACCCATGAGGCATGCCCTTCCCAGAAACAGTGGCAATAATAAAAGCTGTCTCCAGCATTTACTGAGCATTTAACAGGGCTAGAGCTATTCTGAGAGCTTCACATGGGTTATATCCTCTACCACAACCTTATTAAGTAGATGTTGCTTTTTTCTTTTTTTTTTTTACTGTTATTCTATTACAGTTGTCCCAGTTTTTCCCCATGCTCTCCATTGCCCTGCCCACACCAATTCCCACATGTTATCCATGTCCATGGGTCATCCATACAGTTGCTCTAACCCCTACTTTACAGATGAGGAAACTGAGATAGAGAAGGCGAAGTCATGTGCCCAAGGTCCCTTAGAGTGTCCCGTCATTCTGCCTCATATACTACACAGAACAGAAACCAAAATCTCTGCAGGACTTTGGAGTTTCTCAAGGTTGGGCAGGGAGCTGAGGGGGCACAAGTGGGGGGAGGGGAAAACTGAAAGTTCCTGAATACTAGCAGTGTGCCAGAATTTGTGCTGAACATTCTACATAGTCTAAAAAAACTAAAACAAACTTAAAATCCATTCAGCAAATGTACAACATTGGGAATGTAAGCAATGCCACTAAAATGAACATTTTAAAAGGGTTGGGATGGTCGATCGTATGTTATATGTATTTTACCACAGTACATATTTGAAAATGTATAAAAGTGTTTTTAAAAATCTATCAGGTGCAGGCTAACGCTCTGCAAGCACTGGTTCGTTTAACCCTCTCAGCAACCTTATGAAGCAGATGCCATTTTTACCCTCAATTGACAAGTGAAGAAGGAATGGAGACTTCCAGAAGTTATTTTATTGGTTACAGTCACCTAGTTATGCATGTTTTCAATTCCATTACCTGTGCTGCAAGTAGTGCTATTAGTAATAATATTATTAGTGCTGTTAGTAATAATTAGTATCATTAGTTACTAATGGTATTATTATGAGAAATAGTGTTATTTCTAATAGTGCTGAGTATATTTGCATAGGCTTCCAAGGTAGCCAACATGGTTTTGAATCATAACGATGCCATCTACTAGCTGTGTGATCATGGACAACCTACTTGCCTTCTCTGTGCCTGTTAACTCACTCATAAAAAAGAGATAATCATAGTGCCTCTTTCCCAGCGCTGTCAAGTAGACTGAAATGAGATCATCGGTTAAAATTGCTTAGAGCAGAGCTTGGCAAATAGTAGGTGTTGAATAAAATATTAATGCTTCTACATTAAGCTTTTTCAGGAGGAAAATTAAGCTAAAGAGGCTGTGCAACTTGTCTGAGGCCACACAACTAGTGAAAAAGTGGAAAGAAAGCCTCAGACTTTTGCTGGCCAGGGTGGAAGAAGTTGGATGTCCATTGTGGACATCATGATACTTCTCACAGACATCAGATGGCCATTACAGCGGGATTTCTGGAAGGGATCTTAGATCAGTAAAGACTCAGGAATCTTACTGGATAAGGAGCTCTTTGCTAAATCTGCAGCATGTTCAAGTCATAGACATTCCACAAAAATTCAACCCTGTGAAATGATGCAAACTTACAAACAAGTTTCCGGGATTCTCAGACCCCTGAACTTCTCTTCCCATCCAGGGGACCGTCTGGTAGGAACACCAGCTGTAAGTATTGTAGCTCAGCCCAAATCCCAGTCCCACTGATACTGATATAAGGAGACTGCCAAGAAGATTCAAATGGCAGTTCTCAATCCTTCTCCTGGTTAAGTCAGGTGTGCAATGCAGAAATAGAAGTTTTGTTCAACCTTCCCAAAAAAGCCACCATATTTTGAGAATCGTAGGTCCATAGGATTTGCTTAAAGTCACCCAGGTAAAATGAGGTTAAGACAAGATTGGCCCTAAGAAATTATTCTACCTGAAAAGTTTGAAATCCAACCAGTACCTTTTTTTACCATTCACACAACCTAAAAATATTGTCAGGTGAATTAAACATGTAATACTTTTCAAAATAACTCTGTAAAGAGAGAAATTCTGAATAGAAGAAAATTAGAAGGAAATATAGCCAGTTGCTAATGTCTCTGAGAAAATTGAATTATGACCTTCTTTCCCCTTCTACCTATCTTTTCATATTTTCCAGCTTTCATATAGTAAATACATATTCTATAAAATGAGACAACTTTGAAAATAAACCTTACATTTAATATGTATAATTTTATATTTGTTTCCTAGACATCTAATTTAGAACATTAGACCACTTAGTTTATATTTTTCCTGACTTCTTACTTTAAAAAAATTATGGATGGGCTGGGAGAACGGAAATGAATTTATTTGAATCTACAACCATACCACCCTGAACGTGCCCAATCTCATCTGAAATGAATTTATTTGAAAGTAAACCAAAGCAAAAAACAAAAAGGAAAAACATAGTATTCCATTAACAACTCTGTGAAGAATTACAAGTGCTGACCCAGAATTTTGGGTCTTCAATATCACCCTTGAAAAGAAAAAAAATGAATAGCTCAGCCTTGGATGATTTAATAAGGCATATGTTTTCAGATCATAGGTGCTTTGATAAGAATGCCATCCGGAAAAAGAAGGTCAGGAAGACATAAAATGCCTGCATCCTGGGGGTGTGATAACAAAAGAATGGTGATGGAGCCCCACAGCTGTCTAGCACTTACCAGTTTTCAAAGCCCATTTATAATAATTAGCAATTGGAAGGAACCCAAATGGCCAACAATAGGGGAATGGCTAAACAAACAGTGGTCGATGAACTCAGATGCAATCCTTCTTGTAAAGAGAGACAATAGTGAAGAGCAGACTGAGCTGGTTCTGGAAACCCATGTGTGACCTCACGTTAACTAAGAAAAAAGTGCAGTACTAAGTGGTGCCTCGGGACCTCAACAAGGCATTTTAAAAGGCCTATCACATTAGCATCCAAGTCCGGATGGAGATATGAGGGCTTTATTGTTAGAGAGGAGAGCTGATGTCAAATTCTGGCTCCATCAGAAATCGGCTGACTAACATTAGAGAGGTTAAAGGCAATCTCCTATTTATATAGATAATGCATTTTTGTTTTCAAAAGTTTTTTTCTTAAACTTGCATTGGGAAATTAACTTACATATAAGCAGGATTCTCCTCTTGGAGATAAACATATCTATATATGTAAAATCTCTAACACATCTTGCCCTCTTTTTTAATTTACTTCTAACAATTCATATAATCTTTAATTTTACTACTTCGTTTCTGATTCAACCCAAAATCTGAAGGCTTAAGTCCAAAAAGGATTCAGTTTTTAATATCCAATCAATTTCATTTTAGTCTTAATTTACATTAAGTATTAAATGTTAAGTTCATTATAACCATTATCAGAACTTAGTTTTTATTCTGGTTTTTACATGTTAAACAAAATATTTCATGGCCCAAAACTTTTCCAAATGAAGGAGTTTATTGAGCCAAAAGTTCACCAGAAAAGAACCAGGTCCAGGGTTCTATAGCCTAAAACTCCTCATCAGAGCCAGAAAAAAAGGGAAATGTGTCCACTATCCTGGGGTCAACAGGCTTTTTAATACATCTGATAGGGGGGTGGAAATGTAAGTTGTTTGAAAGAATTCACATTGGCTACAGATAAACACGCCAGGAGAATGAGGAGTGGGACTAGTTCTGTGGCAGATGCAGAGTCCGTAAGAAAGAAGTCTTGCACCTTTGGGTTGGTGGTGGGCAACAGTCTGGAAAATCCATGCACAAGCAAGAAGCAGAGGTACGTGGTGGTTGGTGTGCCTGGTGGTCACCAGTGTGTCTGGCCAGTCTCTTTAGATAACCGTGGAAACAGCCACCTAGAATTCAGTTCAAAGGTTCAACTTACATGAAATAAATGTGAGCCGCCTCTGTTGGTTTTGCCCTGCAGTTGTTAACTGATTTACCTGTCTTGACTCTTCCTTTCATCCTCTGGCCTGCTGTAAAGCAGTGGAGGACATCTCAGAATTGCCCCCTTGTCACACACAAACCTGGCAAACTACATGTCAGAAGGGAAAGCCTTGGCCTTCTTCTATGTAACATTTCTGTCTCAGAGGTTTCAATGAAGAATAAATTCAAACGTAGGTAAAAGCTGTTAATATTATGCATGACACAATTTGTTTTCAGTAGACATTTACAGAATTTCATTTTGAATGCCACTGTGAAAATTAATAACAGTGAGTAATGGTGCAGACTGAATAGTATTTTAAAAGTAGAGCAGTGCTTACCTAAAGGAGACCTCTGTGAATAAGCACCAGGGCCCTGGCTTTGCTCTTTGTAAGATTTCTATCTCTGAACCAGGTGGTGAGGGAGAAGCTCAGGCCATCAAACTTGTGACTGTCATAAAGCCAGGAAGGGAGGCAACTCCCTTGCATCATGGAACAAAAATCTAGAATAATTTCTAAGGTATGGTTTACATACACCAAGATGAAAGTGAATGAGAGGAAGGTAAGGCCTCCCCCTTATTTTTTTCTTTTTAATGAAATTAATTGGGGTGATGTTGTTTAATAAGATTATATAGATTTCAAGTGTACAATTCTATGATATATCATCTGTATATTGCATTTGATTTTAAAAAGCTAATTGACCAAAAACAGGTTGGAGAAGAAATAACTTACTCTAGAAGGTACAGAAAGGATTTAGGGAATTTAGCTAGCAGGTTTTGTATAGTCTAGGTAAACCTAAAAATTGATATCTGAAGAAAATGTTTAAAGCGTTTTAAATTGAGTGAATGCATAGCTTTCGGGCAATCCTTTACAACTAAACCAATTAGAGGGTTTGAGCTCACACCCTGTGATAAGAGCCGTCCTCTTTAATTTGATGAGCCTTGCCTTTTGTTTTCACCCACTTCCTTCAATGCCCAGCACCTTATGCAGGGTCCCTCTCCCCTGCGGGGGATGCTTGCTTTCCCCAGGCTCTCACCTACAGTCTCTACATGCAGTTCACTTTTCCCTTCGTGGTACTAGGCAGCTTGTGTGACATGTATCCTCCCACTGGGAACTAAATTAAGACATCAAAATCTTGTCACATCAGGCACCTAATAATCACTAGTTGTTTGCTAGCACTGTTCATTTGGGAGGAATTCAAAATTCTGATCCTGAAAGAAAGCTGCCAGTTTCCATTAGCAGTCATTGTCAATCCGAATACTTTGGTAGCTACGGGCAGAGGACTGGTAGGACAAAGTTAATGGGACGTTACCTGCACCTTTAATGGGTTACAGTGCTTTAGAGAGTGGTGATCCTTCCCATCAACATCCTTAGGACCACTAAACAATGCTGCTCAACAGAAGATGTGGAGTGGGAGAAGAGGCTTGCAATAATGACCTAGACGTCATTATTAAAACCTGCACCATCAGTGCCAAACTGGCCTGGTGCCCCCCACCCCATCTCCCACTCTTTCAGCAACCTTCTTTCTAATCTTAGAGTTATCTTTCCTCTTTTTATCTATTTATTGTCTTCCTCCTCCAACCAGAATGTAGTCTTATGTGCCAGAAACATCCTTGTCTCTCTTATTGTCTCCAGGGCCTAGAACAATACCTGGCATTTAGTAGATGCTCAATAAATATGGGCTGGGCTGGCTGCATAAATAACTGAATGACTTTAAATGACTTGGAAATCTGCCATCTGTCTTGGTGATGGAGGCAACTCATTTTCCCCTGATGGGCTTTTGTTTCTTCCTCTTCAGAAGGAGATATTTTGTGCCAGCGTGGCTGAGACTGCTGACTGTCCACCAGAATGTGGTGTCCCCTTCTTGCACTAGTTGGGAAGCCGTATGGCTAAGTTCCTTCCAACACAATGTGAGTGGACATGATGTGTGCACTGTCTGCTCAAGTCCTTAAGACAACAAAGTGCCACCTCCATATTCTCTTTTCTCCTTTCCTGCCACCTGGAAACAGCATGACAGCCACCCAGGCTCTTACATGCATGTAATGGGGACACCCATGAAGATGCCAGAGCTGTCCAACCAGCCTGGACAACCACCAACCTGAGCAGAGCCCAGCCTCTCGCTCCAGACAGAAAAATGAGCCATTGCATTTGGGGGTCTCTTGGCTACAGCAGTTTAATAACACCGCTAATGAATACAACTAGATAATCTCTGAGGACCCATCCAGCTCAGAAGGGCTTGTCTGGTGGCTAACTTCATCACATACAATCACTTACTTCATTTAAGAAATCTGTATTCTTAGGGACCACAAGCATTTAAAAAGAACACACTTCACCCTTTTTTCTTGCTTTAACCTTTCATCTTTTCTTAAGGTTTTTCTTTGTTTATATGTGTTTTTCAGAGACAAATTTAGTTTGCATCTTTGAAACAACTATCTATGCCATCCAGATGGAGTAAGGTTGAATGTTTGTCTTCTTTATTAGCCACATAAAGTATAGTAGCAACAATCATATTAAGTTACTTATCATCTCACCTGGAGGACATGACATATTCCATCACAGGTTAAAGAGTGTTCTAGCAATTTTGTACTCCCCAAATTGTGGCAAATACACCCAAAATGGAGATGAGATGTTTTAGGCAGGACACAAACTTCTTAAAAATTTAATAGCTTCATATTATTTTAATATGCATTTAATATACTTTATAGTTATGGTGCATGACTTTACTTCTCAACTAATGGGGTAATATAGTTTTCCTTAAAAATAAACTTAATCTAACAAAGAGAAAATTAAAAATATGAACAGTAAAATGACAGCAAACTCACAATTATTAACAACCACACCTAAAATGCAAACTAAGCAAACAACTAGAACAGGAACAGAACCACAGAAATGGAGATCACATGGAAGGTTAGCAACAGGGGAGTGGGAGGGGGAGAGAGGGGAGAAAGGTACAGAGAATAAGTAGCATAGACAGTAGGTAGAAAATAGACAGGAGGAGGGTAAGAATAGTATGGGAAATGCAGAAGCCAAAGAACTTACATGTACGACCCATGGACATGAACTAAGTGGGGTGGGGGGAGAATGTGGGTGGGAGGGGGTGTGCAGGGCAGAGGGGAGTAAAGGGGAGGGAAATGGGATGACTGTAATAGCATAATCAATAAAATATATTAAAAAAAACAAATTTAAATAAGTGAAAAATGAATCCACTCAGAGAACAACATGAGTAGTGTAGGAAATGACAAAGTTTGTGAAGGTGGCATACAAATGACTAAGACTTGGGAACTCAATTGTTATTCATTCCTTACACCACTCATACATAGCACATAGTAGATGTTGAATAAATGGTTGCTGAATGAATTAATTTGGTTCTAACTCACTACTTCTTGAAAAATAACTCATGTTTAAGGAAGAACTGCTACTGGTGGAATAACTAACCTCAAAGAAGGCTCTTCAGAGACACAGCAGTCAGAGGAGTTTTATGAATCTCTCCAGGGTATCACGCAGACAGTTCACCCAGCCACGCCCTGTCTGTGCCTCTGACCATTTATAGTTCCCCTGGATGGTCCAGATCTCAGGGGAGGGGAGGTAGTCAGAAAAAGGAGATGGTTGCTCTTTTCATTCCAGCTTCTCTGCCAGAATATAGACAATCCTTTTAAAGAGGAATTTTTAGACTATGTGGGAAGACCTGCCTCATACTCTGCTCCAATTTAAAACAAGCGCTGGAATTGGAGTAGAGCCCAGAACTCTGCCATGGATGGGGAAGAAGTGGGCATGCCCATCTTGCCTACAGACACAGACAGAGGAAGCAGTAAGATTTCTTTACATTGATAAAGGCCCAAAAGGAGAATGGAGAGAGAATAGTGTGCTCCATCACAAAAACCAAAATTGGAGAGATTTTTCTACTCCCACCCCTTAGCAATTACAGTGATTAGAGTGGTTCTGATTCTTCACTCCTAAAGAATACAAAGAATTGAACTATGTATTTGGACTTTGCAATTCCAGGTAATTTGCAATTACCTGAAAAGGTCAACTAAAATTTGGTGTTTTATTTAAATAACTCTTACATTATCCCTTAAGAAGGCCCAGATTTTCAGAAACTTAGATCAAATTTTAAAAGAGCCCTTGAGTGACAATATTTTTTCCTGCTGCTATCTTTAAGTTTAAATGTCACCCAGGCCACAGTTCTGCAGTTACCATTGCAAGTTTAATAAGTATGGGTTTTCTGGGAAACCCACTTGGAAGCTGATTAATTTTTCAGATGTCCTTCACCAGCAGTTCAGTTAGTTGACAAACACGGTGCACTTGTTAAGCTACCCGACACAAAAAGTGCTGATCTATGCAGTTTTTGTTTCCTATTAAAATGAAATTCATTACAAGTATCTTTTCATTGTGTGTTCTATTTGCTAGGTATAAACGCATTTAGGTGATGAGTCCATCTCGTCAGACTCAACTGTGATCCATCACAAACTAGCTAACAATTGTTTACTCTTAGGGGAAGGCTTTCTCCAACTCATGTTGATACCTGGGATCTGTTCAGTTTGCTTGCTCTGTCTGCTTGAATAGCTACAGAGGCAGACAAGTCTCAACATTTAAAGTCTTAAACTAAAACTGGCTACAGCACTTCTTGGCCTACAAGCCTTCCAAATCCCTTCATAATCTGGCCTTTGTTCATCTCTCCAACTTCGGCCTTTTTTTTTCACTTTCTATCCTTTTCTGGCTGTATCACATTCCATGAAGCTTCTCAAATATGCCATGCTTTCTCTGATCTCCATCCTTTGTACATGCTGTTCTCTTTGCCTTGGACACTCCTCTGTCCCTTCCCACTGTAGTTTGTCCTTCAAGTCTCAATTTAAACCTCACTTCTGCCCCAGTGTGCCTCCATTGGGTGTCATCTCAGAAAGCAAGAGGTCGCCAGTTCGATTCCAGGTCGGGGCACATGCCTGGGTTGTGGGCTCTGTCCTTATTCAGTTGGGGCACATACAAGAGGAAACCAATCAGTGTTTCTCTCTCATGTCAATGTTTCTCTCCCTCTCTTTTCCCCTCTGTTTCCCTCTCTCTAAAAATAAATAAATAAAGTCTTTAAAAAAACTCACTACTTTCTGAAGGCTTTCTTTGAATCCTATACTGAGCAAAATGCTCCTATAATGGTGTCCTCAGGGCAACCTGTATTTCCCCACTGTGTAAATTATGTCTCCTCCACTAAGTAATAAGATTCAAACACCTGCTTCTCCATAAGATACATGCAATAAACATTAACTGAATGAGTCCATCAATGAATAAATCAGCTGTTCCAAACAACTTTACATGATAAGACAATATTCCCTTTCATGTATGAATTATCCAAGGTCTAGTGAGCTTAGGAGATGGGCCCAATACCCCCATACTGGTATCAAAACTTGTCTTCATGTCTCCTACACCCAGAGCAGTGCCATCTGCATTATTTCAAGGATTACAAACAAAATGTTCATGAAGGTAATGAATGAAACAGGAGGGCTCTCACAAACTGGAGGACACAAGTCTCACAAGCTGAAGGGAGAACCCCTATATGATCCACCCAATCATTGCCATAGTACAGGGTCTGCTGTTGCCAGAGCTTACCTTTTTTTTTTCCAGAAGATGAGAAACTGAGAACTTTGAGTGAAATAGTCATATTTTTTCATACTGGCCCCTAAAAATGTTTTGAATGTAATATATTGTGCATTCCCAACAAAACATTCATGGGCTAGGGACTCAAAGCCCCCAGTGTCCCATGTCTGAATCACTCTTCAGTGAGCTGCTTCTTTCTACACCACTGAGCTGACCTTTGGAGAGACCTTGTGTTCCAACAACCGGCCCTCAGACAATTGCATGTCACCTACTGTAGGAAATTTTCTTGAGAATCAAAAACTTCAATAAAAGACAATTGCTTTTTCCTGGTAAGAGACACTCAGCTCCCCACTCTCTGTTTACTTTAAACATTGACCCACCCCATGGCATTAAATTCAACTCCCACATAGATGGGAACTCATAGGATCTCACATCGCAGAAGTCAACACTTTTCTACAAAAGTAGAAAGCCTACTTTTTTCTCAGGAAAATCCAAAGTAACACTTACATAAGGCTACAAGAGTGAATTTTATTTCTGGAGGAAGTGGTACCAAAATTTCTACTTTCCTCCCCACTCCATGATGACTAGAAAGACCACTGACTAACAGTAGACTCAGAGGCGTTGGGTTTGGACTTTGGCACTTGGCACTTGGACTGGCAGCTCTGTGATCTCAGGTGAATGGTAACCTGCTGAGAGCCTTACTGTCCTCATAAAACAGATAAAATGGGAAATGCAGCTGCCTCCACACCCATGGGAAGAGTTGACAATAAGCCCAGCTAGCTGGACCTCATTATTCCTATGGATCTACTCTCACCAGAAATGCCTGGTCCCAAAATCACTGTGTGGTACTGAGTGTGATGCACATGGAACCACAATGGTCCAGCAGAGAATTAGTTCACACAGAGACAGGAATTCCACTTATGTACTCTGGAGCCTGTTTCTCTGATCATTATCCAGATACTCTCTTCTCCTTCTCATTCAAAGATGAAAAAAAAAGTCCTAGTTGTTCCTCATCACTGCTTCCTCACCAACTTCCCTACAATTTGCCAGCAGCTATAACTGACATTCCTTGGGCTCCTACAGGCACCATTCCCTGCATGTAAGCTGTCTGCTTCCCATCCAAACAGCTGGGTCAAAACTCTACAACTGGGAAGAGGGGAGGGCAAGATTTGGACCTCATCTCCAGATCCAGAACATGTAGCCACCATGATACTTATTCCCACCCACCCCACCCCCCGGGCTCTTTGGAATCTGTCTTTTGCCCCCACCATTTATTCATTCATTTGTTCATTCCTTCACTCATTCAACGGTTAAGAGTAAGTGCCTACCATGGGCCAGGCCCTCAGGAAGCTTACAATTTGACAAGGGAGAGGAGAAAAAATAAATAAGATAAATAAGTTAAAAGAGAGAGAGAGATAATGACTAGAGCAGGAAGACCAGTCTGGCAGTTGCAATGTGAGATCTGCAGGAAGGTAGTTCAGCACCAGGCAGAGAATGCATGTGAGTTGGGAGAACATGGGGAATTTGTAGAAAAGGGACCTAACAATGATTAAGTCCCAACCTTGTGCCAAATACCCATGTACAGCATAAATGATTTAATTTATCTTCCACCCATCTTATTTGTCTCAGGTATGATTATGTCCATTTAACAAACCAGAATTGTTAATAATTTTACTTTACTATTAACACTCCCCTCTGGAAAAACTGTTACTCTCTCCTTTCACAGACAATGAAGTGAATATCAGGGAGGTTACCCAATTTGCTTGAGGGGACCCAGAGAGTAAGTAAGTGGCAGGACCATGACTCAAACACAGGGAGCTGAACATAGTTCTTTTAAACTAAATAGCCTACCTTAGAGCAGTCAGTGAACGAGCATGCACGGTGGAAAGCAGTGTCAAGGAACATAGCAGTGGGTGGCAGCAGGTGTACCCCTTTGCTAGGGCTGACATGACAAAATACCACAACTTCAGTGGCATAAGAAATTCATTTCTCAGAGCTCTGGAGGCTAAAAGTCCAAGATCAAGCTACTGACAGGTTTGGTTTCTCCTGAGGCCTTGCTCCTTGGCTTGCAGACAGCCACCCTCTCGCTGTGTCCTCACGTGGCCCTTCCTCTGTGTCCACACACCCCTGGAGTATCTCTCTCTTCTTGTAAGGACACCAGTCACACTGGATTAGGTCTCCATCCTTATGCCCTCATTTAACCTTAATTGTCTCTTTAAAGGCCCTGTCTCCAGACACTGTCACATTAGGGGTTGGAGCTTCCACCTATGAATTTTGGGAGGATACAATTCAGTCCATATTAACAGGTAACAGAAATCTTTGAGAAGAGGGGAGAGATTATGGAGACAAGCAAAGCACTGCCCCAGCCACAATATACCTGGAGCAAAAGTTCCGGCTGAAGAAAAGGTAGAGCTGGTGGAATCCGGTGTGAGATGAGCGGCTCACTGACACCAGGTCAACCTGTGTCTGAGCTAGAGCCCCTTGAATGTGCCCAGGCTGGGGGAGTATGTCCTCATTGCCTAGACCTGCAGTGCAGCACTGGGAGATGGGGGCAGGTGCTGCAGCCCTGGGATGGGAAACCAGGGAAATTACTGCATCACTGTTGGAGCAGCTGGGACCCTAGCACCTCTGCCAGCTCAGAGCTCTCTTTTTCAGCTGCCTTTTCTCTTTCCTTAGGAAGGGGTGTTTGTGTGTGTGTCTTATTCTAAATGGAGCCTGGCATTTCTAAGCACCCAAAACTGGTCTATCTATTCCCATCATCAATGACCTCTATTTAATCCATGTACACCAGCACCATCCTTTATTGTCTGTGTGTGTGTGCAGATGTGTGTCTGTCATCTGTAAAGTAGCAAGAAAGAGACAGCAATAAAAGATGTGAAAGACAGAGAAAGAGTATGAGAACAAAGTGGGGATCATAGGGAATAGGAGAAGGAAAAGAAGCATCCATAGAAACACCATGCAGGGATCTTTAGTCCTTACCATCAACTAACTGAACTGCTGGCAAAGGACGTCTGAAAAATTAATCAGCTTCCAAGTGGGTTTCCCAGAAAACCCGTACTTATTAAACTTGCAATGGTAACTGCAGAATTGTTGCCTGGGTGACATTTAAACTTAAAGGTAGCAGCAGGAAAAAAATTGTCACTCAAGGACTCAAGGTATACAGGCTGATGATAGTGGAGAAATCCAGGAAGCTCTGTAGACAAAGCTGATGGTCTTGTCTATGGGCCTGTGGTTATCCAACTTGCAAAAAGTCTAGACCAGTTTTTCAACCACTGTGCCATGCTCAGAGTAGCCAGGCTAGACCTGGGCAGCCAGAGCCTCCAAGATCAGCTCTGACAATGAACAGCCAAAAGCATCTGCCCACGAAGCCAAACAAATGTCATCATGCTCTATTCATAACGGGTGATGGTAAAAGTTAGGGAACACCACTCTAGACTAGCATTTTCTAAAGCTTGAAAAAAGGGTGGGCTCACATTCATTCTAGGAAATGCTATACATTATATTTATTTCTTTTCATAATTGTACTCTTAAAATGCATTGATATAGTAAGGCTCTGAGAATCCCCAAGTGTAAGGGATGGGGTAGGGAAACTTTTAACTTTGCTTAGGCTTTCCAATGTTATACCACACAGCTGGTTAACTCATGTCCTTGTATCCAGTTGAATAAAGCCAAGGACAGGAACTATTAGAGCTGCCATCTGAGATGCATGTTCTTTCTCTGTGGGAAGTATTAATTTTCCTACCAGGTGACCCTTTGTGAAACAGACAGTCTCAAGGACTACATGGCCTTCTTCCAGGCTAAGCAACAGTTTCTGAACAAGTCAACTTCATTGTCTTTGACTTCTAGTCCCCTGGTTGGAAAACCAACACATGTCTCCTACCAAGAGTTCAGCCACTATAAATTTAACATGTTGTAACTTGTGTGTTGGAGTGTGGCCACACATGAGCTTAATTCTTAAGGTTTAGTGGAGAGGTCAAGGAGGTAAAAATTCACTATTGAAAGTGTAGAAAAATGTGCAAGTCTGTGAGTCTGGAGAATGTGTATGATTTCAGATAGACCACAGCTCTCCTTATAGACCTTGATTTTCCCAATGGATAAAGTGAGAAGGGTGGATGATGTTATGGGCTGAAATGTGTTTCTCCAAAATTTGTATGTTGAAGTTCTGACACCCAGGACCAGAGAATGTGATTGTGTTTGGAGATGGAGCCTTTAAAGAGGTAACTAAGGGAAGAAGAGGTCATATCGGTGGGTCCTAATTGAATATAACGGGTGTCCTTATAAGAGGAGATTAGGACATGGATACGATGTAGACAAGGGCAAACTTGTGAGGACACAGGGTGAGAAGGCAGCCATCTGCAAGCCAAAGAGAGAGAGAGGTTGGAAGAAAGAAAACTCGCTGACACCTCCAACTTGAATTTCGAGCATCCAAATCGTAAGAAGGTAAATTTGTATTGTTTAAGCCACCCTGCCTGTGGTAGTTTGCTATAGTAGCCCTGGCAAACCAGTACAGATATCCGAATATACTCTGAGGAATTAGCGCTTGGTTGCCTACCCCATATCCATTTCCTTCTGCCTTCTTACTAACATAACCCACTTTTATTCAAAAATCTTTTCTTCTCCACGTGAAGGAGAGAAAGGTGATCTTACATCCCCAGGTCACAAGCATGGTGTGAATAAGCAATTGTGTTCAATGGACTCCCATTGCCAGGGATGAGCTTGGGAACAGGCACGTGGCCAAACTCGGGCCAGAAGGTGTATGGAGACATCTCCTTGGGGCTCCCGAAAAGGATGACCTCCCTCCTCATGGAGACACACAGCAGATGCGGTCTCTGTCCTTCCAGAAATGTGTGTGCCTAGATGGCACATCTGCACTGTCTGTACCTGTTTGGGACCTAGCACGAGCCAGCCTGAAAGCCGGGAGATGGTGAAGAGGAGAGGGAGGTGGTGAGACCTCCAACACCACCTCAAGCAGTTCTGCACCTTGCAAGCATTTAAGAACTTTCAGCTTTGTCCCTCCCCCTACTCATGCCCCTCCCCTCCCTTGGCCCTCAGAAACTGTGGAATGCTGCAGACATTGGAGTTACTACTCTTCTGGTGATGGCGGATAAAAAATTTCCTCTTTGTTGAGGTCCGTCTGAGTGTCCTGTTGTTGTTGCCGAGGACATCCAACCAGACGCAGTCTCTGGCCTGCTGCAGCCCTGTGACCTCCTAGAAACCGTGTTCCCAAGACTACTGGTCACAGTTAACATGTCACAGAGAAACTTGCCAACAGCCCACTACCACCCTCTGAAGCACGGACTATCTTTGGCTCCACTTAGGGAAAGAACAGAGAGGGGTTCAGGAGGGGTTAAATGAGGGTTAGACTTGGCCAAAGCCACTCTGAGAGGAGGTCGGTATGTAAAACCTGTCTGACCGGAGGTCTTTGATCCTACCCACTGTCTACCAGAAACTCTAAAACACCAGAAATGTTCCAATCAGCCAGAGTCCCTGGAGATAATGGGAAAAAAATCCTCGACCACTCAGAAAGCTTCCATTTGAAATAGCTACCTTTTCAGAATCTCTTACATTTTTTAAAGCTGCAAAATTATTAAGTAGGGCTAACAAGCAATAAGTCTGGTGATGTACTTTGGGATCTTCATCCAAGATGACAAATCTCCAGCTAACTTCTAGCACCTTTTCTTAAGAGGTTGCATCTTTTTCTCAATTTAGATGGTGGGCGTAAGATGCATCCTTCAAAAGATGTCTACCACGCATGGTCTTTAAAGCTTCCTTCCACCACGAAATTCTCTGTTTGGGGAGTTTTAATGATGGCATTATTCTACCCCGCCCATTCCCTTCATTTCGCAGACATGCAAACAGGAAGGAGAAAAGGACAAAAGGAGGCATCCAGCCTCGCTTCTCCATTACGGAAATTGGGCCCCAGGTGGTGTTTCCTGGAGAAACAAGGAATATGTTTCTCCAGGAAGGAGAAACATGGGATATGAGTGGTATGTTATCTTCAGCCTAAGCAAGGAAGCACAAACTGAGCAGCTTCCTGGAAGCCTGCCTGCCCTCAGCTAATTAGCACTTTCACTTATCACTATCAGCTCAGCCCCAACATTAACCCCTTCCCCCTCTCCACACAGTCTGGTGACTTAGGGTTCTGACAAAAGGTGTATCAGGAAGGGGAGCAGGGGGAGGGGGGATGGGGCGGGGAGGGCAGTGTTCTGCTCAGACCTCTGGCCTCTGGTCTATCACCCACACTGACTACAGAGAGAACTTTCTAAAACGAAGAGGTGACCTTGGCACCCCTTGCTCCAAACCCATCACTGAGTCCCACCCCCACTCCCACAACAGTACAAGGGTGCTTGGCTCAGTCAGCAAGGCCCTGCACAAAACAGCCTCATCTCATACTACTCTGCAGGCAGCCTGGGCAAGCTGGGAAGGGATCCCACTTGGAGCTCCAGCCCTCATTGAACCCTTTGCAGCTCCCTGCCCCCCCCCCATGTAGTGTGCTGTTCCTGTTCTCTGCATGTTGGCACACATGGCTCCTCCCTCCTGCACCACACTGCTGCCCTCTGGTCACTCATGGCTAAGCCCCTGCCTCTACTGTGGCACTATCAGTATTGCACCAGAAGGAAGTTATTTGGGTTCAAGTCCATGTCTCCCTATTGAGCCATTAACTCCTGAAAGACAGAGACTCTCTCTGCCTTAGTGTGGGGCATATCTCCAGGGCTTGCCATGTACATCATGAGCACATCGAGGAATGTGTGAAAGAAGAATGCAAAGGATGGAGGGAGAGAGGGAGAAAAACCAGGGAGGGAAAGGACTGCTATCCTTCAACTGTGTCCTTGGCCAGCGTGGCCATGGGGCCCGGAACACAAAGGCCAAGGTTATCAGGCAGAGCACACTCCTTCCATCTGTCACAGGCTTTCAGCCCTCCAAATCCCTCTGGCCTACCAAAGCTCATTTGCTGCTCACAGCAACCTTGTTAAGTGACCAGCAATTATTCCCATTTGTTAAAAAGAAAAGATGGGAGTCACAGAAAGGAAGTGGCTGGGAAGGCAGCCAGTCAGCAGTGACACCTGCAGCCCAAGGAGCCAGAGGCCCCACTGCCTGGTCAGTTGCTACCACGACTCTGTTCCTCTGGGTCCAGCAGCCTGGCACCGCCTCTGCTTCCTTCTGGCCCCTGTCTCTGCCCTACATCTGGGGAGACAGTGAATAATCCTTCCTTTCTTTCTGGAGCTGGTTGCCTTGAAGGTATTTATAGCCTGCTCCTGGCCCTGCGGAGGCATCTTTTCTCCCCTGGTTAAATTTAGTTCCCTTTGTCTTCTTCCCCTGACTTATCTGCTGATCCCGCAGGGTTTCCTCTACTGCCTTTGTTCTCTTCTGTGTTTGTTCCACAGCTTCTTTCATCTGCTGAGCCGAGGAACAGTCTTGCCAGAGTTTCTATGAAGCCTTTATGCAACTTTCTCCTCCGCTCCAGCCTCTCCACCAGTCTTTTCTCTGCCCACTGTCCACTTTCTCCTGACAGCTTCCACCTTTATCTTTTCTCAACCCGGAATCATTTTGTCTTGGCAAGATGTGTCAAAGTCTTACGCATTTTTGTTCTTTCAGGCCTGAAATTGACCCTAAGATGATCTTGTTTTATTGCTGGAAAGAGCAGCTGCCATCAAAATCCAGAGGACAGGAGCGCACAGTCTTACCACTAGTAACACTTCACGAATATAATAGAGGTTGAGACTAGATGTCCCAAGTCCAAGTCAGGGGTCTCCCACTCCAATGGCTCGAAGGATCAGGCAGTTAAAGAAGTAAATGAAGCAGGTCTGGCTGCAGACCGTGAGGACTTGCAGTACGCACAGCGTGTCTACAGAAAGTAGCACACTCCCTCACCCAGATCTTCTGATTTCCCCAAAGAAGTAAAAACTCTAGGCTTTTCAACAATGGCAATGAATTAAAAAATTTTTTTTAATTCAAAATTTTAACAATACTGTACAAGTGAAATGGAACACGGGCCACCTGTTGTGACCTTTGCACTCTGCCATCCACCAATGCTTTCACATGTCATTACAAGCCTCACACCTCCCTAGCCATTGCTTACAGGCCACATGGCCCTCCCAGGTCCCTTTACCATCTCCATAGCTCTCACATACATGACTCCATTCCCACCCCTTGGCTGTTTTTACCACAGGCTTCTGAACAGATCCCAGCAGAGCTTTGCCTCTCATTCAAAATCCCCATTTCCTGCCTGTTCTGTCTTTACACTTGGCCAGAGTAACATTCATTTCCATCGTCATCTCCCAGAAGATCTGTGGTGCATCAGGCAGGATGAGCTGGCATGAGCTGTTCAAACACACAGCATTAAAACCCTTGTAGCTTAAACTCTCAAAGGCTCACTGCTCGCCTACCTACACTACAAGCCCTCTGGGGGTCTGCTGGGGAAGCTGCTCCAAGCCGCTCTCAGGCTTGGGTAGAGCAGCCACCATCTGAAACTTCACCCCCATCGTGGCAGAGAAAAAATATGAATGGTTCATTGGCTCTTAAACCTGTTCCCCTATAACACTCACATCCCTTCCACTCATTTAATTTTGCAAAGCAGGTGACATGGCATACCTAATTTCAAAGAAGGTGAAGAAAATGCCATTTTATCAGGTGCCTAGAACATGAGAAGATAGAAATATTCTGGGAATAGCACGAAGTGACCCAAGTATGGTATTTTCACTTTTCAGGGGAGTTTTTATGTTCCATCCAATGGTTCTGAATTCATTCATTTAACAGTAATGACTGAGCAAAGGCCTGAGGTTGTCGGTCTGAGAATAAAATAAGAATGTGTCTCTGCCTCCAAGCAACTCTGATGTGTTGTGAGGGATTTATAGATCTGAGATCTGTACCAATAACTCAAAAACAAGGTACAACCGGAGAAGTGCCACAGGCAAGTATACACAAAGTACTGAGCACAGAGAAGGCAGTACACAAGGAGAAGATGGTATCTGAGAAAATCCTTGGAACAGGGGAAAGGTAAACATGAGAAGGAAGGACCAATAAATGCTAAACAGGTACAACTTCCTAAATAATTTAGTCCTTCATCTGTGCATAGAATACACACAAGGAAACATATGCATCACATCCTAAGTAATCCATACCTCTCTCTAGATTTCAAGCCTGAAGTGGAGACAATGGCTTAGATTCCAACCCCAGACCCTCTACCTTCTTGCTAGATGACCTTGGGCAAATCATTGCACCACCTTGCCTGTTTCTCCACCTATAAATGGGGGTGTTAACAGTACCTACCTCAAAGGGTTGATTTGAGAACTGAATGTGTTGATACAGGTAATGTAACAAATAAAAAAAGACTGTGGTAGACATGGTAGACATCACACCAGTGGTAGCTAGCATTCTTATTCCACCCTTGTCATTGCCTCAGTCTGGTTATCTTGTTGTTTCTTCTTCCTTCAACACCTTGGTGGCAAGGCTGCTATTCCTAAAGTTTGTGCTTTGAAGTGTTCCTTGGAAGGAGCTTTGATCTGCATAACAGCACAAGGCAGAGAGAAGGGGGTTCTATGCCTTCAACACAGGTCCCCCTAAGCCATAGCCTGCATCCCGTCTTTACCTTGGCATCAATGAAATTCTCATAAATCTGTTTTCATACGTCCAGCCCCCCATACTCTTTGAACTTCTAGCTGGAGTCTCATTGGCCCTAGGATGTGCCACAGAGCACAAATCCCACAAGAGACTCCAAGGGAAGAAAGACTTCTTGCATATGCTGCACACACAAAACTCCCTCTTGAACGTGAGCAAAGCACGAGCCAGAAACTTGTTTTATTTTATTTAATTCAGCATTTCCTGGGTTAGATTCTGACCATAATAACTTTATTTTTGTATGCTGCACATTTTGAAAAATATTGTGCAAAGGCAAGACCTTTTTTTAATTCATCCAATTATCCACAGAAATGTGGATAACACTTGGAATATAATAAGCATAACAAAAGAGTCAATACATTGAGCTGAATTTATGTAATCTTGAAAAAAATATTTTCTCCTTGGGCTTCCATTCTCCCATTTTTTTAAATAAGAGAACTGGATGAGAAAGTTGCTAAGATCCTTTCTATCATCAGTTATTAGCTGATTTTTCATTGGATGTTTTTCCTGCCCTCTGCCTGGTCATTACTGAGTCTCATCATTTTATTCAAGGTGAGAGCAAAGCTGTCCACCCTCAGAAGCAAGAAGCTAGCAGAGGAAATAATCAAAGCTGACCTTCACTGCATGCCAGCCACTGCTCAAAGTGCTTTACAGGGTTCACTCCATCTAGTCCCAACAAGCCCAACAAATGTGTTGCCACTATTAACATTATTGCCATTTTACCAAAAAGACATTGAGGCACAAAGAGACCCAGCTGCTGTTTAAGTAACTCTACCCAGTTGGCACAGATGGGTTTTAAATCCAGGTCAAATGCCACACTCCTAACCATCAGGCAACACTGCCTGCAGGGTGACTGCAGGTACAGGAGACCACGGATTCTGAGTCTAGTCCACTCTGCTTCTTATTAAGAGAGGATAACATTTGTCCATTCCTAGATTCTGCCCTATTTTTGGCTTCAGCTTTCATGAAAAAATGCAAAGAACAGCAATATTTCATGTGCTTTTCTTATCACTTATCATTATAATAATAATTAACTACAACATTTTCAGCACTTTTATATCTATGATCAAATATTATTTTAATACACACCTCCTAAGATACACAGACTAAAAGATTACCATGTTGGTTTTACATTCAAGGAAACTGGGGCACCTCTGAGAAGTAAAGAAGTTTGACCCTCACACCAATAAATAGATTGTGGATCTTGAATTTGAAACTGGTCTTTAAGACTCAATGAAAAAGTACTCAGGGGGCTCAACATGATCCAGGGCACTTGGCTACCAAAGTCAATCCCAGGTTGGGGGTGGGCAGAGTTAGTGAAGCTACAGGAGTAACTAGCCGAGACATTGACCTGGAGAGCCTGGAGCTAGGAAGGAAACCTAGCATGACGCCAAAGGGGAGGAGTGTACTGCTTTCTTCTTGGTGTTACAGGCAGGGCTGGGGAGGGGGACACATTAGGGATTTCAGTACTCCTCATGTCCCTGATCTTATTCTTCTTATTCTTCCTCTTTCTCTCTAAAACCTTCTGCCTCTTCAGACCACTAGCCACCTCCAAATCATGGAGCTGGGACAGTTTATGCATTAACCTACAAACCTTCGGTGAGTGTCTAGGGTATGCCAGGCCACTGTTATTACACATTAGGGACACTGAGGAAAGATATGTACAAATCATTGAACTCCATGGAAGGTGACTGATTTCAGGCTCAAGAAAGACTTGCAGAGGTCTTATGTTTGATCTGAGTCTTGTAGGTCTGTAGGAGCTCCTTAGCAGGATGATGTGAGCCAGAATAAAGGTTGGACAAAGAGTATTCCAGGCACAGGGAACATGTGCAGAGACGGAATGCTTTCTGATGGAAGCACAGGATGCCTAGAGAGGAAGTCTAGATCTGAAGCTAAAAAGGAAGGTAAAGCCAGATCATGAGGTGGTCTTGATGTTCAGTGGGATACGTTGAACTTGATCTTTCAGGCAGGGAGTGAGCTTTGTCTTTTAGGGATAGCTTCCCCTATGTGCTCGGGATGGTTTTGAATCTATCTTTGGTGTCTGTTCTTTTAATAGGAAGTCCCTTCAAGGAACCAAAAACTAATTCAGAAATTCTCATTGTAATTAGAAGGGAATGTGAAGATCAAATACAAGAAAAAATATTACTGTCCTTGATCAAAGAGGTAACCGTAACTTAAGGTGCACAAAACAGTCAGAAGTCTCCCTCACTGGCCTAGAGCCCAGGAGGCTGGGAGAGGCAGGTCCTCAAGACAGCCCCTCTCCCCTCCCATCAGTGTGGCTGTGAAAGGGAACATGAGTGCTGTCCCGACATCACTGCTGATGAAATCAGTCTCTCCATCAGAAAACTAAGTGAGTGAGGATGGTAAGCATCGTGGCACACAACTGACTCCCTTGAGTTCTCCAGCCCTTCCAGCCTTGGGGAGTGGTTATACTGAATGCTATTCACAAATCCAGCACCAGGAGGCAGTGTGGGCCCACGGTCAACCTCAGCCCAGACACCTTAGAACAAGGAACTGGGGACAAAGGAGAGAAATACGTGGAGATAACAAACATAACAAACGTGCAAGGAAAGGGAGAGGACTTTATTCAACAAACTCATTGAAATTTGTTCTCAAGAGGTTTTCCTCTAGCAAAAACTTCAACTCTATGAATCCAGTCCTTTGAATCTTGCTATACCTTGACAAACATATCCTATGAACATGCTCAGCCCCTCCTCATTTCCTGGTTTGACAACTTAATGCTATTGTCGCCTGATCTCAACCTGCTGTACCAGTTTTCCTATCCATGCTGCTGTCCCCCACTCGCAGGGGGCTCAAACCAATGTCTCTCCCCACCCAGGCCCTGTCTCTGCCCGTGACCACACTATTCTCTCCACCGGGAACAGCATTTTCCAAAATACCCTTTGTCCGTTTCTTACCTAACTCAAATGTCACCAACACCATGAGGCTTTTCCTGACCTTAAAACCCAGAAATCATAATCATATATACCTCTCTCTCCCGCCTCTCTCTACAGTGCTTCCCAGAATATCCTCTGTCCCCTCTGCCACCTGCCACCAATCTACCTTATATGGCAGTTATTCGTATATATGGGCAGAAACACTTTCTTCCACTTTCATGGCATATCCTAAATGTGAGCCCTGCTCACAGTAGCTACTAGGTACATGTGTGAAAAAGGGGGTTAAGTTCTGGCTGCAGAATGGCCAGGGATGTTTCTGCTTATCCGGTGAGCCTTAGTTTTTTCACCTAGAAAAGCCTTAAGATAAAGTAATAGATCAATTGGGACTGATTAATTAAGTAATGGCATATCTATACTACAGAACACTACACAGCTTCTTAAATGAATAAGGATATCTATGCACACTGGTATGAAATGGTGCCCAAAATATATAATTTTAAAGACAAAAATAAAAGGTAAACTACAGAGCAGTACTGTGGTATGATCTCATCTATTTAGGAAGGTAAAAACAACAAAATTTTATACACACACAATCATCTGTATAGTCATCATACAATAATAACTTTACCACATATGCAAAAAAGTACATATGTGTGGAACATAATCAAGGCGGGACAGCAGTCAAGACAAAGGTACCACAAGATGACCAAGATGTTGGAATTAGCAAACAAGCTCTTTAAAACAGTCTGTAAGTTATGTTGTAAAAACAGCTATAAATGTGTCCAAGGACTTAAGGGAAAAATTGGTCATAATGAGTGAAAAGTTAGAGATTCACAATGGAAGAATGGAAACTGTTAAAAATACAAATTCTAGGACAGAAAAATACAGTACAATACCTGAAATAGAAAACTCACTGGAACAACAAAAAAAGTATCTTTTTAAATTGTGCAGAATTCCAGTGACCTCTGGGACAATAATAAGTAGACACGTATACATATAATTGGAGTCCCAGAAGAGGAGGAGAATGAACAGGAAAAAACAATGCTTAACGACTTAATGACCAGTATTTTCCAAGATTTGTCTTTTTTTTTAATCAACTTAAAGACTCAAGTACCTCAGCAATCTCCAAACAGGTTCAATACAAATAGAACCATACATTCACATATCAGAGTCAAACTGCTGAAAATCAAAGGTGAAAAAAAAACTTAAAAGCAGAAAATAAAAAACAATACGTATGTCACTTGACAGGTCATAACAAACAGTAGAGGCAAGGAAACAAAAGAATGGTAACTTTAAAATTTCAGAAAGGAAAAAATTATATATCTCATGAGAATATCTTTCAAAAATTAGAGTGAAGAAAAGTTAATTTTAGGTTAACATAATGTGAGAGAATTCACTGAGCAGACTTGCACTATAAGATGCTAAAGGCAGTTCTTGAGGCTGAAGAAAAATGACACCAGATGGAAAATGAGGTCTACAACTAAAATATAATATTTTACTCTGTATTAAGTTACATATGTGTATTTAATATGTCAATCATAGCACAGAAGACAGGGTGGAGTAGGTGATATTTTACTGTTGTAAGGTTCTTACATTTTACATGAACTGATGCAATTCAAGGTAGACTTGATAAAATAAGGATACTTGTATTGCCTAAAGCAGCGCTAAAAAATATACAGTTACAGTTAAAAAGCTGATAGAGAAATTAAAATGGGCTCCTAAAATTTGATTAACCCAAAGAAAGCAGGAAAGCAGAAAAAGAGGAAAAAATAAACAAATGGGACAAACAGAAAACAAATACCGAGAAGGCAGAGTTAAAACCAGCCAACCATATTGTTCATTATCCCAAATTTAAGTGAACTAAACCCTCCAATCCAAGCAGAAGGGGGCATATCTGGTATGGCTGAATAAGTAGGTCAACAAATCCCCTCCCCCAAAAATCAACTAAAAACAAAATTGTCAAGATAACTATTTCAGGCCACCAGAAATCAAAGCCATACAACAAATTCATGAAAGGCCACTAAACATTATGTAAGAACTATGGGAGTTTGTGGTGTTCCTTCCAGGGGCTGCTTTCATCCTCACCCCAACCCCAACGCAGCTTGGTGTGTGAGGCAGTTGTAGTAAAACTGAGGTATCACAAAACCCTTTTCTCTCTCTCTCTCTCTCTCTGTCTCTTGCCTCTTCCAAGCCTCCAGTGGTTGCCAGCAATCTTATCATTTCCCTTGCAGCCACATCACTCCAATCTCATGGTGCTCTCCCTGTATCCCATATACCTTTTCTCTGTGTATGCCTCTGTATCCACATTTTCCTCTTTTTATAAGGACACCAGTCACTGGATTCGGGCTTAACCTAATCCAATATGACCTCATCTTAACTTGAGTACATCTCCAAAATTCCTATTTCTAAATAAGGTCACATTCTGAGGTTCTAGGTAGACATGAATTGTTGGGGGACACTATTTAATCCAATCCAGATAACATCAAGCAAAGCATCCCAACACACTTTCCGCAGTCCCAAAGAAGCAGCGCACTAGCAAAAGGGGCTACAGGAGTCTCTGCTACAGTTTAGCAAAGCCTCATAGATTAGGCCAGCAAAGAGGAAACTAGCCCAAGTGCATTTGGTTTATTACTTATACAGAAGCAAGGTGTCAGCTCCTTGTATCCCTAGTTCCACAGAAGACACCAAACCAGCAGGGCTGATGACAGGCTGCTCTGGCAGTGGCTAGCTCTGCTACCAAGGAGCTTTCTCTAAACTACAGCCAAAAATATTGTAGACATACACAGAAGCCTGAAGCTCTGCTCTGAAGAAGATCAAAGTAGAAAGTTGTGTGATTTGAATTAAATAAATGAAACAAGGAGATGAGTGAGAAACAGTTTTGTGGATTTCTCCTGCAAATTAGGGACATGCATGATAAACTTCCCACGACAGGTCCTGGGAGAGCCGTTTACCTCCCTTTATTCCACTACAAATAGCAGGTGCCCCACCAAAAGCTGTGTTAAATGTTGTCTACATGGACATGTGCAGGGTATCAGAGCACTGCAGCTGTTCCTCTCCATGTGTATGTAATAAGGATCCCAGAAGGAAAGGAGAGAGGTAAAGGAACAGGAAAAAAATATTTGAGGAACTCATGGGCAAGCCCTTCTGTGAATGCCAAGAGGGTAAACATAAAGTGATAAACACACCTAGAAACAACATAGTCAAACAGTTGAATGCCAAAGACAGGAAATATTGAAAAGCATCAAGAGAAATAATTCAACTCATCACATACAAAGAACAACAATGTGATTAACAAGGGGGACCAAAATGTGGTGGAAAGACATCTCCAAGTTACTGAACAACAAAAAAAAAATGACTGTCAACCAAGAATTCCAGAACCAAGCAAACACTCAATATTGGAGGTGAAATAGACATTCCCAGATAAATAAAGACTAAGAGAACTCATTGCTAATATACCTGTCTTATCAGATATATTAAAGAGAGTCTTTTGGGCTGAAAGGAAATGACAGCAAATGCTAACTAGAATTCTAATAATAATAATAAATAAAGAGTACTAAATATATAGGCAAATATAAAAGCAGTATATATATTTTTCTCTTTTCTTAACTTAAGAGACATAAGATTATATAAAGCAATAATTACAACACTAAATTGTTGGGTTATAACATACAGGGTCTGATAGAAGTAACACCATTGACTGTGGTCACTAAGGTAAATGAATGTCTTGCATGAGATGGACAGCAATTTGAACACACTGCCTAAAATGACATATGGTATGCTTGCATGTAATATTATGTTACAGAATCACATACTTATAATTTTGTAATAAAAAAAATTTATGTAATAGAAAAGGAGCATTATTTGTGCTGGACCCTGTATATAGATGTCATCTATATGACAATAATAACAGAAAGGAGAGGAAACATGGAGTGACAGTGGAGAAAAATTTCTATATTTTACCAAAATTGCTAATATCAATCTTTCATTAATTTATTACATTATTATCCCTATGAATTAAGATGTATGTTATCATCCCTAGAGAAACCACTAAGAAAATTACTTTAAAAACAAAGTTTTTTTTAAAAATCAACAAAATATTGTCTCCCAGTTAGGAAGCAGAGATTGACAGACCAGTAAAATAGCAAGATTCAACCATGTGCTGACTGCAAGAAGTGTATTCGAACTATAAAAACACATACTGTTTAAAAAGAAAAGGATGAAAAAAACATACAGGACAAACAATAGATATAACAAAAGCTTCTGTTACTATATTAACATCAGACAAAATAGACCACAGTATTACCAATTCTCTCACTTAGTGGTAGCAGTCCAGGCATCAAAGGAAATGAGACCTGCATTTGAGCCCTGCTCAACCTCAGACATTGGGGAGGAGGTGGGGATAAAACAGCTATACTATACTAAACACTCTACATAAAGTATCTCTAATCCTCACAAAATTCTATAAAATCAATAATATTATCCCCATTTTTCCTGCTATAACAGCCTAATAGACACAATTAATTATAGTAATAGTAATAATTATTATTATTGCTGTTGTTCAATAAATTCTTATTATGTGCGAAGTACTATTCTAGGTATTAGGAATACAATGGTAGCTAAAACAAAGTCCCTAATCTTACAAAGTTTATTTCCAATGGGATGGGAAAAAAATAGAGTAAAAATAATCAGACAGTGGTAAGTACAATGTAGTGCTTTAGAGTGATATGATGGAATGATTGTGCTAGGTAACTCAGATTGAGGAAGTGGCATTGGGGATAAAATCTAAATTACAAAAAGAGACAACCACATGGAGATGGGGAAGTTCAGTAGTTTAAGTAGAGGGGTAAATACGCCAGGCTCTATAAACCAGAGTGAGACAGCTCAGTGCTATTCCATGCGACAAGAGACGATTGGAGGGTTCCAAGTCAGTTAAAGGGCATTCTCACTCCAGAGAGAATAGAGTAAGGGGCAGCAAGAGATCACTTGGGAGTCATTAGGGCTCTCTGGGAAAGAGAGGTGGCAGTGCTTGAAATGGAGTGGTGGCAGGTTAGGTGGAGAGAAGTGGACAAAACTGGGATGGATTTTGGAGATAGAGCTAATCTGGTGTTAAATTGGACTTACAGTGGGGGAAAAGAAATAGAGGAGTCAAGGATGAGACTCCCAGATTTGGAGCTTGAACAACTGGATGGATAGGATGCCATCTACCATGAAGAGAAAGATGGAGAGGAATAGAATTGCTCGGAGCAATGAGAGAGAGCTGGGAAGAGTGGAATCAGCGTCCTGTTTTCTGTCTGTTAGGTTCGAAAAACTTATCAGACTTCTTAAACTATTTACTAAGTCTAGACAACAGTGTAAAGATGACCAAAACAGAGTAGGGGAGAAGAATGAATACATCAGAATTTAAGATAAACTGTTAAGTAATTTTTACAAAGATGACATGAAAGTTGGGAGATAGGATACGACATGTTGCCAGGTGTAGGTCTCTGGAAAAGCTTCATGGAGTAGGAAGGCTATGAGTTAGAATTCAAAGGATAGATAGACTTGAACAGGCATCATCGGGGTGTGGATAGATTCTAGACAGAGAGAAAAAACTTAAACTAAGGTTCTTTAAAAGTGAGCCATGCTCAAGGAAGGTTGAACAGACAACTGTCATTAAGATTCAAGGTATGTTAGGGGAGGATGATGGAAGACCCTGGAAAAGTAGTTTACACTCAGATTATGAGAGACTTCGAGGCAAGCTGGGGTGATTCGTTTTATCCTGTGGCCTGGAGTGGATGGGGAGAGAGAGAGAACTTCAAAGCAGACAAGTGACTTGCTTAGAGATACACATGAAGGTCACTCTGGCAACAGTGTTTGAAAAGTGGTGGTGATGGATAGCAGAAAGGGGGATAAGGAGGAAGCCAGTTCAGAGATTATTCTAGTCTAGATGAGGGGTAAGGTAAACCTGAAGAAAAGCACTAGGGATGAAATGAGGGGACAGATGAAGCAGTTTGGAGACTTATAGATAGGGTTTGGAGATTGATTAGAAAAAGAAGTCCAAGATAACTCTGAGACTGAGTATAATGTCTGGGAGAATCATGGTGCCATGAACCAAGATAAGGGACCAGGAAGAGAAACAGACTAGGGGAGAGAATGGAGAGCAAAGGAAATGATGAGTTTGATTTTGGCCATGTTTAGTTGAATGCACCAATGCAACATTAGTTTCCAGAAAGAAATGATCCATCAGTGGGTAGACATTTCAGCCCATGCTCAGGAAATAGGCCGAACATCAAAGTGAAACCTTGGGAGTCCTTGACACCAGGGATAATAACTTGTTATGTATTTGGAGCTGAGTTAAATCCTTTGCATAATTATCTTACTCCCTTTTCCATAATAGCCCCAGAAAGAGCAGGATGTCGTTATTCCCATTTTACAAATGAGGAAGTTGAAAGTTCAGGGAACTTCAAAGCAGACAAGGGAAGCTAAACCACTTGCTGAAAGTTACATACAATTAAATGACAAGGTCAAGATTTGAACTCACACACCAGAGTGTTGTCCTCCTTGGTAAAACTATGGGTAAAAGGGGCTCTGGGTCTCACAGGTGCCCTCATTGACTCTGCTCAAATGTCCACAGAACTTCAGGACCAAGTAGACCTCATTTACCCAGCTTTCAAATAATGGTGACTAAAGTCCAGAAGTGGAATCAATCCACCCAAGGTCATGATGAAGTTCCAGCTGTCTTTCTCACTACACTGTGGATAAAACCTGAACTCTGATTTCTGCATGCTCTGGCTTCTCCATCTCTCCAGCCTCATTATTTCACTCTCCCTCACAAGACAAGCACACTCCCAACTCAGTGTTTCTGCATTTGCTGCTCTCTCTGCTCTTCCTTGTATATTTCCATGACTCTGTCCTTCTATCAGTAGGTCCCAGATCCAATATCACCTCCTCCCAAATGTGTGCTCAGACAAGCTAACCTATCATAATCCCCTCCTATCCATTCCCAGTTATTGTACGCGGTTTGATTTTCTTCCTGCAGGTCATGGCTATCTCACAGCACCTTATTTACCTATTTGATAGTTAACATCCAATCTCCACCTGCCAGAATATACAGCAGCACTGAGTGTATCCCCAGAACTTTGAACAGAATTTAACAGGATGAGTGCTGAAAGGTGAGGTGAGAAAGACAGGAGAAGGGAACTTCCCTTGGGGCAGGGGGCCATTTGTCCAATGCCTTTACTAATGGAGGACCAGACCAGGCCTACTTTGAGCCCCAACTTCCTCCACCATGACATTTGTATCCCATGGACTAGATGAGAGTCATGGTGTAGGAAAAGTTGTGGGCTCACTTCTAGAATAAAGAGAGTAAGGTCGTGCCAGACACCACAGCCAGGCCTGGCCATCTAGGACCACGACACCACTGTCGCATGTGTCTCTGAGTTCATCTTCCTCCAAACCACTCTGTCCTATCTCCTTCTCCTTCTTCTCCTTTAATGCCTACATCCCCATCTCGTGGGCCACCCCTACCCTGCTCCTTATCTGCCTCTTCTTCTCCAGTACCCCAGAGGACTTCTTCCTTTCATCTCCTCCACCCCCTTATCTTACCTTTGCCCCCAAGCCTACCCATCTGTGCTTCAGTTTGGCTCCTAGCCCTTTATCAGATGTCCCTCTCTCCATCACTGCCTCCTTATCTGCTCATCCCCTCAACCACACACAATGTTATTTTTTGTCTTCTTGATAGAGGCCCACAGTAAACAGCAGACACTCAGAGACTTGCATTCCAGGCTCTGATAGACAGGCCAGAGGAGTGAGTGGCAGGCCTTCAGAGTCAGGGAGAGGGCATTTCTGGGAGTACAACCTCTGGCTTCACACAAAAACCAGGATGCAGACTTTGGAATCAGTCTGGATAAGAAGCCTGCCTCTGGAACTTGAATCATTTTTCATCATGTACTGGGAGATGCTGAGCAAATAGCTTCAGCCTCCCTGAGCTACATCTGCAAAACAAGCTTAAGAATCCCTCCCTCCAAGGATCAAGGACAGTGATTGGCAAAGGCTAGCCACATTCTGGAGACTCTGTGCTCATTTTTCCCCTCTACAGGTATACAAAGATGCCTGTATCAACTCCTACAATTGTTTCACTCCTGTGTAGCTGTGTAACTCCTAGTGATCCTAGAGAATGTAATTGTTGACATCTATATTCTACAGATGATGGAACTGAGACAGAGAGAGGTTGACTGACTTGCCTGAGATCACAAAGTCTCCTGCAGGTGACCTTGAGGGGATCCCACCCTTCCACATAGTGAAGCAGCTCTCAATACTATGGAAGGAACCCCTCAGCACCTTCACCTAGCAATTGTCTGCCATGATTCTAAATTCCTAAGCCAAATGAAGCCACTGATGGCCCTCTCCTCCCCTGGGGACATCTGCTTGGTTCCCAGGACAAAAGATGAAGGTGAGAACTGAGCTTCCTCTAAAGAAATGGGAGGGTCCAACTTCTTCCATTAGAACCTCAGGAAATGACTTCAGCAGCCCAGCTTGGCCAGTTTTCTGGTGTTAATCATTTTCTCACACCCAAGAGTGCCTTCTCCCCACCTCCTGAGCCTTACTCTTCCTGGCTATAATTAGGGATGTCACCCGGGTGTTGCTGTGGAAAGCAACACCAACAGCCCTTCACACACCTGCTCCAGGAGGCAGCAGTAGCCCAGCCTGAGCTCAGCACAGAACCAGCTGCTGCCAGCTTTCCCAGCAGGGACAACAAGCTCGCAGAAGGTGTGGGTGTCATTGCACTGCATAATAAAGCAGAAACAAGCAGCTGGAGTTGGTGATCACACTTCTGAGGCCCGTCTCCAGCTGCTGAAGAGAAAGAGTCTTTAGGGAGCACCTACTGCAGCCAGCCACCTTACTTTTTGGAAGAGGAAACAGGCCCAGAGAGAGGAAATGCCTCATCCAGAATCACACAGGACTAACTCACTGCTAGCATGAGAACCCAGGCTTTCTACCTCCCCAGCTAATGTTCTCTATTCCCCACCCCCATTGACATTTAGGATAATAGTTTTTAACCAGGGTGATTTTGCCACCCAGGCAACATTTGGCAACGTTGGGAGACATTTTTGGTTATCTCAACTAGAGAGGAGAGGAAGAGGGATAGGATACAGCTAAAGCTTTTACAACATGCACAGCAGCCCCCAACAGCAAAAGTTACCCGATCCACAATGTCCATAGTGCCAAGGTCAAGAAACCCTGGTTTAGAAGCACTGCCACAGGGGTGTGAGTACCAGTCCTACCAAATGCCATTTTACAAATGTTCAAGACATCTTTGAAAATTACTAGGTTTGGACTATAAAATTGTAACAGTACACTGGTAATAAGGGCTCCCATGTGGCCCAATAACTCCTAAGGAAGATCATTCCTGGCATTTCCCTACTTCTGTGACCCTATCTCCATATATCAAATCCTGCTCATTCTTGAGGGCCAGTCCAGAGTCACCACCTCCAGGTAGGAATCCCTGGTTTCTCCTGCTAGGAGTCATCTCTCCAGAGAAAATAATTAACACCAGAAAACTGGCCAAGTGGGGTTGTTGACCCCCAGCAGCACTTAGCAGTTCTTCTGACACTGAGAAGAGCCTACTTTGTGTTAGAGTTAGAAGTTAGTATAATTCCATGTCAAGTTTGTGGGCTCTGGAGTCTAAAGCCCTGGCTACCCACTTCCTAGTTGTGCAACTCTAGGCAAGTTACTTAACTACTCAAAGCCTAGATTGCTTTATTTGTAAAATGGGAGTGAGGGTGGTAACATACCTGCCTCATGGAATTGTTGTGAACACATTATTTAATCAATGTAAAGCTCTTAACACAATCTCTAACACATAGTTACTGCACAATGAAAGTTAATGATCATAATAATCACATATGAATTAATCATGCCCCTAACTCGACCATGGTCTCTGTCAAGTAGACTCTGTAGCCCCACCCTACTGCCACTTTACCTAACATATAACCCTGCAAATTACAGTATTTTTTATTGTTGTTCAAGTACAGTTGTCTCCATTATCCTACCACCACTTTCCCCTGCCACCCCCAATCCTAACCCCATTTGGCTTTGTCTATGGGTCCTTTATACATGTTCCTTGATGAACTGTCAAAAGCAATGTTACTTCAGCATCCTAGATCAATGCCATGCCTATGACATGTGATGTCCTTCCTGTCTAGCCTTTCTCAGTGCCCTTAAGAAGCTGCCATGACCCTCCCTCCCTCCCTCTCTCTCTCTCTTTCTCTCTCTCTCTCTCTCACACACACACAAGGACACATTCTGGTGCATCTCCCACCTTGTCTGATCCCTGCAACAGTCTTCTGAGAATTCCTAGGCAGAACCTACAGCAAGGTTTCTCACCATCATCACTATTGAGATTTTGGGCTAGGTAATTCTATGTTGTAGGGAACAGCCCTGTGCATTGTAAGATGTTTAGCAATATCTCTGGCCTCTACCCACTAAATGCCATTAGCATTAAAAACAAAAAGCTATTAGGACAATAAAAAATTTGTCTCCAAACATTGTGAAATGTCTCTGTGGGGGCAAAATTTCCCCCATTTAAGAACCTCTAGTCTTGGCCATACATTCTCAGTGGGGGTTATATCAACCCCCCAGGAAGTAAAAATTGGTTCTTAGGGGACAAAAGAAATCTTATTCTTTTTATGCATAAAACACAAATATACATATTGTACACAAACAAATACACAGTGTGTTTGTGAAAATAAAATTCATGAAGAAAGAAAAGTAGGGGGGAAAAACAATCTACTAATGTTCCTGGAAGAACAATAAAAAAAAAAGGCTGAGAAGTATTCATCTAGGCAACTCATCCTTTGTAAAGTGTCATCAACTGAATAAAGTTATATGTTGTTCACATCTAATAATAATAATAAATCTTCCAAGTTCTGTGCTAAGCCCTGTGTTCATTCACTAAGGGAAGTCAGTGTTTCTGGAACCACAGTTTATAGGTGAAAGCTCTGGACCCTGGAAGTGACCTTTGACAAGACCTGTATCACACAGCCATGAAAAGACAGAGCCAGGACTCCAAGGCAGGTCTGGCTGACCCCAAAGAGCTCCTGCTTACCTACCACCATCCATTGGACTCAGTCATGGAGGCTGTCTCACTCACTCACTTACACCCAAAACTTTCCCTGGGGCCACACTATGGTTTTCAGTACTTTGAGATGATAATAATGGACTGATAATTATGGATTGACTTCTCTCAGCTAGGTAACCTGTATTAACTCATATCCTCCTCCTCTGAGCAACCCTGCAAGGTAGATTCTGTTACTGTTGTCTTTCTGCAGATGAAGGCATGGAGACTCAGAGAGGCTGAGTTACTTGTCCAAGGTCACACCACCCATAGGGAGAGCTGAGATTTAAACCCTAGCAGGGTGGATACAGAGCCTACAGCATGGCCACACACCTGAGGCCTACCTTCCATCCCCATACGTTCTACACAGGCACTCAAGGATCCAAAGGACTTTGGAATTTCTTGAAATAATGTTGGTCCATTGTAGCTCCTGAATGCCAATGGTGGTAAGGGTCTATGTCCTGTTTGTCCATCCACACTCTGGTCAGGAAGACTGGGCCAGAAGGTGGGAGGAAAATGTAGAAAGGAAGGCTGAACAGATGGGAGGGGAAAAAGAAGAAGAAAAAATGAGAGGGAGGGGCAAGGAGGAGGGTGGTGTGGAATGAAGGGAAGAGAAGATACAAGAAAGAAAGCTGGGACTAGGAGCAGGAGCTCAGACACTGGGGAGGAGAGGGGAGGAGGGAACAGCAAGGCTGATCTATTTTTATGAACCTGAGTGCTGCTGATTTGCATGTTTAGCATCTCTTTGCATATTGAGGTCAGAAGGTCCAAACTCTTCATGTGAGAAGGAACAGGAATTCATTAGTGCAGCCTTCTGGAAGGCTCTTTCAGCACACTTGCCAGGCTCTTCCCTAATGAAGGAAAAGGGAAGGGAGGAGGAGAGCTAATCCATCATCCTGCAAGAGTATCCCATGTGCTGAAGGAGGGGTCACTGGACCCTGAGTGAGCTCCTGCAAGTCACCCATACTGCTCCCACTCACTACATCTCCCTTGGCAGGTGAGGCCTCAGTGTCTACCTTCACAAAAGGAAAGGAAGTGGGCAGGGAGTTCTGGAAGCCTGATCAAGTTAAGTAAGTTACTCCATGAGCTAATTCATAGAAAGAGCTCATACCTCAGAAGAGAAAGGAGCCAAAAGAAGATGTAGCAAAGTGATTGACAAGGCATCTCAAATGCCATACCTTTGTCCTGAATCTTTGGTGCTAATAGGAAAAGGAGGAGGGAAAGAAGGGAAGGAGGGAGGGAGAGAGGGAGAGAAGGGAGGAAGAAGGAAGACTGGCTTCCAAACTAACTTATACTTGCCACTTGGATTATCCTCAAGCTGCCCAATGAGGTAGATAAGCAAAAAATCCCAATTTGGAGATGAGAAAACTGAGGCTTGACTCAGCTCTTACTTGTCCACAGTATTAGGGAAGACCTATGATTTGAGACCAGAATTCTATGAGTCCATACAGTATACTCCCAACTATTACACTATCCTAACCCAACAAACACAGGCCACCAAGGAGAGTTCAGGCTCATGAGATGGGAGCCAGACCCACATTGCCTCTCTTTCTCTCTCTCTTTCTTCCCCTTCTCTCTCGGTACATCTGCTCCATTAGATCAGCACAGACCAGCTTGGGGAGTCAGTTAGGGCTCCCCTGTATCCCCAAACCTTTGGCTTATAGGCCCTTTTGATTTGTCACAATAGGACCTCTGATCCCAGTGCTATGTGACCTCCTGTTTAGAGTCCCACCACCACTTGATTGGATTCCAGTGTCACTCAGTTCCAATGCTCCACCAACAGGATCCTGAGTGCCCAACCCAGCCTCTGGACTCACTCCCCTTGGAAGGCCCCTGAGAGGTCCACACCTCCTCCACCTACATGTGTCCTGGAGAAACAAGGACAGGAAGTACAAACAGGAAAATGAGATGCCAGGGGTTTACCATGAGGGGTAGAGAGCATAGCTGTGGCAAGCAGTGATCAGCTTCTCTAAGATGTCATTCTCAAAGACAGTGGCCTTTGCTCAAGGCAGCCTTTGCTGAAAGGGGATTACAGTGTCTGAGCTCAAGCTGAGCTGAAGGGGAGAATAAGCAGCAAAGACACAAAAGACTTTCAACCAAAAGAGTTGGTGACTGCCCATATGGGAAGACAGAAAGAATGCTCCAGAGCTCTTGCTGGAAAAGATCTCCTCTGCCTGCCTGCCTGCCTAGTGTATGGAGATCTACCATTAAAGACTCCGGTGGATCCTTGGACAAGTCATGTAACCTCCCTCTGCATGAGAAGCATAAAAGGCAGCCCTAGACATTTTGCCCTATTCAATGGCTAGAAAGGGTTATTAGGTGATCCTGGGCATGCATGTGAGTGTTGGAGCAGAGGTGGCTGGTTGTCTCCCCAGTATCCACTTTCCCCTTCTCCTATAAACAGATGTCTTATCTGGGCACATGGCCACCCAGCTAAAAACCAGCTTGCCCAATCTTCCTTGCAGCTAGCTGTGGATGAAGGCCAATCCAAAGCATGCAGAAGCATAGCCAGGCCCTTGAAGGGAAAAAGTTAGCTCTGCCTTCTTTCTACTCCTGCTCACTGGAAAGATCCATGTGGGAGGGGGAGCTGAATCAGCCTTCTCAGCCACAAGATGCGACACCCATGTTAAGGAAGGCAGAGCAGCAAGATAAAAAGTGCCAGATCCCAAGGCTACAGGGCTGTTCTCTCAGCCCTGATTGCTGGTGCACACATTCTTACATGGGTTAGACAGAAATTCCTTTTTGCCAGCCAGCATTATTTGGCTCTTAACATGTTGGTCAATGTCTTTCTCGACCTCAATTAAAGGTGCCCCTTTGTGCCCATTCCTGTGCCAATTGGGAAGCACAACCTGGTGCCCTTCATAGAGCGTGCACAGCAGGATCTGAGCCAGGGAGGCTGAGCACAGCTCTGACCCCAGCTACTTCTGCTGGGGAAACTTTATTTTCTGATCCCCAAATCAGAACACACAGTCTGACAAAGGATTTCACATCCTCTTTGTGTAATAGGAAGCATTCTAGGAGATACAGTCTGCATGATAAAATGCCAGTATTTATGGGAAGTTTCAAACAAGGATAAGAACACTAGGAAACTTAGATACTGAGTTACAGTCAAAAACCCAAGATGTGTAAAGTTTTGTTTCAAAAAATCCTGTACTCCAAATCCCAACCTTTCTTTTTACCTTTCACCCCACCACCTAATATACTGAAGGTATTAATTTTACAACCTGTAATGCAAATGAATCAAAGTCAAAAGTATCGCCAAGGGAATGGTTAGGCTGCAGGAACCCCAGCTTAGACTTGGCCATGAGTTGTCCAGTTCAGTCCTCAGTGATGGTTCTCCAACCATCTCCATACTCCCATCAAAGAATAACTATTTAAATCCCCAAGGAAGGAGTGTCTTTTTGGCTGGGGTCAGATATATGTCCACCCTTGGCTTTTCCTAAGAGCAGGAAAGTGGGTACCTGGACATCCTTGGCTTCCCTAGAAAAGAAGGTGAACCCTGGGAATCACTAGCCCATCAAAACCCACACACATGTTGATGGAAGGTTACTTTCCCATGAAGATTTGGGGCATGGCCTTGGGAAAAGCAGTGGGTACCAAGTGGCTAAGAAATCAAGAAATGGAAAGAAGCCCTCTGGATCCTTCTCATCCCCTCAAGAAATAAAAGTGAAATCGAAAAGGAGCTAGAGAATAATGAAACCCCAGAGAGAAGTTCTGGAGCCAAGGGAAACTGCCTTTCCCACAGATATATCATCACCAGTGGCATAATTTGATTTTCTAGCAATGCCTGTGATTCAGCAAATAAGAAGGAGTTGGCATTGTTAGGAGCACAGGTCACAGGAGATCATCATCAGGGTCCGAGCTCATTGCCATCTCTGAAGAGGAGAGGAGCCTTGCAAGAGGAGCCCGTGGTAAATTCCCAGATGTCAGTGCCAAGACAAGGAAAGGTCTGTTAAGGAAACAAAATGGGGTATAGTGGTCTGTTTTAGCTATTTTTCCACACTTCACACTCTCTGGCAAGATTCTATGGTGCCCCCTCTTCCACCTGGACTTAGTAGCATATCTCTAGAAATGTCATTTATCTTACTACACACCCGAATGCCACTCAGTGGTCCCTGCAGACAGAGGGACCATGTTTTCTGTCATACCATCTGGCCACTTGCTATGCTTCTCAGCAATGCCTCCTAAAAATACCCTTCTCCAGTATACCTTGTGAATTTAACAGAATATAAAGGAGAAAAATCAAAGTTAATCTGCTCAGATCAGCTTTCCATGGAGAAAGACTTCTGTAACATGTGATAGAGTGGGAAAGCAGAAACTTTAGAGACAGACAAATTTGGATTCAAATTATAATAAGTATTGTTATAATTATAGCTAAGATGTATTATTACCATGTGCTGGCCACTGTTCCAGTCACTTTATATAGACTATCTCATTTAATCTTTTCAACAACACTTGAGTTCAGTAACAATATTATTCTCATTTTACAAATAAGGAAACTGACACATGAGTGATTTGAGCTAGAAAACAGCAGAGTTGGTCTGATTACAGAACCAAACTTGCAACCTCTCTGAAAAATCGCCTCTGAGCGAATGTTAATGCCTTCCCATCTCTCAAATTCTCTGTTTGGACAGAATCAGGCCCAATACAACTGGACAGTTAGGGAGAGGAAGGAAGATGCAACTTGAGAGGACAAAAGGATGGGAAACCAACAGCCTAGTCTTTCTGAGGGCAGTCAGACGACATGCAGCATGTGAACAGGAGGGAGTTGGAGCAGCCACTGGCATTCATGGAGAGTCTAGGAAGCAGAAGACTTCTCCAAGCTACACAGCTCCCAGCACCAGCAAGGCAAGTTGTCGAGGAAATCAGGAAAGCCTCTTACCCCAGGATACAAAGAAAGAAGGAAGGAAGGGAGAGAGAGAGGGTAGGGAAAAGAGGAAGGAAGGGAGGGAGGGAGGCAGAGGTTGAGGCAGTGGGAAGAAGAGAAGGGGAGGGAGAGAGGGAAGGAAGGAAGAAAATTAATAAATATATGATCTATAGATGATAGATAGATAGATAGATAGATAGATAGATAGATAGATAGATAGATAGATAGACAGAAAGAAATGATAGATGATAATTGAAGTTTTGACTGGTGTGGCTCAGTTGATGGGTATCATCCCACAAAGTGAAATGTCACTGGTTCAATTCCTAGTCAGGGCACAGGCTTGGGTTGTGGGTTCATCCCTGGTCAAGACATGTGTGAGAGGCAATTGATCAATGTTTCTCTCTCACAATGATGTTTCTCTCCTTCTCTTTCTCCCTCCCCTCCCACATCTCGAAAAAAATTAAATATTTTTAAAAAGTAAATAATAACAATAATAAATGATAGCAAATAGATCATTAATATCATTATAGATAATAGATGGCAGATAGTTAATAAATAAATGATAATTAGGTAGATGTGCAATAATTATAGATAATAGATTATAGATATATATTAAATAAGTGATAGCTAGATAGATATTAATAAATAAATGATTATGATAATAGATAGGTAAATAGATATAGATATCAGACCAACATGCTGTGTTAGACACTTAGTTACAGAGACACACCCATCTGTGAGGAGGTAAGCACATAGATGGTGTGGGCTGGTGTAGTATTACCAGGTACAAGACCCCTAGGAGAGTGTGGGCTGAGACTGTTGATATACCTGCCCTAGTCAAGATGACCTCTGAAACTTGGTCTGGGCTGAGCCTTCCGACAGACACATGGGTGACTCCAGCCAAGGAGGGCTTAGCTAGTGTGAGACTCAACCCTCCTGCCCTGATCACTTCTGTGCTCAGTGTAGGGCTCCACTCACCTCATCATTACTATCATCATGCCATTTATTGAGCCTTTACTTTGTGCATGCTTCAAAATGCCTTACATCTGTTTTTCATTCAGCTATCACAATAACCACATGCAGGAGTGTATCATTTTAGGTTCTTGGGCTGCAGGTAATCCATTGCCTATTTCACTCTCTCTCTCCCTACCATAGCATCCTTGGAGGGACATGTTTCAGAAAGGGAAGGTAAAAAAATGGCCCTACCTCCTTCAGCCTTTAAGGAAATGAGAAAAAAACTTTTATTGTGTTGAGCCACTGAGGACTAAGGATTAACTTGATATTGCAGCTTTCCTGACTAATACACTATTCAAAAATTCATAGGTTAGTTATTAGAATGGAGTTAATCCATGTAAAAGATTTGTCATCTTTTTTAAGAAGATCTCAGTGAATATTTGATGAACAAAAGATGGTAAGTTGCTTACAGGTAGGTTTGGAAGATTAAATACAGTAAGGGTTAAATGACTACCTGGTACACAGGGCTGTCAGTGAGCTTTTAGTAAATATGAATTGCTTCGCTACCAATCTGTACCACGACCACTGCTACTTCTATCACTACTTTAAAGAAGGCAGACACAGCATTCTCTAAGGCTATAATGCTGGTTGGAAAGAAGAAAACCCACCTACAGTGAAACCAGCCTCCTGGGAGCTGCTGGACTCTGACAGTGAGTTCGGTGGGTCTTTGAGTGCATATGAAAGTTAACAAATAAATGGTGTGGCTAAACAGCTTCCAGAGGTAGAAAGAGAGTCAGAGAGGTTATGACTTCATTCATTGGGTTCCCTGCCTTCTTCTCCATTATTCATTATTCTGGGTCCAAATGATTATTTGGCTATAAATCTGAATTTATTATTCAGTACACTGACTGAAAGACCCTCTTTTTACCCTGTGAGTTTGATACCTTCTTTTTTCCTTGACTTAACACTCTGTGGTGATGGACCAGTGCAGCCAAAGTACATGTTGAAAATTCCTTTCATATTCTTCTTGATTTGAGGGATTTGTAGTCTTGTTGCCTGACATGTAGTAAGCTCTCGGGAAATGCCAGCCATTGTTAATATCATTCTTGGATGACGGAGTACTGACGCTGGCCCCCAGAGGCCTTGTCTTACAGATGTTGGCACTCACTGCCCTGGCACAAACATCCACTCAGCTCCTGTTCATAACAGCACAGAGCTGGGGCTGGAAATGCTTCATGTTTGCAAAGGGCTTATTGGTTTTTTAAAGAATTATACAATAACCTCGGGCTCTCAGAGTTGGAAAGGAGCTTAAAGGTCATCTTGCCTCCCCCCACACCCACCTGGGGTTCAACTATGCTTATCACTGTTTCTACTGTGGGTTCCTTTAGCTTCACCTGAATACCCAAAGGGCCTACCTGACAAATCTTGCTGTCATAAAGGTTTTCTTGATTTCCTCTGCAGTAGCCCCTGACCTGGCCAGTACACCTGCCCAGCCCCTTTAATGCCCCAATAACCGTTCATCCAATTCATTCAGCAGACAGTTGTTGAGCCCTACCCTGCACCTGGCCTGACTGCTTACTATGACCTCAGACAAGTTATTCACCCTCTCTGAGATTCAAAGGCTCATCTGTAAATTCACAGTAATAATATGACCTAATTCACCAAATAATTGAGAGGGTTAAATAAGACAACATATGCAGGGCCCGAATCCCAGAGCCTGACACACAGCAAGTGGCAAAAAAACATTTGTTTTCATTGCCACGTATTAGGAAAAATAGAAGTTGATTCGGTATTTCTAAATCTGATAAGCATTGCAAAGAAAAAGGATGGGGTGCAAAGAGAAACACTGGGTGGATGTGAATCAGGTTTGATTATCCCATGTGAAGAGAAATGCAGCTTGTTATCAGAGGACCCTCAGAAAGGCCTGGGAAACCAAGCTGAGGAAGCCACGGGAGAGAGCTTAGTGAGTCCCCCTCTGAAAGGTGCCAAACACGCATGCTGGGAGAGCTGTTCACGGGGGTGGCAGTAGATTGGGGTTCGTAGCAGCAGAACTAAGAGAATTCAGAGCAGCTTGGGATTCAGTGCAAAGCGTGACCCAGAAACAGGACATGATGGTGCCTGGAACCTACCATGTGGCACAAAGCAGACCTAGCAGTTTAAGGGAACTAGGCAGAAAAGCACAGCAAAAAACAGATGGGTCACTTTAGAGCCCCCTGGCAAAGACGTACACACAGGCACCCAGCACAGCCGAGGGAGGTATGACAACGCAGGAGGCAGGAACCAGGCCCCCTGGGTGCCTAGCAAAGTGGGCTCCTGCTTCTGAACCACTGCTTCCCTTCTTCCCTTCCTGCTTAGGAGGAGAAAGCTTGGGGAGCGGAGTTGGGGACAGAAGGAGTGACAGACATCAATCCCTCTTCAGCCTCTCTATAATGTCAGACCAGTCAAATGGAGCTCATGCTTTGTTGTCGTTGCTGTTCCTTTTTTTATTATTGCTGCTGTTATTTGCTATTATTGCTGTTGATATTGTTATTATTGGAGCTGTTGCTGCTATTATTTTTGCTGTTGTCATTGTGCTGATGCTGATGCTGTTGTTGCTGTTGCTGTTCTTGGTGTGGCTGCTGATATTGTGGCTGTTGTTGCTGTTGTCATTTTGTTGTTGTTTGATTACGTTTTTTCTCGTTGCATCTTCTTTCTGAGCAGAGCCCAGGAGGAAGGCTGTCTCCTCCCTGTGCCTGTTGCCTTCCTGCTGCTTCATTGATCATGCTTCATGTTTTCAGGCTGTAGCTGGGATGTGACCACAGAGGCCAGCAGCCCTGCAGTGGGTGGGGGCAGCTCCTCCTCTGAGTCACAGAGGATATCCACCACCCCCACTTAATTGTCAAAAAACAGAAAACACCAGTCTCCCTGGGAGCTGGAGAAAAATCCTGCTAAATCCTGTTGTAAGTAGGTTGGTAGTTTATTTTTCAGTTTGAGATTGTGTTTTTATGATCCAGAGGGAAAAATTGTTTTTCTCTTTAAAGGGCTAAATTGTTAAGTAGAAGTATCCTGCCCTCATCAGCAGCAAGGACCCTGTAGAGGGGCTGTAGAAGGGGAAGTAATAGATAAAGTCTATCCATTGGGTCACCTTGACTATAAGCTGACACTGCTTTTCAGTTGACAGCTTTATTCAACCTTCAGGCACAGGGCCAGGCCCCAGTGAGCCAGCTCCAGTGACAGACACTGACAGTCTTTACCAGGTGACCAGCATGGCTCACTGCCTCCACCAACAGAGCAGGGTCCTGGGAAAAGCCACAACCTGAGTGTGATTCTCAACTCCAGTATGAATATTCTGTGTCATGCCACCTCTCTGAGCCTCAGCTTTCTCATCTGCAAAGTGGAGCCAAAATTAACACGATAGGATTCTAGGGAAGATTAAATGAGCTGAACATATATTAAAAAGCTGATCACAGTGCAGAACCCATCACAAGCACTCCATACTAGCAACTACTAAAATCTCTAACTATCATGAACATGAGGTTGGCTGCACAGAGCTGGTGCCTTCTAAAGGAAACTCGGGGCCCAGGTATGAGTCACTCTCTGTAGTGTGCTGACTCAGCTCCTAGAATTCTGGGTGGGATCACTTTTCGGGAAAATGAAAAAAGATTCAGCTTCATCTCTCACCATGTTATTAATCCCTTAGATTCAAGACTCCTCCCTCAGATCACTTCCTATTCCCTTATCACAACAACATCAAGGGTTGGTAAAACCACCCAAATAGGTGGGCTGCAGAGTGTTGGTCTGGTAGATGCCCTTGCTTCCTGAGGGAGCAGAGGATGTGAGGAGCAAAGCATCATGGTGTGTGTGATGGGGTAGGTGGGAGAGTCCCTGCAAATGTTCTTGAAGACCCGGTGGAAAAAGCACACAGCATCTCAGCTGACATTTGCAAACAGAGCTAAATTGAGAAGTGTCACCTTCTCCAGCAAGGTCAAAAAACTCATGCCTGTTAACCTGGAGAGGTGGGAATTACAGGCAGCAAACAAAATCACGCTGCCACTTGGAAAGCTGCCAACTGCTACAATCAGGGTAAAAATAATTGGAAAAGTAAGCCGTGTGTGAATCAGATGCTCTGGCACGGAGTGGAGGCAAGAAAAGCTGTTGTCTAGTTCTGTTCTTCCTGAGCTCTCTCCTGCCTGGGCTTCTTAGACATGGTATCTGCCCAGGGCTCTTCTAGTGGCCTGTCCCCTACCCTGGCTTATCATTCCCTTCCCATGCCCTAGGGCTTTGTCCTTGGTGCCTGGCTTCTCCCCTCTAATACTATATACCCTTGAGGGTTTGTCCTTTCCTGAACTCAACTCCCCCCGCCCCAGTCTCACAGATGCTACTCACCTAGCTGGAACCTCTAACCCAGAGCCCCCAAGCTTCCCATGGCACATGGGCCACCTTTTCTTGGACACTCCTGAGTAAGCCACTCATTCACTGGTTCATCCCACTGACAGAGAGTTAGTATCTATTATTACATGCCAGGCACTGGACCAGGTGCTAGGTCTAGAGAAGTAAAACACATCCTGTTGGACATTCCATTGCAAAGAAAAAAATTAAAGGCAAATTTTAACAATTAAAATGTGTGGAAAATGTTATAAAGAATATAACTGCTCATGGCCCAATGTGGACAAAATCAAAGGTTGCAAGAGGGAAAAAATCTACTTTTTGTAAGGACCACCATGAGCCAATAGTGTTGATGCTGACTTAAGGGTGAGCAGGTGCCAGGTGTGCAAAGAGCAGGGAGAGATCATTCCAGAAAAATGTGCTGGATAAAGGCCTTTCATAATTTCTTTACAAAATAATTTTATTTTTGTGGGATGCAAGAAATAGAGTGCCTCCAATTTGCTGATTATTAAGCAGAAGTTAAAAGCAGCCTTGACTTGTGTGACTCAGTGGATTGATTGGGCATCATTCTGCAAACCAAAAGGTTGCCAGTTCAATTCCTAGTCTGGGCATATGCCTGGGTTGTGGGCCAGGTCCTTGACTAGGGGCTTGCACGAGACTACCAATCAATGTTTCCCTCTCTTTCTCTCTCCTTTCTCCTCTCTCTAAAAATAAATAAATGAAATCTTTTTTTAAAAAAAGAAGAAGTTAAAAGCAGACAGATAGTAGGACTGTGACAAATATATATATATATGATTCAGCCAGACGTCCAAATAATTGCCTAAATTGTCCCAACCCTAACATTTATCACCAGCCCTTCCCTTGAAGGTATATAAGTAGGAAAACAATGAGAAGAGTGTTATTTTGTAATTACCCAGCATGAATTATGACTCTAAGAGGCTATTTGCAGGGTGCTTCTGTGTAATTTAGTTGGGCATTATCGGAACCTACTTCAGTGTAGCATTATCAGTGCAGAGAAGCTCTGGAACCAGACTCAATAGAAAGGATTCTCATCCTGATGTTTCTAGCCCTCTAAGTGTGGGTGCTAACCCTGCTAATTCAACAGCCTTCTCTGTGATATGGGAATAATAATTCTGCTTTACTTACTCCCCAGGAGAATTGGAAGAATCAAATAAGGCAACGAATGTAGAACTGCTTTACAAGCACTGTTCACGGAAGGGCTCAATTCTTCATGCCTTTTGTTGATGGTGAAGAACCATCCTTTGGTTGCCACTGACAGAAGAAAACCTAACTTGAACTGGTTTAAGGAAGAAAATGTACTGGACACAACAACAAAAGGACTAGGCTTAACCAGCTTTTAGGTACAGTTTGATTCCATCTGTACCAAGATCTCTTTCTATCTCTCTCAGTTGTCTCTTCTCCATACTGAATTTCTTCATAGGCTCTTCGTAGTGGTTGACATTGCTCTTGACCTGTAACCTCCCAGGTTCAAATCTGCAGGAAAGAAAGAATGCTTCTCTCTCAGTAATTCAAAGGAAGTCCTGAAGCTAATTCTCACTGACCCTAATCAGGTTATGTGACCATCCCCACATTGACCACTGTGTCCAGGGAGTGAGAAGCCTTGAGGAGCTATATCTGAGTCACATGCTCAACTCTCAAGCAAGAAGCACATGAACCAAAAATGGGGGAAGGATGGATTCCTGGAGAAACCAAGAAAAGGACAAAAGGAAGTTGGACAGTGAGACAGCGGATGTCCACTCCATCCCTATATCCTAAATCCCTTCACAGAAAACTCCCAGGCCAGTCTTCAGTGACTTTGTACCAGTGGTAACTGAAGACTCAAGTGACTATAGACTTGAGAATGAAACCCAACCTGCTTAACAATCAAGTCCTATAGAAACTCCCAGTGTTGAGCCTTCTATGTTCAACCTATTTTTGAGCATCTTGTCTTCCTATTCAGATCCGGTGTGCTTCTTCCCATCCCAGGCTAGGTCACTCCAGGAAGCAGCTGCCACCTCCAAGAACCTGTACTGCGAGTTTTATTTCTTTCTCCTTCAGGTTGTGATTTCATCCATTAATCAACAAGTCTCCATCCTTTCTAGCCTTCGCTTCCGTTCTGCTCCACAGTGTTTGTTCGTTTGTTTGTTTGTTTGTTTATTTGTTTGTTTGTTGCAGGTATCAGGGCATATCAAAGATTCATGGAGCACCAAGACATGCTAACTGCTTGGGGAACTTGGGAGATGATTGGAGGGTATATGGCAGGGAGGAAAGGGTGATGCAGAAAGCTTCCCATGCAAAAATTGAACTGAGTCTTAACTAGTAACTAAAAATATGTTAGAACAAGAGGAAGGAAGGTCATTCCAGGCATGACTCTTTGCACCCAAAACTATTTTCAAAATAAAGAAAAAAGAAAAGCTTTTCTCAACCCAGAAGTTGCAAACCAATGGCCCACAGGCAGACAGGCTGACAGATGTGTTATATTTGGCCCACACAGCATTTCGTGGCATTGAAATTAGTTGCCAACATTTACAAATGGTGAGATTTTTACATAAGAATCTGGTTTTCCAGCTGCTCTTAAAAATCTCAGGACCTCTGGCAACCCTGGACCTTAGTGCTCACTGGGGCAACAATCCATTGAGTTAAGTAGCAGCTACCTTCTTGAGACAGGGGAGGGTCCACACAACCTACTGACCTCTTTGTTCTCATTTGTCATCACCTGGCCCCTGTTGGCAATTGACTTTGTGACCCTGTCTCAACCCCAACAATTAACTCTTTACTCTTCCAATCATCTCCCACTATTATCATGTTAATTTATATCATACTGTGTCATATCATCCAATACCATTTCTTATCAAACAATTTAATCTGTTAACATTACTCCCTTACACCAGTGATTCTCCAAATGAACAGAACAAAGTCTGAACACCCTGTGCAGACTAAGTTCACCTCGACTACCCCCTCTATGTTATCTGCAAACTTCCAAGCCCTAAAGCCCTATACTCTGCTTGCCATTTTCTAACTCCATTCTTTCCCATGACTGTACACTCTTAACACATGCTGTCCCTCCCAGCTGCTCTCTACTGGTCAAATTTCCCTTGGTCTTCAATGACCAGTTGCAAGGTCACTTCTCCTATACATACTGCCCTGACTCTTCCCGGTAAAACCCTCCCTCACCTCATGGATCCCCCAGCAGTGTGTGTTCCTACCTTGGCTTCAGCACCTGCCATGTTTCTCTCTAATTATCTGTTTACACGACTGCCTCCTCTACACCCACCAGTCTGAGATCCTTGAAAGCAGAAACTGTGACTGATTCATCATTGTGCATTCAGTGTTGTCTGCATTCCTTGGCAGATATCAGATACTCAATAAATTCTTGTTAAATGAATGAAGAAAGGAACAAACACACCGGGAAGAAATTGGCATGTGTTCATGGAATGTTACACCTCAGCAATTGTAATGAAAGAAATCCTTTCCATTGAAGAGTTTCTGTCTACTCTAAGCACAGTGAAACCTTCCCTTCTCTGGATCCTTATAAAAACAGTGGTTTATGATAGACCCTAGGTGAGATAAATCCCAGAATAAGCTATTACTCTCTCACTCAGTTCCAGGCACACTTGGCCTACTTGTTGTGCCTTGAGGACACCAAGCACCCTCCTGCCTCAGGTCCCTTGCACTTCCAATTTCTTCTGCCTGGAATTCTCTTCTTTGTATTTACAGGGCCCTTACTCTATTCAGATAAGAGATCATATTTAACCTTATCAGAAATCTGTCCCTGATCAATAAAGCAAAACCATAAAAGTGTCCCCCCACTCCTTGCTACTCCTTTGCTCTGCTTTGAGAAATAACTGTAGGAACTAGGAAATTAGGGACCAGAGAGAACCAAGATTTAATGTCACCAAGACTCTCTCCTCTCTCCTCCTTTTCACTCATATTTGCTTGTTCTACTTGGATACATCCTTTCCTTTCTCTATCTGAAGAAACAGTCATGAGTTCCAACCTCAAGTTCATCCCAGTGAGAATAATCTCAAAGACATAATCTCATTTGCATGGTTTGGGTCACATACATATAAGCCATGACCACAGTGAGAGGATGTGTGTTCTTATTGATCAGGTCTGGGTCTTGGTCAAGATTATAACTCTGATGGGGTCTTTGTGATTTGGTTCATCTCCTAACCTGTCACTGTGGCCAGAGGAAGAAATACTCATCTACCCAGGCCTGGGCACATGCAGACTTGGATCTAGTAGTGGAGCGAGCTCCTCTGAATCATCTAGTTAAGAATGGGAGAATGGAAAATCAAGATGCAACTGCTCCCAAGACAGAGGAGACGAGTGGACACTGGCAGACAGGTATCAGACATGCGGTTATGGCTTCTCACAGTTCCCAAAGCACTTTCTCCCACCCTTTACTCCACTGAATCTTCAAGCCAGTGCTGTGCAACTGCCCAGTCACAATACCCCCAGGGTGATATTCAAAATAATGAACAACCAGCATGACATAGGCACTGGCCAAGCAAAATGGACATGTCATCTCAGGTTGTTATAACAAGACGCCATAAACTAGGTGAGTTATAAACAAAAGAAATTTACTTCTCACAGTTCTGCAGGCTGGAAGTCTGGGATAAGGGTGCCTGCATGGTTGGGTTCTGGTGAGGACCCTCTTCTGGGTTTCAGACTGATAACTTCTTATCATATCCTCACACAGCAGAGAAAGTGCCAGCTAGCTCTTTGGCCTCTTCTTGTCAGGGGGTTAATCCCATCCGTGATAGTTTTACTTTTCATGACCTAATTACTTCCCAAAGCCACATCTCCAAATACCATCATAATGGGGGTTCTAATTTCAACATATGAATTAGGACAATGACATAGATATATAATCCATAACAAGATCCAGCTATGAACCACTGGATAGCCACCCTGTTGAACAGCAGTGAAACACTAGCCTGATTCTCCTCATTTTACAAGTGAAGATACTGAAGCCAAGAGAGATGTTTAGGCTGTGTCCAGGCAGAGGGTAAGTCAATGGCAAGAACTCAAGACCCCTGACACAACCTCTAGTCATCTTCTTGCTGTCCTAAACTACTCCATTTGTCCTCAACCATCAGGGAGGTGAAGTAAGGCAGAATCAAGGGAACCAGAGAAGAGTTGCTATTACCATCCCATTCGCTTGGAGGAAGAAGCCTGCCTTCTGTAGCACACAAGGAGGGTTGCTTAGTGGGTGCCACAAAAACCTGGAAAGCAGTAACTGCCAGAAGGCAGGGAGAGAGAGCAGCCAATGGGATGGCTGATGCCAGGAGGGCTATAGCTATTTTGGGGTGCAAGCAGTAGCTGATTCATCACCCTGGCCCTGGCGGTCTCCACTTCCCCAGGGTAGGGGGTAGACCCTCACCTTCTCTCCCACTCCTTATTGATGTAGACTCTGAGACCTGAGACTTCAAAGCCAAACAGCCAGGCCAAAGGAAATCAGCCCCTTACAGAAAAGAATGATTAAATATCATCTCACATCATGATGATGCTTAGTCATTGTCCTTATTAGAACTCTGCAGTCACCCAATCTACTCAAAACTCATGTGGTCAAAATGCCCCATGTTCTCAGATTTAAAAAAAGAGAGACTGAGGGAATATGACCTGCCTCAAGGTCTCACACCAAATTTGAAGGAGAATGGAGCATTTCCTGATTTCTCAATTCAGGAATCCTTCACCCAGGCTACCTAAGATCCAGAGGTCTTCCAATTATTCTTGGGATTATCAAACTTCCACTTCATGGAGCCAACTGAGCTTGACCTCCGTGCCCCCCATTCTTCTAATAAGGGCTGTGCTATTGCTACAGGTGTGAATTTCTGCTACAGCCCCTCTTCCATGACCTCATGTGCCATACTGAGGGCTACACAATGCAAGCTTGGGTCCCACTCTCTCTTCTGGATTCAGAGCCTAAGCCAGCCCAAAGCATCCAGCCCCATTTCCACTCTCCACACCAAAAGCAAGAAACACCTTAGCCCCAGATGTCTCTCCTGGAAAGAGAGAAAACCAAAAGAATGAGAAAGAAAGAAATTTATTCTTTTCTACTCCTATCAAGACCCAACATTCTTTTTGCTGCCCCCACCTTTCCATCTGGGTAGACAACAATGAATATTTCATGCAGCCATCATGCCCTCCACATTGGGTCACAAGTTCTGGATATACTGGGTATACCAGAGCTAGAACTAAGCTCTGTCATTGACTAGGTATGGGACCTGGGCACTTTACTTCACCTGCCTGCTTTCTCACCTGTAAAATGGGAGTATAAATGGTATCAACCTCAAAGGACTGGGAGGCTTTAATGACATCAAGGATTTGGCTCTGTAACAGAAGTAGAATCAGCCCTCAGTGCTTTTCAGTGGTGGGATGATGACAGTGTCCCCACAACATGGGTAAAGGGAGACTGTCACTGCTACTTTCTCTGCTTCTCTCACCCTATCCCAAGCCCTGCTTCTGCCAGGAGGCCTTCTCTGATTACTCTCGTCTCTGTCAGTTTCCCTTCTCAGAACCTCCATTCTCAAGCCAGCTTAGTGCTGAATTAACTTCCATGTCTAATTATACTGGGTTAGTGGTAGTCTTGTTTCTTCATCTGAAATGTTAAATTTCTATCAGGGAAGACCAATGAGTTCCCCCCTGCCCCCGGCAGTGCAAAACCCAAAGCCAGTCATGTAGAAGTCCCGGGAAAGTTAGCAGTTACATGAATGAACAGATGATTGGTTGCTTTCATGGAAATAGAATAAAGCCATCTGTACCTGCTTCACCTCTCGCTCCTCTGATCGGCAAGGCTTTAACATCCCAGGGCACATTCATCAGATCTTGGAGCCAGACCTAGAAATCTGTCAAGTGAGGCAGCCCCAGCATGTCTTGTTTATTACCGAAGAAGAGAAGATTAATATCACATGTGTAGAGAACTCAATGGCTTATGAATTGCTCTTAACAATTCACTGAGCAAGGAAGCAGGTTTTTTCCATTTCTACAGAGAGATACCAAAGCTGAGAAAGATTGGGTGCTTAACCTATGCTCACACAGCTGACAAGGAGCATGCAGGGATTTGGGCTCCATACTGCTGGCCCTAGGTCTTGTGCTTCACCCTCTCCACCAGCTGCCACACAGGGAGGCCACAGAAGCATTGCTCCTACCTGACCACAAGTGGACTGGGCAATCGCTTCCCCTTAACCAAACTGGAATTCCCAATGGCTGCTGTGTTCAGCGTATGTTTCCCTAATGCCAACTCCAATGGAATATTTAAGGAAACCCAACACAATTGGAAAATGTCATTCCCGTGACAGACCTCAGAAACTCTGTGGCTCTCCAAGCTTTCCCAGTCTCTGTGTACAGAGGCCTGGAGTAGAACCAGGTGAGGGAAGGTGTGACTGGGAAGGCACATCCCCCACAGCCACTCATGAAAATGATGAGCCTCTGCTCCACTTGCAGATTCCACAGGAATGTTCTGTCTTGACCCTGTGTGGGGATTGTTATCCCCATTTAACAGAGGGGGAACGCTGAGGTTCAGCTTGGGCTTTGGAAGGAGAATGACCAAGCTGACCTTTTTCCTCTGCCATTTACAAGTAGTGGGACTTTGAGCAAGTCACTCAATTTCTCTGCTCCTTAATTTCAAAAATTATGGGACTATCATACTTACATCTCAGATGACTTCAAGGTTTTTAAAAGATTGCATGTATAAAGCATTGAACATAAAGTGTTTAATGATTAACGGTCATAAATTTTTCCACTTACTGAGTTACCTCTAGAAATCACCTAATTGTGATTTCTAAAAAAGGGAAAACAAACATCTTCCCACTATAAGGCTACCACAAGAACTCAATGAGACAACCCATGTAAGGCACTTAACGCAGTGCCTGCATACAAAGTAGGTGCTCAGTAAATGCTAGCTATGCACATTGCCCTCCCAAGGGGCAGAGAGCCAGAAAATGACAAACTCTGGGTGAGCGTGAAAATGGTGAGGAAAACAGCAATGGTGGCCTTGCTGGCATAGGCAGGAATAAACCACTCCAGATGTGGCAGTTTTTCTATACTTGAAAGAGGGGATCGATGGTGAGCCTTTATTTGTATGGACAGGTGAGACAGAGCAAGAGGGCACAGGTCACAAAGGTGGTCACTTCAGAGTATTTCCAGGCAAAACCTCACTCAGGGAGACTTATTTGGTATCATCCTATAAGTAGGTCTTATGTAGCCTGAGAAGAAAGCCCGTAGCTCTTCCCAGTCCCTGCCTCTCCTCTCTTCCTCCTTAGACACTACTGTTCTCCTTTTCCAGGAAATCCCAAGGCAGGATCTGGGCTGCCTCCCACCATCCTCTTCCCAGAATTCTAAGAATGCCTGGGAGAAGGCGGCTGCCCTGAACGAATGTGTCAGAGGGATGATTCAGAGGCAGATGCCGGTAATAAGCATTGCTCTGTGGTTCGGCTACGGAGTCCGGGGCCCATGAAGCGCATCTGGACAGCATCAAAGTCACAAATGGAAGAGATCTTAGAAGGACTCAGCCCCAGCAGGCACCCACAAAGCAAGGAGTATGTAGGGAACCAGACAGGCGGAGGGGATGATCTTCTTCAAAGTTAATGAGTTTGTATTAATGACTTTTTTAATGTTTCTCTACACAGCTAGAGAAGAGGGAGAGGTAGAATATCAAGGAAGAGTCCAAGGAAATTTCTAAGTAGAGCATTTTCTAAAAGTAATGGCCAGAACAGTGTACTCTATCAAATCAGTTGGAAATGACTGGATACTTTTATTAGTCATTATTGCAGCATGGTGTTTAGAAGCTTATTACATACATCTTATTGTCCTCTCAATCCATATTCAGAGCACTCAGGAGAAATAATGTTTTCCTCATGGTTGCCTCTTGGTTCATTAAAATCCGTATTTTATGGAATGAAGCTAGTTATGTCACCTGAGAAATGCAAGACTTATAAAAACATCTAAGGAGTAAAACACTGCCACAAAATGTAAGCAATAAATAGCCTGTAGGAGCAGTAAATTATTATGGCATACATTGTATACAAAACTTAGCTGTAGTCTAGTTCCTAGGACAGGGTCTGGGATGCACATAGTAGGTCCTCAGTAATGATATGTATTATATCTATTTGTAAGAATTATAGCATTTCTTAACATATTTTGCGTGGATTATTTCAAATCATTTACATCTAAAATCCATTTTTCCATTGAATTTCTTTCCTTTCTTTCTGAATTTTAAAAAATCTTTTTTGCTCAAAGAAATCTGTTGTCTTTCAGTGTTGTGTATCTGACAAAAAGCTCTCTGAGTGCTAATGACCTTCTCCATCTCCTCAACACACAGAAAGGTACCTTCTCTCCACAGCTGGGGTAAATGTACTATTCTGTTCTCTCCCCATTCTTATTTTGTTTTTGTTTTTGTTTTATGTCTGTTTGTTTCTCTCTTTATTCTTTGGACCATTTGGAATTTTTTCAACATATAAAAATGAAGTATAAGTTCTAAGGTCTCAATAACATTTCTTAACACTAAGATTACTTGCAACATTGTGGTTCTGTTTCCCCTTCTTCATTCCTCTTTCTGCTGGTGAGAATCACTTTCTCAAAATGGTTCCCATAATCATGTTTCAAAACACAAATACCGAGCAATGCCATTGACTGATTTTCAGTTCATGATGGGTTTTTTTTTTTAGTGTTTTACTTAGGAACATCCACTACAATTACTCTTAAGCATTTTCATCATCATCATCATTTTTATTAACATCATCTGTGCACCCTGCCCATTTTCTTCATGATGGCTTTCACTAAGTTGTCCGGATTCTGTTAAGTACTTCATCAAATTATCATAATGTAGAAAGCAGAGTCATCTTTTATTTTTCAAACGTTCCCAACAACTAGAGAGATTAGCTTTCTATTTCTTCCTGTCTCTTCATCTTACTAAGTTTTCACACTGTTCCCTGATCAAATTTCTTACGTAGTAGATTAAATTAATTTTTATGTATTTAAAGGTTTCCTGTCATCATTACAATGAATTTACCATGTACATCAAGAAATCATAATAATGAAAATGATTTTTCAATTCATTTGTAGTCTCCCTTAGATTAATTTCTGTGCATTTTCCCAGTAGAGAAAATTCTTGACATTTATGATTGAATGGTCACAGTCTCAATAACTTGCAAGAGACTCCAAAAGGCCATGATATGCTGTAATTTATCATTTTTCTGGGGCTCAGAATTTAATCACTCCAGCTGCAAGGCTATTGTGTAGGAGAAAGTCATATCGCTAAGGGGAGTGGCCAGCCACACAGCATAAGGGCAATGCAGGATTCCACCCTTCCGCAACCCTTTCCCTCAGAAAGGCACCATGAACATTTGCACATTAAAGCCTCTGAGAAGTCTTGCAATAAATGTTTGTTTCACTTTGCTTAACTCAATGTTTCTCAAACTCATTTGAGAATAAACATTTTTTTTACGCACACTGGGTACCGTCAGACACCAGTTTGAGAAAAAATGGTTTAGTAGTTAACTTACAGAATGATTACGAATAAAAAATATAACTTAAAAGATTTCTGCTTCCACTTAACCTCACTTTCACAGAACACATTATATGCAATAATAACGTTCTTGAATAGGGGTACATTCAAGTCATCTGCAAATGTGACATTTTTCCTTCTTTAGTTCCCACTCCTGTGCAATTGTTTTCCTTGCTACATAACTATTTCAGCAATGTCATACTTTGCCATTTTATTTTACTTCATTTGTTCATTTAACAAACATATCTGTAGCCCTCACTGTATATACTATTCTAAGTGTTTTATTAATAACTCACATAACTTAAAACAATCTCATGAATTAGGTGCCATTATTATTACCCCAAATATACCAATCAGAACACTGCAGTTCAAGTGGTGATGAGGTATGCTTGCCTAAACCCTATTTTTTTAGGAAACTGCCACAAATATTTTCCCTTTAGTCATGTTATTGTTTTTAATTATAAATATAAACTTTATATTACATAAAGGAAGAATATCTCTATTCCTTTTTATTTGTTTTAATCTTTCTTTAGTCAACATTAAATATTGAAATATGCTAATTACCTTCCTTAGCCTCTGTTGAGATAATTATGTTTTCTATCATTTCTCAGTTAATATTAATAAGGTATCATGCTAGCTTCACTTTCCAGAAGCCAACAGTCCTTGTTTATACTAGATTACTTGTTTTAATGTATTGTTGTATTTTCTGCATTGAGATTAAGATTTTATTTCTTTTTTTTTAACATTTTAATTTTATTTATTTATCTTTAGAGGGGAAGGGAAGGAGAGAGCGAGAGAAACATCAATGTATGGTTGCCTTTCATGCATCCCCTGCTGGGAATTGGCCTGCAGGGAACTGGCCTACAACCCAGGAATGTGCCCTGACTGGGAATCAAACCACGATTGTCTGTAAGATTTTATTTCTAAGCTCATAAGTGAGTTGAACAGCTTTTCCCTTCTTTATGACCCGGGGTACGGCCCTGGATGGTGTGGCTCAGTTGCTTCAGCCTCATCCTGTAAACCAAAAGGTCCCTGGTTTGATTCCCAGTCTCACATTGAGGTTTCTCTTCCTCCTTTTTTTTCCCTCCCTTCCCGTTTCTCTAGTACCAATTTTTTTTTTTAATTTTAAGATGAGGAGTGTGAATCATATTACCTCAACCGATGCAATGTATAAATATTAATGCAGTGGTTCCTGTGTTACTCTGTGCTAGACACCATGGAACACGAAAGATTCAAACAGAGCAGGATATGAGAGAGAACAGTGGGAAAGGAAGCAGACCTTCTATGGCCATATAGGAAAAGAGAGAAGACAATGATCCTGAGAATTTTTTAAGTGCCCAGAATCTGTGCAACTAAACCCTCATTTTCTATTACTTCATTTTAGTTTCACCCAAAGACTTAGGTTATTACTTCAGTAGAAGAGGCCCCAGATCAACTGAGTGAATAGACAGGGCAAAGTCTGCATCTGTCTGCCCAGGGGGCTATATGCCCACCATCTAGCCAAGCACTGGGCATACAGTAAGTGCTCAATAAATAATTACTTTTTTAAAGACATGAACAAGCTCTTTGACCAAACCAACTGGTCAAGTTGGTAGTCAAAAATGCAGGGTAGTTACTGACTTGTTCAATGTGTCACCAAGAAAAGAGGCGCTGCAAAGATTTCGCCCTCATCTGAAGTCAGTCTGGAGTAGAAGGGAGCAGGAAGCTTGGGGATCTGGGAACAGGACAGCAGACACAGTCCCTGGGTCTGGAGACCTGGGGTCTGGGGAAAGAGAACTTGACCACAGGTTTCCCAACCACTTCCACTTCTCCAGGGACAGCGCTGAGTGTCTCTACAGCTCCAGGGACCTGGACCTGACAGTTGGAGCTTAGCAGCCCCAAAGCCCTCAGAGCTTGTGGGGCTCAGGACTTAATGACAATTATGCAACACAGAAAAGGTCTCCCACTCCTATAATTGTACTTGGAAAGCCCTGAGCAAATCCAGTCCCCTGGTACCTGATGACTAAACTACATTCAGACTCAAGGGAACAGATGTTATATATGGACTGAATAGATATATCACATCCAGTGAGAAAACTTGTCACATCCACTTCCCGTTTTTTTTTCCATCTTTACTCATGTCTTCATGGTCTCCCCCCACTTTCTCCACCTTTCCCCCACCCCCCACTAAGCCCCATTCTCCACTCCAAGCCCTCTTTATTTGCCCTTTTGGGTCTGATGCTCCCCCCTCCAACTCAGCTTCCATTGGGCCCCTTTGCCTGCTCCTCTTCCCCTGCCCTTGTCCTGCTCTGTCAACTCCCCCATCTCCCCTTATTCCCCTTGCCCTAGGATCTGTGCGGGGCTGCGAATTCTACAACTGCTTCCTTCTCTCTCATCTTGGTGGGGTCCATAGCCAGCGCTCCTGTTGCTCAGAGATGTGGAGGCAGTTGCTAAGAGACAGTGAAACGTCAGTACCTGGCCCTCGAAGAAAAAAAGGGAGTGAAAAAGGAAGAGAGGAGGGGGAGAGAGGGAGGAAAAGGGGAGGGAGGGGAAGCCACAAACCCCAGCAGCCTCAGCACCAAGCTGAGTTTCTGGAAGAAGCATTTAGATTCTGTGAACTTTCTTCTCAACATCCCTTCTCGGATTCCCCTGTCAAGTAAAAGAGAGGGACAAAAGAAGGGGATGAGCTCCGGGACAGCTCGGGGACCAGCAAAGGGACCACAGGACGGGAAACCACGGAGGATGCTGCCTGGGGATCCAGGAGCCATGGAGGAGGAGAGGCTGGGGGAGGGGACGAGCTGAGGAGGCGATCTGTTCTCCTGAAGCACCAAGCGGGGATTCCAGCAGGAGGGAGGGAGCCCCGTGTCTGCCGCAGATTGATGGCTGTACCCTTGGAACGGAGTAAGTGGGCTCCTGAGGGCCTGTGGGAGTACAGGCGGAGACTTTGGGGTTCAGAAAAATGAGTCTGGACCAAGGGGAGCTGGGGGGATTTCCCAGGGGGCGGGATCGAGGCTGGAATCAGTGGGAAGAAAGCAGTGCCAGACGAGGAGAATGCGGGATGCGGGGAGGACAAGTGAGGACAGCAGGTGGGCACCGGAGAATCCAGGGGCCAGGGAGGCTGCATGGTGGGTGGCAGGGCGAACCATCGCGCGTGTCATCATGCTCTGTCTCTCTGCCTGACCAAGTGTGGGTGTGGGCTCAAGCTGGGGGACTGAGGGGAGAGTGCAGTGTTTGTAGGAAAGGATGCTGGATTAGGGGTGTGCACTAAGGGTGAAAGATGGTGGGACAGACTGCGCTCCGCTGGAGTGCCTGTACAGAACGAAGCTGGAGAGAAAACTGGGGAGCTGTGAGTGCAGGGCAGGGTGAATGTGTTGGAGTCACAGGAGAAGAACAATGTGTGTATGAGAGAGGGAGGGGAGAGACAGAGAGGGCGAGGCAGCACTAAGAGGGTCTGAAATAGGTTTGCAATCTGCCTGGGTGTGTATGCATTTTTTTTCCTTTGAGAGTTGTTCAAAGGTGGGGTGTTTGGTGCTGTTAGGGGTGGGGCTGTGAGGAGAATAAGAAACTGCATCCAGCCCAGGACAGACACTTTGGAGGATGGCTGAAGGTAGGGGCCGCAAGGTTAGTAGGTGACAGCCATGTGAGGTTGGGTCCTGAGCCCGCCATGCCATGTCTGAGAGACAGTACGCAGAGAACTTTGCAAGTGGTGACAGAGGGGAGGGGATGAAGAACCTGGAAGAGGGGACCATAGGAAGGAGGGGGCACTGGATTTCTCTGCCTGAGGGCTTTCCTTGTTGACAGAAAGAATTCTGCCTCTGCCTGCTGAAAACAAAGCCGACCAAGAAAAGTACTGCCTTGGGAAGTCACCAGAGCTCCTGGCTACCTCCCATCCTGCACTTCCAGGACACATGACCCTTTCCAGGCTCAGCAGTCCAAACAATGGGTGTCACTTGGGATCCTCCCCTCTCTGGAGATTTCAATAGACATTAGGCTGAAGACTAGGCTTTCGGGAGGCCCATGGAGATCCACTTGACCCCGGGCACCCCGCCCAAAACACCCACCCCACGACCCCCTTGGACTCGAGCCCACTGGGCCACCAAAAGAATCGCCTCTGAGACCTTAAATGCTGGATACCCAGGTGCAGCTCTGGCCTCCTAATCATTATTCCCAAACTTGGGGCAGGGTTTAGGGTTTGTAGATGGGCCAGGACCTTTAAAAGATACCTTTCATGTCCCCTACCTATCAGGCAGACTACAGAGAGGAAGCCCCCGTGGTCATGGGTTCAAGGGGCACAAAAGATCTGCAGGGACCCTTCCAGGACCTGTTGGCAGCTGGTCCAACCCCATCCTCACCTCCCTCTCTTCTCAATTTTGATCATCTTTGCCCACCCTAGGGGACCTCAAGTGGGTTGATTGCCCCCATTCTCCAAAGGGAGCTTCCTGAGGCTCTCACCTAGGGAGCCCTCTGGCACTAAGAGGCTCTCCCAAGAAAGACTTGAGCCATGACACCACGTGCTCAGAAGCCCCACCCTCCAGGGCTCAAGGCCCTGGTGTAGCGGCCTTCCTGTGCCACTCGCTCCTGATTCCATGGACACAGCCCCAGTCCTGATGGGCTCCCTTCAGCACTGCCCTTGCCAGCTGCCTAAGATGGGTGACACCTGGTCCCAGCTGCCCCAGCCCGGGCCCCCACACCCAGCCTTGCTGCTGGTCTCCCTCCTCTTGGCAGCTGGGGTGATGCACTCGGATGCCGGCACCAGCTGCCCTGTCCTTTGCACATGCCATAACCAGGTGGTAGATTGCAGCAGCCAACGGCTATTCTCCGTGCCCCCAGACCTGCCCATGGACATGCGCAACCTCAGCCTGGCCCACAACCGCATCACCGCCGTGCCCCCCGGCTATCTCACGTGCTACATGGAGCTCCGGGTGCTGGATTTGCGCAACAACTCCTTGATCGGGCTGCCCCCGGGCCTCTTCCTCCATGCCAAGCGCTTGGCACACCTGGATCTGAGCTACAACAACCTGAGCCACGTGCCAGCGGACATGTTCCAGGAAGCCCACGGCCTGGTGCACATCGACCTGAGCCACAACCCATGGCTGCGCCGGGTGCACCCACAGGCCTTCCAGGGGCTTATGCAGCTCCGAGACCTGGACCTCAGCTACGGAGGCTTGGCCTTCCTTAGCCTTGAGGCCCTGGAGGGCCTACCGGGGCTGGTGACCCTGCAGATCGGCGGCAACCCCTGGGTATGCGGCTGCACCATGGAGCCTCTACTGAAGTGGCTGCGGAACCGCATCCAGCGCTGCACATCAGGTAAGGGAGCGGGCAGGACTGGCAGGCTGGGGGGTAACGTGTGCTAGCCTCAGTGAAAGCAAAGGCTCCAAAGAATAGAAGGGGGCTTAGAGATCTTGAACACCTACTGTGTGCCCTGATCTGTGCTCCCCTCTCTGTACTCAGCTCTTTCACTCCCCAAGTCCTTGTCAGTCCTCATGTTGCAATGCCAGGTGCAGGGGACCATTTCATTAATAAAACAGGCACCACCCTTGCCTCTGTAGCACTTATGACCTAATGAGGCAGACAGACAGTAAACAAGGAAGAAGAGCTAATTATAGACAGTGTTTATTGAGCTTTCTCATGACCCCAGAACTTGGCATGCATGATCTCATTGGTTGCCCATTTCTATTATCCCCATTTTGCAGGTGAAGACACTGAGATTTAGAATCATGGAAAGAATAGCCCAGAATCACTCATTTGAAAACTGGCAGAGCCATGGCTAAATTCCAAGTGTATATGACTTCTAAGTCCTGTTCTACTCTACCAGACTGCTTCTTAAGTGTTTTGAGTGCTGACAAAACTCTTGCAGATATAGAAATGGCTAACATCATTTCTTTTCATATTTACTATCTATCGTGCTCTATTCTAAGCATATTATGTATTTCAGCTCAGCTCGTCCTCACATGAGCCCTAATGAGCTCTCCCTACTCTACACAGAGAGAAACTGAGGCACAGAGAGGTTCAGTAACTTGCCTGAAGTCACAGCACTGCTACGTGTTGGACTCAGGAATCGAACACTTGCACTCTAGCTAGCCTCTGTCTATATCCTGAAGAGTCAGGTTCTAGGCTGACAGGGAGTGTCAGGGCCTGCATTCTGGGCTAGCCAAGGGGCTTCTGCAGCATTCTGTAAGGTTTGAGCACAGGATGAAGAGTTGAGAGAAGAAACTGAGATGTGACAGTTTAGCCAGCCAATCCCAACAGGGGGTAGATTGGAGACTGAATGAGACGGAATCACACAGGGTTGATGGGCACTGGCTTCAGCTGCTGGTGGTGCTCAGTCCTGTTCAGCTGTGGCACAGCTGAGTCTCTAGCTCTCCTGTGTAGCCACACTGAGCTGTGGCACTGAGCAGTAGGATGACGGGAATAGCTGAGGGTACTATCCCAGGGGCTTTCCCAGAGCCTGAGCCCAGAAGTGATGATGAAGACGTAGGAGGGAGATGAGGACTGAGTGGGGAGCCCAGGAACAAAATAGCCTGGGGGAGGGCTGTGGGTCACGAATCCTGTGTTTCCACAGAGGTGTGGGAGGGTGTTTTCTAGGACCAAAATAACTGGGTTCTGAGATGGGACAATGGTAGTGGGCATAAGGGGGGAGGCTGCCTGGAGCAGTCTCCCCACCTGCTGAGCCTGGGCAGGATGCATCTTCTCCCTTCTCTCCTGTGCACGAGGGAAAGAAGGGGCACTCTGGGACACTAAGCTCCCACCACACCTGGGCTCCTCCTTTTCTGGAATCTCTGAGGTCCCTACTGCCCTTCAGAAGAAGCTCAAACTCTCAGCAAGTGAGGAGATCCAAGATCCTGTCACTACATCACTAGGGCCTCATGTCAGTACAGATGAAGGACCCAAGCTCCAGAGAGGGAAAGTGCCTGTCCACAAACCAACAGTGGGAAGTCAAGTATGCCTCAGCTAGAAACTGTGGTTCCTCATTTCCCCACAGAACACGCTCTGTGTCACACCACACTCCCAGATAGTTCCCCCCGGGGGTGAAGAATTTGTTGGTGTAAGTAGGATTAGGCAATCTGCTTCCCTTTGTCTTTTTCTGCCTCTTCTCCCTGTTTCATGGGATTCCCATTACTATCCACAATTTTTAGACAAATCCCAACACAGAGAAAGAGAAGGGTGCCCTTGGGATATAACAACTTCAGGACTGGTCCCTTGACTTACCAGAGAGTTTTGTCAGCCCCCAGGCTCCCACTTTGCCCTCAAGTGGGGTCCTGTCACATGCCCTTACAGCCTCCTCTGGTTGGTCCACACCAATCACCCTCAGTGTCTCCACACTCCCCAATTTTGTATCATCTCACCACCACCCCAGTCATGCCCACAGCAGACTTGGGAGTTCAGCATCTTTCAGTTCCAAGAGACAAGCCTCTTGATGGTCAACTCCAGATACAGTCTTGTCCTGGGCAGCGTCTAGAGTACTGTGCATACAGCCTACAGGGACCTGGCAACCTAAGGCTGGAGACAGGTTGCAATCTTTTTCTGAACCTGACTCCCTATTTCTAGGGAGAATGATGCTCATTCATTTCTCAAAAGGGTCAATCCAATCCATCATTTTATTCTTTGCCCTCAAAAACTACAGAATGAGGAGAAAGCATTGTGTACCATATAATTTTGGAAACTTCACACTGACTCACCTAGAAAATCAGGTTAGATTACCCTTCTTATATGTCCCCTTTCTTCATGAAAGCCAGAAATGGGGAAAAAAGACTTGCCCAAGGTGAGAGCTTGATTAATCTGAATGAAGGAATGGCAGAACTGCTACCTGCCTGCACTTGTACTCCCAAGACAGAGAACAATGGAACCATCAGCAGTCATCAAGCATTTGTACATGTGACCCTGGGAAGACGAGGTAGGACCATCAATAATGGAAAGAACAGTAACCCACTGAAGGGGAAGCTCCCTCCTGCAGAAGTTTGTATGCAGAACACAACCCTCTCTGACATGTCCAGAGAGGCCAAAGTAGGATAATAATAAAAACACATACTTACACAGTACTTAATATATGCCAAGAACATGTCATTTATATATGTTAACTCACTGACTTTTCACCATAACCCTATGAGGTAGATATTATTATTATCTCCATTTTACAGATGAAAAAGCCAAAACACAAAGAGGTTAAATGACTTACCTTCAATCACACAACTAGGAAGGAATAGAGAGGGTATTTGAACCCAGGTCAATAGCTTTAGAACTTGTACTCTTAACCCTACACTTTGTGTATCTAGAAAAGCCATGTGGGGTAGTAGAAAGACCCAATGCTTTAGAGTTGGACAGAGCTGTTTATTCACATATTCATTTAACAACGATTCATTGAGAATTTACATGGATAGGACATGGTTCTGATGCTAAGGATACTATGGGAAATGCTTATATTCAAGGTGGAGAAGGTATATAATTAACAGACTGTCAGACAGTGGTAAATACTGTGGAGAAAAATTAAGCAGAGTAGCTAGGAAATGCCTAGAGAAAGGTGAAGTGGCAGATACTATTATATAGAGAATCATAAGGGAAAGCCCACTAATAAGGTGTTATTTGAGCAAAATCCCAAAGGAAGTGAGGGAGCAAGCTGTGCAGAGATCCAGAAGAGAAAAATCCTCAGAAAGGGACAAATGCAGAGGCACCACCTCCCTACCCCAAAAGGAGACCATGCTCAGGAGATAATGGAACAATGACGAGGAGATGTGAGTGGATGGGGCAGAACAACAAGGGGCAGAATGAAAGAGTTGGGAAGAAGTCCTTGCATCCCCTGCTGAGGACCTTGGCTTTCATTTTGTGGGAAGATAAGCAGCGAGTGACATGACAAGACTTCATGTTTGAATGGATCACTCAGCCAACTGTGTTGACATGGTTTAAGAGCAGAAGCCCAGAGACTAGTTGGAAGACTGCTGTAAGAGACAATGGTAGCCCATGAAAGCCCCATTTCCACCATTAGTAGTGGCTATGGGGCTTTAAGCAAGTTATTAAAGTCTCCTAACAGTGTTCTTCACAACCATAAAAATAGGTATATAAACAATTGCCTTGAGGGCTATTGAGGGGACTAAAGAAGGTAAGTAAAAATTATGGCCCAGAAGAAACCAAACTCTCCCTGGATTAGATAGGAGCTCTCCATCCCGTTCTCTCTCCCCCAGGCACCTCACCCTCCCTGGATTCTGTGTTGCAGATTCTCAGCTGGCGGAATGCCGGGGTCCCCCTGAAGTTGAGGGTGCCCCACTCTTCTCCCTCACTGAGGAGAGCTTCAAGGCCTGCCACCTGACCCTGACCCTGGATGATTACCTCTTCATTGCGTTTGTGGGCTTTGTGGTCTCCATTGCATCTGTGGCCACCAACTTTCTCCTGGGCATCACAGCCAACTGCTGCCACCGTTGGAGCAAAGCCAGTGAAGAGGAAGAGATTTGATATGGGATTTCATATGAGTACCTGTCATCCCTCCATGCTACCAACTACCACTGACATTGACCACCAGACACCCTCCCCGGCTGCCCACTCTGACCCGATAGTGCCCTGGCCACCTCTGTTATGGCTCAAGCAATGTTGAGAAACTACTTTTGGGCAAGCTTCTACTGTGAGCCAGGCACTGTGCTAGGAACACAGTGTTAGATAAATCCACTGTGTCCTTACCCTCAAGGCACTTCCCTTTGATAGAGAGAGAGATTCAAAAACTATTTCTTTTAAGGTCAATGGTTGGCATTCTGAGCACATAGCAATGGAAGCCCAGAGGAGGAGTCATCAACTGTGCCTTGAAAAGTCCAGTAGAAGAACAAAAGTGGAGGTGATTTGTAAGCTGGGTTATCAAAAACCATCTGCTTTGCCAAGCTGACCAAGAAGGTTGGACATGCATGAATGACTGAGGCCAGAATATGCATGATCTATTGAGAACTGTGGTGAACAATCCCTGTAACCTCAGGGTACCAAAGGGGAGTGGCACAGGACCAAAACTTTTTCTCTGACACTCAATCTGCCAATGCTTGGGGCTGCCCACCATTGTTTCAGCAGGGTGAGAATGCCCCCATGCCAGCCCCTTTGGCCACCTCCTATCAACAGCTAGCAGGTGAGACCACCTCCCAGTGACTGCCCCCCACACTAGATCACCAGCAGTAAACAGCTGGAGAGGTCCCAGGTAGCAAGCTGGGGACGGACACCTTCAGTGACCTTTCTCCCACCCCTGTATTCTGCCTCTCACTCCAGCTTTAGCCTCAGATAAAGCAAGAGGCCCAGGAGTGGGGGCAACAAGAGTCCTGGCACTCTGGGACTCTTAATCTTGTGACTGTTCTTGCCATGGTGTTCGTGCCAAGGAATGTCTCCAGGAAAGTGAACTCAGGCTGCATCCCTGTAGCATGACAGTATAGTACCAAAGGAAGAGAAGGCCACCGCTGTTATGATAATAGGAGAATTTGCTCTTTCTTCTAAGCAACTCACCCACTTTACACATAAGGGTGAGAGAGCTATTAATTACCAAGCTCTTGACAGTGTCGGGCACTGTGATAAACTCTCTCCACAGACAATTTTATTTAATGCACATAAGAGCCTTTTGAGGTAAGCATTATGGTTCCCATTTTACAGATGGGCAAGTGAGGTCCATGATGGGCAAGTAGGGCCCAGATAGGCCAAGATCATGTGATGCTTATGAGCAAAACAAGTCTGTACTTTATCAACTACTCCATTCAAGTAAGGGAACATCACAGTTCCCTCCAAAGTTACATGAATTCAAAGTCAAGTAGTGCCTATGAAGCTCCTAATAAGAGCCAGGCACTCTTTTTGGCACTTTCACAGCTATTGACTCATTTATTTCAGTTCTCAAAGCAACACTGCTTGGTGGTTTTATTATTCTCATTTTACTGATGAAGTTGTAGAGAGCTGAGTGTCTTATCTAAGGTTATCCAGATAAACTCTAGAAGGAAGGTGATAGGTAGCTCTATTCAGGGAAACCATGTCTAATCTATCAGTCAAAAATCAAGTGACTTTGTGTGCAAAACACAATTCTCATCATTGTTGTCATCTTCATTATTGGTGTCATGAGCTTCACCATTATCTTCCCTGCACTTACTTGTTCAGCACTGGACAGTTTGTGAAGTGCTTCTGCATCATTCTGCCTGGCTCTTCACAGCTCTGTGTGGCAGACAAACCAAACATCATTACTCCTATTTTACAGATAAAAAAATAATAGACTCAGAGCGAGTGTGACTTGCTTAAGAGGCAGGGTTGAGACTCAACTCCAGCTCAGCTCTTTCCAGTGCTGTCCCAGGTGCTTGTGGAAGAGAACGCCTGGGAGGCTGGGTATGGGACCCTGGGACTCAGCAGCTATGACCATTCTAGTAGATTGGCTAAGTAAAGGGCAAGAAAAGCCCAGTTGCTGCGCAGGTTTAGGTATGCTCACAGTAGGGCAAATCACAGCCTCTGCAGCTTAGAAACAGCACAGATAACACCTGAATAGCAGTCACCTGCCTCACAATATGTAAATAATACATTAGAAATGGTGGCCATCTGAAAAATAGGATCTTTGGTAAATAGGAGAGAAAAATGTGTTAACTTCTTCTACTCAAGCCCTGCTGTGTTGTGTTGTAAGAAATACAAAGGGCTTTAGGAAGCTGTGGGTGAGGACCCTTGCACAATAGAGGAAGACTTAAGGCACAGGCCAACATGTTGCCAAGGCTGGTGGGGATATGAATTCAAACAGGGCTTCCTAGCTTGCCCCAGCTCCAGCGGGTTTTCATCATCCCATTCCCCTGGCAGGCCTGAAGGAATGAAGGAGAAACATTTCATCTTCCAAGAAGTCTTCCCTTACTCATGCTCCCTGAACTAGTCAACCAAAATAGTGCCCATGCACTTTGCTAGACCTGGGTCCCCTGAATCTCACTTGGACCTTGTGTCTCCTGAATCTTGATTACAACATCTGGGCCAGAGCCCTGCTCTTATGACATCTGGAGCAGAACTATGCCCAATCTCTTCTTCTGCTATGTTCAGGGACAGGTGGGCTAGGGCTGCTCTCCACCAGTCAACCTGACAGCCTAATGTATTTGGGTAGGAACTTGTAGAAGTCATAGTCCTGACACAAATAGTTAAGCCTCCCATAGAAGAATACTGTATACATCTATGATAATCTCCTAGACATTCTTGTTTGCTGAAATATAGTCAATATATTTTAAGATATGTACTCTTTCTTTCATGGAACTAGAACGAAAAAAAACACCTAATGCCCTTGATATCAAAGAACCTTTCTAATGAGACTATTTAGTCCCCATTAATGGCAAAACTTTCTGAGTAGGATACATGGCTTTTAAAGAACACATGCTTTTCCAGCTGCTAGAAGGTCCCCAACTAACTAAAGCACAATGAGTAAACTTCCCTACTACAAGGATTTCCATTTCTCCCCCACCGCCTACCACCAGCATCTTGTGCAGTCTCTCAGAAGCAAGTGCCAGAAGCAGGCTTCTAGAGGGAATCTAGCAGTCCTGGCTGAACCTGTTCCCACAATGCTGCTGACCAGCCCACAATGGTGATCTCCCAAGGCACCGTTGTTTTTTCCAGACTCGTTAACATGTAAGTGCTGGGGTATCTTTGAGTCCATATGTCTGTTCATGTGGTTTCATGTATGTTAGGAACCTACCGATATGGGGCCAATCTCTCTGGACCTTGAGTTCAGTTCTCTGACACAGTCTATTCAGTCATCTGTTTATCACATTGCTTGATACATCAAGATGGAATCCCATTAGGGTTGTGGTAGAGATAGCTGCTCAGGAAATATAAAAAGAGACAAGAAAGAGATCTGGCTGAGTCAGATTAATGACAGCCTGACCACTTTCTTCCATTCTCCTCTACCCCTCGGAAATTCCTCCTCATCACAGAAGCTTTCTTCATGTGGGGCCTGAGGATATCAAAGGTTAGCTAGTCAACAGTGTTGTGACGGTCAAGGTCTGGGCCAAGAAAACTGTTCTAAAGTTTTCTAAAGAAAACTGTTCTTTAAAGAAACAGTTTTCTAAAGAAAACTGTTCTTTAGAAAAGACCTCACATCGGCACCATACCACACTGAAGCAGTTACTTCTGCTTATCCTCAGACAATGCCTCTGGATAAGAATGTTTCTCCATTTCTAAAAGATTCCCAGGGAGCCCTGCAGAAACAGATCCCCAGAGTTGCTATAGTCTGCTGGCTGCTTTCATGGAGATTGGTGCATGGAATTTGAACAGACCAAAACAGGTATTTCTCTTCGGCAATCAGGAAAGACCTACACCCCCTATTTTCCCTGTAAATGTTTTGGTTATACTGCTCTGACATCCTTTCCACTTCTAGAAGAGTATAAGGGAACACCTTTGCCCTTTCTTCCCAAAGCTAGAGAAAGTTGTCTGCTCTCTCCACCCTAGAAGGAGGCAATAGTGAAGTGAAGGAAGCAAGTGCAAGGTCCTGTGTAAATCACCATACTGTTTGTCACAGCACTGGGTGGAGACATCTGGAGCCACAGAGCTCTTAGGAATGCTGATGTCTGGGGTGGGAGGGGTGGGGAGGGGTGGGGAAAGGGAAGATGCCCACCTTTGTATGGAAATGATTTTATAACCATGCACTTTTGTAACTGTGAAGAATTTTTCATAAATGTACATTAATAATAAAGAGTGTATAGTTTAACAAATTTTCTAAAGCGTTGTGAAGGGGAGGAAGTAGGAGGGGAGGGAGGCAGGGAAAGAAAGGAACTAGAAGGAATCCAAAGAATGCATACCAAAATATACACACCAAAGATCTATGGGAGGGGCAGAGCCAATGGGAATAATTAGGAGACGTACCAGCCTTGGAGGGGCATGTGTGGGAGTAGAAGGAACATCACAGAAGTGTATTTGTACCAAGCAAAAGAGAATACGTGTGAGTCTGTATGCACACACCCCTGTGTGTAGGCTTATTTTGGTGCCTAAAATTATACAAAGAAAAGAGCATATGTCTTATACATGTTGATGTTTGCAGTTTGGGTCATCTATAAAACATGCCAAGGCAAGTGGGTGTGCCTGCCTAGTTAGCATCACTGAGGAGTATGTGCCAGGGAGGTGGCCCATGCCAGCCATGTGGACAAAGGGACACTAGCTCAGGCAGACAGGTAAACCAGGCATCTCAACTAATGGTCTAGGGGATGGGCAAGGCCATCACTAGTACAGTTTCAGTCTCTGTTCTCAGAGGTTAAAAGAGAAGGGAAGGGAATCTAAACCTCCTGAGTCTTGCAAATGTTGCCTACACACCACTGGAACTGAGATGGCTGAGCAGTGTACCTTAAGAGCAGAAACAGAAATAGGGGGAGTGAATTGTGCTTCTATGTGTGCAATGAAAGACATATTACCTTAGCACACTAAAGAGGAAATGGCACTAAGCAGGAAGTGGTTCTTCCCACCAATACACATTTTAACCTTCTTCCACTCCTCATGTTCCACTCACCACAGGGTACAGACAAATACTGCACTCACAGGTAAAGCCACTAAAGGGAACACAGGCACTGACTCAGTTGGAAAGACAGTGAACATGCCCAGCTACCAACAGTGATTGGTTGGAGGCAAAGCCTTTCTCTTAAAATTAAGTACTTAATGAAGTACTTCTCACAGAAGTCCAAAAGTTGTATATCTTATGCAGTGTATTCTGTCCCTAGTGCCAGACTTATACCTAGCAACTGATGATGATGACAATGACGACAACGATGATGAAGATGATGATAACACGTTGAATATGCATTACGTCCCACATGTTGTGCTAAGATGTGGATTAATTCACTTAATTCTCACAATAACTCAAGATAGGCACTATTATTATACCCATTTACAGATTAGGAAACTGAGGCTCAAACAAATTAATACATGCCCAAAGTTACACAGCTATTAAGTAGTAGATCTGGATTAAATACTTAGTAATATTAACTGACTTCAAGGAATAAGAGCAATATGAGACAGTAAAGAAAATTCAGTCTCAATCAGAAGTAAACTCTTAGCCACAAAGGTTCCTTGCATTTACTTGGTGAAAAAAGAACTGGAAGGTGGTAGGGAAAACCAACACATATCCTGCATGTTTCGTTGCATATGGGTTTGATTACTACATTGGTCAAGGTAAGCTAATTGTGATAACAGGTGATCCCAAAAATCTCAACAGAATAAAAGTTTATTTATTGGATTATTTAAACCAATAAAAGCTAATTTCCTGCTCATGTCACAGTTCAATGCATGTCCAAGGTTCTGCTCCACAAGGTTATTCAGGTGTCTTTCCTCTAATGTGCTTGCCATCCTCAAGGTCACAGAGCTTTTCAGGGAATCTTCTATAATGTGGAGGATCTTAGGGGGGATTTTCCAGGGCCTACTCTGGAACAGAAATATTGCAGATCAATTCAAACCAGAACTCAATCCCCTCGCTCTGTGTAACTTCAAGGAAGTAGACTGTATGCACCTAGAAGGTGAAGGAAACAACGTTTGCTAAACCCCACCAGTTTCTAACACCATCTGTTCTACTAGTCGACAAATGCCTTTTCAATCTTCTTCCCACACTTACCCTCTAACCAACCACACCCAGCTCCCAGCTCAAACTCCCTGATGATTCCCCATTAGGCCTTCTCCTCATAGTCCAGTGACCTAGGAACTATTGTAAAAAGACAAGTTACCACCCGCCCACTTACACATACCCAGTATGCAATGGTGACCCCAGAAGAGAATAACTGCAACTGAAAACCCCTGTTGAGAAAAGCAGGAAACAAAAACACACAGCAGTGTGGCCCATAGCAATTCTGAAATCGTGGTGAGTGAGCAGGTTAAATGTCTCAGATCAACTTCCTTTATTACAACAACATTCAGCCTTTTCTGTGCCTCATGGCTCACACAAACTAATTACTGAAATTCTGCAGCCCCCCCAAAAAAAAAATATATATATATATATTTTGCTGATCTGACAAAAAAAGAAAAAAATTTATTTATTCACATCGGACAGCTGTTGTATGGGCTGTTGTCATTTTTATTTGGCAATCTAAGGGGAAAGAGGCCAGTGCCCCTGACTAAATAGTCAGGTATTGCGCATTTAAAAAATTCTGTGACCCAGCAGTGTGCTGTGGCAGACCGACTGAAAAATTGCTGCTTTATTAGACCCTGAGTCTGCTTTCTGGTAAGACCTCTGTTGGTCGTTCTATCTCTTCTGATCCTTCCCTCTTGGAGGATCTCCCTTTTCTATTATCCACCATGGCTGTATCTGAGGTGGGTATTCAGGAGCATGAACTCTTCGGAGGTTGCTCATCTTCTTCAACCAGACTCCTGCTGCTGCAAGTATGAAATTTGTTTGCTGCAAGTCTGAAATGCTGGCCTGAAATTTGTTTAGGTCTCAATGGTCAAGAGTTTTTTTTAATCCAGGTTCATCTTTTCTTAACAATTCACCTCCTTTAAAAACTGGGTAAACTTTTAATTCAATTTTCTTCTGCTGTTTATGTTTCAGCACACGAAGTTCTTTCTAAAAAATGCTTTCAAGCCTAGCTTGATTCCCTGCTTTCTCTTCCCCCACTGCCTTTTCTCTTAATGGCAACCTTGTAATTATCTTAAACAACAGATAAGAAGGCCAGGTCCTTATTCTTGTTTGTTTCTGCTTGGCTAAGTTACTTTAACTGAAAAAAAATTTACTGGGTCTTGTTGCTCAAAGCCTTTTTCACTGGTATCTCTCATCATGTAGGTCTAGAAACAGTCAGCTTTTTCAATTTTGTTAAAGCTCCAAATGTTTTGCTTTCTCACTCTTCCTTTTCATTTCTACTTTTAAACTCCTTTAAAACATTAGAAACCCGAGTTGGATCAATTTGGGATGAGACCAAAATGTCTGAAGCACACAAACAATAATGCAACATGAACTTTATGAAGGAGATGAACCTCCTCATTGAAAATGGTCCTTGTGATGAAAGGTAAGAAAACTGAGGAAAAGATGTTACCTATCACACTCAGAATTCAGAATCTTTACGTAAAATTACTCCTGCTATTGGAGAACTGAGAGGAATTGATGGGAGAGAGTTATTGCCCATGCAAAGTGGTAAAGAGGCTTTCTGGGGAGAAAATGTTGACTGTATCATGTCGCCGGTCATTATTCCCAACCCACTCACGTTGGAGGGCAGAAATCCTACGGCCACCATGAGAGAGCTGTGAAAAACATAGTGTTATCAAGTGGGATCTCCAGCTTCACTCTTAGCTCATGGAATCATTTGGGAGTACACAGCATGAAGTGCTAGAAAATACATCATAATGTGGCTGATCTTTACAACTGTGAGGATTCTACTCCTATAGCTGTTCCAGGATTCAAAAGAGATCTCTATGTATGCAAACGAAAAGCCAAAGCTATGGAAATGGTTGGTATCAGAATCGTAGCTGGTCAAGAAATATATTCCCACATAAAGGAGCACTACCTGCCTTCAATCATTCAAAAATATTGTTCATGCAACTCCATGTGCTAGGCACGTGTTTCAAGTGTTGGGTGTATGGCAATCACTAAGGAGAAGTTCCAACCCCTTGGTGCCTACTTTCTAAATGGGGGTGGGAGTGAGGATGAGGAGAATGAAGGTAGGTCAGACAATAAACAAGAATAATAAATAATTACAGATGATAATGTGTTGTAAACACACATATGTATAGTGTGTGTGTATGTGTGTGTGTATATATATAAATCTGTCCAGAAGGGATCTGGCCATGTAATATGAAAACTAGAAACATTTACTGAAGAAGATACAAGAGATATTGTACACAGGACAATGACGCCTCAGTCCCCATCAAACTTAGGCACCTAGGACCTCACACAGATCTCCTAATCACCATTGGCTGCCCCATTGTATTTTCCTAAATCTCATCAATGATCTGAAATCTCTTTCCTTTCAAAGGTGATTTTAGTTTTCAGAAAAGCCGGAAGTCACGAGGCACCAAATCCAGGCTATAAGGGGTCTGAGTCACCTAGGTAATTTGATGTTTTACCAAAAAACTCTGCACAAGTTGTGATGCGTGACTGGGTGTGTTGTCATCAGATAAAGCTGCCAATCACCAGGTGCCCATGGCTATGGGCTTCTGAATCATCTGAATAGTTTCCAGAGAGGAATGTTCAGGCCTAATGCAAAATTTGATGCAGATTCATCACTTTAGTTGCTCAGTGATTTTGAATGTGATGGTCACACAGTATACATGCTGTATAGTGATGACCACACAGTATACACACAGTATACGTACTCAGCAGGGTCTACCTCCCCCACTGATTAGTACGATGAAGTCGTCATTGTTCACGTATGTGCATTCCAGTCTATTCTCCTTCGCTGCCAGGTTACTTCAATGTTGTGCAAACTTTTCTCATTATACTAATACTGGCTGAACTTCTTCCGGACAGACATGCATTTATGTGTGTATGTATGTATATATACATATGTGTGTATGTGTGTGTATGTTCAATAGGTGGGAAAGAATGTCAGCTGGCACACCGGGGAGGAGTCTCTGCACTGGCCCCACTGAAAGATGTCCTGAGGAGCCCCCTGGCTGGTGGTGGATAAGGAAACAAGTTGAGGATGTTTTCAAGGCGGAAATAGTAGGACTTGCTGATTGATACATTAGATATAGGGAGAGCAAAACAGAAATTTAAAAAACTAATCTTTTTTTGTAGCTATAGGAAGACACAAGTAACAAAAAGATCATCTTAATCCTATATATGAAAAAAAAACAGTATCAGCAGACAGCCAACACTCAGTAAGTCACACACCCCTGCTGAGTAAGTTGGAAGAGAGAGGGAGGAAGCAGGTAAACAAACAGATGCAGAATGATGGGAAACAGCCCAAATCTAAGCTCCCAGAGACAAGGGCAGAAAAGTCTGAACGTGCAGCGTGGGTTGACATTCTCTGCATCCCCCTGAAAGTCCCGGTGGACCTTAAACCGATCAAGGTAGCTTTGAGAACAGGAGTTAAAGGCTCAAGACTCAGCAGCATCTTCCGGGTGCAGAGAGATGGGGCTCCGCAGCAATGTATGTGCTGGTTGCAGAGCAGCAACTTACGGTGATTTCCTAGAAGGGAAGTATACAGCTCCCTCAGCTCTAGACAAAGACGAAAACCCAGGAAACCAAGTACAGTCGAGATGGACCCGGATAGGTTTGAAATGGGAGCATTACATAGAATCATATTGTTCAAAATGAGAGCAAACTGCTTGTACTCATCTTAGCCAAGTAATGCAAGACTGGTGACAAGCTGGGCCTCTCTGGGTGCTGCTAATACTGTGAACATCCCTAACCACGCACAGCACCAAGGGCTTTCCACGCAGCATTTCACTGATGTCACCCTAGGATGTAGCTACTGTTGAGAAATGCAGCCCTGGCCAGGTAGGTCAGTTGGTTAGAGTGTTGTGCCCAGTACACCAAGGTTGCAGGTTCAATCTTCCAGTCAGGGCACATACAGGAAGGAACCAATGAATACATCAGTGGGTGGAACAACAAATTAATGCCTGTCTGTCTCTCTCTCCCCCCGCCAAAAGTCAGTAATTTTTTAAAAAAAGAGAGAGAGAGAAATGCAAAGCGTAAAAAAGATCAGAGTAGGCAGCCACAGTACCTGGGTTCAAATCCCAGAACTGCCATTTGCCAGCCAAGCAACCATGGTCAGGTGATGTCGTCTCTTGGTGTCTGAATTACTCTGTGAATTTGAAAGGACAATGGTAGCCACTTCCTAGGGTCTCTGAAAAAATTAAATGATTTCACATAGTAAAGTGCTTAGAACAGTACCTTGCAGAGAATGATGTTCAATTAGTGACAGCGACTAGCTTCTCTCTTTTACAGGAAAAAAATAGAAGCTGAGAGATGATTAAGGAACTTATCTAACATCACACAGCAGAAATGTGACAAAACCAGGGTTTTAACCACATCTGTCCTCCAGACCCAGTGTAGTAAACTGCTATCATATACCAGGTAGGTCATGTTGGCCAGCTGTAACAGCCAGTGTCCAAAATACAGGACCAAGGGCCTCCAAAATTGGTGCCCTTAGTAGTTCACTCCCACACTGAACCTGGACTGGCCCTGTAACTGAATTTAACCAAGGGAAGAGAGCAGAAGTGTGCCATTTCCAGAATTAATTCTTAAGAAGGCCTGGCAGCCTCTGTGTGCATGCTCTTGGGAGCCCTGAGCTCCCGTGGATTAAATCTGATCCATGGAGACAAATGGAGAGTCCAGAAACCACGTGGGGAGAAGAAAGGCCCAGACATTCGTGCCAGCTGAGCCCAGTTTTCCAGCCATCCCCTCCAGGCACCAGACACATCCCATCAGTGGATCTGTCCTGAACATTCCAGCTCCAGCCACCCTCTGACCACAGCCCATGGGAGATCCCAAGCAGCAGCAAATAAATGAACTGTTTAGACTCATAGATGGAGAGCAGGATGACAGCCGAGGGGTGGGGTAGTGAGGGAGTGCATTAAGGAATGGAGGGATTGGGCAAAAAGGAGAAAGGACTTATGGACATGGACAACAGTGTGGTGATTGCTAGGGGGAAGGGGTGTAAGGGGACTAAATGGTAATGAAAAAAATAAAATCAGTTTTTCAAAAAAAAACTATCTTGCTTAGCTACAGTACTGATGATTGTTTAATTAAACAAGGATGCCATTAGACTGAGGTGGCTTTAATGCCTTAACACGCTATACCAGCAAACCAAAACACAAGTCTGTAAATGCCTTAAGGTTAAGAAATCAAAAACTAAGGGCAACCAATCACCAACAGCCAAATTGTCTTTTCCAAATAAGCCAATTGCTTAAGCTATAGTCCATCAAATAAGTTTCTTGCTTTGCTTCCATGCCTTATCCTTAAACTTTTGCCCATAATTCCTGTTGGGAGAGTACTCCTAACCACTTCTGGTTTTGCACTGCCTGATTTGAATCAATATTTGCACAAATAAATCCTTAAATTTTAATATGCTTCATTTATTGGTTTAAGCCTCTATGTTGGGGCTGTTTGTTATGTGACAATACACAACTGAAATGCAGGTTTATGAGGAAAAGACATGGGGTTCAATATATGCCAGCAACATGAGGCTGAAACCCAGAGTGGCCATTCCATCCCAGAAGCAAGCTGTATAGTGAATATATGCCCCCCCCAGTTCAAGTCCTACTGTTGCTACTTATTAACTAGGTCATTCAGTATTTCCCTAACTCATTCCCTTCTCTAAATAACAGGGATACCACCTATCTCATTGTGATGTACTAGGGATTTGGTGATTTAATCCCTATTAATGAACCTAGAATAGTGCCTGGCACATACTAATGAACTTAGAATAGTAAGAAGCCAACAAAAAAGTTAGCAAGTACTGTTTTTTATTGTTAAAAATAATATAATTTTTCTAGAGTGATTAAATAGGCCAATGCAAGGAACAGGTGAAATCCCCAGTTCCAATTTCTTACCTCCCCAAGTATAATGCCACAGGAAATTTATACCACTTTCCTTCACATCAGGAAAGGCCTGCACACAATATTGTGAGGTGGTGACTATTAAAAGATGTTGACATGGACAACAAAAGTTAACAAAGGGAAGAAGATTACAGCCTATCTCCTACTGGTCTTGGAAGAAGATTGCCATCCTGAGCTACTACTGCAAAATGTCATTGTTTCAGGGAAATGGATCATGGTGGCATGTTTTTCCACAATGGAAAAGTCGTTTACAACGCAGACGCAAAGTATGTGACTGCTCCCATGCACATAGTTTAAAACCCCAACCCACCACCATGGCGGGAAAAGATTGAGCTTCCAGAAATAAGGCAACAGCCAAAGGGAGCAGGGAGGCAGGTGTGGAGCCCGTGACTGACAGAGAGTAGAGGACGGAGTAAAGCCTTCCTGAGAAATGAAGGTAGCTTCTAAATTTTACTTAAACAAATGTTAAGTCAATAAGAAAGCCCCTGAAGGAAGAACTAGACATTCCAATAGATAACTGATCTCAGGGGACAAGAGCAAGATGGGACGCAGAGAGGACCGCCAGGCTGGACAAACAGAGCAGCCCCAGAGGTGAGAATGCTCAGCAGACCTTCGGGGAAGTTGGCCGGGACACTGATTCATGAGCCTGTTATATATCCTGTGTTGCTCCATCAAAGATGTTTCATCAATTGGAAATCGTGCCTTGTTCTGGTACAGACTCTCCCATGCTGTCACTTGTGATCTATGGATTTCCAGATGAACATTTTATCATTATTTGAGTCTTGGTATTCTGCTGCCCAGAGTTGGGAAAACCAAGGATACAACCCACTCTCTGAATTCTCCTTGAAGAACTTATTTCTGTCTGAAACTGCTATCAGTTATTTAAGGAGGCTGCTAATTATAGAAGGCAGCTGTAGCGAAGTAGAAGAAACCGTGGGCTGGAATTTAAGAGACATATTCACTCAACAAACACTTGCCGAGGCCCTGGTGTGGGCAAGGCAATCAGTGATGGGTACACGAAAGAATGACTCAAAACCAGAGACCAGGACACCCCCCCTTCAAATTTTATCTGCAGAGCCCAGCACAGGCCTGGGGCTTTAACCAGCTTTTTAACAAATGTTTGTTAAACCAAGTTAATCCTGCAACTAACTCACAAGTCAATTTCCCTCTTCAGAGTTCAAATGCCACCTCTTATTTTTTTTAAAAGTGGGTTAGAGCCGCACTTCTCAAACTTTAATGTGCATAACAATTCCTGGGGCTCTTGCTAAAGTGCAGATGCCATAAGCTTGGAAGGGCCTAGGAGCCGCCTTACTAACAAGCCTCCAGCTTCGCTGGTGCGCAGAAAACTTTGAGTAGCGAGCAGTCAGATGATCTCTCTGTGAGAGATTCTAGATACAGCTGAAGGGTTCTCCAACTTGACATTTTTTTAAATGTGGAAAACACTAGAGAGTCTCACTGTGAAAAGAAGAGAAAGAGAAATGAGGGGGCCGGGCATGGTGCCCGGGGCAGATCTGGGAGATTAGCAGAGGCTTCTAGAGGGCAGCAGGAAAAACCCACTCTCGTCACAACGCGCAAACAAAGCTTTGGGTGTATGTAAAAAGAATCAGGGATAATTTTTCTGGCTCAGGAGGCTCTGTGTTTTAATGATTCTTCCTGTTTTTCTCAGCCCGACCTAAGAGAATGAGAAAACAGTCCCGGTGAAGGTCAGGCGAGGTCAGAGAGGTCCCTGGAGAGGGCTGCTTTCAGCCACTCTTGGGGTGGAGGGGAGGCAGACAGAAGCCTTCCCCCACTCAGGCCTACCTGGTTTTAGCCCTATTCTTTGACTCATCCAGCTGATCTAGGGTATCGGGGAGTCAGGGGTCCCAGGATGGGGAGCTCTGCACCAAGTCAACGCCATTCAATTCCACATTCATTTTGACTGCTGTGTGTGCCAATGTGCTACACACCCAGACAATGGTGAACCAAACAGGGTCAGGGCTGCGAGGAGCTCGTGATCTCATAGGGGAGCAATGGTGCAGTCACAAGAAGGCAGATTACAATGCAGAATGCAATCTCGATGCACAAAAGAGACCTGCAGGTAGTAGAGAAATTTACAGAAGCAAGAGATCAAATTCCCTTAAAGGCATCAAGGAAAACTACGCAGAGAAGAGCACATCTGAAACTCCAAGATGGGTATGGGGTCCTCAGCGAAGATGGAAATGAGGTGTCCCAGGTAGGGGATGGTAGGAGACAAGGCACAAGAGAGAGAAAGTGTGCGTTTAGTGTGGAGTCCAGTGTGGCTGGAACAAGGGCATTTGTGGGAGAAGAGCCTGTTGTGCAGGGGCTGGGATGCCAAGGGAGCATCTTTAGGGTCTTAGGTCTCTCTTTCCCATCACAGGCTCTGACTGACGCCCCACATACAAAAACACTTACCAGTCCATGTTTAAGACCACAGCTACAAAAATGGTACCTAGATTATCCCCTGTGATTTATTTGCTCATTTTTATTGAACCCCTAATACATGTAAAGCACCATTCAAGGCACTGGAAAAACAGTGGAGGCCAGACATGTTCCCCAGAGCCAGACAGTGAGAAACACAGGAAGAACATAGGAACTGAGATCAGAAAAGCCTTGGGTGCGAATCCCAGCTCTGGACTATGAATGAAAGATTTCCCATCTCTGGGCCTGGGTCTCGGCCTCCCTGCGGGGGATACTTATACCTCCAGCAGAGGACTGTCATAGAACTTCACTGTCAGAGAGATGGTGAGAGAAGAACACCAGCCTGTGCCAGGCACACTGCAGGCATTCACTGCCCTTCTGCTCTGTATTCAGTCCTCAAGAAAGGAGACTGGGATAATGTTCAGGGTCCCTTTCAGCTCCAGTATTCTTCTTCAGCTGTCCTAAGACTCTTCGGCACCTGTAACTGTGCCCGCTGACCAGAGGCCTGGCACATCCCAGCAAGGGCCCCTCCCTGAGCAAGAAGCTGGAATGGCCAGACAGAGGCCAAGGGATCAGACAGACATTATTAGTCAGGCTACCGCCCTCACTAGCCATGGCTGTGGCGCCGGCAGGGCAGGCAGTGTTCTGGCTGCTTAGCTGCCCGCTCAATTGGCTTCCTCACCACTCCACCGGCCCGTTGCCATGGCAGTGAACCCCAAGGGGCATCCAGGAGTGTCCAGCACCAAAGAGGGAGCTTCTGTTCTTCTGAATCGATCTGACTGGATCTTGATTGATGTCAGGGTCCTGGAATGAGAAATAACAACAGCAATTGAAATTTACCGAGCGCTATTTCAATGCCAGACAATATGCTAAATGCTTTTCATCAGTTATCTCATTCGATGCTCCTGAAGACACTGTGAAATAAGTGTCTTCATCTCCACTGAGAAAAACAGGAGACGGGGCTTCAGAGAGGCAAGCACTGGTACCACTCAGGTAGTTCATGGAGTCGGGACACGTTTGTTCCCCACCCTTTCACCCCCGGGGCTGTGGGACTGTGGAGACTGTGCTTTCCCACCTGCCAGTCTTCCCAGCCACCTGAGCCTCCACAGAGCCAGCGTGGCTGTCCCCTGCTCCCCGAGGGCGCACACAGACAGCTGTGGAGAACTGGCACTCGGAGTACCTCTGAGCCCTCCGGGCAAAGCCAGGTCACGCTGACGCTGAACCACTCAGCTGCCAAAAAATATGGTCTCAAATTTCCTGATGCAATCCCAATCTCAAACATTCAGGCTGCTTTTCTCCAAAAACATTTTTTTTAAAGAACTGAAAATGTTTGCATCCACACTGACGCATCTGGAAGCAGCAGTCTGTGATAACACATGTCAGACCCTAGCTCAACATTTGATTCTAAAGAGCAAGGACCCTGTGTAAGTTGTGACTTTAGCTGCAGGGCTCTACCCCCTGGGAAGGGGCACACCCGGGGCACCCAGAGAAAGCAGCCCTCTCCTGAAACTCAGATGCTGGGAAATGCATTGAAAGAACAGCTTGGCTTTCCTTCCCTGTCGCCCACCCCGCTGCAGCATGACTGCTCAGCTGACGAGTCCAAATGCTGGGAACCCACAATGTGGGAAAGTCTGGCTGGCTTCAGCGGCCCCAGACATCTGGATTCTCTAACCCCAGGCAGGCAGCTGACGGAGAGACCAGTGGGCGCAAGGAGGCTTGGGAAAGCATTTGGAGGGACTTCTGCCAAGTTATGTCCCTCCTGAACAAACACATGTCCCACTATCTAGGGGTCACCCGAGCCATGCTTACATATGCCTAGACCATTCCATTGATTAATTAATTAACTCCCTGGGTGGCCTTTGGCCCCTAAAGCCTTCACCCCGTGAGGCCTCAGTTTCCTTATCTATAAAATATTAATTAGACTTGGTTGGTTTCTCGGGCTTCTTCCTGCTCTCACTCTTTCCGATCCTGGGATTCTACTGTAAAAGAACAGGATAAGCACGGGCTGGAGTCCAGGGCTCTGCCACTGTGGCCACATCCCTCTCCATTTCTGAGCCTTGGTTTCCTCATGTAGTCTGCTGACCTTGTTGTCCTCCACAACTCTGTCACTGCTGAAACCAGGAGATAGCCCTGACAGGCCCACTCCCGGCCATCTGCGTGCATTCCATCACACTTCCAAAACTGACAGCACCTCGGTACCTTCACCAGCACTCGCTGGATCAGGCCAACTGGTCTCCCACCTGGACCACTGCAACAGCCTCCTAACTGGTCCAGCCATGCCACTGCCACCTCCCCCTTCCATTCTCCTTGAGGCATCAAATCTGAAATGTTAGCCTCCTGTTGACATGGATTCCTATTGCTTTTAGGATAAAGAACAAAACCCTTTTCCCAACCTGCAGGACCTGCAAGGCTAAATTCAGCCAACCCTTCAGCATCATGTCACATCACCCTCCCTTTCTTTCTGCACAGCACATACCTGGACTTCTTTTACTGCCTTAATGGACAGGGCTCCTAACCCCAGGGCCTTTGTTCATGCTATTTTTTTGTCTGCAGTGCTGACCCGTTCCTTCTCTATCCCACCCCACTCTTCAGCTGGCAAGTTTCTTCTCTTCCTTTGGCTCTCACCTCAAGTACCCCTGCTCAGACGTCCTTCCACAAGCTTGCCAGGACAGCTCAGACGCCCTGCTTACACTTTCCCATGGGACCTCCCTTTCCTGCACAGCATTGTGTGTGTGTGTGTGTGTGTGTGTGTGTGTGTGTGTGTGTGTGTGTGTTTATCACTGTGCATGCACATTGATGAGATTATCTCTTTTCTCTCACTGTTACTCTCCCCTAGCCTCCACTCAATGAATACTCCCCAAGATGGAGCTGGGTGTTCAGCCCTTGATGGGTGGACGGCATCTCTCCCAGCAAACCCTGGCAGAGGCCAAGGCTATGTCAGCTCTGATCTAAGACTGAGGCTCCTGGGAAGACAGCCTGCTGACTGCTGGAACACTCTTCCCAAGGCAAGCTTGTGACTTCAAGTCAAGTGTGGGCTATGCTCAGAGTTCACTCCAGCAGAAGGTGCTCAGATGTCCACCCTGGAGATCTCTTGTGCTGGCTGCCCAGCTGAGCAGACGAAGGATCTGCTCCCAAGCATCAGTCAGACTGGAGAGAGCAAGGGAGTGGGGAGCCAGAGTTTATGCTGCAAAAGCAAGGTGACTAGATATACCCACATTTTGCCGTGTGTAATACGCTCCCATGTATAATATGCACCCATGTTTTTGGCCCAAACTTTTAGGGAAAAAAATCTATCATTTTAATTTTTTAATTCAATTTTGTATTTAGTTATATCTAGAAACAAAACTGATTACTGTATTCCAGGGTATTGTTTTGCATATGGGTATCATTATTGCCTTCTAGAGTTACACTTTAATGCATAAGCACAAATGTAAGAATTGAAAACATTTATATAGATACAGAATTAGTACTACTCATGTATAATGCACATCCTTATTTTTCCTTCAAAAATTTGGCCTAAAAAGTATTCATTATACACAGCAAAATATGGTAATTCATTGTTCTTTGGAAATGCCTAAAGTACCTTTCTGCACACCTCTTCCCACCACCTTACTTACACTAATCATTCAAGTGTGAAGGTAGCCTCCTCCTTCAGGGAGCCTTCCTGCACCTCCCCAGCTGGACAGAGGACACATGCCTGTGCCTCCACACCCCCAGGAACCCCTTCAGCACTGTACTCTGTACTCTACTGAAAGCCCATGTCTTCATGCATGCCTCCCCACCACACTGAAGGCTGCCTGAGTGAAGTGACCTAGTCCTTTTCATCCTTTATAACGAGTACCCAGTGCCCAGAATACAGCTGTCACTTGGAAAAGCGTCACTTTGTCACTGCATAAATGAGAAAACTAAGTCCCTGAGAGGCAGCATCATGTTCCCAAGGTTGCACAACATGTCACTCAGAACAAGGCATTATAACCCAGGTCTCCTACATCAAGTTGACATCTTTCCCCAGGGCTCCAAAGACTTGAAATAGCAAGAGATCCCTTTAGTGGGAGGGTCCTAAAAGCAGGGATCAGTGGACAGAGCCATGGGGACAGCAGCTGTGGCTTGTGTCCCCTGCACACCAGCTGGAGAGGCTGACCCCACTCAGAACTGGGATTAATGGAGATCCAACCTGTTCCAGCAGGTGGTGAGCCCATTCTGGCAATCCTTGCCTTTTCTGCACACATAAAATCCATTTTCCAGGACAGGGAGACTCATGGCCCTCCCTCCATTCCCTACCATGATCGGATGGTTTCTAAGGGCCAGCCAGCACTTACCAACATTCTGCCTCACTTAGTCACACTCCCCAGACCAGAAGCTTCTTGAGGGCAGGGAATTTTATTTTAGGTTTGGGTCATAGAATATTTTATCTGAATGAACCTTTTGGATTCACCTGTTTTCATCTTTTTTTATACCCAGGAAATGGGGTCCAGAGGGTGAAAATAACTTTCCCGGTCAGTGTGTGGACAAGGGATGGAGCTGGGGTGCAGCTCTGTGCCCCTGCGTCCCACACAGATCGCTGCCTCCACTTCGGCTGGACTCTGGCTCTCTGACAAGCAGTTTCCTCGGGTCCCCTCCAGGCCTGAGAGCAGAGCGGATCCCTCTAAAGCCTTGCTCACTGGTAAGAGGGGACACGTCAAGATTCAAACCACAAATCTCATCCCCTCACTTCCCTCTTGAAATATTTTTGTGATTTCTTCCTACCCTGTAGGGCAAGGTCATTCTTCTTGACATGACCTGCTCTCAAAGCCTCTGGCTCTGGTGTTCTCTCCAGCCATGGTCCCAACTCAGCTCTTCTCACACCCCTCACCAGATTGTCCCCTCACACAAGGTTATCCTCACCTCTTCACACAGCCAATTACTGCTCATCATTAGCTGTATGCTCCTCTTCCTCCACCAAGAAGCCTTCCTTGGTTCTCCCCCACCTCTCTCCCAACCCCAAAGCACTCACTATATTTGCTCCTGGTCTCTCCACCCCACCCATGGTAAACTCCTTGGGAACTGGAAGTGTCCCCATCATCACTGAAGCCTTCAACAAATACTAGTGTTTTGACTGGCAGGAACCACTCCCCTTCACTGGTCCTGTTCCTTGACTCAGTGGAACCGTGGGAGGCCATGAGTGTGCACCTGTGCTCCAGCTGAGGCCAAGGCAGTGGAGGGGCCAGCCCACAGTGAAAGCACTAACAATCAGCCCAACAGGAGTGTCTGTGTTCCAGTCACCGTATCAGTCCAGGATGCATGTGAAAGAGGAAATCTTCACGTCTCTCTGATCCCTGGCTGCTACTTCCTGAGCCTCCTGAGGGGTGAGGGGCGGAGGGCAGGCAGGCAGGCACTGAGGCTGCCACACATCCCCCCCCCTCAATGAATGCTGTCTCTGCCTCTCCTGGCAGGATGTTATTGCACAGTCCCGGCTGTTATTGTCAGGAGATGGGCTTTCCTGAACTCATTAAAGGGCCTCTGTCCTTTCTCCAGGATCAACCCCCCCCTTTTCCTCTGTCCCCAATCAACACTGAGAGAAAGGGGCCCCTGGGGCAACTCCAGGTGGACTGTGACAGCTTCCTCTCCCTCTATCTGTTCCTCTACTTGGCGGACTGATAACTGTGAGTGTAGATGGCAATGGTCCCTACTGGGATGGATGCCTTTGCGTGTCAGGCAGTGCTAGACATTAATGGCCATTGTCTAATTCAACCGCCTAAGACAGATGTTATTATTAGTCTCAGTTTTACAGTAGGATAATCTGGGGCTCAGAGAAAAAGTTAAATGATGTGCCCAAGGCTACGCAGCAAGAAGAAAATAAAACTGAAGACATTCAAATCCAGATTTCCCAACTCCAACATAACCGTTTCTTTGCACAATCCCCTTGCTGCCTACCTAGACCACAAGCTAGTTGTCATTCTGTGTAAGTGGAAAACTCCAGTGAACAAAGGGAAAAGACCTTCTCAGGAGCCAGCATTTCCCAAGAGGGACCTAGAGGTCATGGGATCTCACCTCAATGCTGGGAAAAAGCTAGAGGAAGATGGAATAATGACATAACTCCCATCTTGCATTTGCTCAGGCCTTTACCAAATCCAAGCACTTCCACTCCTGGAGGAGAAAGGCTCCTCACCATTCATGGGCTCAGCAGAAGGAGGGTGAGGATGCCCCCTAACCGGAACCAACAAAAGTATAATTTCCATGTAAAGAGGAGAAATGCAGGCGACAAGAGACTATGGCTTCTCTCCAGTCTGACTCCTGTTAACATGGTAATCCTACCACATCACACTGTCCCGGGCCTCATCTTCCTGATTTGGGAATTGGAATAACTGCCCCGCCACCCAGGGTGTACCATAAGTATCCAATGTTTTGATGGGCATCAACACAGCATGCAAAGTGAAATGCACAAAACTCTGCATTTGTTCTGTGGACTTTTTGTTCTTTCTTTTTCTGTTTGGGTGACAATCTCGAGTAACAGCTTCAGGGCCTGAGCCTGGGGTCAAATCTCTGTTCTGTTAGTTACTAGTTATACGAAGGCAGATGAGTATTCATTCATTTTTTCCCCTTTTTTTAAAAGATTCTATTTATTTATTTATTTTTAGAGAGAGGGGAAGAGAAGGAGAAACATCAATGTGCAAGACATCCATTGGATGCTTCTCACACACCCCCAACTGGGGACCTGGCCTGAAACCCAGGTGTGTGCCCTGACTGGGAATCTAACCAGCTATCTTTTGGTTCACAGGCCAGCACTCAATCCACTGAGCCACACCAGCCAGGGCCAGGTGACTCTAAGCTTCTGTTTCTTGGTCTGAAAAAAATAGAGAATAGGGAGAAAGGAGCACAGGGGGCTGGAGACAAGGAGACAGCCTGGACTGTCAACAGCAAGGAGACTTCCTGACTCTTCACATCCAGCAGCTAGAGCCACACAGCACAAAGGGACAGAATGACACCTCCCTGCCTGCCACAGACAGGCAGACAGGGAGATAGTGAGAGAAGCACAAGTTTCTCTTGGGATAAAGACAGGATGAAAAGAACAGACCTGACTGAAGGGCATTTGTCCTTATCACCAGAGTGAAGCCTGTTGAACACAAATCTGATGCCTGCGAACTCCTTGCCCTGCAGTATCTTACTGAATCACGGCCACCTCCCCAAGAGGTAGGGACTGCTATGGTTACCAGTTTACAAAGGAGGGAACTGACTGAGAGGGTAGTGACTTGTCTGTGGTCACATACTTGGTGGCATGATCCAAACCACACAGTGACTCCAGCGCCTGCTTCCTTTAACACTCAAGGTGAATCTAAAGGCCAGTGCCACCACTCGCTGGCAGAGTGACTTGAGGAAAGAACTTCCCCTTTCATGTGTTTCTGTTTTCCTTAACTGGGACATGGGTACAGATAAAGCCCACCTTGCTGGACAATCGTGGCCTTGGGACCCTTTGGTCGCAACCCCAGACTTTAAAGGTGTCTGGTGAGTGACATTCCTTTTGTCTCTAGTCTACACCAAAGTTTCCCAAACCTGCTTCACCATGAGACTTTCTTAACATGGTTAACAAAAACACAGGTTCCTGAGTCCTGCCCCAGACCTGCCAACTCTGATTCCTTAAAGAAGTTCCCTAAGAATTTGTATTTTTTTTTCTGAAAAGCACTCCCCATGATCCTTATAGCAAAGTAAGTGTCAGGTTCACTGGGCCAGCACTGACTACACACATATCTGAATCACTTGGGGAACTTCTAAAACATCCCAGTGCCAGACCCCATCCCAGATCTAACGACTTAGCATCTTGGGGGGGAGCCCCTGCCAGGACTTTTCATAAGCTCCCAGGCAATCCCAATGGGCAGCCAGCCTGGAGGACCTGCTGAGACCAGCGCTGCACAAAAAAACTTCCCGCAGTGATGGACATGTCCAATATCTGCACCGTCCAGCCTGATAGGTACTCGTCACATGTGGCTGCAAAAAGCTGGAAAAAGAGCTAGTGAGACTGAAACACTGAACTATGGATATGATTTCATTTTAAATCATTTAAATGTGAAGGGCAGCATAGAGCTGGCGGCTGCCATGTTGCATCCTGTAGCCTAGTCTCGGGAGTGCACACTACCCCTTTGAGTGACAGGCAGGGGCTGAGGAATGACAAGAGGAGTCCTCCCCATTTTATTTTTTTAAGATTCTATTTATTTTTAGAGAGAGGGGAAAGGAGGGAGAAAAAGAGGGAGAGAAATATTGATATGCGAGAAATATATCCACTGGTTGCCTCTCACTTGCCCCCAGCTGGGGACCTGGCCTGAAACCAGGCGTGTGCCCTGACTGAGAATTGAACCAGTGACCTTTTGGTTCACAGGCCAGGATTCAGTCCAATGAGCCACACCAGCCAGGGTGAGTCCTCCCCATTTTATAAAAGGGGTGAAGTGGGTGCTCTCCGACATATTTCTTAGGAAATCAAATCATTTTCATGGGATCCAAGATAGTAATTGCTCCCAAGTGGCCAGTTCCATCGGTAAAATTCCCACCTGCCCCCCTTTCTTGGCTCAACTGGAGAAGGAAAACAGCCTTCTCTAGGCTTCCAATGAGAGCCTTGAAGTTGCAGGAAAAGCCAGGGGGTGGGCCGAGGAGGCAAGAGCTTCTATTTTAAAGATGTTTTCCTCTTTGGAATAAGCTCCATCCTCCAGTGGTGCCGACAGGGCAAAGGTTGTGACTGACATTGTGTTGCGAGACATTAAACAGCCTCTGAGGTCACCTGGCAGCTGGTGGGCACGTCCTGACAGGCGGTTCTTAATCACTCACCCCTGCCTCTAAGAACCTGGAGGCCTGGTGGGAAGGGGCCAAGGAAGGCCAGCTGTTGGTGATCACCAGTTGCCTTCCCCATCCCCTTCCATGCCACTGCCCCTCTGTGTCACCCCGCCCCATGCCCTGTGGTGATGGATGTTTGGGAGTTAAGTGGGCGTATAGACAGGCAGGAGGTGCAGGAATCAGACCACCAGGGCAACAACACAGGAAGCTCTGCTGCCTTTCTGCTCCCTGGTGTGAGCTCACTCCTGGATGACGAGCTGTGATGGCCAACCAGATGTTTTCTTACAGTCACCACACCTATTGGTTTTCTCTCCCCAGAGAACACTTAGCAGGTCTTTCAAGGGGTCATCTTACTCTAGTTCCATTAGGGCATGGGACCTCGAGACCTCGGGCCAGGGTCAGGGAGGTAATATGGAATGGTGGAAGAAGGGTTAGGTCCGGGCAAGTCCCTTTACTCTTAAAATGGGGACAGTAACATGTACTTCATCAGGTGGTTGCGAAAACAAAGCCAGATAAGAATTCGTAACTAAAAGTGGCTGGTAGGCAGCAGGTACCCAAGTATTTTTAAAATTTTCCTAACCTCCATTCCTTAGGATATTTTAATCTTCACATTGCCCTTTCCTTAAATTTCCTCTTAAGAACTTCAGTGCCCTAGGCTCTGACCTCTGACCCTTGTAGATTTGTTATTCTAAGAATCTCCCAAATACCCCCAACAATACTCAGCCCCTGTGGGCCACACACTGTGGGATTCCCCACCTGGACTCAGTGACTATCCCAGCATTATTTTCTCTACTAACCATTAGCTCAGCTCAACAAACATTTGGTGTATGCTTCCCCAGCAGGGTGGCCGAGCACGTGTGCAGGGAGCGGGGTAGGAGGCCAGCCCTAAAATCAGTAAGACGTGACTCCCGCCCTCTGAGAACTCCCACAGCTAAAGTAACACTCATCCTCGGGGCCTCTCCCAGGTTTCAGAGCAAGGTCCTGACAATCAATAGCTCTTATGACCCTCAAAACTACCCTACAGAAGTGGTTAGTGTAATTCCTATTTTCCAGATGAGAAAACTAAGGTTCAGAGAGTTGGAATGTCTTGCTCAAGTTCACAAACAGATCCAGAGCTGATCTCATACTCAAACTGATTTTTACTTCATGATACTTTGCATGCAAAGCAGTCATGATGGGAACTGAATTATCCATCAGTATGACTGTGATCCAAATTCCATGCTCTTTCCAATAGGAGGAAAGAGCTTGCATTTTGACAACAAACAGGCTGTGACCAAGCACAGACACAGGTGTTCAGAGAAACCAGATGCTGATATGTACATGCACGACACCAAGCTACATGCGTGTTTTGAGACCCTGGTCATGAGTATGGGCTTGAGAAACTTCAGAGAGCAGGTGGGACTTGAGTTGAGCAAGGAAGAAGATATAGGTAGGCCTTACTTGGTTTGGGGGCTGGGGAGGGAAGAATTGGAGCTCTGCAGACTGGAAAGCAAAGGCTCTGGGTTCCACAATGAGTGAGCACATTTTATCAGTTCATATCAGCTACAGGGCCATGTACTAGAGATGCAGAAAAAAATAAGACAAAGTCACTGCCCTGGAGGAATTAACAGGAGCAAGGCCAGCACTTGTCCTATGGGACTGTTGGGGAGGAAACCAAGGAAAGTGGACTGCTCTGGTGAAGTTAGATACTGAAAACCTTGAATGGTGGTCCAGGGAATTTAGGGTTTAATTCACAGGCAATGGGATGAGGAGAGGGTTCTCCCTCTTAGGTCCCAAGACATAGCTCCAAGTCTCTTTCAACCTCCTCCTCCAGGCCCTGAGGTTTCATCACTCTGTAACCAATTTGGGAAGCCACCAGACTAAGGACAATAAATTGTCGTTAGTGACTGACATCCTTGCTCCTTCTCCAGCAGCTTTTGCCCCACCCCTTTGGAGAGGAAGCCTCCCACCCCATGGAGCCCCAGGCTCTCCCTCTCCCTTGCCCCTCCCCCCTCTCACCCCTTTTCAAGTTGCTTTGTGGTTTCCATGGAAACTAGAGAGACCTAGCAGCCAGGGGTCTCACAAATACACTGTGATACCATTTGGGACAAGGAGACAGTGTGAAAGTGAGAAAATAGCGTATAAATGCCTTTCCTGCCATGCAGCAGTGGAATTGCTCTGGATGGGAGGACAGAGGGGCTCAGCTTTGTGATTTCAACTTCAAAGGCGCTTTACTAGGTGAAGTTCAAACCCAGCCCTAATGGAACACACACAGTCACACACACATACATATGCTCACATGGACGTACACATATACACCCAAATACTCACACAAACACACAATCACATTCACCAGCCCCACCTTCATCAGTATAGCTGGGCTCAGTCCACTAAGAAAACCAACCACCCATAAGATGACCCTCCAGTCAGGACTGTCTGTATAGCAGGTTGAAACCCTATAGCAGTCAGGACTGTATAGCAGGTTGAAACCCTTCTATAACCATCCAGGGCTGCCATGTCCTCAGCAGCCCCCAGTCCCCAGCAGCTAGTCCTTAGCCCTCGGGCTTTAAGACTCACCAGTTGGGAACTAGCTTCCCACTCTCTTTGAAGCCTAGTGATGGGAGGGTTACAGATGCTACAGACTGGAATCCCAGCACCTCTGCAGCCTTGCCCATTCTTTCGTTCCCCAGCCCCAGCCATCAGTCCCACTCAACATGATGAACAGTGGGCAGGTGATAAATGAGAACAGGAGACAAAAACTTCATTTCCCTCCTTGATGGGTCCCAGGTTGGAGTCCAGATGGCTGAGAGTGTACTCAGGTGGAAGAGGTCCCCAGTACTAGCAACATTTCACAAAGAGCCTTGGTGAGTGAAAGCAGGAACCTCTGACTGCGGAATGGATAACAGCCCATTACCGCTCTCAGCCCATGAGAGGCAGTCCAGAATTCTGGTGGGTAGTTCTGTTGTTTCAGCCTAATTTTTTGGTCGATGAGGGAATCTAGGTATTAGTTCTCATCCAGTGCAGTCTGTTTGGGAGTCCTATTGTTTCTGAGCACAAGCAGGTCTTTGGTGGATAAACACAAGGTGGGGGGGGGGGGACTGGCCCAAACCTAATGAGTTCACTGCTTCCCTGTAGCTTACATTAATTTGTTATCCAGTCTTCAAAAGAAAATCAAATAAGAGAGACTTCCTTTCGTCTGCCCAGGTCTCACCCCCAGCACAAGGAGTGGAATGTAAATCCAGTTCTCCCTCCATTTAAATTATTCACCCAACACCTAGAACGTAACTTGACATAGTGGATTTAGGGTTCTGAGTCTTCGAGGTTCTTAACCTGACTTCCATTTATAGCGTTGCCTTGATAAAATGACTTTAACTCTAAATTTAATCTGTAAAATGGGCATAAAAACATAGCACCCTCCCCCCAAGATAATTGCAATGATTTTTGGGATAACAGATGTTAAAATGCCTGGTACATGTGTGTTCAATGCAGGTTACTTCTCTTCAAGGTGCTGGATAAATGGGAAATAATATTAACTGTGATCTCTCTTGCCATATTTTTTTAATCTCAAGGAGACAATTGATCTCCTACATGTACATTAACTCTTGGTCTCTCTAAATCAGTCTCTCCTTCCCCATGAATATTAATTTGGAACTAATCAATTTGAACTGCCTTAAAGCTAGACTCAGCACCAAGACTCAAGCAGAAATGTAAAATGAAACAAAAAGGTATTGTGGTTTACATAAAAATAATTTGAGCAATTCGACCCCTGCCTGCCAAGCCTGGTGGAAAATGGGATGAATAAAACAGAGAGATCCTCTGCCCAGGCTCCCATCAACTCCCAACTCTCCCCTACTGGTTACCAGCTCATCTTTGTCAGGCTATTTCATCTTTCTGAGCCTCAGTTTTCTCATCTGGGAAATGGGGCTGATCACCTACCAGAACTGAATGAAGTAAAGCCCATGAAATAATCAAGCTCAGGAAATGTCAAGATTAGGAAGTGCTCAATGAACTTTAGCTGTGGCCGCCACAGCTGTTATTGTTATTTTTGTCAACCCACCCCATTCTGGAATAATTAGATCACAAAATAGCACAGTGGAGCTGTGAGAGGTGGGTCCCAAGTGACCCTGGGAACTCACTCCCCTCTCTGGACCTTTGTTACAGAAAGCAAAATGGAGAGCCAGTGATCCTTTATGTACTCAAGATCTAAGGGTCCAGAACAAAAGAAACCAATGACAAAAACAAGAAAGCACCAAGAGCCCCTCAAGACTCAGTTCCGTAGGGTCCTCCCACTCACTTCAGTTCTATGACAGCCCTTTTTTTTTCTCTTTCAGAAAGCTTCTCTTTTTTTCTCCATTGCTCCTCCCTGTGCCTTCCCCTCCTCCCTGCCACCTTCCTCCTGCCTGGGAAGCAGCGGTTCCTGAGGCCCAAATAGAAGGTCGAAGGTCTCCAGCGGCCTGGCCAGGAGCCACCAGGACTGCTTCCTGCCAGGAGTCTTCAGTGAGCTGCTGCCCACCCCAGGGAAACCCAAATAAAGTCACCACCCCACCAGAGAGCATTTTGCCCTTTAAGGAAAGGTTGTGTTTGGAGCCCAGAACGTATTCACGGCCTGATGGCGATTTCACCCAACCTTTTACGGACACAGGCAGCATCAAAAGGGCCCACCCAGGCCCATCTACTACTGCTCTCAGGGGCAGACCTGGCCTGGATCCTGAATAAATTACAAAGTTACTGAGCTTAGCTGGTGATGAACCCTTTCTTTGTTCTTTATTCCTTTCTTCTACCTCCGTATGCCACCCAAGACTTCACTGCCATGGCCACGCAGGTTTACAGTCTAATCCCATTCTGGCTTATCAAAGATGAGACTGAGGGCAATTATTCAAAATGACCAGCTAAATGTGGCTTAATACATTTCCACCCCTAGGAGTGTATGACTCAATACATGCTGCCAGTTCTGAGTCTGTCCATGACAGTCTGTCCATGACCCTCGCTCTAGGACAACTTTGGGGACAGCCAGGTAACTACATTTCAGCTTCTCCATCAACACACCTGACTTCCCAGAGCTTTGGAGAAGGTAGGAGATTTTGAGATATGTGGTAAATGTCAGCCATTCCATTATATAGTTAGGTAAATAGAGATGACTGATACATAAATTAGGGATATAGATATAAGCAGAAAAATATAGAGAGGTCTATAGATATGGAGTTTTCATGTCAGTTAGAAGTAATCCAGTGAATCCCAGGAGTATGACGTGGTGAAATCAGTGGATTTTTAAAATATTTACTTATTTACTTATTTATTTTAGAGAGAGAGAAAGGGGAGAGAGAGGAAGAGAAATATCAATAGGTTGCCTCTCGCATGTGCCCCAATGAGGGGCCAAACCTGCAACGCAGGCATGTGCTCTGACCAGGAATCCAACCAGCGGCCTTGCAGCTCACAGGCCGATGCTCGGCCAGCTGAACCACACTGCCAGGGCTCAGCACAGATTTCACCATCAGGCAAACCCAGCTCCGAGCCCTGGCATGGCCGTACACTGGCCACATGACGTTGAAAAGAGAGCCTAACACCTCTGAGCTTCAGTTTTTCTCTCTCGCAAAATGGATATGATAATAATATCTGCCTTTACGGAGCTGTGAAAAAGATTGGGGGTTATTTATGTAAACTGTCTACTATTGCTTGAGAGTGATAAGTATTTAACAAATAGAATGATTATGCTTCCTATTCGAAACAGTAAGGGTGTTAATATGAGAGCAAAAGAAGCAAAAAAAGAACATTTCAGTGTAATAAAAATGTTCTATATGCTGATTATAGTGAGTGTTAAACAGGTATATACATTTGTTAAAACCGATTAAATTATACACTTCAGATAGGTACACTTTAAGGTATATAATTATACCTCAATAAAGCTTATTTTCTCAAAAATAAATTTTAAAGAGGCTCTCCAAGACATCAATCATATGTATCCCCAGTTTGAATGGGGACTGAAAAACAGACCAGGCCTTTCATCTTAATCTTCCCAAGCCAAGATATGGAAAATTTCAAACCCAAGTCAGCTCCTAAATAAAAGAAATATTTTCACCAGCCATTGAGCAGCTGTTCTGGCCTTTAGGGAACAGTCCTCTGCCTTAAACTCCTTCCTTGACCACCCATGCTTATAGAAGTTTCAGACCCCCAGCGGGACTCACAGAACGCCTAAATCCCCTCCAGCCCCAGCCAGTCCCCTTCCCATTCACACACCTCCAACCAGCTGTTCAGCCCACCAGTTCCCAAACACTGGCCTGTGGCTTTGATCATGCTGTTTTCACTGCATGAAGCACCTTCCTCACCCACCACCCACTGCCCAAAGAACACTTTCATCATTAGGAGGAGCCCAGCCAGAACCCATCAAGCAGAACTGACCACTGTCTCCTCTATGGTCCCATCATACTTTTCACTGAAGGGAGGGAAGGACAGGTATGGGGACCTCAGGGTAACTATGCTTGCTGAGTGCCTACTCTGTGTCAGGCACTGGCTACTCCATATACTTTATACTACTTACTCCATCAAATAACGACATGTGCTAAGTCTTATTATCCCCACTTTGCAGAAGGGAAATATAGTTCACAAGGCCCCAGACGTGGTCCCATGATTGAAAGGTCCTAAGACCCCTTTATCCTACTCTCTGTACCCCACTGATGCCCAGTTAAATATAAGTTGTCTGTTGCCAACACAGACTACATTACCTGTATGCAAACTCCATACCTTACTTCTTTCTGAAAGCTCCTGGTCCCTTCAGCCCAGGCTCAAGCCCTAGTACCTAACACCTAGTACACCCTCAATAAACACTTATCAGATGGATAAGTGTTTCCCCACGTGCACAGGAGCTGCTGGGTCATTTTTCTATTCATTATAGAGACTAGACAGAAGGGACTCTGATCACTGAGGAGTAGCATTCCCAGGCAGAATGTCTCAGGATCTTCCATACATGGGTTTGCTGGCAGGAGGATTTGACCTTGACCACCACCCATGTGCAGGGGCTTGAAGAAACAACTTCCTGTTTTTCTCTTAACTACATTCATTTTAAAGGGAAGTCAAACTTTTTAGTACAAAAAGTCTGGCTTCCCCGTGGTCTCTGAGCTGGGGATCACACTCTGTGAAGATGGAGCACTGGACCTGGGAGGACAATGGCCCAGTTACCAATGCACACATAAGGGCAGCTTTCTCAAAGTCTAGGTACGAAGGCCCAGGGAAGCATATAGCTTAGGAGGTGACCTTTGCCATGTCTGCAGCATACACACTTCTTTTTGTACAAACTCCCTATGTTTGTGGATCTTCCCACAATCTGAGTAGCACCTCCCATGTTAGAAGCTGGATTCCACATTCCGTGGCCTCCTTCACTGCCAGTGTCAGCATATGGCCCAGGCTTCAGCAAGCAAGCTTGTGGGATAAACCACTTTGAAAGAGAGCAAGCTGAGGACCCAGGAGCCACATGGAATCTGTTTTCTGGCTGAGGTGGAGGAGAGGCAGAAAGTCACCAAGGTCCCAGAGTCAGCAGTGGTGGAAGTGATGCAGCCAGTCCCAGCCAGAACTTCGTGGTGCAAGCAGTGAGGTCCCCACAAGAACTGCATAATTCAAGCATGGCTCCCTCCTGAAGCATAATTCTCTAGAGATGCTGTGAGCTACCTAATATCCTTCCCTAAAACCATTGTCTGCATAAATAGGTGGGGAAGTTTGCTTATACTTAAGATGCCAGACAGAGGCAAACCTCATGCATACCAACCTTACAAAACAAACTTTTCTGACCAAATATACCTCACAGCAATAGCTGACTCCTGACCTCAGTGGGGATGTCATGGGCCTAGAACATGCTGAGTGCAAAGTACATACGTGTTCAAATAAGATGTAGAGAAGCCATGTTTCCAGGCAGCATCTCAGACTCTCAGGCCCCACACCAGAAGACAAAGACAGGCCCCACCCCACGTATTAAATAAGGTTCTCCAGTGCAGTGGGCTGTCTTTGTGATCAGGAGCTGGCTCTTAAGATCATTTCTCTGAAGGAGTTTCCAGACATGGCTGGAACAATGGCAGCATCGCTAGAAAGAAGTCTGTCACCTCCCACCGAAGCAATTTTGAGGGACATGTTTTCTTTTCATTTGCAATTCTGGAGCGTTAGCTAAAGTGTCACTTCCATGACAGGCCGTGGCAGAAAACTCCGACCGTCAGGAGAACAGTTTTGTTCCAGTTCTGCTGCCAATCTCCTATGTGTTTATTTCCCTTCTCTGGGACTCATTTCTCTGCCTATAAAATCAGAGGGTTGTTCTTTGCTCCCCATGACCTCTTTCAGGATATTTCCCTTGCAAAAAGCTAATTCTTTTGTTTCCTGTGCCATTCAACCAGGGCTACCAGGCATGGCTGTACAGCTTATCCAAGTAGAGTGTGTCCTGGCCAAGGATGCCCACCTGAGACATAAGTAAAATCTAGCCCAACCTCCCCATACTATGTATCCTAGAGTACAGCTTCTTCCAAAGAAGAAGGAACATTTTTTCCCTCATTTGCACAAACATATTATAAGAGCTAACCATTGCCCCACTTTCAGTTATTTCATACCCATGCCTTCCTCCTCATTGAACTCTTCCTACCTTCCTCTTAGTCATTATTCTTCCTTCCTTCACTTCCACTTCACAATCATATTCACTGCTTCCTTCCTATAGTGATCCTCAGAACTTCAACATCTGCATATCAAACACACCCAGCAGTTTGCCCTCCCCATTCCTTGCTGTCCTTTACCCCAACAATCTTGTTCTCCACTCCATGGCAGCCACCCACTCAACAGTCACACCGCAGACCACGTCATTACTAGAAGTCTCTATTTTGAAATCCTGTTGTTTGACGTCTGCCCTCCATTCCTCCAGCTCACTCTTGATAGTGGGACCCTCACTCTCAGATTTCTTGCCCCTTTTCCCGACCACTGAGCCACTGATCATACCACATGTCCACTATCCAGCAGCCACCTCCTGTCTTTGCTTCCTTACTTACATAAATTCAATTCCATTGCCTCTCTTTAAAATTATTGTCTTGCAAATGACTGTGACACTTCACAGCTCTCTCCTCTGTCACAATCACCTTGCACACTCTAAGACTTAATGGGCATCTTCTCCATGCTTGTAGCCACAGCAGCTAAATGCTGCCAGAGAGAAACATACAACCTGGCTAAGTGATTTCACTTTAAATTCATGGAAACCAATCTCAAAGGAGAAAATCAGCACCATATACTTCCCTAGGAATTTTGATTTTTCATTGCCCAAGATAAACTGTAAGCCTTCAAAGCTTTATATACATCTTCCACTACCTCATGTACACCTAATGACCTCATCTTATGTTGCTTCAAAATTAGATATCTCAAAACCAGGACTCCTTCATCTTCCCACCACTAAAGTCTAGCAACTTACCTGTTTCTTAACACATCCTCTTAACTTTCCTCTTATCTATTAAAGGAATGTTGTGTGTTATCAAAGCCTGATCCATGAATTCCTTCTTGAAGGTGTTTCTCTTCCAATCAGCCTCTCTCTGGTAAAGAAGCATCATCATCTTTATAGTTGCTCTTGATCTCGCCCTCAGTCACGATCTTGGTCATTACCAGTACACAAACATGCCTTCAAATCTCTGGCTTCCTAAAGGCTTTCCCCTCATCCCACATCCTTTTCTAGCTGGTGCCTATTTCTCTGCTCAACTTTCTAGCAAAACTTTTGAAAGAGTTATTTCCATAAAAATTCTCCAGTACTTCTCCATTGTTCAACTCTCTGCTACCAACACAATCCACTGAGACTACTTTGGTCCATGTCACCAGTGACCCCCCCATGTCACCCAACTCAGTGAACAATCCTTTTACCTGGCTTCTCAGAAGCATTCTTCACAGCTCCAGCTCTCTATAAGGCTCCGATTTTTATGGCCAATTCAGACCTCTCTTCAGAACTCCAGATTTGCATATCAAACTACCTTCTTGCCATCTTCACTTGGATGTTTTATTAACATCTTAGGAGTGACATGATGGAAGCAGAACTCCTCTTCTCTCTCTCTCTTTCTCTCTCTCTCACTCCCTTTCTCTCACATCTTTGCACCCACTCAACCACCCAGGCCATCAGAAGTCTTATTCATTCTGCATCCTAAATATGTCTCCAATATGCTTCCTTCCTCCCAAGAAGGATCCTTCCTTCTTTATGGATCCTATCCCAAGTGACCAGCCATCACCTCGCATTTTGGCCTCTGAAGTATCTCCTACCTGGTCTTTCTACTTCTCCTGTTCCCCTCCAATTCATTCTCTACACCCACCCTGAGGGATAATTTTAAATGCAAATTGGATCATATCATTTTTCTGATGGCATCTCCTTGCATTTAGAAAAAAAGTCACACTCCTTGTAATGCCTCCAAAGCCCTACATAATCTGGCCTGTTTGTCTCTCTAACATTGTCTCATGCCAACTTCTCCATGATTTCTTCCCCTTGAGCACTGACAGTAGCTCTAAGAACCCACTAAGATCTTTCCTGCTTCAAAGACTCTGTATGTTTTGGTCCCTGCATCTGGAACTCTCTCAAGCAGCCCTTCACATGGTGAACTCACTGTCATCTTCAGGTATCAATTAAAGGTCATTTTCCAATAAGACCTTCTCTGAGCACCTTGTCAAAAATTGACTTCAACATAATTTTCTATACAAAAGAGTACTTCCTTCACAGCACTTTCTATAATCTGCCATGTAATATTTGTTGAATAAATAAATGTAGCATTATGGCTTGTCCTTGGTCTAATCTTTCCCACTTTATCTTACAATCCCTTATACACTCCCTTTATACACTACCCACAAGCTAGCCAGACCTGTTCCTGCCTTTCCCTGACCTTTTGCTTTTGTTCACTGTCCCCTCAGTCTGGACACCTTCTTAACACCCCTATTCCACATTCAGGTTGCCAAAATCTTAGTCATCCTTTAAGGTCCATCTTCAAATCTAATGCCTGAGATTCGACCATTAGCAATTCTTACAATTCTAAAATGTCAGTTCTTACAGATGGTGGTTCAAAATTCCATTTGCTGCTTCAACTTCCCAGAGTGCTGTGTTGAGGGAGATTCCAAGATATAGGGTCATAATCAAGAAAAAAAGGCCATCCATGATGATGGGTTGTCCTGATTTTGTTCAACGTCCTCGTGTTACAGATGGGGGAACTGATGTCAAGCTGGTGGAGTGACTTTTCATGAGATACACTTGGTTAGAAGCAGTTTTGAGAACAGCACTTGTGTCTCTGGACCACCAGTGCGGGTTTGTATCCAGCTGCCTTTTCTGCACTCCCAGGCAGACAAGCTGAGACACAAACTTGAAAGATGATTGAAACAGTGAATTTTAACATTTTTTTAAAATGTAGTATATTCATCTTTTCTTTCCAACAAACTTCTGAGCAGATTAATTTTACATGCACACTTCTGTCAAAAGTCTCTATTTTTATTTTGTTGTTACCACCAAAATAAAAATATTTTAAACATAGGAATTACCAATAACTGGAGTCCTGGAGTTGAGCCCTCCTTTTGTCTTCATGTGTTCTTTTTTAAATGCAAAAATCTTCCAAGCCCTCTGTAGTGAAAGGTTCGTCAAGTCACATTTTTTTGTAATAGGAGAGGTAAAGGGGAGAATGGAAGAAAATTCAAACCTATCAACTATAGACTGAATGTGCCCCCCTCACCACTAAAAAAATGTATTTGTCAAAATCTAATCGTTCAGGTGATGGAATTTGGAGGTGTGATCTTTGGGAGGTGATTAGATCAGGAGGGTGGCATCCTCATGAATGGGATTAGTGCCCTCATAAAAGAGACCTTGGAGAACTCACTTACCCCTCCCATCAGATGAGGACACACTAAGAAGACAGCTAGCTGTCAGTAAGGAAATGGGACCTCACCAGTCACTGAATCTTCCAGGGTTATGATTTTGAACTTCCCAGCCTCCAGAATTGTGAGAAAGGAGTGTTTGTTGTTTAGAAGTCACCCACTTTATGATATTTTTGTTCTAGCAGCCCAAATGGACTAAAACACTACCAATCACCTCTTATGTGCCACAGACTGTGTAAGCTCCTTGCAAACATTACTCATGGAACCTTCAGAACAGTACTATAGGTAATTACTTTTCTTGTTCCATTTTGCAGATGAGAGAACAGTCCATCGATGAGTATCATGTCTCAGGTCTTTGCTCCTCTGAATGTACTCCTTACTATAGGTAATTACTTTTACCTATACTATAGGTAAAAGTACTTTTACCTATACCTATACTATACCTAAAAGTACTTTTACCTATACCTATACTATACCTATAAGTACATTTAGTATACCTATACTATAGTATATACCTATACTATAGAAAATTACTTTTCTTGTTCAATTTTGCAGATGAGAGAACAGTCCATTGATGAGTATTATGTCTCAGGTCTTTGCTCCTCTGAATGTACTCCTTAGACCAGTATATACCATTGCCAGAAGTTTTTTAGAAACTAGATCCTCTGTACACACCCTAGACCTACTGAATCAGAATTTGTATTTTTAACAACACCCCCCAGTGGTTCTTCTAGACACTAAGTTTAAGAAATACTGGTCTTGATAACACAAAGAAACAAAGAACTGGGATTCAGACTAGACCTGTCTAACTGTGCTTGTAACAGAACAGAGAACATAGACACAAACATCATAGTTTTGAATTAAACAAGTTAAATCATGACTAACACAAATTGGACATGTCAGTATGACCTTTGATTGTCTATCTATTCTGATAGGTATCTCTTCCAAAGCCATCCAGTATAAAAAAAGAGATAATTGGGTGACATGAAAAGCAAGCAGTCTTGGAAATCAACCAACCAACTCAGCTGCCACTTAGCAATGACATTAAGAAAGTCACTTGCCCTCCCCAGGGCTCTCTGCCTTCAGTGGGGAAGTAGAAAGGTAAGAACACTCCCTGCCAGCTCAATGATGCTGTGTTTGCCAGCATGTTGGGCTGCCTGGGATTTCCACAATCAGAATCCAAATGACTTCCTTCTCCAGCCTGCAACATCTGTCTTTAGTCAGCTCCTTCGGTAACTGCTTTTCTCAAACATAAAAATAGCTTATTATTAGCACAGTAAGTAACCACCACCTTCCAGGAGCCCTGACAGCCTGATAGCAACCCCAGGACAAAACCTGCAGCCGGCTGAATCCCAAGGATACTCAAGGGCTTCTGGGTTTCATGCTGGAAACCAACTAACCACCATATTGGTGCATCTTTTTTCCTAAGTGCAAGGGTCACATTCATGCTCTTCAATCCTGGCACCTTGGGATGACAGTCCTCAAACTCTGGGTCACTATTGTCTCTGCTGCTGAAGTCTGTTCTCTGCCAAAGAGACCACACTAGTCCACCTAGAATGAAGCCTGGGTGTCTCTTTTATCATCAGAAGTCATTTCATCTCTATCATACAGGAAAACCTCTTGAACTTATGGACATATTCCAGACCCAGAAGAAAGATGGACGAATCTTCTTGGATGCTCTTAAACCTGGCCTAGATTTTCATAGGGTCCGGAAGAGAAGTTTTCCCTGAGTATTTTTATAGAAGGGGAAGTCCAATATTTTATTTTTCACTCTTGGTACATCCCATCATCATAAGAGTCCTTCCTCCTTGAACATTGATTCCCAGAAACTGTTTGACTCAGTGCCGACTCCAGTTGGCTCACCGATCACTTCCACAGGAAGCCAACCAGCCTTGCGCACCATCATCCAGCCAGAGAGACTTGAAGATATAGTGTGCAGCATAAATTTGGAACTGAAAAAATAACTAAATAAAATTAAAAAAAAAAAAAAAACCACTAAAATAAATAAATAAATAAATTTGGAACTGATCACTACAAAGTTATAACTTGAGGAATTCTACATACAAGAATATCAGAGGTGCCCCCTGGGGACATGGTTTAACTAATCCTGTGTTCTGGCTCTCTGGTTCCCAAGCAGCAGCTAGAAGGAGACAAGGCTATTTGATATCGTTGAGTCAGTGGTTAGTAATCTTAGTTCTCATCAATCTTGGTGCATCACTTCTGGCACCAGTCTTTACTTCAGTTTTCTGGGTTTTTTAAAAAGCACTCGACTTTTTTGATTTAGGCAAAAACAGGTGCTTCTCACCTTTCCTCCTGCACTTTCTTTATCCAATGGTTCAAATGTTTAAGCAAACACACTTTGAGCATCTGTTTTATCCAAGCACCAGAAGAACGAAGATGTGTAAACATAGTCCCTACAGTGGAGGAGCTGCCTGTGGAGCAGAGGGGACACCCAAGCACACAGATCCATTTCAGGGCAGCCAATCAGGGATCTTCTAAAGGTGTGTTTCCAGTGCTCAGAGGACATGAAGTAGAGGACAAGAAGGGTGCTGACATGGAGGGTACTTCAAGCAGATTTGAGGACTCCATTTCTCACTCTCCTCTGTCCATATAGGAGGCATTCTCAAGTGAGCAAGAGATGAGTCACATAACTAAATAATAAAGAACAGACCAGTGTGAGGTAAGATGTCCACTGAATATGATATTCTTTTGTCTTGCGTCCCCAGATTTACGGTTATTCAAGCCACAAATGAGCCCTAGGGTGCGTTGGAGGTTGGAGAGGATGCCAGACATGTAAACCCAGGAGGGACATCAGGTGGACCTGTGTTTTCAGCCAGGGGTTTGGCCTGTCTATGCTCATCCATCATTGCACACCAGTAGATGGGTGTGTGCCTCCATGGCATGCTGTGCTTCCCCTGCAGTGATGCTTACTACAATACAATTTATTACTCATTGTTAAACTGCAAACGAGCAGGAATCATGTGAATGTTGTTTATTGCTCTCTCCTTATCATCTAGCTGGCATATGCCTAGTTCATGGCAATAAAAACCTATTTGTTGAAAAAGTACAAAGAACAAAATACCAGACATGTATCAATACCTCTCAAAACCATCAGGGCCAACAAAAACAAAGTCTGAGAAACTGTCACAGCCAAAAAAATAAAAGCCCGAGGAGATATAATAACTAAATATAATAAGGTCTCCTGGAAGGGACCATAGAACAGAAAAAGGACATAAGGTAAAAAGTAAGAAAATCTGAATAACGTATGGACTTAGTTAATAGTAATGTATCAGTGTTGGTTCATTAATTATGACAAGGGTGTTATACTAACATAAAGTGTTACCAAAGGAAACTGGATGTGGAATATATGGAACTCTCTGTACTAGATCAGCAATGCTTCTTAAATCTGAAACTCTTCTAGGACTTCCAGTCAAGATAGCAGCATAGGCAGAAATAGCTCACCTCTCACACAACCACATCAAAATTACATCTGAAATGTAGAGCAACCATCACTCAAAACCATCAGAAATCAAGTTGAAGAGAAATCTGACAACTACAGAATTTAAAAAAACCACATCCATCCAAACTGGTAGGAGAAGTGCAGACCCGGAATGTGCTGGTCCCTACCCATGTGTGGTGGATAAAAATTCAGGAGGGATATCTCAGGAAGAAAGAGTCTCAGCCCCACACAAGGACTCCCAACCCAGGGTCCCAGTGCCAGGAAGATAAGTCCCCACAACTTCTGGCTGCGAAAACCAGTAAGGATTGAGTCGGTAGAAAAAACTTCTGGTGTCCCAAGCAGTTCCTCTTAAAGAACCCACACATGGACTCACCTACTCAGACTCACTCCCTCTGAGCTCCAGCACTGGGGTAGCAGCTTCAAAGGCACCAGTGGTATACAGGGAGAAACTGAAGTGTCTGGCATCAAGGCGAGAGGAGGCCATTGTCCCTTTTCTAACCCCTCCCCACACAGACCCTGCATGCTGGTGCCATGTCTGAGAATCCATCAACCTAACACTGCTTGACCCACTTTGGAGATCACCAGAGACTTCACCACCACCACCCCCATGCCAAGTTACAGGCCCACCCAAGCTACTTTTCCATATGAATGGCTGGTCTTGGCTCATGCTTCACAACTTCCTAAATCTTATCAAACAAGCAACAGCTGGCCTCAGTGAGCCCCAGGCCCAGCACTAGGAGCAGCCAGCCTAGATTCATAGCTTGGCTTTGCCTGGGAATCTCCAAGCCCAGCACAAGTATCAGCCATCTCAGATTGCTTTATAGCTCAGATGGGGTACCCCAAGAAAAACACAGGTGGGGGCTGATCTTGGCCTGCACTGCCTGGGAAACCTTATGGCCAGTGCACCCAGTGGACAGCTACAGACCACATCGAAGCACCATCACTCTGCCTCTGCCCAGCTGATCCTCCACAGAGGGCAGAGGTTGGTTGTCAATGGTCACAGCCAATCCTTGCAGCTGGCTGGCCTTGGTAAATACCACCCATTGATCTGCCAACAGCAACCAAGGCTCAGTTACAAGGGGATGGTGTACTCAGCCTACACGAAAGGCACACCTCAAGTACCCACCTTGGGTGATAGGAGAGGCTGGGCCACTGGACCCTATAGGACACTTACTATATTAGGCCACACTACCAAGACACTGAGTCATAGCAGCTCTACCTAATACATAGACACAAACGCAGGAAGGCTGCCAAAATGAGAAGACAAAGAAACATGCCTCAAATGAAAGAACAGATCAAAACTCCAGAAAAAAAAACTAACCAGAATGATGATAAGCAATCTATCAGATGCAGAGTTGAAAACACTAGTTATAAGCATGCTCAAAGAACTCAGTGAGGACCTCAGCTGCATAAAAAAGATCCAGTCAGAAATTAAGGATACATTAATTGAAATAAAGAATAATTTATAATGAAACAACAGTAGAGTGAATTAAGCCAAGAATCAAATCAATAATTTGGAACATAAAGAATCAAGAAACAACCAATCAGAACAAGAAGAAAAAAGAATAAAAAAATTAAGGATATTATAAACAGCCTCTGGGACAACTTCAAGGGGTCCAACATTTGCATCATAGGTGTGCCAGAAGGAGAAGAAAAAGGACAAGAAATTGGAAATCTATTTGAACAAATAGTAAAAGAAAACTTCCCTAATTTGGTGAAAGAAATAGACATGCAAGTCCAGGAAGCACAGAGAGTCCCAAACAAAATGGGTGTAAAGAGGTCCACTCCAAGACACATCATAATTAAAATGTCAGAGTTTAAAGATAAAGAGACAATCTTAAAAACAGCAAGAGAAAAGAAGTTAGTTTCTTAAAAGAGAGTTCTGATAAGACTGTCAGCTGATTTTCCAAAAGAAACTTTGCAGGCTAGAAGGGACTGGCAAGAAATATACAAAGTCATGAAAAGCCAGGACTTACAGCCAAGATTGTCCTACCCAATAAAGCTATTATTTAGACTCAGAGAGCAGAGAAAGAGCTTCCCAGGCAAGAAAAAAACTAAAGGAGTTCATCATCACCAGACCATTATCATATGAAGCGTTAAAGGGGTTTATTTAAGAAAAATAAGAATATCAAAAGTATGAAGAATAAAATAGCAAAAATATATACCTTTCAACAATTGAATCTAAAAAACAAGCTAAGTGAACAGGAAGAACAGAGACAAAATCATGGATACAGAGAATGTTTTCATGGTTGCTATGCAGGGTGGTAGGGTCGGGGGTGTCGCAGGGAATGGGTGAAGAAGTGAGGTGATTAAGAAGTACAAATAAGTACTTACAGAATAGACATGGGAATGTTAAGTACAGTATAGAAATGAAGTAGCCAAAGAAGTTTATATGCATTGCCAAGGACATGAACAATCGTGTGAGGCTAGCCTGAGGGACTGGGGGATGCTGGGTGGAAGGGGACAAAGAGAGAAAAATCAGGACAACTGTATAGCATAATCGATAATATATAATTTTTAAATAAAATAAAACTCTTCTAAAATAAAAAGTGTGTTAACAAAACTGGCTAATCATCTTCAAGCACCTTTGTGCCCTCCCCCTCCCAGTTAATGGTCCACCATTGTTTTGACCCACTCCACTTGTTCTTCATAGTCTCAATAAAAGACCTTCTCTCTTTTCTAAGCCTGAAGCTATGAAACATGGGCTTGCCTGGCAGTGAGAAGCATGAGAGTTCTAGTCTCATCTGCCATCTTTTCACCATGAGCTCTTGTATAAAGTTTTCCCCCTCTGTGGGCCTTAATTTACCCATCTATTCAATGGGAGGGTAAAACTAGAAGACAGATCATGTCTGGTCTACCTCTGTATCCACAACTTCTAAGAGTCTCAGGCATATTGTAGGTACTGAATAAAAGTTTGTTGCCCTGGACGGTGTGGCTCAGTTGGTTAGGTCATTGTCCTGTCAACTGAAAGGTAGTGGGTTCAATTTCCATTCAGGGCATATAAACAGGTTGCAGGTTTGATCCCTGGTCATGGTGCATATGAGAAGGCAACTAATCGATGTTTCTCTTTAATATCAAATCGATGCTCCTCTCTCTCTCTCTCTAACAATGAAAAATGCCCTTAGGTGAGCATTAAAAAACTTTTAATAATTAAATAAAATAAAAAATAAAGTCTTTTGGGTGAACAAATCGATGGACATTGCTTGACACTCTAACGCTCAAACTACAAATCGAAATTTCTAGAATCAGCCCAACATTTTCAAATCTCCTTTCTTGTACACACTTAATCTTAAGCTTCCTGTGTCATGTCTTTGTGACTCAAAGGCCACTCATAGAGGCTTTATAAGTATTGGGGGCAATAACTGAGAAGAGCTGCACCCACTGAATCAATGTGTGCAAGCTTCAACCCCCCTGGAGTTCATTCAGAGTACTACCTGCTGAGATATGGGACCATCATATCTAGATTCTGGTATGCTGGGTGTCATTCTAGCTTCAGATGGGGGTCTTCCCAAGAGAACCATCTGCCTCTTCTTAGCATTTTTCTCCAACAGAATTCCCAGCCTGTTTGAAAGACCCTAGCAGGTAACTTACAGGGAGAAAAAAAAAACTAGAAGTCACCAAAAAATCAAACAACCAAACAAACAAACAAACTCTGGCTTCCTTATGGGGTCTAGAGACTAGGTTTTAGTGCTAGCCCCCAATCTGCTTGTCATCTACACCCTGAAACCTGGGCACGTTTTCCCCATGCTTCTGCCTGACTCATCTCCCAAAGCTAGGGGTAGGTTTGGGGCGAAAACAAGATGAGTTATCGTTCTAGTTCCTCAAAGGGGCTGCGTGTCCTGTTAGCTGTGGGCATTTCCTCTGCACAGAACGGTTTCTCCATGGACCACTCCCCTTCACTCTTAGCCAGGAGCCTTCGGGCACCCACCCAGACTGATTCATTCCATTGTCAGGATCAGGCCCTCCAAACATTTCCTACATTCCCTTCCTTCAAAACCAAACTCAAGCATAATCACTCATTCAACCGTCAGTTTCCACCACCAACTGGCAGCCCCTGGGTCATGTTCACTGTTTGATCCTGTGCTCAGCACACTGTTTGGCACATGGGTAATAAATAAGGGCTTGTTGAATAAACAAGTGAGCGAGTGAATGAATGACTAAAATGAAGAAACATGTAAACACATGAATTATTAAGTGCTCTATAATCTTAAAATTTGAGGGCAGCGGGGATAACTTACTTCAAATTTCCCTGGAGAGTTGGTTAGGGTTTTTCATCATCTTTAAAAAAATAATAGCACGTATTGTTTGTCATTACAGTTGTAAATTCCTACAGGGTTTTCCCTGGTGTGTTTCAGAAGACTGAAAACAAACACTGATAGCTACCCTGTCCTCCAGCTGCTCCCAGCCGCCCAGTCTCTGCTTCCCACCTGCCTTCTCACTCTGTCGCTATATCTCTTCTCTTCTCTGTCTCTCCCTTTTTGTATCTCTGTTTGTATGTTTCTCTTGCATTTCCTCCCCCTTCCACCTCTCTCTCTCCTCTCTCTTTCTCCATCCCTCTCATGAATTGTCCACCGTCCCCGTCCTGTCCCCATTCTTCCCTGCCCCTGCCTGTTCATGCAGTACTCTCCACATGTGGTCCATGTGTGGCAGGCACCTTACCGATGACACCTCACCTTCCTTCCCACCCACCTGAAACAGCATCTTCTGTACTCTGGGAGGAATGGTGGTTGAGAGTGTGGGCTCTGGAATTATACTTGGCTGGTTCCAGGTCTGGCTCTTCCATGAACTGGCTGTGTAACCTTGGTTGAGGGACCTAACTAACTCTCTGAACTCCAATGTCCTTTTCAGCAAAATGAGGTGAAAATGCCCCTCTCAAAGGGTTGCAAGGATTAAATGAGATGGTGCTTGGAAAATGCTGGGTAGCACAGTGGTAAAACGCAGTCAATGGAACTCTCATGTTCCCGTCTGTTTTACCGTAATGGTGTGTCATTTGCAAAGGTTTTTAGTACCAGAGGTCTTTGTGGAAGAGGTGTGGAGAAAACTCTCATCTGAATATGACCCCCTGAGGATCATTCCAGCCCTATCTTCCCCCAGATCCATGACCAACCAGAGCCCGGCTTCCCCTGCCTCTGACTCTAGTCTTTTGTACCTGCATTAATTTAGAATCTATGTAGATGAAGAACTCTCCAAACATGACCTCCTGCAAAGTCATGTGAGCAGGTTTTGCTAATTATAAACATCTAGAGTGAGTCCAGGAGACTCAGGCTCATTGGTCTGGGTGACACTGAAGATGAGTATTTTCAAACCATCCAGAGTGACTGATTGGAGAACAGGCATTGGAACTTCTGGTCTAAACTGAATGTATGCTCTAGTGATAATGAATGAATGAATGAATGAATGAATGAATGAATGAATGAATGGTTAATAGAGGATGATAAATGAATAAAGAGATGAATGAGTAAATAAAAGGTCAGCCTCCATGGGAAGAAATGTTAATATTTTCCCCTAGACCTCCAGACTCCAAAATGTATGGCTATTTGTTCTAGGCTTTTCTGAGCACAAAAACGTAGCGTATCTGCGCCCCATCCCTCTGTTTGCTTTGTCTTCTCGATCTCATTCCACAGCCATTGCTTCCCTGGGGTCTACCTTCTCCATCTTCTCCCTCCCTCCCCGAGTCCTTTCCAGTTTCCCACTTCAGTCCTTTCAGCCTCCACGTCCCCTCTCACTCCCTCTCAGCCAGGCTCACTCCACCTCCCACTGTCATGTTTGTAAACTGGGGATCCTTTCAGCAGCCCAAGACACTTGTGGGAGGAGAGTCTGTGAACACAATAGTTACACAAAACAGATTTATTTGATGAACCGCAGTGACCAACAGGGTCAGAAAATAGCACAGACATTCTGAAGAAGGGGTGGGGTAGGGGTTGAGGGAGGGGTGCAGCAGGCAGACTCCTCCAACCTCTGCCCAGGACCACTGCTGAGTTCCAGGCAGGAGGTTGCTTCAGGTCCCCAGGAGGGCCTCAGAGGGTACCCTCTTCCCTTGTAGAAATTTCTTTCACCCTTGACTGGATGCTTTGAGGACACCCCTGGGCCAAGAGAGTGAGTCTGTGGAAGACTCTGGGTTGTGATGGGGAGACTACTAAGTTGAGTCTCTCCACTCTCTGTCTCCTCCTTCCTCTGCTCCCAGAGCTGGCTCCATCCCAACAATGGCCGAGATGTCCATTTACACCAAGCTGGGCTCTTCCTGCCTCCGTGGTTTATGTCTTGTCCTTCATGTCCAGAATCTTCTAAACAAAACCCAGAACATACACACCCTGCTCCCAGCTCACAAAGGCCCCACCATCAATTTCACCCCCAAGGTTTCTCTGGACATGTGGACATCTGCTCTCAGCCCTGTGTGGCCGTGACAGTCATTGTTCCCAGCCCCTTAGCAGAGCCCCCTTCCCAGCTCCCCCAGGGAGAAACCAAGGGGTCCCATCGTCAAGGTGAGGTGAGAAAAAACCCACAGAGCTCTTCATCCCATGACAAGTTGGTACCCACCCCCCTTAGGAAGAGGTCACAGACCTTGAAAACAGGAAAGGTTCTGAAGGAAACCATGAACTCAAAGCAAGGTGAGAAGGCCTGGGAAAGGGGCCAAGGGCAGCTCTTCACCAGCCTCCTATTTGCCTCATGGAACTAGGGAAAGCGTGAGGACCCAGTGCACAGGACTACAGTATATCCCCAAGCCTCAGTTGCCAGATGCTTTGAGGAAAGATGTCCCTACAGGGAGCCAGCAACAAACACAAACACAGACTTCTCTCTTAAAGCACGGACCAGCCGTCACAGCCCCCAAATCCAGTGGGGGCGGCCTCATGTTTATTCAATATTGCCTCAATATGTCCCTTCTTCCCTCAAAGTAAAATGGAGATATATGTGTTGTGGGGAAGGGAGGTTCATCCAAGTGACAAGTGACATAAGCACACTGCTATCACGCTACGCTCATCCAGCTTACATATATATGTACATATATACATACAAGAGACTCTATTGCAGCCAAAGTGACTCTTGGCACTGAGGAGCACCAGTGCCCAAGAAAAGTGTCCTGGGGGAGATGAATGGGGTGAGGTCAGCTCAGCTCTGGAGGAGGTTGGAGGGGCCAGGATTTGGGGAGTGAGGCCAAGCAGCGTAGAGACCAAATGCTGACTCTGCTTTTCCTCCACTTTCCCTTCCCAACCCCCTACTCACAGAAGGAATCCAGAGAGCCGGTTGCTTGTCAACCCCAGTGACTTCCAGTTCCCACAGAGAAAAGGGGTGGATGACAGGGTCCCAGGGAAACTAGAGAAAAGACATCTAGGTGGCACCATGGGTGGGCTGCAGGAAAGGCGCTCCCCGCCCCCGCCCCAGGTGCCCGAAATCACAGCACTCTGATCGGTTTGGAGGAAAGTTTTGGAGCGCTTGTCTGCAGACGGGAGCACTAACTCTTCGCTGACACCCAACCCGCCCCACCCTGGCTTGCTTCCTTGGCTTCCTCAGAGAACAGGATAAAGAGTTTGAACAGGGGCAGTGTTTACAAGCTTCAGGATTCTTAACCCTTAGGAGTCCCTCACAACAAGGAGGTAAAAAAAATGAAGAAGGGATGGGGGTAGGAGGGTGATGAGTAACGGGGGAGGGGTGGGAGCCAGAGGCAAGGATTCAGAGGGGAAAATGCAGAGATAAAGGGAAAAACAGCGGGAGGACAAGGGTAGAGAAAACTCAACAGAAAGGAGGTGGGGGGAAAGAGCTGGAGATCCAAGAAAGAAGGAAGGAAGCAGGGAAACCAAATTTTATTGAGGCATAGGCACATGTCGTTTTAGTGCTGGTATGACTTCCCCCGTTTTACACAAATGGAGAAAGTGAAGCTCGGAGAAGTTAAGAGGTTGGCGCAAAGTCACTCTCACAGATGCTGAGTGGCTGGGCCTGGGTCTGCAGGGCTCCATGTCCTTCCACCACACCACAAACACTTGCCCAAAACTGAAGGAGAAAGGAGTACAGTAAGGAGGCAGGAGGCAGGGAGCTAGAAAGGAGTCAAGTGCAAGAGAGAAAGTGCCCTCATGCTACCTGACTTTCGGAGAGCAAGGGCAAGGGCCGGGGCAGGACAGGGGGCACCAGGCTTCTCTGGGGCACCAGGCTTCTCTGGGACCCCAGCCCTAGTCAACCACGAGGGTCTCTTGGCTGTAGGGGATGGATTTTTCCTGTGTCTGCTCTCCGCCCTTCCCAGTGTTGGAGCCCGGCCCCTGGCTGTGCCCCGAAGAGTAGCTGGCCGACTTCTCCCCACTGCTGCTGTGGGAGGCGCTCCCACACCTGCTGTGGCCCCAGCAGAGCACGGAGGTGCAGGCCTGGCGGAAGCGGGGGTCAAAAAAGGCGTAGAGGAAGGGGTTGAGGCAGCTGTTAACATAGCTGATGCAGGTGCAGTAGGGGAAGACGTTCATGAGAAAGAGGTCAAAGCCACAGGGCCAGTGCAGGAGGCTGCCCAGCATGTAGAGAGTCTTCACCAGGTGGTAGGGCATCCAGCACAGGGCGAAGGTCACCACCAGCACCACAATGATGCTGAGCAGCCGGCGTCGCTTCCGGAGGCCCTCGATGCGCTCCTTGCGGAAGTGGCCTGCGATGGTTTGCGCGATGAAGAAGTAGCATGTCAGCATGATGGTGAAGGGCACCACAAAGCCCAAGGCCGTGGACGAGACCCCTAGGCCCACCTCCCAGGCCCACTCAGAGCTGGAGGTGGCCACCATGGAGTAGTCCATGTAGCACTGCATCTTGGTGACGTTGTCCAGGTTGGGAAGCACAGTGGGGGCTGTGGCGCGGAATACCATGACCGGCATGGCCAAGAGGGCAGCCAGCACCCACAGGACAGCCGTGGCCACAGCCCCACTGACCCGCAGCCTCAGGCGAGCATTGGCCACGGGTCTCACGATGGCCAGGTAGCGATCAAAGCTGAGGCCAGTGAGGCAGAAGACGCTGGCGTACATGTTGACAAAGATGAGATAGCTGCTGAGCTTACAGGCAAAGGTACCGAAGGGCCAGTCATAGTCCCGGTAGGTGTAGGTGGCCCACAGCGGCAGGGTCACCACAAAAGTCAGATCAGCTACCGCCAGGCTGGAGATGAAGATATCAGCAGAGCGCCTCTTCTCGCGGCTGCTTCGAAATACAGTCCAGAGCACCAGGCCGTTGCCCGTGGTACCCAGGAGAAAGACCAGCATGTAGATGGCAGGGATGAGGGCCCCTGAGGACTTCCAGTCTGTGTACTCACACTCAGACTGGTTGTCTGCCCCGTAGTCATCAAATTCGACACCTTCCTCCATGCTGGGACAAAGAGAAGACAGACAGGAGGTCCCCGGGGAACCAGCTCCGAGGCTGTGCCACCAACTCAGCAAGCAAGCACCCAGGGCTTCAGCCTGACTGAGCCTTGGAGAGCAGGCCAGAAGAGGTGAAGGTGTCCAGAGCCCTTCCCAGCAGTGGGAGCAGCTGCCTGCCGATTCTTGGGACCCTGGAGGATGCCTGCTCCTGCAGACTTCCCTCCACCCTCTCCTGCCTCGCCCCAGCCTCAGCTGAGACACTTCCTGCGCCCCTCTGAGTCTCTGTCTCCTCCTTGGCTCGTCACTCCCTCCTCCCACCTCCAAACCAACCCCTCACTTGTGAGTCTTAAGATCTTTAAGTTACAGCCCACTTTTTTTTTCCTTCTTGTCACTGGGCAAGTGGACCAAATTGACCCCTGCTGTGCTGGGCAGAATGTTATCCGTGACTCGCAGCCAGCTCTGCTCCTGGTCCCGCCTCTCTCGCTCTGGTTTCCTCTGGCTCTTGCAGCGCCCCCTTCTCAGTCTTCACCTCCCTCCTGTTCTCACCCCCTCCCATCTTCTCAAAATGGGGCAAATTATGCACACTGCAATTTAGCCTGCGCTGGAGCCAGGGCGGGTTGGGGACTAGGAGGGTGAAATTTCCAAGGATGGTCTGAGCATCTGGCAAGCCCTCCTGGCAGGCAGTCTTGCCTTTTGAGTCTGTCCCACCCTCCCTCCACTCCTGTCCTCCTAGCCCCACCCAGACCAGACTTCATTCTCCTTTGCCCTTCAGGTCCAACCCTCTTTCTGGGAACTTTTATATTTTACAGATACAGTGATAGGGGAATTTTTCTAGAATTCATAGGCTGATGGCAGATAGCAATTTGCATATGGTATAATAAGTTTCAGAGAGTCAGGAAAGAGTCATGGGATGAAAACAAACCCAGAGAAAAGAATCTCTAATCAAGCCATTAAATCTGTGGAGAAATTGAGACCTAACAAGGTAAATGTCTTGCCCAACGTCACAGGATGAATTTTGATCTGGTGTTATTGTTTGCTTTTCTTCTTCTCCAAGCACTGAACAGTGCCCAGCATGTAGTTGGTAATCACTAAGTGGTTGTTGAGTGAATAAATGGATGGATGAATTAGGCAGAGAATAAAAAGAGGAGGAAGTACTGTGCAATGAGAATAAGGGTGCATTTCAGCCTCAGGTTTGTATGCCCTGCGTGGACCAGGAGATTTCTATAAGGCCATTTGGGGACAGGAATTTACCACTAGAGGAGGAAGCAGAGAAATGGGCAGCCGCTGAGTAGAAGCCATGGAGTAGCCCTCTAGAAACTCATTTTACCCTGTCTGCCCACTTCTCTGGGACCTCTGGGCAGGCAGGAGAGAGGAATGCAAAAGGTAAGGTAAAAAATACCCACCCCAAGAGTGCAGGAGGCCATTTAAATGTGGGCAGAGGTGAGATGACAGGAGATGAGTCTTGCCCACAACCAAAGCAAAGGTCTTAGAAAATTAGAATCTGTTGTCTCAAGGGAGGTTTGGTCAGCAACTCTTCTGCAAATGCCTTAAAGCAGGGGCACCCAAACTGAAACACCCACAAGGCCAAAGCTAAGAATGTATACAGGTAAAATGGCCAGTTTGAGACAATAGGGAGTGGTGGAGCCTGCAGCAAACCAGAGCAAGCACACTCCATCCAAAAGGAGGCCTCCTCCACTCGGTCTCTGGTTGCCAGCATTTTCATGCCTTCCAGTTTTTCAACACAACTTCAAATTCTGTATTTTATGAGAAATTTCCTGATGTTTAAATTTGACAAATTAAATCCCTTTTTAAAAAGACAGGGCAGGATAAGGAAAACATGTCCTCGGGCCCCCCGCTGGTGCTGTTTTGAATAGGAGCTTGCCAACAATAGAAGGTGGGAGAAAAACAGGGAGCATAGACCAGGAGGAAGAAACATAAAATGCAAAGATAGTAAAATGAAAATAAACATGGCCAAAGCCTTCGGGTGCAATGGGAGATGAAGGAAGAGGCTGGAGAGAAAGATAAGGAAGATCCTGAGGTCTTGGATGACATTTACCTAAGGCAATGTGCAAAAGAGAACACCTTGATGTTTGTCCTGAGGATTACCTATTGAGCCCCTACTACATGCTAGGCATTCTTCTAGCACATTTTCTATTTTACATGTATTTATCTCCTTTAATTGGCAAGGCAACCTTAGGAAGTAGGTACTCTCATTTTCCAAATGAGGAAACTCAGAGACAGGAAGGAGGAATAACTTGATCAAGGTCACCCGACAAGTAATTGCCAGAATCGGAACTTTAACCAAGGCTGTCTTGAGTTCATGGACTAAACCATTATGTTCCCAAAGGGAAAACTCCAACCCTTTTTAAATTGAGGCATTTGTCATCTGTTGAGCATTATAGAAACGTACAATGGTGCTAGGATGCATGGAATTTACTTTGAAATAAGCTCTCTTGGGGAAAATTAAAAATAGATTGACTAAAATATTTTAGAGAGACTCCCCACTCTTGATTGAACAGGGCATAAGAACCCTGCCAGGGAACAGTCTGTACTAAACCCTCAGGGTTAGTTAAGCAACGTAGCCTGATGCAGAAACAGCCCCAGTGCCCAGCCAGTCCCAAAGAGGATTCCTGGCTGCCTGCTGCCAGCTGGACAGTTAACAGGACCCTAGAATCTTAGCAGTCTGAAAAATGATGGTTGGGACACCCAACAGGATCCAAGCTGGGGCTTCCTGGCTCTCACAGTGCCAAGGGTCCAAACTGCCTGGGACCAGCTTGCTCCTGCATGTTTGTCTAATAGCAGCCTGTGTGGATAGCAGAATGATTGATGGTCGTAATCTGACAGCAAAATTGGGTGGCAATAGTTAACCTTCAACCACGTCAGACTTCTTCAAACTTGACCTATCAAAAGGGACATTAGCGTAGTGCAGGAATGTGTTTGGCTCAAGTCGGCTCACAGATGATGCTCCTGTTATAAATAAAATGACTGCTCAGGACATTCCAGAATAAAGGCCAAGTTCAAGACCTCTGGTGAATCCAAACTTCTCTGCTCCCCCAGAAAGATGCAGGTACCCCTGTCCTTGGCAGCTGGGAACAAAGAGGGAGGGGTGCAAGGGAGCTGGGAGTGCCCTGAAATCAGGTCCCTCTCCCTGGCTGTTCCCGCTTGGATCCTGAGCCAGATAGAAATCTGAAGGGAGAAGAAACGAAAACCATCACATTAATCCTCTGGCCTCAGGCTTTCTGCCTCACAGGGGGTTAGCAGCAGTTAATCTCACCATAGGAGTCAGGCTGGTTGAAATGAGGGCCCAAGGCTGAGAGGATGCCACGGACCGGGGCCAGGGGAGGTGGAGTGCTGATAAGACCTGGCCTCCAGCCAAGATCCAGCTGGAACCAGATGGGCTGAGTGCCACCAGCAATGGCAAAAATGAGCAGAATCAGCTCTCCTCAGGGCTTACCCAGCCTGACACCCAACACAGAAGATGAAGGTTTAAGGACCAGTAGCTGGAGGCAGACCTTACATGCCCCCAAGGCTCGGAAGGCAGCCTTCGCCAGAGAGAACCTGGGCAGAACATGCTTTTCATTCCTGTCCTGCCTCCATTTGGTGCCTTGTAAATTATAGCCATAAAAACGCTATCAGGAAAAGGATTGAAAGGGATGGTCTGCACCCCAGGGTTTCTCTCCTTCATTAACAAGGGCAACTTTTTGCTAAATTGATCCAGAATAATCTACCCTGAGCCATACGGCAAACCAGCAGCTAAGGCAGGACTATTGGCCAGTGTCCCTGGGCTGCTCTGCCCTGGAGAGGACTAGTGGGTTTCCTGGGGGACTTCTTAGGGACTGTGATGAGCCAGAGATGACAGCTCCAGGGGAACAGGGCCTCAGGCTGGCCCCTTTGAGGAGAGCCAAGCCTGCTTGGGGACCTCTGGAATCAACAGCTCTCACCGCCCTCCCCCCAGGTTGGTTCCTGGCATAGAGAGCAGAAGCTAGCCTGGCCCTCTGAGCCCATGGCTGTGTGGCTGTGACACATGTGTGCAGGGCTGGTGTGTGCCATGGGGTCACCTGTGAGCATACAGGACTGTGTGTGCATGGGGCTTTGGGTGCAGTATTTACATAGCAAGTGTGTGGCGGGCTCAGGGATCTGGATAAACACCCCCCTGGGAAGACAGGAAAGCGTGGCTAATTGGATCTCTCTAAGGGCTCAGGATGAGGGGGAAACGCAGGAACCTTGCCAGGCCTTGCTGCTAGCTCTGGGTGGAGGACATCAAAGTGGAAGCTGCCTTTCTCTGCCCCTTGCTGACTTCTCACCTCCTCCCTCCCAGCCCCCAGCTCCAGCCCCCTCGCTTCACAGATCTACTTTGAACTCCACAGCTTCAGAACTCATCCAGGACAACAGGGCCCTTTTCTCCCTTCCCAAGAGGCAGCAGCAGCTGTGTCCCTAACAGCTGGTGGTGTTATCATAGGGAGAGGGGAGGGGAGGACCCAGGAGCAGGGGGAACAGGAGGACTGTCCAGCCCACTCTGGGATTCCACCTCCCCTCTGCCACCCTAACCCTGCCCCATGCCTGACTCACACACTCACAAGTACTGCTTTTGCAGCTTATCTGACCAAAAACAAATGGCCAGCTGCTTTCTGGCAATTAGAGCAGACCCCCCTTCTCCAGGCCATTTGGTGCTACTCTAAACTCCCAGCCATCCTCCCACTGCCTGGACCTCCCCTGGCTCTGGAGACCACTGGAGACCGCAAATGCAGGAAAACGCACTGGCCTGGGAGTCAGGAAACACACACATTCCAGGGCCATCTTGGCTACTAGCACATTCACTGAGCAACTGTTTATTCAGCAGCTACTATGGAAGAGACCCTATTGGAGGCAGTGGGCTCACATGGAATTCACCGAGTGAACATGTAGACCCTGTCCCTGATGTGCACGTCTGATCTGGAGCAGGGAAGAGACAAGGGTAAAGGTGGGGAACTCAGTGACAGGAAGTTAAACTGGATGATGATGCAGGCAATCGATGGAGAGGGGGCGCTTGCGGAGAGAGTGAGTCGCGGCACGCTAGCATTGCCGTGTCACCCTGGGGACAGGTTCATTTCTGAGCCTCAGCTTCCCTCCCTGTACACAAGGACCCTGGCAGTGGGGCCAGCTTTGTGTGACTGGGGGAATCGTGGCCAGGGCTCCCCAGAGAAAGGAGTTGGAGCAGTGGATTTCTTACTGAAAAGAAGGGAGGCAAACTGACTCTCTCAGGGGAGCAGGTCAGTGCTGTGCAGGATCAGGTCAGGTCTGTTCTCCCTGCACAACATCAAGCTGCACCTAATGGGCTGTTTGTTAGACTGGGAACAGCAGTCTGGAATCCCTTCTCACCCCCTCTGGAGCAGAGGGGTCTGGAATCCACCCCTCTTCATACTTCACCCCCCTTACTTAGCACAGCCTTTTATGCATAACAGATCTTTAGTAAATACATGGGGACCATTTGGCTGCAGGCAGCAGGACCAGCATTTCTGAAACCTAGGAAGCAGTCAGCACTTTCTTTAGAATCTCCTGGATGGGGGCTAGTTTCCTATGACTTAGAATAAGCAAGGTTCCTAAAATTCACTGAGGCCACTGACTCCTAAGCTGAGGTCAGATATTAAGCGGGGACAGGAGGTAGCCTGGGCCACCATCCGCACTTCCTAAAACCTTTCAGAAAAGGCATGTCCCCCTGCCCTTTGATGAGCTCTCTAAATGTCAAGTGCCTGCCTGGATTTGCAGCTCTGTCTTCGAGCTTGGATTTTCACACCTGGATGTGGTTGCTCCATGCTGCTCAGGATGCTTTTGATAACTCAAAACTGAGATGAGTTCATTATTATTTAATAAATGGAGTGGGCTAGATAAAGAGAATCATTGCAAAGTGACAGCTCACTGGTGAGGGGAGGACAGGAAAGCAAGCAAGTTTATTCCATAAACTTGACTTTACTAGAAAGTGAGGCCCAAGGAGGAAAAGGAAATTTACCCAGGTGTCCCCAACCCATCAAGCACCCTGTCCCCTGCACCATTCTGTGTCCCTGTCCCATCCCCAGAGATCAGTCCAGTGGAAGCCTTTCTCCTTGGAGCTCACTGGCCTTTGTTAGGATGGGAGGAGCAGCTTGGGCAGGAGACAGCCAGGACAGGAAACCCAGCAGAAGCCGGAAGGAGGTCAGGAAGAAGAGGACGGGACCCTGGCCCAGCTCACACCCAGCCCTACCAGGCTTCAAGAGAGCAATGTGGTGTTTCCAAAAATATTTACAGTGAGTCTTTACAGTGCGTCTAAATTAATGAGGTGCTCCATCAGCTCTGACAATGGGAGGATGTGGGGCCGGGCCCTCCAGGGGAGAAGATCAGCGCAATCGGCCCTGAGCTGGGGAAGGCCAGTGTGCACCACTAAGGAAGGAAGCCAAGCCCCTCACCCGGGGCCAAAACAGGCAGTGGAGACACACTGCCCCATCCAGGCTGCCTGGAGCACACCCTCTCCCGGAATGGGAACATATCCTAGGCCCTCATAACTACGAAGAGCATTGTCAGGTTGCCTCCCAACCTCAACCCAGCACAGTAATCTCCTCTATTGTTCCCCAGTCTGAGGGCCACTCAGGGGTCTCTTGAACACCTCTGTTGACCAGACACTCACTTCTGAGCCTGGCAGCCCATTTCCCTTCCAACTGGGGGCATCACTGCTCATTCAACAGTGTGACCTTCAATAGAGCAGCATGGTTCAGAACACACAGCTGCCACTCACAAGTCATGCTACCATGGCGAGGAGACTGATCATTTCAAGTCTCAGTTTTCTCATCTGTAAATTGGGAGTTGTGGTAGTATCTATCTTATGGGGCTGGTAGGATGATTCAACAAGAGAGTAGAGGTGAAGCTCCCAACATTGAAGGGATGTCACGCAGGCAAAAAGACAGTGGCAAAGGTGAAGAGATGCAAGAGAAAGAGCTTGAAATATCTGGGGGCTGACAGGGGATGAGGCTGGAAGAGCCAGCTACCACTTTGTTGCCATTGAAGTGACACTGGACTCGGCCATGAGAAAAGATGAAACACTGCCATGTGAAGCAACATGGATGGATCTTGAGAGTCTGATGCTGAGTGAAGTCAGACAGAAAAGTCAAGAACCATACGATTTCACTCATATGCAGGCCATAAAACTAAAAGCAGCAAATGAATAAAAAGACAGACAAAAACTCATAGACAACAGTCTGGTGGTTACCAGAGGGAAGGAAGGCGAGGAGAGAGTAAAGGGTAAAGGGAGTCAGACATATGGCGATGGAAGCAGATTTGACTTTGGGTGGTGAGCACACAATGCAATATACAGATGATGTTTCATAGAACTGTACACTTAAAACCTATGGAATCTTATTAACGAATGTCACCCCAATAAATTTAATAAAATAAATACATTTCATGTATTTATTTTTATTGTATTTTTTTCCCATTACCATATCATCAGAGAATCTGCACAAGAGAAAATTGCTATTAATGAGTGTGGTATGGGCTTCTGGTAAAAAAGAAATCTCACATTTAGAAGACTCTACACAGAAGAGAAATCCTATAGAACCCATGTGATAATGAGAACATCAAAGCTGTAAGTTATACACATGCAGAAAAGATACCTACTATAAATGCGACAAATGTGCGGTGGGTGGAGACCTCCGGTCAAGATGGCAGCATAGGAAAACATGGCTCTCCTCCTCGAACAACCACATCAAGATTCCAACTAAAGTATAGAACAACCATCACTCAAAACCATCAGAAGTCGAGATGATGGAAGTCCAACAACTACAAAATTAAAAAATCCACATCTATTCAGACTGGAGAAGAAACAAGAAGAAGAAAAACAAAAAACAACATGAAGAAAAAAGAATTTTTAAAAATGAGGGTAGTATAAGCAGCCTCTGGGACATCTTCAAGAAGTCCAACAGTGGCATCATAGGGGTGCCAGAAGGAGAAGAGAAAGAACAAGAAATTGGAAATCTATTTGAACAAATAGTAAAAGAAAACTTCCCTAATTTGGTGAAAGAAATAGACATGCAAGTCCAGGAAGCACAGAGAGTCCCAAACAAAATGGGTAGAAAGAGGTCCACTCCAATGCACATCATAATTAAAATGTCAGAGTTTAAAGATAAAGAGAGAATCTTAAAAACAGCAAGAGAAATGAAGTTAGTTTCTTACAGGGGAGTTCTCATAAGACTGTCAGCTGATTTCTCAAAAGAAACTTTTCAGGCTAAAAGGACTGGCAAGAAACATTGAAAGTTATGTAAAGCAAGAATCTAGAGCCAAGATTGCTCTACCCAGTAAAGCTATCATTTAGACTCGAAGGGCAGAGAAAGAGCTTCCCAGGCAAAAAAAAAAACCTAAAGAAATTCATAATCACCAAACCATTTCTTTAAGAAAAAGAAGAATATCAAAAGAATGAACAATAAAATGGCAAAAATACATACCTATCAACAATTGAATCCAAAAAAACAAACTCAGCAAATAAGAACAGAGACAAAATCATGGATATAGAGAGGGTTTTGATGGCTGTGAGATGGGAGGGGAGTGTGGAGGAAGGGGTGAAGAGGTGAGGGGATTAAAAGCTACAAATAGGTAGTTACAGAATAGCCAGGGGGATGTAAAGTACAGTATAAGAAGTGGAGTAGCCAAAGAACTTATATGCATGACCCACAGACATGAACAATGGTGTGGGGATGGCCTGAGGGATTGAGGGATCCTGAGTGGAGGGGGACAAAAAGGGGAAAATCAAGACAACTATAATAGCATCATCAATAAAATGTAACAAAATTTAATAAAATTAATGTGAGAGGAAGACTTTACCCAGAACCTTAAAACCCACAACAAAATCTCACATAATAAATAAACATACCAACAAAGTTAGTAAAACTTGAATGATTGCTGTTTTAAAAAGTGACCCTGGAGAGCCAGACCTGCCTCACCCAGGGTGCTATCCCTGGCATCCGTGGCTGCCACGCACTGGAGACGTGGCCAGGGCTCAGGGAGTGAGCTGCACGTGAGCCACACGCTGGGTTTTGGGGCCTGAGTGTGAGAAGGACAAAGACATCTTTGCATGCAGATGCCATGTGGGAATGAATATATTTTGGGTATACTGATTATATTAATATTTACTCATTTTGGATTTATTAGTTATATTTACAATGATTGTATGTCAAAATATATTTTGGATATAAAGGGGTAAATAAAATATATTGTTAAAATTACTTTTGCCTCTTGCCTTCACTTTTTTAGTGTGGCTACTGGAAAGAAGTACACGTGTAGTTCCCATTATAGTCCTACAGGGCGGCGCTGAACTGAAGATGCAGATCTAAGTGCTAAGACGTTCCTCCTGGAGGCATCTTTGAGGGAGGGCTGGAATGGCCAGACTCACCAGGAAAGAGACTCCGTCGTCTGGAACTGGATGAAGGCGAGGACTCAGATTTTTTTGTCTCAAGGGAGAATCTGGGAGGCATGTGATTGCTCATCTCCCTCAGCTAGACCACCACATAGACACAACTCCTGGTCATCGGTAGCCTTAGTCACATCCTGATCCTTCCCCCAGGTAAAGTTTACCAGGCACTTCATAGGCACACCTAAGTGCTTTCCCCCAATGTATTCTCATTAAAAAATTAACTCTCATAAAAATTCCATCAGATAATTTGTTGTAATTCCCATCACACCGATTAATAAGCTGAGGTTTAGATGGTTCCGTCACTGGCTTAGGAGCATGCAGCTTACAAGTAACACAGAGAGGATTTGAACCCCTAACTTGGATTTTGGAAGCCCCAAGAGCCAGGATATGCTTTCTCTGGCCCCTGCTTCTGCAGCCAATTAGGGCCTGTTAGCACTTCACAGAAGGAAGAGTCAGAGGGACTTCCTGCAGGGAGCCTGCTGTCTCCTTCACTACAGCATCAGCCCAGCCCAACAGCCTGCCCGCACCGGGAGCTTGAATGAAGAACAGTTCACCTAGGGCTGTCCTCAGGGCTCACAGGAATCACAGGGCTGCAGTAATAGCTCAAGGATCTTTTGCAAGACCAATGTGCTTTGCAATAATTGAAAGAGTCACCTCGAGGAAAAAACGTCTGGTTTCAAACGCTGGTTCTGCTACGGTGCCTCTCCAAGCCTCTGGTTCATTAACCAGGGAGTGGAGGCGATAGCAAACAGCAGCTGTCAGAACTCTGAGGCACTAGACGAAAAGGCAGGGCTGTGTCTGGTGCAGAGCGGTTGCTCAGAAAGCACTGCCTGTTAATCTATCTCACTTAGTCCTCACAACACCTCTATGGCATGGGGAAGGAGGACATCAAGTATGGTAAATGGGAATGATAATATTCCCAGTTTTCAGATGCAGAAACTGAGGCACAAAGATACTGAGAACATTGTCTATGTCCCTCAATTTCTAAGCATTCCAAGTGGGCTTCAAACCGAGGCTGGCTAGTTCCAGGGTCTGCAGTCTTACACCCCATGACATATATGATCCTGAACAATCTGTGAAGCAGTATTTTTTCCTCGTTTTTTAATGATACATTTTATCTTAGTTTTCTGAGGGATGAAAGGGGTCTGCTCTACCTGCCTAAGGCTTCCATAGCAGCCCTGGGATCCTCAGCACCTGGATGGGAGTGCAGAGGTAGCTGCCTGCGGAGGTGCACCTGCCCTTGCGAAGGAGAAGCACGAGGCAGGTGAATGCTGTAACTGCTCAGGGCCCAGGGGTGGTTGAGGAGATGAAGATAGGCCCTGGGCACCAGAGTCCCTGCCAGACAGGAGCCCAGAGCTGCCTCATGGGTGCTCTGCTATGCTTCTGACTGCTGGGCGATGCTGTCCTCTGCTGGAGACAACTGGTACTCAGCCTTGACCTTCAGAAGCCCGATTTCCCAGGCTGGCCTCCCCACAGTTGCCTCACAAGCTGACCCTCTTAGGGGCCTCAGGGAAGCCAAACCTCTCTGTCCTCTAGGCTCCCATGACATACGGAATTGCCCGCCCTGAATCCTTCAGCTGTGGGGCTGCGCTAAGAATCCTCAGGGAAGGGAGCTCACCCTCATTCCCATCAGCTGATGATTCCAGGTGGAAGGACCCAGCTCAGGTTCCCAATCTCCTAGACAATCCAGCACCAGGCCCCTGCACCCAGCTCAGCATTTCCAGCTGTGTACTTTTTCCTGAAATGTGGTTACATTGCACTGCAATTATCCAATATCATATTCTGACACTGAGATAGGAAATATCATTTCTGTCATATTCTCAGGGTGGTACAAGAGAAAAACCAAGACTTTGAATCATCCTCAATATTATTCACAACTCTTCCTCAAGCATGTCACTCTGTGAAGACACACATAAAAGGGGAAAGTGGAACTCTGTTTTAGTAAAGGAAATTATGGACTAGAAAGAGACTAAGGAATTTTTTAATTTTTTAAATATATTTTATTAATTATGCCATTACAATTGTTCTATTCCCCCTTCATTCCCCTCCACCCTTCACTCCCCCTCCCCCACCACTCCCCCCTTTAGTTTATGACCACGTGTCTCAAGTTCTTTAGATTCTATATTTCCCATACTATTCTTGCCCTCCCCCTATCTATTTTCTACCTACCACCTATGCTACTTATTTGCTATACCTTCTCCCCCTTCTCCTTCTCCCACTCCCCTGTTGCTAACCCTCCATGTGATCTTCATTTCTATGGTTCACTCCTGATCTAGCTGTCCTCTTAGTTTGCTTTTGTTTTAGGTGTGGTTCTTAATAACTGTGAGTTTGCCCCATCAGACTGTCAGCTGATTTCTCAAAAGAGACCTTACAGGCAAGAAGGGGCTGGAAAGAAGTATTCCAAGTCATGAAGTCCAAAGACCTACATCCAAGATTGCTCTATCCAGCAAATCTTTCATTTAGAATGAAAGGGCAGATAAGGTGCTTCTCAGATAAGATCAAATTCAAGAAGTTCATCATCACCAAGCCCTTATTATATGAAATGTTAAAGGGACTTACCTAAGAAAAAGAAGATTAAAAAGATGAACAGTGAAAGAAATCTTTTTTAAATGAACTGATAATTGATAGGAAAAAAGTTGGCAAGCCAGTCCCTGGAAGCAAGAATCTCACTGCTGAGCACCCAGCGCCACCTTGTGGTTGCTCTCATCACAGCAACCCCAGCCTCCACTCAGCTCACTTCCATTTAAGACTGAGAATGTATCTGAACCTTTTATCTCAATGACCTTTGTACTGAAATCTCTCCCACTACACCCAATAATTTTAGCATTTAAAAAAAGGTGGGCACACAGTTGAATGGGTCCAAGCAAGAAATATGAATATAGAAATATTCTTCACACATTAAGCCCTCCAAACTATTCCATTCTCAGCCCTGGGATCCTGAAGATGTGCATGCTTTTTTTCTCTTTTCCTCCTTGTCTTTCTGGTAACAGTCATTCTATTTCTCAGGCACCAGCTTCTCTGATTAGACAGATAAACTTCAGCACAAAGAGGTAGGGTCGGGAAGCAAAGCTATTTAGTGACCCGGCCAGGACTGGAGCTTCAGGTTCCTTCGACTCCCTCACTTAAGGAATTTTTGCTGCATTTCTCCTCTGTGGGAGCCCCTGAGCCAAGTTCAATGGCGACTCAAAACACTACCTAGACCTCAGCCTTCAAAAGCCTTAGAGCCTGGTGGGGCCATTACTAATGACGTGGAAATGATGGGCCCTAACCGGTGACATCGAAAGTGAAGTTGCCACTGTGGGAAGTACCACAAGGAGAGTGGCAGCCACTGCCAGAGTCTCAGAGTCTGACTTTCAGAGACCCAAAGTGCTGAAGAGATCCCCTCTGTAATCCATTTAAAACAAAAACAAACAGGACAAAAAAATAAGTAATAAAATTCCCAAAAGTCTTCTCTTTCTCATAGTGACTTCTTAGAAATTATTTTATACCCCCCCAAAAAATCAAATAACATGAAAAATTAGGAATGACTTAGTTCTGATGATGCTTCGCATACAAAATGGGTCCTCTATCTGCCTGTTGTTGAAACCAGCTCCAGATACTCACATGATGAGAGTTTGACATCATCAGGAAAATCAACACTCCTGAGGAAATGGTAACTACTCTGAAGGAAGGTAGGGGAAATGATGACCACCAAGTACAGGGAGCACTGGGCAGAGCCCATGCAAAGGTCCTGAGGCAGCATGAGGTTTGGGAAAGCCAAGGCCAAAAGCAGGTAAAAAGGCTGAAATAGAGGACAATGGGAATGTGTTACAAGGGGAGGCAGAGGTGGCCAGGCCACACAGCACTTTGTGGGCCACCTTGAGGAGTTTCGCCTTTAGCCTCCAAGCAATGGAAAGCCGTCCAAGGGTTTTAATTAACAGGGCCTGGTGACAAGATCCTGCTGGTGTTACAGAACAGCCAAGCTGGCTGGCTGTGCATGGAGGACAGATACAAAGGAGGACAAGAGTTCAATTAAGAGACATTAGTCCCCATGAGAAATGATAGGAGCTTTGATTGAGAGCATGGTGGTCAAAATACAGAAAAGTGAGTTGATTTCAGAGGTATTTCAGGTTGGGTACAGGTGCCAGGAAAAAGGAGCTGTCAGAGTGTCTCTTAGGTGTCTCGCCTGCTGGAACTGAATGAATAGGGATGGCATTCATGGGGACAGGGAGTGGCAGAAGGTGCTAAGTGAGCCCCGGGATCTATTTTCTCCTTCTCCCTGTCACAATTACATCGGACCCTGCTCGTGGGCCACTTGAGATCCTCCCAGGCTCGCCTGCCTCTCATTCCAGCCTGGCCCGGCTCTGTCGGGCCTGAGCAGGCACAGTCTGACCTCTATCCCAGACCATGCCTACTTGCCTCCCACTCGGGGCTTCCCTGTTGATGTCACTGGGGGCTGTTGTTCTTGCATGAAAAGGCAGAAAAACCAAAAGAGTTAGCACCCCAGAGGACAAACATTTGACCAAAGAGAAACCAAAGCCAGGGGAGAAATTCTCTCTGCATTCTCTCCCAAAGGGCTGGTCTGCAGAGGAAGTTCACACAACTTGAAGTCCACGTTCTACAGGTTGAGCAATTCACGGCCTCGGCTATCTCCCCCTTCTCCTTGCACCGCTCCACTCATGACTTACTCCTGCTCCTGGGGTTTTGATCCACTGATAAAGTCAGACTTTTCTCAGAGGGGAACCCAGTCTATCAGTACTGTAACCCCCCATATTTTATCAGTACTGTAACCCCCCATATTTTATCAGTACCGTAACCCCCCGCATTTTAACCGGGGCCATGGATGCATGACAAGAGGTTGGTACATCCTCACCCTGGCTTTTTCCTTCACTGCAGCCTTCTTATCTGTCCACAGGATATAAGTAGAAGTGATATGTGCTTTTTCCAGGTCACACCCCTTAAAAAAGAAATAGCTTACTCTTTACTTTCTCTCTTCCTTTAGGCTGGAACATGAACACGAGCCAGCGTTAACCACGCGCAGTTGAAGACACCCTCTGAAGGAGGAGATGATACCACCCAACTGCCCCTCATCTTAGCCTGTGCTGTAACTAACATACAGGGGACAGTGCAACAAGACCGGGTTTGGGGGAAAACCCATGAGTTCCATCTTAGACATTTTCTATTTGAGCAGCCTTTGGGAAATCCAAGCGAAATGGCCGTTGATTAGTTGGGTGTGAGCCTGGACATCAGAGGAGAGCTCTGGACTGAAATGTAAGTTTGTGAATCTTCTGCCTCTCGTGTGTGTGGCTGGTAATTAACGTCTGAATGTGCCGGCAGTGGTCCCAGAAGAGGGAGGATAGTGAGAGGAAGGGGTCCTGTGGTCGGCAGCTTCTAAGATGGTCCCGTGATTCCCCCCTCCTGTATTCATGTCCTGGTACCATTTTGATTGAATGTGGGTTGGACCTGGTGACTCGCTTCTAAAAAGTAGATGATGGTTCTTTAATTAGTGTGGCTCAGTGGGTTGAGCATCATCCTGAAAACAGGGGTCACAGGTTCAATTCCAGATTAGGGCACAGGCCTGGGTAGCGGGGCCAGCTCCCCCACTGAGGGCATGAAGGAGGCAACCGATCAATATTTCTCTTGCAAATCAACATTTCTCTCCTTCTCTTTCTCCCTCCTTTCATCTCTCTCCAAAAGTAATTAATAAATAAATCTTTATCTGAAAAATAGACGATGGTAAAGCAATGGCATGTCACTTGCAAGACTAGGTTGCAAAAAGACCAATTCCCACCTCGGGTGCCCTCTCTGTCAATCACCTGCTCTCACAGAAGTCAGCCACTGGGTTTTAAGCTGCCCTGTGGATAGACTAATGGGGCGAAGAGCTGAAGAAGACATCTGGCCAATAGCCAGAGAAAGACTAGGGCCTTTCGTCCAACATGCTGTGAAAAAATCAATCCTGCCATTATTCACATGAGGGAAGTTAAACGCACCTTCTACGGTCCTGGTCGAGCTTTCAGATGACGACTCGGCCCCAGCCAATGTCTGAACCATAGTCTAAGAGGCACTAATCCAGAGATGCCTGGCTGAGCTGCAGCCCAGGGCCGGACCCAGAGAAACTGGGATAATAAATGCTTGCTTTTCTAAGTTGCTGAGTTCGGGGATAATTTGTTTGTCAGTAATCCATAACTAAGACACAGCCTATGCCAGATCCCTCCCATTTAATAGTTGGTCGAGACCAAACCTGCAAAGGAAGCAAAGGATGAGCAGCCATAGGTACGGGAGGTGGTCCAATAGGTGCCAAGCCACAGAATCTGGGAGAAGAGGACAGTTCAGTGAGGAAGGGAGCATCACCAAGGCTGGGATGCTGCTGACAGATCCCACACAATGAGAGAAAAATAACACATGGGCTTTGAGATATGGATGTCACTGCCAAGCTGAGGGAACCAGCTGCTGTTTCAGAACTCATGGACCCAGAAACCCTGTTTGGAGTGATTGAGGGGAAAGTTGGAGAAAATATAGGACTTTTACTAGAACTTGGACAGTGAAAGCAAAAGGAGATCGAGCAGATAGGAGATTTTATCGTAGCAAAGACTGGAGAAGTGAATGGGGACTTCCGGGACAGCAGGATGAGTTCCACGGACCTGCACCTCAAGAAACAACCGTAACTGCTGAAAAGTGTAACATCCACCATTGGAAGTCTCTGGAAACTTCCTGAGGGAGGATAGCAAATGGAGAAACATTCGTTCAAGAACTAAATCTCAGCAAGCACAGCAAGCACTGGGGAAACGTGAGCCACTATGTGTCCCCTTCTGCCCTGCCCATCTCGACAAGACCGTGGAGGTGCCAATCAGAGCAAGTGTGGTTAAGGAAGTGGGCTTCCCTCTCCCCTAAGGTCCCACTCAAGGGACAGAGTGTTTGACTGGGAGCGGCAGACTGCTAGCATTTCTCATTTCCCCAAACTTCAACTCGCAGAGGCCAGACCCCTGGCAAAGGGGGCCAGAATTCCAGGGGCTGGCTTCCCCAAAGTTGTCCTCACTCACAGGTCAGAGGCTCACCTGGGGTGGAGTCCCACCTGCGCTGCAGCCTGCCAGTCTCTCCCGGGAGCCTCAGCCCTTCTCTGGGCCTGGGGATGCCGGCTGGACTAACCCAGGCGGCCCCGTGCCAGGTCCTCCTGGAACTCCAAGGCACAGTAGGCCAAGAACACGGGGGCTGAACTTGTAGGGTGAAGGTTTCATGCCAGGAGAGACTCAGTGGCCTGCTCGCCAACCAGGGGTGTCACTCTGAGAGAAGTGGGCTGCTGTCCCCGCCCCTGGATCTGGAGAAAGGGTTCAGAGGTTATACCCGGGGGCACAGGCGGTAAATAAGAAGGAAAAGCTCCACGAAGACAGACGGGACTGACACGCACATCAGTGGACTGGAATAGAGACTCCAAAAATAAACCCTCACACGTGTCCCTGATTTTCAACGAGAGTTCCGAGACCAGTAATTCAATGAGGAAAGAAATATGTTTCTGATATGTGGTGTTAGGACAACTAGATATCCACATATTTTTTCATAAATTACCTTACTCTTCTTCCATTACAGTTGTCTGCGTTTTCCCCACATGTTTTTTTAAGGTGTCGAATCCCTATCTCATACCATATGGAAAACTTAACTCTCCACGGACCAAAACCCCAACTTTAGTTTAGTGCAAACTAAAACTATCACGCTTTTTAAAGAAAACATAAGCATGAATCTTCATGACCTTGGATTCGCCAACGGTTTCTGCACATGACTCCAAAAGCACAGGCAGCCGCAGCAGCGAAACTGCACAAACCGGACTCCGCCGAAGTTCAATCCTCCTGCGAGGCAGGCAACACCGTCACGAAAGCCAAAGAGAACCCACACAACAGGAGAGAATGTTCACAATTACAGCTCTGATACGGAACTTGTATATCAGGCAGGACTATTACAACTCAACAATAAAACGATAAGCAACCCTATTACCAACTGGCAAAGGACATATTTCCAAAAAAGATATACAAATGGTCAATACACATATGAACAGGTGATCAACATCATCCATTAGCCATCAAGGAAATGCCACGCAAACCTCCGGTGAGATACCACTTCCCACTCAGTGGGAGCCCTAAGAAAAAGAGACAAAATAAGTGTTGGCAAGAATGCGGAGAAAATGGAACTCCATACACTGTTGGCCGGGATGGAAAATGGTGCAGCCGGTTTGGAAACAATCCAGCAATTCCTCGAAAGGTGAAGCAGAATCACCACATCACCCAGCAATTCCACCCCGGGGTGCACGCCCAACAGGAAGGAAGACGCGTGCCCACACAAAAACATGGACACGATTGTCCATATAAGCATTATTCACAATCGCCGTAAAGTGTGAACAGCCCAAATGCCCATCGAGAAAAGGTGGTATATCCATACAATGGAATATTACTTGCTACTAAAAAAAAATAATGAAGTACTGATACGTGGTACAAGATAGGTGATTCTTGAAAGCATTATGGTAAGTGAAACAACTCATTAACAAAGAATCACGCACTGTATGATTCCATTTATTTTAAATGCCCTGAAAGGCGGGTTTTCAGACAGAATGTACATTAGTAATTACCCAGAGCTGGGGGAGGGGAATAACTGCTAATGGTTTTTCCGAGGGATGGAAATGTTCTGAAATTGATTGTAGGGGTGATTGCATAACTCTGAATGTGCAAAGGGAGTCCCGAAGAAACAGTTTATTTATTAAAAATTGTATATTTATTTTTACATGTTTAAACTTCAGTCACCTTCAAAGTACTCTCCATCTGATGTAATACACTTGTCAAGACATTTTTTCCCACTGCTCAACACAAGTTTTGATGACACTTAGTGTTTCTGCTGTTTTTTGTTTCGCCTCCCCCACGTGGGCAAAATGTTTCCTTTATTATCGTTGTGCAATTATCACTGTCCCCATTTTCTCCCCATTACTCTCTCCCACCCTACTGCCCCCCACACACAGACCTAAAACGTTTCTCTTTGAGAACTTTTTTCATCTGGGGAAACAAAAAAAGTCGATGGAGGTGAGATCGGGTGAATAGAGAGGGTGGGGGATGGAGGGCATGCCGTTTTTGGTCAAAAACCACTGAACACTCAGCACAGTGTGGGCAAGTGTACTTGTAAATCACCCATCCTGAAATGAATGGGCAAACTCACTAAAAAAGTCTTCGGAAAAAAATTCACTGAAACCGAACGCAGCCTCTCACAACAATGCCAGCTGGTACGCTGATAGAGATGGGTTCCTAGGACACTAACCTAGCAGGGGAAGCCTGTACTACAAGGGGCCCACCCTCCAGAAGATAATTCCTGGAGTTTGGGGGCCTCCCTTGTACTAAGAACTGTTAAATTGTACAGTTTGTTTTATTTGTTTGTTTGTTTGTTTGTTTGTTTGTTTGTTTGTTTGTTTTTATTGTTGTTCAAGTATAGTCGTCTCCATTTTCCTCCCACTACTTTCCCCTGCCCCAACCAACCCCCGAAATTGTACACTTTATTAGGTAAATTATGTAGTACAAGCATTACATCTTAATAAAGTTATTTTAAAAATAAAAGTCAACAGACAGGATCCTGTTAAAAGACAGAGTCAAACAGATAAGGCACAAACAGGAGGCAGGTAACTGATCAGCAAGGGAGGGATCCAAAGCAGAGTGGAAGGAGTCACCTGGGGCAGAAGGACAGAAACTGTGTCCTCGGAGGGTGGGGACAGGTGTGGAGGGTCGGGGATCCAAAGGTTCGGGCTGGCGAAAATGGCTGTGTGCATCTGCTGATGAACAGGAAGACAGGGCAGCCACCCGAGGTCTGAAAGGAATGCAGGCAGCAGGAGGGCGTTGCGGGGAGTGAGCTGTCCGCTGGCATGAAAGTTGCAGCCCCATGTGCCTCCGCATGCCCTCTAGAGCTGCCATTTCCTGCCTCTCCCTTGGGTCCCTGCCACTCACGAAGGACGAAGGAGGGCGAAGGAGAGCCAGAGACACAGAGGAAGTCAGAGGGGACAGGCAGAGGAGAGGGACGCTGTCACCAGGCTGGGCTTCCAGAACCAGAGGTTACCGATGAACGGGGCCCACTTCCTGCACCAGCAACCTGGACTCTCACTCAGCGCCCCACACTCTCAATGGCTCCACACATGGGTTAACGCTTTGCTGTCACTGTCTTGAAATTCTTAATAGTCTTTGAAGAGGGGGCTCCTGTTTTCATTTGGCACTGGACCCACAAATTATGTAGCCTGAACCATCCTATAATGAGCGCTCACCTGTCCCAAACATGGCCAAGAATGGCTGCCCAAGCAGAAATGGCTTTTACACAGTTGGAGGGAAAGTACCCCCAAATCAGTCTTAGATGAACCCAAGAGTGCATCCCCAGGTCACCTCTCCCTACGATCTGTTTTCCTAACCTACTTACTCTTCCTTTCCAGAAAATTGCCCTGAGGAGCTGTGGTGGTTTTGTTCAAAAATATTTACTGCCACTCCCTGGGGATGGGGGTGGGGGGACTATGCTTCCCCACCCCACTGACTGGGCCACAAGATGTGCTTTAGCCAAGGAAATGGGTCCCTTCCCAGCAGAAGGGTGTGGACCATATTTAGCTTTACCTGTTACAGAAGCAGAAACATCCCAGATATCGGCTGCTCCGTCAGTGTATCTGGAGTGAAGATACTGTGAGGTCACCACTACAACCGATCTGGGTGGAGCAGTGGAGTCAGCGAGAGAGAACTCTTTGTTGCTGAAAGCCACTGGAATTCTGGGGTGATTTGTGCTTGCAACATAATCTAACTTCATTCTGACTGACACAAAATGGCCTTGGTTTTCTAGGGCCGTAGTAACTCAAAATGAGCAAATGATGAGATCTCGAGGTTTTTTCTTCTAACCTCTAGAACCTGGCTCAACATGGAAGATACTCGTATGTTTGTTGAATTCATCATAGGACACTCCCGTTTCCTCTGAGTAGTATCCAAACTCCTTCAGCTGTATCCAGAACACACCACTATCAACCGTTACAGCTTTATCTCCCACTACCCCCCAGATGACTGGTGTTCGCACATGTTACATGAGTTCATTCATTCATTCTTTCTTTCTTTTATTCAATATATACTGGTACCTGCTCTGATATGGGGATCGTGTGAGCTGCAGAAATGTTTAGTAGACGTGGTCTCCCTGCCCTGGTGACTTGAGTCCCCAGACCTTGATCACACCATTTCTCTCTGCCAAGAGCAGCATTCTGACCCTTCTCTGCCTATTTACCACCTTTCACCGTGTATGATGGGCACCCATGTTTTTGTGCGCATTATACACACGATTATTATACCCACACATAATGTGCATCCTTATTTTTCCCTCAGAAATTTGAGCAGAAAGTGCACATTATACACAGCACCATCCGTAAGCTGCTGCCCACCCTTGCAGACGCTACTTCACCCACCTCCTTCCTCTGACCTGCCCTGCGCCCCACACACACCCTGGCACACCCGCCCCTTCCTTCCAGTACCTGCGCCAATCATGCCTGACAGATAGATGACTCAGCAATTAGTTATAACCTGCCTGACAGTCTCTCCCTTGTGTTTTGAAGGGCTATTTACATCTCATTATTAAAACATTTATACTTTTTTTTATTCTTGTGTCCTTAAATAGGTGCATAGAAGCAGTACATAGCTTAACTTCAGACTTAATTAATTAATTAATTAAAGTCCAGTGAAGTGGCCTTTTTTTATCTTATAAGACCTGTGCATATTCATCCAACTTTTGATTTTAAAAAAATGGCAGTTTCCACCCTGGCTGGTGTGGCTCCGTGGATTGGATACCAGCCTGTGAACCTAAGGATCCTCAGTTCATTTCTGTCAGGGCACATGCCTGGGTTGCTGGCCATGTACCCAGTTGGGGGGGGGGGACAAGAAGCAGTCAATTGATGTTTCCTTTTCGCTCTTTCTCCCTCCCTTCTCCTCTTTCTGAAAATAAATAAATAAAATCTTTTTTTTTAAGTGGCAAGTTTCCTATGATTTAACTATGAAAGGTGACCACTTGGCTTTGGAGACCTCTCCCTTGCTTGGGATTTTAGGGGAGAACACGAAAGACCTGTCCTTGCAAGCGTGTCACTCACCGCCTTTTCTGCTACCCTCCTAAACCTCAGAAGTTCCATATCCCTGCATTCCGCATCCCTCAGAGAAAGGCTTGGTAGGCGTGAAGGTAGGGAAGTGTTTCTAGAGCATCAGCTCCTTCCAACCTTCCAACCAATCCTTCCTTCTCATCCTTCACCGGGAACATTTTCAGAGATCCAGCAGAAAAACAAAAGAAAGCCAAAAGACAGGAAGTAGTGTTTGCTGAGCACCTTCGATGAACCGGTCTTGGGCCAAGAGGGTGCATGTGGTCCTTTCCTCCTCCCAGACAACCCTCCAAGGCACATGTCTCCGTTTTCCAGAGGAGGAAACAGGATTAGACACATGAAGTTTCATGCTCAAGATCAAGGGGCAGCCATCGCCAGTGTCCCCCAGTTCATGACAGCCACGCAGCCCCTCCAACAAGGGTTCTTTGAGAGCCTTTGACGATTTGCCTCTGGGTTGGATCCTCAGAACCACCTTGCTCTTTGGGTCTGGGCACCATCCCGCTGATGCAAGGCAGGGCCACAAAGGTGCTGAGCCTGGCCCCTCCTGTCACCCCAGAAGGAGAACGGCGGCAGGGGGCTTCCAGGGGGCTCACTCCAGTCCTCCCGCAAAGGCAGGCTGACCGACTTGGCTTGGCTGAGCTGGCGGAGGGATGTTCATGCCAGCGGGCTGCATAATCAGAAACAGCGCAGCCTGAGCGTTAACCACTATCATTTTAAATATCATTATTCACAGTTATTTCAGCTAATTAAGCCTTGAGCACTGGCCAGCTCAGCTTCCAACTCAGAGAGGGAACACAGAAGCTTCGCCTTACCAGGGAAGCGGGAAGCGGAGCTCAGCGCTGACAGTCTGTTAAGACTGGAGGTGGGGGGATGGGTCGGAAAGGGAGGGGCCGAGAGGAGCGGGGAGGTGCGCTCACAGCCACAGCCACCTCCCACGGGGAAATGGGAGGTCTAGTCCCTTCCTGGGGAAAATCCCTGACCTTTGTCACCTCTCAGGAATAGACAACCTTCCTGTAAGGACTGGCTTGATGCCTGCAGTTGCAGCCAGGGGCAGTGAGTGGGGGTCCCGGCAACCTGGGGAGTTAGTAGCTGTGAGGCTCGGAGAAAGCCCTGTTTGCCCATCTGTGCTGTCTGGAGGGTAGGCTCAGCACTAACCCGAAGGCCATAGCCTAATGCTGTGCCATTCCATACGGTAGCCATGAGCCAAACGTAGCTATTCAAATTCAAATTTCAATTAACTAAAATTAAAATAGATTAAAAAGTCAGTGCCTCTGTCACACTGGCCACATTTCGAGGGCTCCTCCACTGGACAGGGCAGCTCTGGAACATTACCGGCATCATGGAATGTTCTGCTGGACAGCACTGCCCTTGGAACGAGAGCGGGAGCCCCCGCAGATGCAACTCGCAGCAGCACAGTTTACTGGTCATCTCCAGCAAGTCGCTTAATGCCCTGGTCCTCAGTCTTCTCGTCTATAAAGTGGAAAGTTACGGGGTGACGTGCGCACTGACCAGCAGTGCCCGCGGCGTCGTGGATGAGACATGAGACAAATTCACATGGACTACTGAGTCCTGTGGAGGAAAAGGTCCAGCAAGGCCACTCCCTCGAGGTGGGAGAGCTCAGAACAGCCTCGCCACCCTCTCAAGGGGAGAGCAGCCTGGAGCGGCCTCCACAACTCTCTCAAAGGGAGAGACAGCACGCTGACCCTTGCCCTCGTCAGGCTTTTATTGGGATTTTTGCACGGGAGTTCAGGTACAGCTTATTAATCACTGTCAGGCAGTAAACAGTAGATAGTATACAAAGAACCATTAGGGCTTCTTCTAAACCAGGGTCTGTCAGGTAAAAGGCCACAGAACCTTGGGAACATAAACTCTTTTTCTGCTGAGGCCCTTATCAACTAAGTAAAAGCATTCTTAAACAAAGCAGGCTTCACAGGGTTTCACGTCTTCCTTCTCAGGCCTAATTACCCAGGGAGCCCGCCATTCCCAGCACAGGGCTGCACTACCCTCTGTCATTGTTCCAGGCTTAAATCAGGCAGAGGAGGCAAATAACCAAGGAATTCTGAGACTTCTCACAGACAGACTGAGGACTCGGGCTTCATCAAAGCTGAGGGGTGAGGGTCCATCTCCCCCTTTCTCCATAGCCCTCCAAGTCCTTCCCTGGGGCCTCCACAGGATCATACCTGTCTTAGGTCCTTCCCCCCTTGGGGAATCCTACCCATCACTGGCTAACTTATCAATCATTGGGGGCTAGTAATGGAAAAAGGAGCAGAAGCAGGCACTCCTGCCAGGGAGATAAGCTTTGTCTCCTTAGTGGCTTATGCTCCAAAGGTCCCTCACTCAGCCTTGGCCATGGTGGGTTCCAGCTCCTGAAACCAGGCAGGGCTGTTCCCAACAATAGAGCCCAACTCATAAAGTTGTCCTAACGACTGAATCAGAATTATGTGTAAGACACATTGAAGAATGCCACCCAGTGGTAAGCACTCACACATTGGTTCAGATGACGTCTGTCCTCATATTCATGAGGACGCGAGGCTTGCATGTTACACAGCCTCGTCACAATCACTCTCATCAGCATTTCACGATGGCTCCACGAGGCAGGCAGTGGCTGGAAGGGTCAGCGGAGCCATTTCACAGAAAGCCCAGTTGAAACGCAGAAGCCACGTGATTTCTCGAACCAGTGACAGAACCAGGGTTTGAACTAAGTAAATAATCCAACTAATGTTTCTGGATTCTTTTGTGTCTAGTGTCTTATAATGTCACATACTGTCCAACGTCAGCCTTAGCCTAACCTCAGGAGGCCAGGGACCTTCCTTTCATGTTAAGAGTGAGGTTCTAGGAGGAAAGTAACCCTAATGCTCACTGGCACTGGCACGGCATGTACACTCTGCGCCAGGCACTGCTCTGAACATTCCCTTGATCTCCACAACAACCCAGCAGAGTAAGTACGCTTATGATTTCCATTTCAGTGATGAAACAGGTGAAGCACAGAGAGGGTAAGTAACTTTCCCAAAGTCACACAGCCAGGAAGTGGCCGAGTCAGGACATGAGATCTCAGGATGTCTGACTCCAACCTCATTTGAGAGATCTCAGACTTCACTCACCCACATCCCAGTACGAGGGAAGGAAGCAGGAGGAAGACAGACTCTTCGCTCCCAAGGCCTCTGTTCTCTCCCTCTCTCACCTGTGCCAGGGAGAGAAGAGTACAGGCTCCTTTCCCAGCCTCAAGGATCTGCAGGAGGGAGGTGGGAGCGACGCATCTAGGAGCCTTTCTGCTTCTCTATCGCCCTGTATTATGTTGCTGGGGCCCCCATAACAAATGCCACAGACTGGGCAGCTTAGACAACAGAGCTTTATTTCCTAACAGTTCTGGAGGCTAGAAGTCCAAGATCAAGGTGTACAGAGGGCTGGTTCCTTCAGAGGCCTCTCTCCTTGGCTTGTGGAAGGCCACCTTCACCCTGTGTCATGTCAGGGTCTTCCCTCTGACATATCTGTATGCAAATCTCCTCTTCTTATTAGGATACCGGCCATATGGATTAAGGCCCACCCTAATAACCTCATTTAAATTCATTACCTCTTTACAGAACCTACCTCCAAAGGCTACATGTTAAGATCAAGCATGTGAATTTGGCCGTGAGGGGACACCATTCAGCCCGTAACATGCCTTGCCTCTCTCCTTGCTGCCTGACTCACTTCTTGGCCACCTGGAGGAGCCAATGGGAACAGGGTTCTGGGGTGGGGGGGCAGGGCTTTGGGGGAGCTGGCAAATGCGGAGGAGCATTCACAGAAAGGAAGTGAAAACTCTGGGAACCAAATGACAGCCTAAATCACTCTCCACCAGGGACAATTGGGATCAGACTGAGGCAGAGGAAAGTGTTATTAATTTTTGCTGTTTAACTACCTCTTCTCTCTGCCAGGCCCTTTAAAACATCTCATTTAACTTCCTCAACAAGCCTGTATCCCTCAACAGTATCCCTCAAAGCGGATACTGTTGCCCCATTCTGTAAGTAAGAAAAATGGTACCTGGGGTGATTTTAAAACCACCTGTGATGGGGAAGCCATGGAGTTAAGGATCATGGGTCCTAACTTCACAGTTAAGCAGCCAAATAATTTGTTCTATTTGTTTGGTGGCCTTGCTCCTTCCCAGCACAGAGCCTTCACAGATGCTGTTCCCTTCTGCAGAGGGTGCTTCCCCGTCTTCACACCCTACTTGCCCCAGTAAATTTCTACTCTGACTTCAACTGTCAGCTCAGGCACTTCATCTTCAGAGAGGCCTCCCCTGGGTTCCAAAGTGAAGCCTAGTTCTTTGGTTACTTGTTTTCATAGCAGCATGGTCCTGTCCTGCCTTTGCACGTTGTTCTAAGAAACCTGGTGTCTCCACACCCACTAGCCTATCAGCTCCTTGAAGCCAGGCATCATATCTATTTGGTCAGGCACCACTACCTCCTCAGTGCCTAGCACAGAATAGGGCACATAGCAGATGCTCAATAAATACCTACCGGAAAGAATCTTTCTTCCTCTCAGCAGCCTTACTTAACACTCTTGTTCCTCTGAGATTCTGGCTTCCTTTCTCCAATTAGTTCCCATGGCAGCTTTATTGTATCTCAGTACATCTTACACTGAGCTTTTCTAGTATGTTTGCCACCCTCTCTAGATCATGACTCTGAAGATAAGGCCCAACTCCTACTCATTTTTCTAACCCAGTAGCCCAACTCATAAGCTGGCACAGAGTAAGCTATCCATTGTGAACTGAGAGGAACGGTAGAGAGTGGAAATGCATCCTGGTGGTACTGGTTCCTCACCTGATGGTGTTCTCAGTGCCAAAGATGTTTTTTTGGAGAACCAGGACTCCCACGTTAACTGGAAAGTTTAGACAACCTTCAGGTGTGGCTGGATCCAAGGGCTCACACACAATGGCAGCAGGATGTGGCCTCTGTCCTTCACTGTTTTTCTGCATTAGCTTCACTCTTAGGAAGACTTTCTCCCGGTACTTACCAACTTCCAAAAGCTCCAGGCCCATATCCTCCCATCTGGAAGGCCAGTGAAAAGAGAAATTCTATTCACCAGTAGTTCAAACTAAAGTTTACAGGTCAAATCCCATTGGACCAACTTCATCACATACCCACTCTTAAACCAATCACAGAGCTTTAACTTCAGTGACTCAGAGCATGGCTTTCCACCATTCTGCTCCAGCCCAGACTTAGCAGGCTGCCAATGGACTTCGAGCCACAGGGCACTGGGCCATGGTGCTCCAGGATGGAGGTCCCCCTACCCTTCCCACCAAGCTCCTGACACTGCAGGACCAGCCCCAAGGAGAGGCACTTAACTTTGATGCTGGTTTCCTGTTGCTGCCTTTCCTACCAAGACGTCATTGGACTTGACTCCCTTCCGGACCTTTCTATTTTTTTTTTCTAGCTCCTATTTCAGGAGGCTATAGGACCATAAAAGGGCATCGCCAATAGCCCCAGTGTTTCAGGTTCTATCTCCCTATTGGTTAGAGACTCTCACAGCTTTAGAGGGTATTCATTTTTTAAAGTGTGTTAGTGTTTTGGATGGATGGATGGACGCAGTGCAGGGTGGATGCATTAGTTCCCAGTTCCCTCAGAAAACCCATCTCCCTGTCTTCTCCTATTTACCATCTTAGGCTCCAGATTTACTGCAAGAGTAGAAAGCACTCTTCTGTGTCCCTAAATCAGCTCCCTAGTCCTCTCTTATCATAACAATGACTGATGTCTAACATGGATAATTTTTATCTGGCACTTACCCTGCTTTTAGGCACTGAGCTAAGCCCTTCACACCACTCCAAGTCCAAGGTCTGGGCACTGTTGTTGTCTGCAACTTACACTTAAGGAAACCAAGGCTCAGAGAGAGTGATTTGTCCAAGGCACACAGCCAACAGCAGAGCCAAGACTCAGCGCCTTTGACCTTTACCGCTATGTTCCAGTGCCCTGTGAGCAAGGATCCTCAGGTCCATCCACACCCAGTTTTCCATTCTGCCTTTCTTTGCTCATGCTGCTCTACCTAGAACCAGGTCCTTCTTCTCTGCTGCATAGACTGAGAGCAGGAAATATAGTGGCCTCCCGCAGGGGAAAGGAGAGGTGCAGTAGGGAAAGTTGGCTCTTTACCTGCCTCGGCTTAGAAGACACACATGTCACGGCTGCTGACATTTCACTGACCCAACCAATGAGTTGTTGTGTGGACATTCAGTGAACACATTCTGTCTCTGCCACAAGGAACCACACAACCGTGAAGAGGTAGCAACAGGCCAACACACGGCCAGCTCAGCCAGCCAGTGCAGAAGGGAGGGGTGGGGTTGGGGGTGAAGACAAAGGGACCAAGATTCAGGCTGGTGGTTGGGCAGTGGGGAGGCATGGTTGGGACGCTGGGATTAGCCAAGTACCAGAAGCTCCCAATCCAGCGCTGGAGGCACTGCCCCATTTCTATTGTCTTAAATATCGCACAGAAGAAGTGAGCCGACACTGAACTTCTTGGCTGAGACTCAGAACTCTTGTTATCTAAGTTGGGGGCTGCTAATTACAGGATTTGACCCGAACTAGGAGAACAATGTAATAAGAATAACAGTCCTGACTTTTCAAACTTCAGAGTTTACAAATCATTCCCACTGCCATAATCTCATGTGACCCTCGCAGTAACCCTGTGACGTGGGTATTTTATCTCCATTGTATGGTAAGGAAATTTAGAGAAAGATGATGTAATGGACCAAAATCACACAGAACCTGTGCGTGCTGGAGTGCGTCCCTGTGCCAGTTTTCTGAATCCCTGCTCAGAGCTCTTGCCTCCGCCACTCAGCTGCCTCCCAGGCAAATTTCTATGGAAACTGCTGGTATGAAAATGAACATCAACCCGATTTGGATTCAAAGGCTCTGTGCCCTGGGCATCAAGCAGGACAGATTTAAACGTGCAGGTGCTGAAGGCAGACAGCCCGGGTTTGGGTCCCAGCTCTGCCACCTGCTAGCTGGGTGACAGGTGGCAAGTTAAACTATCTGGGCTCACTTTCCTCCTCTGTAACTCGAGGATGAAGTGTGTCCAGCCCCTCAGGTTATGGAGAGGATTTAATGAGATAAGGAATATAAAATGCTTAGCACAGTGCTTGGCTTGACACTAGAGCTTAATAAACACTCAGTGATCCTGCCGAGATCCTTCTTGGAGAGAAAATGATGCCACTGTCCCCTCTTCCCTCCCCAGGGCAATGATTGTGTAGCTCAACAGGACACCCTTGGCTTCCGCCAGAGAACAATCTGACCCCCTAACCCAGCTTCACACACAGCTGCCTGCAGGAAGGGAACGTTTCTTTCTTTCTTTCTTTCTTTCTTTCTTTCTTTCTTTCTTTCTTTCTTTCTTTCTTTCTTCTTTTCTTTCTTCCTTTCTTTTTTAAAAGTACTTTATGAAGGTGTTTTAACATGCTGTACCTATTTAATGTCTACAACTCGGTGGGTTTGGAGATAAGTGTATACCCACGAGAGATTATCACCATGTCCTGTGCCCTCCTTATTTCTGTGTGGGTGATAAGAACACTCAGCACATGATCTACCCTCTTAGCAGCTTTTCCGGTATGCAGTACGGTGTCGGTAACTATAGGCATTATGCCACGCAGCAGTTCTCCAGTACTTTTCAATGTCGTAGAATCTCACTCTGTGCCCCTTGATGGGTACTTCTCCGTTCCTCCTTCCCTCCAGACATGTTTCTTGTCTCTCTCCTAGCCACCAGTCTCCTCTATGCTCCTATGTGGTTGACTGCTTTAGATGCTGCATATAAGTGAGACCATCATTATCTGTCCCTCTGTGTCTGGCTTATTTCGCTCAGCATGTCCTCCAGGTTCACCCATGTTGCTGCAGATAGCAGAATGTCCTTCTTTTTTCAGGCTAAGCAATATTCCAGTAAATGTACAACCACATTTTCTTTATCCAATTGAACATCGAAGGACATTTAAGTTGCTCCCACATCTTGGCCACTTTTGAATAAGGCTGCAGTGAACGTGAGGGTGCAGGTAGCTCTTCAGGATCCCGATTCCAATTCCTCTGCCTATAGACCCAGGACGGGGACTGCTGGACCGTACAGTAGTCCTATTTCTAGTCTCCTGTTTCCTTTCCCCAGGGATCCACTCGGGCCATTGCCGCCCATCCCTGGGCCTCCGTCTCAGTTTTGCTGCCCTCCTGGGGCCATTTCACGTCATGCCAGGGTCCCTCTCAGAGCGTCCCTTTGAGGACAGTGGTTCTCAAAGTAAAGCGGGAGGTGGAAGTCACAGCCCCTCTTGGGGTAGGTAAGGCTCTGAGGATTGCAAGAGTCCCCAAAGTGACTCTGATAGGTGACTCCATGCTATGCCACTTGAGATACAGTGATTAGACAAAGCTCAAGAAAAGAAGAATGAGGGGAACTGGGAACCAGGAGGATCCTGCCTGTTTTTGCCAGCACCAGGAATGCACGTGAGCTACTGCATCCAAGTAGGGGTGGGACGGGTGGTCGGTTCTGCCTCACGGATGAGCCACAGTTTAGTTTGTGCTGCAATTCTCCAACCAGTAAACACAGGAACAGGGGAGTTGTGAAATGGCCCTTCCTAAAGATTCTTAAAAATAAACCAGGATAAGGGACTGTATCAAGAACACATAAAGACCTCCTACAACTCAGTAGTGAAAAGACAAGTCAGAAAAGGGTGAGAATAAGCATTTCTCCAAAGAAGGAAGAAACACGAAGACCAACACGCAAATGAAAGGATGATGGACATCATTAGCCATCAGGGGATACAGAGCCATACCGGAGACACACCACGTCACAGCCACCAGGATGGCCAGAAGGTGTGGTGAGGCTGCAGAAAAGTCGGGACCCTCACACACTGCCAGGGGCACCAAAAATGGTGCAAGTGCTTGGGAAACAGCCTGGCAGTTTCTCAAAGGGTTAAACATACAGTTGACCTATGACCCAGCAACTCTACTCTTCATTATATACCCAGCAGAAACGAAAATCTATATCCACACAAAAGCATGTACCCGAATGTTCAAAACAGTATTCATAACAATCAAAAAGTGCAAACAACCCCAGTGCTTATCAAATAAAATATAGTAGAGCCATACAACGAATAGTATTTGGCAATAAAAATGCATGCTACAACATAGATGAATGTTGAAAACATGTTAAGTGAAAGAAGCCAGACACAATGGACCACATATCAAATGATCCTGTTCATGTGAAATGTAGAGAAATAGGCAAAGCTATAGAGACAGAAAGGAGGTTAGGGGCTGCTTGGTGCTGAGGGTAGATCATGGTTAAGGGGTACAAGGTGTCTAGAGGTTGACGAAAATGTTCCAAACTTGATTGTGGTGATAGATGCACAACTCTGTGACTATTATTAAATGCCATTGAATTGCACACAAAATGGGTGGTTTGTACGGCAATGAATCATATCTCAGTAAAGTTGTTAAAATGATCAAATAAATCAGTCTTCCTTGAACACCTGCTTGAGACAAGGGCAGTTTCTAAGTCCCTCATCCAATCTACAGGGCAGAGAAGCAGGAAGGGAGGGAGGAGGGAAGGGAGGGAGGGAGGGAGGGAGGGAGGGAGGGAGGGAGGGAGGGAGGGAGGGAGGGAGGGAGGGAGGGAGAGAAAAGAAAGGAAAACAGGGCCTCCTGGACGGCAGAGTGGTAGTATTGCAACCCCCGGACCCAAAGGGTCCTTCAGTGGCTGCCTTAGCTCACTGGCAGTGGCCAGCATGGCCAGGGTCACTGAGGCAAGAGAACACTCTAGAGCGGGCTGCCACCATGCCTGAAGGAAACTGAGGTGACTCCACCAGCCTTGGATGTGGCTGTGAGCCTGAGCGGGGCATGGAGCTCTGCAAGGTCACGCATGGGCTCCAGACCCCCAGGCACCTGCTCTAAAGACAAACAGAGCGTAAGGAGCACGAGCTTTGGCAACAGACAGGCCCACATTGGCACCATGACCTTTCCGCCTATTAGCTCCGTGACCTCAGCTCTTCCCGTTATCTGTATAAAATTCAGTAATAATACCTCTCATAGAAGCTCCCCTCCTCCCAGTTTGGTTTGGTTTTGTTTGACTAACATGTCTTGAAGGCTTACTATGTACTAAGCAAATGCCATCTATGTATTATTATAATATTTTTTAGTCTTCATTGCACTCCTGGGCAGAGCTGGGACCTGCAGGTGTCTGGGCTGCTAGACTCAAGGTCAGACGAGGGACAGACAAGGTCAGGCTGCACCTTGGGCGGCCTCCCGCTGTGGTGTGGCTCCCTCACTACACGGTGGCCTCAGAGCAGTGAGACTTCTTGTCTGGCGCCCAGTGCTCCCAGCACCAGGGTCCCAGCAAATAAGACAGAAGCTGCATCACCTGTTATGCCTCAGCCTTTTCTGCCTTTTATGAAGTCTCTCGACATCATTCCTCACCTGCTGTGCTGGGCGAAGCAGTCACAAGCCCACCCAGATTCAAGGGCAGGGACCTCTTGATGGGACGCATGTCAAGGAATGTTTCGAGGGGGAGGCAAGCTCAGGGGCACACGTGGAAGAGACTGTCTGAGGAGGGACTTCCTGTTTCCCGTGGGATCCAGTGGGAGGACCCCTCAGGCATAACAACCAGCGAAAGGAGCCAGACACAAAGGAGTGCTGTTGTGTGACTCCATTCGCAGGACAGTCACGGACAGACAAAGCTAATCGATGGTCCGAACGGTGGCTACCTGGGGTGGGGTGCAAAGGTGTAGCAAGGGGAGAGCCTCCTGAGCTCTGCTATGTTCTATATCCAGGTCACCGTGGTGGATGTAGAACATTCATACTTAGAAGCCCATCAAGATCTACACTTAAAATTCATGCACTGGACCCACTAGGTCAATAATTTTTTAAACAATTACCCAGTTGAGGCCCCCACCCTTATCCCTGCCTCAGCAAGCTCTCCGTGCCTGGGAAAAGCACATTCCCAGGCCTCCCCACCGTGGCTGGTGGGTGGAAGTGGGTGTGTGGTTCCACCCCCTCCTCTGGCCCCTCCACCCCCACTTCCTTCCCAGCTTCAGGATCCTAAAGTCAGTGCCAGAGGCCAAGTCCTTAGAGATTTTATTCTGACCTCTCACTTCACGGAGACGGAAAGCAGGAAAGAGAGGTGGAGGGACCTCCCGGCTCCCAGCACAAGACATGGGCACCACTCGAGGACACTGGGCTCCTCTGTCGCCCAGGGTGGGCAAAAGCCGCAAGGGCAGAACTCTGCCCCTTTTCCCCTCGGGTGGCCGGCCAGACTCTGCTCGGTGAGGTCTTTGTACAGCCAGGCCCATCCGGACGGGATTTTCTGGAAAGCAGGAAGGTTTCCTACTCGATAAGCGTCTGGGACCCACCCAGCTGGGCAGGGTTCCCACCGAGCCAGGGCAGAAGGCCAAGGCTGGCCCCTCTCGGGGCCGGAGGCACAACCCGCCCTGAGTACCGCAGGCCCGAGCAGCCACACCACTTCCAGAAGTCCCAGAGCACTGGGGACAGGGAGAAATGCTTTCACTTTCTGACTGGCCTCCAGCAGGTACCTGGAAGTCCTGCTGTGTGAAGCCCAACCCTACAAGGCTTCTCCTGATTTGTCTGCCCCACCCCAGCGTCCCACCCGGGCCTTTCTTTCCTCTTGCACAGTCAACCCCTGTTATGGCTGGATGGTCCCCCGACCTCCCCCATTCACATGTCGAAGTCCTAACCCCATGCAGCTGATCATGACTGTATTTGGGCACAGGGTCTTCAAAGAGGTAATTAAGTTAAGATGAGGTCATGTGGGCTGTCATCCAATATGACCAGTGTCTTTATATTAAAAAAAAAAAAAAGATTAGAGATTAGGCACAGACATTGGCAGAGGAAGACACAGGGAGAGACGACCATCTACAAACCAAGGACGGAAGCCTCAGAGGAAACACACCTGCTGACATCTTGATCTTGGACTTGGCAGCTTCCACAACGGTGAGGAGATAAAACCTGTGTTTAAGGCCCCAGCCGGTGCTGTTTGTGGTGGCAGCTGGAACAGACTAGACAACTCCCTTCGTCAGGATGTCACACATTTCCGCACCTGGCCTTTGCCCAAGCTGAGCCCTCTCCACACCTGGGGCGCCGTTCCTTCCCCCTTCCTCCTACCCTTTGACAAGCTCCACCTTCCAGGCCTTGCTAACTAACTGGTCAGTGACATTTCCCTTCAAGCTCCCCCGCGTCAGCACATTCTCTCTAACAGTCTTGCACTATACCCGTGCCGACACTCTCATCTCTGTAACACCGCAGTTTGGCTTATGTCCTGTAGCCGCCTTCTACACCAGATTTTGACCCAGAGGCTGCACCTGACGCATCGCCACACCCCTCCCCAGCATGTATAACAGATGGCTTGATAAAATGTCTGTTGAGTGAACTGAATCGAGGGGTGTGCTGAGTGCCCCAGCTTGGTCCTGCAGGGGTCCCTGGCTGTCAGACACCCAGCTTCTCTTTTGGTGCCTCTGCCCTGTTTCCTCCAAAAAAGGTAAGAAAGGCTTTCAGGTCAGAATTAGCACTGCCTAAGAGACTGCATGCTCTAAAATGAAAAACCACATGATATCCAAGACAGGGGTGGTTAGTGATGGCAATGAGGTTGCCAGGGGCTGAAGGGCGCCTTCTCAGGCGGGTAAAACGAGCCCTGACCTGTCTGTGAATCTGAGGATATGTGCGTGTGTGTGTGTGTGTGTGTGTGTTGGGACAGGGGGTATATGTATGCACCCAGGGGTGGAAAAGACCCCACACTCACCTGCACGGGGAGGCAGGCATAGACACTGGTGTAACCTAAAGACAGCACAGCATTCCAAGGTCAGATGGACCTGGGATCTGAAGTCCAGCTCCTTTGCTGTCAGCCCATTAAGTGAGCTGGACATTTAGGCAAGATGGCCTCGCACAGATCCTAGCCTCTGGCCAGTACCCTTCATCCACAGATGCCACGCTTCTCCTGAAGTCTGTCTTGGCCCCCACACTGAGCCAGGGGCACAGACAGTACCCTATTCTGGACTAGGCTGGCAGGGGTTAACAAAAGAAAGGCTGGTTGTTTCTGGAAAACAAAAGGCTGGATCAATAGATCTACAGAGGCAGCCATTGATCGGCCAGGGCAAAGGTTCTGTGGGCAGCTGCCAGGCGGTTTCTCTGAAACACGGAGACCAGAGCAATCCGGGAAAGCCAGGCTGAGGCTGGAAAGGGCCTGCGGTCTGTCTGTCCCGGGGTCCCCACCCTCAGAGCACAGGGCCTCCTCTCCCCAACCCCAGGGCCCGGGGGGCCGACCCCAATCACGGGCTTTCTCCCACCCAGTTCTCAACTTGGGGCCCATGTTGAGAATTCAGCCATCTGTGAGCTTTGAGGGGGGAAAGGTTCACTAATCTGTAGCTGGAATTTAGCATTTCTGTTAGGAACACAAGCATCAAACCACAGCGGAGTTAGGGTCACCTAGGACTTTGTCACTAAGAATGATGACCAGTATCTCCTGCTGCAAAATTGTGGGGGTGGTTGGACCTGCCACTACATCGAGTTAATGTGTTGATGAATGAACACACATATTACTGTGTGACAGGTTTGGTTTTTTTATATTTGATAACTGTATTTCAGCATAGTTTCCTTTGTTGTCCTATGCATTTTGTTTTGCTAGCCTGCCCAAAAGGTCCGTGACATAAAAAGGGTTAAAAATTCCTATTCCCCATCTGTGGGTGGGCAAACTGAGGCCCAGAGTGGGCAATGCCATTCCTGGATGGGTGGGTGGATGGGAAAGTGAGAAATAGCACAGACAGAACAATAAGGATAAACCCTCACTGACAGCCTACCCTGAGCCAAGCCTCGCTGTAAGTAATTTAATCTTCACAACAGCCCTATGAGGAAGGTAATGTTACTGTCCCCACTGAACAGGTAAAACTAAGGCCCAGAGCTGTGGCTTACCCAAGGCCACACAGCTCATAAATGGAAGGGCTGATTCAAACCTCTGAACTTCCATGCTAAGCCTCCCTTCTCTGTGACCACTGTTCCCTGGTCCTGTAAGCATGGTTTACGACCAAGCTCTGGGGTCACAGACCAAGGCTGGAGTTCCAGCCCTGCCACTCGCAAGCTGTGTGACTCTGGGCAACTCTTCACTTGCACAAATCACAGTTTTCTCATCCATGTCACAAGGAGAGCAGCAGCGTCTCTATCCTTGGTCGTGTGCGGATTAATAAGGCGCCGGAAGCACTTAGCGTGGTGCAGGGGCGGAATAACTGCTTGCTAACTCTGTCCTGACCGATGAAACCAAGGCACAGACTCAGTTAAAATGGTGATATGTACCTATGTGCTGAAGTCTTTGGAAATTAAGAAACTGAAAATTTCAACGAGGCTAAAACCCGGTTCCTAGCAAGATCAACAGGGACCAGGAATTGACAAGTGCTCATGGATGCTGTTTTGTTTGGGGGGAGAAGGGGAATGGCTGAAACTGGGAGCAAGTGCGTGAAAATGCCAGAGTCAGTGACTTCCTTGCCAAGAGTCCAGTATGGAAAGGGCCAAGTGCAACTTGACAGACACACTCCTTCGGCCAAGGTCAAAACCAACAGGGAGAAGTCGTACTGATAGTACGCACCTTTGGTACAAGAACGGCACTTTGATTCTGCTACCTGAAAACCTAGAACCCCTCCCCAGTCACGAGGAAAATATCCAACTCAAACTGAAGGGCATTCTACAAAGTATGTGATCAGCCCTCTTCCAGACTGTCAAAGTCACCAGAAATAAGGAAGGCCTGAGACACTGTCCTGGTCTGGAGGAGCCGAGGGGGCATGATACCTACATAATGTGGGATCCTGGGTGGGATCCTAGCAAGAAGAGGAATGTTAGGGAGAAGGGGAAAAAAGTAAGGAATGTGACTAAAGAATGGACTGTAATTAATATCAGCGTATCAATATTGCTCATGAGTTGTGACCGGGAACCATACTAATGTTTGAGAGTCACATTCACAGGTGTGGGCTCAGGGGAACCGTCATACTATTTTTGCAACTTTTCTCTAAATCTAAATCTCTTCTAAAATAAAAAGTATTCTTTAAAAAAAAAATGTTACAGTGTATCGGAACAGTGGTGTTCTAGGCGATTTCTTTTCTTAATTTTACTTCCCTGTGTTTTCTAAGTGGCCTAGCATGAATATGTTTTGCTTTTGTTATCAGAAAGAAATTCAACAAACTTTGTTTTAAAAAAACATAAGTGAATGAATGAGCGTCTGGCCCTTTGGAGACAGAGTGCTATACAAATAAAAGTATAATTAGAGTCGGTCCTTGGGCGGCGATTACAACCCACTTTATCATTCTGCTCCCAGGAGGCCCCCGCCACCAGGGCCTGGCACCCGCCCAGGGGTGGGTGGTGAGCCTCCGAAACCTGCCAGCTCTTTTCCCGGCTGTGCTGGGCCCTTGCTGGCAGGGCAGGGCTGCAGCTGCAGGGCCAGAGGGCCGGTCCCGGTGAGGAGACACTGCTGACTCAGGGAGGCCCTCAGGCAAAGGAGCCCCTAGAAAATCCTGTTCAACAGCTTCCAGGCCATTGTTGCCTGCTCCAGAGTCAAGAAAACCAAACGTGGTCCTCTGTTCCCACCGCACAAAGAAAGACAAGACCGGACCAGTCAGGAGCGATCGCCAGCTTGGTCCCAGGCAAGGTCATCCACCACCACTTAGCCCTCCAACAGTGCTGTGAAGCAGATACAGTAGCCCCCCCTCATCCGAAGTCCCACTTTCCACGGTTTCAGACACCCAGGGTCCACCACACTCTGAAAATAGTAAATGGAAAACTCCAAAAATAAACAATGTATAAGCTTTAAATAGTGCGCTGTTCTGAGTAGCATGATGGAGTCTGGCACCACCTTGCTCCGCCCCACTGGCAACGTAATCGGCCCTTTATCCGGGGTCTCCGGCCACAGATGCTGCCATCTCGAGTATCACATGGAAGGTCCCGGTGTTGCACTGCCTGTGTGCCAGTCACCCTGATTTTACTTAATAACGGCCCCAACGTGCAAGAGTAGGGATGCGGGCCAGTTGGATTTGCCAGGGAAAAGCCCTAAATGCTTCCTTCGGGTGAAAAGGTGAGTATAAAGCACAGTAATATTTTTCTAGACCAACTACATGCACGTAACTTTGTATCATAGTGTATCGTTATAATTGTTTTACTTTGTTGTTACTGTTATTAATCTCATACTGTCCTAATTTATAAATTAAACTTTTTCACAGGTATGTACATATAGGGAAAAAAGTGTGTATGCGCACATACACATACACACATACACACATACACACATACACACATACACATATACACATACACACACAGGTGAGCACGACCCACAGTGTCAGGCATTTGCTGAGAGCCTTGCAACAACAGCACCCCCTGTGGTAAGTGGGCACTACTGCACCCTCTTACTGCACCTCTTTTAAAGGGGAGGCTCGGACAACAGGGTCCCTGAGATCAAAAGCAAAATATAAACTGATCTGCTCACTCCTACACCAGAACTGCCAGTCTCTAAGCCTTTCGGGGATGGGCTGTGACCTTGGCAGATGGCTGGACCACCTTTGGGGACAGGACACCGGAGGAAGGATATGCTAACGGTGGGCAGCAAACCATCAGACTTCCCCCACTACCTGCCACCCCCTTCGGAATCCCAAGGGCCATGGGCCAAGCCAGCTCGTCAGGCTCAACCCACCAGTTCCAGCTTGAGGTCACAGGGGATGTGGGCCTGCTCTGGGCACCTGCTCTGTGGGCCCCTACCTGTTCAGTTTCCAGGGCTTCCTCCGTGGTCTGATATCCAATTCATACATGAACAAGCTCCTGGAGAGGGCATCAGAAGCAAGGAATAGGGGAGAGGCCGTGTCAAGTTGTTTCTAACTGCATTTGGATTGGGACCAGATTCCCTGAGAATTTTCAACAAAAATCCTGGGGACTGCTCAGCTCTCTAACGCATACAGAAAGGGTTTAGCTCCTTTATGAGCACGCTGACTTGTTGCCTTCCCAGTGGTTTGTGCACTTATTCTAATCACTCTTCCTGAGCTCATCCAACTCTTCAGAAAAGGCTTTCAGAGCCACCTTTGACCAAAACTGATCAGCCTGCTTGGCTGCCCCAAGTATTCCCCAATACAGGCATCCAGGAGAATTTCTGCTGTCCCCCAAATCCAAATCCAGGTTCAAAAGACCAAAACCTGCCCCTCTGAGGCCACTCCCAAGAGCCCCAGGCACAGTCTGAGGAATGGCTGCCCGGTAAGAATCACACGACTTTCCCAACTGCGGTTGCTCTCAGACACCTGCCCTCACGACCAAAGCTCCTGTGAATTGCTCTCTCCCCCTGCCTCCCACCCAAGGCCCTGACCAATTCCTCAGGCAGGAGGAGTATGGGACACCCCCACCCACTCACCTGGTCTGGCTCTGCCTTCCCTGGAAGCGGGCCCCTGACCCTTCTCCCTCCCAGCAGAGCCCAGGCACTGGGACCAGCCCAGGCTCCACTTGCCCCACAAATGAGCCTTAAGTGTCTGGCCTGGGTTTCTGCCAGTCCTGCCCCCTGAGGGGGAGGGGCGAGACTAGGACAAAGCTCACACCAGCTGGGCTGTGCCGGGCCCTGGGGGAGCTGGCACCGGGGCTGTGCAGCAGAACCACCCAGGGGTGAGGCCAGGCACCCATCTGACGCCCCGACTTTCTATCCTCTCCACTTCTACGGCATTCCCAAAATGCTGATTCCTCAGCACCACCTACCACATGGAAATACCAGAAGGCTGTGAACCCAGGAAACTGATGCTCAGGGAAGGCCGGGAACCGCCGCTCTAGAAAGTGATGGGAATTCCCGGCTAGGTTGTGAAACCCCACACACACGTGTTTTTCTAGTGAGTCCATAGCTTTAGTCAAATTGTCAAATTAAGTTGATGGCTCCCATGCTCCACAAAATAACCAAAGTAGTTCCGGTCACTGAGGTGACTTCTAAATGCAGCTGTAGTCTGAATTCAGTGACTCTGTTAGGTCCATCAAGGCAAGTCCACAGGAGCCTCTCCTTATAGCAAACCTTGGGGCAAGTCTGGGAAACCCAGGATGACAGAGAGCTAGGCTGGGGGACAGGGGCTGGAGTGGGCAAGGCCAGAACCCAGGAGACATCCCAGAATGCATGGGATGAAAGGCCAAAAGGACCCTTTACAGAAACCAACCTGCTGGTAAGAAGGGTGCATTTTCACCAATACCCAGTTTTCTCTCTCTGTGACCACACAACTAACCCAGGTTTTCTAGTCTCCCCTGAAGTGAGCAGGGGCCATGAACTAAATCCTGGCCAGTGGGGTGTGGGTCTCCCACATCCTGCTCCCCTCTCCCTGTGACGCTGTGGAGGACTCAAAGGCCTCTGCAGGTGGCTGAGCCACAACAGGGAAGGAGCCTGGGCTCTGAATGACTTCAAGGCACAGAGTGTCCCCACCACCAACCCACGTGGACCGAGAGCTTTATTTATAGAAAAATAAAGCTTTGTGTTAAGCTCCTGAGGTTTCGGGGTTGCTCAAATCAGCAATCCGCCTATTAGAACCAATACACCTTCCTCAGGGACCCTAAGCCCAGGAGCACGAGGGTAATAACACATTCAACAGCAGAGTGAGTTCCTGGCAGGTCAGGGCTGGAACTGGCGTTCCCCAGAACGGCCTTGGACAGGGGGACAGGGCGTGATGACCACACACCACAACTGGGCAACACCAATTCCCAAAAAACTTTATTGTTTCAAGTGGCAAAATGTTATTGGTCTCTGTGGGGCACCTGGCAGGGTGGAAGGAGACCTGGGGTGGGCTGGGCTCCACCCATTACAAAAATCAAAGGCTTTTATAAAAAATGCTATAAATTGGTATCAAAAGAAAACCCAAGGTAGGCTGGAGGAGGAAGCAGGAGGGAGGCGGGCAGAGTGTGCACAGAGGAAGGACCAGAACCCTGGACCACTATCGACAGAATCCAGGCTGGAATCCAGGCAGGAAGAGAAGGTGTAGGGGAAGTTGGGAGGGTGATACAAAGTGCATAAGTGTGCCTCCCCAGACACTCCTCCGAGGTGTAGGGGAGCAGAGGCTGCAGCCTGGGACATGGGGAACTCCAGCCATCTCCTTGCCGGGGACCCCACAGGAACGGGCACTGCCTGAGACTGCCAGATGGGAAGGACCTGCACCGGGAAGGAGAGAAGAGCTCAGGGGAGTGGACCGCGGGGGACAGAGGAGGTGCTCCCAGCTTCCTTCCCCTGTGCCCATCCTGGCTCCCCAAACTGAGCCCTATTGTAAGGAAGGTTCCTGGTGAGTTGCCCCAGAGGCCCCAGGCCAGAAGGGCTGCTGGAGCACACTCAGGCCAGCCACACGGCCTGGGGACCATCCTTGAGCCCAGGGAAGAAGGCTGGGATAGAAGCCCTCCCAGTCCATCAAAGGCCAGACAACACCACCCCGTTCTGTGGGCAAAACTGAGGGAAAGTCCAGGGACACACCAAGTCTCTGTAGCTTGGCTCCACCTGCCTGCTTCCAGGCCGTCAGAGAGAGGTGGGTGAGGAGGGAAGGTAGGGGCCTCCTGCATCCTCCAGGGCATGCCTTGCTCATCCCTGGACCCCACTCCCCAAGCCCAGGGCCCTGCCCTCACCTCAGTGACTTCTTAGACCTTCTTCTTCTTCAGCTTCAGGGCTTGTAGCCAATTGGGTGACGATCCTTCTGACCTATAAGACAGAGGGCAAGGTCACAAAGCAAACCTGAGGAAGGCGGAACAAAATGAGGAGTGGCACCAATAGAACCCCCACCCCCACCCCCGGACGGAGCCCAGGGCCTGGCTTCCAAGACAGGAACCCTGCCACCAGCTCAACACAGTTACTTCGGGGCATGTCGACCTCCTCCCCGAGCTTTGGTGTTCCTCTACATAAAGCGAGGTTTCCCTTTTTAGGCCAAGACACTGAGGTTAGTCAACGCCCTGAGTTCACGTCACCCACCCTGAGGATTTCTCTGGCTTGGGAGGTAACGCGAGGGGCTTCCCCAGCCCTGGGACCTTGCAGGACTTGGACCGCTGGACCACAGACTCCTTCTGGCTCGCCTTGCTGTCCACCGGCTCCCCCTCCTCGGCTGAACGGTTCCGGGGGCGCAGTTTGGCCTGACAGACAAGTCCAGGTACACAGAGGTGTCAGAGGGACGGGCGGGAGGACTCACAGAAAGGGCATGCAGTCCCCAGTCAGGCCCAAACGCCTCTGCAGTCCTTTCACCCAGATGGACAGGAAGGCACTTAACGACAAAGGTCCTGAGAGCTGAGCACTGCCTCACACACGGCAGCCCCTGGAAGAGGTGCTATACTGTTGAACTGCATTCAGGCCTGAGCCTTTGCTTCTCCTTCCCCTGCCTGAAAGGCCTCCCACCACCTCGGCCTCTGCAGCCAACTCCTGTGCATGCCTCAGAGCATGGGCACGTGCAGCATGAGGCTTCCCCCGATCATAAAGCAACTTCTCTCTCTCCGAACAGGCCCAGCCCTTCCCATGAGCCCTCAACTTCTCCCTTTGCCACATCTAACTACAGACAAGGCTTTGTCCCCCACCACCCGTGAGGTTCTGGGACGTAGAACAGCCTCGATCCTCCTTCCATCACGATCAGCACACAGCATAGGGTGCAGCAGGCCCTCACTGGAGAGCAGAGTGAGAATAAAAATGGGCAGGAGGGGTGGGGAAATGAACAGATGATGGGGAGAAGGCTGGATGCAAGGTGTCCAGCTGGCCGGGTGGTTGGATGTGTTTGCTGACTAATCAGATGGTACCTTCAGAGCTGATGGGCTCAGGCCGGGAAAGATGTTGACTTTCAGCCCCTTGGTGCCTAAGGACATCCGTGTCCGGCGGTTCTGAGGCTCCTCCACCACCTCCTCATCGGAAGACGGCACCCGAGAAGCTCGTGGCTCTGCAAGGGCCCAGAGAGGGCTCAGCACCGGCAGCCCACCCCACACCTCCACCTCCCGGCACAGCCCCAGACACCAACAGAGACAGCGGACACCACATTGGCCCTACCTGTGGAGTCCTGGAAGAGGCGTGCCTCAGAGTCTGCCGCCTCCGACAGGCCCAGGGTACCACCTGGCCGGATGGCCGGGGCCCGGTGCCCACGCTTGCGCCCCAGGTTGGCACGGCTCCGATACATGGCACTGTCGAGGACCTCAGTGTCCTGCTCAAGACAAAGGCAACACCACTGCCATCACCGTCCCATGGTGCTGCCCCATCACACGGGAACCTCTCAAAAGCACCTGGCTGTGAGCGGATCCCTCCTGTAGCCAGGAGCCCCTGTTCATCCAACTCACCCCTCGCCCACTTTCTGCCTCCTGGATTGAGACCACAGAGCTCGGAGCAGCTGGGGAGTCCCAGGGGCCAGGCTCTGGCTCCACCACCCTCACCCCCCACAACAGTCTACTCGCTGGCCTGGGCTCACCCTCCACTGACCTCGATGAAGGAGAAGTCTTGGCTGGGGGAGCTGGGGGGAGGCCCTTGGGGGGGCCGCCGAGGAGGGCGCGTTGCGCCCTGGTCGCCCCGCCCGGCCCCCGCAGGGCCCCAGGTGCCGTCCACCTCTTCTGTCCGGCTGGCTTCACCATCAGGCTGGGGCCTCCAGGAGGACACGAGGTCCCTGCTGGGCTCTGGGGGCTCCCCTTGGTCATCCCCTGCCAGGGTTCCTTCCTCTTCCAACAGGCTCCTCAGGCCCGAAGCTGCGGACTCCCTCCGGGCCACTGCCTTGGAGCTGCTGATGGCCAGCACCTCCTCCAGCAGGCCCTGGGAGCCAGAGGGTGGAGAGCGGGCCGGGCACCCACCGGGGCTGCAAGGAGATGGACCGGCAGACAAGGTCACCATGTGGTCACACCTCCCCCTCCTGAAGCCCCTTTCATGAGATCTGTCTCTCCCTCCCCTCAACCCATCCCTCCTTCCCATGCTTTTCCCAGGCTCCTTCAGGAAGGACACGGTCAAGACCTCACACAACACAGCACAGAGGGGATGAGCTGGGCCAGCCTGTCAGGTTCATATCCTTGGTCTTCTACTCACTGAGACTTTGGGCGAGTTCCTTCACCTACAAAAGCTCCTACCTTTATAAGGTTGCCGGGGGTATGAAATGAGACTGTGAACCTCGAGTCACAGGGCCTGGCATTCAGAGCATGCCCTATGAGTAACAGCTACGGTTACTACTGCCGTCAACGTCATGGACCCTGTCTGTGCATCCCTCCCAGGAACACCTGCTTGGGGACACACTGGCCATCTACCCATGCCGTCCCTCCCTGGGCCCCAGCCTCACAGAACGTGCCGGGCCCTGCAGACCCGGCTGTCCATCCGGGCACACTTGTCCCTTGCCACGGACGCCGCACCAGCGCCCCTCCACTCTCTCAGTCTCTGCAGCTTAAATCCTCCGTGGGGCTGGCCTGCTTCCCTCCCTCCACCACCACTCCTCCACCCTGCCAGCCCAGGGCTCCACCTGTGCCAGCACCCCTGCCCCCAGAGGTTCTGTCCCCACTGTCCATCTGTGAGCGACTCAAGGGCAAGGACACAGCCGCTTCTACCTTTGCGCCCCCAGCCCCTGGCCCAGGGCCTGGCCAGGAAAGGGACTAAGCAAACATTTGCCCAGTGAATGAGAAGCTGGGTCAACTTGCATCTCAGTGCAGCTTATGCATCTCTGCCCACTGCTCCCTCAAAACACAGCTCGAACACATACGCACTCTCACTAAACTCACACCTCGGTCCTGAAAGCCATGGCCACACCTGACAGCATTTAAGATGAAGCAGGAAAGACGCACCACTGACTCTGTGACCTCAGGCAGACCACACCCTGTCTCTTGCAAACCGGAGATGCTAATCATCCCTCTGTGTTCACCTGCAGCTGTGAAGACCAATGAGGTCAGATGTGCGGCCAAGCACTGGGGACCGCAGACTTCTCTGAGTCCTGGGAAGAGACACCAGGGCGACCGCTGGGCACCCGCCTTCTGCCACCAGGAATGCTAATGCTTCCTGTGTCTATCATTAGGGTGTGAGGCTCAGAGAGGCCCAGGGACCCAGGAGCCTCTGGACTCCCAGGCCTGTGAACTCAGCTCTGTCCCTACAGTCTTCACTTCGGACCCAGGCTCCCCCATCTCCCACTCCACAGCTGGGGTTCCCCAGAACACTCCCTCCTCAGCTCCCCGGGGCAACATCAGGGCCCCATCACCCTTTCTTCTCCTTCTCCTCAACCCAAATGCCTTCTCAACACCTCCACCACCCCCCAACTCCCTCTAGACCAAGGGTGTCCAAACCCACAGCCCACAGGCCACATGCAGTCCAGGTTGGCTGTGAATACAGGCCCACACGACATTGTAAATTTACTTAAAACATTAGAGGGATTTTTTTGGTCATTATGTGTCACAGTGTGTTTAATGTGTGGCCCAAGACAACTCTTCTTCTCCCGGCATGGCCCAGAGACGCCAAGACGTTGGACACCCCTGCTCTAGACCCTCCCTGGTCCCTCCTGCCCCCTCCCACTACCGTCAGCCCCCCTGCTTACAACACAGCTTGCCCCACACCTCCCTCCCCTTCCCTTCCTCCTTGGCAGGTGAGAAGCTCCAGGGTTGGGAAAGGGCAAACTTTCTACTCAGTCAAGACGACGAATGCAAATCTCAGTGGAGGGAAATGTTAACGGAAGACATACAATACAATGCCTTTTTGTACCCTTTCCAGGCAAGAAATCAGCTCGATCGGTTTTAGAACATAAAAATCCCTGAGACAGACTGTGGTTGGCTGGCAAAATTACCAGTGTGTTCCTCTGGAAAGTTCTTTTTCAGCAACTGTGTGGGGGAGGGGCCAGGGGCCAGGTCCCATGTCCTTCAGGTTCTTAAACTGTTGCTTCTTCTAGCCATGAACACAGGGCAGGCAAGAAGCACCATGTTCCTAACCCCCTGAGAGACAGTGAGTGCCACTGTGCACTCCACTCCGGACCTGGAGTGGCCAAGGCCAAGAACAAAGAGTGTTCCTTCCTGCATCCGTGCAGGACCAGGGAAGCAATCCATGGTCCCTGGCCCAGGAGCACCTGTGGCTTCAGAGCTGAGAGGCCTGTGCAGCAGCCACTGTGCTCGAGTGGAACCCACCCAAAGATGTGACATGTGCCACTCCAGTTCCTCCGGCCCCGTCCCAGTACAACGTCACCAAGGAAGCCTAAGGCGTGGGCTGCAAAGAGTCACACTCCACACGACACACTCATTCAAAGCAGGAACTCAACCTGAGTGCATGTCAGAGTTCAGTTTTTAAAAAAGTAAAAATAAAAATTCACAACTGAAACTGTCGTAATTTCCCAAAGAGTAAAACTCCGTGGGGAAAGCTGGTTCTTCTCTCCCCAGAGCGGTTCTAAGCCTTCAGACCGCCAGCACCACCTTCCCTCCCATACGGGGCGGCTCCCCTTACCTGGCTCCGAAGCCGGGAGCTTCTCCTGTGTCCATTCCGGGACCTTCAGGGCAGGTCTCCAAGGACGGTGAGGAGTCATCTTCACCCTGGGTCTCTGGCCCACTTGTCTCACCGACCCCCAGCTCCCTGGCCTCCATGGGGTCTCTGGCCTCCAAGCCAGGGCTCAACGTGCCAGTGTCCCCAAGACCTGGCTCTGGGCACTGGCTGACTTCTCCCACCCCGTGCTCCCTGGATTCACTCGGGGCCCCAGAGAGCCCCATACTCTGGAGCCCCAGGTCCTGGCTCCAGTCGGTCTGCCCCACTCCACATCCCCGTGGCTCCCGAGAAGCGCCGGCCTCTAGGTCACAGGCCACCTCCAGATTCCTCAGGCCCAGGCTGTCGTCCCAGTCCACCTGGCCCACCCCGAGTTCCCTGGAGCCGCTACCTGCCCCCATGGCCATGTTGCTCAGAGCCAGGTCTGGTGTCCAATCTGCCTGGCCCACTCCACGCTCCCTGGATTTAAGGAACTGTCCAGCCTCCACACCTGACCAGTCGGTCTGCCCCACGCCACTCTCTCTGGCCTGGTTGTGGCCTCCTTCCTCCCCGACCCCAGCCAAATCTCTGCCCCTCACCCCAGCATCAGAAGTCCAGTCTTTCTCCCCAACTCCCATCCCCCTGGGCTCCTCAGGCCCCCCAGTCTTCGCACAGCTGGCCAGGTCCACGTCTCTCAAGCCCAAATTGTCCGACCAGCCCATCTGTCCCACGGCATCCTCCCTGGCCTCACTTGAGCCCACGGAACCCACACAGCCGGACACTTCCAAGTTCCTGAGGCCTAGCTGGTCAGTCCAGTCCACAGGCCCAGCCGAGGTCTTCTCAGGAGACACAAAGTGGCCACCTTCCATCCTGCCGGGAGGGCTCAGACCGGCACCACTCACTCGGTCATTGCCAATGATGCCAAACTGATAGCTTCTCTCAGCAGCCTCCGTGCAAAAGTCACCGCTCCAGTCTCGCTGCCCTGGGCTGAAGGCCACCGCTGGCTGGGGCGCAACACTGAGGCTGATGTCGCCAGGCCAGCCTTGCTGCCCCACTTCCCTGCCTCCCAGGTCAGCATCACCCGGGCTCTGGCCCCCGGCCGGCCGTCTCTCCTGCGGCCCTCCAACTTCCTGGCTGGCACCGCTGTCCTGCCAGCTGCTCGGGCCCCTCTGCCCCAGTGCCCCATCCTGCAACTGGGGGGTGCTGGGGCTGAACAAGCCCCTCGACTCTATCTCCTCTGGATGGCCTGCATCCCTGCTGGCCTCACCCAGGCTATCTCCTCCACTCGAAATTTTCTTCCCAAACTCCTCATCCTGCTGCTGGGCTTCCTCAGGGCTGAACCCAGCACTCGGGGCTCTCGTCCCGAAGCCTCTGTCCTGGGGGCCGAGGGCCACAGAGCTGCCACAGCTGCTGTAGTCCCTCATCCAGGCACTCTTTCCGAAATCCTGGTCTGGCTGCTCAGAACCCCCACCGCCATAGGTGCCAAGTGACGAATCTCTCTTCCCAAACTCCTGGCCCGGCCCGTCAGCATCCTGGCTGCTGAACCTGCTGAGGTGGTCCTTCTCCGCCCCTTCCTGGCTCTGTTCATCTGCCTGCTGTCTGGCATAAGCCCCCAAAGAATCTCTCTTCCCAAACTCCCAGTCCTGAAGGCTCGCATCCCGACTGCTGTAAGAACCCAGCGAATCTCTTTTCCCAAATTCCTGGTCCTGGAGTTCCGCGTCGCGGCTGGAGAAAGCGGCCTGGGAATCCCTCTTTCTGAACTCCCAGTCCTGAACATCCGCCTCCTGGCTCTGCAGAGTGCCAAGTGGGGCTGGCTTTCCAATCACCCGGTCCTGGGCTGCAAGTCCCCCTGGGGCAGACACTGCACTCCCATCCGGGCTGCTGACCTCCAGCTCCTCACGGCTGATGCCACACCTGCTGGCCCAGTCTCTGGTGCTCCCTTCTCCCACTCCTTGCCCACACTTGCTGGACCAGTCCCTCTGTCCAAGGCCTGGGTCCCCTCTACGGCTCGCACCCCCAAGGCCATAGTCCTGAGAAGTGTCTTGGCACCAGCTGGAAGGGCTAAAACTGCTGGGCTGCGGATCCGCTGCAATCCCAAATTCACTCTGCAGATCTCTCTGGGCCCAGCCAAGGAGTCCCTGAGAATCAGAGAGAAAGAGAGAGAAACAGAGCTTAGAGTTAATCTAGAATGAGAGTCAGCACCGTCTGTCGCCTGAGAGTTGAACTTTGGCAACAGAATGCCTGGGTCTGTATCCCAGCTGTGTGACCTTCAGCAAATCACTTAACCACTCTGGGCCTCAGGGTCCTCATCCTTAGACAGGGATAATTCCTACTGCACGGGCAGTTAGGGAGGATTAAACAAGATCACTGGCGCCAAGTTCTCTGCATAGTGCCAGGCACAGAAGGAGCACCCAGCAACAGCAACCAGTACTCAATCGATGACCCTGAGGTCATGTTTACAGCCCTTGGGCAACACTTGGCTACCTGCCCTGGCAGAGTGGTCTTCACAGGGGTGTGGGGCACTTTCTTTAGAAGAGGATAAGACTCAAGGCCCCTCCACAACCTCCTTCCCACAGTGAGATCCCAGCACCACCCTCGCCGGTCCAGTCCCCCCTCCCCCCGGAGCTCCCAGCCCCTCCCTCCCTAAGGAAAGCACCCTCTGCCCAGCCCTCCCCAGGAAGCCAGTGCAGCCATCCCTCAGCCCTAGGGGATGAGGGGGGCAGGGTGCAGTGCTGAGAGGGGACAGCCAGCTCTGGCACAGGGGAAAGACCCCGCCAGGGCTCCCTGCAACCCACACCCCATACTCCCTGACTCACTGCTGAGGGCAGGCGAGCCCTGGCCGCAGGGCTGCGAAGGCGGCCAGCCTCATCCCGAAGCTCCGCGTTGGCCAGCAGCCTCTTTAAAATAGACATGCTGTGCTCCCCATCCCCAAGCCCGGCCATGGTCCCTGCCCCCCAAACCCGCCTCAGGCAGCTGGGTACGGCAGGCAGGGAACAGGGCTGGGCCGCTCCCCTCGCCGGGACCTGTCTGACCGCTCTGGCTCGGGGCTCACCCTGGCACCGCTGGCTCAAGAGCAGCTGCAGCTCCGGTGGCCCCGCCCAGAAGCCAGTTGAGTCACCCACATCCCGGGACAGACACACCTACTGCAGGAGCCAGCCGTTCTTAACTCCTTCCTGCTCCTCCTCCTACACTCCCTCCCCTCAGAGGCTCCTGGCTCCTCCTTCCTTCCAGCTCCGCCCCTACCAGCCCAGGCTGGGCTTGAAAAACACATTTCAAAAGGCACCTGGACCCCAGCCCTCAAAATCAGAGTCATCGCGGTAGGAGAAAGGGCACTGGGCCCAAGCCCAGCTGCCAACTTGCTGGGTAACCTTGCACAGGCTCTGCCAGCTCTGGGCCTTGGCTGCCTGTGCACCAGGCAGGTCTGGAGCTCAACGGCAATAACGCTCATAAAAGCCAACACTTACCAAGCGCTCACAATGAGCCAGGTGCCACTGGCACTACTTTACAAGTACTACAGCTCATTTAGTCTTCACAATCACCCTATGAGGTAGAGTTATTCCCATTTTACAGATACAGACACTGAGGCACAGGCAGAAAAGTAACTTGCTCCAAGGCACACCTGGGCACGTAGCAGAGCCCAGCCGAACCCAGGCCACCTGCTCCCAGCACCCACCTCCACGCGCTGGGCTCCGCTGCCCTTCCCAGCACTCAGTGGACGCCACACACTAGGCACAGTCCACATCTCACTTTACCTGCAGTACAACCCCTAAGAGGAGAACGTCATTATGAAAGGACTCTGAAGCTTAGAAGTGAGAGCACATTCCCAAAACCACTCAACCAGTAGATGCTGCAATCAGACAGAACCTCTGGCCAGACCCTAAGCACCGTCCAGCAACCCCTGCCCACAGCACTGCTAGACCACACAACCGTGAGGAGCGTGTCCACAGGTGCCCTGCTGACAGTTGTGCCCCTAGTTCTGGACACGAAGTCCGCGCTGAGAGAACGAAGACTACTGAAGCCCTGGCCCCCAACCCCCGGTGCTCCCATCCTCACCTCAGAGCAGGCACTTGGCGTCTGTGTGTCCTTCAGCTCAGACCCAGCTCCCCGCCGTGCACTGCCAGCATTGGGTGGCGGCGAAGCCAGGAGGTCGTCCAGCCAGCGGGAGCTGCTACAGGGGTCTTGAGCCTCCGTTCTGGGTTGGGTAGTCTCAGCCCGGGCCAGGGTCAGAGTCTCCTCCTCAGCAGGTAATGCCTGCCCAGGGTCAGCAGTGTCAGCAAAGAGGACACAAGGCTGATCAGGGGGTGCTGGCTGCTGCTGCCCCAGGACTGGCTCCAGGAGGGGCCGGGCAGCCTCCCCAGTGGCCAGAGGGAGCAGGGACTCCTGTCCGGCTGTGGGCTCCTGCTCCTCATATCTCTCCTCTGCCTGCAGCAAGGCCGGTTCAGGTGTGTCCCCCATTGTTGGCAGAGGCTTGAGGGGAACAGCAGGGGATGGAGGCTGACTCTCCCCATCACCTTTTTGGGTTGGGGAGATGCCTGAATCCTCTGTCTGCACCCCAGAACCAGGTCTTTCTGGTCCCTCTGGAGTGGACTGGGCCTCTCGCCCCTGCTGGGACACTCCCTCTCTACTGGATGCAGCCCAGTCAGGTGCCTCAGTGGCCCCAGTTTCGGCAGCCTCGGCCTCTGCAGCCTCAGTGGCTTCGGTGATAGGGGAGGGGGGTGGGGAGTCCAGCCGCCACACCCCTAGACCCGAAGGCCGAGTCGGGAAGGTCCATTCAAAGGACTGAGACAAGCTCCAGTTGGACTCTGTCCCACTTTCAAAGGGATGATCCAGGGCTGACTGGCTCCCCTGGGTTTGGGGCAGGTGAGCGAGTGAGCCCCCCAGCTTCTCCTGGTCTTGGCTAGGCGGCTGGAGCACACCTTCGGAAAACCGGCGCTGAGCCAGGCTGGTGGGGCGGAGGCTGGTGTCAGCCCTGGCCGCCTCCTCGCCAGACGGAAACGTCCGATCAGAATCGAGCAATTCACCCCTTTCCTTCAGGGGCCGGGGCGAGGTGACTAGAGGCTGCTCTGGGCTGTGGCACCCCAAGACCTTCTCCACTGGAGGGCTGCCAGGTCTGGGAGCCTCTGGAGCACCCCAAGCAGGGAGCCCTGGGCTAGGGGCACGGCAGGAGCCCTCGTCAGGCAGGGCTACAGCCGGGGCTGATGAAGTCACGGGCAGGCAGGGAGAAGGCCCGGAGGCTAAAGGACTCTGGACTTCTGGAAGGTGCGCACGGCGAGGAGAGCTCCCGTCGGGTGAGTGAAGTCTGGGAGAGCCAGGGGCTGAGCCGGAGACTTCAGCAGGAAGGCCTGGGCTGGTGGACCCTCCATTCTCTGAGGTGGGGCCTGGACTTGAGGAGACCCAGGGCTTGGGAACCTGCAAGAGAAAGGTCAAGAGCCATCATTCACCTTCAGGTGGGCGGGGGGAGGCCCATGGCAACCTGATACGGACCACAGGTCAGCTGCTCCTTCACACTCTCCCTCCACAGACAGGAGGAGAAAATTGGGGTGTCTCTCAGGACAGCTGGGAAAGATTAGTTAGGGCGCCCAGGGCTTCTTAAGCTTCTCGGAGTTCTCAGACCCCTCCTTCAGGCCTTCTCCCCAGAAAAACACAAGTGGCCCTACTCACACACGACCCACACCACTTCAAGTGGCTCAAACCCTCCCACCTACCCAACCCAAAGCCCATCAAAGGATCTCCTGAGTCCATGGTTCACGGTCAAGAATACTGGCTTTATAAAGAGAAAAGGAAATTTGGGAATCTGACCACCCGGGCAGGCAGGGGTCCCACCTCAGAGCAGGACTCCAAGCCCCGCACAGTAGAGGCTGCAGAGGGTGGGGAGGTGGGTCTGCCCACCCTGCTCTGTGCACCCGCAGGTCACAGCGCTGCCCAAGGAAGCAGGCAGGCCTCGAGCTTCGGGCGAAGGCACTGGGAGGCGTGAGATCCCCTGGCCTGGAGGCATCTGGCACTGCCTCTCGTGGGCTGTAAGCTCTCCCAGATGGTGGTCACTTGGCTTCTCTGAGCCTCAGCCTCTCTCCCCTTCAGTCCTTTGGGGCTGGTGGCAGCAATGTCCCTCTCACAGAGTTAGGTGAGGGGAAGTAAGGTTTGTGTACACGGCCCCTCTCGGGACAGGACTTGCAAAGAATGGATGCTCTAGGACGATGCGGGAAGGGGAGGACTAGGGTGCAGGCAGATGATGAGGGCTGGGGGAGGTGGGGGCAGAAGGGTGGGAAAGGAGGGGAGTAGAGGGGCACCAGGAAGCTGGCACTCCTTCACTGCTCCACTCGGCCTAGCCCCAGGCGAGAAGTGAGTCTTGCTCTGTCTGACCTTTGCCCTCCCCAGAGGTCACACTTCCCTTGCTGTCCCCTCTATGGGACTGCAGGCCTGGACAGAGGAAGGCACGTCCTGCTCGCTTCTCAAGGCCCCTCCCACTCCCTCCTATCTACAAAGCTCTAGCTTTACAGCTCCCGCCGCCCTCCTGTTGGGGCCCCTGCAGACCCCTCGAGCCCTGACAAGTGTAGGCCCCGGATCACTGCGGCGCCCCCAGGACCACCCCTGCCGTGGTCCTCAGCGATTTCAGTCAAGCTTCCCAGCATCCTGGCTCAATTCCTTGACCTCTCCTTCTCTGAGGACTTTGTGACCCGCCTCTCCCGTGACTCCGTCCTTACTCACAACTGCAGCCCTCCATGACCTCACCTTCAAGTCTCCCCTCACCCACTCCCACCTCTTGTCTCTCCAGGTCCATCTTTCCACCCTCCCTGCCCCCCCTCAGTCCTTCAACACCTGTGGGAAGCATGGCCACTAACCCTCCCTCCTTCTCACTGTCTCCCAGTCGCCTCCTATCCTCATGTCTCTCTACCAACATCACAGTCCCTTTCCCAACCCTCAACCCCCTCTTGCATCCTACTGTCTGTCTAGCCTGTTGACACACTGCTCCCAAAGGTTCCCAGGCAACACTTGTCTCCTCAAACCCCAGGCACCTCCACCCCCTCATCTCAGCTGCCCACCTAGCTTCCCTGGGAACACAGAGGCCGGGGAGGAAACAGCCAGAGCCCACCGCCTGATGTGAGACCAGATCGTGAACTGCCCTTGCCCAGGACTAAGGCCAACAACCCCTCCTCTCTCTCCGGCACCACTGATTTTTCCTCCTCTCCTGGACCATTTCCATCAGCACACAAACTGTTTTCATTTCTTCCTCCTTAAAAAAAGAAAAACACTCTTGCCCTTACCTCTCCCTCTACCTACCACTCATTTTCCTGGACACACTGTCTACATTCACCATCTGTCCCCATACTTTGTCCCAATTCTCTCGAGAACCCGCCCCACACAGGCTGCTTTCTTCACCTCGCCACCTAACTGCGAGGTTACAATGTTTCCCTATAGCCAAGTACCTTTCTCAGTGCTCACCTTCCTTGACCTGTGAGCAGCACCTGATAGCTGATCTGCCCTCCTCCAGTCCTGGAAGCTGGCTTCTTCTGGCCTCCAGGACTCCGCCCTCGCCAGCTTCCCTCCCACCTGCTTGCTGCTCTGTCCTGGCTCCCGGGCTGTGCCTGGGTCCTCTTTCCTCCGGTGCCGCATCCACTCACTCCCCTGGTGATCTCAGCCAGTCTTCGCTACCATCTGTGTGCAGACGAGTCCCTGGAACTCCAGACTGAAATAGTCAACTGCCCACTCGACATTTCTATGAGGCTGTCTATAAGGCCACCTCAAACTCAGTGACTCCCGAAGCAAACTCCTCACATCTCCTTCCATCTGCTTCACCCTTAGAAGTCCCCATCTCACTAAACGGTAACCTCATCCTTCCGGTGGCTCAGGCCAAAGGCCCTGGCAGCATCCTTGATTCTGCATGCGCACCTGCTCACACTCCCTCTCTCTGCTATCAATCTGTCTGCACATCCTGTCCTCAACTTCACCTTCAATTTCTACCCAGAGCGGCCATGTCTCACCATCCCGGCACAGGCTACCTCCAGGGCCCATCACCTCGCCCCTGGATTATTCCAAGAGCCCCCCCAGTGGGCCCCCGCTGCTGCTTTTAGCTCCCTGCAACCAAAAGGGCAAGGGGACTCTTTACACCTCTCCTTCAAACCGCTCAACAGCTCCTGCCCCTCTCTCAAGCCAAGGACCTCCCACTGGCCGGCGAGGCTCCATTCCTCACTCATCGCTTCTCAATACTCACTACTACCACCCAGCTCCTCCCTTGTCACTTTGACTCAGACAGCCTGGCTTCCCAGCCAGGGAGGCACCAAGTCCTTTGTCCCTGTGGCTGCCTCTGCCAAGAATGCTCTCCTCCAAACATCCGCACGGCTCCCTCCCTCACCTTGTTCAGAGAGGCCTTCCCCACCGGCCCTCACCCCAGTCCTCTCTCCCTTCTCCGGTCTCCCAGCACTTGTCTGACTACACATCTGCTGGTTCACAGGTACGACCAGGCTCATGCTGGCTCGCGCCCTGGAAGAGGAGCTCCCAGAGAACAGGGATGGCGCGTGCTCTGCTCTCTGGTGTTTCCCCAGCATCCAGCTCAGAGCAGGTGCTCAGTAAATATTTGCTGGGTGGACGAACGGAGTCAGGTCTCCACCACTGGGCAGATGGGGCAGCCTCTACGAGCAAGAAGGGCTCAGTGACTCAGGGGAGCAGGCTGACTATGCTCCCAGCACTCTGTGCTGGGGATGTAACAAAAACCCCCAAAGAGGGACTTTTCCCCAGCACCCTGAGAAGGCAGCCCAGGCAGGAGAGCACCAGAGTCAGACAACCAGGACCCTGCCTCCGCCCCTGGGTAAATTACTTAATCCCCGTGAGCTCTGGCATCTTCACCTCTCCCGTGGGACCAACAGACTCTACTAGGCTTAAGTGATCACTAGGATTAAGTTAGTCAATGTTCCAGGAACAGGCCCCGCACACAGTAGGTACTTGATCAATGGCAACTGTGATGGGTAATTACTCCTGATAGCGAGCAGCCTCATGGCCGGAACCACACTTGATCAAGAGCACTGGCCTCAGAGTCCCTTGGGCAAGTCACCTCCTCCAGGACCCTCGGCGCCCCCCTCTGAACTACAGAGAGATAGAAGAGGCCACCTCAGATGGCCCTTCCGGCTCTACAATTCCATGACTCGATGTATAACAGGGGGACAACTCACATCAGTAAGTGGCTCAGAGCTGGCGGGTTGCGAGAGGTCCCCGTTGAAGGCCCGGTCCAAAGCGGGGCTCCTGGGAGGAAGAAAGACAGGAAATCGAGGCACAGAATTAAGAAGCCAGTAGTAGATGAATAAGGGACAGAGCTCTTTGATAAGAATCTGCCCGACTGACTTAACAGCACCCAAAGTTAACCGCCCCCCTTCCAAGGCATTTTCTACTGAGCCCTGCCTAGAACCACTGGACCAGAGAAGCTGTATGGTTTTCGCAGAAAATATGTACCAGGACAGAGTGCCCATTCCCTGCCTGCACATCAAGGGTTAAACTCCCCTAGTCCCTTTAGAACAAGCATCCTGCAAGCCCAGACCCCTAAAAGATAACTCCTCCTTCCCCTAGCCCCTCAGGAGTTAACCAGCCAGGGAGAGCACAGCTGGTCTGGCTGCCCTGCCAATACTTCTAGAAGGATCGCAGGGGGAGGGAGAGGGGGAAGAGTGATTTTCCAAGGCTGAAGTTGTTCCTCTTTCGCTCTCAGCTTGGAGCCCTGGGACAAAGAAGGGTTAACTGGGAGCCCTGCCCTCCAGGTACTTCCCGGTGAGAAAGGGACAAGGCTGGAGGGCAGGGTAGGGCAGAGGCCTTAGGCCTTAGGTTCACTCCATGGCAGCCCTGCCCTTGCCAGCAGCAGGAGAGGGAGGGGAGCCGCTTGGCCCAGCACAGCCACCAAGGGCCTAGGGGTCCGAAGTGCCTCAAGAGGGCTCTCCCTGCCTTGGGGATGGCCTCTGTGCAGCTGATAGAACTTGAGACCCCTCAACATCTTCCTCCAAGGCCCTGTGCCCACCACCCCAAGAGGTCCAGGCCAGCCTTCCTTCACACTGGCACCAGCGCTGGAGAAGGGTTTACATGCAACAGTCTCCAACCTGGCTGTAATCTCTGCTCTGTGACACTAGCTGGCCCGGTGTCAAGGTGTGTTCACATCTTATCTCTCCCATCAGACTCCTACTGGGCAGACTGTGCCCTTCTCATCCTGACACACACACCTGCACCTGGCACACTGCTCCGCACACAGAAGGAGCGAGCAGTTACGAGCATATGCTTTGGAATCCAATAGACCTGAAGTCAAACCCCTGTCCTTGTTGCCAAGGACCCATGGGGAGTCACTTTTGAATCTGTTTCCTCACTTCTTTGTTTATAATTAATTATTATTATTATTTTTTTTTTTAGAGAGAGGAGAGGGAGGGAGAACGAGAGGGAGAGAAACATCAGTCAGTTGTCTCTCGTGTGTGCTGACAACCAGGGACACAACCCAGGCATGTGCTCTGACCGGGAATCAAACCAGCGACCTTCTGGTTCGCAGGCTGATGTTCAACCCCCTGAGCCACACCAGCCAGGGCTTCATCTCTAAAATAGATCTAATATTCTCTTCACTAAACAGATGGCTGTGGGTTAAAAGAGGCAAAATTCAGCTCTTCGTATGAAAAAAAAAATAAACATCCATACTGTGCATTTAAACTCTATCATAAATACACATCAACTCCATAAAGAAAATTACAATCCTAAAGAGAATATAGTCATAACACTGTCTACTGGCAGAAAGCTTTGTGACTGAGAGCAGGGTCTGCCCGCACTCACAGCACACAACTAACCTAAAAGTGAAGGTCGCAGTCCCACATGGGGACACCCACTTCGTCCTCCAGAACGCAAAACATACAGCCTCCCACCCCTCACCTCTCCTCGGGGGTCTGGCTGTGCTTTTCTGGGCACTCTGTGGGAGGCTTTGAAGGCCCCTCCTGGGACCATCCCCTGGAGAGGGCCCCACCATCCTCATCCATGGGACCAGCAGCCATGCCATAGGCCCTGGGACCGTATCTTGAGCTGCCATCGTGGTTAAAGGTGAGGCGGGAGCCCCAGAGGCGGTCAGGACTGGCGGGGACCTCCTTCCGCGGCTGCTCCATCTTGGCTAGGATCTCTTCCACCGTGGTGGCTGCAAAGCGCTCTGAGGCTGGACGGAAGGGGGCGGGGGCCTTCCGCACACCCCCCGGTGCGGCACATCGAGCTGGGGGTGTCAAGGGGGGCATCTCTTCTTTCCCAGCCTCCTCTTTCCCAGTCTCTCGGGTGGCTTCTCCTCCAGTAGAAGTCTCAGCCACTGGTCTTGGAGCAAAGGGAAGAGGACGCTTGCTGCCACCATAGGGCTGGGGTCCCGCCAGCATGTTCATCTTCCGGGCAGAAGGCAGCTCTGCCAGGGGACCCCGGGGAGGCCGTGGCCCAACAGACACCAGCAGGCCAGGCTTGGCAGGCAGGGCCGGCTTGGCAGGCAGGGCCCGAGGTTTGGGCTTGACCGGGGGTTTGGCCCGAGGGTCACCTACCAAAAGAAAAGAGTTGGTTGGGAGGGTGTCAGAAGAACCAGGAAGCAGAACTTTACTTACCACCCTATAAACTCAAACTGTTGACAACCTTCTAGGCACCTCTTCCATGAAGCCTTCCTTCATTTTCTCTACACAGCCCAGAAGCATCTTCTCCTGTCTCCAAATTCCCAAAATGTTTAGTCAATTCCTCTTAAAAGCTAAAGCTATTTTAGGGCCCAGCTGGCACCTTGTTTTTCTTTGTACCCTACTTTGCATCTAACACATGTTCTTGTCAAGCAAATGAATGAATGAGCAAATAAGCCAATAAATAAATGCCTGCCTGCCCATTTCAAGCACTCAGCCCCACATTTCCCCAGTCCGGGCCTGTCCTCTTACAGAACACTCTTCCGTCCAACCACCCACAGCAACCCTTTTACCCCAGGTGAGTCTCGCCACTCCACCTCCTGGCTGCCCCACCCTCGCTTACACACCCAGGCCACCTGCGTACTGCCATCCGGTGTGTGATGAGGAATGCAAACTCACTATTGACCTAACCCACACAAAAGTATATAAATCTGCCACGGGGGAAAAAAACAAGACCAGGAGCCTACCTTCTATATATATAATGCATTCCAAAGCCAAATAAAAGACCTTAGAATTACTCATGGACTCAGCCCTTCTAATAGAAACCTCCATCGCCCACTCATTTGGCTCAGACTAAGCAAGGAGTCTAGACAGCAGCCAGGAGGCCTGGATTCAAACCCCCATAGGTACACCTCATTACTCGTGTAGGCCCCACTCTCCTCCTCTTAAAAACACTCGGCTTTCCCCACATCATTCTGAAGGTTAGCCTGTTCTTTATCTGTGGGAGGTTTATGACCTCGAACAGTTCTGAAGGGTCCTACCAGGAACTGAGAAATTTTCACTCTCTCAAACTCATCCTGCACATTCTCTGCACTCCTCCCTCATTCCCAACCCAACAGAACCATCCTTTGCCACCCCTCTCCAAGACAGAATGGGGGCTCAGCCCCTTCCACCGTCCTCTCAGACACCCCACGTCACCCTGCACCCACAGGCACCTACCTGGCTCCGAGCCAGCAGCTGCCAGCTCCTCCTCCATCTGCCGGGGTGGTGGGGAAGCCATGGCTGTGCCTTCCCTGAGAGCAGACACTTTCATCACATGCGGCAGGACCTGCATGAGAATTGGGAAGCAGAGGGGTGTGAGCTGGGGTGGCCCAAGGCCCAGGAGAAGAGAGAGAAGGCAAGAGCGTTGGGCGTTGGCAGCAGCCTTGGCCGGGGGAAGTCTGCTACTTCTAGCAGAGGGAGAGTGTGGAACAGGAAGAGGGAACTTCAGAAGGGGTGGGGAGGTCAAGGGAGGTCCCCAAAAGCCTACCCTCGACTTTTCCCAGATCACTCTCCAGCTCTTGTCTCCTAACCCCAAAGTCCTGGAGCTGCAGGGAGCTGGCCACTCCTCCCTCCCCTGGAGAGCTCTCCAACACACCCTAGTTACTGTTCCCAGGGCACCCCTGGGTGCAGCAGCCCCGCTAGAGGTATCTACTCAGGGGCAGAACAAGAAGGCCCTAAAGTCTTGCCTCTTCATGAATCACCTCAAGGGAGACGGGAAAAACCCGCTCCTCCCCAACCTGGGGCTCCGCCTCAACTGCTTGCCTCCCTTTTCCTGCTCACCCTCCTTCTCTCCCTCCCTCCTGCAGCTGGGAGTGGTTCCCTCTCCCCACTTTCCCCCTCCTCCTTCCACATCCCTGCCCCACTCCCACCTCCCTCAGAGCTGTCTCATCCAAACACGGAAAAATAAGGAATAAGAAGTAAACATCTGGAATACATTTTTTTTTCTTTAATTTCTCAATTGCTTTGGCTTCAGCTCGGAATTTGATGAGGTAAAGCCAGGGCCTAGTCCTGTTGCCATAGCAATGGCCTCCCACTGGATTTCCAGAGCGGCGCCAAGAGGAAGGAGGAGCCCCGGGCCTGGGCTGGGAGAATGGGACAGGGCTTGAGAACATCCGGGGGGTGGGGTGGCCTGGAGGGAAAAACTCCCGGGGGTTCCCTCTCCTAGGACAGTCAGGGTACGACAGCCACGGCCTAGGACCTGGGGATCTGCGGGCAGCCCTCAGCACCCTAGGGTTGGCCTCAAGGGTTTTGAGTGGCAGAAATTTTAAACCAAGTGTCAGAGCCCTGTGGCAGAAGCCAATGGGTGTCCCTCCTCTAAGCCGGGACCAGGAGCAGGCTTGGGGTCTGATTCAATGCTAGATGGGTCTACCACTTTCTGCTGCGTGCCCTTAGGCACGGTGCTTACTTCTCTAAGCTTCGGTTTCTCTGCGTGAAAAGTGGAGTTACCAAGACTGTTGGGAGGTTTATAGCAGAAAATGCAAGTAAACCACTCAGCATAATACCTACTGCAGAAATGCCCAACAAATATTGGCCATTATTACTACAATTCCACTCGGTGTCACCAATGAGCTACCATGCTTGGTGACCACCTCCTCCTCTCCCCAGACCATTCTTTCACTCCCACAGGGCCCAGTCCTGTCACCTGCTCTTCAGACACTCCACCACCTCCTCAGTTCTCATCCCAGCTCCTGAAGCACCATCCCACCCACAACACCCCTCCCCCAGACTCTCCAACCTCGGGGACAGGGGACAGAGTCCTGGTCCCTCTTGTTCTAGAGGAAGGGGGATTTTCCTATCACCTGGTAAGCAGAGTCTCCGAGAATGATCTAACCCCCTCCAACCCACAATGGGTGCTCCCTTCCTCAGAGCCACCCACTCCAGCAGGTCTGGGAAGGCAACACCAAATCCCAAAAGGGCCCTCTGATGCTCACCCTTTGCAAAGCCCACTCACCCCTCACCTTTGACCTTGCCCCAGCTTGTTTCAAAGATGGAAGAGAGTAAAGAGAAACCCAAGACCATCAGTTCCCTTGGTCAGCCAGCTTCCACGGAGCACTGCTCACTGTGGGTGGGTGAGTAATTGTGCAGAGCCTGTCCAAGTGTGCGTGGGGGAGGGGAACGTGATAGAAAATATAAAATTAAAACACAAGATTGTTTCCTTGTCCTTGAACATTATTATTACAAGGAACATGGTGTGGGTGGTTAGAAACGGGGATGAACTAGCCCAGAATCTAAACACTCTTCCATCTGGGGGTCTGACAGACACCTCTGCAGTATGAGGGGGCTAAGCCATGAAGCAGGGGCTCCACTTCCCCAAATGAAGAGGTGCCACAGCAGCTCAAAGCCCGTGCCAGGAAATCCAGGTGCCCAAGTCGGTAGCCAAAAGCTGCAGAATCACAGCGGCTCTGAGCCCTCCCCACCTCAGGAGCCAGAGTAGACTAGCTGATACCCCGGAGCAAAGCCTGCCAAGGGCTGGGGAGAGGTGGGCAGCTCCAGTCGGGGCAAGGGGCCTAGAAAGAGACCGGGGCAAAAGGGGTCGTCTCTACGGACCTTAGGATCTCCGGTCAGATCCGGATCCAGAGAGGTCGGCAGGGACAGCTCAGAAACTGCTGGAGGAGGGAGGGCCAACGGGAGGACAGAACAGCCTGGGACAAGGGGCCGTCTGGAGGGGCCCAGTGGGAAGCTCTGGACAGAGGGGAACGCATTAGCCAAAGAAGAGGAGGAGGAGGAGGAGGAGAAAGGGGTGGAAGTGGAGATGGTGGTGGGGTACGGGGTGGGGGTGGAAGAGGAGGACGAGGAAGAAGAGGGGGCAGCAGAAGCGCAAGACTCGTGAGCAGGATGTGAAGCAGCCGGGTAAAAGACGAAGGAATAGGGACGCAGACGGGGTGGAGGCGGGCTGGGGTGGCTGGGGGCGTGCCGAGAGATCCGGGGGAGGGGGCTAGCAGGGACCCGGGGGAAGGGGATGGCAGGGGTCCCTCTAGCAGCTCCGCCCGCCCCCGGCCCCGCCCCAAGTCCGCGCCCCTTCCCCCTTTCTTCTGGTTCAGCCAGCACGAGCTCCAGGCCGTGCACCCTCCGCCCCCGCGCACACGCGCCAGCTCACGCGTGCCCCTCGCTGCCTGCGTGCTCCCTGCTCCCTCAGCACCCCCGGCCCCTGCAAACTTTCCCGGTCACCCCTCGCCCCCTCCCCAACCAAGGTCCGGGCTGGAAAGCGCCCACTCCTTCCATGCCTCTCCCCCGCCCCCAATGCTGGACCCCGCCCCCTCCTTCACCCTCCCGTTCCCCACCCCACCCCGCGCACTCACACGCTCTCCCGGGATCTGGCTTCGCTGGGCTCGGGCTCGGGCAGTCGCCACCGCCGCCGCCGCCACTGCAGCCGCCGTCACCGGGGACCTAGCCACTGCGAGCCCCGCCGGGGCCCCGCCCCCAGCCCCGCCCAGGCCCACACCCCCAGGGCGGCTCATGAATATCCATGAGTCAGTGAAAACCCGGGGCGGGAAGCCCGTGCTTAACTCTTGGGGCTGTATGCAAATAGCCGCGGCCCAGGTACTCAATTATTCATGAACTTCGCAAATAAGGGGCCCGCCCCAACATCAGACGGGGTTGAAAACTGACGCAATTCAGCCGTTAATAGCGACCTGGCAAAATGGCCACCGAGACGACCGGCTAGAGAGGAGACTTAAGGCGCACAGCCCAACCCTCAGGCTTAGCGGCCCGAACTGATTGAAGCACCATAGAGTCAAGGCGAGAAAGAAGGGAACCACTGGCCGCCTGGAAAGACTTCCTGGGGCAAACACCTGGGAGCCTACGCAACGTGGCCACCGCACGTGTATAAATTCAGATTTGCAGCCACTAGAAGGAAGAGTGGAAGCTCTATTTTAGTTATCCTCCCCACCTATCTTCTGTTATGTCTGCTTCCCAACGGACAAAATTCTTCTAACTTGGTGCACCCCTTTGCTCCCTGAAGAACAAAAGCCTCGGCATACTCTATGTCTTTCCTGCACCCCCATCAGACTGTGCCCCCACCCCCCACCCTGTTCATCCTCCCAACTCTCGGGGCTCAGGTTTCCATTCTGGTTGCAGAGAGGCCAATCCTGATTCCATTATCTACAGCCTTGGAAGACCCTTGATTCGTAGGTGATTTGCGGATGGAGCCAGCAGCTGCCTCCCCTTAGCTTGGCTAATGGAGTGAACTGTGAGAGAGACTGCCTAATCAGATCAGCTCTCATTTCTAGACTCTCAGGTGGCCCATACCGGCAGAAGAGGGTGAAAACCAATGCTTGTCCAGCCGGGAACAGAACAGGATGTACCTGAAGACTGGCTTCCCGGCTGCCCAGCAGGGCCCTGCCCAGTCCACAGTGCGGTAAACACCACCAAGAACAGTGAGAACCACACAACAGGGATAGAGAGAAGGCACATGGACATGGTTTCCAAAGTCAGTTCCCTTTATTAAATGTTTATTTTTCACAGACCAGAAATACAAAATAAAAGTAGAAATATGCCCCAGTTAGGAGCTACAGGCCTGACCTCACACAAGCCCTGCAACTTGAACAGGACGAGAAGCAGCTATATCCCGAGGCTGGGAAAGGAGGATGAGGATCTGAATCCTTGCACTGCCCTGCCTCCCACCCAGTCTCTCCCCAAACTATAGAGCCATCATCCCTGTGAAGCAGCAGTCAAGGAAGATGCCTCCCCTGCTGTCCCAGCAAAGTGCACGCCCCAGGACGGCTTGTTCAGATGGCACAGAATCCAAATGCTACATTTTTGTATGAGAAAGTGGTACAAAAACATGAGGGGGGGGGGGGAGACTGGGGGTGTGACCGGAGAAGCCCAGGAGAATTTTCCTCCTGTCTACTCATCAGACCCCGATGCTGAGTCTTCTGAGCTGGGGGGAGTACTGGCCAGTTCCTCTTCTTCAGAGTCCTGAAAACCAAATGTCTCTTCAGGGAAATGGTAGATTCCTGGTTGCCCTCACAGCCACTGTTCAGTGGTGAGGGCCCCCAGTTCCCCAGCTCGGTCCCTAAATTCCAGCACTAGCCTCCAGAGCCCCAGAACGCCACCAATCCACTCCATCCCACTACTCTTAGGGACCAGCCACAAACCCCGGCAGGGTCTCAACCCCACCCAAAAACATCTGCCGTCTCCCATCTCTGATGCCCCTCACCCGTCTAGGCCCCACAGCCCCCAAACTTCAGCCGCACCTCGCTCCGCCTTCTCTTCTTTTTGCTCTTGTTCTCTCCAGAAGAGCTCTCATCACTGGACACAAACTCTTTGCTCTTGAAGCTCTCACTCAGCTGCCTTGATGATGACTTGGATGACGAGCCCCTAGAAGGTGTTGATTTCTTTTCCATCTTCACCTTTACTTTCTTCTTCTTCTTTGACTTGTCCCTACATTAGCAAGAAGGCAAAGGGCTAGGCCTTCAGGTTACCTCATCACCAAGGCCAAACCTCCCCAGCTTTCACAAGGCCTCTCTAGGTCCCAGCCACGGTGCCCATCACACTACAGTCAACGGCCTGCCGTGTCAGCCCCAAGTGCCCCAAGGAAAAGCATTGAGGAACCAGAAGACTGAGGGGTCATGTCCTGGTCATATGCAAAACTTACTTGACATCTACTGCTTTTTCTTTAAAAACTCGTATGAATTATGGTCTGTAGTAATATGTACTTTTAATTGTCCTATACCTTCAAGTAAAACTGACCCTCTAGGTAAATGGGCCATATTTGTTCAGTGACCAGGAATCCCCTAGCTCGCTTCCCATACGCAGGCAACTGCCTGCCCCGACTTGAGAAGCACTGCCCTACTGCAGTCAGAGGCCCCTTTGTTATCTTCAACACCCCAATTCTCAACTTGGACCTGCAAAACTATCTTCCAAAAGGGCGGTTACTGGGCCATTCTGTTCCCAACACTCACCTCTTAGAAGACTCACCCCTGCCCCCTTCATATTCTTTCATGGCTTTTTCGTATTCCCGCCGGGCATCCTCAGCCTTGCGGTCCCACTCCTGCCACACACACACACACACACACACACACACACACACAGAACAGAGAATGAGGTCTCCTCCCTGGTGCAGGCAAAACCTATACAGAAAAGCTTCACAACGGGCCCCCGCCCCTCTATCAGTTACAAGCTTCGCCACCCTCATCTCTGCTGCTGCTCACCTCTTTCTTCTCCTTGGACATTCCCTTCCAGATCTCGCCTGCCTTCTTGGAAAGATCCGTGATACTGATGCCGGGATGGTCTGACTTGATCTTCTCTCGGCTGGCATTGAGCCACAGCATGTAGGCAGACATGGGCCTCTTTGGGGCATTGGGGTCTTTGCCCTTCTTCACCTACACAACAACCGAAATGCCTTCAGCTGTCTACATCCCACAGACCCCTACATCCTTCCCACACAATTATTGGGTCACCTACCTGGGCACAAAGTGGAGAAAGGACTCAACAGCATCAAGCTGGACTGAGAGCTCCCTAAGGACAGCTCTTCCACCCCTCCGCACCCCCATGCCCAGCTCATTAGGGGCCCATCTTTGGTCTCCTGATTCAGATCTCCCAGAAGCTGATTATGTAAAGGATCAGAAAGAAACATTTCCAAGAAGATAATCTGTCAAGGCTGTACTCACTGGCTACAGAAATCAGCCCCAGGAGGACCAGTTGACAGGCCCCACTGGTGGTGGACACGGGGCAGAGAATGGCCACCCAGCACCCTCCTGTTCAGAGGAGAGGCCTTACCTCCATAGGCTTCTTGCGGCTCTTGCGCTCCTTGGCCATCTTGGCCTTTTTAAGCTGTTTCCGTTTCTTCTCATCCCGGTCACTATCACCCTCGTTACTGGAGGAGCTGGCAGAGGCGTTGCTGTCAAACCTGCCAAGGAGAGTGGGGCTTAGACTCCGGAAGGGAGGACGGCACCCTGCGACCTCAGAACAGGAAGAAAATAAGTCCAAAGAAATCATCTGAGAAAAGAGAATGGGAGGAGGACCACACAGCCTCCACCACTCTCCCCAACTCTGCTTCCTCCCCTGTGCTAGGGTGGCTTCCACCACCCAGCCATAGCAACGGGCTATTGAGCGAATCAACCAAAGAAACACAAACGGGCTTCAGCTGCTCTCCTTGGTCCCAGCCTCACGCAGGTCCTGCTGCATCCCCAAGCTCCTGGGGACACAAATTCTGTCTCATCAGCATGCCTAAGTCTATTTCATCACTTCCTTTGAGTTAATCATCTTACTCTACCCTGTAGTCTTTCTGGTAAAGGGACAGTTACTAAAAAAAAGTTGGGGAAAGCGGCTCTAGTCTAACCCGGTACATACGCATGTAACTAAAGGCCTATTTGAAACACAGAGAAATCTCACAGAAGACAGAACTGCCTACACTTGCATGGTGCTAAACCGTTTTCCAGACATTTCCTAGTCTTTACTCACAGACTATGAATAAGCACGTGGCAAGCACAAAGAGTGGACTGCTATCGACTTTATTTTTTCATTCCTGTCCGACGTTTATTCCAAATACCTTGGGATCAAGAGACTCCCAACTCTCGGTTGGGAACCACCGTGCCGCCGTTCAGAACAGGCTCACCCACCGCGAGCACTAAGGGCGGACATGGGGCCTAGTTCTTCGCACGTGCTCCTAACTCAGCCTCGGAAGGGCCATGTAACCACCAGCTGCTGCTCTGAGGGGGGTGCCCCGGGGTGATAAACTAGTTGGATTAAGCCTGCCCAGAGCTCCTAAAGGTCATCTGGCACCAGATGGGGCAAACCGACCCCAAAATAAGGAAATCGGAACGAACAGAAACAGATTCCCCACAGGTTCTGGGCACCCTGATCCAGGGCCTAGAGCCAATCTCATCCCTGGACTCTCCACTCACACCAACACACAAAGTTCCGGCCTTCCCAGACCACACTTTTCTAGCTTCACAAAGCAACTTGCACTTGCAAAGCCCTTGACCATTTTCAAAACACTTCCCTCTACCACTGAAAGTCACGTACATTTTCTCTCAGGTCAGTAGCTCATGGTAGGACACAATAAATGTCCAGAAACCTCTGGTCCCCTTAAGCTCACAGGCCACCACCTCACCCCCATGAGGTGGAACCAAAACTCACTCCTCTGCCACATCTTCCTCCTCTTCACCTGGGTTGAACGACTCATCTGGAAAAGAACACAGGACGCATCAGCTTCACCCCATGGAAATCCCACCCCCTTGCCCAGACACCCAGCTCTGGCCACCAGGAAGTCTGACTGCCCCCACACTGCCAAGGCCAGCCCACCGGTTTCTTCTCCGGAGTCATCGCTGCTGTCGTTGGCATTCTCTTCCCGGATCTTGCCCTCCTCCTTCATGCGTTCCAAGTAGGCATCGTGCTGATCTTCATCAGAGTCAGCATAGTCGTCATAGCTGGGGTTCATGCCCTAGGCAGGAATAAGCTGGGAGTAAGGGCCAACTCGCCCCGGTGCCAGAACCCTGCACACTCAGAAGCACGCCCCCATGCCTGTAAGATCAGAGCAGCAGCCCCCAGAAGACCCTGGGGCTGAATTGTCCACACACAGCCAGCGTGCAGGGCTCACGCCCTGAAGACTTCCTGGCAGCAAAGTTAGTCCAAGCCCCTCCCTCTCCCAGTCCCACTGAGGGGTCCTGAGGGGCTGCAGAGACTGAGCTAAGGTCATGCTGAAAAAACCTGCACCAGGAAGGGGGGAAGGGTCACACGCACCTCTTTTTTCTATAAGGGTAAGAAAAGAAGAGAGAGTGAAAAAGAAGCCGGAAGAATCCCTGCCCCTCTCCCCACCACAGAAGGAAGGGGAGAGGCTCATGCTCCCCCCACACAGAGATACCTCTTTCAGTCCTCGGTTTTTGATGTTGAGCTTTTTCGCGTTGACGAAATCAAACAGCTTCCCATACTCCTCCCTGTGAGGGGAGATGCACAGAGTTACCACATGGGCAAGGCCACTGAGGGGAGGACAGCACACTGTTCAGACACCCATGGGCCAGGACAGATGCTGGGGCCCAGAGCCCTTGACCATATCATCCAACCCAACAGCTCAGGGCCCCTCGGAGGACAGCAGTGAAGGGCCCGACACTAGTCCTGAAAGAGGAACCTGTGCGGCTCTCAGAGTTCGGAGAAAGAAAAGGTGGGGAGGGGTGTGCACCTCGTTACCAAATAGGCGCCAAACAGGGGGAAGATGTCAGGGAGAGGATTTTTCATCTTTCTACTGGCCTGTACTTCACACTTCACAGTTGTTACCAGGATTAAGCACGGAGAGGTTTGTAATATGCTTAGCCCACAGTGAGCACTCAATAAACATTAGCTGCTGTGTCGTCGGGCACCAAGCTCATTCCAGGAAAGAGAGAGATAGCATTTCCACCACAGGGGGAGTGGAGGAGGAGAAGGGCTAGTACTGAGCGCAGAGCTTTCGTAATATGGAAAACCAATATTTTTTTAAGTACAGAAAGGAAGCAATACAAAGACTTCCAAAGGCTGAGCACTCCAAGGAAAAGAATCAAAACCCAGGGAAACAAAAGAAAAATTCTGTTCGCAGCTTGAGGTTGGCAACGAGTCACAGGCCTAGGGGGGCCCAGCCTCCAGGTCAAGGGGGGGTCAAAACCAGGATGCCCAAGAAGTGACTGGCAAAGGCTCTCACCTCTCAATGCTACTGAAGGTATACTGAGTGCCCTGCTTGGTCTCAATTTCAAAGTCAAAGGAACGAGTGGTGGTGGTGCCTCGGGCAAAGTTGACGAAGGAGATCTCGTCAAAGCGGATGTGCACGGGTGGCTTGTGGACGTAGATGAATCCCCGCTCCAGCGGGTACAGCAGTCCTGAGCTCGCCTTGTAGGAACAGGTGATGCACTGGGCCCCGGAGTGCCTGGCGGAGGGCGCGGGAGCCCAGTCAGTGCCTACCGCAGCAACAGGGTCCACCTCTCGGGAGCAACACGTGTGCAGAGACGAGTGAGCCTCACTAAGCGGCTCTGATGGAGGTGACGGACACCACTGAGATACCACCCAACCAGGTCCCTAGAGGTGGCATGACCTGTCCCTGCAGCCCAGGAGCCTGGGCCTGCACGCTCACCCTTGGAAGTTGCCCGGGACTGTGATCTTGCGGTTCACCAGCGCCTTCATGACCCGGCTAACCATCTCATAGAGGGATCCTGACATGTTCTTGGTGAGCCGCCCCTCAAAGCGCTTCTCCACCTCTTCCCTACAAACAGAGGAAAATGAGGTCATGAGCACGGCTGGCTTCTAGAGCACACCTGCAGGTCCGTGGCAGGGTCTGAGTCCAGGGGGCACTCACTCATTCATGTTAAGTGTCAAGGAGATGTCCTCATCCTTGGAGAAGAGGAGGATCAGGAAGTGGTAACGGGTCTGGCCCTGCTTGATGGGGGGATCGAGGCTGATCTGATAAGGAAGAGTCAATAAGACTTGTAGCACCAGTTGATGCCTCATGAGAATTTGCTGATTAACTAAACCCCAGGAAAATATATCTACTAAAGACTCAAGCAGACCCTCAGTAATTTTTGCTCACCACAAAGAACATCTGGCGCTGGTCCTTGTGGGGCAGCAGAAAGAGGCGCAGCACCGTGGTGTAGGGAATCTTGTAGTCGAAGGTCTTGCCGTGCAGGTGCAGAAAGGTGGGGTAGATCCGAATGTCGTACCGACCTCGGGGTGTCAGACACTGTAGCTCCCGGAAGATACAGATGGCATCTCCCGTGGCCTGGATCACGTCTGCCTTAGACAGCACGTTCTGAGCAAAGGCCTGCAAAAGCACACACTGGTAAGGCAGCAACAGGGATCTGCTTCCAGGCCAGCCAGCGCCTGTTCAGTACCACCTGCCCCCAAAGTGACCAGAAGCAGCCTCACCTCAACAGGGTCCACGCCATCCTCCTGGGTGGGAGGCACGTAGAAGCGCACCTCCATGAGAGAGACCTCTGCATCATCATTCTGGTGGAACTCCAGTGTCACCTCGTTCTTGCCTGTGGTGCACTGGGACACATTGCTGAGGGGTATCTCAAAGACTGGCTGGTCGCCAATGTCAAAGGAAAGCAGCTGCCCTGTGGGGAAAGGGCTGTCAAGCCACAGCTTCTCCCCTTGAGTGTGCGTAAACCCCGTTCCGCCAGAGACAGGTCCCCCGAGGACAGGGCACTATGGCTGCTGCATTTACACTGCACCCCCAAGACCAGACACAGTGCCTAAAACACTCTCGGTCCTCAATAAATATGAGACGACTTACAAACTGAGAGGAAATCAGAGACAGTGACAGAAGGAGAGCAAAACAAGTTCAAGGCTGACAACTTTCATCCTACCTTCTCCCCAGACCTCAGCCTGGCCCAGGACTCACCACCAAACTTCACCGTTCCCCAGTTCCAGCCCTTCACACACAGGTCCTTCTCCATTAGCTCAAGGCGATAGTGAGTTTTGAAGAAATCAGAGAGTTTCTCAAACTCCTGCAGGTGCAGTGGAGAGAGCAATCCCAGTAAACCCTGATGTTTTTAACACAAACTTAAACGTTCTGGCATTATCTATTTCTGAGAAACTACCTCAATATACCTTTTATCAGAAATCCATACTGACTTAAGAATCTCAGCTATAACATTGTTTAAAAGGGTATTGAAAGAGACTGTTTCTGGGGACTGGATCTCTGGGAGAAAAGAGTAGAATAAGAAACGGACAATTCATGGTTATGGGCCTCTCACTGCAACCTTTGTGTGGGTACTGCGTTAATGAAAGTGGACATTAAAATGAAGTCTTTAACTCCAGCAGTTCAAAATGGAAAAACAAAACCCAAACCAAAGCATCAAGCTAAGATTCAAAATTGGGAGAAAGGTAACAAGCAGAAACCACAAAAAAAAATCACAATGGCAGGAAACCCTCTGGAGTCAAGGCACAAAGACACCCGAGATTCTGACACCCAAAGTGGAACGCCGATGGCTTTGTGGCTGGGACGGCCCTGCTCTGTGGGGCCCATACTAGACGCTGCGTGGTCAGTTATCAAAGGGAAGAGCCCCAACTCTCCAGAAAATTAAAATTAAATAAGATGGTAACGTGGGAGAGGGTTTACGGCAACAAGACACCTCACCGATTCTCGGAAGCCGTCATACTTGTAGACATGGCCATTCTTCGTGAGTAATTTAAGTCCATGGCCCAGAGCCACACGGCGCCAGATGCCTTCCGTCAACTCCCCAGCCTGGATGTTGTCCACTTTGCCTGTCTTACTGTTCTTGAAGATGATGCCCTGGCGGCTCAACCTCAGCCGACCATCATTCTGTTGGAAAAATAGGCCCAAATGCACGGGGGGACGGTACACAGTGCCTGTGGGGTAGAGTACCAACCAATACCCACCCATTCTCGGCGGGCAGGATATCAATCCAGAACCCACAGCTGAAGTGGTGGGGGCCAGTAAAAAGGGACAAGTAGCCAGCAAGTACAGATTCTAATCTGGGCTCTGGCATCCACAACCCTTGCAGGTCCTCAGTTTCGGGATTCCGGACTAAGCAGCAGGAATGGTCTCTTCAAACTCCGAGACCCTGTAACTTCTGTACTCTGCCACAGTTGCCTTTTGTGGGGAAACACCAGATACATGTGATACTCTGACTCACTTTCCAAAGTATCAACATCATCGAGGCAAGCTCTTGTTAATAGACTAACAGTCTATTCCCCTCCCACCTCTCCACCTGTATCAAAAGTCTGGCCCTTCTTACCATGGAGCCTTTCACCTCCTGATAGATGTCGTTGAACTCCAGTGTTTCTGCCATGATGACCTGCCCCCTTTGGCCTCAACTGGGGAGCTGGGCCCCAATTCCTGGATGGGTGTGCAAATACTCAGCAGGTTGAGAACCTGAATTCAAAAGTGAGGCACGTGAGCACGAAAATCAACACCTCACTCTGCTCACCGACGGGGCCAGGTGGACCCGTTACTCTGCCTAGGAGGCTACAAGCGGGCTCCGCAGGACTCGGGGGGCCAGGCCCCGGCTAGAGAACCGGGCCTAAAGTAGCGCTTACACCCCAACCAGATACAGGCTCTGGGCGCTCCGCCGGGCGCCATGGCAACGAGCAGCGGTACCCCAGGGCCTGCCGCAGCCCGTACTTCGCCTGCGCCCCAACCCAGCTCAGAGTGCAGGGTCTCCCTGCCAACGCTCCCACCTCGTTGCGGCCCCAGACCCGGTTTCTCCCCGCCCCCTAAAGTGGATTCGCCCGCTGCCCGCGGATTCGAACACGGAACAGTCCATTTCGAGTGGCCCGCGGGGGAACGGAACTCGCACCCTCCTGGGGCACGGGGACGGTGACCACCCACCTCCTAAAGCAAGCAGCCTCGCGACGGCCCGGGTGCGGGCGGTGGGCGCGCAGAGGGACGCGGGGGAGGGGGCGGGGACACCGGGGATGGAAGTGGGGGGGACACGGGGAAGCTTTTCCCGCGTGCGCGGCCCAGCGTCCCGCCACCGGAAGCTGTACCTGGACCATAGAGCGGACGAGCTGGCTAGAGAGACGCGAGCTCGGCCCGCCCACTAGGCGGCCTCCTAGAGCGTCGGCGGCTCCGGAGGACCTGAGGGCAGCAGGCGGCCAGGAAGTCCCACCCGGGTTGCGCCACAAAATGGGGATGCGGAGGGCTCTTAAAAAAAAAAAAAAAGTACAGACACTTCAATGGAGGGCTAGGTTCTGAGGAGAAACTGTAGTTTTCTTGTAACGAACTTTCCACAGATGTGTGTGTATGTGTGTTGGATCGATGTGGGTCCTCCTGCAACAGTGGTTTCCGTGGGAAAGAAAGTAAGTAGGCTGTGGGACAAGAAGAAAAATACTTAAAAGAGCTGTGAAGAGAAACGACCCTTCCCACTACTGGTTGCGAAGAGAATGCGGGTGTTGGTGTCGCCGTGACTGCCCTGCTCTATCTACCCTGTCACATGGGATTGGATCCCAACAACCTCACGTCTCTAACCACAATGTATGGATCGCCTGGAAGAGGCTGGCGAATGGTGGTGTCAAGTTCAAGTGCTGGTGTCAGATTCACCTTGGAGCCAGAACTGATTGGAAACCACAGTCAGCCTGGAATTGCCAAACCCATGCCCCACCCCACCCCCCATCTAGTCCCAGAATACATCTTGCAAAATCAAAGGAGGCCAGACCTGGAAGACGTGTTGGAGTTTGTCTCCTCCGACCTCCGATCTCCTTTTGCAGGTGGAAAAACTGAGACCCCAGGAGGAGTTGCCCAGGGTCTCAGTGAGTTGGCAGTAAAGCTAGAAGCTGGAACCCAAACCTCCTTACCCAAGTCCAGTTCTCTTTTGTCTTAAGCACACTGAATCTACATCCAGAATGGTTGACAGTTGTCCGTTTGAAGACCTGGGGACAGAATATTTAAACTCCAGATTTCTCTGACAATCTGATTTACACCAGCTTGCGGACCCGGCCATGGGATGAGAGATGGCGGGCAAAGCCGCACTGCTGGCTTTGAGCTGCTGGTGATGGCCTTTGCAGCACTAGCAGGATCTGTTCAGCAGGATTCAATAAACACGTAGGGAGCTCCAACAGAGTTCTAGGATTTGAGGAAAGTAGTGAACGAGATAGAAATAGCACCAGCCTTTCAGGAGCATACAATCTTACAAGCCATTCGGATAAGTAAATTGACATTAAACCAAAAACACAACCAAAACAACAACAACACAAAACAATGTAATAATGCTATGCTACAGGTAGAGCTTCCGTTGGAAGCTCTGCCAACTTGAGTTAGAAATACGAACTGTGACTCCTGACTCACCCCCTCCCAGGAGACCTAGAGGGCTGTCCGAGGTCCCTCCCCTCTCCCATTCTGTCGGAGGCAACTTGGGAAGGGCAGGGATGGCTGCAGAACCGAGTTGCTTTAGAAAGACAAAAGTGAAGGTGGTACTCAGAGCTGACGGGCTATTAGGTGGCTGGGGGGTGGGGCATTGCGAGGGGCTTTTAGGAGTGCATGAAGCAGCTGGTGAGCTGGGTGAAGATGCAGCCTAAGAGAAGAGAACAGAAACGGTAGACAGAGTGCAGATAAAACATGAGTCCCAGAGGGCCCTCACCAGCTGGATCCCAAGCAATCAGGAGCCTGGGATTGGAGACCCCACCCCTGCCGTGACATCACAGGGGAGTGGGGTGGAGACGAACAAAAAGGGGTCCCCCGCCCTGGCCCTGGACTCTTGGCAGCCCAGAGTGTCAAGAGCAGGGAGAGCCTGGGTACTGGGCTAGGGTTGCCTGACTTAAAGAAACAGGCTCCCCATTCCATAAGCCCCTCTAAGCTGCTCCCTCCGGGACTCCGTGATCCCTGTCTCCCTCCCTGAGGTCCCCTTCCCTCCTGAGGCCACCCTTGGGCCCCTATGAGCAGCCCCTGAGCACTCTCTCGGCATGAACTGCGTGTCGGATTTCTTCACCTATGAGACCACCAAGTCCGTGGTTGTGAAGAGCTGGACCATTGGGATCATCAACCGGGCAGTCCAGCTTCTGATCATCTCCTACTTTGTGGGGTGAGTCTGTGGCCCTTCAGGTCTCAGGAGGGGAGGGCCGTCCGGCATCCTGACTCCCTTCTCCCCTCCCTATTGCTGTCCAGCTTCCTAGGCTTCTCCTCTCTTGGGGAAACAGTCTCGTTGGTGGAATCATGTCCCAAGGACCAGCCTGCGCCACTCCCATCAGCAGTCTGGCCGCAAGAGGAGTTCTCTTGCCCAGTAAATCCTCCATAGTTAGAGAGTGGTCTCTAGGCACAGGGCCCGAGGGCAGTCCTTGCCCCTGCAGCACCCTCCGCCAGGACAGGTCCCAGGGGAGCATCTCCCCTCTCCCTTCTCTCATCCCCACCCCAACCAGATAGTAGACAGATCCCCAAACACACATCTTTCCATTGACCTCAGTCAACTCTTCGGGCTCTCAAAAAGACAAGGGGGACAGAAGGCACTGAAACAGCAGAGATGGTGACAGGTTGATTATAGAGTGGGAAGGGGAGCAGCTGGGGGCGGGAGGGAGAGAACCGGAACTGATTTAGAACAGGGGACCCCCTCCTGGCAGGGGGGGTGGGGGGGAAAGGGTGGAAGCCCTTGCTCTGGGAGGGTTGACAAAACAGGGGGATGTCTTCCTTGGGAGGCAGGGAGAAACACAGGCATCAGAAACATTCAAGGGAAGGGCTATTGAGGAGAAAAGTGGCCTTTTTGAACACGGGGTAGGGTCCCTCCTCACAAAGCCAGAATACTCCCTGTTGGCAGAAAGCCTAAACTCCCGATGTCTACCTGACTTTGCACCACATAACCCTTCCCGGGAGATGTGTAAGAGCCAGCGAGGTCCAAACTCCCCTCTTGGCCCCCAGCTCTTTAAGGCACATGCACAGATGCACACACAGGCATACACAGACATGCATACTCATGCACACGGACATATATATTCACACAGACACACCCATATACATATGCACACACACACACAGAGACCTGCATATTCACACACAGAGACACACACATGCACAAAGGGCCACCGAATATGCAACAGGCTGGGGAAGAAACACAGGTTCTGTCCTCCTCGTGGTCCCTCACACACACTGGTGGGCACCAGGAAACACGGGCCGAGCAGGATTTTCTTTCCTGGTGTGCAGGTCTCTCGTTCACGCCGCTCTCTGAGACAATGGGTCTGTGTGTGCCCATGAGTTACGGGCCACTGACAGCCGTCGTGAGTTAATTCAAGCAAGTCACGGGAGGCATCCTGTGTGCGTGCGGGCTGCGGCTGGGAAGGGGGGCAGCTGCTTGCCTGAAGGTCGCGCGGCAGGGCATGAAGGTGGGCATGGGAAGGTGGGCCGACATGGACGACGGGAGTGGGGCTCGGCGTGCTTGGTAAGGGCCAGCAAGCTTTGGTCGTGAGGATGTTGCAGACACTGTACGTCCAGGGCTGCTCCTGGGGACATTACAGGAGGGCCTCAAGCTTTGGGGTAGGATTGAATGGCCTTGAAGTTCCCTTCCAAGTTTGAGGTTTTGTGAGATGTTTGCAAATGCCTCATGTCTGCATCTCTGGAGCCTGGCTCAGAGTTGGTCTCTAAAAGTTCACGTTCAGGTGCACATGTGATGCTGATTGTTTATACATAGCCCAAGGATGATATGTTGGTCCAGGTGCATGCCAAAAGCTGCCTCAGCACATTCGCGGCCTGGCCCAGCTCTGCTGGCTCCAGGCAGGAGATGGATGGAGGGTGGGCAGAGACGGCTGGCTCCTGGACCAACCTGCTCAGCACCACACTGCCCTTGTCTGTCCCTCATCACGATCCGCCTGATGCCCAGACCCCTCAGTGCTGGGGCCTGGCCCGTCGGAGCCAGCACGAGATGGCGTCTCGGTATCCAGCGCCATCCATCTTCCAGCCTGACAGCTCCCCCTGGAGCAGCTCCTTCCATCTGCATCGGTGCTGGCGCAGCGCGGACCCCGGCTGAGCCCCATCTCTGTGCGCATGGGCCCCTGTGCACCATTAGACTTCCTGAATCCATTGTTCTTAATTTAGCAAAAAGTGAGGGAGCGGCTCTTCACACCGGGCACTGTGCCCCGAGGGTAGAGTGGTGGGCAAGAGCAGACAGGGCCTCCCCTTCCTGGAGCAGGTAGTGCGAGAGGGACATCAGTCAAATCATCCCTGCAAACAGATGTAAGGTTTCGACCGGAGCTCGGGGTTTGACGAGGCACAGCGCTGTAAGGGCCGAGTTATGGAGGTATTTGACCTGGTCAGGAAGGAGGGAGGGTCTTCTGCAGATCGGGCATTTAAGATGAAGTCTGAAGGATGAGGAGGAGCAACCCAGGGAAGGGAGAGAGTTCAAGTCAGAGAAGCCCAGCTCTGCAAAGGAAAAGGGCCAGGCCTGTGGGGGGAAGAAAAGGTGTCTGTGGCTGGAGCAGAGGGAGCGAGGGGAGGTGGTGTAAGATGGGGGCAGGGCGCCAGCCGGATGCCAGACCTGGGAAGAAGAGTGGACGGGAAGCCACTGAAACGTTTGTGTGTGCGTGTGTGTGTGTGCACACGTGCACGCCTGATCAAGAGAGATCAACTGAGAGAGACAGAGAGACGTGATGAGACCTGAGGTGGGAAACCCGCTTTGGCTGACGTGCCAGGGACTGGAACAGGTGGGGGTGCATGTGTAGCAGGTGGGCAGTCCTATGGAGGGAGAGCACCTTGTGCTCGATAGAATTTGGAAGGACTTTTAATGCTGTGATGTGAACGCTTAGCTGGTACTCGAGTCTTTTCCACAGTGTGCCTCTCGGGTAGACCAGATGCGCAGACTTACCTAGGACGTGTGTTACACGAGCCGGACGTCTCTCTCGCGCCCTCACGGCGGCACAGCACACCCCCTCCTCTAGCCTCATCTGCCCGTCTGTGGCGGACGCCACTTCATCACTGGCCTCTCTGTGCACCTGGGCAGACTCGGGAGGAAACACAGGTTCTGTCCTGCCTTCCCAGGTGCACAGAGACCAGGACTTACCTGGTGTTTCTCCCCTCGTCTTTCCTGGGCCCAGGTGGTAACACAGTCTCCTCCGTGGGGTGGGGCTTCCTAAGAGCCAGCCTCCTCTCTGGATCCTGTGAGGACCTGAGGAGGAGATGGAAGATCCTTGGGGCCTGAGTCCCCAGGACGATGGCGGGTGCGTGGCCTTGGGCTGTTTTCTTCAAACTAGTGGGGAGGGCAATCTTGGCCCTTTGACGCTCTGTCCACAGGAAGGACCCGTGGTGGCGGGTAGTGACTCTGACCTTATCACAGCCCCACTCTCTCTGTCCTGCCCCCCCAACAAGGCCCGATCCACACACTCACTGGGAGCACAAACCGTGAGAATGGAGAGCTGCTCTGGTTTAAAGAAAAAAGCTGGAATTCAACCTCCTTGGCCCCTCCTCCCCTCCTCTCAGCCCAGAGTAGCACCCTGAGGCACCTTGTGGGCACAGTAGGTGGCAGGGTGGTGGGGAGACCTGTTGGACGCCCATCCTGCAGGTTTAGAGAGAGGAGTGGCTTTTGTTCTTGTCTCCCCTCTCCCCGCCCCGCAGCCCCATGACGGGGACACTGTGGGTCCTGGAGCACCTGGCTACAAGCCTCACTGTGGTACCAACCCGCTGGTATCAGGGCCTGGATGTCTCTAAGCCTCAGTCGCTGCATCTGGAAAATGGGTTTCGGAACGCCTCTCCCAGCGGGTTGTGGTGAGGTGGAGTCGCGTGTCGGTGCCTTTCCTGAGTCAGGTGACCCAGGAATAGATGGTAACTCTCATCATTGCATCGGTTCCCCCTCAGGCCTCCCCCTTTCCCGCCACCCAGCTCGCGCCTTCCTGAGAGACCCCTGTCCTCCCAGCACACACAACGCAGTGCCTCACGCCCACTCCCTGGCCTCCTCCCTGACTCCCGCGGGGTGGACGGGCGGGAGCTGGGACACTGCTCTGGCCTCCCTCCTGCACACCCCACCTGCCAAGGAGCTGCCACCGCCTTCCACTCTATAAATAATAGACCAGGAACTTGAGAAAAAATAAGTCAGAACAGCAGAGTCAATGCCAAGAACTGAAGGTGCAGTTCTGCCCCTTCGCCGCAGCTCTGGCCTCTGGAGACAGACTCGGGCCCTCTGTTCTGGAAATGAAGCATCCCCTTACATCGAGCTGCCCTGATGACGTCCTCCAGCCCCACAGGGCCACTAAATTCTTCCAACTGTTACTTAACTCAGAGTGAGAATTCTGATGTGGCCTCTCCCCGCCACCAGGCACAGAGGGAGCCCTGAAGAACTGGGGAAAGGAGGGGGAGGCGAGAGGGTGGGTCATTGCTCCTCCAAGCCCTCGGTCCTTCCTTCTGAGATGCTCCTAAGCTAGGAGGTGCTTCTCCTGGTGACGGGCAGGGACCAGCTGGACACGGATCCAGTGCAGGGGCCAGGCCCTGACCTGGGACACAGGCGGAGACCCTGTGGCGAGGAAGCTGTGAGCAGTCCGCCTGGGTTGGAACCCACGTACCAGCTCAGCAGATCGGCACACCGCCCTGTGCCTTGGTTCCTTTATTTGCGGCACAATGATAATAACGAAGCTGTCACTGGGCTGTGGTGAAGGTACAGTGATTTCCTTCACACATACAGCTCTCGGCGTGCTGTGCTGATTAGATGATAATACTAATCCGAGCTCTGTTTCTCATCAGCAAATGCTCCTGGACTTTAAAGATGGGGGGGGGGTGGTAGCTCAGGAAACCATGTCATCAGGTCAGTGCTCAAAGCTGTCTCCATCCTGTGGCCAGGCGGGGGGGGCTGTGGCTGTGACGTCCACTCAGGTGGGTGCAGAGTGGCGACAACACCCCTCTCAGCTGGAAGCAGAGCCGGCTGAAGACCTTCCTGCCTCCACAGGACCCCGGGGCCATGAGCAAAGAGGGCTCCTTTAGGTGGCTCTCTGCAGCAGAGATGCTACCTTCTCTTCTGCTGGGACATCAGACAGCCATGAGTTTTCTGTGCGAGCCGTGCTTCAACCCCCCCTCTTCCCTGTCAAAAGAGGAAAAAAGAGAAGGGAATAAAAGCGCTAAGGACATACAGCTCCCGGCTCCTCGGACTTCCACAGAGGCGTGGTGTTTGTAAGAGCATTTTACAAGCCTGTGAATCACTCTTAATGGGGCGTAAATCAGGGGGTGGCCTGCTGTAAGTCTGAAACAATGAAACAGGTGACAGGTTGGGGCCATCTGCCGGCACTGGTCCTCTCCCACGAGAGAGCAGGCAGGATTCAGGCAGGAGGGAGGCCCTGGTATGGGGTGACTGAACCCTCTCACCAAAGCCTGGACAAGTATCCACTGGCAAATGTCCGCCTGCATTCAAATGAACATGATGGGCAGGTGCCCAGCACCCCAATGCCTGACCCCCAGCATAGTCCAGGAGCTGCTCCCCGCGGCACCTTCCAACATCAGGGAACCCCATAAGGTCATCACATCCCACCTGCCCCTGGAAGGCAGGCGTCAGGCTTCTTGAGACCTCCCAGGCCTGTGGACTCACCACCGCCCACAACCCACAAAAGCTCCAGAGCTAGAAGTCCCTACCCGCTCCTTGTAAAGTCTGCCCGCCAGCCCGCGTGTTGCCCTCAGCGGTGTCCCAGGCTCCAGCCTTGTCTTCTTTGCCCTACACCGTCTGCAGTGCCTCCCACCCGTCTTCATCTGATGGGGTTCTCCTACCTCGCACCACGCTGGTCAGCATGCAGAAAGTGGCCCCAACCCAGAGTTCCCAAAAGCGCACGCTCCCGGATTCCACGAGACATCACCAGTGTTTCTGCAAAACTAAGAGTGTGCAGCATTTTCCAAGTATATTTCATGAGGTTTTCTCATCTGCACAATGGGCACAGTGTCAGCATCTGCCTCCGGGCGTGCTGTCCGGGAAAATGAGACTGCATTGCCTGCTGGAAACGTGGTAGTGAGGCCACGTGGCTGGAGCCTGGAGGGCTGTGATGGGCAATTTCGAATGGGCAGGTGGGCACCTCACAGAAATGCAGAGGGCAGAGGTGCCTGCTGTCCCTTCTTGCTGCTGGGGAAGGCTGCAAGTGTCTGGGGAGACAGGTGGGGTTGGGAGAAGGGAAGGTTCCTCATGGCTGGGAGCAGCAGGAAGAGACTAGTACAGGTAAATGTCCACCAGGTGGCAGCACAAACCAAGAAATAAGCTTAGAGGCGCCTCCCTCCCAACCCCGCTCCATCTACCTGCCAGGTAAAGGCTCAGCTGCTGCCCCTCCCTTCCTCCTCCATCCTTTTCACCCAGTGCTTGTTCAGATGGAGACTCTGCCAGGTGCCCAATTCCCAAGCATCGTCACTGACTTGTTTAGTGAACACCAACTATGTGTGGACATTTAGGAGACCGCCGTGAGCAAGGCCTAGGTTGCAGAGTCAGGCCTCGGGTCCTCTGCCCCTTCTTTCTCTGGATTCCCGCCAGGGAGGTGGCCTCAGCAGCAGCAGCCAGCACCCTCAAAGGGTTAACACTGGCTCCTGAGAAATAAAAATATCTCACTTTTTTTGTGTCAAGCACAACTACTCATACAATGCATAAACTGGTGTGTATAGTATTAAAATGTTATGGGGGGGACAATGGGGGGGAAGGTCTAAAAATGTTCCTTAAGCAAGAAATGGGGGGAAAGATGGAGACAATAGTCTCAGCCAAATCAGGACTCGCTGTGAAGTCCCACACGCACAGCACGGGCCTCCCCGCAGGAACGTGACCCCTCCCAGCCTCTGTCTGAGGGGCCTACGCCCTTCTCTCTTGCTCTCCATCCCCGCTCCCCTGCCCAGGTGGGTTTTCTTGCATGAGAAGGCGTACCAGGTGCGGGACACGGCCATTGAGTCCTCCGTGGTAACCAAGGTGAAGGGCTTTGGACGCTACGCCAACAGAGTCATGGATGTGTCTGATTATGTGACCCCACCCCAGGTATGGCCCCCCCTCCGCAAAGTCGCTGAGTAGATGCCCAAACCCTGGGCAGGTTGGGGGAGTGGATGCCAATGGGACTCCCACACCAGATTCTGTGGCCTCGGTGATCCAGAGCCCCCCTGCCCTGGTCGCTGGCGGGCAGGGGGGTGGCCCACCCCCCCAAGTGCTGCAGGAGGCATCCTTTCTCGTTCTGCCACAACTTGTCCTGTAATCAAGGACTCGCAGGGAGCAAGATGGGCCAGGCGGGTAGTTGGAAGGGCCTGGTTTGGACCTCCGTCTGCCCTTGATTACCTTGTGACCTTGGCTAACTCTCTCCACCACAGCCTCAGTTTCCTCGTTTGTAGAGTGGGGGTAAGGCAGTCCTCCCCTCACAAAGGGGCGCTGTCACTTTTTTCCTCTCCATTCATCTCCCAAGGGCACCTCTGTCTTTGTCATCATCACCAAGATGATTGTGACTGAAAACCAGATGCAAGGATTCTGCCCGGAGGTGAGGGGAGGAAGGGAGGGAGGTGGATGAAGTAGCAGGTCGTGGAGGAAACCTTTGTACAGGGAGTGGCGGCAGGGAGGGGCGTGGGGGTAAGCAGAGGTTCGAGGTGCCCCCTGGAGCTGTGTCCTGGGACCAGCCTCCACTGTCCAGAGTCCACCAGCTGTGGGGAGGCAGTGGGTGCCAAGGGGCTCACCCAGGGCCCTTTGCCCACCTGTGGACCTGTCTCCCACAGAGCGAGGACAAGTACCGCTGTGAGTCAGACAGCCAGTGCGGGCCCGAGCGCTTCCCCAGTGGGGGTGAGTGGAGCCCCTTCCCCACCCTCTTCGACCCCAAAGTGGGATTGGGGCCCCCATCGGAGTTCCCAGTGCAGGGATCGGGGTGACAGACAGACGTGCTTTTTGGTGTCAGGTGATGTCCAGGAAGTACCGTGGGAGAGAGCTTGGTTCCAAGTGGTTTCCTAGAGGCAGTGGCAGTTGAGATGGGCCCTGAAAGGTGGGTAGGATTTGGCAGGACAGGGGGGCTTGAAAAGGGACATTCTACAGAAGAGGAGCAGAGGCAGCAAAGGCTCCGAGGCTAGAAAGAGCATGCCGTGACTGGGGGACACGGGGACCCAGTGAGAGGAAGACCGTCACCTCATTCGGCTTGGCCTGGGACTGGGGAGGAGCGGAGAGAGGTCCGCAGGGACCTGTGGTAACAGCGGGCCTCCTCGCCCGGCCTGTCCTTTCCCTCCGCTTGCAAGATCCCTCTATGTGTGTGTGCGTTTGGGGGCACCTCTTATGAGGAGGGGTGGGGTGGGGGGAGGACTCAGCAAAGGGCCAGACAAGCACACAGCTCTGTGTCCCCCACCCCAACCCCAGGGATCCTCACCGGCCGCTGCGTGAATTACAGCTCTGAGCTCCGGACCTGTGAGATCCAAGGGTGGTGCCCCACCGAGGTGGACACGGTGGAAATGTGAGGGCCTGACCAGCCGGGAATAGAGACCCCGTCCCCGTTCTTCCTCGCCACTGCATCGGGCTCCACATCTCTGAGCTGTGGGGGGTTTTGTGGGCACCCTCCCCACCCCACAGTGTCCACTTGGGGCAGAAGTGCCCTCAGGAGAGCACCTTCCCGGCTCATCTCACCGCCACCCTCCTGTCCCCCTGACCCTCAGACCCTGAGAAGCCATGGCCTCGTGCCTGCACCCGCTGGGACCTGTCCACCAGGAAGGGTGGCCCCCCCAGGTGAAAGCTCCCCTGTCCCTTTTCCTCTCCCTTCTGTTCTTACCCACAGGCCTGTCATGATGGAAGCCGAGAACTTCACTATTTTCATCAAGAACAGCATCCGGTTCCCCCTGTTCAACTTTGAGAAGTGAGTTCTCCTCCCCAAAGCCAGGAGGCCGTGCACCCCGCCCATGCTGCCCCCTCCCGTTCAGGGGACAGGAGATGCCCATTCACAGTGGTCTCCCCACCTCCTCCCCACCTCGCTGTGTCTCTCCTGTTCCTGATCTCCCAGCCAGCCCTGACCACCAAGTATTAGGTGGACCCCGGGGCCAGTTTCTCCACCAGCCGCCACCCCCAGGAGCCCCAGCCTGAGAGCTGGGGGACATGCAACATGAAGGAACACTCATGCCGCAGAGATGGGAGGGAGGGTGGCAGGAGTTACAAGAATGATACGGGGACAGAGGTGAGGGCGATGGTGGGCGTCCGAGAGCTCAGGTCTCAGACTCCCTGCCCCACCCCAAACGTGGGGGCCCCAGAGACTCAGGAAAGCTGGAGAAACCTTGTGAGGGTCTGCCTCTACCTTAACCTCCGGCCCCACCTCTCTCCTTTCTTCCTCCCTCCGCCCCCTGCCCCCCAGGGGAAACCTGCTTCCCAATTTGACCGCGGCCGACATGAAGACCTGCCACTTCCACCCTGACAAAGCCCCCTTCTGCCCCATCTTGCGTGTGGGGGATGTGGTCAAGTTTGCGGGGCAGGATTTTGCCAAATTGGCCAGCACGGTGAGGACCTAGACACTCTTCCAGGAGCTTGCGGGCAGGGACCCTTCAGGGGGCAGTGGGGAACGGGCGGCCGGGAGACAGCGCCGCCTGCTGGGGGCATCCCAGCCGGCCACGGGCTTGGCTCCTGAGCCCTGCCCACCCAACCGCGGTCCTGAGTGGTCTCTCTTCCCTCGCCCTTTCCCCAAGCCCCATCCCCCTTCCCATCATCACACTCCACCGGCAGATAGAGAGGCCTTGGCGCTGTGGGTCTGTGGCCACTTTCTCCCGTGTGGCATGGAAGGGGCTGAAGATACCGCAAGCGGGGCTTAGAGACTTAAGGGCTCTCACCCTGAGCTACAGTAATTCGGTACTAAGCAACATCTGAGACAGGTCACTTTCCTCTCTCCCTACCTGTGTCCTCTACCAAGAAAATGTAAAGAAATCACGGGTCTCCTTGTCACGCCCCCCATCCCACCCCCGGACAAGGACAGGGATAGGGAGGGCTGGGGGCACGCTCAAACCTGGCCCCTTTCTCCAGGGCGGAGTTCTGGGCATTAAGATCGGCTGGGAGTGCGACTTGGACAAGGCCTGGGACCAGTGCATCCCCAGATACTCCTTCACCCGACTGGACAGCGTTTCCCAGAAGAGCAGCATCTCCCCAGGCTACAACTTCAGGTAACCCTGGGGCACGGGGGGAGGAGGCAAGGGCCGTTCTACAGAACTGCTCCTGAAGCAATTATGTGCACTGGGCAGAAAAGGTCCCATGCTCCCCCATCAGGTTTCTGCTCAAAATTAGGAAGGACTTTCCAACGGCAGCCTCTGGAAGGACTGGCCATCCTGTGAGAGGAGGGACTGCCAAGGGTTCACGCTCCCGAAGGCAGTGAGGCCGGATGGCCATGCTGGCCTGCAATGCTGGGCTCTGGGACTCTGAGCCCCTTGTTTGCTCCGTCTCTAAGGCTGTGCTGTGCCTAAGTCCCTCCTCCTTTGGGCAGCCCCATTCCTCCTTCTGTGCCTGCAGTTCCGAAGGGTTCTCATGCCACAAAGCTAGGGCCATGGCTGGTATCGTCTTGCAAGATGGAAACGCATTTCCGTGCACAGCCGGGACATTTCACTGGAGTCACAGTTACAATGGTCACCAGTTCTTCGGTGCCTTTCCAAATCACTGTGGAACTCAGACCAGTCTTTAATAGTGTCTAGTTGATATTCCCAATGGCCTTGAGAAGCAAGGGAGCCCCCCCTCCCCCTCCCCCTTTGAAGAAAAGGAAAGAGAAAAACACGGGTTGAGCTGTTGGGAGCCACCTGAAAGCCCTTGAGCAAGCCCTTGACCCTCTCGCCTCCTAACTTCCCCATCCATGAAAGGACGGTGGTGTGATTATTACCTTGAGGGTCCTATCAGCCAATGTCTAAAAAGCTTTAGCTCTCTGTTCTGTTCTTCCCTTAATTTTTGAAGATCCTGACGTTTCTGACAGAGCCCTGAGGACACCATGTTATGTACTAAACAGGCTAATTGGCTACAGACAATCAGAAAAAAAAATCCCATATAAGAATATATTTCAGTTATATGCTTAGAGAATTGTTTTTTAAATTTTCTTTGTTGTAGTGGTATTTTCCAACAAAACGACAAACATAAGCAAAAAAATTATTTTGCCTTTCTTTTAAACTTTCTTTGTAACTTGAAAAAGTAATTATCCACCCCATTAAGCTTTATGTTTAATAGTTTAAAATATGCATGTATAATCTCTGGAAAAAAGAATTTTTTAAAAAATTGAAAGTGCTATCATAATCAACTCCAAACTTTAAAAAATCATAGGAAACAACACATATTTTAAAGTAGTTTAAAAATACTGTTTGGCTCCCTGGCAGAAATTGGTATATTTATTCAGTCGGGTACATCACACCGAAATCAATACAAAGGATTTTGTATGGTGGCTTAAAATAGTAACATATTAATAAAATTCTCATGATCTAAAAGGCAAGTTTTCATCTTCATAACTTCTCTCTGGCCATTGGGAATTCTTCAACCCTCCAAATCACTTACTTGGCAGGAAAGCTTATGAAACTGTAACTAATAGGAAGACCCCGACTAGCGGTGTCATACAGTTTCAGAACAATGCCTTTCATTTAAAGAAGAATTGGTTTGGAGCTCCTCATCTCCAATTCAGAGTGCTGCGGCACACGCATGCGCACCTGGCCTGCGCACCGCCGCACGCCAGGCGCACCTGGTCCTGGGTACGCTTGTGTTCAGGAGACAGATCAGAGGGGCTCTGAGCGTCCTGTGAGCACACTTCCCCGGGGGCGGGGTTAGGGAAAGCATCTGAGAAGGGTGGGCCCCACCTAACTGAGGCCTCACCAAAGACCTCCAGACCGAAATAGGAGGGGGCAAAGCTGCCCAATTTGATCCTTGTGGTGTCAGAGGATCAAACCCCTATTCGTCTGGCTTCCCAGAGGAATAGCACTGGCAAGCAGAGGGCTCTGCCCAGGGTCCCTGAACTCCCTCCCTGGTTGCCTGGCCTCCCACCTGCATGCCGCCTTCGATCAACACCACACAGACACTCAAGGTGACGCTAAGGGCCTATGTGAGCCACCTTTCTGAATCCTGGGGTGAGAGGAAAAGGGCCATGGCCAAGGTCAGCGTGGACCACAGGGCAGAGCGGGCGATGGGTGCCCTGCATGCTGCTCCTGAGTGTCCCACTAGCTCCCTGTTAGAAGGCAGGAAGCCGGGCGCCCCGCGTGCAAGGTGTCTTCAGTGCTTGGGTTCCTTGTTCTCCACCCGCAGCCCCCCACCCTGTGAGGGAGGTGCTACCATCCCCCACTTCACCTGGGAGAAAACTGAGGCTCGCAGACTGAAATAAGTTTTGCAAGGTCACAGAGCCAGTGAGTGTGGGAGAATGGACACGCCAAGGAAAATGGACAGGATGCAGACGTGTTTTCTTGGCTGGTCTCTACCCCAACCAGGAAGGCTGGGGACATGGCACTTGTTAATCCTCAAGTAAACGTGTCTGTCTATGTGCTTGAGACTTTGGTCTCCAACGAAGAATCTGAGGTCCAGGGAGGCTAACCAGCCAGCAGCTGTTGGAGGCCTGGTACAGAAACTTCATCTCCCCCCAAAACTTAACTGGCCTCTCCAACACAGGCCAGGATTTCCCAGCGTCCCAGTGCTGGCTGCCTCTTGCTTTGGAGGCAGTGGAAGCATTCAGCCCAGATCCAGCCCTGCTTTAATATGCAAACTCAGACATACAGAGGTGGCTAGAGATTTGCTTTTCCATCACTAATTACTTCTGCAGCCCCTTTCCACCGCACCCCCCACACCATTTTTCCAGGCTCTTTGCCTGCAGAATAAGAGATTTAGAGAATCTATAGTTGTTGAAGATCCCTTGGAGACACCCAGACGGAGGTGGTCATTCTACACATGAGGAAGCAGAAACTTCAAAGGGGCAGCGAGGTGCATCCTAGAGCAGCCTTAGAGGTCATTTGCTCCCAACCCTGACATTCGTCTCCCCGCAACACAGCACTAGACACAGGGCCCCTTCCTAAGGTGGCCTGTCACCCGATGGCCTCCAGTGATCGTAAAGATGACCTTGTATGGAGTCCAAATATCTCTCCCTTCAATACCCACCCACAGTACCTGGTGCTGTCCATCTGCACTAGTCTTTGTGTGACCCGGGGGGTTCCATCTGTCCCCATCTACCTAAAATCAGGTGGAAAGATCTTATTTGACCTCCAAGTCCATGCTGCAAGGTTAAAGACTCCAGGGGCCGCTTTAATTAGTGTTTTTTCCTTCAAATGTGGTATTTTTATGAAGCCTCTTTCCAAGTACCTTGAGCATGTGCAGTTGCTGCGTTTGTCTGCATGAGTAATAATGGACACAGTGCAGCTGTCCTAAAAATAAGAACTGGCACGAGTCGCCAGGTTGGTGGTGCGCAGGTGAAGGCAGACAGGGCTCCTGCATCTCGGGGGGACCCTCAGTTCACCAGAGCAGGCTTTTAACCAGAGCACTGTGTTCCCCAGTGCCGGGAGCAGACCCCGTCGTGAGTGTGGAGTGTGAGTTTGTGAGCAAGGGTATATGTCTGTGAGTGACTGTGAACGTCCACTGTGGGAGCCGGAGGGTGCGTGTGCGTGTGCGTGAGAGGGTCGGTGAATAGATGTGGTGTGTGTGAGTGTACCGGCAGAGAGGGTACAAAGACATTAAAAACACTGTATCAGTCAGGGTCTTAACAGGAAACAGATGGCACATGCAAATTGGGTAATTTGAGGAGAGTTTCATGAGGGATTGTTTCTGAGTGTGGGCAGGGTGTCGGGACACCAGAAAGGATCGCGCAGTGTCTGGGGCCAGTAACTGGACACTGGTGGCTGCCCAGGTCTGAAGGGGTGAGGGCAGGTGGCCGTTATTGGAATCCAGAGGCAGGGATAGGACAGGTGGGCCCCAGCAGCAGCCAGAAGCCAGGCTCCAGCCGAGACCACCCAGGGCAGGGTGAGGAGGTGGGGAGCACTGGTGTTCAGTAACAGCCCTAACAACTCTCATCCGTGAAGTCGCAGACTTTCATTAACTTCTGGAAGTCTCTAACTCTGCTACCCACTCCTGCAACAACCGCCCGCAACCCCCGACGAAAGCATGCACCATTGATTGCCCAAGAAAAATGCATGTATTCATAGCCAGGAGCACTGCTGCAGGCAATTTCTTTTTAAAAGGCTAATTTATTTCTACAAACAAGATATAAATACCTCCTCAGAGTAATAACTCCAAGAAAAATGGACGTATGCAGAGTAACGACACGCGGAAACTCCCTTCATTTCTGTCTGCTCCCTTGCAGGAAATTAACATCCCGGGCAGTGTGGTCAGTTTACTTCTCTGCATTTATATTCAGGTGTCATAAAATTTCCAGGCTTTGAAGACCTTTAAAAGCCTAGCCCTGGATCTCAGATTAAGAGCCCCCAGAGCCCTTTCACACCTATTTTGATAGGATTGACAGCTCACTGCCCACCCCAGGGCTCACTGCCTCAGCCCCCAGTAGGCCGAGAAAGATTTTGAGGGTTGCCCAGAACTGCACAGCCTGATTAAGAGGAACATTAGGACTCACACTTAGGGACCTGATCTGTAGCCCCTGCTTCTAGCAAACCTCCCGCCATCACATTTCTTGCAAAATTAAAAAGTAAAACTAGATAGATAGATAGATAGATAGATAGATAGATAGATAGACAGATAGATAGATATAGATATGCAGCTCTAGGAGAGAAACCCAGTAGTAACTACTGGAATGATGAGAGAGAAGCAAAATGGTGTACTTAGCAATGTGATTCTTGTTACTCCTGAGAGCGCCCAAGACAGCTCCGCTCCTAAAAGGCAATGCGGTTTTGGATTTCCTCCCTCGGTGTCTGGGACAGAAAACACTGTTCAGCTGCTAAATGTTCCTCGTGCTGTAGGTGTTTGTGGTGAGCACTCGGCGCTGCAAATGCACCCGCAGCAGCTTTCACAGAGCTCTGAGACTTGGCAGCCGAGCCGCTTCCATGCGGAAACACACAGATCAGCGAGATCTTAGGCCAACTGACAGAGAAGGATTCGAAGTGCGCCCTTGGCTTGAATCACCCCTTCCGCAATCTGGGTTCCTCTGCATCCAGCAGCCGTAGGATAGTGTTAAAAGCAGCCGTCGCCATCCTCACCGCAGAAGCACTCGAAGGCCTGCTTTCACGGGGCCCATTGGCTTGAATTTTGCATGGTGGGAGAGGCAATGAGAAAGATCCCGGATATACACAGCCCCTTCTAATTTGTGTGGCTACTGCAGCCTCCCACCACCAATGTGCCGGGTAGGAAACATCAGCTAACACTCCCCGAACACTTACCAGCAAGCCAGGGACCTAGCAAGTGCTCTTTGTGGGCCACCTGTCTCGTTGAGTGATGTTATAGCTGAAATGGGAAGCTCAGAGGCTTCCTGTTTGTGCACAAGGCCACACAGCAAATGCTGCTGGAGCTGCAACCCACACCCTGTCCGTCTGCTCCAGAGCCGGTGCTCACAACCACAGAATCCTGACAGGACAGTGTGTTCCCCCCATTGTACAGATGAGGAAGCTGAGGGCAAAAAGCTTACTTCTAGGAGTAGACACCTAGTAACCTGGCTTTCAGGCACCCCTTCTAACTCTGCTTCCACCTGTCTCTCTCTGCCTCACCAAAGATACATTAGTAGTAATATCGTTTTTTTTTTAAGCTTGAGAACAAACCATTTCTGAAATGTCTGTCTTTGAGGTTGACTAGATTCCTAGAACATAACTAATAAATATGGCTTGGGGCCCTTCTCTAACAGGAGGAGTCCCAGCTTGTTCAGGGATGCTGCCCACCCCCCATGCAATGAGACTGCCAGACGCTATTTTCCTATCAGTACAAAATCAACTGTAGAAGTGTATTTCGGCTAGCAGGATGCTTTCCCACCAGGCGGAAAAGCCTTGCTGAGAACGCCACCTCCTTCCCTTGGAAACCCAAATTCCAGGCCCAAGTTTTCCCTTGCAAGTCCAACCTGAGCCCCGCACGTGCGTTGCTGTTTTCCCTGCTGCTGTAACAGTTGCGTGTCTCTGCTTTAGGAAGGAATTCCCACCACTCTATGGGATCGTTTCTAAACAGATGTCTCAGAGCTTCCAAGGGATTTGTAGATCGTGATAAAAACCCTTCTCCATTCAGCAAACATGTAGGGCTGCCACCTGCAGCAAATGTCAGCTCCGCGGAGGGAAGCATTGGTGATGGTGGGAGCTGAAATTGGGCCACTCCTAGAGGTAGTGAGTTCCCTGTCACTGGAGGAAATCAGGCAGTGGCGGGAAACCTCTTGTGGCTAATGTGAGGAGGGCTGTGAGGATCTCTTCCAATACAGAGGTGAACAAGACCAGTTCCTGTGACCCAAGATGTTTTAAACTACTGCAAATGATAAACCTGAACCCAAATAACATGTTCATACCAAAAAAATATATATACTCTGTGCCGGAGCAAATCAAGAGTAACTCAGGTGAAGCAGACATGAAGCAGAGAGGGCCGGGGTTATGGGTCAGGAGCCCTGTGGGCTGCCATGTGGTTCAGGCCTTGACATGAGAGCTCAGCGGGATTTGGGGCAAGTCCCACCCCTCCCACGGGCCTCACCTTCCTCCTCCGTAGAACTGGCTGCTTCAGGGTGATAATCTCTGAGACCCCTGCAGACTCTAAAAGTCTGAGTCAATGCGAGAAGTTTTCTAGGGAAGGGCTCCGGGAGGGGGGCTGCTAGGCGGGACCGGTATTTATAGACCAGACCAGCACACTGCGAGCAGCTTCCACGCTGCCCCGCGGAGGCCCCTCTGACGAACGGTTTATTGTGCTAATTGACGCTTGCACTTACTCACGCGGTAGCTATTGCTGCTCTGGCCGCACGCACGCACCCCCGCACCCTCACTCCCCCACACTCGAACGCGTCTCTGCACGTCAGGCCTGAGACTCGTTCTGTTCGGTCCTGTGTTGGTGGGGGGCGCCTGTCGGCTGACGGACAGGCGTCCCAGTGAGGGGCGGGGTGGGAAGCACCCCCCGCTGGGGTGAGTGGAGAAACGCACACGCCAGGAAGCTGAGTCACCAGGGCCTGAGCACGGGGGACACTCTCGCCACCCCTCGCCCCACAGGCAGCGGGAGGAATGGGAGGCTGGTCCAGAGCTGGGTCCCTGGCCGGAGAAGCAGCCAGAGTGACACCGCCACAGGCACTGTGGGGAGGCAGGGAACAGTGGGCAGAAGAAACAACTGACCACACCTGTGCCGCCCTGCTCCCCACCCGGTTCCTCCCGTTGACCAAACGCCCCGGAGACCAGAGGGCCCAGCCTGCAGCGCAGTGGAGAGTAGCCAGCACACGGCCATCAGCCCTTCCTTCACAGGTCCGGGCTCAGATGGCCCTCCCTGCCCTGGCAGCCCCACCACCCCCAGGGCCTCCCTCTCCCACCCTTCCCCCTGCCGGGGGCCTGCAGGTGTCCTCTCTGCTGTCCTCTCTGGCGGTTCTGGCATGATTGCAGTCGCACCTCCTCAACCTGCTTCCCAAGTTCCCTGCCCCCTGAGGCCACAAGGACGCTCCTTTTTGACTCCTCTGCTGGGGACCAGCAGGGGGTAGGCGGAGGCTTGGGATTCAGCAGGCGCACTTCAGATCCCAGCTGTGCCTCTTCCAGCCTCTGAGTCTGACGGTGCTGCCTGAGGACCGCTGGACAACAGACTCAAAGCTCTGTGTCCGCCACTGTGCTCAGCCTTCTCATCCAGCCGCACGCCGAGTCCACTCAGCAGTTACGGCCGTCACCTCCCTTCAGGTTTGGGGAAACTGAGAGGCCGAGAGGTGAAGTAATTTGCCCCAGGTTATACAAAGGAATTTAAGGGGCAGAACCAGGACTGAAGCCCAGAACTGGCTCATTTCAAAGTCCTAAGCCAGCAGCTCCCCCATGGAGCTGCTGGGGGCCCCAAGTGAAAGGACGGGTGTGGGAGCTTCTAGCCTGGTGCTCAGCACGAGTGAGAGCTCCACATACAACTGTCCCTGCTCTTCCCCCTCCGCCTCCCCGAGGCTGGGTCCCCATGTGGGAACCAACAGCGCCCACTTTCCCCACGAAGCCAGCTGCCAGAGCCAGATGTTTTCTGTTTGGGAGAGAAACAGCTGTTGTTACCCCTATGGACTAGCTCCGCCTGAAGAACGGGGTGCATTTAGAGAAGCCAGAGTCAGGGGAGGAAGACTGGAGGCCAACACTGCTAAACTCAATCTGGGAGACGTCAGGAGTCTGAAAACTCAGGTATTCCTCCGGCAAGCAGTCACTGTGCGGGACCCCTGAGCAAAAAGAGACAGGGGAGCTGGCTTGCAGTCCAGATTACCAACAGTGGTCTGCTGTGGTGGGGGACTGCAGGAGGGACTGGGGCCCTAGCAGCGACAGACACGGTAGCGCACAGGGACCTCACAGCCCCAGCACTAGGAAATGGGCGCCCTGGAGAGAAAGAAGACAAAATCTGGGTTTGCAGTGTTCGCCGATTCCTGTGGTGTAAATGCTTCACTGCGGACAGTTGCAGGTGTGAAATCAGTGCATGTGGAACTGCGGGGAGACGCACAGGAGTGGGCTCTGCCTGCTGGGCCAGGGCCAAGCGGATGCTGCCACTTCCATACATGTCCGTCCTCCCAGGACCAGGGCACAGGGCGCTCCCTCCGCTTCCTCAGAAATGCCCGCCCTTCCCTGACCACTTGGGCCCCCTCGGCCAGGAAAGCTGCCCCCCACTGCCGGCTTCCTTCCTTTCAACTCTCCACTCTTCAGGCCTTGGCCTCGGTGTTACTTCACAGAAGGTTTCCTTGGCCCACCAGCCTAGGCCAAATGTCTTCCTTGGCTGTGCTCTTAGAATGGTGCACCTCTCCCTCCCAGCCCTGAAGTCCAAGTGTAGCTACTTATGGGATGGCGTGATTAATATTTCTCTCCCATGAAAGCAGAGCTTGCCAGAGTATTGGCAGGTGCCTAGCTCAGTGCCTGGCCGACAGTAGCTTCACTCTAAATATTTGCTAAATCTTGCAAGAACGAGAAGTCACTGAGCAGGGCCCAGACGGATAAATAGGAGTTTGCAAGGTGGAAGGTGGGGGAGGGGAACAGCATGGGCAAAGGCCACCCAGAGTCTAGGTCTGGGAAGTGTGTACAGTTACAGGAAAGCAGCCTGTGTGGCTGGCACGTGAAGGGGGCAGGGCAGTGAGGGCATTCTGCAAACCAGGCCGGGAGAGGGGTTGAGCCAGAGTGAGAGGGGCCTCCTAGTGCAAGGCAAGGTGTGGAATGGCGATGCCATTGTTATCAGCCCCATTTCCCAACCGAGAAAACCAAAGCTGGAGAGGTTGGAATCGGAGCATTTGGGAGCAATCCAGCCAGGCAGGTGTAGCTCAACCTTTCCCCTCTCCAATGAGGAGGTTGGGGGTCCTTCTCCTGACACGTGGTGGGTCTCCCACCCCTCCTGGTCTTCTCCCAGCCAATGACTGCAGCTGGCAAGACCCACCCTGCAAGTGCTAGAGAACTGGAAGAAGTGAACGGAGACCCAACAGAAATCAGGCAACAGAAAGAACCTTCTGAAACGCTGGCTAAGAGTCTGGGCTGTCCCACGGCACTGCCTGAGGTCGACTCCCAGCTTTGCTCATTTGACTGCTGGTTGTGACCGTAGACAAGTCACTTAACCTCTCTGACGCCGATGGCTCATCTGTAAATAGGGTACTGAGCTCCCTGAGGTGGCTGTGAGTGTTGAGTGAGTCCCCACACAGGAAGCACTCAGCACAGTGCTGGGCACATGGGAAGCACTCAGCATAAGTTGTCTGTTGTCGCTGCTAATGCTCTCACGTCCAGGGGGCAGCGGGTGTGACTGGTAAGGAAAATGTAGGCATCCTTAGCTCACTTTATCTTGATCTTACGACAAGAAAGAGCAGAGACGTGCTTTAAGCGCTTACTATATCTTGCTCTAATTACTATGTCTGGACAGTCTCGCGTCTGGTCCTCCTCACGCGCACCTCTCAGTTGAGGGCAAAAGCTCAGAGTGGTTGCGTGACGTGCATGGGGTCAGAAGCTAGTTAAAGACAGGCGTAGGACCACACTTAGAGCTTCTAGAACTTTCTCAGAGAGTTTATTCCTAGGAGTGCAGCATCACTGGAATTCGCTCTCTCTCTGTCTCTCATCTTGAATGCCTCTCCAATTTTAATTCATTCTTTAGCTCAGGCTTCCTGGCTATAAAATTACAGGAGTTTGTAATGGCAGATATTGCTAACCACTGTAACAAACAACCCCCATCTCAGTGGCTGACACAAAGGTTGGTTCCTTGTTCCTGGCGCAGTGCACTGGGGGGGGGGGGGGGCTGGGGGGAGGGGTGCTCCACACAGCCTCCAGGGGTCTGGGCTTCTGCCGCCTGTTGACTTGGTCGCCCCTTTGGCCCTGAGCTCTCCCCTGGCCCTCGAGCAGCTGGCCACGAGGAAAGGGAGGATGAGGAAGGTTCACTGATCTGACACCCCTTGGCCCAGAAGGTGTCGGAGGGGGACACAGACCCCACGTCCCTTCACATTCCATGGGCAAGAACTAGTCACGGGGCCCCAGCTAGACGCAAAGTGTCTGGGAAACATGGTCCAGCTGAGGGCCAAGAGGGAAGTAACCCAGACCTGATGGCCACATTCTGTGACCCTCTCCAACCACCCTGGAGTGCCGAAGTCAGGACTTCTGGGTCCTTGTGTCTGCAGCTCATCCCCTCCCTCCCCCTGCCCGCCCCCACTGCTCAGGGTTCCTTCTCCCTCCCATCAGACTGAGAGCCAGGCCCTGCCAAGCCTCCTCCAAGGGTGGGTGGTGGGTGAGATAATGATCTTATCATGCTTAGTGCCTCTTGGAAGGCAGGTGCTGGAGAACAACCAAGTCGGCTCTGGTTTTTCTCCCTGTTCTCTTCACATTCCTTCTCGAGATAAATTTAGCCAGCTCTCGCTCTGAAAGGCAGCACCCAGGATGCCGCCTTTCTGTTCTCCTGGCCAATGTCAGGGCCTTTCTCACGGCTGCAGCCCGTGGCCAGGAATGCCGGCTTCAGGAGTGCAGTCCAGCCTCTGCCCCTCGACTCGCCCTCCCACCACTGCCCAGTGCCCACGGGCATCCGTTGCCACATCTCCCCTCCAGGCCTGGATTCTGCAGCGGTGGGAGACAGAGCACTGAGCGCAGAAGGATGCTGAGGTCTGGCACCAGGCTTCCTGTGTCCTCAGTGGCCACCAAGCACCCAGAGCCAGGACGGTTCAGGGTTAAGAGCAGGGACTTGGGAGCCATCAGTGTGGATCAGAATCCCAGCTGGGGCCAGTTACTTCCCACCTGTCTCCTCACCTATGAAACAAGTCACCAGTGTCTGCTCCCTGGGGCTCACGGAGCTGCTTATACACACGCAGTAAGAGATTTGCATATTTTTGGTGCCCTGTCCAAGGTGGCGTGGAGACGGAGGTCATCCACACTTAGCCTCAGGCCAACCCGAAAGCCCCGGCGAGGGTTTCCTGGAGCCTTCTGCCCGTTCCAGATGCCACTTTTGCAAATTCCTTTAAAACCTCAGTGGAGAATCATGTTCTTGGACCTTCTTGTCTTTCTAGAAATGCCTTCCTTTCTGGGGTCCAACCCTCCTCTCCTGCTGGTGCAACTTGAATTTAGGCCATTTTGCCTTGGCCCCTGACGCTCTCGGCTGCCACACCCAGGGCCGTAACTGATCACATTCAGGAAGACAGTTTTCAGCCCCTCTCCTCCAAGACTTTGCTTCTTAGCATTAGGTAGCTGCTAAGTCACAGAGCCAGGCTTTGAACCCACACGTGCTGAAAAGCCTGTGGAGAGGGGAGCCCCTGAGGGAGCCCAGCCCTGGAATACCCAGACAAATAGGACTGAAGAAGCGTGAACTGTTCCAGACTTCCATGCACATCAGAATTATTGAAGGAAATGGTTTCAAAGGCTGAGTCCTGGGCCCCACTCAAAGGGATGCTGTTCCATGGGGTCAAGGTGGGGCCCAGGAATCTGCCTTTTAACAAGCCCCCAAGATGATGCCTGTGCGGTAGGCCAGCTGACCACACAGGGAGGACCACAGCAGGTGTCCCACCAAGCCATCTGTGAGGGTTGTGAGGTACATGATGGCCGCAGGCTCCAGAGGACCCTGCTTGGGACCCCCGAGCTCCCACGGTGCAGGCAGGGGCCCACTGTGGAACCCAGCTTTGCCTCTGACCTCCAGGTTTGCCAAGTACTACAAGCTGGAGAACGGCAGCGAGTACCGCACGCTCCTGAAGGCTTTTGGCATCCGCTTCGACGTGCTGGTATACGGGAATGTGAGTACTTCCTTGTGCCAGGCAGGGGGTGGAAGGGAGGGAGCCTGGACCAACTTTGGGCCCTCGGGAGGCTCCTCAGGGGGACAGGGTGCAGCCACCAACTGGCTCTGAGACCATCAGCCGGTCACACCTCCAGTCTCCCCACCGTGAAGGGGTGGGGCCTGCTGCTCCCCATTCTCTCTGGCTGGGAGTCCAGGCTCAGCCTCTGGCCTCACCCCTGCCCTGCTGCTGGACTCTCTGTGCACTCACCTCGGTCTTTGTACATACAGGCAGGCAAGTTCAACATCATCCCCACCATCATCAGCTCCGTGGCAGCCTTCACCTCTGTGGGAGTGGTGAGTTCAGCCCCTCCAGGCTGTGCCAGGCAGCCAGTCAGGGTGGGGCCCCACCTGCAGGAATGGGTGGGGAACGGACCCAGGGAAGCCCTGCTTCAGCCTAGAATGCAAAGCCCAGCCTCTTGCCAGGTCCTCAGTCCCCTCCACCACCTCGCTGCCAGGTCTGCCCTTGCGAGAACAAGCTCTCCAGTCACGGAGAGCTCACTGCCTTCACAGCAGCCTTCCCCCTGCAGGAGGCTTCACCTGCTACAAGGCTCCTGACCCTCCCCATGAGGGTGGGGGAGGAGATGTGAGGAGCTCCCAGGGACTTCTGCCCCCTCGGGCCCTCGGCTTCTTCCCCCCAGTACCCTCCCTGCATTTCCCTCTGGGGTCACCCCAGGCACTGAGGAGCTGGGTCACAGAGACATTCCCCAAAGCCCCTGGGCACTTTTCTAAGAGGAAACCTCAGTGTCTGGAGGACTGTGCCCACCCCCGACCTGCTGTGGGCCCCAGGCCAGTCCTGCCCACTCTCCCCACAGCTCAGGGCCTGCCCTGCCTCTCCTCCTTCTCCAGGGGACTGTCCTCTGTGACATCATCCTGCTCAACTTCCTCAAGGGGGCGGACCAGTACAAAGCCAAGAAGTTTGAGGAGGTGAGTGGGGGCCCACGAGAGGCAGTGGGACAAGGCAGGACGGGCACTGGACCCCAGGACGCTCAGTGGCTCACCTTCCAGGGGTTTCTGAATCATTGGGCACTTGTCAGTGCCCACTGGGGTCCAGACAAGAGGGAGTCTAGCCCACAGTGGGCTCTGTAAGGACCGTGGGGGCTCTGTGGGTCATTGCTGTCACCGTCCCCATCATGCATCCTCGCCCCTTTTCTGGGCAGGACAAATCCTGCTATGGCCTGGCTCTGGTTTCTGTTTGCCCTTGAGGTGTAGGGATGGTGTCTCGGGGTCACACAGATTTGAGTCGCTGTCCTAAAGGGCAGGCTTCGAGCCCTATGCTGAGTCCGCCCAGGGGAGTCCCCACCCACAGTCAGAGCAGAACCATGCCAGCCTTCCTTCTGCAGGTGAACGAGACAACGCTGAAGGTCACTGCCTCGGCCAACCCGGTGTACCCCAGCGATCAGACCACGGAGGAGAAGCAGTCCACAGACTCAGGGGCCTACTCCATCGGCCACTAGGGCCTCAGCCCAGACCCCCCAAAGGAGGCCCCACCAGGCAAGGGGGGATGGGAGAGAGGAGGTCTCATTTCTATAGCTCACCTCAGAAGGCCACATGCCAGATGGTATCTGGACCTCCCAGTGCCCCTGCTGAGACCTAAATCTCACGTCCACCCCTTGCCTCACCCCTCCCTGCTTCCCAGCACCCCCCTGGGCAGCAGCACCTGAGTCTTCCTCCTTCTAAAGAGTAGACATAATAACAGTAATACCAAATGGCCACAAGGACCTACCAAGTGCCAGGCACTTCACACACATTATCTCATTTAATCCTTAGAATACTCCTATGAGGTAGATATTAGGCTCCCTGTTTTGAACATAAACTGAAACTCAGAGAGACTGACTCAGTTGCCCAAAACCACACAGCCAGGCTGCAAGAGAGCTGGGATTTGAACCCAGGCCTGTCGAACTCCATTGCTCACACCCTACAAGAGAAGGGTGAACTCCCAAGGGTGTCCACCCTGCTGCCTCAGCCTCCTCCACCCTGACCATGACTAGGTTCAGTGTAATGAAGAGGAAGCCCCATGCTGGCCCCAGGAACTCAGGCCCTCTTTTAGGGGAGACCAGTGAGACAGTAGTGTGGGATCTCTTTTTGTGAATCAGCTGGGTGGTCCCCACACCAGAAGGAAGCGGGAGGCGAGACTGCCAGTGGACGCCCCTAACCTCACCCCACAGCTGCTCCCCCAGAGCAGGGCAGGGCATTCTTGCCCTCTCTCTGGGGCCCCCACACACCCACACACAGCCAGGCCCCATTCCCACAGGAGGCAGACTCGGCCATCCAGGGTGGGGTGTGATTCCCAGACCAGAGGCCCTGGGCTTGGAGGCCAGTTGTCCTCCTTACAATACTGCTGACAAAGCCCCAGTGCCCATGAGCTGGACAGCTGGACAGCCAGGCTGTCCCAATGGCATCCTACTAAGGTGGTCAGTCATCTAACATCAGAAACTAGAGAGTATCAGAAGCCACCTTGTCTGGCTGTCCTGTTTACAGATGAGTGAACCGAGGCCAGAGAGGGACTATGACCATCTCACAGTTAGTGTCCTGGTGCTCAGGGGAGGGGACAGGACAGGAGGCTGGAAGGGCTGTGAGGACACATCATGTCCTCCCCTGCCCCCATTTCCCTTTTCCTGGAGCCTGAAGCATAGAAAACTCGGGGCGTCTTTTCACATAAAATTAGGTGTTAGAAGGGGCCAGTGCCAGTGAGGAGCCCTGGATATGTTCCACCAGCTTCCTGGGGAATCTGCCTCTGGAAAGGCTGGAGGGTGGGCATGACCACGAGGTCTCAGCAGAAACACTCTGAACGGTGGGTTGGGGGGCTGCTTTGGGAGTGATTTAGGAGGATCAAGCTGTGGGCACTAGCAAAGGCCACACCCCACCTCAGGGGGAAAAGGGGTAAGATTCCACCACAGGTGGCCCATTGCCCCGGCCCCCACCCCAGCCCCCGCCCCAGCCCCAGCCCCAGCCCCTGCCTCAGGATCGTGGGATAACACCTCCCCAGGGGCAGCCATGTCCGGAGATGTGGTCGGCAGAAACATCAGTAAAGGCGGCACCGTGTTCCCCACCACAGACCCACAGGCCTTCTCAGTGCACCCAGCTCTCAGGAGGCTGGGCTGAGGCTGGGGACACAGGGATGTGCTCGGGGGGGGGGGGGGCAGGCAGCAGTGTCCTGGAGGAACCCCCTCCCTCAGCTGCCCCCTTTCCTCCAGGCCAGCCTGGTCCACCTGCAGGCACATTGGCAGCTGGTGAGCTGCCAGCAGGTGTGTGAGCCCATGAGCGTGAGCCTGATGCTGTCCTCCCCACAGCTGAACCAGTTACTGCTTCTGCCTGCTGGGCTGAGGCTCATACCTGGAGGAACAACTACAGCTAACTCCACTCTGCTGCCTCAACGTGTCCCCAGCACAATCACCAACGTAATCACACACCATGAGGCTGGGGCCTGTTACTAATGCTGTTTAGTAGGAAAAGAAACTTACAATATAAGGGACCCATGCTCATTCCTAACACTGTGTGGCATCCATCAATACCCAGCATAAAAAACTAACATTTAGTGAGAACTTACCATGGCCAAGCCATGGGCTAGACACGTTACAGGGTTGGTCTCACCCAACCCTCGTGTTACAGAAGAGGCACTTTGTAGGGTGAAGAACTGGAACTGGGACTCTGTCCCAGAGCTTTGTGACTCCCGGTCTGGGGTCTGGACCTCAGTGCTCCATCTGCTGGGAAAAACTAAGAAATTTGTTGGCAGCTTCTTCTCCCTAAGTCAGGCTAAACCAGGTTTCGCTGCAGTGACAAGGAAATCGCAACATCTCAAGGTTTAATGTGACAAAGTAGGTCAGGCCACCCTTCATCTGGAGGTTCATGCCACCAAGCCACACAGACTCCCAGGTCACTGTGGCGGGGACAGTGAGAGGACTGGGCTGTAGGGGAGCATTTAAAGGCCAGGCCTGGAGGGGCTTGCATCGCATCCAGCCAAATGTCACCAGCCACACTCAGGAGCATGGAGAAGAGCCCAGCTTCACTGCCAGGAGTACCAGGAAGTAGAGTCTCCCGGGGTTGCCATGCAGAGATTATGATGTGCATAGCAGTCCCTGCCTCGTCACCGCCTTTTACTGGCTTTTCTTCTCACAACCCACCCCCGTACCCACCAACGGTTCCATATACCCCTCCCTCCTGTGTCCCTTCTCAGAAAACCTTGTTCTCAGCAAGTAGCCACTCAGTCTCCCAGAGCTATTAATAAATAACACACTCAAACTCTGGCTGGTGTGGCTCAGTGGATGGAGTGATGGCCTGTGAACCAAATGATCACCAGTTTGATTCCCAGTCAGGGCACATGCCAGCCTTGTGGGCCAGTATCCCAGTAGGGGATGTACAAGAGGCAACCATACATTGATGTTTCTCTCCTTCTCTTTCTCCCTCCCATCTCTAAAAATAAAGAAATAAAATCTTTAGAAAAAATAAATAACACATTCAAGAGCTTCTCCTAAGAGTGTTTGCTTTTCAATCAAGGGTTATTCAACACTGAAAGGCCTTAAACATCCAAAGGAATGAATATGTAATGGTTGAAGTTGAGGCCGATAACAACAGTACCAGATATTTGAGAGACATCCACCCTGTTCCCTCAGACATGCCTCAGACTGAAGGGGTCTGAGCCACCTCCTGCCTTCCCCTCCCTCCCTGTGCCATTGGTCTTGCTGGCAGGATACCAGACTCCTGGCACTGGCTGAAGCCCATTTTCTATCAAGGATATAAGTGGAGGCTGATAAAGGGGAGCTTACCCTTCACTTGAATTACCAGTCCCAGAGCTATGTATACAGGGCTTCCCGTACAGTATATCCTTCCCACCCCCCCCACAGCCAGGTTCTGCTGTCCTTTTAGAGGCTGAGCATGGAGAATTAGCTGTGACGGTCCTCAATGCAGGGACCTGAGGGTGGGGGCAGACCCCCCCAGGCAGCTCCCCTTCCATGCCACTGGGGAGACTGGCACGCTGTGACTAGGAGCTTCTGGACCCAATCTCCCACCAAGGCAGAAGGACAGACCCCTCTACACAGGACAGGTCTCCACCTGGAGGCAGCCCCTGGGGCCCAGAGCTGGGGAGGCCCATCACCCTGCTGCCAGAGGCCCGCTCATGTTCAAGAGGCTCATCCTGCTGCTCCTTCACCACCTCTGTCCCTGGGCTGCCCCTACCTCGTCCTGCTGCATCAACTCCAGCATCTTTAGAAACAAAGCGTGCCTGTCTTTCGTTCCTGTTTGCTCTTTTTATTCCTGAAACTCCACAGCCCATCAGATGCCCTATGGATGCACACACGTGCACGCTCAAACACAGGCCTGTACACAGGTGTGCTGAGGCACACACTGGCATGAATGCAAATACACTGGACAAAGACACACAGGTACACACAGACGCACAACGCAGAGGCTCAGGTGTGTAAGGGTGCGAAGCCACACAGACATGCACATGCACAGAGGTACATAGACACACGGGCCTATCCACAGCTAACCAGGAATGGATACAATGTACACACACCCAACCAACACACAGACACACAGCGTCACACAGGTCATGCACATACACAGATAGATTCCCATATACACAGACATACACAGGTATACCAAGATGACTTGTGACACACCACGATACATATGCATGCATGTGCGCATGAGCACCCACAGAAATATTTGTACACCTTCCCTGATCCCCTTGTAGAACTACAACCCAGGGCTCTCTGCCCTCTGAAAACCCAGTGTCAGGGCAAGCTTCCTGCTCCACCAACTCCACGTCCTACCTGGACCCCAGCACCCCACCTGGAACAAAGAGCAGCCACAGCCTTCTGTCTCAGGGTCCCTAGGGTCTGAGAAAGTGGCAGGAGGGGCAGAAGTGCAGGCATGGGCTACAGAACTGGGGTGGGACCCACAGTGCTACCAGACGCCCTGATGTGAGCCCCGAGGCTCTCCTGGTGGGAGGTGGCTCCCTCCTGAGAAAGTGGCCCTTCCAGGGAGGCAGACCAGGACCTAGGGGGAGGGAGAAGGATTGGGGGGAAGAGCCACTCTCCTGGGAATAAGGAACACGTATCAGAAGAAGTTGGGGCCTTTGAACTCACCCAAAGGTGGCTGTGAATTGGGAAAAAAGAGCCACTGTTAGGCCAAAAAGACACAGTTACACAAGGCTGCTCTCTATCCCCTCCCATGTGGTTACCACAGGTGGGATCTCACTACTGTGAAAGGAGACACAGAGAGAGAAGGGGAAGGAAGGAAGGGAGGGAGGGAGGGAGGGAGGGAGGGAGGGAGGAAGGGAGGAAGGGAGGAAGGGAGGAAGGGAGGGAGGAAATGAAAAAAAGATACCAGGCCCTGGCAAGTGTGGCTCAGTTGGTTGGCAGGTTGTCCCACAGACAAAAGGCTGTCAGCCAGATTTCCCATCAGGGCACGTGACTAGGCTGTGGGTCTGGTCCCCACACCTGGGTGCACATGAGGGCAATCTGATTGATGCCCTCTCTCTGTCTCTCTCTCATCCAAGGTGTCTCTCTTTCTCTCCCATCCCCTCTCTAAAATCAATAAGCATGTCCCTGAGTGAGGATAAGAAAGAAAAAAAGGAAGGGAGGGAGGAAGAAAGGAAGGGAGGACTCACAGGCCCCAGACGGAGCCACCTGTGCTAAGCCCACCCAAATCGAGACTTACTACCGAACCTAACTGCAGTCTCAGCCTCTCCCAGGAATGTTACCTTTAACCAGCCAATGTGCAGCTACCTGCTCAGAACTAGTGACGTAATCCTCTTGATAGACCACTTCCAAAGGGAGATGGCCTCACCTCAACCACCTCTTCTTTGCTACAACATTCCATCTGACCCCTTCTACCTAGAAAAGCCTTCCATTTTGTACAGCTCCTCAGAGCTCCTTTCTATTTGCTGGATGGGATGCTGCTTGATTCATGAATCCTTGAATAAAGCCAATTTCCTCTTAAAATGCACTCAGCTGAATTTTGTTTTTTTAACACTCCTCCAATTCTCCAATCAGTGACATCACCCTCCTCTTGGACAGCCGCCCCACTCCCACCACACCCCGAAGCCCACAGAGAAGCAAACAAAGCAGGAGGGCCAGTTCAGCAATGCCCACCCCATGAGAGGTGGGGAGGGGGCAGGGTGGAAGCCCCCTACCACACAGCACAGGAGTCCTGGGAGAGCCACCTAATCCGGGCTCCGCCTCCAGGTGGCGCTGCAGCCAAACACCTCACGCCCTACCCCTTGAACCCACGTGGGGGGGGGGGGGGCACTCTGCCATCTTTTACTTCCCTCAAAGTCCCACCCTGCAGGAGCGAGCTTTTCCAACCCCAGGAGCCCTCCAAGGAGCAATGAAGAGACAAGAGTCAGGACTGCAGTGGGAAGTCTGGCTTTATGAGCAGGGGAGGCTGGAGGCCCAGCCAGGGCCCAGGGTGGGTCGGGGCAGCCAGGAGGGGTGTGGGCAGCAGGCTCCAAGGCAGGATCTCCAGATGGCTGGCTTAGGCAGCGCAGATGAAGGGCAGACGCCAGAAGCACCGCACACGTCGCCACTGACCCCCTGGTGGTAGAGATCACAGCTATGTCAGCTGTCCATCCTGGTGTGGCCTGAGACCCCATCCCTCCTCCTGTGTCTTTCTTGTTTCTTGCCTGTCACCACTCATCAGGACACGTTGGCCACACATCCCCACGAGTTCCAGGCATTGGGTCTTCTCACCAGAAGGCAGTGTGCTAAGTGCGTGTTTGGACCCCTGGGGAATCCTCATAACCATTCAAGAGGGCGGGTCAGTCACCAACCCCTTTCACAGGGGATGGGCCTGGGGCTCAGGAGCAGGTGGAGGGCTGGGATGGGGATGGATTGTGGCTGCCTCACTGCCCCATGCATGGCCTCTGCACTGGACTGAGCTCCCTCATATCGGGCAGCAACGCCGTGGAAGCTGGCTCATAACTGTCAGCCCTCCCCAGTCTCCACATTTCTCCTTCGTCCCTCATCCACACCTTTCATTTGCACCTGTCACTCTCATCTGCCACATCGGTGGCTTCCTCTGAGCAGATGAAGGAATGGAGCCCCCAGGCCCTGAGCCAAGCTTTGTGAGAATGGACAGCCCTGACCCAACCCACACACAGGGCACACCCTCACCCTCCAACTCAGCCCTCCTCACACACTGGACATTGGTTCTCCAGTTGGGCAAGGCTATGGGTTTGGGAAGGTGTGTTCGGGCAGCTCAAAGGCACAGTATGTAGGAGTCCATCCCTCCCCTTTACCCTGGTGCCCAGTCCCCATCACCTCTGGTGCATAGAAGTATGCAGCTGCCATCCCCACAGTTAGGCTGTCCTGCAGCCCAGTTCGAATAATTCCAGCAGCTCCCGTCAAGCCAGTAAGGCCCCTGTAAGAGGTAGAAGTCCAGGAAGACAAACTCAGGGGGTTCAGAAAATGCCCACTGATATCCCTTTCTGGTACTGCTCACCCCCAGCTAGAAGCCAGAAATCCTAGACACCCACCCCTGAGGCTGTGCAGGCAATGACAACTGAGCCATCACACACAGCAGGCTTCTCAGGCTCTGCCGTGAATACAAATCTCCTGTGGGTCTTTTTAACAGGCAGATCCCGATTCAGGGTTCACAGATGGGACCCAAGGTAGTGCCTTTCTAACAAGCTTCCAGAAGATGCTAATAACTGCTTGGTCCATGGACCACACTTGAGCAGCAAATCCGATGGCACTTATTTACCCACTAGGCCAGAGGCACTTGGACAGAAGAACGACCCCATCTAGACATGAGGAAGCCATCCAGCCTGAAAGTGACCAAGCTGGGCATGGACCCTGTCTCTTGACTCCAGTGGTCTGCTGGCAAGGGTTTAACAATCAGCTCTGGGGCAAGATGAGAAGGCAGAGAGTGGGAGGAATGCTGATTTGTAACAATTGCCAATTTCCTTGGTGTGAACACACCCACCGTGGCGCATTTCATACTGCAGGCATGAAGTCCTTGATCAATGGGGTGAAATGAGATTAGTACAAACACCAGTTCTCCTGAGCCAGCACAAGCCAGCACCCACACCTGGGTCACCTCAGGTGCTGAAATGAGGCCTGAGGCTAGGCAGGTGCTCTCTTGAGGCAATCAGAGACCTTCTTGTACCTGGGAGATGGCCCCTCACTTACCGAGCCACAGACTTTGCCTCCAATCCAGACCTGGCCTCCGTTGACTCCCCTGGCCATGCACTGGAGATGATAGTTGGAGCAGTAACTGTGGATGGAGACGAGGTTGCCTCCATAGCACCCTGAGCAGATTCGCTGTGGAAAGCAGAAGAGGCGGGATACAGAATTTCGTTTTTTATCTAGTCCCAGAGTCTCCAGGGAGGAGCTCTGCATCCCTTGTCCAGTCAGAAATCACGGATCTTCTAGCCCCCTCATTCCTTCTCTTGCTCTTTTATCTGTCATCAGAATCTTTTTGCAGGAAATACTTTCTAATACTTAGAAAAATCATAGCCAACATTTATTGACAGATTCCATCAACCCAGGGACTATTGCAAATACTTTCATCTATTATTTCATTTAATGATCACCACAACTCTAACAAGTTGGTACTATATATCTCCATTGTACAAGTGAAAATACTGGAAGTCTCAGCCCCACCACCCTGCCCTGAACAGCTAGTCCTCCTTGAAAGGCTGTATTTGGTGGTCAGTGGTCACACCCAGTCCTTGCAGCTGACTGGCCCAGATAAATCAGTCCCACTGACCTGCCCACAGCAATCAAGGTTGGACTACAAAGGAGGGTGTACTCAGCCCACATGAAGGACACAGCTCGAGTACCCAGCATGGACGATAGAGGAGGCTGTGCCCTAGATGCTACAGGATATCTACCACCTTAGGCCACACTACCAAGACACGGATTCAAAGCACTCTCCCTAACACGTAGAAACAAACGCAGGTAGGCTGCCAAAATGGAGAGGAAAAGGAACATGGCCCAAATGAAAGAACAGATCAAAACTCCAGAAAGAGTGCTAAGTGAAATGGAGATGAACAATACATCACATGCAGAGTCAGAAAAATTATAGTAAAGATGCTTGAGGAACTTAGTGAGGACCTCAACAGCATAAAAAGATCCAGTCAGAAGCAGAACATACACTAGTTGAAATAAAGATCAATTTACAGGGAAATAGCACTAGAGTGCATGAAGTTGATAATCAAATCAATGATTTGGAAAAACAACCAATCAGAACAACAAAAAGAAAAAAGAATTCAAAAAATAATGATAGCATAAGCAGCCTGTGGGACAACTTCAAGAGGTCCAATATTAGCATCATAGGGGTGCCACAAGGAGAAGAGAAAGGTCAACAAATTGGAAATCTATTTTTTAAAATAATTAAAGAAAAATTCCTTAATTTGGTAAAGGAGATAGATATGGAAGTCCTGGAAGCACAGAAATTCTCACACAAGATGCATGCAAAGATGCCCACTCCAAGGTACATCATAATTAACATGCCAAAAAATAACTATAAAGCAAGAATCTTAAAAGCAGCAAGAGAACAGAAGTTAGTTTCCTACAGGGGAGTTCCCATAAGACTCTCAGCTCATTTTGCAAAAGAAACATTGCAGGCCAGAAGAGACTGGCAAAAAAAAATATTCAAAGTCATGAAAACCAGGGACCTACAGCCAAGATTGCTGTAACCCAGCAAAGCTATTGTTTAGAATCAAAGGGCAGAGAAAGAGCTTCCCAGGCAAGAAGAAACTACAGGAGTTTATCATCACCAGACCATCATTTTCTAAAATGTTACAGGGAACTATTTAAGAAAAAGAAGAAGATCAAAACTATGAACAATGAAAGGCAAAAAATACATATCTATCAACAACTGTATCTAAAAAACAAACTAAGAAAAGAAGAACAGAAACAGAATCACGAATTCGGAGAGCATTTTGACACTTGCCAAATGGGTAGCAGTGCGGGAAATGGATGAGGAGGTCAGGGAATTAAATGCAAATAAATATTTACAGAATATCCCATGGTAATAAAGTTCAACATGGGAAATGGAATAATAATCAAAGAACTTACATGCATAAACCATTAACTTGAACAATGGTGGGGATGTTGCCAGAGGGAGTAGGGAATGCTGGGTAGAGAGGGGCCAAGGACAAAAAATCAAGACAACTGTAAGAGCATAACCAATAAAACATGTTTTTAAAAAAAGACTAAAGCTCTAAAAGCTGAAGTGACTTGTCTAGGTGACACAGCCAATGGCAGGCACAGCCAAGCTTTTACACAAGTATATCTGATACCAAAGCTTTTTGTTGAAATCTGTGATTCAAAGTGCTGTCTCCAGACCAACATAATGTCACCTGGCACTTCGTAATCAATGCAAACTCTTGGGCACCAAAACTCTATCTCCCAACCAGACCTCTAGGGACGTCTGACGCACCTGGACTTTGAGAACCACTACTCTGAATGAAGAGGGAACAGAAGTTTGAGTCCATTCTCATTCCCTCCTCATGGTCCTCCTTCCATAGCAGCCACACTGGCACTTACCCGAGCTACGCGAAACCTTCGGGGGGTCTGCACCAAGATGTAGCGGCAGGTCTTGCACCCAGGACTGCCCACTATCTCAACTGTGTCCTCGGTCTTGGGGCACTGCAAGTCGTTGTCCAGGGCACTTGGGTCCCACTGCATGGCCTTCTCCTCCTCACAGTCATTTTGGTAGCCAGAAGCCTCCACCTGCTCTTCTTCTGACTGAATCTCCTCTTTAGTCTGGGCCAACTCTCCCTCCTGATCTCCTGAACCTTCCAGATCCTGGCTCAGGTCTGCCTGTGTGTCTTGGCTGTCCAGGTGGGGAGCATGATTCTCTGGGAAGAAGAGATAACCTACCATCAGGTGGGGTTCTGCCTTCTTCCAGCACCACGGACAGCACCATGGGGCCTTCCTAGTGCTGCTGTCTGGAGCCCAGACTGGAAGGATCTCCTCCATGTTGGGTGAGGTGAGAACTCACACAGGTGCACCAGACACTGATGCTGACTGACACACGTGTGTATTTCTGGGGGTGGGGGGATATGAAGCCCTTCATCTTCACAGGTGAGTGGTTTTTACCTTGTGAACGAGCCTGACAAAAAGGTAAGGTCACAGTTCTGAGTCCAGAAGAAATCTCACCAGAGGAGAGCTGGGTCAGCTGAAGAAGGAAAGCTGTGACCCTGGCCCCAAGGCAGCCACAACAATGCAGGAAAGAGGAGGAAAGAAAAACCTGGATGAGAAGGGAAGGGGAGGACTTACCCAGATGAAAAGCAGCAATGGTCCCCAGCAGGAGAAGGGGCAGCAGCAGGGCGTGTTTCATATTCGCTCAGTCTTGTGACAGGGTCACAGCACCACGTTCCCTCCTTGAAGATGTCCTGTGTGTCTGCGCAGCCCTGTTGCTTAACAGAGATGTGGCTGTTTGTTTAATCTGCTGATTAAAGGACAAAGTAGACAGCTTCCCTCTCCCCCAATAAACAGACCCTAACCTGGAGACTCAGGAAAAGGATGTGGGGGAGTAAGCTCAAGTACAAAAGTCCCCTCTACATCAGAGCTCCATCACTGTCCCTGGGACAGCACTTAGCCCAGACCCTTGTCCCTGCAGGAGCAGGTCTGCTCGGGGTCAGAGCAGCCTTCACTCACACTGGGGGAGGACTGGAAGGACAGTGGCCAGCACAGTCCTAAGGACAAGCCATATAGGCCTCTGCCCTCTCCCAAGCTGTGGACCCACCCTGCCTGGGAAACCAGGGGACCACTCACCTTGCAAGAGTCTCCACTCTCAGTACCTCAGGCTGCTGGGCATCCTAGGCAGCCCTTATACAGGGCTTTTGGGGAAGTGGGAAGACCCCAGAATGATTGCCCCAGGCTGGGGTGCTGGGCAGTGGAGCTGATAAGAAGACAGTTGCTCACTGCATGAGCTCTCTGCTGGGACTGCAGGGACCTGCCTCCCAGGGCCTACAGACTCATATGGGTGTCCAAACACCCAGGCACTGGAGAAGGCCCTGGACATACTTATTATTGGCACCTCAAATGTGCCCCTGCCTCTCACTCTAGGAGAAGCCTGCCTCTGGTCAATATCCCAGCCAATAAAGTAGAGGACCCCAGGATGCTGAAAGACCCAGAGGGAAGGAGAAAGGGAAGGAGGAAGGGAGGGGACAAAGGGAGACTCATTCTCAAGAGTGGTTGTCTAGACCAGGCATTTTATATGATTCCACCCCAGAATCCTACCTTCACCCTCATTCCCACGAGAATGCATGAGATCCTCACTTGACAGGTGTGAAAAATGAGATTCCGAGAGGGAAAGCCACTTTGCCAAGGAAGCACAGGAAGTGGGGGGCCTGAGATTTCTAAGTCTTTTTTTTGGCTCCCAAACCTCCCCCACCCCACCTCCCCCTTCTCCCATTCTTCCCACACCTTCCTTCTTGTCCTCCCTCTCTTTCTCTTTCTCACTCTTCTTCTCCCTCTTTTTTTGTCTTGAATGTGTGAAAACCTATGCTCTCTCTTCCATGCTATGGGTCAGGATCAAGGTTCCCGGCCTTTGCACTATTACCATTTGCAGTCAAATACGCCTTTGATGTGGGAAGCTGTCCTCTGCCCTGTAGAAAGTGTGGCAGCATCCATGGTCTTTACCCAATAGACCTCAGGGGCACCTCCACTCAGTCAATCCAATTGTCCCCCAGAGACCATTGAAAACATCTCCACACATTTCCAGATACCCTCTGGGGAGCAAAGTTGCCACATGGGTGATCACTGATCTAGAATATGCCATTTTGTTCCACTTCACGGTAAATCTCTGGGCCAAGAGGCCACAGCTGGACTGGAAAGCTTCATGCAGAATCACTCACACACCCTGTGGGCAGCTGGCCACCCCTTCACCACCACTCCCCAGCTCCCACCAGCCCTCCATCACCACCAGGACCAGGACTAGGGGAAGAGATTGAGGCACACACTTCAAGTGCAAATTTTAAGAGGGCAATAAAGAATTCAGTAGTTAAGATGAATACTTTCATGCAATCTTTCTGAAAAATCAAAATACATGCAAAAAATCTGTGATGAACAAAATATCAAAAGTTGAATCAACCAAGCTCCAGACAAGGGCACTGTAGCCCCAAAACACCCCTGCAACCATGGAGTCCTGACTTTACTGGATATCTCTGCCAGGAGCTGCTGGCCTTGCCAGGGTGGGTGACTCAGCTCTGCGACATTCTCCCTGGGCAGTGCCCACTTCTTCAGACCCCAGCACAGCCCTCCAGGATCATGGCACCAGGGACAGGTGTCCCACAGGTGGAAAAGGCTTGGGCTTCTTCCTCTCCTTGCTCTTGAAGGGCACCTGCAAATGGAGAAATATCTGAGAGGTCACTGCTGGGCCTCACTGCAGAGTAACTAACGGTCTGGGCTGTTATCTCTCTGGCCCAACGGACAAGACCCTCAGCTTATCAACCTGACATGGTTGGTGGTGGGGGGGATTGGCCAATTCTGGGGCCCAATTCTTAGTTGGGGATTGAAAGCTTGAGGCCACCCTGGTGGAAGAAGGGGGAGAGCCAGACCCCACCCCATCGTTCTCCTCCCTCCTGGGGCCCAGACCAGGGGCACCCCATCATTCATGGTTGTGATGACGATGACCAACAGGGTCAGAGGCTCTCAAGAGCAGGCCCCACTGTGAGTTTTACACACGCTGCTTCATTTGAACAACCTGTGTTACACGTGAGCAAATGGCATCTCAGAGACTGAACAAGGTGCCCAGATCACACAGCAAGTCAGAGACAGGCCTCAGGGCAGGTCTTCCAGCTCCTCTGCGCCCTCTCACTCACCTCCCTTCTCTGCAGCCTGTCCCTTCCCCCTGTTTTCTTTGCACTCAAACCCCAGGCAAAGATACTTCAGTGGCTTTGATGACCACAGTGATGTCTGAGTTAAAACTGGAAATAATATTGTTGAAAGGCCTCCATAGACTAAACACTATATTCCATGGAGTAAGGAACACTTCCTTCCTTTCTTCCGTCCTTCCTTTTTCTTCCCTTTTTTCCTTCTGCCTTTCTTCTCTTTCTTTCTTTCTCTTTCTTTCATGATTCGTCTTTTCTTTTTTCTTTTCCTCCCTCTCTCTCTGTATTCCTCTTTGTCTCTCTACCCTCCCCTTACATACCCAGTACTTCTTGAGCCTCCATTCTGTGCCAATTCGCGTGAAAAGCCCCAGGATACAGTGCACAAAACAGGATAGTCACTGCCCACATGGAGTTCCCAGCCTAATGGAAGACACTGATTTGTTAAAATCATATGCAAACTGTCTCTGTCACTAGCCTATCAGGGAGAGGTACCTGGTGCTTTGAATCCCTGTTACTAGGTTAACAGGCCAGAAGGGGAGGAAAAGAGATCCAAGGTGAGAGCAGAAGGAACTGTAGGAGTTAGCTAAGGGTTAGAAGGACACATTCGAGGCAAGGAAAATAAAACCGGCTCACTTTAAATGTGATTTTGTGTTTATAATAAATATTAATAGCTGCTGTTCATTAAGGACAGACTGTGTGCTGGAACCAAGCACTTTTTATGCGGGGACTCATTTATCCTCACCACTCTCAGAGGTGGGCACCCTAACCCCCATTTCAGGTGAGAAAACATGGCACTGAGAAGCTACTCATTCAAGGGTATGCAGCCTGAGAAGGTGAGAACCGAGGTGCCCTGGCCCTCTATGCACCCCCGCCCCCGGCTCCACCAGGAACACACAGCCTGGACCCCATGATTGACAGGTCTGCACTCATGGACTGTCTGCACGGACTCCTGGGGAAGCAAAGGAGGGCACTGGAACTGAACAGGAAGATTGATGTCTGTCACTGACTTTGGCTTAAGACTGGGTAATTTTGCCTTTGAAAGTTTCCCATTCTAAACAGCGCAAGACAACCTGTGCCACTCTTTCAGGCAGAAGCAAGCTTGGGCTAATGCTTGCAGGGTGGTTTCTGTCTTAAACCAAGGCCACAGCATGGCACCGGGAGTGAAAGGTGGGCACACCTGGCTCTGCTCCCCAGGCCACTGCAGCTGTTTCCAACGACATCTGAAGCCACATCCACCCACACACATTTCTGCCACCTGGCCTGGGTATGATGTGTGAAGTTTGTGGTGCCTTAGGTTCATTAACCCACCCAGTCCTCATAGCTTCATGATGCATCCCTGTTTTTATTCCTATTTTGCAGATGAAGAAACTGGGGCACCCGAGTGCCAGAGCCTGCATGGGGAAGAGCTGGGAGTTGGTGTTGGATAGTCCAACTCCAGAGCCCAAGCTGCCTCGACCTTTTATTCCCAAAGCTTCTCTCTGGTCCTCCCCACAGTCCCGTGGTGCTTCTTACTTCTGTTTCAGGTGAAGAAACTGAGGCTGCCCAGAATTAAGGATTTCTTCAAGGTTACAGAGCTGGCTGGTGCCTGCAAAGCCCAGAGTCTTTTCCGTACCTGCTACTGGAGTCCACGTTCAGGCCTGGGAGGTGACACTGGGAGGGGCCAAGAAGCAGATGTTTATAATTAGAAAATAAGTAGTTCAACCTCCTGGCGGCGGGGCAGATGCCACCTGGAAAACCTGGGGTGGTGGTCCTGGTTAATCACCCTGCCTGCTGGTGAGCAGCTGTACTATAGGCAGCGACCTGCTGGGTGCCCAGAAACCACCAGACATGTCCCACATGGGACCTCCCCATGGCCAAACAAAGGACCAGAGCCTGTGCTTTGCAGCTGCGTGGCAGTGTCCTTCCCGAGGAATGCTGCAGCATGTGCTTCCTGCTGTGCCCGAGTCCCGCCCCAGGCACCTAGAATCCTCTAGCCTCTGAGGGGCTGGCAGGAAACCGGGCTCCTCAAACACCCACTGGAGCCCTTGCCCAAGCTTCCAACTTGGAAACAAGGGTCCAGGGACGCTGGGAAGCCAGCAGCTAACACCTGCAGCTAAAGAGTAAATTAACCAACAATGATCAAACTTCTAAAGTGGCTCTTTGGAAACAGCTGGCCCCCTGGACTCTATTATCTCTGATATTCTCCTGTCCACTCACCTTGGTGGCTCCCCGGGCTGTCATCTGGGACCCCTGCTCAGGCAGCAGAGGGGTCAGCAGGAGAGTGGGGCACAGTGTCCCAACTCCTATGTGAAGGGGACCCCTGGCCAGGATGGGTGGGTGGGCGATGACAAACTGGCTGTGATGTGGCCATGGGATGGGTTATGAGCAGCCGTTTACAGTCATGCTTTTGGCAACTCTTGGATGACATACAGAAAAGCTACGGAATTATTTCCAGTGTCCCCTGAACATGTTCACATGACTCTGGGGGACACGTGCCAACATGTGAACCACAGTTGTTTCTCAGTGGTGGGAATTCTTTTTAACGTAGTTTTGTATTTTCTGATCTGTCTTGCGACCACCATGTGTTTCTTATGTAAGAGTGGATGTAAAGAGAAGGGAACACCTGCAGTGGACCTGACCTGAGGAGTCAGACAAATCTGAGTTTAAATACCTGCCACACAACCTGCTGGTTGCATGATCTTGGACACCATGTGCCACTCACAGCCTGACTTGCCTCGTCTGCAAAGGTGGGATGAGGACCCAGACAGTCACACAAAGTCCCTAACTCATGCTGTCAGCTGTCCTTGAAACCACAGGTGCCCTCCAACTCTTAAGGTGCCCTCTGGCCCCCGGGGATGGCCCCGCCTGACAGGCACCCTGCTGCAGAGGGGTCAGCTTTGCTCCAGCCAGTCTCTGCTGGGGCTGGCAAGTTCAACATCATCCCCACCATCATCAGCTCCGTGGCAGCCTTCACCTCTGTGGGAGTGGTGAGTTCAGCCCCTCCAGGCTGTGCCAGGCAGCCAGTCAGGGTGGGGCCCCACCTGCAGGAATGGGTGGGGAACGGACCCAGGGAAGCCCTGCTTCAGCCTAGAATGCAAAGCCCAGCCTCTTGCCAGGTCCTCAGTCCCCTCCACCACCTCGCTGCCAGGTCTGCCCTTGTGAGAACAAGCTCTCCAGTCACGGAGAGCTCACTGCCTTCACAGCAGCCTTCCCCCCTGCAGGAGGCTTCACCTGCTACAAGGCTCCTGACCCTCCCCATGAGGGTGGGGGAGGAGATGTGAGGAGCTCCCAGGGACTTCTGCCCCCTCGGGCCCTCGGCTTCTTCCCCCCAGTACCCTCCCTGCATTTCCCTCTGGGGTCACCCCAGGCACTGAGGAGCTGGGTCACAGAGACATTCCCCAAAGCCCCTGGGCATTTTTCTAAGAGGAAACCTCAGTGTCTGGAGGACTGTCCCCACCCCCGACCTGCTGTGGGCCCCAGGCCAGTCCTGCCCACTCTCCCCACAGCTCAGGGCCTGCCCTGCCTCTCCTCCTTCTCCAGGGGACTGTCCTCTGTGACATCATCCTGCTCAACTTCCTCAAGGGGGCGGACCAGTACAAAGCCAAGAAGTTTGAGGAGGTGAGTGGGGGCCCACGAGAGGCAGTGGGACAAGGCAGGACGGGCACTGGACCCCAGGACGCTCAGTGGCTCACCTTCCAGGGGTTTCTGAATCATTGGGTCTCAGTGCCCACTGGGGTCCAGACAAGAGGGAGTCTAGCCCACAGTGGGCTCTGTAAGGACCGTGGGGGCTCTGTGGGTCATTGCTGTCACCGTCCCCATCATGCATCCTCGCCCCTTTTCTGGGCAGGACAAATCCTGCTATGGCCTGGCTCTGGTTTCTGTTTGCCCTTGAGGTGTAGGGATGGTGTCTCGGGGTCACACAGATTTGAGTCGCTGTCCTAAAGGGCAGGCTTCCAGCCCTATGCTGAGTCTGCCCAGGGGAGTCCCCACCCACAGTCAGAGCAGAACCATGCCAGCCTTCCTTCTGCAGGTGAACGAGACAACGCTGAAGGTCACTGCCTCGGCCAACCCGGTGTACCCCAGCGATCAGACCACGGAGGAGAAGCAGTCCACAGACTCGGGGGCCTACTCCATCGGCCACTAGGGCCTCAGCCCAGACCCCCCAAAGGAGGCCCCACCAGGCAAGGGGGGATGGGAGAGAGGGGGTCTCATTTCTATAGCTCACCTCAGAAGGCCACATGCCAGATGGTATCTGGACCTCCCAGTGCCCCTGCTGAGACCTCAATCTCATGTCCACCCCTTGCCTCACCCCTCCCTGCTTCCCAGCACCCCCCTGGGCAGCAGCACCTGAGTCTTCCTCCTTCTAAAGAGTAGACATAATAACAGTAATACCAAATGGCCACAAGGACCTACCAAGTGCCAGGCACTTCACACACATTATCTCATTTAATCCTTAGAATACTCCTATGAGGTAGATATTAGGCTCCCTGTTTTGAACATAAACTGAAACTCAGAGAGACTGAGTCAGTTGCCCAAAACCACACAGCCAGGCTGCAAGAGAGCTGGGATTTCAACCCAGGCCTGTCGAACTCCATTGCTCACACCCTACAAGAGAAGGGTGAACTCCCAAGGGTGTCCACCCTGCTGCCTCAGCCTCCTCCACCCTGACCATGACTAGGTTCAGTGTAATGAAGAGGAAGCCCCATGCTGGCCCCAGGAACTCAGGCCCTCTTTTAGGGGAGACCAGTGAGACAGTAGTGTGGGATCTCTTTCTCTGATTCAGCAGGGGGGACCCCACACCAGAAGGAAGTGAGAGGCGAGACTGCCAGTGGACGCCCCTAACCTCACCCCACAGCTGCTCCCCCAGAGCAGGGCAGGGCATTCTTGCCCTCTCTCTGGGGCCCCCACACACCCACACACAGCCGGGCCCCATTCCCACAGGAGGCAGACTCGGCCATCCAGGGTGGGGTGTGATTCCCAGACCAGAGGCCCTGGGCTTGGAGGCCAGTTGTCCTCCTTACAATACTGCTGACAAGGCCCCAGTGCCCATGAGCTGGACAGCTGGACAGCCAGGCTGTCCCAATGGCATCCTACTAAGGTGGTCAGTCATCTAACATCAGAAACTAGAGAGTATCAGAAGCCACCTTGTCTGGCTGTCCTGTTTACAGATGAGTGAACCGAGGCCAGAGAGGGACTATGACCATCTCACAGTTAGTGTCCTGGTGCTCAGGGGAGGGGACAGGACAGGAGGCTGGAAGGGCTGTGAGGACACATCATGTCCTCCCCTGCCCCCATTTCCCTTTTCCTGGAGCCTGAAGCATAGAAAACTCGGGGCATCTTTCACATAAAATTAGGTGTTAGAAGCGGCCGGTGCCAGTGAGGAGCCCTGGATATGTTCCACCAGCTTCCTGGGGAATCTGCCTCTGGAAGGGCTGGAGGGTGGGCATGACCACGAGGTCTCAGCAGAAACACTCTGAACGGTGGGTTGGGGGGCTGCTTTGGGAGTGATTTAGGAGGATCAAGCTGTGGGCACTAGCAAAGGCCCCACCCCACCTCAGGGGGAAAAGGGGTAAGATTCCACCACAGGAGGCCCATTGCCCCGGCCCCCACCCCAGCCCCTGCCTCAGGATCGTGGGATAACACCTCCCCAGGGGCAGCCATGTCTGGAGATGTGGTCGGCAGAAACATCAGTAAAGGCGGCACCGTGTTCCCCACCACAGACCCACAGGCCTTCTCAGTGCACCCAGCTCTCAGGAGGCTGGGCTGAGGCTGGGGACACAGGGATGTGCTCAGGGGGGGGCCAGGCAGCAGTGTCCTGGAGGAACCCCCTCCCTCAGCTGCCCCCTTTCCTCCAGGCCAGCCTGGTCCACCTGCAGGCACATTGGCAGCTGGTGAGCTGCCAGCAGGTGTGTGAGCCCATGAGCATGAGCCTGATGCTGTCCTCCCCACAGCTGAACCAGTTACTGCTTCTGCCTGCTGGGCTGAGGCTCATACCTGGAGGAACAACTACAGCTAACTCCACTCTGCTGCCTCAACGTGTCCCCAGCACAATCACCAACGTAATCACACACCATGAGGCTGGGGCCTGTTACTAATGCTGTTTAGTAGGAAAAGAAACTTACAATATAAGGGACCCATGCTCATTCCTAACACTGTGTGGCATCCATAAATACCCAGCATAAAAAAACTAACATTTAGTGAGAACTTGCCATGGCCAAGCCACGGGCTAGACACGTTACAGGGTTGGTCTCACCCAACCCTCGTGTTACAGAAGAGGCACTTTGTAGGGTGAAGAACTGGAACTGGGACTCTGTCCCAGAGCTTTGTGACTCCCGGTCTGGGGTCTGGACCTCAGTGCTCCATCTGCTGGGAAAAACTAAGAAATTTGTTGGCAGCTTCTTCTCCCTAAGTCAGGCTAAACCAGGTTTCGCTGCAGTGACAAGGAAATCGCAACATCTCAAGGTTTAATGTGACAAAGTAGGTCAGGCCACCCTTCATCTGGTAGTTCATGCCACCAAGCCACACAGACTCCCAGGTCACTGTGGCGGGGACAGTGAGAGGGCTGGGCTGTAGGGGAGCATTTAAAGGCCAGGCCTGGAGGGACTTGCATCTCGTCCAGCCAAATGTCATCGGCCACACTCAGGAGCATGGAGCAGAGCCCAGCTTCACTGCAAGGAGTACCAGGAAGTAGAGTCTCCCGGGGTTGCCATGCAGAGACTATGATGTGCATAGCACTCCCTGCCTCGTCACCGCCTTTTACTGGCTTTTCTTCTCACAACCCACCCCCGTACCCACCAACGGTTCCATATACACCTCCCTCCTGTGTCCCTTCTCACAAAACCTTGTTCTCAGCAAGTAGCCACTCAGTCTCCCAGAGCTATTAATAAATAACACACTCAAACTCTGGCTGGTGTGGCTCAGTGGATGGAGTGATGGCCTGTGAACCAAATGATCACCAGTTTGATTCCCAGTCAGGGCACATGCCAGCCTTGTGGGCCAGTACCCCAGTAGGGGATGCACAAGAGGCAACCACACATTGATGTTTCTCTCCTTCTCTTTCTCCCTCCCATCTCTAAAAATAAAGAAATAAAATCTTTAGAAAAAATAAATAACACATTCAAGAGCTTCTCCTAAGAGTGTTTGCTTTTTAATCAAGGGTTATTCAACACTGAAAGGCCTTAAACATCCAGAGGAATGAATATGTAATGGTTGAAGTTGAGGCCCATAACAACAGTACCAGATATTTGAGAGACATCCACCCTGTTCCCTCAGACATGCCTCAGACTGAAGGGGTCTGAGCCACCTCCTGCCTTCCCCTCCCTCCCTCTGCCACTGGTCTTGCTGGCAGGATACCAGACTCCAGGCACTGGCTGAAGCCCATTTTCTATCAAGGACATAAGTGGAGGCTGATAAAGAGGAGCTTACCCTTCACTTGAATTACCAGTCCCAGAGCTATGTATACAGGGCTTCCCGTACAGTGTATCCTTCCCACCCCCCACAGCGAGGTTCTGCTGTCCTTTTAGAGGCAGAGCATGGAGAATTAGCTGTGACGGTCCTCAATGCAGGGACCTGAGGGTGGGGGCAGACCCCCCCCAGGCAGCTCCCCTTCCATGCCACTGGGGAGACTGGCACGCTGTGACTAGGAGCTTCTGGACCCAATCTCCCACCAAGGCAGAAGGACAGACCCCTCTACACAGGACAGGTCTCCACCTGGAGAAAGCCCCTGAGGCCCAGCGCTGGGGAGGCCCATCACCCTGCTGCCAGAGGCCCGCTCATGTTCAAGAGGCTCATCCTGCTGCTCTTTCACCAGCCTCTGTCCCTGGGCTGCCCCTACCTCGTCCTGCTGCATCAACTCCAGCATCTTTAGAAACAAAGCATGCCTGTCTTTCGTTCCTGTTTGCTCTTTTTATTCCTGAAACTCCACAGCCCATCAGATGCCCTATGGATGCACACACGTGCACGCTCAAACACAGGCCTGTACACAGGTGTGCTGAGGCACACACTGGCATGAATGCAAATACACTGGACAAGACACACAGGTACACACCGACGCACAATGCAGAGATTCAGGAGTGTAAGGGTGCGAAGCCACACAGAGATGCACATGCACAGAGGTACATGGACACACGGGCCTATCCACAGCTAACCAGGAATGGATACAATGTACACATGCCCAACCAACACACAGACACACACCGACACACAGGTCATGCACATACACAGATAGATTCCCACATACACAGACATACACAGGTATACCAAGATGACTTGTGACACACCACGATACATATGCATGCATGTGCGCATGAGCACCCACAGAAATACTTGTACACCTTCCCTGATCCCCATGTAGAACTACAACCCAGGGCTCTCTGCCCTCTGAAAACCCAGTGTCAGGGCAAGCTTCCTGCTCCACCAACTCCACGTCCTACCTGGACCCCAGCACCCCACCTGGAACAAAGAGCAGCCACAGCCTTCTGTCTCAGGGTCCCTAGGGTCTGAGAAAGTGGCAGGAGGGGCAGAAGTGCAGGCATGGGCTACAGAACTGGGGTGGGACCCACAGTGCTACCAGACGCCCTGATGTGAGCCCCGAGGCGCTCCTGGTGGGAGGTGGCTCCCTCCTGAGAAAGTGGCCCTTCCAGGGAGGCAGACCAGGACCTAGGGGGAGGGAGAAGGATTGGGGGGAAGAGCCACTCTCCTGGGAATAAGGAACATGTATCAGAAGAAGTTGGGGCCTTTGAACTCACCCAAAGGTGGCTGTGAATTGGGAAAAAAGAGCCACTGTTAGGCCAAAAAGACACAGTTACACAAGGCTGCTCTCTATCCCCTCCCATGTGGTTACCACAGGTGGGATCTCACTACTGTGAAAGGAGACAGAGAGAGAGAGAAGGGGAAGGAAGGAAGGGAGGGAGGGAGGGAGGGAGGGAGGGAGGGAGGGAGGGAGGGAGGGAGGAAGGGAGGAAGGGAGGGAGGAAATGAAAAAAAGATACCAGGCCCTGGCAAGTGTGGCTCAGTTGGTTGGCACGTTGTCCCACAGACAAAAGGCTGTCAGCCAGATTTCCCATCAGGGCACGTGACTAGGCTGTGGGTCTGGTCCCCACACCTGGGTGCACATGAGGGCAATCTGATTGATGCTTCTCTCTCTGTCTCTCTCTCATCCCAGGTGTCTCTCTTTCCCTCCCTTCCCCTCTCTAAAATCAATAAGCATGTCCCTGAGTGAGGATAAGAAAGAAAAAAAGGAAGGGAGGGAGGGAGGGAGGAAGGAAGGAAGGGCGGACTCACAGGCCCCAGACGGAGCCACCTGTGCTAAGCCCACCCAAATCGAGACTTACTACCGAACCTAACTGCAGTCTCAGCCTCTCCCAGGAATGTTACCTTTAACCAGCCAATGTGCAGCTACCTGCTCAGAACTAGTGACGTAATCCTCTTGGTAGACCACTTCCAAAGGGAGATGGCCTCACCTCAACCATCTGTTCTTTGCTACAACATTCCATCTGACCCCTTCTACCTAGAAAAGCCTTCCATTTTGTACAGCTCCTCAGAGCTCCTTTCTATTTGCTGGATGGGATGCTGCTTGATTCATGAATCCTTGAATAAAGCCAATTTCCTCTTAAAATGCACTCAGCTGAATTTTGTTTTTTTAACACTCCTCCAATTCTCCAATCAGTGACATCACCCTCCTCTTGGACAGCCGCCCCACTCCCACCACACCCCGAAGCCCACAGAGAAGCAAACAAAGCAGGAGGGCCAGTTCAGCAATGCCCACCCCATGAGAGGTGGGGAGGGGCAGGGTGGAAGCCCCCTACCACACAGCACAGGAGTCCTGGGAGAGCCACTTAATCCGGGCTCCCCCCCCAGGTGGCGCTGCAGCCAAATACCTCACGCCCTACCCCTTGACCCCACGGGGGGGGGGGGGGGTGCAACTCTACCATCTTTTACTTCCCTGAAAGTCCCACCCTGCAGGAGCGAGCTTTTCCAACCCCAGGAGCCCTCCAAGGAGCAATGAAGAGACAAGAGTCAGGAACTGCGGTGGGAAGTCTGGCTTTATGAGCAGGGGAGGCTGGAGGCCCAGCTAGGGCCCAGGGTGGGTCGGGGCAGCCAGGAGGGGTGTGGGCAGCAGGCTCCAAGGCAGGATCTCCAGATGGCTGGCTTAGGCAGCGCAGACGAAGGGCCGACGCTGGCAGCATCGGGCACGTCGCCACCTACCCCCTGGTGGTAGAGAGCACAGCTATGTCAGCTGTCCATCCTGGTGTGGCCTGAGACCCCATCCCTCCTCCTGTGTCTTTCTTGTTTCTTGCCTGTCACCACTCATCAGGACTCGTTGGCCACACATCCCCACCAGTTCCAGGCATTGGGTCTTCACACCAGAAGGCAGTGTGCTAAGTGTCTGTCTGGACCCCTAGGGAATCCTCATAACCATTCAAGAGGGCGGGTTTGCCACCAACTCCTTTCACAGGGGATGGGCCTGAGGCTCAGGAGCAGGTGGAGGGCTGGGATGGGGATGGATTGTGGCTGCCTCACTGCCCCATGCATGGCCTCTGCACTGGACTGAGCTCCCTCATATCGGGCAGCAACACCATGGAAGCTGGCACACTAACAGTCAGCCCTCCCCAGTTCTCGCATCTCTCCTTCGTCCCTCATCCACACCTTTCATTTGCTCCTGTCACTCTCATCTGCCACATCGGTGGCTTCCTCTGAGCAGATGAAGGAATGGAGCCCCCAGGCCCTGAGCCAAGCTTTGTGAGAATGGACAGCCCTGACCCAACCCACACACAGGGCACACCCTCACCCTCCAACTCAGCCCTCCTCACACACTGGACATTGGTTCTCCAGTTGGGCAAGGCTATGGGTTTGGGAAGGTGTGTTCGGGCAGCTCAAAGGGACAGTATGTAGGAGTCCATCCCTCCCCTTTACCCTGGTGCCCAGTCCCCCTCACCTCTGGTGCATAGAACTATGCAGCTGCCAACCCCACAGTTAGGCTGTCCTGCAGCCCAGTTCGAATAATTCCAGCAGCTCCTGTCAACCCAGTGAGGCCTCTGTAAGAGGTAGAAGTCCAGGAAGACAAACTCAGGGGGTTCAGAAAATGCCCACTGATATCCCTTTCTGGTACTGCTCACCCCCAGCTAGAAGCCAGAAATCCTAGACACCCACCCCTGAGGCTGTGCAGGCAATGACAACTGAGCCATCACACACAGCAGGCTTCTCAGGCTCTGCCGTGAATACAAATCTCCTGTGGGTCTTTTTAACAGGCAGATCCCGATTCAGGGTTCACAGATGGGACCCAAGGTAGTGCCTTTCTAACAAGCTTCCAGAAGATGCTAATAACTGCTTGGTCCATGGACCACACTTGAGGAGCAAATACGATGGCACTTATTTACCCACTAGGCCAGAGGCACTTGGACAGAAGAAGGACCCCATCTAGACATGAGGAAGCCATCCAGCCTGAAAGTGACCAAGCTGGGCATGGACCCTGTCTCTTGACTCCAGTGGTCTGCTGGCAAGGGTTTAACAATCAGCTCTGGGGCAAGATGAGAAGGCAGAGAGTGGGAGGAATGCTGATTTGTAACAATTGCCAATTTCCTTGGTGTGAACACACCCACCGTGGCGCATTTCATACTGCAGGCATGAAGTCCTTGATCAATGGGGTGAAATGAGATTAGTACAAACACCAGTTCTCCTGAGCCAGCACAAGCCAGCACCCACACCTGGGTCACCTCAGGTGCTGAAATGAGGCCTGAGGCTAGGCAGGTGCTCTCTTGAGGCATTCAGAGACCTTCTTGTACCTGGGAGTTGGCCCCTCACTTACCGAGCCACAGACTCTGCCTCCAATCCAGACCTGGCCTCCGTTGACTCCACTGGTGATGCACTGGAGATAATAGTTGGCAATGAAGTTGTGGATGGAGACAAGGTTGCCTCTGTAGCACCTCGAGCAGGTTGCCTACAGAAAGAAGAAGCAGGGTAGAAAATTCAGTTCTTTATCTGGTCCCAGAGTCCAGGAAGGAGCTCTGCATCCCTTGTCCAGTCAGAAATCACGGATCTTCTAGCTCCCTCATTCCCTTCTCTTGCTCTTTTATCTGTCATCAGAATCTTTTTGCAGGAAATACTTTCTAATACTTAGAAAAAATCATAGCCAACATTTATTGACAGATTCCATCAACCCAGGGACTATTGCAAATACTTTCATCTATTATTTAATTTAATAATCACAACAACTCTAACAAGTTGGTACTATATATCTCCATTGTACAAGTGAAAATACTGAAAGTCTCAGCCCCACCACCCTGCCCTGAACAGCTAATCCTCCTTGAAAGGCTGTATTTGGTGGTCAGTGGTCACACCCAGTCCTTGCAGCTGACTGGCCCAGATAAATCAGTCCCATTGACCTGCCCACAGCAATCAAGGTTGGACTACAAAGGAGGGTGTACTCAGCCCACATGAAGGACACAGCTCGAGTACCCAGCATGGACGATAGAGGAGGCTGTGCCCTAGACGCTACAGGATATCTACCACCTAGGCCACACTACCAAGACACGGATTCAAAGCACTCTCCCTAACACATAGAAACAAACACAGGTAGGCTGCCAAAATGGAGAGGAAAAGGAACATGGCCCAAATGAAAGAACAGATCAAAACTCCAGAAAGAGTGCTAAGTGAAATGGAGATGAACAATACATCACATGCAGAGTCAGAAAAATTATAGTAAAGATGCTTGAGGAACTTAGTGAGGACCTCAACAGCATAAAAAGATCCAGTCAGAAGCAGAACATACACTAGTTGAAATAAAGATCAATTTACAGGGAAATAGCACTAGAGTGCATGAAGTTGATAATCAAATCAATGATTTGGAAAAACAACCAATCAGAACAACAAAAAGAAAACTGAATCCAAAAACAATAATGATAGTATAAGCAGCCTGTGGGACAACTTCAAGAGGTCCAATACTAGCATCATAGGGGTGCCACAAGGAGAAGAGAAAGGTCAACAAATTGGAAATCTATTTTTTAAAATAATGAAAGAAAAATTCCTTAATTTGCTGAAGAAAATAGACATGAAAGTCCAGGAAGCACAGAGATTCTCACACAAGATGGATGCAAAGATACCCACTCCAAGGTACATCATAATTAACATGCCAAAAAAATAACTATAAAGCAAGAATCTTAAAAGCAGCAAGAGAACAGAAGTTAGTTACCTACAGGGGAGTTCTCATAAGACTCTCAGCTGATTTTGCAAAAGAAACTTTGCAGGCTAGAAGGGACTAGCAAAAAAATATTCAAAGTCATGAAAAGCAGGGACATACAGCCAAGATTGCTGTAACCCAGCAAAGCTATTGTTTAGAATCAAAGGGCAGAGAAAGAGCTTCCCAGGCAAGAAGAAACTACAGGAGTTTATCATCACCAGACCATCATTTTCTAAAATGTTACAGGGAAGTATTTAAGAAAAAGAAGAAGATCAAAACTATGAACAATGAAAGGCAAAAATACATATCTATCAACAATTGTATCTAAAAAACAAACTAAGAAAATAAGAACAGAATCTTTAATTTGGAGAGCATTTTCATGGTTGCCAGATGGGAAGCAGTGTGGGGAAATGGATGAAGAGGTCAGGGAATTAAATACAAATAAATAGTTACAGAATGTCCCTATGTAATAAAGTTCAACATAGGAAATGGAATAATTAAAGAACTTATATGCATGAACCATTAACTTGAACAATGGTGGGGGTATTGCCAGAGGGAGTAGGGAATGCTGGGTAGAGAGGGGCCAAGGACAAAAAATCAAGACAACTGTAAGAGCATAACCAATAAAACATAATTTTTTAAAAAACAAAGACTGAAGCTCTGAAAGCTGAAGTGACTTTCCTAGGTAACACAGCCAATAGCAGGCACAGCCAAGCTTTTACACAAGTATATCTGATACCAAAGCTTTTTGTTGAAATCTGTGATTCAAAGTGCTGTCTCCAGACCAACATAATGTCACCTGGCACTTCGTAATCAATGCAAACTCTTGGGCACCAAAACTCTATCTCCCAACCAGACCTCTAGGGACGTCTGACGCACCTGGACTTTGAGAACCACTACTCTGAATGAAGAGGGAACAGAAGTTTGAATCCACTCTCATTCTATCCTTGTGGTCCTCCTTCCACACTAGCAACAGTGACACTTACCTGAGCTACAGAAAACTGTCTCGGGGTCTGCACCAAGATGTAGCGACAGGTCTTGCACCCAGGACGGCCCACTATTTCAACTGTGTCCTCGGTCTTGGGGCACTGCAAGTCGTTGTCCAGGGCACTTGGGTCCCACTGCATGGCCTTCTCCTCCTCACAGTCATTTTGGTAGCCAGAAGCCTCCACCTGCTCTTCTTCTGACTGAATCTCCTCTTTAGTCTGGGCCAACTCTCCCTCCTGATCTCCTGAACCTTCCAGATCCTGGCTCAGGTCTGCCTGTGTGTCTTGGCTGTCCAGGTGGGGAGCATGATTCTCTGGGAAGAAGAGATAACCTACCATCAGGTGGGGTTCTGCCTTCTTCCAGCACCACGGACAGCACCACGGGGCCTTCCTAGTGCTGCTGCTGTCTGGAGCCCAGACTGGAAGGATCTCCTCCATGTTGGGTGAGGTGAGAACTCACACAGGTGCACCAGACACTGATGCTGACTGACACACGTGTGTATTTCTGGGGGTGGGGGGATATGAAGCCCTTCATCTTCACAGGTGAGTGGTTTTTACCTTGTGAACGAGCCTGACAAAAAGGTAAGGTCACAGTTCTGAGTCCAGAAGAAATCTCACCAGAGGAGAGCTGGGTCAGCTGAAGAAGGAAAGCCGTGACCCTGGCCCCAAGGCAGCCACAACAATGCAGGAAAGAGGAGGAAAGAAAAACCTGGATGAGAAGGGAAGGGGAGGACTTACCCAGATGAAAAGCAGCAACGGTCCCCAGCAGGAGAAGGGGCAGCAGCAGGGCGTGTTTCATATTTGCTCAGTCTTGTGACAGGGTCACAGCACCACGTTCCCTCCTTGAAGATGTCCTGTGTGTCTGCACAGCCCTGTCGCTTAACAGAGATGTGGCTGTTTGTTTAATCTGCTGATAAAAGGACAAAGTAGACAGCTTCTTTCTCCCCCAATAAACAGACCCTAACCTGGAGACTCAGCAAAAGGATGTGGGGGAGTCAGCTCAAGTACAAAAGTCCCCTCTACATCAGAGCTCCATCACTGTCCCTGGGACAGCACTTAGCCCAGACCCTTGTCCCTGCAGGAGCAGGTCTGCTCGGGGTCAGAGCAGCCTTCACTCACACTGGGGGAGGACTGGAAGGACAGTGGCCAGCACAGTCCTAAGGACAAGCCATATAGGCCTCTGCCCTCTCCCAAGCTGTGAACCCACCCTGCTTGGGAAACCAGGGGGCCACTCACCTTGCAAGAGTCTCCACTCTCAGTACCTCAGGCTGCTGGGCATCCAAGGCAGCCCTTATACAACAGGGCTTTTGGGGAAGTGGGAAGACCCCAGAATGATTGCCCCAGGCTGGGGTGCTGGGCAGTGGAGCTGATAAGAAGACAGTTGCTCACTGCATGTGCTCTCTGCTGGGACTACAGGGACCTGCCTCCCAGGGCCAACAGACTCATATGGGTGTCCAAACACCCAGGCACTGGAGAAGGCCCCGGACATACTTATTACTGGCACCTCAAATGTACCCCAGCCTCTCACTCTAGGAGAAGCCTGCCTCTGGTCAATATCCCAGCAAATAAAGTAGAGGACGCCAGGATGCTGAAAGACCCAGAGGGAAGGAGAAAGGGAAGGAGGAAGGGAGGGGACACAGGGAGAATGAGCCTCATTCTCAAGAGTGGTTGTCTAGACCAGGCATTTTATATGATTCCATCCCAGAATCCTACCTTCACCCTCATTCCCATGAGAATGCATGAGATCCTCACTTGACAGGTGTGAAAAATGAGATTCCGAGAGGGAAAGCCACTTTGCCAAGGAAGCACAGGAAGTGGGGGGCCTGAGATTTCTGTCTTTTTTGGCTCCCAAACCTCCCCCACCCCACCTCCCCCTTCTCCCATTCTTCCCACACCTTCCTTCTTGTCCTCCCTCTCTTTCTCTTTCTCACTCTTCTTCTCCCTCTTTTTTTGTCTTAAATGTGTGAAAACCTATGCTCTCTCTTCCATGCTATGGGTCAGGATCAAGGTTCCCGGCCTTTGCACTATTACCATCTGCAGTCAAATACGCCTTTGATGTGGGAAGCTGTCCTCTGCCCTGTAGAAAGTGTGGCAGCATCCATGGTCTTTACCCAATAGACCTCAGGGGCACCTCCACTCAGTCAATCCAATTGTCCCCCAGAGACCATTGAAAACATCTCCACACATTTCCAGATACCCTCTGGGGAGCAAAGTTGCCACACTGATGATCACTGATCTAGAATATGCCATTTTGTTCCACTTCACGGTAAATCTCTGGGCCAAGAGGCCACAGCTGGACTGGAAAGCTTCATGCAGAATCACTCACACACCCTGTGGGCAGCTGGCCACCCCTTCACCACCACTCCCCAGCTCCCACCAGCCCTCCATCACCACCAGGACCAGGACTAGGGGAAGAGATTGAGGCACACACTTCAAGTGCAAATTTTAAGAGGGCAATAAAGAATTCAGTAGTCAAGATGAATACTTTCATGCAATCTTTCTGAAAAATCAAAATACATGCAAAAAATCTGTGATGAACAAAATATCAAAAGTTGAATCAACCAAGCTCCAGACAAGGGCACTGTAGCCCCAAAACACCCCTGCAACCATGGAGTCCTGACTTTACTGGATATCTCTGCCAGGAGCTGCTGGCCTTGCCAGGGTGGGTGACTCAGCTCTGCGACATTCTCCCTGGGCAGTGCCCACTTCTTCAGACCCCAGCACAGCCCTCCAGGATCATGGCACCAGGGACAGGTGTCCCACAGGTGGAAAAGGCTTGGGCTTCTTCCTCTTCTTGCTCTTGAAGGGAACCTGCAAATGGAGAAGTATCTGAGAGGTCACTGCTGGGCCTCATTGCAGAGTAACTAACGGTCTGGGCTGTTATCTCTCTGGCCCAACGGACCAGACCCTCAGCTTATCAACCTGACATGGTTGGTGGGGGGGGGGGATTGGCCAATTCTGGGGCCCAATTCTTAGTTGGGGATTTGAAGCTTGAGGCCACCCTGGTGGAAGAAGGGGGAGAGCCAGACCCCACCCCATCGTTCTCCTCCCTCCTGGGGCCCAGACCAGGGGCACCCCATCATTCATGGTTGTGATGACGATGACCAACAGGGTCAGAGGCTCTCAAGAGCAGGCCCCACTGTGAGTTTTACACACGCTGCTTCATTTGAACAACCTGTGTTACACGTGAGCAAATGGCATCTCAGAGACTGAACAAGGTGCCCAGATCACACAGCAAGTCAGAGACAGGCCTCAGGGCAGGTCTTCCAGCTCCTCTGCCCCCTCTCACTCACCTCCCTTCTCTGCAGCCTGTCCCTTCCCCCTGTTTTCTTTGCACTCAAACCCCAGGCAAAGATACTTCAGTGGCTTTGATGACCACAGTGATGTCTGAGTTAAAACTGGAAATGACATTGTTGAAAGGCCTCCATAGACTAAACACTATATTCCATGGAGTAAGGAACACTTCCTTCCTTTCTTCCGTCCTTCCTTTTTCTTCCCTTTCTTTCCTTCTGCCTTTCTTCTCTTTCTTTCTTTCTCTTTCTTTCATGATTTGTCTTTTCTTTTTTCTTTTCCTCCCTCTCTCTCTGTATTCCTCTTTGTCTCTCTACCCTCCCCTTACATACCCAGTACTTCTTGAGCCTCCATTCTGTGCCAATTCGCGTGAAAAGCCCCAGGATACAGTGCACAAAACAGGATAGTCACTGCCCACATGGAGTTCCCAGCCTAATGGAAGACACTGATTTGTTTTTTTTTTTTAGCTTTTTTTTTAAAATAAATTTATTTATTTATTTATTTGAATTAATTATGCTGTTACAGTTGTTCTATTCCCCCCTTCATTCCCCTCCACCCTGCCCCCCCAACCCCACCATTACCCCCCTTTAGTTTATGTCCATGTGTCTCAAGTCCTTTAGGTTCTATATTTCCCATACTATTCTTGCCCCCCCATCTATTTTCTATCTACTGTCTATGCTACTTGTTTTCTGTACCTTCTCCCCCCGTCTCCTCCTCCCACTCCCCTGTTGCTAACCCTCCTTGAGATCTTCATTTCTATGTTTCCACTCCTGATCTAGCTGTCCTTTTAGTTTGCTTTCGTTTTAGGTGTGGTTGTTAATAACTGTGCGTTTGTTGTCCTTTCACTGTTCATGTTTCTTTAACTTCTTTTTCTTAGATAAGTCCCTTTAACATTTCATATAATAAGAGCTTGGTGATGATGAACTCCTTGAATTTGGTCTTATCTGAGAAGCACCTTATCTGTCCTTCCGTTCTAAATGAAAGTTTTGCTGGGTAGAGCAATCTTGGTTGTAGGTCTTTAGATTTCATGACTTGGAATATTTCTTTCCAGCCCCTTCTTGCCTGTAAGGTCTCTTTTGAGAAATCTGCTGACAGCCTGATGGGGACTCCTTTGTAGGTGATTGTCCCCTTACCTCTTGCTGCTTCCAGGATTCTTTCCTTCATTTTAATTTTGGCTAATGTAATTATGATATGCCTTGGTGTGTTTCTTCTTGAGTCCAACTTTTTTGGTACTCTCTGAGCTTCTTGGATTTCTTGGAAGTCTATTTCCTTTGCCAGATTGGGGAAATTTTCTTTTATTATTTGTTCAAATAGTTTTTCCACTGGTGGTTGTGTCTTTCCCCCCTTCTGGTACCCCTATAATTCGGATATTGGAGCGTTTATAGATGTCCTGGAGGTTCCTAAGCTTCTCCTCATTTTTCTGAATTCTTATTTCTTCATTCCTTTCTGTTTGATGATTTTTTTCTTCTTCCTTCTGGTCCACTCCATTGATTTGAGTCCCAGTTTTTTTTTTCATCTCTATGGTTTTCCTGTGGAATTCCATTCATTTCCCTTAATTTAGCCTTCATATGTTTCTCTAATTTGTGGCTATAGTCCACCAGATCTGTGAGGAAGCTGATGACCAGTGTTTTAAACTGTGCGTCTGAGAGATTTGCTATTTCTTCGTCACTTAGATTTATCTGTGGGGCTTTGAGGTCTTCCTGCGACATTTTTGGTCTGTTCTGGCCCTTTAAGTGGGAGGAGCGGCGCCTTGGGTTCCCAGGTCGCTGGGTTGTGACGCTGTATGTGGGGGCGTGGTCAGAGCGGGGAAATGGCAATGGCGCCACCGCCGCCGCCGGTCCAAGCGCTCACTCCCTCACCCGCGTGCAACCATGCAACCTCAGTCAACTCGCTGCCACCGCCTCCCCCACTGACTCCTCCGTAGTCGCTCACCCGGTGGGCCGCTCGGTTGCTCACTAGGTCCAATCCTGGGTTTGGAACCCGTGCGACTGGATTCGCGCGTCTGGATTCCGAGCCCGGGTCGACTCCTTTGTAACTCCTCACCCGACACCGGTTTCGCCCCTTACCGGTCGGGCCGAAGAATTTGTTGTTAGCGGACTTCCGAAAAGTTCAGTTTTCCGTGTTCTGGTTGTGTTTTCTGATGCTAATATTTAGTTGTCCCTCAACTTGGTTGTGTGAGGAGGCAGGCACATCCACCTTAAACCTCCATCTTGGCGGAAGTCTCCAGAAGACACTGATTTGTTAAAATCATATGTAAACTGTCTCTGTCACTAGCCTATCAGGGAGAGGTACCTGGTGCTTTGAATCCCTGTTACTAGGTTAACAGGCCAGAAGGGGAGGAAAAGAGATCCAAGGTGAGAGCAGAAGGAACTGTAGGAGTTAGCGAAGGGTTAGAAGGACACATTCAAGGCAAGGAATATAAAACCGGCTCACTTTAAATGTGATTTTGTGTTTATAATAAATATTAATAGCTGCTGTTAATTAAGGACCGACTGTGTGCTGGAACCAAGCACTTTTTATGCGGGGACTCATTTATCCTCACCACTCTCAGAGGTGGGCACCCTAACCCCCATTTCCGGTGAGAAAACATGGCACTGAGAAGCTACTCATTCAAGGGTATGCAGCCTGAGAAGGTGAGAACCGAGGTGCCCTGGCCCTCTATGCACCCCCGCCCCCGGCTCCACCAGGAACACACAGCCTGGACCCCATGATGGACAGGTCTGCACTCATGGACTGTCTGCACGGACTCCTGGGGAAGCAAAGGTGGGCACTGGAACTGAACAGGAAGATTGATGTCTTTCACTGACTTTGGCTTAAGACTGGGTAATTTTGCCTTTGAAAGTTTCCCATTCTAAACAGCACAAGTGCCACTTTTTCAGGCAGAAGCAAGCTTGGGCTAATGCTTGCAGGGTGGTTTCTGTCTTAAACCAAGGCCACAGCATGGCACCGGGAGTGAAAGGTGGGCACACCTGGCTCTGCTCCCCAGGCCACTGCAGCTGTTTCCAACGACATCTGAAGCCACATCCACCCACACACATTTCTGCCACCTGGCCTGGGTATGATGTGTAAAGTTTGTGGTGCCTTAGGTTCATTAACCCACCCAGTCCTCATAGCTTCATGATACATCCCTGTTTTTATTCCTATTTTGCAGATGAAGAAACTGGGGCACCCGAGTGCCAGAGCCTGCATGGGGAAGAGCTGGGAGTTGGTGTTGGATAGTCCAACTCCAGAGCCCAAGCTGCCTCGACCTTTTATTCCCAAAGCTTCTCTCTGGTCCTCCCCACAGTCCCGTGGTGCTTCTTACTTCTGTTTCAGGTGAAGAAACTGAGGCTGCCCAGAATTAAGGATTTCTTCAAGGTTACAGAGCTGGCTGGTGCCTGCAAAGCCCAGAGCCTTTTCTGCACCTGCTACTGGAGTCCACGTTCAGGCCTGGGAGGTGACACTGGGAGGGGCCAAGAAGCAGATGTTTATAATTAGAAAATAAGTAGTCCAACCTCCTTGCGCATGATGCCACCTGGAAAACCTGGGGTGGTGGTCCTGGTTTATCACCCTGCCTGCTGGTGAGCAGCTGTACTATAGGCAGCGACCTGCTGGGTGCCCAGAAACCACCAGACATGTCCCACATGGGACCTCCCCATGGCCAAACAAAGGACCAGAGCCTGTGCTTTGCAGCTGCGAGGCAGTGTCCTTCCCGAGGAATGCTGCAGCATGTGCTTCCTGCTGTGCCCGAGTCCCGCCCCAGGCACCTAGAATCCTCTAGCCTCTGAGGGGCTGGCAGGAAACCGGGCTCCTCAAACACCCACTGGAGCCCTTGCCCAAGCTTCCAACTTGGAAACAAGGGTCCAGGGATGCTGGGAAGCCAGCAGCTAACACCTGCAGCTAAAGAGTAAATTAACCAACAATGATCAAACTTCTAAAGTGGCTCTTTGGAAACAGCTGGCCCCCTGGACTCTATTATCTCTGATATTCTCCTGTCCACTCACCTTGGTGGCTCCCCGGGCTGTCATCTGGGACCCCTGCTCAGGCAGCAGAGGGGTCAGCAGGAGAGTGGGGCACAGTGTCCCAACTCCTATGTGAAGGGGACCCCTGGCCGGGATGGGTGGGTGGGCGATGACAAACTGGCTGTGATGTGGCCATGGGATGGATAGGTTATGAGCAGCCGTTTACAGTCACGCTTTTGGCAACTCTTGGATGACATACAGAAAAGCTACGGAATTATTTCCAGTGTCCCCTGAACATGTTCACATGACTCTGGGGGACACGTGCCAACATGTGAACCACAGTTGTTTCTCAGTGGTGGGACTTCTTTTTAACGTAGTTTTGTATTTTCTGATCTGTCTTGCGACCACCATGTGTTTCTTATGTAAGAGTGGATGTAAAGAGAAGGGAACACCTGCAGTGGACCTGACCTGAGGAGTCAGACAAACCTGAGTTTAAATACCTGCCACACAACCTGCTGGTTGCATGATCTTGGACACCATGTGCCACTCACAGCCTGACTTGCCTCATCTGCAAAGGTGGGATGAGGACCCAGACAGTCACACAAAGTCTCTAACTCATGCTGTCAGCTGTCCTTGAACCCACAGGTGCCCTCCAACTCTTAAGGTGCCCTCTGGCCCCGGGGGATGGCCCCGCCTGACAGGCAGCCTGCTGCAGAGGGGTCAGCTTTGCTCCAGCCAGTCTCTGCTGGGGCTGGCAAGTTCAACATCATCCCCACCATCATCAGCTCCGTGGCAGCCTTCACCTCTGTGGGAGTGGTGAGTTCAGCCCCTCCAGGCTGTGCCAGGCAGCCAGTCAGGGTGGGGCCCCACCTGCAGGAATGGGTGGGGAACGGACCCAGGGAAGCCCTGCTTCAGCCTAGAATGCAAAGCCCAGCCTCTTGCCAGGTCCTCAGTCCCCTCCACCACCTCGCTGCCAGGTCTGCCCTTGTGAGAACAAGCTCTCCAGTCACGGAGAGCTCACTGCCTTCACAGCAGCCTTCCCCCTGCAGGAGGCTTCACCTGCTACAAGGCTCCTGACCCTCCCCATGAGGGTGGGGGAGGAGATGTGAGGAGTTCCCAGGGACTTCTGCCCCCTCGGGCCCTCGGCTTCTTCCCCCCAGTACCCTCCCTGCATTTCCCTCTGGGGTCACCCCAGGCACTGAGGAGCTGGGTCACAGAGACATTCCCCAAAGCCCCTGGGCATTTTTCTAAGAGGAAACCTCAGTGTCTGGAGGACTGTCCCCACCCCCGACCTGCTGTGGGCCCCAGGCCAGTCCTGCCCACTCTCCCCACAGCTCAGGGCCTGCCCTGCCTCTCCTCCTTCTCCAGGGGACTGTCCTCTGTGACATCATCCTGCTCAACTTCCCTCAAGGGGGGCGGACCAGTACAAAGCCAAGAAGTTTGAGGAGGTGAGTGGGGGCCCACGAGAGGCAGTGGGACAAGGCAGGACGGGCACTGGACCCCAGGACGCTCAGTGGCTCACCTTCCGGGGGGTTTCTGAATCATTCGGTCTCAGTGCCCACTGGGGTCCAGACAAGAGGGAGTCTAGCCCACCGTGGGCTCTGTAAGGACCGTGGGGGCTCTGTGGGTCATTGCTGTCACCGTCCCCATCATGCATCCTCGCCCCTTTTCTGGGCAGGACAAATCCTGCTATGGCCTGGCTCTGGTTTCTGTTTGCCCTTGAGGTGTAGGGATGGTGTCTCGGGGTCACACAGACTGGAGTCACTTTCCTAAAAGGCAGGCTTCCAGCCCTATGCTGAGTCTGCCCAGGGGAGTCCCCACCCACAGTCTGAGCAGAACCATGCCAGCCTTCCTTCTGCAGGTGAACGAGACAACGCTGAAGGTCACTGCCTCGGCCAACCCGGTGTACCCCAGCGATCAGACCACGGAGGAGAAGCAGTCCACAGACTCGGGGGCCTACTCCATCGGCCACTAGGGCCTCAGCCCAGACCCCCCAAAGGAGGCCCCACCAGGCAAGGGGGGATGGGAGAGAGGGGGTCTCATTTCTATAGCTCACCTCAGAAGGCCACATGCCAGATGGTATCTGGACCTCCCAGTGCCACTGCTGAGACCTCAATCTCACGTCCACCCCTTGCCCACTCCTCCCTGCTTCCCAGGACCCCCCTGAGCAGCAGCCCCTGAGTCTTCCTCCTTCTAAAGGGTAGACAGAATAACAGTAAAACCAAAAGGCCACAAGGACCTACCAAGTGCCAGGCACTTCACACACATTATCTCATTTAATCCTTAGAATACTCCTATGAGGTAGATATTAGGCTCCCTGTTTTGAACATAAACTGAAACTCAGAGAGACTGAGTCAGTTGCCCAAAACCACACAGCCAGGCTGCAAGAGAGCTGGGATTTCAACCCAGGTCTGTCCAACTCCATTGCTCACACCCTACAAGAGAAGGGTGAACTCCCAAGGGTGTCCACCCTGCTGCCTCAGCCTCTCCACCCTGACCATGACTAGGTTCAGTGTAATGAAGAGGAAGCCCCATGCTGGCCCCAGGAACTCAGGCCCTCTTTTAGGGGAGACCAGTGAGACAGTAGTGTGGGATCTCTTTCTCTGAATCAGCTGGGTGGTCCCCACACCAGAAGGAAGGGGGAGGCGAGACTGCCAGTGGACGCCCCTAACCTCACCCCACAGCTGCTCCCCCAGAGCAGGGCAGGGCATTCTTGCCCTCTCTCTGGGGCCCCCACACACCCACACACAGCCAGGCCCCATTCCCACAGGAGGCAGACTCGGCCATCCAGGGTGGGGGTGTGATTCCCAGACCAGAGGCCCTGGGCTGGGAGGCCAGTTGTCCTCCTTACAATACTGCTGACAAAGCCCCAGTGCCCATGAGCTGGACAGCTGGACAGCCAGGCTGTCCCAATGGCATCCTACTAAGGTGGTCAGTCATCTAACATCAGAAACTAGAGAGTATCAGAAGCCACCTTGTCTGGCTGTCCTGTTTACAGATGAGTGAACCGAGGCCAGAGAGGGACTATGACCATCTCACAGTTAGTGTCCTGGTGCTCAGGAGAGGGGACAGGACAGGACGCTGGAAGGGCTGTGAGGACACAGCATGTCCTCCCCTGCCCCCATTTCCCTTTTCCTGGAGCCTGAAGCATAGAAAATTCGGGGCATCTTTTCACATAAAATTAGGTGTTAGAAGGGGCCGGTGCCAGTGAGGAGCCCTGGATATGTTCCACCAGCGTCCTGGGGAATCTGCCTCTGGAAAGGATGGAGGGTGGGCATAACCACGAGGTCTCAGCAGAAACACTCTGAACGGTGGGTTGGGGGGCTGCTTTGGGAGTGATTTAGGAGGATCAAGCTGTGCACTGGCAAAGGCCCCACCCCACCTCAGGGGGAAAAGGGGTAAGATTCCACCACAGGAGGCCCATTGCCCCGGCCCCCGCTCCAGCCCCAGCCCCAGCCCCAGCCCTTGCCTCAGGATCATGAGATAACACCTCCCCAGGGGCAGCCATGTCTAGAGATGTTGTTGGCAGAAACATCAGTAAAGGCGGCACCGTGTTCCCCACCACAGACCCACAGGCCTTCTCAGTGCACCCAGCTCTCAGGAGGCTGGGCTGAGGCTCGGGACACAGGGATGTGCTCAGAAGGGGGGCCAGGCAGCAGTGTCCTGGAGGAACCCCCTCCCTCAGCTGCCCCCTTTCCTCCAGGCCAGCCTGGTCCACCTGCAGGCACATTGGCAGCTGGTGAGCTGCCAGCAGGTGTGTGAGCCCATGAGCATGAGCCTGATGCTGTCCTCCCCACAGCTGAACCAGTTACTGCTTCTGCCTGCTGGGCTGAGGCTCATACCTGGAGGAACAACTGCAGCTAACTCCACTCTGCTGCCTCAACGTGTCCCCAGCACAATCACCAATGTAATCACACACCATGAGGCTGGGGCCTGTTACTAATGCTGTTTAGTAGGAAAAGAAACTTACAATATAAGGGACCCATGCTCATTCCTAACACTGTGTGGCATCCATAAATACCCAGCATAGAAAACTAACATTTAGTGAGAACTTGCCATGGCCAAGCCACGGGCTAGACACGTTACAGGGTTGGTCTCACCCAACCCTCATGTTACAGAGGAGGCACTTTGTAGGGTGAAGACCTGGAACTGGGACTCTGTCCCAGAGCTTTGTGACTCCCGGTCTGGGGTCTGGACCTCAGTGCTCCATCTGCTGGGAAAAACTAAGAAATTTGTTGGCAGCTTCTTCTCCCTAAGTCAGGCTAAACCAGGTTTCGCTGCAGTGACAAGGAAATCGCAACATCTCAAGGTTTAATGTGACAAAGTAGGTCAGGCCACCCTTCATCTGGTAGTTCATGCCACCAAGCCACACAGACTCCTAGGTCACTGTGGCGGGGACAGTGAGAGGGCTGGGCTGTAGGGGAGCATTTAAAGGCCAGGCCTGGAGGGACTTGCATCTCGTCCAGCCAAATGTCACCGGCCGCACACAGGAGCATGGAGCAGAGCCCAGCTTCACTGCAAGGAGTACCGGGAAGTAGAGTCTCCCGGGGTTGCCATGCAGAGACTATGATGTGCATAGCACTCCCTGCCTCGTCACCGCCTTTTACTGGCTTTTCTTCTCACAACCCACCCCCGTACCCACCAACGGTTCCATATACACCTCCCTCCTGTGTCCCTTCTCATAAAACCTTGTTCTCAGCAAGTAGCCACTCAGTCTCCCAGAGCTATTAATAAATAACACACTTAAACTCTGGCTGGTGTGGCTCAGTGGATGGAGTGATGGCCTGTGAACCAAATGATCACCAGTTTGATTCCCAGTTAGGGCACATGCCAGCCTTGTGGGCCAGTACCCCAGTAGGGGGATGCACAAGAGGCAACCATACATTGATGTTTCTCTCCCTTCTCTTTCTCCCTCCCATCTCTAAAAATAAAAGAAATAAAATCTTTAGAAAAAATAAATAACACATTCAAGAGCTTCTCCTAAGAGTGTTTGCTTTTCAATCAAGGGTTATTCAACACTGAAAGGCCTTAAACATCCAAAGGAATGAATATGTAATGGTTGAAGTTGAGGCCCATAACAACGGTACCAGATATTTGAGAGACATCCACCCTGTTCCCTCAGACATACCTCAGACTGAAGGGGTCTGAGCCACCTCCTGCCTTCCCCTCCCTCCCTGTGCCACTGGTCTTGCTGGCAGGATACCAGACTCCAGGCACTGGCTGAAGCCCATTTTCTATCAAGGACATAAGTGGAGGCTGATAAAGGGGAGCTTACCCTTCACTTGAATTACCAGTCCCAGAGCTACGTATGTAGGGCTTCCCGTACAGTGTATCCTTCCCACCGCCCCACAGCCAGGTTCTGCTGTCCTTTTAGAGGCAGAGCATGGAGAATTAGCTGTGATGGTCCTCAATGCAGGGACCTGAGGGTGAGGGCAGACCCCCCCAGCAGCTCCCCTTCCATGCCACTGGGGAGACTGGCACGCTGTGACTAGGAGCTTCTGGACCCAATCTCCCACCAAGGCAGAAGGACAGACCCCTCTACACAGGACAGGTCTCCACCTGGAGAAAGCCCCTGAGGCCCAGCGCTGGGGAGGCCCATCACCCTGCTGCCAGAGGCCCGCTCATGTTCAAGAGGCTCATCCTGCTGCTCCTTCACCACCTCTGTCCCTGGGCTGCCCCTATCTCGTCCTGCTGCATCACCTCAGCATCTTTAGAAACAAAGCATGCCTGTCTTTCGTTCCTGTTTGCTCTTTTTATTCCTGAAACTCCACAGCCCATCAGATGCCCTATGGATGCACACACATGCACACTGAAACACAGGCCTGTACACAGGTGTGCTGAGGCACACACTGGCATGAATGCAAATACACTGGACAAAGACACACAGGTACACACAGACGCACAACGCAGAGGTTCAGGAGTGTAAGGGTGCGAAGCCACACAGAGATGCACATGCACAGAGGTACATGGACACACGGGCCTATCCACAGCTAACCAGGAATGGATACAATGTACACACGCCCAAGCAACACACAGACACACAGCGTCACACAGGTCATGCACATACACAGATAGATTCCCACATACACAGACATACACAGGTATACCAAGATGACTTGTGACACACCACGATACATATGCATGCATGTGCGCATGAGCACCCACAGAAATACTTGTACACCTTCCCTGATCCCCATGTAGAACTACAACCCAGGGCTCTCTGCCCTCTGAAAACCCAGTGTCAGGGCAAGCTTCCTGCTCCACCAACTCCACGTCCTACCTGGACCCCAGCACCCCACCTGGAACAAAGAGCAGCCACAGCCTTCTGTCTCAGGGTCCCTAGGGTCTGAGAAAGTGGCAGGAGGGGCAGAAGTGCAGGCATGGGCTACAGAACTGGGGTGGGACCCACAGTGCTACCAGACGCCCTGATGTGAGCCCCGAGGTGCTCCTGGTGGGAGGTGGCTCCCTCCTGAGAAAGTGGCCCCTCCAGGGAGGCAGACCAGGACCTAGGGGGAGGGAGAAGGATTGGGGGGAAGAGCCACTCTCCTGGGAATAAGGGAACATGTATCAGAAGAAGTTGGGGCCTTTGAACTCACCCAAAGGTGGCTGTGAATTGGGAAAAAAGAGCCACTGTTAGGCCAAAAAGACACAGTTACACAAGGCTGCTCTCTATCCCCTCCCATGTGGTTACCACAGGTGGGATCTCACTACTGTGAAAGGAGACAGAGAGAGAGAGAAGGGGAAGGAAGGAAGGAAGGAAGGAAGGAAGGAAGGAAGGAAGGAAGGAAGGAAGGAAGGAAGGAAGGAAGGAAGGAAGGAAGGAAATGAAAAAAAGATACCAGGCCCTGTCAAGTGTGGCTCAGTTGGTTGGCAGGTTGTCCCACAGACAAAAGGCTGTCAGCCAGACTTCCCATCAGGGCACGTGACTAGGCTGTGGGTCTGGTCCCCACACCTGGGTGCACACGAGGGCAATCTGATTGATGCTACTCTCTCTGTCTCTCTCTCATCCCAGGTGTCTCTCTTTCCCTCCCTTCCCCTCTCTAAAATCAATAAGCATGTCCCTGAGTGAGGATAAGAAAGAAAAAAAGGAAGGGAGGGAGGGAGGGAGGAAGGAAGGGCGGACTCACAGGCCCCAGACGGAGCCACCTGTGCTAAGCCCACCCAAATCGAGACTTACTACTGAACCTAACTGCAGTCTCAGCCTCTCCCAGGAATGTTACCTTTAACCAGCCAATGTGCAGCTACCTGGTCAGAACTAGTGACGTAATCCTCTTGGTAGACCACTTCCAAAGGGAGATGGCCTCACCTCAACCACCTCTTCTTTGCTACAACATTCCATCTGACCCCTTCTACCTAGAAAAGCCTTCCATTTTGTACAGCTCCTCAGAGCTCCTTTCTATTTGCTGGATGGGATGCTGCTTGATTCATGAATCCTTGAATAAAGCCAATTTCCTCTTAAAATGCACTCAGCTGAATTTTGTTTTTTTAACACTCCTCCAATTCTCCAATCAGTGACATCACCCTCCTCTTGGACAGCCGCCCCACTCCCACCCCACCCCGAAGGCCACAGAGAAGCAAACAAAGCAGGAGGGCCAGTTCAGCAATGCCCACCCCATGAGAGGTGGGGAGGGGCAGGGTGGAAGCCCCCTACCACACAGCACAGGAGTCCTGGGAGAGCCACCTAATTCGTGCTCCGCCCCCAGGTGGCGCTGCAGCCAAACACCTCACGCCCTACCCCTTGAACCCGGGGGGGGGGGGGGGGGGGGGTGCAACTCTACCATCTTTTACTTCCCTCAAAGTCCCACCCTGCAGGAGCGAGCTTTTCCAACCCCAGGAGCCCTCCAAGGAGCAATGAAGAGACAAGAGTCAGGACTGCAGTGGGAAGTCTGGCTTTATGAGCAGGGGAGGCTGGAGGCCCAGCTAGGGCCCAGGGTGGGTCGGGGCAGCCAGGAGGGGTGTGGGCAGCAGGCTCCAAGGCAGGATCTCCAGATGGCTGGCTTAGGCAGCGCAGACGAAGGGCAGAGGCTGGCAGCATTGGGCTCGTTGCCACTGACCCCCTGGTGGTAGAGAGCACAGCTATGTCAGCTGTCCATCCTGGTGTGGCCTGAGACCCCATCCCTCCTCCTGTGTCTTTCTTGTTTCTTGCCTGTCACCACTCATCAGGACTCGTTGGCCACACATCCCCACAAGTTCCAGGCATTGGGTCTTCACACCAGAAGGCAGTGTGCTAAGTGTCTGTCTGGACCCCTAGGGAATCCTCATAACCATTCAAGAGGGCGGGTCAGTCCCCAACCCCTTTCACAGGGGAGGGGCCTGAGGCTCAGGAGCAGGTGGAGGGCTGGGATGGGGATGGATTGTGGCTGCCTCACTGCCCCATGCATGGCCTCTGCACTGGACTGAGCTCCCTCATATCGGGCAGCAACGCCATGGAAGCTGGCACACTAACAGTCAGCCCTCCCCAGTTCCCGCATCTCTCCTTCGTCCCTCATCCACACCTTTCATTTGCACCTGTCACTCTCATCTGCCACATCGGTAGCTTCCTCTAAGCAGATGAAGGAATGGAGCCCCCAGGCCCTAAACCCAGCTTTGTGAGAATGGACAGCCCTGACCCAACCCACACACAGGGCACACCCTCACCCTCCAACTCAGCCCTCCTCACACACTGGACATTGGTTCTCCAGTTGGGCAAGGCTATGGGTTTGGGAAGGTGTGTTCGGGCAGCTCAAAGGGACAGTATGTAGGAGTCCATCCCTCCCCTTTACCCTGGTGCCCAGTCCCCCTCACCTCTGGTGCATAGAACTATGCAGCTGCCAACCCCACAGTTAGGCTGTCCTGCAGCCCAGTTCGAATAATTCCAGCAGCTCCTGTCAACCCAGTGAGGCCTCTGTAAGAGGTAGAAGTCCAGGAAGACAAAATCAGGGGGTTCAGAAAATGCCCACTGATATCCATTCTGGTACTGCTCACCCAGCTAGAAGCCAGAAATCCTAGACACCCACCCCTGAGGCTGTGCAGGCAATGACAACTGAGCCATCACACACAGCAGGCTTCTCAGGCTCTGCCGTGAATACAAATCTCCTGTGACAGACTAAACACTACGTTCCATGGAGGCTTTGACATCCATTAACTTTCCTTTTTTAAAAGATTTTATTTATTTATTTTTAGAGACACGGGAAGGGAAATAGTAAGAGAGGGAGAGAAACATCAATATGTGGTTGCTTCTAGCACACCCCCACTGGGGAACTGGCCTGCAACCCAGGCATGTGCCTTCACTGGGAAGCAAACAGGTGACCCTCTGGTTTCCAAGCCCGCACTCAAACTGCTGAGCTACGCCAGCCAGGACAACCTTCTTAATCTTTACAATCATCCTACGAATTGGGTATTGCCATCACTCGTCTGCTACTGACCCATGAAGCTCAGAGAGGTTAAATGACTTGCCCGAGTTCATACAATTAGAAAGCAATGGCCTGTCTAACCCTAGTCTGACTCCTAGGAACTTGCTTCTTTGATTTGTCCCACAGTCCACATTACCCCCAGGCAAGACTGCCGATGCACGATGCCGAGGTTTTCAGCATCTGTGAACCACAGACTATCTTGCTTACTCTTTGTGATTATGTTCACAGGGGTTCCAAACTCTGTTTCAGGTGAGGAAACTGAGGCTGCCCAGAATTAAGGGTTTCTTCAAGGTTACAGAGCTGGCTGGTGCCTGCAAAGCCCAGAGCCTTTTCCACACCTGCTACTGGAGTCCACGTTCAGGCCTGGGAGGTGACACTGGGAGGGGCCAAGAAGCAGATGTTTATAATTAGAAAATAAGTAGTCCAACCTCTCTTTTCCATGTGCCACCTGGAAAACCTGGGGTGGTGGTCCTGGTTAATCACCCTGCCTGCTGGTGAGCAGCTGTACTATAGGCAGCGACCTGCTGGGTGCCCAGAAACCACCAGACATGTCCCACATGGGACCTCCCCATGGCCAAACAAAGGACCAGAGCCTGTGCTTTGCAGCTGCATGGCAGTGTCCTTCCCGAAAAATGCTGCAGCATGTGCTTCCTGCTGTGCCCGAGTCCCGCCCCAGGCACCTAGAATCCTCTAGCCTCTGAGGGGCTGGCAGGAAACCGGGCTCCTCAAACACCTACTGGAGCCCTTGCCCAAGCTTCCAACTTGGAAACAAGGGTCCAGGGACGCTGGGAAGCCAGCAGCTACACCTGCAGCTAAAGAGTAAATTAACCAACAATGATCAAACTTCTAAAGTGGCTCTTTGGAAACAGCTGGCCCCCTGGACTCTATTATCTCTGATATTCTCCTGTCCACTCACCTTGGTGGCTCCCCCGGGCTGTCATCTGGGACCCCTGCTCAGGCAGCAGAGGGGTCAGCAGGAGAGTGGGGCACAGTGTCCCAACTCCTATGTGAAGGGGACTCCTGGCCAGGATGGGTGGGTGGGCGATGACAAACTGGCTGTGATGTGGCCATGGGATGGGTTATGAGCAGCCGATTACAGTCATGCTTTTGGCAACTCTTGGATGACATACAGAAAAGCTACAGAATTATTTCCAGTGTCCCCTGAACATGTTCACATGACTCTGGGGGACACGTGCCAACATGTGAACCACAGTTGTTTCTCAGTGGTGGGACTTCTTTTTCACGTAGTTCTGTATTTTCTGATCTGTCTTGCGACCACCATGTGTTTCTTACGTAAGAGTGGATGTAAAGAGAAGGGAACACCTGCAGTGGACCTGACCTGAGGAGTCAGACAAACCTGAGTTTAAATACCTGCCACACAACCTGCTGGTTGCATGATCTTGGACACCATGTGCCACTCACAGCCTGACTTGCCCCATCTGCAAAGGTGGGATGAGGACCCAGACAGTCACACAAAGTCCCTAACTCATGCCATCAGCTGTCCTTGAAACCACAGGTGCCCTCCAACTCTTAAGGTGCCCTCTGGCCCCCGGGGATGGCCCCGCCTGACAGGCAGCCTGCTGCAGAGGGGTCAGCTTTGCTCCAGCCAGTCTCTGCTGGGGCTGGTAGGGGAGAGGACGGTTGTGCTGGGAGCCTGTTGCAGAGGGAGATCAAAACTTGTGAAACTCCTGGTTGCGTCCTTCCTCCTTTGAAAGAGCAGTTGGTCCCAACTGTGGAAGAGGCTGCAAGAGGCAGGCCCTCCAGACTGTGCATGTGGGCTGCTGCTCTCTTCCCTTTACTCGTCTTGGCCAGAAATCCCCTCTGACAGGGTGTGTGTTCCCTGTCCTTCCTGAGGAATCCAGGCACCTTCTTTATTTTCAGTAACATCTCTATTGAGATACAACCCACATACCGCACAAGTCACCCGTTTAAAGTGTTAATTCGGTGGGTTTTAGTATATTTCAGAATTGTATGACTGCTATCAACTTTAGAAAATTGTCATCTTGCTGAAAAAGAAGCCCCTTCCCCATTAGCCCTCATTACCTGCTGCCTCAGGCCCAGGAAACCCCTAACCTGCCTTTTGCCTCTAGAGGTGCCTACTCAGGACTTTTCACAAGCAAAGGCAATCATCCCATGTGTGCTGTCTTGTGACCGGCTTCTGTCATTCATCTTGTGTCAGTGCTCCATTACCTTTGTATTGCTGCCTACTGCTCCCCTGTGTGCATGGACCACATTCTGGTTCTCCATCCGCCACTTGGTGGACATTCAGCATCTTTTCTAAATTTAATATACTAAGTGCAATGACAGCTGTGACCTGCTGAGTACCTACCACGTGTAGGTACTGGGCCTAATTTCTAACTCTTACAACGGTCCTGACAAAGAAACTGCCATGTACAGGTGAAGTGGCCCGTGCAAGGTCACGCTGGTGATGGGGTAGGATGGTGAAAGGGTTGGTCTGGTTCCTCCCTGTTCTTCCCCCAACCCCACGCCTCGCTGCCTGCCACCCCAGGCCCTCTGCTCCCTGCTTCCACGTGGCTCTGAGGCCGGAACAGGAATCGCCTTGCCCAGTGACTATTATTGAACAAGCCCCAGCTTGTGCCACTCGGGTGGCAAGCACACATCAGTCACTGAGCCGGACCCCAGTGCTGCCTCCTGGACCTGGCTGTCCAGGTTAGGAGAGGGTGCCATCCGAGCAGGCAGATGCTGTCACCAGGAAGGTTGTGAACGAGTGCTGTGAACTCGGAGCTGCTGGAGAGCCTAAGATCGGATTTCTTAAGAGGAGATGGCCACCCCTGGGGACCAGGCAGGTGCCCCTAGCAGAGGTGGGGCAAGCGCCCAGTGCAGGGGAACTGTGTGTGTTCACAGACCCAGAGACCAGGCCCTGGGCCCCTGGGGCTGATGAGTTCTGTCCCCCTGGAGATGGCAGGTGCAGGGGGCTGGGAAGAGAAAGGGGGTGGCCTCACATTGTTAAGAGCCATGAATGTCAGGCCAGGATCTAGACTCTTTGTTGGGCAGCAGGGAGCCTTCTTGAAGACAAAACATGAACGTTTTTGAGCAAGATTAGATGAAAGACATCCATTAGCACTCTGGTGTCTGTCTTCAGATCCAGGGTCCTAGACCCTTGGAAATCACCCTTTGGCAGTTCAGAGAACAGGTGGCTTCAGACCCTGTGCATCTCATATTCCCAGGATTAGGACCACAACTGACCCATTGTAGGGACTCAGTAAACATTTGCTGAACAACTAACAATGAATGAATGAATGCACCTCCCCTTCACTGTCTTATCCCAGCCCCTCTCCTGCCTGATTGGAATGTAACACCTCATGTGTTCCAGGCTCCCCCGCCTCACCCAGCCACCATCTCCCTCCCTCCTGATCCCGCAGCTCCTCCCTCTCTTCTGCCCTCTCCTCTCTGGCCATGCATAAATGAAGGAACACTCCTGTGATCCTGCCACGTGCTAAGCAGTAGCAATTACTTAAATTCTCACCAGTGCCCTCAGAGATAGAAATGAACTGAACTTCCCAGGTGAGGGAATTGTGAGTCAGAGTGGCGAGGGGACTGGCCTGTCTGCAGAGCGGCAGAAGTAAGACTCATGCAGGGACTTTCCGATTCCACCCAGTGCTCCCAGCGGGAGGGTGCCATGTGGAGGTGGGGGCTGGGGGGAGGAGGAAGAGGAGGCAAAGGAAGAGATTCCCAGGGAGAAGGGATCTCAAGCCCTGTCCCAGGACCAGCGGGTGGCCCCAGGCTCAGGGTTTCTGTCCCACCTCTGGGTTCAGCTGCCAAACCAGAATGCTGCAGCCAGACTCCTCCACCGCCATTTGAGTGTTCAGCCCCCCAAGCGGGGGCACCGGGCAGGTTCACACATGCATGCACGCCCATGCACACACACGTACCCACAGTTCCAAAGCCCGGAGAGGCAGAGCACTGGTTGCCTTAGGCAGAGATGCTTTATTTATCTCAAAATTATCCCCCAGAGAAATTTTTTACTTAACACCCAAAATAAGTAATCACCACCCCCTTTCTGGAGATGAAAATAGGCCCAAAAGTCTTCATCAGAAATCCTTCAATCAAGCAGGCCAGCTGGCTCCCAAGGCCCTTTGGGTGGCCTGACCCTGTCAGTGTTCCCCAAGTCTTCTAGGGCATTAGAAAGAGCCTTCAGCTCCAGAACCCTCCCATTTTACAGATGGGAAAATTGATGATCAGACCAGACAAGGTCTGCATAGGGTCACCCAGCATCAGGGACAGAGCTGGGCCTTAGGCCCAGGGACCCCACCCCCACCCTGTCCGCTCCTCTTTCTCCCCCACCTCATTGCTGCCCTCCACCAAGGCTGTGCCTTTGAGGGCAAGCTGGGCACCACCTCTGGATGCCAAGTGGCATGGCCAAGGCCATGACGACCTTACTCTTCACGTGGAAAGTCATCCCAGCAGCACGGAGCCCAGGCACCCATGGGCTTCAGTGCCAAACGTCACATCACCTCCCCTCAGGCCAAGTCTGCGGAGGCCATGGGCTTCCTGCCGCCGACCGTGTGCCTTTGCTGCGGGTTTGTATGAAGTCGATCAGCTTGGCAACTGCTCAAAAGCCTTGGCTGGCAGTTAGATACATCTTTTATTTAAGAGAAAACAATGGCTATTTAACACAGGTACCCTGAGTGGACGAAGTCTTTCTGGAAACAGGGTCCTCCAAGAAAGAGAAGCAAAAGCATTCGAAGGGCTGCAAAGCGGGGGCTTCCGCACTAAGTGGTCGTGGCAGCAGTGGCTTCCTGCCGGCACTCCCGGTTCACCAGGAAGGGGTGGACGAAGGTCAGGAGAGTGACCAGCACCAGTATCACGTTCACCTGGAGGGGGCGGGGGAGGAGTGATGCAAAGCCCGGGGACGCTGACAGCACCCACCACCCACAGAGGGACCGGTGCTCCGCCCGGTTCATCTCCTATTTCCCCTCAGACACCGTGGTGCCCCGCGGAAGCACCGTGGGTCATTCTTCGCTCTGCCCTGTGCAGTGGGGGTGGGAGGGGATATTACGCCCGTTCCTTTGGTGCAGAAACAGAGGCCTCGAGAGCACTCAGCGGCCTGCTCTACGTCACGCAGGAGCACACAGCTCCTGAGGACTAAGTGAGGCACGTCCAGTGTCGCGATCCAACAGTTCTCCTCGGTTTCTAGTCCTTTTTTTCCCTCCTAATGACCGATCTGAACTCCTGCTCCACACTTTGCTGACCTTTCCTCAAATGAGGCCAACAAAGCCGTGCTGTGGTCGGGACACTGCCGTGCCTGGGGGTGCCTTCTGCTGGGGTCCCCCCCGAGCTGGGTGTCCCGCCCCCCCACCAGTACTCACGTAGAAGGGGTTGTTCTGGAGGGGGCCTTTGATGAGCGTGAAGATGGGGAACTGGAGCAGGGACACGATGGCTGACAGGGTCATCACCAGCCCAAAGAGCTTCCCAAAGTGCTCCGCAGGGAAGCTAAGGGCAGACGAGGAGGCCTGGTGAGCTCCGGACTCTCTCCCAGCAGGTGGGGGCCTGGCCTCCGTTGGCCTCTGTCAGCCAGCCGCCTGCTCCCGACTCCCCTGTCCTCGGCCTGCCTTCACCCGCCCACCTTCACGCAGCCCTTCCCCCTCGGCCTTGGCTCAACCCTTCAAACCTCGGAACACTGGTAAGTCATTTCTCTAGGCCCTGGGGAGACAGTAGGGACCCAGACACAGGCTGTGCCCTGGGGAGGTCTCAAGGCAAAGACAGACACATAAGCAGATCACCACAGGCCAGGCGGTACATGCCCTGAGGAAGCAAGGCCAGAGGGATCGCCAAGGGAGCAAAGGCGGGAACGCTCTTTCCTGGGAGACGTGGGAGAGAAGTGAGCGCTGCAGGGCAACTCCCCAGACAGATAAGAGGCGGAGGGAGGGGCTGACAGGAAGGCTCAAGTCAGTGCTCTCTCTATCCCTCCCACCAGCCCTCCCCCCAGACATCACCCCCTACACCTGCTCCAGGGCCTTGCCTGCCACACCTGACCACCTCCAGGGATGCCCTCACCTCCTGATTTCTCACCTGCGGCATGCTTCCTTCTGCCCCCAGGTGTCCTCCACTATGTAATGCACCCCTAGCCACTTACGCCAGGGTGAGGAAGGCAGCATTGCCCCCGTAGAGGAAGGAGCGGCTGATCACTTGCAGGATGAAAGTGGCATACTGGAGGGGGAGGACAGGGACCGAGGCACACAGGGCAAAGCCCAGGCACAGCAGAGATGTCAGGATCAGCGAAGGCACGGCTGAGGAAAGGGCCACGGCTGAGGCTGAAGAACCTGGTTCGAGGGAGAGGAGGAGAGGCTGCCTGGAGGGGGCACCAGGGAGGGGAGTGAGGGGCAAGAAGATGGGGAGGAAATGAGGAGCCACCGTGCGCCTGACCATCCAGGCAGAAGCCTGGGGTCATTCTTGAAACCTCCTTCTCCCTCATGCCCCATCTCCAATCCATCAATAAATGTTGATAATCCATCTCATGGACCACCATGCAAATATATCTACGACTCTCCATTTCCACGGACGCAGCTTGGGTGTAGACCACCGTCCGATCGCTCAAGGGTCAGTACAGGGGCCTCTGACAGGGTCCGCATCTGCTCTGGTCCCTCCAGCCCAGAGCCAGGTACTCTCGGGGGCTCAGCTGGTAACAGCCAGGGCCTGGAAGCCACCCAAACAGCCACCAAGAGGGGAATCCACTGTGCGGCAGCCACACACCAGGGGACCAGGCAGCGGCTGCAGGAAGGAGGACAGACCCTTGTGGAGCAGGACAGGGAAGAAACAAGACGGAGTCACTGCAGCCACTAGACTAAAGTCAGTGTGGACTGAAACCTGAGGAAAACGATTTTATCTAACGTTAGCCTGGAAACTTAAATGTTTGAATTCTTCAGCTGTGCATCAGTGCCTGGAGGTACATGAATCTCTCAGATAATCCTCTGAAGAACTTAGGAAAGAATGTCGACGTGTCCAGACACCTGGGCGCCCGGAAGATCACCAGTTCAGAAGAATGCAAGACCGATTCTCTTCAAGAATGTGCTTTGTGCCATAAAAACTCGACACCCTTTTTTCTTCTTTGCAACACTCTAGGTATTGCCTGGTAGCCTTTCCAGAATTGTAATTCACCCACTTAAGACCCTTGAAGAGAACTTTGTCATTTAATTCTAGCGAAGCCTCCTGATTCACCCACACTCGGTCAACAGAGAATTACACAGAAAGAAATCTGCAGAGCAGGGTGTGCACTGTGCTGCGCTTTTTCTAAGAAAGAGAGAAATTATATGTAGATAGTCTTTCTTTAAGGAAAAAAGACAATAAAAATAATTACCAAAGACAGAGAGAAGGAAGAGAGCTCAGGGAACAGAGAGGGAAACTAAATGTCTTTGAATATATCTTGTTTCACAGTTTTGGCTTGAGAAAAATGGATATGTTTGATATGCAAATGTTTTTCAAATGAAATTAAATAAAAGTAATAGGGAGGAAACAAGCAAAGCAATCGTCCCAAAATCAGAAAGAAAATGAAATCGATGAACATTATTTTATATCAAGTTGGTGACTTGTAACTCAGTAATTTGACTATAGGTCTCTTGTGAGAAATAGCCTAGGGATGAGGGAGGGAGGGAGGGAGGGAGGGAGGGAGGGAGGAAGGAATTGCAATTATATTATTACCATATTTGCCATGTATAATATTCACTTTTTGCCCAAATTTTTGAGGGGAAAGTGACGGTGCACAGTATACATGGGCACTATGATTACATACCATGGGTGTAATAGTCCCATGTACAATGTGCACAAAAATGTGGCTGTGCATTATACACAGGAAAATACAGTAGCAATACAGGGTCCAGCAGAAGTAATGCCTGCTTGAGTGTGGTTAGCGGGGTGTAATAATTTACAGTTTTAATTTGAACATTTCACCTAAAATGTCCTGTGATGTGCTTGGGTGTGATAGTGTTATGTTACAGAATGACATGCTTATGATTTTGTAGTAAAAAGGGGCATTATTTGTGCTGGACCCTGTATTATGAGGTACACCTGAAATTAACATAATATTTGCTATTGACTGTAACCGGAAAATTAAAATTTTAAAAATATTGATATTACTAAACCAGTAATTGTACATAAAATTTTTTGAAATACTATATATCTTTATAGTATACAGTATGTATACATAGTATATGTATAGAGATAGTATTGTCCGTAAGCACAATTTTCAGAAGATACACAGATGCAAACTCAGTGAAGTACCGTTTAAATTAAAATACCAACACTAGCTATTCATGACGTATTTTTTTCATCCAAAAAATTATGGATGTCTTACCTCTGCCCAAGGCCTAAAAGCCAGGAGAACCCAGACTGTGGATTTTAAATACGGTTTCCCATTAGAGGGACCCAGGGCTACTTGGAAAGATGGCAGCTTTCAGGCCTGGGGCAGGAAACAGACCCACGGAAATGGACCTGAACCTCCCACTTTGCCAAAAGTGAAGACACCGTCTAAAACAAATAGGGTTGCATGTAAAGGTCACAGACACTGGACTGGTCAAGTCCAAAAATGAGAAAACGTGAGCGTCAAGAATTTTGTTAGAGACGGATTAAAACATATTCAAATATATGTCAAATGAAACTTTTAAAAACAAACAAGTAGTCACCCTAGGGGTTGCTATGGCAACCTCATTATTATGAAATGTAAATAGAGGAAAAGCCAAGCATTTACTTCAGGGTAACAAACAGACCATAAGGAAAAGGTTTTTTTTTTCTTGAGGAATTCTAGCTATTAAAAGTGGAAAGGAAGATACAAATAAAAAAACACCCTTTCGTAACCCTAATAAAATAATGGGTCTCGGCATTGATCACCTATGGCTGCTAAGATCACGAGGCCGGCAGCTGATGGGAAACTGTATAAGGGGCCATCAGAACGACAGCATCAGAACCCGCTGATCAATCGTAACATCATAAAGCAGGGACAAGAGGTACCAGCGGCCCGCTGAGCCCTCTGCCCAACCACTGAATCATTCTCATCAAAAAATATTAAACCGAGTCCCGTCAGCCTTCAATCTGCCTGTTTACAGGAAATAGCCAGTTAAAGAGACATTTTTCAATGACATGAAAAGGATGCCAAATCCAAAATTGGGAAACTGACAGACCAAAAGACCAGTTTCTTCAACAAATAAACGGGGGGGGGGGGTGAGAGGGGGACACAGATTTGAAAAGACAGAAGAGGCACCTCAAATAAAAATACACTGTGTGGACCCTAATTTGAACAAACCAACTGTAACAAGACATATCTGAAGCAACTAGGGAAATCTGGACGGAACTACATATTACATGATGGTAAGAAACTATCGGGTTGTTTTAGGGGTGATACTATTACTGTGACGCTGAAGTAATAGAGGCCTTAATTTGTTACAGATACTGACTGAAGTGCTTACGGATGAAATGATTGACGTCTGAGATTTGCTTTAGAAGGCTCCAGCAGGAGAGGCAGTGCCAGGAAGTGGAGGAGGGCTGTGGATGAAACCGTCACTCTCTACTTTAGTCCCTCCCCACTCACGCCCCCAGAGGCTGAAGGACCTCAGAACCCCTGGGTTCCTCCAACGCAGGGGAAGATCCTGTCCACGCTCCTCAGCACCGTGCGCTGCCTGCCCCTGGGACGTCTGAATCGCTTTCTGGAATTCCCCAGCTTCTTCAATGTTTTGCTCCTTCCTTCATCATCTTAACCCCACTGTATTCCTGGGCCGCTCACTCTTCCAGGGTTCTCCTCTTCATCTCCTCACTTCTTACTCATCCTTCAGCTCTCAGCTCAGGTGCCACTTCCTCCAGGAAGCCTTCCCTGACACCAATCCCACCCTCTCCCGGAGCAGGTTACGTGCCATTTTTCATGTTTCCACAGCCCTGCTGCGATTTACTTCATGGCCTGCAATGCCTGACATTTGCCTCTCTCCAACCTCTGGACTGAGGACAGCTTGAGAACAAGGTTCCATCTGTCTTGCCCATTGTTGAATCCAGAACTGTGTCTGGCGCATTATTGGTACTCAAAGACTGGTGGGTAGGTGTGTGGATGGATGGATGGATGGATGGGTGGATGGGTGGATGGATGGATGGATGGATGGATGGACAGATACAAGTACAAAAGATTAAGAACAAAAGAGAAGGCAGGCATGGAGCTGTACCAAGACCTCTCCCCTCCTGGTTCCCTGACCCTCGGGAGCCCAGGTCTCACCGGTCTTTCTCGCCTCCTTCTGGTACTTCTGTCTAAGCCGGTCCATGAGCAGGCCGTTCCAGGGGGCACACAGCACTCCAAAGAACTGAGTGATGGCAAAGGCATTTGTGTAGCTGCTGACTGCAGAGGACAGAGCGGGGGGCTTGGTGGATCATTTCCAGGCTTTCCTCACAGGAGAGGGCCTATGAGGCCCACCTTGCCCTTGCCCTTGCCTGGCCTGGCCTGACCCTCCTTCCTAAACCCCCCACTCAGACCTCTTATTGGAGCACATAGCCCTGCTGATCTTAGCACCCGCACCCTCGAGGTTCCACATCCCCAGGGGGATGTGCAGACGGGCTGCCTCCCAGCCCCGGCACATACCCAGAGCCCTGTCCCCACCGGCCAACTTGGTGAGCAGAGAGTTGAGGGTGCCGATGAAGAGGTAGTGCCACAGCTGTATCACAGAAAGCCACACCAGGTGCCAGGCAAAGCGCCGAGAGGTAACACAGCCCCGGAAAGAACGCTGTTCCTCTGGCCCTGCTGCTCCTGGGGTCCCTGTGGGGGAAAGGAGGGTCTGGGTGTGAGTCACAAGGCAAGAGGAGGGCTGGGACAGAGGAGGCTGAGAGGCCTTAGTGGGACAGCCTGAGGTCCAGGTTCACTTCTGTCCTGGCCCTCCAGAACTCATCCGGCGGTGCTCTCCAGGCTGACTACAACTCACAAGTCCCTACCCCCACGCCTTTGTCATCTGGCTCTACCGCCTTGAACGACACACCTCTGTGTTCTCTGTCTGCTGAAGTCTCATCTGTCTTCCGCAGCTCGGATCCCGCACTGCTTCTCACACTAATACTTTACCCTGATCTTTCTTAGCCAGGACAGTGAAAAGAAAGACAAGGAGAGGAGGACGGGAGAGATAAGTGAAGGGTCGATGGAAGACAGGTGCTGTTGCGGCTGCTCTACATGCCCTCCCTTTCACATACCCACATACCCGCCCTTTGTTCGGTCCCAGGATCTTGATTCCTCCTGGAAACCCCTGTCCTATGGGGAGAAGGACTGTGAATCAGGTGTTCTGTGCCTCACCCAAGGTGGACCAATCAGTCACTCTTCCTGGGAGGCAGACTGGCTCATTTTGGACTGGGATCCCACCCTGGCTGGTGTAGCTCAGTGGATTGAGCGTGGGCCTGTGAACCAAAGAATGGACTGGGATCCCTCATTCTACTGTTCCTGGAGCCCAGCAAGTTCATTTTTTCTTGATTTTGTGAGCTTCACAGAATCCTATTCTTGTTTCTCCCTTAGCCAGCAGTGATTGGTGATGTTTGTACCAAAGACCCAAAACAGACAGAGTAAGGAAAGGAGACAGCAAAGGAGATGGACGGTGCAAGGGGGCAGACCCAGGGGACTTGCAGAAATTGGGACAAATAAGCCAGACTTGGGACTGAGAAATTGGGGGAAAGGAAAACAATGATGGAAGACTGACTTCAGGGGTGTGGGGGATGGTGGGATGAGAAAGAGAGGGAAGAGGGATAGGAAACAGAGCAGGGACAAAGGTCTTTCCCCTCTCTGGACCCTGTGAAATGAGAGGGCAGAGAAGATGCTACGGGACCTGTCTCCTCCTGCCTTTTCCCGAGTCTGAGTCCTGGTGGAGCTCTGTAGGTGAGGAGCCAGGTCGGCCGCAGGGGAGAGCCAGGCTCTGCAGGGGAAATGGCTTACCCGGCAGGGCTCACCTTCCTTTGGTGACGGGAGCTCCTTGGATGGTAGGTCCAGCTTCCTGGACTCAGATCCTTGCTCCTTCTTCTCTCCGGCGCCATCCCCAGAACACAGGCTGTGGAAACAGAAGCCCCACCACCCCAGCCCAAGGGCTGTGAGCTGAGCCTGAGATTCAGGCTGGAGGACACAGTGGTACGGATCTCCAGTGTCACTGCCCACTGCAATCACCCTTTCCAACCCGACACCCCAGCAGCACGCAGCCCAGACCGGTGAAGTCAGACACCTGGTCACATGAGCCAGGCTTCCATGTTTTCTCAAAGATCTCCAAGTAATAATCCTACTGATTCTAATAGGCAGCAACGTTTGGGAAGTGTGGGAAGAGTAGGAGAGGCCCAGGTTCAAATCCCAGCTCTGCCACTTCCTAGCAGGCAACATGGCGCAGACTTAACCCTTCTGAGCCTCAAATATCCCATCTGGAAAATGAAGATAAGACATCTAACTCAGAGGATGATTTTGAGATGAAACCCAAGAGCCCGTGGGTCTGCAAATAGTAAGTGAGAAGCAAATGCGTGCCCTCGCCCTGCTTGTTGTGGCGATGGACCGCAAGGCTGTTGCCTTTCTTCACCTCCTCTGCTCCCCATACTTTGCAATGTGACTGCAGCTCTGGCCGTTCTCCACCCTTGAATCTGGGCTGGACTTAGCTGCTTCAGCCACAAATGCGCAGCAGACACAGTGATGTACGAATCCCAGCCCTCAACTTTAAGAACTTCGGGCACTTCTGCGCTCGCTTGAACCCTGAACCACCATGTAAATCCACCCAAGCCAGCCTGCTGGGCGATGAGAGTCAGGAGACCAGGCATCCCTGTCACCTCAAATGCTTGCCATCCTAGACCACCTAGCTCTCAGCTAGCCCACCAGATAGATGATCAGAGACGTGAACAAGCCTTGTCGCGATCACCCAAGTCTGCCCCTGATCAGTTGAACTATCCACTTACCCACAGACTTGTGAATAATTATGTGCTTAATGTTTTAGGCCAGTGAGTTTTGGGGGTGTGTGTTATACAGCAATAGCGAATCGATATCCCCTTTTTCCAGTCCTCCTCTGTGACAGGTTTTCTCTGCCCTTTATCACCCTGTCTGCCCCGCCCCCTGCTTCCCACCTCAGGCCACCTGAGGGGCACTGGCCCACAAACACCAGACCACAGTCCTTACCCATAGCTGTAGCTGGGGGGCAGTGGGTAGGGGATGTGCCCCCGGGGCATCAGGAGGAAGGTTCGCCCAACATGCCAGGCACTGCACAAAGACAGGAAGATGAAGGAGGCTCTGAGGCTGATGCCCTGTTCATAAAGGAGCTGCAGCAGGGGGAGGGAAAAGTTAGCGTACCACTCCTGTTCACAGCGGCGTTCTTCACAAGATCCAAAAGCTGGAAGCAACCCAAGTGTTCTCCAGGGATGAGTGGATCAACAAACTGTGGTCACACAGACCGTGGAATACCATTCAGCCTTTAAAAGGAAGGAAATTCTGCCACGTGGTGCAACGTAGATGAACCATGAGGACCCTATGCCAAGTGACTACTCCCCCACGGTCCCCATAGCTGCCTCCCACCTCGTGCAAACAGGAAGCTCACAGGTGCAAACACCCCATGCCAAAGGGACCCACTGTGTGGCCAGCGCTGGCCCAAGCACATCGTAGCCACACCTTCCCTTAGCTTCTCCCCCCAAACCCTATGTAAGTTTAAAGGAGGGGCTTGAACACCAGATAGGCTCTAGAGCCAGATGGGCCTGGGTTCCAGTTCAAACGTCACCTTACTAGCAGTAGTAGAAGGGGTCATGGACAGAAATCATGCAAAGTTTCCTAGACCAGTGCCTGGCAGATGTAAGTGTTCAATAAATGTTGGCTGTTGCTGATTTTTACCTTCATGATAAGAAAGACAGCTGAGGAAGAGTCAAATGCTCCGTTGTAGAGGGTGATGATGGTCGAGCGGTGTTTGCCAAAGAGGTTCCCGATCTGGAGGATACACGACCAGCCTGAATCACTCACTTATTTGTTAAAGAACTGTTTCCTGTGCACCCAGCATGGGCCCGGCCTTCCTGACACCAAGACCACCCTCTGTCCACAGCTGCCTCCCTGGCTTAGGCCAGCCCCCATTTCAGACAGCTGAGGGATAAAAGTGTTCTGCTCCCCCCATCCCCCCCCCAGCCTCCTGCCAGGTGCCTGGGTTGAGGGCAGTTTTCCACCTGCAGGTTGGTGATCAGAAACAGGGCTCCGCCGACGGTGAGCATGGGCATGGCCAGGAAGAGCAGCGATGCTGAGGCTGGAACAATCAAACTCAGAGGTGGGTGTTGCCACAGTACAATGCAAACACAGAGCCTCAGATCCAGCCCCCACCTGCTCCAAATTCCTGACCACCCTGGAGGTGGGGCTCTTAAGGTACTGGTCAGAGATCCCCAAAATGTGCCCCACAGAGAGGCCCTGCAGAGGTCTCCAGAGCCACCTTCTTCCCCACCAAAGATGGCCCTTGGTCCCTGGCAGGCCTGGGTCTCTCTACAAAAAGAGGCAGGACTCAAAGCCAAATGCCACTGCTCCCTGCCCTCACTAAAGCACAGGCAGCCCTCCGCCGGTCCTGGGCGCTGTGCAGGGGAAGCCCGGACTCAGCCCCCAAGCCCAGCCTCTCCTTCACTGCACGGCTCTGAGCAGGATTCTCACTCTGTGACTCAGTCCTCTGCTCCTCCGGCCTCCTGGGGCACTGGGAGAGCTCAGTGAGAACAAGCCCGGGGATTGTTCTTCCTTTGTTTATTGAACTTGGAGCACTGCCTTCATGCCAGGCATTGTGCTTGGCATTGGGGAACACAGGTTGAGTAGAGAATACTTCCTGTCCTTGAAAAAACTGAAGAAAGACTACTTCCTGTTTTTGCAAAAAAGAAAAATCATTGTAATCGTTCTGGAACATGTTGGATCATAGTAAACAACTGAAGTGCCAAAGGGAGTCTGGCTTAATAATTAGTCTTTCCCAAACCACAAACTTCTGCCCACTTTCATGATTTTGGCCATGACCCATGCCTGTCTGAGTGCGGCAGGATGGTAAGAAGCTAGGAACATTCCTGGGCTAGTGGAATGGGGAAACTGAGACGAGATCATTAAACAAGACCAAACAGTTTGAACAACTCACAGCCAGCTACCGAACTGCAAGACCTTATCTTCCCTAACCAAGGACACTTGAGAACAAATGCCTACACCTTTCCTCCCTAGCCTGAGAATAAATCGCTTGAATCGACATGGTCAGGGAGATAGGAGACAGAGACCCGATTCATGCCATTTGTGGCAGCCAAACCCAAGGATGGATGAAGTCAGGGGAACAAACAACAAAAACTCAACTAGAGCCAGACAGACCCGAGATAAAAGTAAAGCCATGAAGCTGACCAGAGAAGGACCCCATACTCCCCCATGAGATCATTTTGATGCATCAGCTTATTAAAAACGCACCCAGACAGCTGATGCATATTCTGCTAAACCCCCCCCCCTCTGACTCTCAGTCCCAGAAGAGAGAGAAAATCCCTCAAGACAAAGGATGCCAGTACGGGCTCTCTCTAGAGCATACCCATGGTCCTTCCCAGGCATGAAGGAACCGTGGAGGAACTTTTTACTTCCTCCTAGACTCTAAGGGACCCTACAAGACGTGCAGCCAGGGACGCAGTGGGCAGTGGCAGCTCATCCCCAGACTTATCCCCTGAATCTGTCTCCAAGGCCCCCCTCCCCTTATTTTCCAGTGAGCTGAAAGCAGCCCCACCTTGGCTCACATCTTTCCTATGTTTCTAGGGAGCCAACTAGCAGAGCACTGCCTGGGTTCCCTCCTGCTGCTTCTCCTGCCCCAAGTCCTTCCTCTGTCTCACTCTCCCCTGCTTTAATACACGCACTTTCATAATCGCCTGGACTCGTGCAGTCTTTCCCGCACCAAGTCAAGAACCCACACACTACCGTCTGGCCCGAGGCAGACCTGCTCGGGGCCGGGTCTCCATTCAGTAACACTAGTATTTGCTAACATGTTTTCTTTAAGTTGGCTCCCTTTTACCCAAAAGAAATCTGTTATTTTTAAAGGAAACTTCATATCACTATTGTAAATGAAGAGCAACCTGTGTGGCTTGTCATGAATAGCAAGCAACTGCAAAAATAAATACAATGGAAGGGAAACAGTATTGTTACATTGCAAATGGAGGCATTTGCCCTCAGAATGCTCAAAGCCTGCCACCTGCTCCGGCCACAGTGTTCCAGTGGCACCAGCCCCACCAGCCCCACCCACATCAAGACCTCCATTCATGAAATCAGAGGCCTCACAGGGAAATAAAAATGAAACAACTTTTCCACCAGGTGGGTGATTCCCTGTTTGTCAGTGTAGCATGTGTGTGTTTCTCCTACTATCCTCTGAAGTAATGAACGGTTGTTCTACACCTTGAGAAGCAGGTTGGTTCGCACAGTTTCCGATCCAACTTCTGTCTCTATAAAAGGCACACCTCTCTGAAGGCACTAGAGGTTGGTCATGATTCGTTTTACAACAGGGTCAGTGTAGTCCCAAGACCTTCCCCCCAAACTAAAAGTGCTGTGTTGGGGGGGGAAGGCAGAATTGTTGCTCAAATGACTGGTTTACAATGAGTCCAACATCCCCCACCATCCCCTTCACATTCAGCCACTTGAAAATCATTTGCAGGCTGTTAGGAAAGATGAAGCCAGACTGACCAGGAGAGTGGTTTTAAATAGCTGGCTCTGGGTGCCAGGCTACCTCCTGAGATCCGTCTGGGCAGAGACACCCAGCCTGTGTTAACTGGGTACCAGTGGAGATGATGCCATGTCACTTTCGGGCTTCAGCACAGGTATTGCACGCACGCGCGCGCACACACACACACGAGTTATATGCTCTTACTAACCCAAAATCTGAGCCTCATGACCTGACATTGGGGAGTAATATGGGAAGGCATCTCTTGGCCGGTCAGGGGTCCCACATCCACCCCCCCCCAACACACAATCACTCACTCTGTGGCTGTGGGCAAGTCTTTGCCAGGAGTCTCTCCTGGCTTCAGTTTTGTCCTCTACTTGATGGGGGAAAGTGGTAATGAACTGTGTTGGAATTCCCAGACTTGGGGAATTTTCTATGTTTATAGACCAGTAAAATTTGAGAACACAACTTCTGACTACCATAGGGTGATCTACCTTTACTCTGCTAAGTGAGGACAGTTTTAAGAGCACCAGTCATTCAAATCATCATCTCATGTTTAAAAGAGACAGAGCATTTTAACACATACCAGAGGAAAGATGTGATCTTTGGATAACTTCTACCCTCTGAAGCAGTGCCTTCATTGTCCATATTTTCCACATTTCTCAGTAGACTAAACTATCTCCACAGACCAGCAATAATTCCTTCAAAGATTCTCTCGAGCGCCATGTCTGTGGATCTCTGAGTAACCGTGGAAGTCCGTGTGTCCTGCCGTCACCTCCTGCACCTGCCCCGCCCACCTGGCGCCCCTGAGCTCTAGGTGTCCCTTCCTCCCACCCGACCACACTCACCTGCAGAGATGAAGGCTATGATGAGTGTCCCGCTAGTGTAGAGAAATCTGAAACACACAAGGGAAGGTGGAGAGTATCGTCAAGAAGAGAGAAACCTGGAGGGGTGGGGCAGACACACTCCCCACCGGCCAGTCCCTTGGGGAAAGACATTAATGCCTGGTCTCCGAAATGAAAGCCTTGAGTCCTAATTCCTCTTGGCTGTGTACCCTTGGGCAAGGCACTGCCCTTCTCTGAGCCTCAGTAGGTCTTTCTATAAAAGGAAATAATTAGAATGATCTAGACCTGAAGTGTACAGTTCTAGGGTCCTATAATGTCAGGTCTACGATCCCAAGGCTACGGGGATCTCTCAGTAGTTTCGGGGTTTTGAAGGCGTGAGTAATAAAAACGATACTTAAGTGTGATCTATAATAAGAAATATATAATATACTCCTTTTTGGTCTTTGTTCCCCAGCTGCTGACACAGGGCTCCTGACACCCTTGTAAATGCCTAAGTGAGAAGAGCACTGGGAGCCTCTTTTGCTCTGATGTGGTGACTCTCGATAGGCACCTGGATGGGGGCTGGTCCCCAGAAGGACCAAGTCATGATTGGACACTTGGAATTTTCACCCCCTGCCCCTCCTCCCCCAAGTTCTCTAGAGCGGGGAGAGGGGCTGGAGAGAATTGATCATTGCCTAGGAGAAGAAGCCTCCGTAGAACCCCAACAGTAAGGGGCTCTGACAGCTTCCGGGTTGGCGAGCACATCCACATGCCAAGGAGGGTGACGCATGCCAACTCCATGGGGACAGAAGCTCCTGTGCTGGGGACCCTCCCAGACCTCACCCTGTGCATCCATCCCTTCACCTGACTGGCTGGCCGTACCCTTAATCATGTCCCTTAATGAACTGGTGAATGTGAGTGAAGTGTTTTCTTGAGTTCTGTGAGATGTTCCAGCAAAGAAAGTCCAAGGGGTAGGGGATGGGGGTCACGGAACCTCCAGTTTGTAGCCAAGTTGGACAGAAGTTGTAGGTAATCTGTGGACCCACCACTTGTGGTTAGCGTCTACAGTGCAGGGCAGACTCCTGGGATCTGATGCACCTCCAGGTAAAGAACATCAGAACTGAGTTAGGTTGTACAACACCCAGCTGGTGTCACAGAATTCCTTGGCGCGGGGACATCTCCCCGCACATTTGGTGAACAGAAGTGTCAGAAGTGACGCATTCTGTGTGAAAGCAAAGGCGAAAGGAGAACTAAATTTTCCCCAGGTGTCAGTGGGTGGAATCTGCTAGAATGACCCTGGCTGGTGGAAGCGTGGGGTCTGAGAAGAAAGGATGAACAGGTGTGAGATGAATAACCTTTGATTCCTGGGTGACCACGTGGTCCCCCACAGTATGGCCCAGCAGCTGTGTTACAATCAGTCTCTAAAGGCATAATCACCAATAAAATTTAGAGATGGAGCCCACTCTCAGGGAACTGGTTCACTGGATGCGTAAAAAAATGCAAACTAGTGAGGAAAAGGTAAAATACACAGTCTCTTGGTCATTGTTACGTGTAGTAGCTCCAATGAAATTAGAAGAGAGGGCCAGGTCAGACCCTTAGGCGAGACCAAGCTCAGAGCTGGGTCGGTCTGAGCTGCAGCAGTTAGCCTCCAGGCCACCCTGCCAAGGGAAAAATTGTGGGGGAACAACAGACAGGACCTCTAAGACCCTGGGCATGAAGAAGGCAGTCGGCGCGGGAGGAGAGCAGGACCAAGACACAATGGGAACCGGAGGGCACAGCGTGAAAGCGCCATTTCATTCTGTGGACGGGTATCATCAACGCCCTGAGGAACCCTCACTGAAGTCAATGGTGAGAGTAACGTATCTGGGGCCACGTCTTTGATTTCGAATGCTGCGGGACGGAAGAGCGTGTCTGGGTGGATTCAGGGCCCGCAGCTGACTACGGGACAATCACAGGTGGTGGTGGTGATGCAGACACGCGGGAGGCTGTTCCTAGGGCAGCGGCCAGCCGGGTGGACCGGATGAAAGCCACTGCAGTCCCGTTTCCGTCTGTGCCACGTGGAACACCCCAGATGGAGTAGCTGCCACGCTCTGCATGCGAGTCACGGGAGCGCGACCTCAGTGATGACCAGGATGGTCACCCGCTGAGCACGCCTGTTGCCCAGGTCACGATGGGTGCTGCGGTGAAGGGCCCTTTCACGTGGGCACCCCGAGTATCAGTCCTGGAAGCCTTACTGCATTTGCTGTCCCTGCTTCCCCGCCTGGGTCTTAGGGATGCTAATAACTATATTAGCATAATTAACGAGAGAGTGGGGGAGGGGAGAGGGGAGCATGAAGGGACTGATAGAAATTCTAAACTGGCATTAAGCACTGAAGTGAATAAAGCAAATAGTGCCGTGTTTTCACCCCCCAAACTTAGGTCTACGGCCTGTACAAGGCCACAGAGACACTGGCTACTTTGACAACCTTACAGCAGACTCTGGAAATGTCACCAACAGCACGGCCTTTGCAGCCGAATCCAACAACCAGAGCTTCGTCATTTTCCTCAGTAAAATTCAAACCACCGTGACTTTGGGGTGGCAGGACGGAGCGGCCGGGCTTCCACCCCACTTGTCCCAGCACAGTGCCGCTTGCATGGGAAGGGGTCCCAAAGGACGGCTCACAGGGCTGGGCCCAGATGGGCCTCCTGGTGCTGCTCATCTCCCACCTCCGATCTCCTTGTGGCGGAGAAGCTTCCTGGCCTTGCAAAGGCCCGACACTTGTCCTTCCAGCAGGTGCCATGGGGCCTTAAAACAGAGGTTTTGATACAGCCCTGCAGATGGCTGGGTGGGCCAAGGGAACCCCCTGCTGGTCGCTCTGCCTTAAAGGAACAAGACTATGAGAAACCAGACCAGCAAATGCCTGAGGCAGATTAATTAAGTTACAGACAGACACAAGGACCAGAGTACCTTGACCCCTCACTGGGGACCCAACACCTGCTGCACAAGATAAATAAATATGGTGGGGGGGTGGAGAAATGTTTTCAGGGCCCTTGCAATAGCAGCCTCACGTACCACGGTGCCAAAACCCACCAGTGAGGCCCCTGACAAGCAGGTTTTTCATGGGAGGAGCTGAAAATGTAAGAGTTGATAAGATTACAAGAAACCAAAACTGGTGGATAACATCCTAAGGAGGCTACAGTTAGGAATGTCAGGGTTGGTCCTGACAGGCTTGAACGTTGTCCTGTACACCCAAAGGTTGAGGGTTCGATTCCTGGTCGGGGCACGAACAGGAAGCAACCAACTGATGCTTCTCTCTCACATCGATGTTCTCTCTCTCTCTCTCCCTTCCTCTCTGTCTAAGATCAATGAACATTTCCTCAGGTAAGGATTTTTAGAGTGTGTAGGAAAACTGGTATGTTTGAAGAGGATTTGTGTGAAGTGGTTGTGCCTGCTTCACCTGATTGTATTATAGGGGGTGGACACTGTGTCCGACTAGGGACCAGGGCCCCTACCTACAATGTCAAACAGAGGCATGGGAAGCCAGGCTACCTGGACATGCTGGACAGGCGCCGGTAAGAACGCCTGAGTTCGCACACTGTGAAATACAAATGGGAGGGCTCGTAGGGACAAGTTCTCTACGCCACAGCCACATGGAGCCCGACCGGGGCGACAGCAAAGCCTGTGGGCACCCCCCGGGGATGACAACTGGGCTTTGGACTAGAGAACCTCCATGGGAGGGCATCTATGATTTTGTCTTCAGACATTAGTGGAAGCTACACTGATGACTAAAGAACATCAAATGATCTTCAAACACGAAAGGTCCACAATGTCTGGGCTGCCGTTGGAGAAGCGTTCTAAGAGGCATGGCCGTGCCCAGAAGAGCTCCATAACAGAGGGCTCACACCAGTTCATGCTGCTGGGGGACGCAAGGAGGAGACCCCCCAGCAGGGAGCCCCCTCTCTCGTGGATCTGACTCAAGAACCGGGTGAGGGCTGCTGGGTCCCACTGTCACTGGGACTCCACCTGATGAAGGACCCTTACCTGACCCAGACAGAGCTGCTGGGCTTGCGGACGGCAGTTTCGTGCTACATGGACAACATCCTGTTTGGAAGGCCACCACTTTGATTAAAGGAGGTAAAAACAGAGCAGCTCCATGGCTGAGTTGCAGGGGCAAAGATGGAAAAGTGTTGGGTTTTTACTGGCTGGTGGGCAGAGCCCAATGGCCTGGCCATATGGTCAGGCAGGGGGCATCCCTTTAATAAGGGATGAATGGCCCTTATGGAGGAATGGCCCTGTGGAAATCACTATGGCATTTGAGGGGTGCATTAAAGTAGGACATGTCGATGTCCATCTGAAGAACCCCTTTCCAAGTTCAGATAATGACTGAAATCAACAAGCATATGTCCCTCTGTGCTCGCTTGATGTGGCGACCTGGGTCCATCAGCTGAGTGGACCTGGGGCTGCTGCAGCAGTGCAGAGAGGGGCTGGACCTAGATGTAGTCCTCTCGCAGCCTCTGGGGCACAGAGTCCAGTAAGAGCTCTTCTGCCTGCCAGCAAAGAAGGCAGAGACCGCAGGTGGCCACGTGGCAGATGCTCCGGGGGAAGTCCCTGAATGGAGCTGGCAAGAGGAACAGCTGCTGGAAGCACTGGGCAGCTACACACGGGTCCCAACAGGAATCAACACCAACTCTGGACTGGGCTGTGCTTACTAGGGGTGGATGCAATAAAAGAATCAATACTGTACCAATCTGCATGGCTGACCACCACCTGTTCACACCAAAAACCACCCTTTACAGCCCGAATGTCCAACAGTGGACAGAGATATTCCCAGAGTACTAGTTTGACAGAGAATTGGACCAGGCAACTGAAGCACCGGTTGTTGGAGATGGAGAAAAATAAGGGTGGGAAGGGCTGGATTACACGCCTTCGCAAGCGTGTGTTCACACTCAGCATCAGAGGGACTTAAAGGAGTGTGCCCACTGGATACATGTCCCTGTTTTTTACGTAGACCTGGGGAAGAGGAGACAGAGAAGATTGTGGTGTTCTTTCTGCTCCACATCAACTTAAAAAATTTTTTTTTCCTTACCAACACAGTGGGTACAAGAGATGGAAACAGGGAGGATTCCTGAGAGAGAAACTGGAACTGTGCTTAACCTTTATGTTACAATTCCTAAGAGCTCGATGGGGGAGGATGTGCCTTCAGCCCATCTGGCAAAATCCAGGGCCAACAGCGAATGCGGCTAGATTGCCCACATGGTGCCATAGACAGCCGAGTAGTTCTGCACCTGCGTGACCTGAACAGAAGTGGGCCAGGGTGGGGGAGGGGTGCTCACCCACAATCCAGACCCACATCATGGAGACATGTGGGTAAAAATGAAGAGAAGGAGGAATAGTCACTGAAGATAAAGGGATGAGTAAGTGCATTATGCAGTGAAGGGAATCCAGTATTACATTATTAACCCCTCCAAAGAGGCTCAGAGCAAGAGATGATGTTGTCTCTTAGCTCAGTTATCCCAGGGGCCTAAAAGGGTGAGGACATAATTTGCTGACACCACTCCTACTTCTGGAACTGGGCAAGATCCAGTAGAAGCCTGCAGACCTGAGTGGCCCTGGGAGACGTTTTCATATGATATGGTGATGGACTAGATGGTTACTAGTGACTGAAGGGGATGAGTACGGTGTCGTGTCTTTTGAACTCTGTGATTCCTTATAAGGAATCCATGCTGCTGGACCAGGGGGCGAACTGTGATACTATGATTTTATAATAAGAAATATGGATTTGGTCTTTGTACCCAGCCTCTGACACAGGGCTCCTAAAACCCTCACAAATTCCTAAGTGAAGTGCTAAGAGCACTGGAGCATCTTTGGTTTTGATGAGGCAACCCTGGGTGTATCCTGGATGGGGGCTGGTCACCAGACAGACTGAGCCATGTTTAGAAGCTTGGAATTTTCAGCCCCGTCCCCACACACTGGTCTGGAGAGTGGAGACGGGCTAGAAATGGAGTTCATCACTGACTACGCCTACCTGAAGAAGCCGCCCCAGACTCCCAATCCCAGGAGGGTGATTCGCCCAACTCCAAGGGGACAGAAGCTTTATGTACAGAAGTCGTATTTCCTTTACCTGAATGTTTTCTGAGAATGGCTAACATGTAGCTCTTCATCTGGCTGTTTCTCTGTATCTTTTATCACGTCCTTTCGGAAACTAGTAAGCATTCGTGTTCCCATGAGTCTATAAGCTGCTTTATCAAATAATGAAATCTGGAGGAGACCATGGGAACCTCTGATCCATAGCCAGGTTGGACAAAGAAGTTGTGAGTAACCTGGTGAAGGGGAACAGAGTTTGCCTCCCAAAATGTGCCTCTTTGGGACACTGATTTTTTTTTTAATTTTTGAAAAATTTTATTTACTTACTCTTAGAGAGAGGGGAAGGGAGGGAAGAAGAGAGGGAGAGAAACATTGATCAGCTGTCTCTCACACACACCCTAGGGGGGACCTGGCCTGCAACCTAGGCACGTGACCTGACTGGGAATCGAACCGGTGACCTTTCACTTTTCTTGACAGACTCCCAACCAACTGAGCCCCACTGGTCAGGGAAGACCAGTGCTTATTTTAAGCTGGTTGTTGTTAAGAAACAAAAAACTCAGAAAGAAGCTTTGACCCTCCCCGTAATTACCCCCCAAAATGTAGGGGACCTGCTGCCAGGTGGGAGGTACCATCGCAGACAACTACGGTTTAACCTGAACCAGCGTGTGAGAGGGAGGAGCTTAGCACGTCAGTCAGCAGAAGTCCCTCCGGGTCCCATGGTTAACGATGGTCCAGCAAACATGGGTTTACCAAACACTTGCTTGTCCCTGTGAACTGCCTTCCTCCCCCTTTGAAGTCCCAAACCACTCTCTGTCCTCCTTCCTCCTTAGCTCCAGACGACAGATAAGCCTCAATGGCCTGATCTTGGGTTCCATATTCTCACGGAGACTCTATATGTTACCCGTGGACTTAAATGTGGTTATTTTCTCCCATTAATGTGCCTCATGCCAATGTGATCCTCAGACCAGCCAGAAGAACTAAGTAGAAAGAAGGGAGATTTTCTCCTCCCCCCACACAGGGGACCTACCCCCTGCGACACCCGAAATGAAGGCAGTCTCATGGGACTGAGCCCTTCGCCTCCGGGGTCTGACACTGTCTCCCCACAGAAAATGCCAGCACTGAGTTACACTGTGGAACACCCAGCCGGTGTCACAGAACTGTCCAGTGTGGAGAAAACAACTCACACATGTGGTGACCAGAGCGTCAAAAGTCGAAGTGTTCTGTGTGGAAGTAAAGAAGAAACACAGAAAGGAAGACTCAGATTTTCTTAACATGCTGAGGAAGGCTGGGAAGAGGAAGGGGCAAAGAGAGGGGAAGATAGAGGGGGGGACAGAGAGCCAAAGACCAAGAAACTGACACAAAGCCCTCATGCACCCAAAGGTTTAAAGGACAAGGGACTTGATCTCTGGCTGCTTCCTGGCCCAGCCTGCCCTCCAGTCCCTCTGTCTGCCAACTAATGTCTCACATGCCCACCAGGAGGCGCTTGCTTCAGGTCCTACCAGTCCCCAGCAGACCAGTGCTTATTGCTGAACACACGGCCAGCTGCAGGGACATTCTGTGGGAGCAAGATCAAGCCCCTGACCCTCCCTGACTCATCTACTCAGCCTTTGGGGAATGACGGAGGGTAAGGAGGAGGATGATTAAGCCTGAGCCCCTTGGTGTGAGGCCTTGCAGGAGATTCGGACGAGGGTCCCCAGGGTGAAGGCGGGGTGGCAGTTGCAGGTATTGCTAGTGTGGTGACCCTGGCCCCAGGCCTGCCCTTTCGGGACGTGGGCCTGGGCTCTTGTTCAGCTCAGCCTCCTGAGGAACACGCATCCACAAGGAGCAGAAGCAGAAGATGAGGAGAGGGAAACAGGGGTGCGGGGTGTGCTCACTCCCTGGCCTGGGTTTCCCTCCAGCCAGGGCTGCTGCCAGAGGAATTCCTCCTGCCCCCCTGTGCCCAGGCTGGGCCTTTGAGACTCACATGGCTATGAGGCGGGCCACGGTGGTCTTGAACCGGTCGAAGATGTAGCCAGTGGGGAAGGTCATGAAGTTATTCATGAAGGACGCCACGGTGAAGATGAGGGAGAACCTCTCGTCCTGGGCTTTGCAGTCTAGAGGAGAGAAGGGAGGAACTCAGAAGCCCAGGGCAGACGGACCAACAGCATTCCTGGCGGAAAGGTTTCCCTTAGGCGAGTCGAAGCGTGACTGCCCCTAATTATCCCTCAGAAGCTGGTTCTTCCCTCCCCAGGCACCCCTTAGACTGAGGACGGGACAGAGGGGAAGGCTGGCCAACCATCCCTTTCACCACGGAAAGGCCGGCAGCGGGGGCAGAAGGTGAAGTCCTCCCTTCCCTCTCCCACCACCTGGGAGCCAGGCTCAACCTCCTAGAGAAGTCACCACTCCCTCACCATCGTGGCCCGTGGCGTTGCTCATCAGCCCAGCGCTCCGTTCACACAGGTCCTCAAAGTAATGCTCTGTTTTGAAGACAAATACCAGGGATGCCCAGCCAAAGAGGACACCAGCAAAGCCAAGGCATTCCAGCAGCCCCGTCAGCAGGGTGGCCACGTGCAGGCACGGTCCCTGGCTTGGCATGGCCTGAAGTACAGCAGACCCTCCAACCCCACTGGCACCGGGGGCGGATCTCAGAAGGGACAAGGCCTGGCACTGCAGCACTTGGACGATTCCCCTGGCAGGCACTTCCGTTCATGTAGCTCTCTGGTCCTGGCTGTTTCTGGCTTGGGTAGAAACCATTGGCGAATGGGTCTCTGGATCCTATAAAAGAAGGCAGAGATGCTCTGGCTGGTGTGGCTCAGTGGATTGAGTGCGGGCCTGCAAACCAAAGGGTCACCAGTTTGATTCCCAGTTAGGGCACATGCCTGGGTTGCAGGCCAGGTCCCTAACAGGGGGCACTCAAGAGGCAACCACATGTTAACGTTTCTCTCCCTCTCTTTCTCTTTCCCTTTCCTTCTCTCTAAAAATAAATAAATAAATTTTTGGTGTTTTTTTTTTTTTTAAAGAGGAAGAAGACAGAGGCTGCTGGGTACAGGGAACTCATGGGAAAGCCAGAGGTGGCCAAAGTCTTTTCTGTGGGTTGGAAAGCAGGGCCAGCTGTTAGAAATAGATGCAAAAAGTCTCCCCATTCCACCACAGGTGGCAGCAGGTGGGGAAGGGGGACTGAGCCCAATTCTGAGGGCTGTCCAGGAAATTAATGACAGCAGCCACTCTGCTCCAGTCAGCGCGGTGAGGGGACTTCATATGTGTGCTCACAGATCCTCGTGGCAACCTGGCGAACGGTGTAGAGCAGGCTTCCCCAACCTGTCCAAGGTCACCCGGGTTAGTTGGTCACAACCTAGGCCAGTCTAATGCCCAAAATGTTCCAACTCCAAAATATCCCTTCCTCCCTGGACTCCCCGTGGTAACCCTGCTCTGGTTACCATGTGCCAGGAAAGCAGCCGAGACCCCTACAGCGCAGGTCTGTCTGCCCCGCCCCCCGCGTAGGCACTGCAGAGGCCTCACTGTCCATCGATCCCCCCACCCTTGTCTCCTGTCCCCCTGTTCCCCGGCCACGCGGCCAGCCCCTCCCCAGCACCCTACCGGCTGCCTCCCAGGCTCTCCAGGTCGTCTCTGTGCTCTCTCAGGTTCTGAGGTTCAAGTTCTCGCCTCTTTCTCACCGCCCATTTCGTCCCCTTCCTCCCCCTTCCCACCCCACCTCCTCCGGAAGGGCCAGGACCGCGGGGCGGTGTCCAAAAAGTCCAACACCTCCCACTCTCCACCACTTCCTTCTCCTCTGCTGGGGCTCCAAGGCTCTTTCTCACCCTTTGTGATCCAGCCGTTGGATTCCATCCTGTCTCCTCCTCTAACCCCAGCAGCGGCCCCTTTCATCTCTCCAGCCGCTCTTTCCGCCTCCCAGCTCCCGGGCCTCTCCCCCCGCCCCACCCCCAACCAAGTGAGTTTTAATACCATTGCAGACACACAGGCAGACCCAGGGGACCAAACAGACCACAAACGTGTCACACACAGAGGACACATAGCCACCTACACACACACACCCTATTCCTTGTGCTTTTCTTTGGACACATGGGTGGGCACAGAATACATTTTCCCCATTTGCCCACCAGCTCCACTCTCTCCCATCTCCTGCTCCCGGCACGTCCAGCAGATCCACCAGCACAGAATCTATCGGAGACCCAAGGACCAGGACTGGAGAGCTTTCCAGAAACACCCCCCGTGGCTGCCCTGCCTTTTCACCTCCCAGGGCCCCTTTGATTACTCCCTGCCTCACCCCCAGCCCAGGTTCTGAAAGAGCCTCCCCGCCAGCCTGCGTTGATTAAGTATTCATTCATTGCCCCATTTTTTATTAATCAAAGACATGTATAATTGCCCATCGGAGCCCGTGATCAGCCTGAGATAGCCAACCGAACCAGCTGCGTTGCTCTCCTTCTGGCCCAGAGCAAGTGAGCTGCCAGCTTCCTTGGCCTGCGTGGCCATTTCTTCCTCAAAAGCTGAAATGGGGATAGCTTCTTGCATATTCATGCAATCGGCAGGCCCCACCCCCACCCCAAGTGCCGCCTCCTGGATCCCCACCTTCGCTTCTGGGGTCCCCGGGACTCAAGCTTTTCCAAGCTCACCCTTCTTTTTAATGCAGAGGATATAAGAGATTAGGACAGTGGAAAGCCTGGGGAAGGAGTGCTCTCCAGCTCTCTCTACCCAAGTGCAAAGGATGGAGAAAGTGCACCCACCTGACCACATGGGGCAGGGGCAGCCCTGGTCCTGTGCCGTTATGAGTTTCATCGATCTGAGCAAGCTCTCTCTGCCTGCCCTGCCAGTGAGACGAAAACTGTGGTGCTTTCTTTAATTACAGTAATTGTCATAAAAGAAATAGGAGGTGGGTTTGTTGCTGCAGGAATGAAAGGCAGCAGCCAGACTTTAGGTGGTGCTGGGTTCTCCAGTTTCCAGGAATGTCCACAGAGCCAGCTCTGGGAGGGGACTTCAGAGGAACCTGCCCAAGGTCATTCTGCAAAGTTGCAGTGTCTGCCTGACTCCCAAACTTGTGTGCTGATGCCACCAGACTTAACATAGAATATCTGGACGTTAGAGAAGACAAGTCTTTCTCTTTTCCAAAATTAACTGATGGGGAAATAAATAAGAAAATAGAGCATGCCAAGACAAACAGGACATAAGATGCAAGATTTTCTATTTTACCGCAAGACACAAAGACGCTGAAATTAATTCAAGCCCTATCTCCTGCTCTGGCTTACATTTCGGTCTCCTGAGCGCCTGGGGGATCAGTTAAGTGTGGAAGTAGCAAGAAAGGAACAGAAAAAGTGAAAGCAAACAGAGAGAGATTCTATAATGTAAATCACAGGAACAGTGAGAAAGGCCCAGCTCCCAGGCTACCTGGGCATCCAGGACTGGAAGTCAGGACATGGGACAGGTTGTCAGGGTTCTGTCCCTTGTCTTGCTACCCCTGTCTTGGCTCTTAGCAGCCCCAGCCCACATCCACGTCAGTGTCTGCAGAAGGCATGACCTCTAGGGGTGCCTCAGTCTCATGGAAACTGTTGGGACAGAATGTTAGACTATCCTCTGGACCACTCCATTTCATGTGGTCCAAGCTCCAGCAACTAGCAGAGGCATGTGCTCTAAGGACTGCTCTCAGGCCTCATTCCGATGAGGTTTAACACGTAACATCAGTGAGCAGCGATCATCCTAAGGTCAGATGGCTCACCCTATGTCTGCACTCTTTCTCTCTTTACTTCCTTTCTTCCTCTTCATCCTGCCTCTTTTTTCATTTATTGATTTGCTCTCAACAGGCATTCCGGGTGCCCGAGGCTTTGTGCCAGAAACTGGGATTTTGAGAGGAGGGATTCAGCACCTGCCTTCAAGGAGCTCATTGTCTAGTTAGGGGAGACAGGCAAAGAGACCCAAGGTTTCTGGAGTGACAACAGGGTCTTCCCAGGCAGAAAGAAGCCAGTGCAACACTTCCAGAGGCATGAAGCCTGGACACAGCAAGGACATCTAGGAACCGGTTAGAGCAGACATGGAGAAGGCTGAAGTGACCGCCCGAGTGAAGGCGCTGGACCGCAGCCCACATCGGTCGTCCATGTCTGTGGACTCTTCCCCTTCTCCTATGTCTCCCCGACCCGTCCTTGGCCCCTGCCCTGTTCAGGCATCACCACTTGGCACCACTGCATCCTGCTGCTAGTTTCCATGGTTCCCATTGGATACAGGACTTGGACTTCGGATATGCCGAGCAAACAGACAAATGAAACAGAAACGTGAACTTTTTGTCCTTGCAAAATCTGGGCTCATGCAGATCAAAATGTCTTGATTTTTCCAGGTTTGGTCTTCAATGAGGTTTCAATAAATTGTTTTGGAAGATAAAAGGTAAATGCAAATGTTTTCCATTTCAACTGGGGAGAAAAATACTCATCATGTTGAGGCAATGCCAAAAAAAAACAAGCAAACAAACACAGATTTTTGGGCCAATTACTGATTTTACTGATTCCTCTGAGCTCCAGTCTCCTCATCTATAAAACTGGAATCAGTTGTTGTATAGGTTAAAGATAATGCAAGAAAATCACCCAATTAGTATACTAGCTGATTAATAAATGCAACTATTGTATCAAAAAGTATTTCATTACTAAAAAACAAAAGAAATTATGAAGTTATATTTGAAGAGAAGTGCAAAGTGCTCAAAACCTAAAACAGAGATCAAGGGGGTGGGGGTGGGGAAATCCTGAATAACATGTGAGCTCAGTACCCTGCACCAGAAGTCCCACCCCCAGAGAACTGACCTCTGCATAGCGCCCAGACAAACATTAGTGTGACCAGGGTGACCTCCCCACTCGAGCAGGTCTATCCAAAGCAGAGTGCTGTTTGCCTGTACTGTGTGCTGAGGGAAGGAAGGACATCTGTTCACGGGCCAGAGAGGACAGAAGGGGCGGGAGTCTGACAGCTGGGCCTTCAGGGTGTCTCCCGCTGTGCTCAGCAGTTCCGACAGGGCTGGCCAAGCCTCTACATGGCCCTGAATGAAGATGAGGCCTCCTGGTTCTGGGGAGATGTTTCTCTGACCAAGGGTGAATCCGAAAGGACACCCAAAAGCTACCAGAAAGAGGGGGTGGCTCCAACCAGTCAGGTCAAACAGCTCGGGCTTGGGGGATGTTGGAGTCAGCAGATGTTGCAACCCGATTGGGCCTCCCTCCTACATGCAGGAGAGCAGGGCTCCTGGACCAGCCACGGGGGGCTTCTGGGCCAGTTCCTGGGAGAGAAATGAAGCCATATGAGCCTCCTGCTGCCCATTGTCCCCACCCAGCCCTAAGTGCACGTTCACCAAGAAACTGTTTATTGGTAACCTGACTCCTCGTACAAACTTTGCTAGAACAGCATACCCTGGTGCACTGACAACTAGTTCATCTCCGAAGCTAAGGAGGCCCCACCGCCGAGAGGTACCACACCTATCAGTAGGACCTGGTATTGGTTGAGTGCTGGCCACCTATCAGGCACCTTTCTAAGTGCTTCAAGCTGATTCTTTCACTAAATCTCACAATAGTCCTGGGGGGATAGGTGTTGTTATTAGCAACCATCATCTGGGCCATTTGAAGTCCAGAGGGATTAGGCAACTCCCCCAAGTTCACGGTGGCGGCAGAGCTGGGATACAGACCTGGACATTCTGAACCAGTACCCACCCACCCACTTGGCCTCGGCCCTGCCGGGCGCTGGACGGAGCATGACTTCTGAACTGGGTTAATATGGGCAGCGATCGTCAGTAATAGGAATTGGGGTGGGCACCCCTTTCGGAAGTGTCGTTGGTTAACACCAGGAAGGAACGGTGTCTCTCGTTCAGCTACGGGCTCTGTCTCCCGGCTCCGTTTTTCCAACCACCCACCCTCACCCACATGCACTGCTGAAAAGAGGAAATGGATCCAGGCGGGGGAGGCAGGACGCCTGAGTGAAAACAACAGGGGTTTTTAGATGCGTCGCAACCCCCAGATAAAAGGAACAAGAAACTGCTGAGGCCAGTGGAACGCTCCCCTTTTGCTGTGGGAAAAGGCGAAGGGAAGCAGGACAGAGCTGGAGCAGCAACCCTGGTGCAGCAGGAGTTCCCCTCCTGGGAAGAAGGGGGAAGCTTTCCGGGACCCTTCTTCCCAATTTGCCTGAAACCCAGCACTCCTCTAGCACGCCTTTCTGTCCCTCTCTTCCCTTCTTTCCTCCCTGCATTGGCCAGAACAAATTCATGGTAACACTACAGCAGCTCCCAGCAGGATCTGTAGACAGGACACCGGACAGAGGTGTGCACGTGGGTCTGGAGCACCCCAGCTGGGCCATCTTGAGCATCTTTCCCTTTGGGACTGGCTGTGATGCTGGGGCTCCATGCAGAGACTGAGGGGAGCCAGGGTCTGCTGTGGGGTGCAGACGTCTTCTCCTTCCTCTTCAGAGGAGGCCAGCAAAGGCCTAGATGGTGAGTCCTCCCTGGGCGTCTCTGCTTGGAAGCTGAAATGGCCCAACCGTGACTCAGAAACCACAGAAGTTCTTGAGGCTGATGGGTTCCTATAGATTGTACAGGCAGCTCTCCTCATGGGCTGCAAAACCACAGGACGGGCTGTGACCATGCTCAAGGAAAGAGCCTTCCCCGGCAAAGAGCTTTCTGCTCTCTGAGTCTTAAAGCAAAGACAGACTCAGCTTTCTCTCCTTCGGAGACAAGACTGCCTCTGGGGAAACAGCAGGCCTCAAAGGTGTCTCATCCTCCTAGAATTCTCCTCCATGAAACATCACTTGGGGTACTAATAATGGCGACAGTAATGACAACCATTTACTGTGTGCAGCTTGTAGGTCAAGTACCGTGCTAAGAGAATTGATTCATCCCATTACACCCCCCCCATAAGGTGGCTCCCACCATTATGCCCACTTTCAAGGTGAAGACTGTGCGGCCTGGAGAGAGAAAGTAACTTGGCCAAGGCTGGGAAGTGGAAAGAGAGGGACTTCCGACACAGGTAGGCAGGCAGCCTCCAGAGCCTGTGTTTGAACCCTCTTCCTGTGCCAACCTCATCCTCCTCCAGGAAGTCTTCGTTGACACTCCCTCCACCCCCTCCCCCGCACAGCAGTCCTCTCTGTCCTCTTCACCTTGGTATGGAACAGAAAGTGCTGGTCTACCCGGCACTCACAGAGCCCAACACCGAGAACTGCAGTGGAGAATATGGGCTGTTTTGTTATGAATGGTGCCACCCAGGAAAACAGAGGCCAACGCTCAAAAGCCCGAACCCCTCTAGGCATGTAGGTCACAGATGATATAGGGCTAAATCACAAAACACCGAGGGTGAGGCGTTTAGGGTTGTGCCGGGAGCGATGATGAGGTGAGGGTGATGAATCCTTCCTTCAGGTCTTGAGGACAGTACTAAGGTCTGTTCCAGCATCTCTCCGTCTGGTTTCATGGAAAAGTAGCCAGTGGACCATTCCACCTAAAGGCTCAGGAGCTGAAGCCTAACTGCAGGGAAAGGTGTTATCCCCAGCCTGCCAGAGGTACCAACCATGTGACCCTTAGTCAGCTCCAGGCTACTGTCTCGTTGCCTGCTGACTGTCCAGAGAAAAGGCTAATTCTCTAAGAGCTATATATAAAGACATATGATCTCTCGAGCTAGGATTTCAAGCTATATTTAATCAAAGTCATGAAGATCCTTGGTTTTGGTCTCACAACATACCTTTTTATACCATTCTTTAGACATCTTGCTTCTACGACCCCCCTGGTGCCTCCCTGCTAGTCTTCCTGTGAGAGCTTCGTTGTTGTGATTAGGTGTGAGGGAAATGACCTACACTGAACAAACTCACAAGAGACTGACTGATAAACCTGGAATGCAATTTATTATTGACACTGAGAAATACCACCCAGTAGACAAGAATCCTGAGGTTGACTGGTCAGCACAATCTCTTTCAGGAACAATAGACTTTGGGGAAAGGAAATCAATACCAGAAAGTTCTTGGTGGAGCACAAAGTCAGAGTGAAGGAAGTTGATGGATTGACACTTAGGTGAAGCCTGACACGTCCTTCCAAAAGCCTCCTACCTGCCAACGGGCCAACACATCCCAGGCAGGGAGTTCTACAGGTGTCTTCTTCTCTGCATGATGCTGGATTCTTCTGGATTCTATGGAGATCCCACCTTTCCGGCTGCCTGCATTGCAATCACAGGTGACTTGTCAGTTGCTTATTTGTTCAGATTAATCTCTGCATAGTTGATAAGACTGAAAGGCAATCTCCTATTGAGACTCGCTAAAGAAGAGTCAATACCTTACCAGCTGCACTGTCCTGTGAAAGGCCTTCTCTCCCATGTTATCATTTCATCCTCATGCTGCTTCCCAAAGGAGGAACGGCAGGCAGAGGGCACCATGGGAGCCAGGCGGCCTGGGTTTCAGTCCCAGGAAGCAGTGTCCCCATCTCTAAATTAAAGATAATATGAGCACCCACCTCGTCATTGGTCGAGAGAATTCAATGAGTTAACACACATACGGTGCTTAGAACAGTGTCTGGCATCTGGTAAGCACACACTGCTTATTAGCAACGATTAATAATTCATTTTATAGATGAAAAACCTGAAGCCCACAAAGATGAAAAGTCAACTAAGATCACACAGCCAGCAAGCAGTGAAGATATAATTCCAAATTAAACTGGCTTCCTGCAAGTGCCAAGGTCTTTTTCCCTGAACCAGCTCCTTGTCCTGGATCCTTCATAGACATCCAAAGGAGAGCTTGTTGAAGAAGGGAGCTACCCCACCCCCGCTCCCAGGGATGGGTAAAATTTTAAAGGATAAAAATAAGTTGGTCTGGCAAGGATGCAGAACAACTGGAGGCAGTAAGTAGGAATAGCCACTTCGGAAATGTGTTTGGCAGCTTCTAATTGATTTAAACAAACACCTACAATGTCAGCCAGGTTCAACCCAGAGAAGCAGATCCACTGTGCCTGTGGGTTTGCCGTGGGGACTGAGCCTGCCCGATGCAGGAGCTGATTCCGCAGACGTGCAAGGACACCGTCTCTGCATCTCATACTGGAGCTTGAACTCCACAGGTCAGGCTGTTCAAACAGAAGATGGACGGAACATGGGAGACGCAGAGAATAGGCTTGACCCTTGCTGTGTGGCTCAGTGGGTTGGGGCATTTTCCATGCTCCGAAGGGTTGCCGGTGCAAATCCCGGTCAGAGAACATATCTAGGTTGCAGCTTCCCTCCCTGGTTAGGGTGTGTACGGGAAGCACCCAATCGATGTTGCTCTCTTGCATTGATGTTCCCCCCTACCCCTCTCTCTCTCATCAATGGAAACATGTCGTTGGGTGAGAATTAAAAGAACAGGCTGGATCCCACAAGCCCTAACTGGAACGTCACCAGGATAAACTGAATCCCTGAAATTCGCATCAGGGTTTGTTTGTTTGGGTGTTTTGTTTTGTTTTGTTGGCCTCTGTCACTGACAATGTGGACATTTTGCAGAAGCCAGGATTTTTTACCTTAAAGAAAAACAAACACACACCTGGCTCATCAGGAAAAGAAGCGAAGGAATGAACCAGCTGCTGCTTCCTGCCAACAGTGTGGGTTAGCAGATCACCCTGTACAAGCCACAGCACAGCTTCCTGCTTCCCTTCTGCCCTCGAACCCCGCAGAATCTCCCACGTGGGAGATTCCCACGTGGGTAGAATCTCCCACGTGGGTAGAATCTCCCAACCCTAACCAGAAATGGGCAAGACATGGAATTCAGCCTGGCGCCGTGGGCACATTCCTACAACCACACCTGCCCTGTGATCAGGCGATTCTGCCCTAGATAGTTCCCCGAGAGAAGTGAGTGCCTCTCTGAACCAGCGCCCGTGTACAAACATACTCACAGCAGCTCTATTCGTAACAGCCAAAAACTGGAAGCAGCTCAAATGCCACCAGTAAGAATATGGATAAGCAAATTCTCCTGTATTCACTGCTCCACAATAAACAAGAACAAACCAATGCTGCACACAACATAGTTAACTTCACAGATACAATGTTGAGGAAACAAACAAACAAACAACAAAACAAAATACACGTGCCGAACATGCTCAGAAAGAGTCAGGAGGCTTTAGATGGGAATAAATAATAAAGATTAACTCAAGGGTCTTAGGGTTGCAAAACAGGAACACAACTGGGCGATACCCAGAGTGTTCCAGAGAAAACAAGAAAGCTGAGTGTTCTTAGAGTAACAAGCACGTTCCTGAGAAATTAACCAGCCTTGGCCTCCGGGTCGGTCTGAGATGTTTCTTCTACATGACTGATGGTCTGGATAACACGTGTCGGGCAGGCTGGCTGTGCACACTCTTTCCTCATTCCTTCAGGGGGTAACCAGAGGGTTATCTGGAGGTCTGATCTATATCCAGGCATCATCAGCTCAGGACTGGAAAGTTCAAAGGCTGAAGTTCTAGGCTAGTGAAAACTAGAACAGAATTGGTGGGCGGGGGAGGATGGAATTATTTCCTCCCTCCTCAACCTACTTGATTCTGGTAATTTGGCAGCCTGGCTAAAATGACTCCATTTTATTTCCTCGCTCTACTGCTCACAAGACACAAAGATTATATATATATATATATATATATATATATATATATATATATATATACACCTATATGTATATACACATATACGATTACGTATATATAAAACACAAATCTATTTGTGTGAAGTTCAAGAACAGCCAAAAAGAGCTGACAGTGATAAAAATCAGAACAGTGGCTGATGTCCGCCCAAAGGGAAGAGGTGAGTGAATCGCCCCTATTGAGAAGGTCGGGTGGGGCCTCAGGGGCACTGGGAAGTGGCCTCTGTCTGGATCCCAGGGGTGGCTGTGTAGCTCTATTCACATGTGAAAATTCACTGACTATTCACTCTTAAGGTTTAAGCCCTTTTCTCCAGGTGTGAGGCAGCTTCCTTGGGTCCCAGCCCAAGCCAGACACACCTGATGACTCTGATGAAGCTCTGGGGAGGACTCTGCCCTGCACCCAAGTTCTTCTTGCATGTGCTCCCCATCTGTACAGTCAGGCATTTCTGAATTTCCCCCAAAGCCAACATTTTCTAGGACAGAGAACAGCCAGCTTTAAGCCTACTTCTCCCGGATTTGAAAAAAGAAAATTCCTGGTGAAAATGTCGCCTCAGCATGGGACTTTAGACAAAGTTCCTTCTTGGTAACAGTGTTGGAGGTGTGTTAAAAATCTCTGAAGCTGGCCCTGGCTGGCATGGCTCAGTGGGTTGAGCGCAGGCCTGCGAACTGAAGGACCGCAGTTTGATTCCCAGTCAGGACACGGGCCTGGGCTGCAGGCCAGTTCCCAGCAGGGGACGCATGAGAGGCAACCACACATTGATATTTCTCTCCCTCTCTCCTTCCCTTCCCCTCTAAAGATAAACAAATAAATTTTAAAAAAGTCTCTGAAGTTGGATCGTCCTTGGTTTTAAGATACCAAGTGGCTTCCTGGTTCCCCGCTTTCATGGGCCATTCCTCTGGGAACTGTTAGGAATTAGAGTTTCTTTGTTTTCATAATTCTGTCCCAGATCCCAGACACCACTCGGCCACCCTCTCCTGTGTGAACAGGGCCAGGGCAGCACCCTCCTCGGGAGAGGCTGGGTCTGTTAGGCACTGGAGTCTCTCGCTCTCTAAGCCGAAGGAAGCCTATGACAACCTCTCGAAGGTCATAAGGCTCCTGAACACACATGGCCCAAGTTCCTGAGCAGCTCAACAGGAGCATAGTTCTCTTTCCTCCCACTGAGGACACAGACGTACCTGGGGAGGAGATGATGGCACCAGTGTGACTCAAAGACCCTGCCCCCCTGTCTCCCCTTCCCAGCCTGTTTCCACCCTTGGTAGCTGAGCAAGGGCCATGGGATGCTGCTTGCTGATAGAGGAAAAGAGACAGAATAATCATGCACTCACATGGACACCACTGTCTACAACTTGCCAAACAAAGCACTTCTCCAGGCCCTCCCCGAGCACCTGCCCCGCCAGCCAGAAGGGATACAGGCAGAGATCTTGGGGAAGGGTTTGGTTTCACAGTCCCCAGTAAGAAGAAGATACCTCCCAGAGGTATCTGCGCAGATGCTATCATCTGCTCATCAGCACACACCTGATGGGTATCTGGGCTCAGATTAAGTGATTAAGCTCAGGCCAAACATAGGAGTAGGTGAGAGCAGCGGGGGTGGGGTGGTGATGCCCAGACTGCATTTTGCAGCTGGTGGCCTGAGACGTCTGCAAGAGCAGACCAGGCTAAGTTTGCTTTCTCTGCAACCTCCCCCTGCCCCCCACAAGTCAGCCACAGAACCTCCCTTCCACCTTCCCCAGCTGGGCAGCCAGTGCAGCCAGGGCAGCCAGAGAGCCGAGAATGAGGCAGGAAGGACGCCTCTCACACTCTCACCTCACCCCCCTGTCTTCCTCCAGCTCACACTGCCCTCCATCCACTGGGGCTGCTGGGGCCAGTCGTAGCTGACACCGCATCCCACAACCCGTGTCCCTCAGAGTCAGGGATCATCAAAGCCCCCCATATAGGGTCAGTCTTTAAGTCATATCGAGGTACAAAGGAGAGACCTCAAGTCAAACCTGGAAACAGAGCAGTCCAAAGCAAGTGATGGGCCTGGAGGAACGCTGATAAATGGGGTCCGAGACAGCGGGCTGGCAAACGGATCCAGGAAGGGCAACTGGAGGGGACTGATCCCCGCTGAGCTCTGCGCGTGGCCCAGTCTGGACCTGGTCATGCTGACAGATTGGGTCCAGTCAGGATCTGGGGTGTCCGCAGGGTTCCTGTGACTAGGGACTGGATGGGCCCAGAGCTGTGAAGAATCCAGGTCAGGCCACAAGACTCTGGAGTTAAAATGATCATGAAGAAGATGGAACCAAGACTGACCAGGTGTGTTTGGCAGGGCCTTGCCCCAGAGGAGTTCAGAACAGGCCTCCCCAGGATGTGCCAACTTGTCACATGGATTATTCAAGCCGAAGGCAATCAAGACCCTGCAGGCCCATAAGAAACGTTTACTTCTCCCTTAATGAATTTAAATTTGGCGCCTTGCCCATAATGAGTTACTACCAGGAATAACTTATGACCTATCTATACAGCAGGGCAAACATCTAATTACTGAATCCCTGCTCTTCTTATTGTTCTGCAATGCTCTTCCTTCTCTCTGAAGCGCCAAGGCGCCTTACCCATCCTTAGTGCAGAATTTTTAAGTTGGTGTCTCTGAACCTCTCATGTGTGAAGGATTCCTAGATATACATCAGTCATTCGGTTTGGTCATTTTCTCTCGTTAATCTGCCTCGTGTGAATTTAATTATGAGGCCAACCAGAAGAACCTAGGAGGGCACATAAAAACACCTTCCTCCCCCAGAGTCTCCACTAATTCTACAGAACTGAGGCTTAGGAGTCAGAGGTCACTGTGATCTGTCCAAGCCCCTGATGGCTGCCCCTCATCCACAAGCCCTCCTTGGGCTCTGAGACACTCCCCCTGTGTGTCCTGGAATGAGTCTTCCTCCTCTGAGCACCCTCCTCAAGCAGAGAAGAGGGTGAGAATGCACTGAGCTCCCTCGAAGCGCTGTGTGAGCATTGCCCTCCATCACCATCGTCATCCATCATCACCGTCATTGCTGTGGGAGGCAGGCCCGAGAACAGCAGTGCTGAGCGAGGATGCTGGCTGGGAGCAGCCGGAGTCTGGGGGTGCAGAGGGCCGGGAAGCGGCCATGGCCAGGGAGAGCTGCTTTGCCCCGAGACAGGCTGCCTGGGCCCAGCACCCCACAGCTGCCTGGGTGTCACGGCTGAGCTCCCATGGCCCCATTTACTCTCCCTTCGTTTAAGTGATCTGAAACCTCGGGTGGGAGGCAGTGCTCCTGGGCCCCCTTCTCCTCACCACTCTGCCGGAGAATCCACTGGGCCCTCCACGTACAGCCACCTTCTGCACGAAGTCCCCTGCTCCATCCTTCACTGCCTTGCTCCCAGCCAACTCCTACTCACCCCTCAGAGCCTGACTCAAATGTCCCTTTCTGAAGGACACTGTCCCCAACCCCCAGGATTGGTGTAAGTTCTCTCATCATGGCCCACACTCTTTCATCATAGAATTTATCCCTGCTTGTACCTACATATTTGTGTTTGGGATTACTTGATGTCTGAGTTCTCTCCCTTCCCACCACACACATGTAAACACTCAAAGGCACAGGGTGGGGGCAGGGACCTTTGTAGTTACTCATCCAACAACCATTTATTGAGTGACTGCTGGGGGCTAGAAACTGCTCCAGGGGCTACAGATACACCTGTGAATAAAATGACAAAAATCCCTGTTCTCTTGGAGTCTACTTTCTATCTGGTGGGGAGAGACAGACAATCAACAATAAACAGAATAAATAAGTAACTCACATAGGGTGTTGGAAGATGGTGAGTGCTTTGGGGAAAAAGAAAAAAATAGAACTGAGTGTGGGAAGACAGGAGAGCAAATGAGATCATGAGGTGCAGGGCAGCAGGTAGGCCTCAAGGAAATAGGGGGCAGAGCAACACACCGAAGGAACAGGCCTCTGGCAGAGAGCTGCAGTCGCTGCCAAACCTCCAGCCCCCGGCCCCGTGCATGGCACCCAGCAGTCATTTTAATAAATTACCAAAGAGTCCTGGCTGTTGCGGCTCAGTGGATTTAGCGCTGGCCTACAAACTGAAAGGTTGCCAGTTCGATTCCCAGTCAGGACACATGTCTGAATTGCAGGCCAGGTCCCCAGTTGGGGGTGTGTGAGAGGCAATCCATCAATATATCTCTCACATAATGATGTTTCTCTCCCTTTCTTTCTCCCTCCCTTCCCCTCTCTAATAGTAAATAAATAAAATTTTTTTAAAAATTACTGAGACTTCCACCAAGATGGAAGCATAGGTGGAAGCACTGTGCCTTCTCACACAACCAAGTTTAAAAACAACAAAGTTTTAGCAACAAAAAGTTTCACAGCCAAACCACAGAAAATTGAACTACATGGAAGTCTGACAACAACGAACCCTTCAGCCAAACCAGTAAGAGGGGCAGAGCCAGCAGCAGAGCGGGGTCGGGCAGGAAAGATCCACTGGACCAACCCGGGTGTGCCACCCAGGTGCGCCAGCAGCTGTGGGTGGATCCCAGGTGTGGAGCAGCGGGCAGACCCACTGAGGGCTGACCTCCGTCACACATTCAGGCGCAGATAAACCTCGAAGGAGCGAGCAGTGAGTCAGACAGCGCAGGCCCCAGCAACAGGAAGCAGCAGAGGGGACCACCATTGTCCCTCTCTGACCCCGCCCCCACATATGGCGTCACAAACCAGCGACCTGGGTGGCCCCGCCCTGGTGAACACTTAAGGTTCTGCTCCTCATACTTAATAGGCACAAACAGATCAAAACATGGCTCAAGAACAACTCAGAGCCCCAGAGCACATAAATCTAAGTGATGAAGAAATAGCCAAACTTTCAAATGCACAGTTCAAAACACTGGTGATCAGGATGCTCACAGAGCTGGTTGACTTTAGCCACAAATTAGAGGAACATGTGAAGGATAAACTAATTGAAATGAAGGAAAACACACAGGAAACCAATAGTGATGGAAAGGAAACTGGGACTCAAATCAAAGGAGTGGACCAGAAGGAGGGAAAAAATGACCAAACAGAAAAGGATGAAGAAACAAGAGTTCGAAAAAAAGGAGGAGAGGCTTAGGAACCTTCAGGACATCTTTAAACATTCCAACATCTGAATTATAGGGGTACCAGAAGGGGAAGAGGAACAGCCACCAGTGGAAAACTTATTTGAACAAATAATAAAGGAGAACTTCCCCAATCTGGCAAATGAAATCCAGGAAGCTCAGAGAGTCCCAAAGAAGTTGGACCCAAGAAGGAACACACCAAGGCACATCATCATTACATTAGCCAAGATTAAAATGAAGGAGAGAATCCTAGAAGCAGCAAGAGATAAGGGGACAGTCGCCTACAAAGGAGTTCCCATCAGACTGTCAGCTGATTTCTCAAAAGAGACCTTACAGGCAAGAAGGGGCTGGAAAGAAGTATTCCAAGTCATGAAATCCAAAGACCTACAATCAAGATTGCTCTATCCAGCAAAGCTTTCATTTAGAATGGAAGGACAGATAAAGTGCTTCTCAGATAAGATCAAATTCAAGGGGTTCATCATCACCAAGCCCTTATTATATGAAATGTTAAAGGGACTTACCTAAGAAAAAGAAGGTGAAAAAGAAGATAAAAAAGATGAACAGTGAAAGGACAGCAAACTCACAGTTATTAAGAACCACACCTAAAACAAAAGCAAACTAAGAGGACAGCTAGATTAGGAGCAGAAACATAGAAATGAAGATCACATGGAGGGTTAGCAACAGGGGAGTGGGAGAAGGGGGGAGAAGGTCCAGAGAATAAGTAGCATAGATGGTAGGTAGAAAATAGACAGGGGGGAGGGCAAGAATAGTATGGGAAATATAGAATCTGAAGAACTTGTGACACATAGATATAAACTAGAGGGGGGAATAGAACAACTGTAATGGCATAATCAATAAAATATTTTTTAATTACTAAAGAGATAAATGGATGGATGGATGGATGGATGGTCTTTTTTTAGCTATGTTTGATGTGCAGCTAAGATACCATTACCTAGACCTAGGGGGCTGGGGTGGTCATTGTGGTTGGCCCTGCCCCCTGTTCAGCAGCAATGTGGCTCCCATCTGATCTGATCCCACCCGCAGGGCTGCCCTGATGAGTCTGATAGAATCAGGGAGCTATCACGGTCTTGCCAGACTGACTTGTGAACCCCCCACTTAAGTTGATCAGGGTATGTTTTCCTCTAGGTGACAATGATTTGTCTCTCTCAAGTGGGATCTGACCTCAGATTTCCCAGAGGGAAGGAGAAGACTTTTTCACCCCAAGACTGGGGAGGCCAGCCTTCTCCTGAAGATGGACACAGAGGCATGCTTAGGCCAGTCTGGGTGAGGGTTTCTGTAACTTGCACCCAGAATGCTGTAACTGCTGGGGGCATCCCTCCCACTCCCACTGTGTGTTGGTTTGGCCTCTCATGGGTCAACTTCTCCCTTTTCCCCAAGGTCCTAGAGGCCCCCCTGCCCTGGCCTCTCCTATCTCTATGCGCCTGCCACCTACCACCGGCTCCTCCGCTGTCCCAGCCACCCTGGGTGGTACCTGCCTCCCCATCTCACAGACAAGGAAACACAGTCCTAGAGCAGAAGGACACTCGAGCTCCATGAGGCTACTGAACCATACCTAGACCAAAAACCTGCCTCCGAAGCCATCACCAGCCATGGATGGGGAAAGGAGAGGATAAGAGCTTCTGCTTAAGAGACCAAGAGACGAGAGAGGGTCCCCAGGTCCCTCGGGAGAGGCCGCCAGGCCCTGACATCACAGCGCCTCCACCTGGGTCCACCTGCAGGCTGGACAGCCCCCATTCTTTAGGTGGGTTTTGCCTCGGGCAGGACATTCCTCTTTTTAATTTTAAGTGTTAAATTATTAAAGAGGTAATGCATACATAGGGCTTTAGTTTTTAAATAAACAGTATAAAAGGTTACAGAGTGAAAATAAGTCTCCCAGGATCTGGGGCAGAGTCTGGGGTGGCTGTTGGGGGCACGAAGGTAGGGAAATCTCTGTCACTCACACCCCCAAACCCATCAAATTACCCTGAGACTGGAGTACAGTCTGCTGGGTGGACAAACCCTGTGGCAGAGTCCAGAGTCTTTTCAACCCAAAATTCTGGGCAGCTACTGTTGCCTATTTGCTTATGTCCTTTCAGAGAGTCTATATGCAAGTTATCTGTGTCTGTGTGTGATTGTGTGTGTATATATATATATATATATATATATATATATATATATAACCTCACAGGTTTTTGACACAAATGGTAACATACTATTCCCCTGTTCTGTGTGTGTCTTGCTTTGCTTTCTTAGTGGCTTTGAGATTGTCCATGTGAGAACACACAGACCAGCATCCTTTCCGATGGTTGTGCATGGATGTGCTGACATTCGCGTAACCACCCCCACTGACGATGTCTACGTTGTGCGTAATGCGTCACGTGCTGCCATGAACAAGGCCGCTTGGACCATCCATCTACCGGTGTCTGTGTACAGGGACAGTTGCAGGTCATTTCCAAAAAAGGGGGCTAACCTGGCGGGGTCTCAGATCCCTAATTCGTAGAATGAGTGCAACACGAGTTTTTCCTCCCAGCGTCGTTTGTCACGAAGATCCAGTGAGATCGTGTCTGTATGTGACCCATCTCACTGCATAGAAAGCAAGAACACTTACCAATGCAGTCACCGTAACTATCTAGCAAACACAGGCTGGGGGGGGGGCGGTTGACTAGATCCCACAGACAATAAAAGAAGCTTTGTTTTTATAGAACTCGTTCTATCATGAAAATAATACTTCAACAACACTCGCACGGAAGATTCTTGAACAAAAAGGGGGCCCACTCATCCTTCTCCCAACTTCCAATACTTTTCATTTTTGCATATTCTCCTCGAGACTTGGTTAACGCGAACACGTCACTGTTCGTGGTTGCAATGACAGTATTCACACGATGTTGTGTTCTGCCCTTTCTCCACAAACGTGACGCGATGCACAGTTTGCATGCTTTTCCATGTGGCAGCGTAATACTGCATTGACTAGAGTAGCCACGGACGCTGTAACCACCTTGCTGCGGGGGACATGTAGAAGGAGCACACCAGCAGCACCCCTGAGGCTTTTCTCGTATTGAATCATGTTCTTGTGATCAATTCCTGGAAGTGAGATTAAGAGATGAAAAGGTAATATTTTCAAGTCTCTTGTTACTCTGCCCTAGATGGTTTACACATCGCTTCCAGAGATGTACCGAGCACAGATTTCACCCCGCCTTGCCAGCGCGGGGTGACGGTGTTGACGAATCCTGCTAATGTAGTAAGTATGAACCGCTAGCCCCATACTGCTGACACGTCTGTCTCCTTGATCATGCGTGGGGAGAACTCTTTTCCAAGTATCTGTTGACTCTCTGCTTGTCCTCCCAGGCAAAGTGGTTGCCCACATCTCTTACCTGGCTTTCTGTTGAGGCATTTTCCGGGTGTGTGCTGACCCTCCGGTCATCCTGCTGAGGGAAGTGCCTGTCCACGGCCTGCGCCTGTGTGTCTGTCGAAGTCTTTAGGCTCCTCTTCAGTCTGAGCGAGCCCTTCAGAGCCGGCAAATACCGACCATTTGCCAGCCAGATTCGGCCATCGGAGCCTTGGGAGCAAGAAGGCACGTGATCAAAACTACACCTTGGGAAGATTAATTTTGAGATTAATTAAGGAAAATGGGCTGAGAGACAGAAATCTGTCAGTAGGCCACTGTGACTGGTCCCCTGGTAGGGTCTGAATCATACAGTGGTGGTGGGAACAGGCAGGAGGGTCCATGTCCCCTGAAACAGAGCTTGCTATTCTCCACCATGCCCCTCACGCAAGTTCTCTCTCCCGTGCAGACTCGGTGGCTTCATTCAGTCCATGGACTTTGAGGGGAAAGGGATTCTTTTCTCCTGTTAATTCACTATAGGCGTGAAAGGAACACTGCCCGTAAAGGGTCATGCCATGAGGGGCTGCCACAAGTACCCCCTCTTCACCTGAGGGACTTTACCTGGGTACTTCTTCATCTGGGGGTTGGAGAATTAGTGCGGCAGCAAAGGGTGAGTCATCGGTCCTTCACTCGGTGGGAGAGGGAGAAACTTTCCTCCTCAAGGATCTTTTGTCTCATCTAATAACTAAATGTACAAGAGACCGATTGCTAGGGGACAATAACAAGTTTAGTTACATATGCACATATGGGAACTCCACATACAGGAGAGCTTCAGAAACCGTTGTTTAGCCCTGGCTGGGTGGCTCAGTTGGTTGGAACCTCAGCCTGTACAACAAAAGGGGCGTGGGTTCCATTCCTGGTCAGGACACATGCCTGGGTTGTGGGTTCTGTCCCCAGCTGAGGTGTGTGCAGGAAGTAACTGATTGATGTTTTACACTGATGTTACACCCTCTTACACTGATGTTTCTCTCTCTCCTCTCCCTTCTTCTCTCTTGGAAATTAGTAAGTATACCCTCAGGTGAGGATTTTCAAATAATAATAATAATCTGCATGCCCCTGAGGCACATCTTGGGGCGACTCATTCTGCATCTTACAACCCCGTAAAATGGGTCCCCAAATGAATAGGGTCAAAGGCAGCTCGTTTAACAGGCACCCACGGGCAATGCTTCCCAATACTTCTGCACACCCACCCCTCAGTTCAGACTTTCCTCATCTGTTGGACATCGACACGACCCCAGCACCTGGCGCCACGATTGTTTGAGTAGCATCTTCCTTTGTAGACCACGGGTCCAATAAGTGAGCATCATTTGCCAAGTGCCTACTCTGGGTCAAGGCTGGACCAGGTGCGTAAAACAAACAAACAAAAAAGTCAAAGAAAATATGGGCTCTGTACTCAGTGAACTCATAGTCTTTGAAGAAACGAAAGCTCTCTTCTCCGGGAAGGGGACTGGAGCACGCACAATGAGACCCAGCTTTCTCACCAACAGACCTCCAGGGAGGCACAGTGCTGACCTTTGGTCAACACCGTCATGGACCCTCATAAAAGAAGGAACTATTCACAGAGACCTGGACTCAGAGCCAGGCTCTGCAGCCTCCTGGTCACATCCCCTGTGATGAAGTCACCCGCATGGCTGGAGTGCAAACCGAGGTGCTGGTACCGTAGGCTGGGAGGTTCCCCCTCACCCCACCAGGCCACAGGGGGCCCCTCACTGCCTACCACCCCTGCATTGCTCTTTTGTACTCCTCAGAGAAACCTGACACTGCAGAGGTAGGTTCAGTTGTACTGTGGTCGTACTCCTTGGAGTTCTCTACAGAAATGCAGCCACCTCCTCTTCTCTTGACAAACGCAGCTCCATTCCAAACAGCAGGGGGTCTCATGTACATGCATGGGAATAGCTCACCGCCGTGTCCAAGCTTCAGCTACACCCTCTCCAAACAGCTGCCCTTCCACCACCCTTTGGCCAGGGGTGCACACACTGGTTGATGATGCCCACACAGGTCCTGCAAGTAGACTTGGGCCATCTGAGCTGGAGATTTCCATGACCTGCCTACCCCAAGTGTGGTCTAAAAGGAGAATGCAGATCCCCGGAGGGCACATCCCCTTGGTCTCAGGGACCTCTCACACCCCATGGGGGGAGGCTGGCTGATGGGGGATCAGAGCAAAACCCTCCAGCATGGGACCCAGGCCAAGACCCTCCTTGTCCAAATCTAAGCATAGAAATACCTCTCCGAGTTTGTCTCTCCATCTGTAAAAAGGGGATATGAATAGACCTTCCTCCACAGAGCTGCTTTGTTAAACGAGTCAACACACATAAGTTCACGACATGAAGTAAGTAGTTAACGAATGTCAGTTATTATTGTAAAGAATATAAATGGACAGAGACCTAGAAACCATGCCAAGAGAAGACGTTTCTGACATCCCTGACCTTTAAACTAATCTAGATTTAGGTTTGCTTCCCTGTTTTAGAAATTACCTGGAAAGGATCCATGTTCCCATCAGGCTGGGCAAAGTAGGACATGGAACTCACTGAGGGAAGGGTTCCGGGTGACAAGGACAGGCCTTTCCCCCAGAGTAGGGGCCACTGACAAGCTCAGGGGTATGTCTGGGGGGCACCAGGAGGGCTGTGGAACCCAGAGGGTGGTATAGGAGATCCCTAGAAATTCTGATCTCCCTGGAGAACTCTCACCACACTGTCAGAGCCGGGAAGGTAGGGACATGGCATCTGGCTGAGAGGCTCCATTTTTGGTAGCCTGCAGTTCTGGACTGGCAGAGAAACAAGGATATCACAAAGTCATGGTTTTAGGAGACTTTCAAGAGCATCTAGTCCAAGGTGTTCCTTTCAATTAGGGGGAGGCTGAAACCCAGAGAAGGCAGGGATCTGCCCCAGGTTACCCAGCCATTCAAAGGCAGAGTCCAGGCTGAAACTCAAGACTCCTAATTCTGGTGGAGATTGCTTCCATCACACTGGTCAGCCTGCTCTGAGCCAGGGGAAGGCAGAGAAGTGAGTCCAGCGAAGGGGTCAGAGGCACAGAGGGTGGGAGGTTGTGACTAGGAACTGACTCCCAGACCTGGCTCTGCCACTCACGGCTCACGAACTCTCAGGTCATAACTGTGCTTTCTTCCCCCGAACTGCAACGTCTATTTCTGTGGGTGCTGTTGGGCTAGAGGAGAAAATTAGTAATATTATTATTAGTGTTTATTGGGCACGGGGTCAGGCATTCTGTTGGGTTCTCTCATGTTTTACCTCATTTAATCCTCAAGCAACTCTGTGGGGTGGGAACTAGTATGGCCTGCCTCCCATTTCCTGGATGAGAAAGTTGGGCCTCAGAAAAGTTAAACACCTGGCCCAGGGTCATCTAGTTAGTGAGCAGCGGAGTCAGGGCATGAAGCCATCAGAGGCTCTGCTCTTGACCTTTGAGCCACCCCACCTCGCACACTAACTGCCAAGTGTCCTGCACAGTGGGGTTTCCAAATAGGTGGAGAAAAGGGCCAGGAGAGTCCTGTGGACTCACTAGGTGGAGTCCCCAGAGGGAAGAGGGACCTCGGGTGTCTCACCGAGAGCAGGGTTCCCGTTAATAAGTGGAAACTCTTGTTAATAAGTCCTCCCCTGAGAGGACTAGACTCTTCTACTTTGTGCCAATATCCTGCTTCTCCTACATGACTCTCTTTCCACCGCTCTCCACGCAGCAGCTCCTCCCCCTTCTCAGGGAAAATCTGTCCATCAGTCAGCCCACTTCTGGAGATCCTTGGCTTTCCGTGGGGCTGCAGATCCACCTATTGCCACCAGAGGGCGGGCCAGATCTGTGGCCAAGTCTTAAGGACCCAGTACTCCTCAGGACGTGGCAAAGTGTCCAGCGGGGGATGGACCTAGATGCCCTACAGCAGGGCCTTTCGTTACACTTTGCCATCATCTTACTCCCTCAGGACTCAAAACGTCTAACTGAAGTTCACCTCGTGTTCAGACATGGTGTCTGGTTCTACAGGGATAAGGATCTTAAGCGTCAACATCAAAAAAGTCATGACAACAGCCCCCACCACAGACACTGGTCAGAACTTCATTTTACTGAGCACCTTCTCATACTTCGAGTGACTGGAGACTCATCAAAGCCTTATGAGTGAGCGGCATATTCGCACTAACAGATCAGGGAACTGAGGAACTCATCGGGAAGGGGAGTGACTTGTCTGGGGTAACAGACAGAACCCTGGTCTTCAGACTCCAGGGAGAGCCGGTTCCAATCCCCTGCCTGTTGGGAGGTGGGGGTGAGGAGGGGGGCGCTGAAAATGTGGGTAGAAAGAGGAACGAGGGCTCAGAATATCCTACCAGGAAGGCCAAGTGCATTGTGGTATTTCCTGTGGACGGACCAGCCAGCCAGCCACTCAGCCACCATCAATCCCAAGTAGGCATTGAGCCCCCGCTGGGGACACAGTGGAGAGTCAGCAGATAACTACAGAAAACCGATGCCTGTATAATGGTATATGAGCAGGGGGTTGACAACGGTCAGCAGCATACTCGAGCTGGGGTGTCCCCAGGGGCACCGAGGCCTGAAGGAGAGGCCTAGAGTCAAGGACTGTTGGCGGGCGCACCCCTATCCCTGAAGCTCACCGGGGATGGGGGCTCCCCTCCCGGCCTCTGGTTCCCACCTGTGTTGGGGGCCCGGGGTCCCCTCGCTCCTCTCAAGGGAGAGCGGGCCGGGGTGCTGATGACGGCGCACCTGAGTCAGCCCTCCGCCCACCCGCCCCTCAGCGTCTGTCTACGCATCTTGTGGTATTTCGCTCCCCGGGAGCCAGCCCCACTGCGCTCCGGAGGCAGCTCGGCAAACAAACCCAGCGACAGATTGTGCCGCGGCTCATACCGGGGAAGGACGCCAAATCCCACCCTGCTACCCCCAACACTCCCTCCCCGCCTCCCTCTCCGGGCCCTCTTCCCCGGCGCGGGCCCTCCGCTGGGTGGGTCCCGGGAAACGCAGGCGCCTAGTCCTTCTAGAGGTGGGAGGCGGAGCAGAGCCCCAGAGATCCCCCCTTTCTGCTCCTACGCGACCCGATCGAGGGAGGGCAGGAGAGGAAATTAGGTGCCCAGAGGGCCTGGGAGCCCGGGAAGAGCAGAGGATGGAGCCAGCAGGGGGCGCCAGAGCGTCGAGGTGCAAGTGGGCCGGGAGCTTGCTGAAGAACTGGGCTGGGAAGGAGACCGCGGGCCAGACGGAGGCACAGGAGACCCGGGGATGGAGAGACGGAGAGGCAGGGAGCCGCAAGGACCGGAGGGGAGTGACGGAGCCACGGGGAGACAATGAGAGAGACAGAACGACAGAGGGACAGATGCATAAAGGGAGGCAATGACACGGAGGGCGGGGAGGAGGGAACAGAAAGAGACGGAGACCATAAAATAGGAATAAGAGTGGGGGGGAGGAATGGGGAAAATGGAACGAGAAGGAGGGGAGAATGAGACTGTGGATGGAGAAGAGCGTGAATGGGGGAACGAGACCAGCATTTACACAGCGCCGACTGTTTGCCGGGAGCTGCGAGGCAGTCGGACACGGGCGGGCCAGGGGCGGACACGGGGGCAGGGCGAGGGGCTCCTTCCTCCGTCGCCGGGAGGAGCCGCCGGGGCTCCCGCGCGTCCGCCAGCCGGGCTGGGCCGCGCGCAGATGGCTCCGGCCCCGGCCCTACGCGCCGCTCCGGCAGCCCCAGCCCCGCCAGCGCCCTTTGGCCACGATTCCCCCCCCCACACACGCCCCCACGCCTATCCCGTACCGGGAAGGCTGCCAAGGGCCGGATGCCGGGCCCTCTGGGCCGGGTCAGAGCCGGGACGGTGGACAACGCCGCCTTTGTCAGGAAATGTTAGGTCAGGTCACTGGCTGGCTGGTATCGCCCGGAACGCGGCCTCCGAAGGCATAAGGGACCCCCATGAGATCAGAACGCACGTCTCTAAAAGGAAGCAGAAGCAGCTTGCGCGAAGCCAGCGGTCCCTCCCCACCCCTGAGCCCTCTCCTGTCCCCCGCGGGAAATGAGATATCCCCTTCCGCACACACTAACATACACAAACAATGCACACAGTCACACGCGCACCCAAACTTGCACCGGCTCGCGAACTGTATCAAGAGACACGCACACTCCCGGACACATGCACCCCGGCCGCCCATCCCCAAGTTCGCTCCGCCGAACTCTCGCACAGCCTCACAGCCAGCGCGGACACGCTCGCGGGCGGGCACTCAACGGCTCACCCGTGGGCACACTCTCGTGCCCCCCGCTTCCCTGAGCCCATAAAAAATGTAGCGTGCGAGCACTCAAGAATCGCACCTGCACCGGCGTCTGCGTGCGCGCCTGCACGTTCCCCTGCGCTCCACCGAGCAGCACACAAACTCTTGCCTATACTATTCTTACACACAGGTGCACACTCCCAGGGCTCGGGGTCCAAGAAACGAAGGGAATAGGAGCCTTGACGCGCTCCCAGGGAAGAGACATTTTGGAGGCCTGGACCTCGGCACTAGGGACGCCGCGAGGAGGTGGGGGTGACCAGGGAGCCCGGCCCATCTCCTCCGGATAACTGGGAGGGGGGAGCCGGGCAAGTCCGCGGGGTTCCCACACACCACCGCACCCCCTCTGTAAGGGATTTCCCTGGAAGCTCCGCGCCGCGAAGGCAATCGAACACGCTCCTCCGGGTCCTCCAGGGAGGGGACGGGTCCGGGAGGGAGGGGGCTGCAGAGCCGCTCCCGCCTCCTAGTGGCCACGAAAGGGTTAAATCGGCAAGCTAAGAAGCGAGGGAGGAGCCAGCGAGTGCGGGAAGGAGTGGGGGTGGTTGGGAAGAGCATCCTCGCCGTCCCCACTCTCCCTCGGCTCGCAGCCGGGGCGCGCGGACCCGAGGACTGACGGACCCGCACGCCGCCCGCGCTGCTGGGGGCGCCGGCGCCCGGCGCAGACGGCCAGCTCCGGCCTCCCCGCCCAGTCGCGCCCCGCCCCGTCCCGTCGGGGCCCATGGCTCCTCCCGAGGCCCGCAGCCCGGGGGGCGCAGGGTAGAGTGCTTCGGCCTGGCCTCGCGGTCCCGGGACTCCCGGGCCCTCCCGGAGCCCCGCGGAGTCCCCGCCGTCCGTCCGGCGGGCTCAGGGAGCGAGTGGGAGCGCCCCCCACCGCCGCCCCCTCCCCCGAGCGTCGAGACAAGATGCTGCCCGGGCTCAGGTGCTTGCTGCAAGGTAGGGACCCAGCCCGCTGGGGAGCGGAGGCCGTCCGGAGGAGGGGAGCGGGGCACCCCCGCCCTCAGGGCTCGAGGGTGGGGCAGTTGCGGAAGGTGGGGGCGGCCGGCGAGGAAGAAAAGGGCTTCATCCCGGGCCCCGCCCCCGCCCCCAAGGCTGCGGGCTGGAGGAGCGCGCCGGACTCGGAGACTGCCCGGCTGTGTGGGGACCTCGTGACCGTAGGGGGACGCAGGGGCCAGGCGGACCGGCCTGCGGGGAGGGAGGGAGGGAGGCTCAGGTTCCGCTGTCCCAGCTCCACCTGCTCCTGGGGACGCTGAGGACTCGGGCCGGCTGGGGAAGCGCCGACTCAGCAACTTCTCGTGCCCCGTGCCTCAGCACTTTGCAGTCACCCGAGAGGACGAGGGATGTGGGCAGGGGGCGGTCTGCGAGGGTGGGGGTGCAGAGGGAAATCCAAGTGCCTCCCCCCCACCCCACGTAGGGCAGATGGAGGGCGCTGGAGAGGGGATAGTTCCAAGGATTGAGTGACAGCCAAGGGTGTGGGCCAGAGACCGGGGGCGGGGGAGGGGCGGGGGAGGGGGGGCAGGAGGATGCGAGGGGGCTGTTATCGACCCGAGAAAGTGGTTAGGGGAGGAGGGAGACCAGCAGGAGGAAGAGGAGGAGGAGGAGGAATAAAGGTTAGACGGGGAAGCATGGAGGGAAGTGGGACCCAGGGTAGGACCGAGGAAGAGGGAAGGAGAAAGGACCCCAGATGAAGGGAAGGGTGAAGAGAAGACTCGGGATGAGCACCCGGAATCTGGGGGTGGGCGTCACGGGAATGAGCCCGGGGCCTTCGGGACCTGGAAGGGAGGGGGAGGGGGAAGATCAGAAACCTGAGGACGAGGCTGGGGGATAGAGATGGAGTCTCAGGAACCGGGGAGAGAGGGGGTCCAGGATGAGCACCAGGGTTGGAGCCAGGGAGCCATGGATGGAAGAGGGGCTAGGAGTTGACGCCAGGGTGGGGGTGGGGGCTGGAAAGGAAGGAGGGGGAGGAAGAGAGGGATGGGGTGGGGGTGGGGAAAGTTGCCAGAGACGAGACAAAGACGCTTCTGGTAACCACTTCCACGTGGGAAGCCCTCCCTTCCCAACGGGCCTGTCACATCTCTTCTCTCAGGGAGTGGTCCGTGGGGCAGGCCCGGAGCTCGGGGCTCAGGGCTTCGAGGGACGGCTGTGAGGAAGAGCAGGGAGGACATTTTCACCGAGTGGCAGCCTCCGAGGGTGGGCTTCCTGGCTGCCATTTATATCTGCAGGCCTCACGTCGGATCCTGCAGCCGCCGCCGCTGCCGCGGTGACTGCTTATTTTGGGTGTCACATTCTGGCAGAGTGAGAAGCTGCTTGCAGAAGTCTAAACCTCCATAACCGTCAGTGCCTCCCCAGGCCCCGCGTCACTGGCATCGCCACCCCCTCCTACGCCCCTGCACCTTCGGGCCCCCAGCCTTTTGGCTGTGGAGCTGTTGCTTCTCACCTGGGACCTTGGGACCTTTCTTCAGAGTCAAGGACCTTGACCCCCCTTTGCTGGGGCTGCTGCGCCCTGTGGGTTGGCACCCTGGCCCCAGCCCTCTAGCCTAGGGGTCCATCAGCCTCCTCTTCTGGGGCCTCTGAACCACACGGTGGCTCCGGGGGTGAGAATTTGTTTCTGAGCTTGGTGCTCCAGGGTGATGGCCCAGAGTCCTTGACAGTGGTCCCTCAGTGAATGGATACTTTTGGCTCTGGGCACCTCCGCCTTCCAGGATCGATGCCATGTTCTGGCCTCTCTCCATCCCTCCCCTGGTCAGTTCTGGCCATATCTCCTAGACACTGGTCATCTCTCCTTGACTCCCAACAGTGTCCCCCTAGAGTAGCCCCAACCCAGAGCCCAGGAGAGGGAAGTTGCAGAGAGAGCCTGGGCTCCTTCTTTGCCTTGACCCTGAACAGCCAGACAGACCCAGGATCAGTGTTGGCCCAGCCCTGTGCACCTGGGCACAACTTCTTCCCTCCCTTTACCTGCAGGGCAGTGTCTCTCACACTCAGGGGTGCTTTCCTTAGATGACATGAAATCTCCCAAAGAAAAACCAGAAATCCCTTTGTACGTGTCCTTGTCCATTCTGGGTCCTTCCTGTACTCACTGTGGGACCTGAGGCTGCTCACTTCATGTTTCTGAGCCTCCTGCCCCTTTCCCGCAAACCCAGCCGTAATATGGATCTCACAGGGTCGTGTTGCATGGTATGTGAATAAAGACATGTACAGATCCAGGGCCTGGCACACAGTAGGTGCTTAATAACATATGCTTTCTGCCCATCCTTGCTTTACACTCTCCTGCAACTCTCGCCATTACTTGCTAACTTTAGGAGGAAAGAGAAGGATGGGGTGAGTGGAGAGGGTGGGGATGCTGTTAGAAAGGGCTTTCCTTGGCCCCTATAAGAGGAGAGAGATGACAGGAAGTCTTCGTGAAAGGTGCAGGAGGCAGACTGTCGGAGATTCTGGTCAGGAGACCCGGGCAGCTCACTCAGAAACTGAGCCTTCTCCTCTTCAGCCTTCCGTCGTGTTGCCTGGGAAATAGGGAGTTTGCTCGGGTGGTGTCTGAAGTGCCCCCCTTCCAGCTGTGACACCCTGTGCATCTGGCCTGTCTTTGCCAGGCATTCACAAAACAAGGGCCGGAAGTGGGACTGTGGTCCCGGAGAGAGAGGAGGACACAGGCCAGGAGGGAAGGAGTGACAGTGAAGAGCCGTGGGAAGCAGAGGGTAGGAAGGGGACTGTGGGGAGAAGGAAAAGGGCACATGCCCGGCAGGGACCGGCAGAGGTCGAGAGTGGAGGAGGGAGAGAGAGGCATGGCTCACCAGCCCCCACTGCCTCAGCCAGGGAGCATCCAGCCAGGCCTGGGGGCAGAGAAACCCAGTGCCCCCCACCTTCCCCTCCTCCTGGCCTCCAGTGAGAGCTGCAGCCTGAATTATGGATGAGGCTCCTTGGGTTACAGCTGCTTTGCATGGCTGTGAGGGCCAGAAATGGCAACAGAGTCACTGTTACGCAGCAGCTGTCATGGAGGGGCCCGTGCTCAGGGCCCCTCCTCAGAGAGCTGCCAGGAGCAGGTCTCGGGCTTGGGGAGGTGGGCCAGGATGGGGGCGATATGGGGACGAGAGGGAGGGGGTGTAGGGAAAGAAGAGAGGAGCCCCTCATGGGGACAGGTAGGGAGCCAGTTGTGAGTAGAGGGAGGCGGGCCCTGCTGAGGGGCTGAGCAGCCTCCAGGGAGGAAGAGACCCTGGAAACCAGGGAGGGACCCCCTGGCTCTGGGATGGCACACCCTTCCCTCCGTCTGCCCTGGGTACCAGTCAGCCCTAGAGGCTGGGGCAAGAGCTCTCCTCCTCCCCAGGAGTGGCGGCCTCAGAGCTCACATTCCTGTGAGTTTGTAGATAGATAAGCGGTGGGATTAAGGGACCAGAGAAGGATTTGGCTTTCTCTGGTGTCAAGTCCTTGGGGAAGCAAGCTTAGAAGGTGACTGACTCTGCCAGGAAGGGAAGCGCCCTGGCCAGGCATCAGGAGACTCCTTTCTGGCTCTTACCCTGCCAACCACTTTGCTGTGTGACCTTGGGCAAGTCGCTTGCCTTCCCTGAACCCCGATTGATTGCGACCTCAGCCAAACAAGAACTTGAACCAGATGAACCTGGAAAATCTTTCTGACTCTGCAGTCTCCTGTTCTAAGCCCCGAACCTGAGCCCTGGCTGAGAGACCTGCCCAAGGTTCCCTGCCGGGTTCAGACGAGGGGTGAGAGACATGCTCCTCCATCCCACGTGGCTCTGAGAAACTCAGGAGGAGAAAGTAATCGTGAAACGCCGCACGGGGGAGGGGTGAGAAGGGCCGAGAAACGCGGAGGTGGTGTGAACGAGTGGCACAGCCGCGCTGTGTCACTGAGTATTACATCACACCCAGCCCACACACGCAGGGGGCTGGCACTCACACACACACACACACACACACGCATGTGAGGACAGCCAGCACACGGTCTCACACGCGCGCCCTGCACGGTGGCCGCAGGGAGGGGTGGGGATGCCTGAGGTGGGGTCCCCCGCCCCTGCGTATGTCTGCACCACACTGGGGGCCTGTGGGGGCCACGCGAGCCCTGAGGCTCCACACCTCTTCCTGTGCGCTCGACTCCGACACAGACACTCGCACACAGCACTCACGGGGCACCGGGCATCGGTCCTCCCCAGGGCCTCCGAGCCCCAGAGAGGCCCGGAGACAGAGACGAGGGCTTTGGGTCCCAGGCCCCGACGCCCTCCCCTCAGCCCTGGTGGGCCTAGCACAGTGGCTGGGGCAGGCAGTGCCCGCTGGACGTGTGCCCGGGGAATGACTTTCCAGCTTTTGGGGCGCTGGCTCCCCTTCTCCCCAGGCAAACCTCCCAGCAGAAAATCCCAGGAGTCAGGGGGAAGTCGTGATAAAGAGCAGAGGTCAAGCCAGTCCTGGCCCAGACCTTGATCAGCTACGGTGAGGGCGGAAGTGGCTGAGCTCCCCAAGCCAGCACAGAGGCGCTGGGGCTTAGACACACCCCATTAGCCCCCAGGCCTTGGAGCCTCCCTAGACTTGCTTCTCCATCTGCATCTTAAGAAGGGTGGACCGTATCCAACCTTCAAAAGTTATTTTGAAAAAAAAAATGTAAGCGACTTTAAATGAAAAGAGCCTGGGTGTGAAATGTAGACTCCCTGGATCTCACCCAGAAATCCTGATTCTGCACAGGCAGGCCAAGGAAGCTGCACTCTTTCCGAACCTCCCGCTGATTCCCTGGCAGGTGGCTGGTGCCCCCAGTTATAGACCCATTGCCCCTGGTCCCTAAGGCCCTTCCCACAGGAAGAGACTCAGGTTCTTCCAAGGTGAAAGCTGCAGGAAGGTCGGGGCTGTGGCCACCAGTGGGCTCAGCAAGGCCAGCCCCTTAGGGCAGCCAGAGAGCCCTTTTCCGCCAGCCTGAGACTCACAGGAGACCTCAATTTAGTCCCAGCCAGTCTCCAGTGGGGGCGACTTTGCTCCTCAGGGGACATTTGGTGATGTCTGGAGGCATTTTGGTTGTCATAATCAGGGGGAAGGTGTTACTGGCATCTAGTGGGTAGAGGACGGGGATGCTGCTAAACACCCTAAATAGGACACCACACGGGACTGTCCCCCACAACAAAGAGCAGTCGGCCCTACTCTCAACACTGAGGTTACGAAGCTTGACAGGTAACCGCTCAGACCCACCACAGTGAAACAAGGATGGAAAAGACGACCACTCAGGAAACAACTCTCAACAGAGCACCGTGCTTTCTGAAGGGTCCTCTCGGCATTTCTTCATTTCTTTATTATTTTTTTAATATACCAGGGGTCTCAAAAAGTGGGAGTGGCCAGGGCCTCTGGCAACTCGGTTACTTGCTCCCGGAACCCTCCCACCTGGGAGCGGCAGGCTCCTCGCCATTAGGGGTGGGTGGGCTGGCTCCTGGCAGGCACTCCTGCCCTCACAGCCTGCCCAGAAGAGCCTGCCCCCCTCTCCCTGCAGGTCCCGCCTCGGCCTGCCTCCTGCTGATGCTCCTGGCCCTGCCCCCAGCGGCCCCCAGCTGCCCCATGCTCTGCACCTGCTACGCGTCCCCGCCCACCGTGAGCTGCCAGGCCAACAACTTCTCCTCGGTGCCGCTGTCCCTGCCGCCCAGCACCCAGCGACTCTTCCTCCAGAACAACCTCATCCGCACGCTGCGGCCGGGCACCTTCGGGCCCAACCTGCTCACCCTGTGGCTCTTCTCCAACAACCTCTCCACCATCTACCCGGGCACCTTCCGCCACCTGCAGGCCCTGGAGGAGCTGGACCTTGGTGACAACCGGCACCTGCGCTCTCTGGAGCCCGACACCTTCCAAGGCCTGGAGCGGCTGCAGTCGCTGCACCTGTACCGCTGCCAGCTCAGCAGCCTACCCGGCAACATCTTCCGCGGCCTGGTCAGCCTGCAGTACCTCTACCTCCAGGAAAACAGCCTGCTCCACCTCCAGGTAAGCCGCCCCACCCAGCGCGCGCAGGCACGCGCGCACGCGCGCACGCTCATGTTTCCCCCTCTGCTCCTCTGTCCCTGTGTGTGTCCCTGCTCTCTCCCCAGGACACCCTTCCTGCCTGGGCATCTCAGCATCTCTCCCCATGTCTGTTCCTTTTCTAAGTGGGACCCTCTCACTTTCTCCAGGGGCTATTCTGCATGTCATCTCCGTTGGTCCGCCTGTCTGTCTAGCCTGTTTGGTTCCCTTGGTACCCCCCACTCTCTCACTCCTCTTACCACCCCCACCACGTGCGTCCCCCTCTGCCTGTGCCTTTCTGTCTGTCCCTTTCTGCCCCTCTCTGCCTCTCTAACTCGCCTCCCCCATCTGTCTTCTGTGTCTTCTGTCTTCCTTCACACGCCCACTCCGCACGCACGCCCATGTCCGTCTGGGTGATGCGTCTCTTTCCCTGATCTCCCCTTTCCCCCTTGTTTGCCTTGGGCAGGGGCTGCCTTTCCCCTGGCACCAGGCCCGAAGGTCTCCCTGGCTGCCTTTCTCCCCACCCCCAGCCCTTCCCACCGCCTCGGTGTCCCACAGAAGTCCCACCTCCTTGCAACACACTGGGTGGTGGGACAAGGGGAAACTCCACCACCCTGTCTAGATTCCCGTCACCAAGCCTTCTGCCTCGCTGAAAGGGAAGAAGGGGGAAAAAGGGTAAAGAGCCGTTAAGTAGCTGAAAGATGGATGCTCTGAAAACGGAAGGAATAACAGTAATTGCTATTTATTGTTATTATTATTGATCTAAATATTGTTTATTGTTGTTGTTAAGCTGACTGTTTGACAGTCAAATCCTCCCATTCTATTTCCCCAGGAAGTAATAACACGCCCTCCAAACCACTCCGGGAGGAAACCCTCCCTGGGCGCCACAGCCCCTGGCTGGAAGGGGCAAGAATATCCAAGTGTCCCGTCCCCGTCCCCGTCCTCCCCCCCCCACCCCGCGCCGGCACACCTGAAAGGCAGGTCCTCCTCCCACCCAGCTTGGCACCTAACTGGTCACCAGTGTGCTGATTTAAAAGTCAAGTCAGGTTGATGCTGATAAAGATAATAACAGAAGCAATAATAATTTGACCAAGTATTGTGCACCCACTGTGTGCAAAGGGCAGAGAGGACAGCATTTAGCAGAGCAGACAGCTCTCCCCGGCCTTCACAGAGATTGCATTCTAGGTGGGGGAGAGAGACAGAAAAACACAGTACCCCCCCTCGGCCCACCCCCACTTTTCTGGGAGAGATACCGAACCTTACACATACTAAGTTTTGGCCGCTACATACACACCTATGCTAAGGTTCATTTAAAAAATAGGCACAATAAAACACTAACAACAGTAACTAATAATAGAACAGTTATAACAATATACTGTAATAACAGTTACGTGAGTGGCTTTGGGGCCATAATTAAGTAAAGTAAGGGTGACTTGACCACAAGCTTGGTGGTACCGCCCGCCAGACTTGCTCTGACCAGCGTGGCGGCTACTGAGTGAGTGGCGGGTAGGAAACCAAGGCAGGGAGGAGATTCTGGACAAAGGGCTGACTCACATCTGGGCAGCTGGGTTAGACGTTCCACCACGCTAATTAGAACAGCACGGGATTTAAAATTATGGAATAGTGTGTTTCTGGAATTTTCTATTTCGTATTTTTGGACCGTGGTTGACCATGGTTGACCGTGCGTAACTGAAAGCACGGAAAGAAAAGTCAATAGTCGGGATGAGGGGTGAAGACTGCTCTGTGCAGCACATTGGAAAAAATATGTTGTGGTTATTTTTTAAGAGCTTACTTATTTATTTTTAGAGAGAGAGGAAGGGAAGGAGAAAGCGAAGGAGAGAAACATCAGTGTGTGGTTGTCTCTCACGCAACCCCTACTGGGGACCTGGACAGCAACCCAGGCAGGTGCCCTGACTGGGAATTGAACCAGTGACCCTTTGGTTCCCAGGCTGTCACTCAGTCCACTGAGCCACACCAGCCAGGGCTGTTGTGGTTATTGTGATTGCATCAACGATGATAATGGCAGCCCCTATTATTTAGCAGACACACTATGCACGGCGTGCTGTGTGAAAGACTTTATGGGTATTAACTCTGCAGTCTGCAAGTGTATGACATGTTTTAATCCCTCTAAGCCTCAGCTTTTCTATCTGCAAAATGGAGGGAGTACCAGCACTGATGTCCTAGGGATTTCATGAATGTAAGTGCATGAATAATTTGTAAAGCACTTAGAATAGTGTTTGGCATATGATAAGCACTATACAACTGCTTGTTAAAATACTATTTTAAAAGAGTGACAAGCCTCATTGATCTTGGAGAAATGGCCCATCTTGGACCTCATCCTGGAGATGTGGGTCAACTTCAAGCATGACACGGAGGCCACGGTGGGTCCCAGAACACACCTCTCTTTTCTTTCCATCCTCAATTTGCCTAGCACCTCACAGTTTCCAAAGCATGCTCAGCCACCTCATCTCGTTTTTACAGCCCTTTTGGGAGATATTTACACCTCCTCACAGGTGAGGAAGCTGAGGCCCAGGGCCCCAAGACTTTGTAGATATCAGGCCTCTACACATGAAGTCCCTGAAACCACTGTCTGTTTGATTGGGGCTCACGGGTTCTCACCAGCGTGCTTCACCTCACAACAGCCTGGCAGCAGGGACAGGGAGGGGCAGTAGAGGGCCGTGGAATGAAGTTCCGGAGGCTGCCAAGCCAGGCAGAGCTGGCGATGCTTGAGCCTACATGGGCAGACCACGTTTCAGGCCACTTTCATCACGTACAAGTCTCCACCAGGGTCTGCCTGTGTGGATGCAGGGGTGGGTGCCCTGAACTACAGCAGTGTGGACTCCTTCTTGAAGGAGTCTACCAGATGCGGGTTCGGATCCTGGCTCCTAGGACTTTGGAGAGATTACTAACCCCCTCTCAGTCCCCATTCCTCATCTGTAAAGTGGCAATCGTGAGAGCTTTAGCACAGGGCCACACTCAGGTACTACCACTGAAACCCTGGCCGCCTTCTCCATATTTATCGGCTGTTCACAACAAGAAATCTGGGGTCAGAGGGCCTGAGTTTGAATCCCTGCTCTGCTACTTTCTGACGTATTTAACTTTAGGCATGAGGCCTCTCCTCTCTGGACCTCAGTTTCCTTACTTTTGAAGTGGAAATAATAAAAAGAATACCTTCCACAAAGAATGGCCGTAGAGAATAAATGAGTTACTGTATACACGGCACGTAGTTCGGTGCTGAATAAATCACATCATTAGAACCCAGTCCTCCATTGCCTCCCAGGCCAGGAGCCGGGGATGATAGGTCCTGGGAAGGACCCGGACAAAGGGGCTTTGGAGTGGACACTGGGATCTCATGAAACGGGAAGTGTTTGTTTTGCACGTCCCCGGCATGAATGGTGCGGGCACCCTGGGCAAGAGGCACCTTCATATCTGGTCCTTTATAGGGAAGAAAGGTCCAGACCATATGGTCTATAAAGACCATCTCTGGTCTGTACAGAAGAGACAGCCCTGCCTGTGAAATGCTGGGAGGAACCAGGCTGGGAGGGGCCACAGAGGGGTGAGGAAATGTGGGCGGGGGTGACATCCACAGAATGCAGGTATGGCCCAAGATGAGGCTGGGTCTGCCCCAGGAGACAAGCTTTGGAGGAGGCGAGAGGACCACAGCTTTTAAAGATGAGGAAGGTGGGAATGGAAATGGGTTGGGTTAGAGGTTCTCAAAGACTGTCTTCTGCATGCCAGGTACTGTGCCAGGTGGGTTCATTCATCAGTGGGTGTGTGCTGAGCACCTAGGACACGCCAGGCAGTGTTCTGGGCGCCAGAGATTCAGGAGGGAACAGCAGTAGTGTCCCTGCATGCCTGGAGTGTGGTTCCTACTTCAATGGAACCAGATGATAAGGACATCCATTCTCTCTTAATCATCGCAGCAGCCTACATGGTGTATAAGAGCAGCCTCTGTACTCAAGCAAATCTGGGTTTGAATGCCAGCCCCACCTCCGACTCACTCTGTGGCTTTGAGCAAATTGCTTCACCACTTTAATCCTGAATGGACCCATCTGCAACACAGGGGAAATACGTCCACCTCAGGGGTTTCTGGTGAGGATTAAAGGAGAGGCTACTGGAAAAGGACTCAGCACTACATGTGGGCAGAGCAAGCATCATTTCCCCCATTTAATAGCGAAGGACGCTGGGACTCAGTGAAATCAAGGTGCTGGTCCAAGGTAACTCAGCTAGTAAAGGGCACAGCCTAGAACTGACCCAGGCCTGACTCGAGAGCAGCTCTTCAGAGCCCTGTCTACAGAGTTCACATCTGCATTCCACCCCCCCATAGCTGTTGAACCCCAGGCAAGTCGCTTGCCTCCTCTGAACCCCTCTTTGCTGATCTCTGAAAGGTGTGGGAGGGATAATAACATCACCTGCTTCACAGGGTTGTGCGGGTCACTCCATGGCACGTGTGCAGCACTGAGGTTGGCTCATAGTTGAAGCTCAGCTGCTTGCCCAGACAGTGACGCCAGGCGTCGACTGGTGAGCACGGGGAGGGGGGTGCCTGGCACAGTGCAGACACTCAGTACAGTTTTGCTGAATGAATGAGGTGCATTCCAGGACTCACTCACTCATTAATATCAGATGAGGATGGATCTTAATGATCATCTATCTCAAGTCCCTTGTTTCACAGATAAAAAAAAAACCCAACTGAGACTCAGAGAGGTACCTGGAATGGCCCAAGGTTACACAGCTCAGCCACTAGTGCCAAAGACTGGAGCCTGGAAGGCTGGAAGAAGGCAAGGTTAAGAACAGGCTGCTGTCCAGAGGGGGGGGGGCAGGGACGCTGCGTTGAGATTCCATATGGATGCAGAGAGCTGTGAACTGGCTGGGGGAGGTGAAGGAAATGTGGTTTTGGAAATGGAAGATGACTTTAGCAGCCGCTCTCAGCCCAGGGTGGGGCGGGGCGATAGGGAGGGTGGTGGGGGAGGGCGAGGGCTGTGAAAGTCAAGAGCTTATTAATGCACAGAGAACGGTTTTAACGATGGAGAGAGGAGGACCGGATTTGAGAGCTGCCGCGGGATTTGGCAACAGCTTGGATGGGGGGAGGGGAAATGGACCCCCTGGCTGAGGCTCAGAGAGGGAAGGGGCAGGGCTTTTGCAAATGGTAAAATGGGAAAGAGAGGTGGTTGGAATCAAGGAACTTTGTAGCCTAAAAATTAGGACTATGGGCCAAAGGGGCCTGAATTCCCTGGGGGCCCTGAACCTTCGGTCATCCCTTCCTGACCTCCCCACGTCCCAGAGGTCCATTACCTGTGCGCCCTCTACCCGCCTCCTACACACATACACTGATCCTCTGACCAGGTATCTCAGGGCATGTCCCACTCTCACTGACACTCCCTGATCAGGTGTTTGAGGGGAAGGGACTCAGAGCCCACTCCCTGGTGGGCCAGAAAGAAGACCAGGGTACCCGGCCCAGTAGGGCCAGCCCGAGGCCACAGAGGTTCAGGGAGCCTGCTGGAGGCCTGACCTGAGCATGGACGGTGGCACAGGGGGTGAAGAACGCTCAAGTCACAGGCAGCCAAGAAGGTTGAGGGGGACGGATCTCAGTGTGGCCAAGAGAAGGGTTCTTGGCAAGCTCAGTTCCTGCAGCGGAGAGGGCGGAAGCCAGATGGGAGGGGGCGAGAACACGCAGGAGCACAGGAAGGTGGAGGCTGTGGGTGTGGGCTGGGAGTCAATGCCCTCCCCCCACCTGAGAGCCTGTGACCAGACTCCTGGGGGGGGGGGATCATCTCCCCAGACAGGGAAGGGTGGGAGAGCCACAGCCCAGAAACAGGCCCCCCAGGGTGCGCCGACCTGTGCATAGAGGATGCCGGGTGCCTGCGAGCCAGGCCTCCTGGACCTGCCGGCCACAGTGATGCCCTGCATCACTCAGGGAGGACCTCAGTCCCCAGGGCCTGGTCCCTGCTCTGGCAAGCCTTCCATCTCCCTGGGTGTCTTCCCTGTAACAAGCAGGCTGGGCTGGTGGACCCTGGAGCTGATCATCACCGATACCTTAGTGAGCTGGTTAAAATGCAGAATCAAGCCCTGGCCCCTTCCCACCTCCCACCCATGGAGCATATCCACTCCCCACAGCCACACCCCCATTCATTCTGAACCACAGTCCTAAGATTCCCCCCAACAGGAACATGGCCTGCTTGGGCACCTCCGGCCCGGACAAGCAGGACAGCCCCTCTAAGGGGGGCAGCGATGCAGGGCATCAGGCAGTAGCCTCCCTTCCCCCCCCCTGCTGCCTGTGGGGATGGGGAGGCTGACAAGTGGTCCCCTTAATACCTTGGCCTCTTGGCAGACCCCTGGACCCCAGAGAGCTCCTCTGTTAGCACGAAAGGGACGTCAGTTATCTAACTGAGCCCCTATGATCACAAGGACCATCCGTTCTTGATGGTGGTCCATGTGCCTACCAGGTGCTGTACCCTTAAAGCATGATCTCATCCAGCTCTCCCTCCAGTTTGGGGAGGGGGCTGTTATCCCGGCTTCACAGACTGAGGAAACAGAGGCTCCGTGCGTCTGAGTAAGTCACCCGAAGTCACATAGCTGGGAAGAGCGCAAGCCACGTTGGCGCCAGGAGCCAGGACTTCTGAGCCTGTGGGCTGCGTCAGCGGACTGGGTACCCAGCACCTCACCATCTACGCTTTATGTGGGTCATCTGTAATCCTCAGAACAAAGCCATGAGGGGGTACCTTCAACCCCTCTTTACAGATGAGGCAACGGGCTTCCAGAGATTACTGGCATGGCAAATAACAATAATGGCCGCCTTGTAGAATGCCTTCCACAGGGAAGCCTTGTTCTAAGCACCTTAATACACCCAGCTCGATTTAATCTCCACATCATACCGATGAAGAAACTGAGGCACAGAGATCCTGCGGTTTGCCCGAGGTAGCGCAGTCAAGTTAATGATAGATATGGGGTTCGAAGTCAGGAAATCGGGCCCCCAGTCTGAATGCTTAACCAGTGCTTCTTATTCTCCGAGTGTGATCTTCTGACCTGCAGCGTGAGGGCCCCCTGGGAACTTGTGAAGATAGGCAGATTTTCAGGCCAGGCCGTATGGGCTAAATCACAAACTCTGGGGGCAGCCTCTCGGGACCCACAGGGATTCTGATGCACCCAAGAGTTTAAGAACCACCGGCGTCAACTGTATCATTTTCCCACGTTAACCTCTATCCAGCTCAGAGGAGTCAGGATTCAAACGCAGGACTCCGAAAGGAAAGGTCAAATTCTTTCCCATGGTGCTCCCCTTCCTTCCCCTCCTCCAGGCCCCGGGGAGAAATCCCCACCTGTCTCAGGACCACTGACTTCTTCTCCACTCCTAACCCACAGGATGACCTGTTTGCGGACCTGGCCAACTTGAGCCACCTCTTCCTGCACGGGAACCGCCTGCGGCTGCTGACGGAGCACGTGTTCCGCGGCCTGGGCGGCCTGGACCGGCTGCTGCTGCACGGAAACCGGCTGCAGGGCGTGCACCGAGCGGCCTTCCGTGGCCTCAGCCGCCTCACCATCCTCTACCTGTTCAACAACAGCCTGGCCTCACTGCCCGGCGAGGCGCTGGCCGACCTGCCGGCGCTCGAGTTCCTGCGGCTCAACGCCAACCCCTGGGCGTGCGACTGCCGCGCGCGGCCGCTCTGGGCCTGGTTCCAGCGCGCTCGCGTGTCCAGCTCCGACGTGACCTGCGCCACCCCGCCGGAGCGCCAGGGCCGGGACCTGCGCGCGCTCCGAGAGGCCGACTTCCAGTCCTGCCCGCCCGCGGCGCCCACGCGGCCGGGCAGCCGCGCCCGCGGCAACAGCTCTTCCAACCACCTGTACGGGGTGGCGGAGGCTGGGGCGCCCCCCGCCGACCCCTCCACCCTCTACCGAGACCTGCCTGCCGAAGACCCGCGGGGACGCCAGGGCGGGGACTCACCCACCGAGGACGACTACTGGGGGGGTTACGGGGGAGAGGACCAGCGTGGGGAGCAGACGTGCCCGGGCGCGGCCTGCCAGGTGCCCCCGGACTCCCGCGGCCCCGCGCTCTCGGCCGGGCTCCCCACCCCTCTGCTTTGTCTCCTGCTCTTGGCGCCCCACCACCTCTGACTGCGGTGCTGAAACTGCAGAGGCTGGGGTGGCCCCCCGCCCCAGCCCTCAGCTGTGGCTCTGGCCTAGTCCCCGCCCCCGGCCTTGCTGTCTGTCTTTCCACCCCCTGCTCCTCTCTGCCCTAGGACCAGGCCACCTCTCCCTGCCTCCTGGGATGCTGGCTTAAGACCAGCCCCAAGAGGCTGTGTGTGGTGGCTCAGCCCGATTCTCCCCAACTTTGGCCATTAAGTCCTTCCCATCCCAAGGCTGGGGTGGGGCACCCCAGGCAGGCGCTGACCCCTTCTCCCAGTGCCCACGGCGGACTACTCGAAAGGAGCTTTTGTCTGCAAAGCATCTTCCACCAGCAGAGCCTTCGGAAGCTCGGGGAAGGAAGCCCCACCAAGCAGCCCTGCGGAGGGCCCGGCTGACCCTCGGCCCCTGCTTCTCTCCGCCCCCCTCAGCCTCCCGACACTGGAGGAATACTTTCTCCTAAGTCTACCCTGGACACTTTTTAAGGTGCCTGGAGAGAACTTGCCTCTCCACCATGGCCCCTGTGTGGTGAAGATCAACAGAAGTTGTTTGGGAAACAGATTTATTAAAAATTCTATTATTTTATCTTTTTCTGTAAGGTTTGTTGGCTCAGGACTTAGAAGTGGGAGGAGGGCTTAGAACCATCCAGATTTCAGGGCCAGGAGGGTCAGAGAAAGGGAGGTCAACTGTGCCATTGAAGCGCTTCTTGCTCGCCCTAGGATAAGAAGTGCAGCCTGAGGAAGAGGGATGCAACAGGCCCAGACAGGGGTCCCCAGCAGTGCCGAGGAGAGCACCTGAGCTCCTCGTTTGTCCAGGAGGGGCGGCTACAGCCGACCCTGAGTTGTCTGGCACCCCAGGAGCGAAGCCAGGGCGAGGCCTGCAGCTGACTCCCTCCCACTTCCCACCTTCCCCTGCAGGGAGCAGTCCCGCTGCCATCCCTGGTCACAGCCAGCCCAAACACGGCTTTGAGCAAATCCGGAAAAGGCAGCTCTTCCTCGGGGGAGCCCAGCCCTACACCAGAGCAAACACTCAGCAAGCAGAGCCCAAGGCTGGGTTTCAGCTCCCACTTGCTGCTCAGCTGAACACCACAACCTTGGCTCCTGTGAGGTGGAATCAGCGATGGACCACGTCAGAGAAACAGTTCTTCCCGCTAGAGGAGAGAGCAAGGGGCCGGGGTGACCAGAGAGACAAGACTCCCATGTTGGGGTGCCTTGCTGGCTCGGAGTGTGATCAGAAGCTTTGTCTTTCCAGCGTGTGGAGGAGAGGCTGGCCCGGGAGAGCCTGGGCTAAGAAGGACCTAGGGTGGAGGTGAGGAGTGAGTCTCGTCAGACAGAAGCTGTTGGGAGAGGTTTGGTGGTTTAAATTTAGGGTTAGGAATCTAACTGGGGAGGTAGGAATGAAAAGAGAGGGGACCTGGGTGCCAGGGCTCGTGGAGGGGGGATGCGGAGATTCTGTGACTTCTCCCAGGCAGGTCAGAGGATGATGAGAAGGAGGCAGAAACAGAAGGTGTTAACATCCAAGGCCTGAGGCAGGTGGACTCTGGGGACGGGTGTGGGATGGGTATGGGGATACTGACAGCAACCAGCTAGTCAGGACGCAGGGGGGTCTGAGACTGGGGTCTCAACGGGGACCTGTGTCAGTCTCGCTTGGTGAGGCTAATGGGTGGGACTAAGGAGCCAGCCCGGGAGAGCTCTGGTGGAGGAGGGGCTGCTGGGTCCTGGGCAGGGGAGGGAAGATGCTGGTAAATCAGCAGCAGGCTGTCCAGGTCACAGAATTATCGTTGTGAAATATTCATGGGCCTTCGGTCCAGATGCTATTTCAGAACAGTGAAAGCAAGAGGAGTGTGTGAGCCTCAGGAAGAAGCCTACAGCAATGCCACTTCCCCCAGCCCCCACCCCCACCAGCCCAGACAGACCGATGGACGCCTATCACGTGCACACCCACGTTTGCACGCTCTTTCACACACATTCCCACAAAGTGGAGCTACAGAGCACGTGCAGGCACGCCAGCGCCCACAGGTTCTACAAAGGGGCAGACGCGCCCCCGAGACTGACATGCACACACAGCTGCTCGAACAGGACCCGCACAGAGACCACCCACCCACAGGAATCTCTCACACACGCCATCCCCGGCCTCTCCAAACCACCCAGATTCACAGCCTTCAGCCACACACCCTGAAATGGGAGGGACTTTCAAGGCCATCCAGTCTAATGCTCTGATGGGGAAACTGAGGCCCAGAGAGGGAAGGGGCCTTGCCCAAGACACCCCACCCACGACAGAAACAAAACACCCACCCCCCGCATTCTGTGGGTGTGCCCACGGTCTGCATTCTCCTGCCGGCCTGAATGCGATGAACTCCTCCCTTCTCTGGTCCCTCGTGTCTCCTCCCTGGGTCCCTCTGCAGCCCCTGCCCATCCCTTCCTCTCCACTACCCTGCCACCTCCCTGCTCCCTCTTCCCATTACCTCATGTCTAGAATGCAGGAGAAAATAGCACTAACCTCCTCTCCAGCTTTCCTACATTCAGTCTTTCCCTCCCACCCAGCCTGCCCATGGTGGCCGGATTCAGACTCACCAACACTTGCATTTATGTCGGTTCCTCACACAGGAACCCGCCACTGCCCCCTGTTGCCTACAAGGTTAAAGATAAAACACCAAAGCAAAGCATCGGCGATCCTTCAGAGTTTGGTGTCAATGAGCTTTATTGTTTTTTCTCTCATGGCCGTGTCCCAAACCTCCCAAAGCTCCACTCCAGCTAGAACGATTGTACCATGGTGACCGTCTGTTATTACGCACTTAAAACCTGTAACTTACCTTGAACTCTCCCTTAAGTCCTTCACTCTCCCCCAAACTAGGAACCCTCTCCCACTCTCCTCAGATGGCAGTCTCCAGAGCCCTTCCCCAAGGCCAACACTGCATCTCTCTAACCTTATCAATAGGGATTCTTTCACGGTCCTTCAAGGTGCAGGTACAGGCTCATGCTCAGGCTGCCTCCCACTGGCCACCTTGGGAATCGCAGCCCGGCTTCAGCCATCCTAACCGGAGAGTGAGCATCCATCGAGGTGGGGAGATGAATACAGGGACTCGAGATGACAAGGTTTATAAGCCCTTAAGCCTCTAAGGTTCTCACACTAGGAGTGGGAGGAGGGCTCTCAGCGCTGCTTTCTGAGCTACTGGCTCCTGATTTAAGCTCCCTGAGCCAGGAGAGCCCCTCTCCTGTGGAATACAAAGACTAGGGGCCCCCAGGGGCACTGCAGAAGGGAAACTCACCCACCAGGCTCTGAGAGGCCACGAGGCCAGCAACAGTCCAGGTGGCAGGCCCAAGGTCCAGCTGGGGTCAAGTTTCTACATGAATTTTTAATGCTTCCAGCCAGACCTGTCAGATGTTCCGAAACCTGAGCATCTCCTTTCATCTCTGTACGTGATGCCCTTCTCCATCCATTGCCCCTGGGGAGGGTCAGGGAGGGCAGGCTTGGGACAGCTTACCCAGTGGCCTCTGGGGAAATGATTCAGGGGAAGCAAAAAGATGAATGACCTAGTTATTCTCCCATTTACTGTGTGACCTTGGACAAGTTACTGAACCTCTCTGAACATCACTTGTGTTTTTTAATTTGTAACCTGGGGGCAATAGTGCCTGTCTAAATTGAGTTGCTGTGTTAACTAAGGTGACCTACATGTTTGCTGTTACTATCTTTCCCTCCTGCCTCCCTCCTTTTGTTTTTTCCCCCCAACCCCAGGGGTGCCTCTGCCCCTTTCTTTTGGAGATGGGGTCTTTGGTTGGCTCTGCCATTCTGTGCTAAGATCCAAACTACTAGTGTTGAGGTCCTTTGGCCTTGTTAGAAGCTTTGGATGATGAGGAGGAGGAAGGCATGTGAAGAGAAGCAAGGCTAGTGGAATGAGAGAGGAAGATGGAAAAGCTGAGGCCAAGGGCAAGGAAGCAGGCAGTAAGACTGAGGAAGGGTAAGACCCTGCTCGGAGAAACAAGAGCCAGGTGCAGACTCTCTCTCTCCTCCCTTCCTCTCCTCCCTTCCTTCCCTCCTTCCTGGCAACTTCTCCAGGGCTTGTCCTATCACACCGGAAGCAGAGACGGCCACTCCGGGCAGAGGCGAAGATGCATGGAGGAAGGGTAGGGAGTTGGGGGCAGGGCTGTCCAAGGAAGTGTGCCCAGTCTTTCCAGCCTGCCAGTTCCCTGCACCATGCTTCACAGAGCGAGAGCCTTTTCCTTCTGACTGAGGTGGGAAGCTGCTAAATACAGGTTCCTGAGCCCCTCAGACCTGCTGAATCCCACCTCCAAGGGGGACCCTGGAAAGTGCATTTTAACAAGTGGGGGTGGGTTACAAAGCATTAAAGACAGAAATATCTCCTTAAATGTAGGTGGTCCATGGCCGGGTGGGGGTGGGGGTGGGGGTAGACAGGAGAAAGCAAAGGAAGAAATGTTAGATGCCGCCCCACCTCCACGCAGACTTCTTGGGAAGTTACAAACAATACTCCTGCGTGGCGAGGTGGTGTCAGTGATGGGGAAGAGAGAATGGAGAGGTGGAGAGGCCACGGAGACAGAAAGGGGGTGGGGGACACAGAGAAGGCGACACCCAGGGTAAGCATCCACGGAGGGAACAGGCTTGCAGGGTGCACCCCCTCCTCCCCTGCGAGACTGCACTTCCGGCCCCGGGAGGTGGAGACCCTGGAAGAGCCCCACACTTCGTTTCTGGGCGGAGTGTCAGGGAGGGGACCTCCCAACCACAAGTACCCGCGCCCTCGCTGGAAGTTCAGCGCACGGATGAACGGAGGCACACCTGCCACTCTTGGGCCGGGACCCTCGAGTCCTCCACTCGAACTGGCTCGGGTGCGGCACGGGTCTCACCTCCTCCCTCTGTCCCCAGCCCCAGATCCCAGCTCATCTGCATAAAGTTCCAATTAACACTTGAATCTCCTACAGCTTGTAGATACAATCCCTGAACACGCTCCAGGCTCAGGAGCCCTCTTCCTGCCTCCCCGTGCCTCCCGGATTGCCGCCCCATTAACCCACGCGACCCAGCCGCTCCCCGCGGCCTTGACCCCGCTGGCCTGGCCAGCGCCGCGGGCGGGGGGTTGGGGGTCTTAGGGAATCAGGGGCGCGCCCGGGCGAGCGGCTGCACAGCGGGGTCTGCCACAGGCCAGAGGCCACGCTCTCCGGGAAAAAGACAGGTGCTGCTGTCCCCCCTCTTTCTGGGAAGAGATGGGGAGGGGGGCTTCTCCTGGGAGACTCGGGGCGTCGAAATTCTTGGTTCCTCATCCGCCGGCCCCCGCACCCCTCCTCCTCCTGCCACGTACCCTCTCCCTTCCCGAGCCATCTGTTCCACTCGGCAGCGCCGCGACAAACACGGCTCCAGCTCGCTTCCGCCCCTGCCCAGCCCCCTCCCCAAGCTCCCCACCCGGGTTGGGGGGAGTGAGAAGACGCCCTCCCCCGGGAGGCCGAGGTCATTCTGCCTGTTCTGCCCACCGGGCCCCAAGCCCCGGGCCGTCGGGGGCCAGCGCGCAGGCCCCCTCCTCCTGTCTCGAGGGTCGGTGGGACTGGAGGTACCGCTCGAAAGAGCGGGGATCAGGCAGGGGGCGGGGAGATCTCAAAGGAGGGCCAAGCCAGCCAGGGTAGGGGCTGGATGTCGAGACCGCGGGGGAACAGACTCGTGGTGCAGGGGCGCAACTGACTCGTGGGCAGGGTGTGCGGGTGCAGGGGCGCGGCGGCTCCGTTCCCGGCTCGCTAACCCCGCCCCCTCCCCCATCCCGTCCCAGCTGCAGCCACGCAGCGCCACCTGCCGGGCACCGCGCGTACCGGCGCACACGCCGGCTTCCTCCGCCCGCCGGAGGCCAGTGGGATCCCACTGCTCCAGCATCAGCCTCCACCAGACTCCGGCGAATGTCCCAGACTCTCCCGGGACAGAAAGTGTAGCGAGACCCGAGAAGGCCCTCTGGGATCCCACGGCACCCGCTGGGGGGGGGGGGGGGGGGGGGGCTGTCCAATTCTGATTTGGTATTTTGCCAAAAGGGCAGTGTTGGAATCCAGGAGGCTGGGTTCAGATCTGCTATGCGATTTTGCCAAGTCTCCAGACCCCTCTGGACGTTTTCTCATCTGTAAAATGGGTGGGTGAGTCTTTTCCATGAATGTCTGAAGACGACAAAGGGATGGCTTATCTGTAATACAGTCTGCTAGGTTCCAACATAGGGGTTCTCCAAGGTTTGCTGGGGGAGGGGACGTGGGTAAGGCCTTTAAGGTCACTCTCCGCCCTGAGCGGGCAGCTGGGGAGCTGGGCTGGGAAGCTTGAGACCTCCCTTCTGCCGCTGACGGCCCTGGCAGGCCTGTGGTTGGGACTCAGCAGCCAGACTGCCCAGAGTTCCAGGCTCAGCTCCACCACCTGTGCCCTTTGGTTTTGTGCCCTGAACTTTCAGCGTGACGTTGAGGACCTCTTGGGCTGTATAGTTAGGATGACAAGAGACACCTGTGCAGACAGGCATACCCTCAACAAATGGCAGTGCCCCTTCCTGCCCCCTGCCTCCATTCTGTGAATTAACTCTAGCCTCTGAGACTTGCGTCCCAGGAACCCAAACAGGTGTAACTAGGGGAATAAATAAGTTGTGTCTTCTGGAATATCACATGTCCTCAAAGACCATGCCTTCCCTTGGCGCAGGTAATTTTAAAGCTTCACTTTAATGCTAAGAGTAAATATAAATATAGTGTAAAATAAAGCTCAAAATTTGCATGACATTTTAGCAGACTATCAAAAAAGTTACTTTCAACAGGCCCCCAGGGATGCTTTGGCGGGGAAAGGGTGAGCGCCTTCCACTGTTTCCAAAACATCCTGCCCTGACTCCTGTAGGGAGAAAGACCAGCCTCCCAGATGTACCCCAAACGTTGGGAAGTGGGGGTAGGAGCAGAGGGCAGGGTCTGGATCCAGACTCTAAGGACAGGGCATGACCAAGGACAGGGAAGGGAGCCAGCCAGCCAGCTGGTGGTGGACAAACTGGCACCTTGGGTGTCCTACTTAATGCCCAGCAAAACCTGAGTGAGGAGGGTGGGTGGGGGTGTGGGAAGACACAGGCACACACCAGCCAGTCTCTCACTTCCCTTTTTATTTCCTCTGAGATCTGCAAAAAGCAGCACCAGGGAGGGAACCCGCCCTCCAACCCCCGAAAGGGGCTTACCCCCACACCCCCGACACAGCCAGCACCTCAGGCCCCTTTCCTCTAGGGAAAGGTTGGTTCATACACACACACACACGTGCACACACTTGCATGCACGCTCGGAGCCCTGCACAGCTGGGGCTTGTTTGCTAATCCCATAAGCCCCTGGAGGCACCAGGAGGCTAAAGGCCCAGAGAAAGGGCAGCTCCACACCCTTGTCTCCTCCGATGTAGAAGGAAGACACCCCATCCTTCTAGCACAGGGGCTGTCTTCAGTCAAGGGTGCATTGCTTTGGGGAAATTTTTTAGGGATTTTTTTTCTTTTAGCAAGTCCCTACAAAAATAGAACTTCTCTTGGTATTTATAAATCCACATCCCCTGGCTCTGTGCGGATTACAGGTAGAAAAGCTATGAGGCATTCCCTTTGGTTGCTCAGGCCTTGGTGGCCCAACACACAGGTCCCTTGGCCTCAGAGGTCTATGCTGTCACCTCGGAGCTGCCCAGCGCCTTCAGTGGGCCCTCCCAGCCGGTGGCATACTCCCTCCGGAGCCGAGCTCGGTAGTAGAAGAGGTAGGAAGGTAGCAGGAATCCCAGGAGTGAGAAGAGCAAGAGGCCCAGATTCACCTTGAGGGTGAAGAGAGAGACAGAGTCAAGGAGGTTCCCATTCTCCCTCACCTTCCTCAGGGACCCACCCACCACAGCCTCCATAAAGGGAGAAGAAGGCAGCCATTTTGCTCCAGGTCCTGGGCCAGGATGACAAATATAGCCAGCACTTACTGTGTTGACTCACTGTTCTAGCAGTATCTCATTTAATGCTGAGTGGCCTTGTAACAGAGCAGAGCTTGGTGTGAGTCCTGGCTAACCCCAGCGCCCACAGGGTCTGGTGCCCTTCAGGTGGACATGAGGAAGGGCAGCACTTGGCCAGGGTGCTCCTGAACCTCTGAGGACAAGACAGTGAGAACATTTGGGGTGGTAAGAGGCTCCCAGGCAGCCAAAGGAGCTGGGGTGCACAGCCTGAAGGACGGAAGGCTCAGGAGGCCCAGCACTGCGGCCTCCTGCAGGCTTGGATGCCATTCACGTCCCACTCTGCATTACTGTGGGCATTTGACTCTGGGCAAGTCATGTCGACCCTCACGCGCCACCTTCTCAGCGCTGCCGTGGCAGAGATGAAGCAATGAAAAAGCACGCGGTGTGTGTAGCACCTAGAGTGTGCTCGTACATGGTAGCTGTCACTTCATCATCATTCTTGTGGCACATGGGCCAAGGAGACCAGCTTGCAGGAGGCAGGTATCAGTTCAAGGTAAGGAAAAGCCCGTCCCACAGTCCCAGTGGCTGCCTCGTGCAGGAGTGTCACCTGTCGCTGAGAGGTTTCAAGGGGCCCTGCACTGGGTAGAACTGGACAGGATCAGGGCTAGGCCATTTCATACAGCACCCGGAAGGTTATTAAAAGCAGGCTCCTGGGCCCAGGCCGAGCGCCTCTGATTCGTACGCTGGGGACTGTGTGTTCTTAACTCTCTGTGAGGGGTTCTGACAGGTAGCCAGCTTAGGGACACCCAGATCAGAGACTTCCAAGGTACTTCCTGGCAGAGGTGAGAGGAGGAGGGAGGGACTCTATCACATACAAGCCCATCACCCCCAACTCCTGGGCTGCACCCAGGAAGGGGGCTCCTGCTTCCCCCATGGCCTCCAGTTCTCACCCAGAAGGGGTCCCCTTTCAAGGGTTTCACCATGGCCATGAAGAGCAGCTGCTGCAGGAGGGCAAACAGGGCGCTGATGAGGGACTGCAGACCCGTCAGCGTCCCAAAGTGGTTGGATGGGAACCTGTGGAGGAGACAGGGCCGAGCATGAAGGGCCCGTGGCCTTCTCCTGCCAGGCACCCTGCCAGTCCCCTTCCCTGACACCGCCCTCTGCTTTCCAGGCAGCGGAGAGCCTGAGTTCAGGCTCTGTGTGTGCTCTTTGGTTCTTGACCTGGAGGGTGTATGCCGTGACTTCAGGGCCACCAAACTGGCTTCTGACACCTCCTGTCCAGGTGATAACAGCAAGTAACTCAAGTTCTCTGAACCTGACTTCCTCCACTGGAAACAAGGCTGGCCCTAACCTCCCTGGGATGTTCATTATTCTTTTAACACCTACTTATTGAGCTCCTACTATGTGCCAGCTGCCAGTCTAGGCCAGTCTTGGTTCAGCCATGAACCAAGCCAATTCCTGCGGCGGAGGTGGGGGGTAGTCAACCAGTAAGCAAGATATGGCACGGCGTGTTAGCCAGTAGTAAGAGCCAAGGTGAAAAGTTAAGCAGGGAGGCAGAGGAGGGCGTGGAGGGGGTTGTGCTGTAGATAGGATGGCCAGGGAATATGTGCCTGAGAAGCGGACAGCTAGGTAAAAAGACCTGGAGAAAGTGAGACAGCGGTGAGCCTTGGAGGAAGAATGTTCTGGGAGGAGGAAACATGGTTGGAGTTTATGAGGCACCGGGGTTTATGAGATCATGGGGGGGGGGGGGGGGGGACATGTGCACAAGCAGGGGAGGGGAAGGAGGATGGCAGAGAGGTCCCAGGGCCAGATCTTGTGGGGCCTTTTGAGCCATAATAAAGCCTTCAGCTTTTTATCTTAGTGAGACAAGATGGGAAGCCATGCAGTGCCATGAAGAGACTTATGTCCCAACAGGTGTCTGCCGCTCGAGTTAAAAATAGCCTGAGGGCAGCCAGGACGGGAGTGGCAGTGGTTGGGGGTGGGGGCAGTGAGGACTGGATGTGGAGGGGCAGGATGGTTGCTGGATGGGATGTGGGGTGTGAGGAAGTGAAGAACCAAGAGTGACCCCCCCAGCTGTGGCCTAAAACAATGAAGAAGGAAACAGAGCTGAGGTGGCAGCGGGGAGGTCCCAGCTAGGGAGTGCTGGTCCAGTGGCCCACAGTGCGCCTGCCGTGGATACGCGGACTCAGTAACGGTTACGATTCCGCCACCACCACTGTAGCGCCCTGTATCACTGCATCACACAGGCACAGGGGTCGCTCGGCAGTGCCTGGCAGTGGGAATCAGAAGAGAAGGACGGGACCCAGAAGCTATTCAAAAGGAAACTGGAAAAGTAAAAGGTAAACAAGGCTGCAGTCTGGAAGTTTCTACGGGGCTGACACGGGGATAGAGGCCACTTGGGAAACCATTCCAGAGATAAGATGTGGGACCCAGGTGTCGTCCAACCAAGCATTTCAGCTCCTGTGAGAGAGGACCTTCTGATGGTGGGCTTGCCCTGCAGTGGGGTGGGCTGCCTCTGAGGGAGTGAGCTCCCCGTCACTAGAGGGGCTCAGAAGGGACAGTGGACCAACCCGCTCCATCCATCCCATTCTCGGAGATGCCGCCATGGCAGGCAGGCTGGGGAGCCATGCCTGCCTACCGGGGCTGGGAGGGGTGCCTTAAGGGGTGCCTAGGGCCCTTTTGTCTCTGCTCTGGGATCCTCTGGGGATGGGGGGGGGGGGAAGCTCAGGAAGGCGGTCCAGCCCAGGCTGACTCACACAGCAGCGTAGAGGCCGCCACAGGCCGAGTGGTAGAAACCTCGAATCACGGTGTGCAGGACAAAGGTCGCAAACTGAAACCAAAAGGGAGAGGGGACAGGTTAAGAGCACAACGAAAGCAGTGACGGGAAGAGGGAGCCGCACTGGGCCCACTTACACACGCCGACCTTCTCCACCACCCAACCACCTAGAGGGTCTCCCTGGAAGACCCAGAAAATAGACCCAGAGGACGACAACCTTGTCTCCTAGAAGGCAGGGGCCAGGGGACCAGTCCAGAACGGTCCCTTTGGAGGGGTCCCGGGCGGCAGGGAGAGTGGAGGGAGTTACCTGGAGGTGCAAGTTGTGGATCAGGCAGGTGATGCCAAAAGCCACAAGCAGAATGTTGGTCAGGGTGAAGGCATTGATGGCGTTGGTGAGCTTCTGGATCTTGCGGTAGCGTGGTCTGGCGGACTTGGTGGCAACCCCGTCCCTGATGAGGACAGAGTGTCACTGGCTACTGTGGCTGCCTCCACCTCCCCTGAAGCTCTCTGGGGCTCAGCCCAGCCCCTTCTGCTGTGTCTTTGCTGCTCTGGCCCTGGTTTCTCATAGTGTGGCTTCCCCACTGACTGCACCAGCATTACCGGGGGAATGCTGAACTGTAGGGCCCTTCCTGAAATGCAGGGTCCAGGGCCCGGGCCCAGACCTCAGACTCTTGGGAGTGGGGGCCAGGAACCTGCATTTGGACAGAGACTCCGGGTATTTCACATGTACACTGAAGTCTGAGATTCGAGGATGGGAAGGAAAGTGGAGAATGGGGAGCCCTCACAACCTCTCTCATCAGGAAGGTGTCTCTGCCCACCAGCCTGGACAAAGGTGACTGCCCAGCAAGTCCCCCTCTGTGGCAGGGTCAGGGCTCCAAGGCTGGCCCACAGGAGGAGTAAGTTGGGATGAGGGCGGGCTGGCATTGGGCCGAGACGGAAGGGCCCTCCTGATGAGCCCTGGCTACCAGGAGCAGAGGCCAGCAGGAGGGCTGATGCCGGGCCCAGGGCACCACTGGTGGGGAGGGAAGCCACTGGATTGCTCCTTAGATACCTTCCCTCCTTAGATACCGCCCTCTCCCAGCCTCGAAGGACAAACAGGGACTATTGCCTTAAAGCCAAGAGTGCAGCAGTCAGAAGCCCTCAGTTCAAGACCCCAACAGTGGTCTCCAGCCAACAACGGCCCCCAAAACCCCCACCTCCTGGTATTCACCCCCCCGGAGCCCTTCCACACTGCACCCGAGGTCCTCTGTGTGACCAGTAGGACGTGACAGGAATGATGGCAGGGCACCTCTGAGATCACATTACGAACGACGCTCTAGCTTCTCTCTTGGTCTCCCCGGACTCAGACCTTGCTCTGGGGAAGCCAGTGGCCCTGTCGTGGGCAGCCCTGTGGAGAAGCCCCCTGGTAGGGGAGGGAGTCCTGCGCCCAACAGCACATGGGTGAGTGTAGGAGCAGACTCTCCAGCCCCAGTAAACCCTTCAGACGACTGCAGGCCTGGCTGACAGCTTGCCTGCAAGCTTATGAGTCTGAACGTTTGTTTCCCTCTAAAATTCACACATTGAAATCATAGTGCCCAACAAGACGATATTAGGAGGTGGGGCCTCTGGGAGCTGATGAGGTCACGAGGGCAGAGACCTGATAGCATCAGTGCCCTCAGGAAAGGCCCCACCGAGCTCTAGTTCCTTCTGCCGTGTGAGGACACAGCGGGAAATCTACAGCCCAGAAGAGGGGCCTCACTCAACCATGCTGACACCCTGATCTCGGGCTTCCAGCCTCGAGATCTGTAAAAATGAAATTTGTTTTTCATAAACTGCCTAGTCTGCGGGATTTTGTTACGGCAGCCGGAACAGACTCAGAGAGACTCTGAGAACCACTCAGCTAAGTCACTCCTAGATTCCTGACTCTCGGAAACTATATGAGGTAAATGTTTCTCGTTTATAGATGCCAAGTTTGGAGGTAATCTATTATCCAGCAATATAGGTAACTAATAGAACCAGTCTTTATAACATAGGTTCTGGAGCCCGCTGCGTGGGCTCAAAGAGCTGTGTTACCCTGGGTAAGCTACTTAACCTTTCTGTGTCTCAGCTTCCTCCCCTGTGAAACGAGGATGACGTACCTACCTCAGAGACCTGCTGCAGGACTAAGACAGTGCCTCGTGCACAGTCAGCAGCTCTACTGACCAGGCAGGCCCTGTCCCCGCATAGCCTCAGTTGCCTCAACTGTAGAACTAAGGAGGTACCTTGCTCTCTCAGGGCTCTTGGGAAAATGAAAGAGGATGCTGGATGTGAAAGCACCTGGAGAAGGAAAAGCACCACCTGACTGCTGTCTGTCCCCATCCCTGTGCGGCTCACCTGGCGTCTCCCAGGGCGAGGCCCTCAGCGGGGGCGTCCACGCAGTCCTTGATCCGCCAGTCCATGATGTAGCCAATGAGAGGGCAGGTGAGAAGACACAGCAGCTGCATGGCCCCGAAGATGGAGGAGTAGAACTCCACTGGCAGGGCAGGAAGGAAGGGGGGTCAGGAGCTGGCAGCAGGGACGCCAGCTGCCCAGCGGACAAGAGGGACTGCCAACATGGCCTCCCCTTGACCCCACATTCTCAGACCTCCCCAGTGCCCGGGGTGACGGGGTAGGCCCAGGCTCCCTGCCAAGTGGGCAGTGGAGGGGTGGGTGCAGGCCAGGGTCCTGGCTTTCACCCACTTACCTGTCTCTTTTGCCCTTTGTTTCAGGTCAGCCGTCTCTGTTGGGGGTAGCAGGAGGAGAAGCCGGGTGAGAGGCGCTCGACCAGGGGGACCCTCCTGTGCCCCCCAGTGACCTCAGCAGCACCTCACCATGCTCCTGGCCACCGGTCACAAGGAACTCCAGCATCTTGTTCATAGCAGCCATGTAAAAGATGACCCGAAGCTGGGTTATGCCCATGGTGAGAAGGCTCCACAGGAAAATGGGGGAGCAGAGACTCTTGCGGAAGGGGACGGACTCTGGGGAGACAGCAGGGGGCGCCCCTGAGCCCCAGATCTTCCATTTCCCTCTGACTGTCCCAGCCCATGCAGTTCCAGGGAAGGCTCTGACACTCTGTGACTTTGGAGAGAAACTAGTTTCTTCAAAAACAAGGGTTCAGACCCACTGGCCTCCAAGTTCTCGCCCAGCTCTGTAACTATCTCAACAGAACATTTTTAGGTGATCTCTGGATGTAAAACCTTATGGTTGGTGTGGTAATAACTCTAACTGCTATTTATTAAACAGCTGCTACATGCTGCACACTCAACACATATTATCCTATTTAATCCAACTGGACCACAGCCTTATCTTTGCCACATGTGATAGATGGGGAAGCCTGCAGCTCAGGGAGTCCACTGAGCTCACAGGGCTGGGAGCTGCCGGCCAGCCAGACTCAGCCACGCCCAAAACTCGGCCATGGGAGAACGAGCAGTGGGGATCCCACCCTGATAACTGCAGTGTTCTGCATTTTACAAAGGGCTTCTGCATCCATGGCTTCATTCAATCCTCACAACTAACTTCGACTTCCCTGAGAAATGGGTATTATCAGTGCCAGTGTAAGAGACAGAAAAGCGAGAGCAGGGCTAAGTGATCTAACCCAAGTCAGGCGTGTATTCGGGGAGCGGGACTCAAACCCCCATCTCCTGACTCAAGGCCGGTCATCCTGCCACTAATCTGAGCTGACAGGTTGGGGAGTGGCCCAGGCAGAAGGCGGGTTGCTGCTCCTCCTGAAGCCAGCAGGGGGCGTCAGCCAGCCAGGTGTTGGAGGACCCAGCTCACCTGATGCAAAAGGCTCGGAGGTTGCAGGGAGCCCTGATGAAACCAGGGAGACCAGTTGCCCTACAGGCCTGGAGACCCTGCCCCATTCTCTCCAACCCCCAGGAATCCAGCAGAGTACCCCCAAATCTGAACTTGATGGAATTCTCTGAGCTCTGATTCCTGCTCCTTCCCATTCTGTATATGGGGATTGCCCACCTGCATCATGGGGTGTTGTGAGAATTGAAGAGAGAAGAGAGGAGAGAGGGGCCCTTGGGCATCAGTGCTTGCTGAGCATGTGGACCCGCCTTCCCCAATCCCCCAGGCTGGCACCTTGCGCAGACACTCACTCTCATGAGGGTTTTCTGAGCTGCCAAGAGCGTCCGGAGAGGAGATGTCATCCCCCTCCAGGCTGGAGGTCCTCTGGCTCAGCTTCTGGCCCACGATAGTCACATGGGTGTAGAAGCGGTCACCTGTCACCTTGTGATCCAGGGCCAGCCCAGTAAGCTTGATCTTCTTCCTGCCGGCAGCCAGGCCGGAGCAAATAGGAACCAGCCTTGCAGAGCCCACCCCAACACCCTGCCTCCAGGTCCCAGTCATCCTTGGAGTGCTGAGCACCCCTCTGCCCGGCACTAACATGCCCCTTGATGAGCTCCAGAGTGCAGAGCGCACTCCCGAGTTCCTCAGAGCCTGGCCCAGGGACCAGTGTAGTAGCACCCAGTAAATAAAGATTAGACGGGTGGTTTTCCACTGGGGCTGTTGCCATGGAGGCTGCATTAAGCATTCAAACTGGAGTCAGAAAGCCTGGTTCACAATCCCCGCCCCCCTTTCGAAGGTAAGACCTTGGGAAAGTCACTTTATTCCCTCCACCTTTGTTACTGATGGAGTTAAGGGCTGTATGATAATGGTCTGAGAGCTAAGCACAGTGCCTGGCTTAGGAGGCACTCAATATGTCCCAGCTGTTTGATGGGCACCCTATGTGCTTGTGGAACACCACACACACACACACACACACACACACACACACCGATCCCCTGGTGAACTCACAGGGAGCTGGGAAAAGCTGGCATTCAGGCTGCACACAAAGGGCGGTATATTTGATTCCTTTGTGTCCCTTCCTGGGTCTTCATGGCTATCGCTGGGATCCCCCCTACTCTGATCCTGTCCTCCAAGCCAAGAAGGGATACTAATAATAACAGCCACCAGGTTCTGACTGCCCGTTATGCGCCAGGTCTATTCCAAACACTTGTGGGTGTGTGGAACCAGGCCCACAGTAAGGATGAGAAAGCAGAGTCGGACAGCTCCGGTGGCTTGCAAACCCAGGTCTCTCTGACTCCAAAGCTCACTCTATCCATCACACCACCACACCCCTGGCCTCCCCCTCTGCAGGCAGGAGGTGCCCCCCCACCCAGCACCCCCACAGAGCCACTCACGTATAGCTGCCTTCCTCAGGAGCGGGAAAGGGCTCGCTGGGCCAGTTGAGGGCACAGTTCAGAAAGATGAGGCAGGCCAGGCCCGACCAGGTAAACATGATCACCATAAAGGACACACCAGTATCATAGATCAGCTGTGGGAGAAGGAGGACGACTCATGGGGAAGCCGCCCGGCCCCAGACCCCGCTCTTCCAGGCTCAGAGGCCTCAGAGAAGGTCTCTTCTACCCCGTTCCCAGGGTCCAATTTGAAGATGAGGGAGCCAAGCCTGGAAGCTGAGAGTCCTAGAGAAGAGTCACCCTCCATCCCTTTCTCACCGCTTCACCCTAGAGTGGGGTGCAGTGGTTCCCACAAAGTGCTCAAGCTGCTGCCCACAGCTCGGAGTGTCTTTGAAATCTCAATTATTATCTTAAAAAGACACACATCTTGCCAATGACTCCATTCATCTTTGTTTTACACAAAACTGCCATTTCATTGCATGTACAAAAAAAGTAGAATTAAGGCTCTAGATTTACAAGGCCTAACTAACCACGTTTATCCCGCCCCTTCCTGGCCTGCTCCCCAGGGGAAAAACAAACCCAAGCTGATAACTCTTATCTCACCTTTCACTGGTAGTCCCAGGTGCCAACAATGAGCGAGAGGGGTGGTGTGCAAGGGCCCTGCCCAAGGCCTCCTAACCCAGGACAAGTAGGTTTTGAATGGACTGGGATTCTGTGCCAATGTGTCAGCCCCTCTACTGGGGAGGCCGGGTGTGCGAGAGGTGTCACTCCTCTGGTTCTGCCAGCCACCCTCTGCCTGGAATTGCGAACCTCTGCCCTCCCCACCCTCGGGCTCCACTGCTGCCCAGAAAAGCTGCTGCTGCTGGAGTCCTGGACCTGGGAGCTCCTTCTTCCCTGAGGGCTGGACAGAGCTTCAAAGGGCCAAATTCCCAATGGGTGGAGATAAGATCTGGCTCCTCAGAACCCACTGCCGTAGTTGAAGAGAAGGGAGAACCACCACCTCCATGCCTGCTGCTACCTGACCAACTGGCGGCCGCCTCACCAATGGGCACTTTCAAATTCCTTTGGGCATGCTGAGCAAGTTTAGATGCCTTCTAAACTAACAAATTAATTAACTGCCTAAGGCAGAATCTGAGGGGCATACTGTGGCCCATTTGAAGGGGTGCTTTGTTACCATTTGATATCAGAGGAAGAAATGAGGCCCCAAGCTTGCCCAGAACCAGAACTCAGGCCTTCTGACTCTAGGTCTACCTTGCTGACCTGTCTAGGATCTGGCCTGGCATAGATTAGCTTTCTGACCTTGACTCCAAGTCACCCAGACTCTCCAGGGCAGGGGAAGGAGATGTGGCTGGAAAGATTGGGTGAGGGCAGAGAACCAAGAGCTTTGAATGCATGTGAACAGGTTGGACTTGATTCTGCAGGCAAAGCCAAGTGGGTGTGTGAGTGAGTTCTCTATCTAAGATCATTCTGTAGGTCATGTGAATGACAGATGGTAGCGGAAGACAATCACAGGCAAGGGGACCAGCTGAGAAAGCCTATAATGGCCTAGGAGAGAGGATGATGGCCTGGACTGGGACAATGGTAAAGAGAAAGAGGAGAGAAAAGAAATCAGACCCACTGGTGGGCAAGAGCACCTGACCTCTTCCCATTATGCTTCTGTGCTTTTCCCAGAGGTGGTGGGAACTGACCTCTGACTGGCAGGAACTGGGTCACCAGATGCCACTATGTCCCCAGCCCCACCCAATTCTTGTGCAATGGCAAAAAGAAAACAGTGACCTCACTGTCCCCCCAGACAGTTCCAAACCTTGATTCCTGGGAATGTGATGGCAGAAGAGGCGTAGGAGCCGATCATGAGGGCCATGATGGTGGAGCGCAGGTTCCCAAACATGTTGGGCAGCTGCAAGAGAAGCCCAGTGCCAGTGAGAGGGGAGATCCTGACAGCCGCGCCGGCCGCCCCCTTCCCAGCCCCGCCTGAGAAACCGGGAAGCATCCAGCCCAGCGTCCTCACAGTAAGCTCCAAGAACACTAGCCCCCTGGGACGGCCGCAGACAAGCTCCAAGGCAACTCGATGTCGGAAACTGCTCTAACCCTCTCCCACATGCTCCCAAAGCACTTTAGCATCTAAAAGCCTCCCAAAAGCACCCTCAGGAGAAATGCTGTCAATTTTGTTTAATCCCAGGGTTTCCCAAGTTAGTTCCTTATGAAGCCCCTTTATCCTGTGATGCCTCTTAACTCATGGAATGAATGTTTAAGAAACACTGATCTACTTCATGCCCTGACTGCTGTGGCTGGTGAGCACCAGCCTGCGAACCAAAGGGTGGCCAGTTCAATTCCCAGGCAGGGCACGTGCCAGGGCACAGGCCAGGTCCCCAGTAGGACGAGTGCAAGAGGCAACAGATCAATGTTTCTCTCCCTCTCTTTCTCCCTTCCTTCCCCTCTAAAACAAATACATAAAATCTTTTAAAAAATAAAAGTAAATAAATAAAATAAAAAAGAAACACTCATCTACTTCCTAAGTTATATAAATGTCAAATCACTATGTTGTACATCTGAAACTAATGTAATATGCCAACTGTAATTGGAAGAAAATTTGTTATGTCAACTGTAATTTTTAAAAAATGAACTTTTCCAAAGATTTTATTTAGGCCCTGGCTGGTGTAGCTCAGAGGATTGAGCGCAGGCCTGCGAACCAAACAACCGCGGTTCGATTCCCAGTCAGGGCACATGCCTGGGTTGCAGGCCAGTTCCCAGCAGGGGATGCATGAGAGGCAACCATACACTGATATTCCTCTCCCTCCCTCCTTCCTTTCCCCTCTAAAGATAAATAAAGAGACTTTTTAAAGAGAGGAACAGGAAGCGAGAAAGAGGGAGAGAAAGAGGAGTGTGCAAGAGCCACATGGTCGGTTGTCTCTCACACACCTGCAAGTGGAACCTGCCCAGCTACCCAGGGATGTGCCCTGACCAGGAATCGAACCATCAATTTTTCAGTTCTCAGGCCGGCACTCAATCCAGTGAGCCACCCCAGATTTTTTTTAAGGAAAGAAAGAGACAATGATTTAATGCAACTTATTTGACAGACGAGAAAACTGAAGCCCAGAGAGGCAAAGAATCTCAAGTTCACAGAGCAAGTTAATGACAGTCTCCTGTCTGGCCACTCTGGTTCTGTTCATTCCAGCCCTCTGTCGTGAGCCGGTGCCCCCAAGCCTTCCCAGCGGCCTTTGGGGCCGAGTCCACAGTTTCTGCGGAGCCAGGAGGAGTCATGGGAGGGGCTAGGGAGGGGAGGGTGGGACTATGGCAGCCAGGTGTCAAAACTCCCACCAGTAGAGAATTAACTGACAGTCTCTGTCTGCTCACTGGCCTCAGCCAGGCCCTCAGGGTAAAGGAAAGCGAAGTCGCACCCCCCTCTGGCCCCACCACCCTCCCCAGGTCAACAGATCCCACAGCTGGGAAGGGCCTTAAAGGCTTAAACCCTCTCAACAGAGGGGGAAAACAAAGCCCAGAAGGCAACCTGAAATAGCTCTAGAAAGGAAGGTGAATGGAGTCCCCCACCAACCTCCAAGTACCTATGAAAGGGGTGTGGGGCCAGGCCGACCCCTACTCCCTGGCACCTACCTGTATCTGCAAGGCATGCTGCCAAGGCCACCAGGGAAAGTGCCAGGACCGGCTAGGCCCTTGGCGCCGCCCCCAAACCCAAGGGTCCCAGGGCGCAGTCTCCACCCAGCACGGCCCAAGGCCAGCCCCGCTAACCCCGGCTGGCCCGACAGGCTGGGCGGCACTGGATGTCCTGGGCTGAGATCTGTCCTGGCGGGATCAGAGCTCGAGCGGAAGCCCGGGGGGCGGGGTGGGCCGCGCTGGGGGCGGGCCTGCCATTGGCTGGAGATTACGGATAGCCGGGCCGGGGGAGGAGCTCTGGGAGGTCCGCAGGCACAGCCCCCGAAAGCCTGCACCCCCTAGTGGGCCAGGACGGGGCCCAAGGTTAGGATCCCCGCCGCGCCATGCTGCAGCAGGGCAGCAGAAAAGGGATTTAGGGCCCTGAGCCAAGATGCACAGAGTGGAGAAAGGGTGCGAAGGGGAGCGGGGAGGAAGAGATTTTGCTTCCTTAGAGAATTGTGAAATGTCCCAGGCTGAGGTGAAATTCGGCCAAAAACACCCAGTTTGGTGGTCAGGCAGCTCTCATCCGAGATAAACAGCCAGCTGCTGCCAGAAACCGCTCCCCTCTCCACACAGTCGTATGCCTTGAACCCTTATGCCAGCTCACCCACATACATAAACATATACACTTAAAGTAACACAAGCGAAACTCACACACACGTGATGGGGCCGTTTCTGTAGGTCGAGTACAAGTCGAGTGCGGGCAGTTCCATACAGTTCAAACACACGCGCGAATACCTGGGCCTTCTCACACCCTCTCCCAAGGACAGGCCCCGAGCACACGATGAGGCAAACACCCGCTTGTCCCAAGCTGTCCCTCCTCTGTCACTATCGCATTACCTAGTTGCATTTTCCGGCACTTATGACTACAGACAAAACGTGTTAGTTTCCTTGTTTGGGGGTTGCCTGTTCCCCCAACACCCCCTCCACCCCCCCTGCAAGCTCCAGGAAGCTGAGGAAGTTCAGTTCTGTTTGAGCTGCAGCCGCAGTGCCTAGACCCGAGCTCAATAGACCACATGGGCTCCAGACACACATACTTGACCTGTGTCCACTGACCACTCTCCACTCTCCCCTTCACTCACTCCTACCCCCACCCTCCCCTGGGTGCCCTGCTGCCAAGCCAGAGCCTGTCATACTCACCGTGAGTGAAGAGAACGTTAGGCAGATGCCACCAAAGCCGTTCAGGGACAGCGCCAGGAATATCAATGGAGACAGAACTGGGAAGGGGAAAGGGTTGAATGAGGGCCTCTGGGAGCTGTGGGAGGCCAAGGGCAGAAGGCGGGGTAAACATCCACCTTCACCCCACTCATTCTTTCTCATGGGGGCACAAGAAACTAGACCTCTCACCTCTGCTGTCCCGAGAGGCCAGCGCCATGAGGGTGCAGGATGCGGCAAAGCTGGCACTGTGGACATTGACAGGGGAAGAGGGGGGCGGTGACCGTGCAGACCGAGCCTCCCCTCCCGCTGCTGCACCAGCCCCCGCCCTCCGGCTCCCCGAGGCCTGGCCCGACCACCTCACCTGCCCACCAGGCGTGTGGGCCGGGGCCCGAAGCGGTCCATGAGGATCCCCAGCGGCAGAGTGGTGGCGCTGAGCACGAAGGAGCCGATGGTGAAGCCCAGGATGAGCATCTCTTCCTGGTCGTCACAGCTGGGCCACCCGAACTGCACGCCTTGAGTGGTGTTAGTGGTGTTCTTGGCTGAGGAGGAGGAAGGGAGGGCTCAGCACATGATAGCGGGAGCAGCCTGGGACCAGGGGCCCCATGCTCAAGTCCCATGCCTCTGGTTTACTGCCAGCCAGGCGACCTTGGGGCAGCCCGGAGTCGTATCCATGCTGTCAGGGAAGGGATTCCATGAATGGCAGCAGCTAGTACCTCACCCAAAGGGAGAGTCGCACACCTAACCGGAGGCCTCAACTAGTTCAAACATGATCACAGACATCAAGTTATTTACCAAGTTGTAAGATTCGCTCAATGTCCAACCTGAGGGTGCGCAGACCCCCAACAGGAAGCACCCCCAAATCTGGGGACAAAGTCAGTAAGTGATGCTTAGCTGATGTAACAAGAATTCACGTAAAACGCAGAGGAAGCTTTCCCCATAAATGACATTCTGATAAAAAATAATAGCCAATATTTATAGAACACTTAACTATGTTCTAGGCATTGTCCTCAACAGCCCCTGAATTAACCCAATGCGGCCCCCACAAGTCAACTAATAAAGTATCTCTATTCTCCAGATGATAAAACTGAGGCGCAGACCCTGGACCATGGCACTGCCCTCCCTACACCCTTTGGAAGTTTACCTGAAGGACTTGTCCCCCAGGTGAATGGCCAGCCTGGAGTTGTGAAAAGTTATGAAAAAAGGCTTGTAGTGCTTGTGGTGGGGGAAGGAGGGTGACTTCACTACATTCAGTGCTCAGTGAGCCAGGAGGTGGCAGCTCCCCGGCCTACTTGTTACTTAGGCATCATTGCCAAGGGCAAACTCATGGTACACCTGGAAGGCAGACAGACCAGGGTCTGAATTCCCACCACCCTCCTTGCTCAGCTGTGCAACCTTAGACAAGTTACTGCCTGTCTTTGGGCCTCAGGCCCCTTGCCTGTTAAAAGGGGACAGGGAATGCCTAGGCCATAGGCTCCTTAGGAGACTCGGTTGGAGAAGATGAACGGGACCAATGCACAGGGCTGGGGGCACAGAAGATGCTCCTGAAATAGCTGATGAAAGGGGAACGATGCCCCCACTCCCGGGAGAGTCCCCATGTGGTCAGCCTCTTCTCTAGGTGGCTCCCACGGTGAATAAAACAGGAAGTTCTCAGCTCTCCTGGGGCTTGCATTAGATAATGAACTAGAGAATGCTGACTTAAAGAGTGGCAGGTGCTGCGACAAGAGGATGTGATAGTGCCTGAACGCAGGGGGCAGGGGTGGGGGAAGTACCTGCTCTCAGTGGTGACAAGGACCCCTGACTTCAGGTATCTGACGGGCTTGCAGGTGGCAGAAGGGTGAAGTGATCTGAGTACTAACATAAGGAAGCACGTCAAGAATTGTCAGACCATCAGTGCTGGCCAGACAGGCCAGGAAGCACCTTGGACCTTGGGGGGTTTCTCATCGGTAGGTACCTGCTGCCGGGGAAGCTGGGGAGGGTGCTCAGGCCCCTGCAAGAACCGGTTAGGGGTTTAGACCATATAGCTTTTGGGGTTCAGGCTGACCCCACAATTTAGTGATTTTTTTACGATCACTGTTCGTTTCTCCACCAGCTTTGTCGGCAACCATTTATTCAATCTGCACTCATGGGACAGCTGAATGACAGGCACTCTGTTGGGACAGCGGGTGAATGCAATGGGAATTTAGGCTGGAGACTGCCGACCGGGGACCAGCAGTGGCCCACACACAAGTTTTGCTTGGCTGGGGGAGTGAGTGCCAGTTTAACATCAGGAGTTATCACATAAAAACCCCAAATTCTGGCTTCTCCGTAAGAAGTCAGAAGACCCGGCCACTGCTGGGGCCAGACAGAGGCCACCCCCTGCCCAGGTCCACTCGGCCCCAAGTCCTTGCCCTCAGTCGCCCAGGTGCTCATCCCACTTTCAGCTCCTAAACATTAGCCCTCTTACTCCTGCCCTGACTTGCTGATTATCAACCGGCTGCCCTCTGTTGGCATTTGACACTGTCCCTGCTGCTAAGTCTTTGACAACGAAAAGGCACTTTCTCCCACTGGCTCTACATTAATTAACACCAACTTTGTGCCAGGCTTTTTCACGTAGTATTTCTTTTTTAAGACTTTATTTATTTTTTTAAAGAGGGGAAGTGAGGGAGAAAAAGAGGGAGAGAAATATCAATGTGTGGTTATCTCTCACGCATCCCCAACTGGGGACCTGGCCTGCAACCCAGGCGTGTGCCCTGACTGGGAATCGAACCAGTGACTCTTCGGCTCGCAGGCCAGCACTCAGTCCACTGAGCCACACCAACCAGGGCTCATATAGTGTTTCATTTAATCCTTACAACCACCATAAAAAAGTGAGTATATGAACCCCATTTTACAGATGATGAGGGTCCGAGAAGCAAAGCAACTTACAGCCTCACAGCTTCTCCCAGGCAGGCTCAGCGTGAAAGTGAAGACGACCCCCAGAGCCAGCGCTTTCCCACTGCACAGCAGGGCCTCTGTGTCCTGAAGAGGGCAGCTCAGTTAGTCTGCCCGGCCCAAGCACCTGCTGCCAAGTAGGGGCATTATTCCACTGGTGCAGAGTTCCAGCCCCGTGGGTGGCTAACAGTTCCAGGTCAATTCATGCATTCGTTTCTCTGGTTTATCGATCAGCCTCTTGTGAGTTTGACTAATACGAGCTAGTTCCTGAGACCTGATCACTCTGCGTGGTTGGAGAAAGCCAGACTTCGAAGCAAGCGGGAAGCAGGCCAAGATGCAAAGGACCTCAAACACCTCTATCCATGGCAAGACGACAGGAGAGGTCTTCGAAGTCTAACTCAGCTGCCCACTTTTCTGGACAAGTCAAGTGAGGCATGGGGAGTGGGCCAGGGAAAACATACCCACTAAGTTAGTCATGAAGTTGGGCTTAGAAGCCAGGGAAAGCAGTGTCTCCCCAAGTGTGGCGTGCATAGCACCATGGGGTGCTCATGGTGGATTTAAGAGGCACATGGAAGCTATTTAAACAGGTACCAAACACACACGTATACATACAAATATATGTGCATATGCACATACAGGAACATATATATATATAGAGGTCTACTAGAAACACTTGTATGCATGCATGTGTTTAAAACATATATGTGTGTAACATGTGTGTGGGCATGTATGTAATACCAAACCCAAGATTCCAAGGATAGTACACTTGAAAATGAGGCTAGTTACTTTTTTAAGTGGGTTGATTTAAAAGGAAGTATATTAAGTAAATAACAGCACCGCTGGCACCCAGAATCAGTAAAACCATGAAGGTGAGCTACAAATGACTAGATCTGAGAAACACTGGAAAAACGGGATCAAGGTTAAGCATTCTGCGCTGGAGTCAAGAGCAGAGCTCAGTCCAGGCTCCACTAGCGGCACTGCTGAAACCCAGAGGCTGTGGTGTCCCACCTGGGAAAGGCAGGTGATGGCGGCAGCCTCCGGAGAGGCTGGCTCTGAGGACTGCCGTGCACACAAACACCCACAAAATGATCCCCTTTTCTTTGTCTCCCAGGCAGTGAGCCCTTTCTGCTCTGCGGCTTCACTGTCCTGCAGCTGACAGACACTTTCTCCAAAACTCCTACAGGACTGGGCTCTAACAGGCCGTCATGTCTATGTCTGGACTTCTGCTGGACTCGAAACTGAAGGTGGTCAGGGACACGTGTCTAGGATAAAGGTTCCGGAGTCAGATCTAGGACTGAATCCTCACTCTGCTTAGTATTAGCTGTGTGACCTCAGGCAAGTTACTTAGCATCTCTGAGCTTCGGTTGTCTCTTCTGTAAATGGGATTAATAACACATCACACCATATACTTACATCACAGATTTGTTGTGAGGACTAATGATCTAACTAGCAAATATTAATTGCCTGGTGAACTTCAGCCATTGTTCTCTTATCTGGGCATTTAGGCAGGATATGAAGTAGCCGTAACTGAACTGCTGCCTAAATTCTGAGCAAAAAAAATCCTCTTTGGCTGTGACACACGTACAGGTGGGTCAACCGCAGGGTACACCTCAACAGAGGGACAGCAGAAAGCACTGAGAAGACAGAGGGCGTGTGCAGGGAACCCCAAAGCCAACACTAATGAAAACCTCAGTAATGAGCTCCACATTCGTTAAAGCAGGTCCCCAACCTCCGGGCCACAGACCGGTACTGGTCTGGGCCTGTGAGGAACCGGGCCGCACAGCAGGGGGTGAGCGTGAATGTAATGCGCTTGATTCTTCCTGAAACCATCCCCCTAATCCTCCGGTCCACGGAAAAACTGTCTTCCACGAAACCGGTTCCTGGTGCCAAAAAGATTGGAGACCGATGTCAGTTAAATGACATCCTCTAGTGTTCACATCATTACACAGACTTAGACTCGGAGATCCAGAGAGGGTAGGTGACTTGCCTAAGGTCACACAGCAAATGCTGGCCAATTGGGGTCCAGAACAGAGTAACAACCCCCCACTGGTTGTCTTGAATTTTGCAATCCTGCTCTCATTTCATTTTCACAACAGCCCTAGAATAAGGAGTGTCGGTGGCTTCTTACAGATGGAGTGGCTGAGGTATGAAGAAATTAGGTAACTGACTCACATCAGCCAACCAGCCCAGAGCAGAGCTGGAAGTGAAGCCACCTGCCTGTTTCCACACACCATGGGGACGCAGATTCCTGGGCTGATTCTGTGTTCTCAGGACCCTGTGGAGGGAGAGGCTCAGACCACAGTGAATGTGGCTTCAAGGAGCAGAAAACAGGCATTTCTCATAGGGCAGCACATCTAAGGCCAAAGAGGATACAGCTCCCCCAGTCTGACGTCTCAAAGACTGAGTCTGGAGCCCCTGGAATGAAAGACGGGTGAGGGTTGAGGGACATGGGCCGGGCCTTCAGAGAGCAGACAAATAAGTTCTGAGACTAAGAGGAGGGTTCACTCTGGTCACCTCCGGTGACCCCAAATAACCAGGCTCAGATGCACACTCACTCTGGGCAACCCAAAACACCAGGCAGACATCTCGCACCGCACACAGAAACTACCTCTGATTGGGCCACGGATCTACATGTGAGTGCTTAAACTATAAAACGCTTTGGAGGAAACACAGGTGTAAATCTTTGTGACCTCAGATCAGGCAACGGTTTCTTAAATGTGACCCCAGAACACAAATGGCAAAAGAAAAACTACATGGATTGAACTTCATCAATATTGAAAACTTCTGTGCTCCAAAGGACGCCACGAAAGCGTGGGGATGACACACAGTGGGAGGGAAATTTTGCAAACCACGATCTCATAGAGGACTTGTCTCTGGAACACAAAGGACTCTTTCCACTCGATAATAAAAAGGCAGATGATGCGGTTAAAAATGGGCAAAGGATCTGAATAGATGTTTCTCCAAAGATCTGCCCATGACCAGGAAGCACACAAAAAATTTCCCAGCACCACCTGCCACCAAGGAAATGCAGGTCAAAACCACAAACAGTAACACTTCACGTCCACCAGAAAAGATGAGCAGTAGCAAGCAGTGAGGACGTGGAGGACTGAAACCCTCACACACCACTGGTTGGGAATGTAAGCTCCTGCAGCCACTCTGAAAAACTGTCTAGCGAGTCCTCAAAAGGTTCAACACAGAGTTACCCAACAGCCCAGCGATTCCACTCCTAGGTGTACACCTAAGGGGAATGAAAGCATAAGTCCGAACAAAAACTTGTACACAAACAGGAGCATTATTCATAAAAGCGGGAAGGTGGAAACCACCCACAAGGCCATCAGCCGATGACCGGATCAGGATAAGGAAGAAGTGGCAGACCCACACAACAAAGCATTAATCGCAAGGGGAAGAAACCGAGCCAGCTCTAATCTCCACTCCTCCAGCGCCAACGCCATGTAACTGGGGCCATGCCTTCATGCCACCTGCTGCTTTCTTACAGATAACCACGGCAGGGGTGGAGCAGCCCCTGGTAGAGCCTGGGCTGCCCAGAGCAGAGTCAAGACCTCCCCAGTGCCACCCCAAGACCTCAGCTCACTCCCACAGTCAAGTCTGGTGCCCAGAAGGAACTGAATTGAGGGGCCAAGTAAAGCCAAGAAGACACAAACATTTATAAAGCACCACGGACTCTCACAGCACTCCCGTGGGATAAATATTACGATTCTTCCCATATTTCGGACCAGGTCATTGAACCTCAGTGTTTTAAGGAACTCGCTGATGTCACCCAGATGGTAAAGTGGTAGAAGCTGGAATTCAAACCCAAGCTGGTCTTCCTCCAAGAGCCTGTTTCACAACATGGAGGCTGGAGGGAGAGAATGAGGGGAAGGGCCAGACTCCAGGTGCATCCAGGTCCTTCTGTGGAGCTCCTGGGGCACAGCCCTCCTTCTCAGAAAAGGAAGATGCCCTTCCAGTGGTTTTCTTAGAAACAGAATGTTCGAATTCCTTACTCTCCAGTCACACAAAGTCAAGGTGATTGAAATGGAAAATAGGAATGATCCACAATGCCTTGCCCAGAGGAAATAAGGCTATTCTTAACTTTGTACAAATAGGTGATTTGAAGACCTGGGGGCTCAAAGGTCCTAAAAAAGGAGAGCAGGTCCTTTAAGGTTGCTCCGCTCTGCAGGCTCCCCAGTGCCTACTTGGCCTCGCAACAGCCCTGGTCAGAAGTCCCTGCCAGTTGGCCACAGCACTTCCCCTTCTAAACGGCTCCATGTTGCTCTAGACCTGAGGCTGCTAAACACCCAGGACTCTGCCAGTCAGTCCAAGAGCTGGATGCCCAGCAGGGTACTGGCATTCAGTAAAACCGGGATTCGATGCACCGGGCAGAGTGGCAGAATGCCACCCATTCTCTAGATGAAGTTTGAAGAGGTCAGGAGGCAGCCGGTCCAGTTTGCTGTTCAGTGCTCCAGTTTAAGGAGCCCTGCTTTCTGTCCACTCAGCCACCTGTCCTTCTCCAGTGTCCACTATCTCCCCTCTGCTGCTCTCCCAGCCCCACCGGCCCCTTCTTGGGCATACCTCCGCACAGGATGGAATAAAATCCCTCGTTCTTGAGCATGATCAGCAGGGAGCCCCAACCCAGGAGGACGGCAGAGAAGAAGAGATTCTCCAGCACAGCCGTGCAGGCCATCCACCAGCGCCTCCGGTACGCCTGCTGCAGCGTGGGGGCCATGCTGGCCGCGAGCCTGCACAGGAACAGAGCGCTGAGTGAAGGGCCCCCCAGCGGCCCCTGGCTAGGGTCCTCCATCGTGGTGGCTCCCGAGACCCCCCCGAGCCAGCCCACGAGGGGGCCTTCAGGGAGGCCCCATAGATCCCTGAGCTTCTCAGAGGGGACGGCCGAGCTGGCTCTGGACGCGCTGGCAGTGCCAGGGGCGCGCGCGGCACTGAGCTCCCGCCAGGCCACTATCGGAAACAAGAAAGGTCCTGTCTGCGCGCAACAGCTTCCTGGCGCGCTGCCAGGCTCTTCCACCCAGGACAGGACGCTCCGCTCCCAGGGGCCGAGCCCTCACTATCCCAAGTCCCCACGGGTCAGCAAGAGGCAGAGCGCACTCCGAAGCCACCAGTGGCCAGTATCCGGCCTCCCGCGCTAGGAAGGACCCCCAGAAGCAGCGGGAGGAGGAAGGGGAAGTCTGCAGCTGGCCGAAGACACCCCTCTTCCTGTTGCCCCTGTGAGACCATTCCTCTCCTCGGGGACGGGGCGACAGCGAGCCCTCCCGTGCCCCGCACCAGGCGATCGCGTCCCTCCAGTCTCTCAGACCAAGCCAACAGCTGCCACGTGGACCAAGACCTAGGGCGGGCCCAACTGCGCCCTTGGCGCCCTGGGGCGCCCCTCTCTCACTCGGGGCTCGGAGCCCCACGCACCGCGCCTCGGAAACCGCCCTCCGGCTCCTGCCCGGGGAGGGGGCTCGGCTCCGGCAGGAAGTCCGGCGACGGCTGACTTTATAAGGGCAGTGGCGGCTGATGGGCTGGCGGGCGGGCTTGCGGGCGTGTTTACCAAAGGAAGGGAAGAAGCCCGAGCTCCCCCCTCCTCGGCCGCGGCTGCCACCGCGGGAGGAGACGGGACTCGGGCGGCGCGGGGGCGGGAACGGCCAGCGGGGTCGGACCGGGGGCAGCGGAGAGAAGTGGGACAGGGAAAGGCGGGGGGGGGGGGCACCAGTCGCGTCTCTGGGCGCCTCAGTACCTTCATCCGAGAAATGGGACTGTAGGTCCGGGCGCCCAGGCAGATCCGTTCAATCCCCAAGAGAGTCGCTAGGGGCAGAGGAAGTGCGGCCGGAGGGGGCGCGGAGGCAGAGGGCGACGGGAGGGAGCCGAGCGGACGGGGGGCGGGACGCGCCGGCGGAGACCCGGCGACGCGCCGCGGGACCCGAGGGCTCTCAGGTAACGGGCTTTTCTGGGGGAGCCCGGAAGCGCCGGCGGCAGCCCACGGTGGCTCTCGGAGGACGCACGGCCGGGGACCCCGGAGCCCTCCCCGCTGCTCACCTCAGGTGGGGGGCAAACGCCCCTCCTGCAGCCGCGGACGCCCGTGGGGCGCAGCGCCTTGGCGGCGCGCGCACGCTCTCGGGGTCCCGTGTCCGGCGGGCCCAGCCGGGACCTGCAGAGCGCCCCTCGCTTCTCAGCCTGCCGGGACCCCGCCGCCTCGGGGGCTCAGCCCCGCAGCTCGGCGCGCTCACCCGCTCTGCCCTCTCGGAACCAGTGGCGGAGCTGGGAGCTGGGTGCCCTCGTCCGACACAGGTCTGCGAAGTGGGGCAGGGACGAAGTGGAGCCGCAGCGTTGATACTTGTATTTATACCCGTCCGGGGCTGCACCCCGAGGTAGGGGCGGGGGCTCCCTTCCCTTCCCCTCCTCCTAGGTCGAGTTTCACACACACGTGACTCGCGCTCTGGTCCCCGGCACCTAAAATTTACACGGCCACCTCCCCCCCTCGCCCCCCGCCCCCAGACCAATCAGGCGGCGCCCTCTCTATCCTTGATCAAAACAACCAGAGGTTTGGCTGAAGCAGACAGGCCGGGAACGCTGGACAGGCTTGGGTGGGGCTTTTAACTGTGCAGCTGGAAGTCTTGTTTTTCAAGATGCAGAACGACAGCGGTTTCTTTGGAATTAGATGGAGGTCTGAGTTTGGAAACTGATTGGCCTGGGTTACCTTGGGCCACTTGCTTTACCTGTCTCTGAGCCTTGGGTTCGTCCTCTGTAAATTCGAATAACAACGTAGTACTGCCTGCCTACCTGCCTACCTGCGGGAAAATGGCAGATGGAATTGGGGGTTCTGGTACAGAAATGCTCAGCACAGCGCTGGGTACCTAGTAAGCATAAAAAATGTTCATTGTCGCTGCTGCTGCTATCATTATAATTTTTCAGAAGACCTGGTGATAGGATGCTTCTAGACACTGATTAACTGATTGATTCCTAATAAATTTCTCAACTTCCTGGGCCTGTTTCCTCATCTGTGAAAGGGAAGCTGTCACTACCTGGACTGGCGTGTGGATTGATGAGATAACAGAGGCAAATCAATAGAGAGCTAAGCTTCATGCAGCGTGTCGAAAGCAACACTGGTGATAGCCACAGAGCTCTTGGCCATGTGAGCGACTGCCCAGGATGTTCCAAGAAGACGTCAGACAAGAGGGCATCTCTGAACAGCTGAATCACCGAGCCAAGAGAGGAACTCAGATTTGCTGAGTGACTACTATTACACTGGGCACCTCCCAAACAAACATTGTCATTAAATCTCAAAACATCATGGTCTCATTGAAACCTCACAGCCTTTTGCAGATGGAGAAGACTGGTGGCTGGCAGGTGGAACGTGGTGGGCAAAGGCAGGATGCAGACTCAGACCTGTGCGGCTTCTGTGTGTGGCCCTTGCCACTCCTCCAGGTCGGGAGGGTGACGAAAGCTAAGGCCTCGAAGTGGAAAAGGCACAAGGAGTTCTCCCTAGCAAGAGCACAGGGTCAGGCTCTGACGGTTTCAATTCTTAAAATTCATTGCTGGCTCCCTGAACTTCCAGATCGAGGTCAAACTCCTTAGCTTAGCACAAGGGGCCCTAGAATAAGGGTTCTAACCCAAGGTGGTCATGGATCCCTTGGAGAAGAAAATAAAATGTTATGTGTGAACTTGAGCACACATACACTCTTCCACTCAGATTTCGTCTTCCACAGGCTCCGGGAGTCCATGGACCCCCTAGGGCCATCACACTCGACCTTCCCCGACCCACAGGTCAGCGTTCCCTGTGGACTGTCAGCTCCCTGAGGGCAAGGGCCTGGTCTGTTGTGTTCACTGCCGTGTCTCCAGCTCCTAGAACAGCGCTTGGCATCCAGGAGGCACCCAGTGAGCACCTGTGGAATGGAGTGTGGAGCCTCCTGGTTTCACACCTCCTTGCCTTTGCACCTGTTCTTCCTACAGGGATGACAGAGACCCTTCTTCATTTCTAAGGTCCTCATCCTTTACAACTCAGCTCAAGTTTTACCTCTTTCTGGAGTTTGCCTGATCTCTAAGACTGGCTTAGGGACCCTGCCCCCAAACACTCCTCAACTCTACTGGAGCCCTCACTCACTCTGATGAAGAACCATCAGTTTACTTGCCTGCTGCCCTTCCCATGATACGTAAGTCTCTCAGGGGCAGGAACCACATCGTAGGTGTTTGTGACTCTTTCACAGGACCTTGTGTGTCACAAGCCATGGCAAACATTTGTTAAACAAATACAACAGAGTGGTGGGAAGTAGAGCTGAAAAAGCAGGCTGAGGTCAGTTTGGAATGACCTGTATGAGGCCAAGGACTCCCAATACTGTGAGACAGGTGATCTTGGATTTTGTTTTCTTGTTTTCTTTGGCTCCGTTTGTTTTTAAGGAAGGAGATAGACACAGCTGGGCTTGTGTGTTTAATGAATGGGGGACGGGACGTTGGAAAGGAGAGACTCTGAGTCCCCTGACACCACCCGCAGTCTGAGGAGAAAGGCCTTATCGCCTTGGATCTCCTGCGGGCTCCTGGCTCGCAGCTGCTTCGAGGCCCAGTGCACAACAGCACTAGCTCAGGGGTGACGCGGGCCGGTCCCGGCTCTGCAGCTGATTAGTTGAGCAATTCTACCCAAGGCACTGGCGTCCAGAGCCACCCTCTTCTGGTCTGTTAAGTGCCAAAAATAATAGTGAACTGGGTTCCTGGACCCCATTCCAACATTGGGGGGGACCCCCGCACCAACAAACAATTCTCAGACACCAGCAGGCCGTAGAAGAATTCAACTCAATTCTGACATTATCTACCCAGAGATAACATCAGATTCCACAGGTTAAAGGTTCAGTCCTACAAGATCTCCCGGCTCCAAACACAGACTTCAGACGCCAGCCCTAAGCCCAGGCTCTCGGGGCGTCTGACCAACTGGCTATAGCCCGGAGGTGCCGGTGACCTCCTCCAACTCAGAATGCCAGTCGCAAGTCTGGGTTGTCACCTGTGCCTCTGACCCGACTGGCTGTACATCATAGGTTGTACATCCCCCTCCCTGGCTTCTATTACTTTGTTCAAACAATTCACAGAATTTAGAAAAACATGTTCCTTGCTAGATCACTAGTTTGTTGCGCTATAACTCAGGAACAGCCAGATGGAAGAGATGGGTAGGTAAGGTAAGTGGAAAAGGGCGTGAAGTGTTCACGCCCCCTCCAGACCTGCTGCTCTGCCCAGGTCTTCATGTGGTCACCACCCAGAAGCTCCCTGAACCCCGTCCTCTTTTTTACGGAGGCCTCATTACATAGAAATGATTGATTAAATCGTTAAACATAGGCAATTGATTCAACCTCTAGCCTCTCTCCCCTCTCCAGGAATCAGGAGTCAGGTCAGAGGAGGAAGGAGGGTGGAACCAAAACTTCCAACCCTCGAATCACCTGGTTGTTCCTCCTGGCAAACAGCCCCCATCCTGCAGAACTGCGGAATGGAATTCACCTCATTCACATGGCAGGAGACACCTGTTTCATTCTCAACACTTAGGAAATCCCAGTGGTCTGGGCTTGCCGTGAGCCAGGAACTGTGGATGAAGACCAAATATGCTGGGAAATATAGTTTGGTCATCTGAATGACCACGCATATTTGAGATATTCTTACAATATCTCAAATATCAGCCCATTTACTATGCAAGACATTATTTATTCAGCCTAACAAATAGTTGTTATGCACCTTTGCATGAGGAATGTAAAAAGAATGGACAGACTGCTTTGGAAAAGTTTGGCTGTTCCCCCAGATAATTAAACATAGAGTCATTCTGACCCAGCAATTCCACTCCTAGGTATATACCAGAGAGAATGGAGAACACACAGCAACACAAATCCTAGACACAAATATGCATAGCCACATTATTTATAGCAGCCTAAAAATGCAAACAACCCACCCTTCCGTCCGCTGATGAGTAAACAAAAGATGTGAATGATAATACACAGCATATCATTTGGTCATTAAAAAAAAAGAGTGAAGGACGGATACATGTTACAAGATAGGTGAACCTTGAAAACATGATGCTCAGTGAAAAAAGCCGGACCCCAGAAAGCCCACATACTGCGTGACTCGCCCAGAACAGGCAGGTGCAGCACACTAGTGATTGCCGTGAACTGAGCGAGGGGAAAATGGGATGAGATTGCCAACGGGTATGAGGCTTCTTCCAGGGGAAATGAGAACGGTGTGCCATGGGATGGTGGTGATGGTTGTACCACTTTGTGGATATACTAAAATCCACTGAATTTCACACTTTGCAAGAGTGACATTTTATGACATGTGAGTTATATCTTGATTTTTTAAAATTTTAAACTTCTGCGTGTCAGGCCCTAGGGATTCCATGGTGAATAAGTCACAGACTCTCCCCTCAGAGAACAAAGAGTCCGTGGCAGAGAGGCTTAGCTGGGTGGAGTGGTCACCGGTGAAGTGCAATTGCTCCTAAAGGAAGCACCGTGGAGGGGATAGGTGTGGTGCCTTGAGAATGAAGGGTGAGGGGGCCGGGCGATCTAGACTGGAGGTCAGGGAGGACTTCTTAAGGATGCTGCTTGCACTTAAACCTGAAGCTTTCCATGTCTGAATCAGTTACTTATCGTCCCCTGAGACAAAGACCCAGCACAGGCAGGGGCTCCCCCACAGGAGAATGCCTGAGACATTGGGGGAAATGAACCAGAGAGTGGATGACACCCACAGAAGCAAGGGCGGGGGGGGGGGGGTGCTGCTGTGAGTTTGCAGCTGGAAAAGTAGATACAGAGCAATCGTATTGGATCTTCTAAAACAGTAAGAAGTGCTCGATAATGACGGAAATGACCTTCCTCCTCCCTGGCTCGCTCCTTCTCTGTGGGTGCCTCCGCCAGCTGCTTGCGCCACAAAATTGGAGTTATTCTAGCTCTTACTCCCAGCTGCACCTTTCACACTCAAACCTGTGGTTTCTGTGGTTAAAGACCTCTCATCTCCGTCCCCTGCTGTTCCTCAAGCCCAGGTCATCATCTGCTCCCAGCTGGATTCCTGCAACCCCTTCCACCTGCCCTTTCTGACTCCACCTGTGCACAGGATCCCTCCACCCAGTCAGAACCATCTACTGAAAGCCCAGAGTCCACCAGGCCACTACCCTTGAGAGTGCCTCATGACAGTTGGAGAAATGTACAAGGTCCCAACGATGCCCATGATTCTGTCCGGGCTTCACTGACTGCCTCCAGCCTCCCTCTGGCCTCCCTGCTGTCTATACTTGTGCCTTGGTGACCTCTTCCACCTGAAGTCCCTCCTGGCCATGGAACAGTCCCTTGCCCTGGCCTATCCACTCATTCAGATTTTGACTTAACAGTGACTTCCTTAGGGAAAGCTCCTTGCCTGACTCCAGCAATATATCCCTTTGATCTACAGAACAACTGGACTTCCCTTTGATAAAACTCACCACAGTGTGTCTGCTTCCTCTGATGGACTACATGGGCCAGAGGGCAGGGACCTGTGCCTACCTTCCTCGCCGCTCTCCTTCCACAAGGTAACACGACGCCCCCACCGTGCCCCCCACCCCCACCTAGCAAATTCCTACTCGTCCTTCAAATCTCACTTGCCTGTGACTTACAGCCTCCCCCGAGCACGCAGACCTGGGGGCACGTCTCGCCACATAGCCGCTCAGCTCCCTGGACATCCCTCGTGGACTTAGCACGACTGCACAAGCCACTGAGTTTGATGTCCCCCCTTTACAGTGTCCACCTTGTCTCTCTTGGTCCCAGCACCTATAGCAATGCTTATCACAAGACTCCTCTCAGGTCAGACAACAAGAATTCTTACAAAAACCCCTAAATTTGCCTGTAAAAGTGTATGTGCATGGACATTTTTCTAAAAAACAGTCCGTGGCTTGTGTGGAGTTCCAGACGTGACTAGGACCAGACGGAGATTAAGGACCTCTCCCCGGGAGCTGAAGGACGTGGCCTTTCCTTCAGAACAGCACTCCCAGCCCCGACCTCCACTGTGTGACACCACCCCCACTCCAACATGGGCTCCGAGAGGGCAAGGTTCCTTATCTGTTTTGTCCACTGATGTGTCCGAAATGCCTGGAATGGTGCCTGGCCGGTCCTGCATGTGTTGAATGGACAGTTGTAACAGCTGTGAGAACTGTACGTGTGTGCGTCACTGATGGCTACATAGCAAATTACCCCCAAATGTGACAGTTTAACATTTGTCATCTTAGTTTCTCTAGATTAGGAGTCAGGGTGCAGCTTCCCTGGGCTCCAGGGTCTCTCACGAAGCTGCAAAGTATTGGCCCAGGCTGCCGTCACCTGAAAGCTTGACTGGAGGGGATCTGCTTCCGAGCTCTCTCAGGCGGTTGTGGGCAGGATTCGGCTCCTCCCTGGCTGGAACCTACCCCTCGATTCCTTACCACCTGGACCTCTTCACAGTGCAGCTCCCCAGTTGGGAGCTTGCTTCACCAGAGTAAGAGGAAAAAGAGAAAGAGAGAGAGAGCACTAACAAGATGGCCACTACAATCCTGTGTCTTAACCTCAGAAGTGGTATCCCTCCCCTTTGCTGTGTTGTTAGAAGCAAATCTCTAAGGCCTTGAGGCATGAAGGGAAAGGAGTTATATGAGGGGTGAACAGCAGTGGGCAGGGCAGGAAGGGCCCCCTTAGACACAGCCTGCAACACATTTTCCCACAGAGTGTCCAGCTCATCCGGCCACCCAGAGCAGAAGGCGCAGGCCCAACGCCTGCAGGTCGAGCAGACAACGATGAGAGAAGAAACAAGGGGCAGGAGGTGTGGTGGACAGCCCAGCCACTGCCCAGCCCCCAGCAGGCTGCTGCAAAAGCAGGAATGCAGGCTGACTTGTCAGATCTTCTAAGTGTTCAAAAGCAGTGACGGTCCAGGTTTTCATGAGATATTTCCTGATTTTTAAAACTGTGCTAATCTAGCAAAATACGTCTGAGGATTAGTTTTGGACTCTCCTCTATGGCACAAAGAGCCCAAGCTATTCTAATACCCTTTGCATGTCTGTTCCATCTCTCCTGTACCCACCCCTCCCACCCCCTGCCCTCATTCACTGAGGGAGGGACCCAGCTGGTTCATTTGGGGCATGTTCTGTACTCCTTTGCAAGTAACAGGCCAACAATTAATATCATTGAATGGAATATGAAATCGCTGTCCCTTTGAGGAGCTCCCCCACCCCACCCCAATTCCAGAAGACTGGTTAAAACGTGGTATTGGTGTCTGAATACATTGTAATCCTGGCTCTGCTACTCATTTACTGTGTGACCTTTAGCAAGTTACAAACTGTTTGGAGGCTCAGTTTCTTCATCTATGAAATGAGAATAATTGTGCCTGCTTCCCAGTCATTGTAGGGATTAACTGTAATAAATATACTTATTAGCACATTGTAGCAACTCAATAGCTGTTCGTACTTACATCAGGCCCCTTCTTTCCTCCTGGCTTAATCTGATTAAACCAGCATCTACCACTATCCACCTGGCTGGCAGCTAGAGGGAGCCTCTAAAGTGAGAGATTTGGGAGCGTCACTGCCCCGGCTTACATCCTTGAGCAGTTTGCTGATCCCCTTAGTAAGAGAAAATCCGAACGCTTTTAGCAGCTCACCAGGCTCTCTTGGACCTGCGCCTGCCCAGCCTTCCAGCCCCATCCCTCACTGCCACCCTCCTGCACACTCCGCACTCCAGGCACACCCAAGCTTCGCTTCCTGGACCCTCCACACTTTCCGCCACTTCAAAACAAGTGCTCTTGTCTCCACAACTACCTCCCCTTCTAGGGGTTCCAGCTATGCGCTCAGAGGATTTCTGATGTACCTTGCTAAACCTGAAAGCAAGCCCAGTACTCATTTTCCTCACCTCTCCCCTCTTCCTAGCACAACGCCCGCATAGAATAAACGAATAATACATAATGGTAGGCTTGGCCTCAGCAGTGCCCATCAATCCCATGAGCACACAGCGCCACCTGGTGAACCACACTTGAACTCCAGTACCTAGAAAGAAGCCCACCGCTGCTCTCTGCCCACCACTAATGTCGGTGGTGGACAACAGTTTTGAAGTTTTCTGGTGGGGTTCTATCCATACAAAACTTAGAAAAAAAAATTTAAAAGCCAAGATTATTGTGTGCTTAGTGTGAGAGAGCTAGGCACTCTCCTAAATGCTTCTGTAATTAACACATTTAATTTTTACAACCAATGAGTTAGGTACTTTTATTGCTATTTTGTAGATGGAGCAACTGAGGCACAGGGCAGTTGAATGCCTCACCCAACGTCGCACTGCTACGAATGTCACCTCGGGCGGTCTGGCTTGAACCTGCACCTTTAAGCCTGAAACTCACTGCCTCTGTCTCCTTTGCTCCCCACCGGGTGACCTGGTGAGGCTACATCCCAGACACCTCCCTCTACCAAGATGGCCCACTGCAGAGAGACTACTGTCACAGTGGCTTTGGTGTCAACCGAAATCCCACGTGCAGTGAGTGCCCCCCACATTCTGGAGGCTGCACACCTCTCCAGGGGCATTCCTCAGGACAGGGACTAGCTGTGGTGGCAGCCCCTCCTCCGCGCGGCAGCAAATGCCGCTGTCAGTCCACGGCTCTGCTCTGCTCGTGACCCCAGCAAGCAGCCGCTCCTCTGGGCTGCCTGCTCCTAAGAGGACCCCTAGCCCAGCTGGGTGGATCAGATTGGGTGGATACTGTACGGAGAGTGCGGAGCTCTGTCCCTGATTCAGGGGGACGCTGAATGGCAATGGTGATCACTTGTCCTCTCTGGATCATGGGCCAAGTCGGGTCCCTTCACCTGCTTGGTATTGCCGTGTGGCCTCAGAAGGTTGGCTGCTTCCTTCTTAAATCTAGTCAGTCTACCTTTCACTGGCTCCTCTAAATACTTTTTAAATTTTTTATTTATTTTAGAGAGAGGGGAAGGGATGAAAACAGGGAGAAAACATCCATTGGTTGCCTCTCACACACACCCATCTGGGGGACCTGGCCCACAACTCAGGCATGTACCCTGACTGGGAATCAAACCAGTGACCTTTTGGCTTGCAGGTTGGCACTCAATCCACTAAGCTATGCCAGCCATGGCTCTAAATACTTTTTTATATCGTTTGTAATGCCTGCCTCCACTTAGTTTTGTTATTTAAATATTTGTTATCAATAATTATATTAATCACTTATAGCTACACATTTAATATAAACATAAGAGCATATTTTATAAATCATATAATATTAAATATATTTATACATAACAGCACATACAGGGTCCAGCCTGCTTGAGTGTGGTTGGTGAGGCAATATGAGTGTAGTTCATTTTAATTTGAACACTTCACCTAAAATGTCATATAGTGTGCCTCAGGGTGGTACTGTTCTCACAGAATTACATACTTATAATCTTGTAATAAAAGATTGTATAATTTAAAAAGGGGGCATTATTTGTGCTGGACTCAGTATATCCTCTCTCTATTCTGGGGAGGAGGAGGAACCCGCCTCCTCTTCCCCGTCTTTGTCATTGAATGAGCAGGGAGGGGTCTCACCATCTGGTGACTCCGTGAGAGGCCGCACTGCTGGAAGGGTGACTGTTTGGGGCAAGGAACTGTTGTTTAGGCCACTTCAGCATCCAAGACTAATTCCCTGGTTTATACTTGATTGAGACCAGGTGGCACCAGTGGTCAGGTCTAAATGTGAAACTCAGGGTAGAGGTCAAACGTAGTCGGATTTGACCCAGATCCTGTGGACGTATCTGTGACACAGCCTGCTAAAGCCTTTGGCACCCACTGATGCAGCGAGTTTCCGGGCCTCCAGAGAGGGTTTGCCTGACTCCAGGCCAAAGGACAGTCCCCTCCGCTGCAGCATTTGTGTGTCATCATGGATCTCGAAGGTGCTGTTGAAACTGAAAAGATATCCAAACTTGGCCCTGGAGATGCAAGTTTATGACTGTTCTCTTGCTTATAGTGGCGATTATACACACAGGTGAATGGTGAGTTTGGAGCCGGAGGGCCCTGGGTCTGCAGTTCGTTTGGCCCATTTCTCTGTACCAGCTTTTCCAAAGCCATTGGCTGCAGAAGCTCTTGCCCCTGGGCCCACTGCCTCTTCATCCGTTCTGTCCGCCTCTCCGTCTTTTTCTCCAGGTTTTTCTTTTTTTAATAAAGATTTTATTTATTTTTAGAGAAGGGGAGAAAGAGAGGGAAAGAAACATCAATGTGTGGTTGCCACTTGTGCTCCACCAACTGGGGACCTGGCTCACAACCCAGGCGTGTGCCCTGACCGGATCCTTTGGTTTGTAGGCTGACACTCAATCCACCGAGCGACACCAGCCAGGGCCTCTTTCTCCAGGTTTTGACACTCCTGAGCAGAATCGGCAGGCCAATCCACTTGATTTTTTTCCTTCGAAATAATGTTCACTGCCATTAGCACATTTAAAACACCACAAACTCTTTGCCTAGTGTTTTTCTGGGCATAAGCCGAATCAGCTACCAAAAGGTTATTTGAAATGCTGAACTCTGACACCAGCTCATCAGCTACTTCATTATATGGCATTGTACCTTTCTGCTGAACCTCCTCACGAAGAATGTCTCAAGCCTTTTCCATGTTTATCTCTTTGGCTCTGTTTACTGTCTGAAAAATTGGAGCCTATAAATTCACTGGCCCATTTTCTACCACCTGGACCCATCCACTAGCTTCTGCTCTGTGTGCCCGAGTAACCCCCGCTGGTGCAGGGGCTGCTGCGGACTCCCAGTCAGAACACTTTCATAACCAGTTGGTCTCTGTGCTATGCTTACAATCACTTGGGGGTCCACCCTTCACATTTTTACTGGTGCTAAGGTTTTTGGTAAAATCTTTGTTGGTAAAGATTTTACCAACAAACTGAAAATGCAACAAATTAAGTGTTATCTCAGAGATATTGAGGGTTCAGGTCCAAATCACAAGAGTATTGCAGTGAAGTGAGCTGTAATCTTTCTGCTGAAGAGTCTTGCCTTCAATGTAAAAAACACAACATATTTTCTTGGGCTGAGTCTGATCTACATAAATCCTCTTAGTTCTGCATTTGTGGAAGTCAAACCAATATTTTTTTGCCATCATGTCAAATTGTATTTGATTTAAAATAAGCCGTTAAAAAAGCAAAACTAAGAAAACTCTGTCTTCAATAATTCTTTTTTTTTTTTTTTAGAGAGGGGAAGGGAGGGAGAAAGAGAAGAGAAACATCAATGTGTGGTTAGTTCTCACATGGCCCCCACTGGGACTCTGGCCTGCAACCCAGGCATGTGCCCTGACTGGGAATAGAACAGGCAACCCTTTGGATTGCAGCCCGTGCTCAATCCACTGAGATTTGCCAGCCAGGGCTGTCTTCAATAATTCTTAAAAAACAAAAAAAAAAAAAAACCCTTAATGTCTTTATTCTATGCCTCAATTTCTTCATCTCCACTCAACTGCAGAGGACTAGGTAGCTGCACTGAGCTAGCTGTTCTTATGAGCCTGGGGCACCTGTGCTCGGCGGTCCCTGCAGACTCACACTCGGGGCAGGGACAGAGATTCACAGCCTGTCCAGTGAAGGCCTTGGACACCGCCTGTGCACGCACCCTCAAGCCTGCCCAAAGTGGAAGGGTCGGGATGCACCCTGAGTGCCCAGCAGTGGCATCAGGCACAGGCAGAAGCACTGGAGGCCTTCTCTGGCCCACACACTGCCCAGCCTATATTGTTATTTAAATATGTATATTTAAGTATATAATACATATAGCCATGTATATGGCTAATATTTATTGAGTACATCCTATGCCCCATATTTCACACTCATTGAACTCATTTAACCTTCACAACAACCGTATGATTATCCCCATTTTACCACAAAGCTAAAGCACAGTGAAATGACATGTTCAGGGTCATACATCAAGTGGCTGACTCAGAGTGCAGACGTGAGTCATTACACCAGACTACAGTTTTCAACATTGCATTCGACTCTACTCCAATGTGCCAGGCACAGTGTTTTGCACACACTAGGGTAACAACAAACTTTTTATATATATATATATTTTTATATATACATACACATATAGTCACATTCCAATGTGACACATACCCATTCTTGGACTGGGAGAAAGCCCCCAGACTCCTGGAAACCCTTCACCTAGGTCTGGCAGTCTTCACAGATGACACCTTATGGGGGCACTTTAATTAAAGTGGGAAGGGGCAGGGTGCACTTCGAGGTGGATCCCGTCTGGGGCCTCATGCAGGCCCAGAGCTCTGCTGCATCCTCTTCATCAGTTCTTCATCCTGCATAGACAACTCTGTCAACTTTTTGCCCATCCGCTCATGGATGTCCAGGTACTTGGAGACACACCGGTCCAGGCACACAGACTCGCCCTTGGACAGTTCTGCTTCCTTGTAGTGAGGAGGCACGCATTTCCGGTGGCAGGCACTTGTCATTCTGAGGCGAAGAAAGCTCAAGGTCAAGGTCAGGTCAGCAGCACCTTGTGGCATACCAGAAACGCTCAACCATTCCTGACCTGCTACTGATTTCACCTCCCAGGCAGGCAGTGTAAATCCTCAGTGTCACCTCAACTATCTTAGAAGGTCCTTGAGAACAGGCACCTTGCCTAAGCCCATGTTTATAATTAATTAAATAGAAACGATTAATTGAGTGATGGCTATGTTCAGGCATCATGCTAAGTACCTGACATGATTCTTATGATAACCCTATGAGTTAGGCATGATCATTATCCCCTTTTTACAGATAAGGAAAATAAGGCACAGAAAGCCTCAGGACCACAAAGAGCTGAGATATGAACCCAGGTAGTCCAACTTCAGAGCCTACATTTAAGAAATATTCTGACATATAGCCTCCAACAAACCAACCCATCAAGACAGGACACCAGAGAGCTTAAGCCAATAAAAGTAGCAGCCATTTGCCCTGGCTGGTGTGGCTCAGTGGACTGACTGCCGACCTGTGAGTCAAAAGCTTGCCAGTTTGATTTCCAGTCAAGGCACATGTCCGGGTTGCAGGCCAAGTCCTCAGTAGGCAGTGTGCAAGAGGCAACCACAAATTGATGTTTCTCTCCCTCTCTCTCCCTCCCTTCCCCTCTTTCTAAAAATAAAACCCAAAATAAAAAAAAAATAGCAGACATTTGTTAATTGTTTACTATGTATTGGGCTTGATGCTAAGAGCTTGTCAATGTTTTAACATTTAATGACGTGAGTAGTATTACCTCCATCTGACAGATAGGGAAACCACTGGTCAAATAGTCCAAGTAACTTGCCCAAGACCATACTACCAGTGATTGGTGGAGCTAAGAATTGTTCCCGAATTTGCCAAAGTACTGACCTGACATTACTAGAGACTAGCTGTGGACCCTGAGAATGTTATTTAACCTCTGGAAGCCTCCCTGTCCTCACAATAAAATTAACCCACTGGATTATTTTGTACATTAAAAAAGATAACACATGTAAAATGCTTAGCAAGTGCCTGAGGTAAATCAAAGAGTTTAAGAAATGTTAATTAAATGGGATAGATCCCATCTGTCAAAATGTTCAAGTAACTGTCTTCGAACCCAACCAGACTCTGGACTGACGCTTCTCTCCTGCTCCGCTCCTTCATCACCAATTCCCTGCCAATCTAAATGCCCAACTTATTCTAGGGACCCCATACTCAGTCAGCATTAGCTTTAACCATTGGGGCTGGGGAATTAGTGATTGGGGGTACACGAGGAGGGTAAGCACAGGCCTCAGACTCCCCTAAATTGAATAAGGCATTTTTCATAAGTCATGTACCTCAACCCTAGGAAAGTGATCTAGGATCATTCCCTAAGACAAGGTAGCACAGAATTGCCTCTTACCTGTTGTACATGTCAGCCATCATTTCTACCTCCAGTTCCGCCGCCAGCTGCTGGGCCCTGAGTGGATCCATCTCAGCCCTGCACCGTGGAGACCTCCTTCCAGACTCCTAGTCCTGAAAGCAGGTATTACTGTCAGCATCCACCTCTCCCATTCACTTTCCCAACCCAGGGGTTGAAAATGCAGAGGGGCCCTGGCTGGTGCAGCTCAGTGGATTGAGGGCGGGCTGCAAACCAAAGGGTCACCGGTTCGATTCCCAGTCTAGGGCACATGCATGCCTGGGTGAGAGGCAACCACGCATTGATGTTTCTCTCCCTTTCTTTCTCTCTTTAAAAAAAAAAAGGAAGAAGAAGAATGCAGAGGGCATTCATAGGGCATCAGACCGGGGCGACTAACCTGAGTTCAACCATCCCATTTCAAAGATGTAGAAACTGAGGCCCCGAAGGGGAACACTGCCTAGCCCAAGGTCACACCGCACGTCAACAGTGAGGCTGGAAATCGAGCCCCGGGGGTGCTGACGCCCAGCGTCTCCAGGTCACCTTCGCCCCAAATTTCGAGACCGGAAAGAGAACCCACTAAACCGCTGGTCTGAACGGCCCGGGGCCGTGGAATTCGATCACGTGCGAAATTAACGCGCCCAGGGTTGCACCCCTGAAATGGCAGTGCCAACAGAGTCATGCTGAGGTCAGAGGTCACTCACCACGGCCTGGAGCCGGTCACAATGCCCAACTTCGGGCTACCGCTAAAAACCTACCCTGAACACAGGTAGGTACAGGCGGAAGCACGTGGGGCCACTTCCGGGAGGAAGTCCCGCCTCCCCCAACGAGGCAGCTCTGGGAACTAGGCTACCATAGAGAGGGAGCTGCGGGCCCTGGCTGAAGGCGAAGGTGATTTGCCAATGCGAGAGAGGTCGCCCAAACACCATAGAGGGTCCGGCCGAGTGCAGAGCGCCTGCAGCCTGGAAGTCTAGTCCCAGCTGTGGTCTCGCAGAGGTTAGACTTTAGTGGTTATGTGAGAAGTGGCTGGACTACAGAGCTCAAGGAACCTCGCCTCCATGCCCCTACCTCGCCCCGAGAGCTAGTGTGTGAGCACAGATCTGACGTGCGGGAGGAAGAACTGCCTCAAACAGCAGTTCTCAGTGCATGCTGCACGTTAAGGTCACCAGGGACGCTTTTAAAAATCCCGATGCCCAGGCCTCACCTCATACCAGTGATACCAGAATCTTTGTGAGTGAGTAGAACCCGGATATCAGTAAACTTTTAAATTCCCCAGGTGAAGTAGAGGTACATTAATGTGCATTAGATGACATTAAGAAATTACTGTAATTTTGAGGGTTTGAAAATGGCACTGTGGAAAAAAAAAACCTGTTAGAGATACAAATAGATGAAGAGAATATAACTAAATGTTAATAATTGTTAAATCCAGGTGATAGGTATATGGAAGTTCAATATACTGTGCTCTCCACTTTTCTGTATGTTTTAAATTTGCCATAATGAAAGTCTAAAAATTAAAGACATACGAACAATGATTTTTTTAACGATTTTATTTATTTATTCTTTGAGAGAAAGAGAGGGATAGAATCATGGATTAGTGGCTTCTTACACAGGCGCCCACCAGGGACTGGCCAGCAGCCAGGCACATGCCCTGGCAGGAAAGGAACGGGCAACCTTTCGCTTTGCAAGACGATGCCCAACCAACGGAGCCACACCCATCAGGGCAAGAACAATGGTTTTAATCGAGCACCTGCCATGGACTCAGTGCTTTAATTACATTATCTATTTCACTTGTTTTTCTTGTTCGTAATGATTTTTTTAATTGATTTTTGACATAATTATAGGTTTACAGGAAGTTTCATAAATAGTACATAAATTCCTTTGTGCCACTAAGTTGGGGAACCAGTGCTCCAAGAAACTGAATACAGCTGCGAGTCTACAGGTCTCTAAGCTTTCTCTGGGGTTACAAAGATAAGGGGAGGCATGGTTTCTGCTCACAGAAAGACAAAACAGGTGTACTTACGTTTTATTCAACTTCTGCTAGACGCACTGGGCCATGAAAACAAAGCAATTTTGAGCTAACCCAGTGCATTTAGTCATGGGAGAAGGAGGGTACTTGTGAACTCTTTATCTTTCAAGACTTAGTTTTTCCCACCACCACCCTCCAGCAAAAAAACCCACCTCAATTCCTTGATTTTTCCAGGGATTTCCCAGTAAATGAACTTTAGAAGATATGATGCATGGGTACACTTCCTGTTGGAGAAGTGTCTCACAGGACACTTTATATGGCTGGTCACCAGATGCCTCCCTGATTGTCCCAGAAAGGCCAGATTTTCAACACTGAGCTTCACTGCTGCTCTCAGGACTCATCTTTATCAAACCCTGTGCCCTAACATTTTAACACTGAAGTGTGATATTCATTCAGTAAAGTGTATAAAACACACAGATCTTAAGCTTATTCTTATAATATATATTCATTCCTATAACCACCACTGAGATCAAGACACAAAGTACTTCCAGCACCCTAAAATGTTATTTCATGTTCCTTGCCAGGCAATGCCCCCTCTCCTGCAGTTAATCACTATCCTGACTTCTTAGTTTTGCCTATCACTGAGCTTCATGTAAATGGAATTACACATTATTTTCTGTTTTGTGCCTGACTTCTTTAGCTCACCGTAGTGTCTGCCAGGTTACATCCATATTGCTCTGTGTATGTTATTCATTCTTTTTATTACTGTCTAGCATTTGACTGTATGAATAAGCCACAATTCATTTATTCATTCTTCTGTTGGTGGACTTGGAGGTCGTTTCCAGTTTTGGGCTAGTAGAATAATGCTTCTATGAACATAATTGTCCATGTGTTTTAGTGGACATATGTTGCCCTAGTTTTTTGCTTTTGAAAATACAGTCAACATGTTATAGAATGTTAAGAAATTGTATGGAAAAAGGAGAGGAGCTCTTACAAGATTGTTTTTTTTAGGTGTAATGAAAGGTCAAATACTGTATGATTCCATTTAAATAACAGTCTCCAAATGACAAAATTACAGAAATGGAGAAGACGTTAATGGTTGCCCAGGGTTAAAGTTGGTGGGGGGACGGGGAAGGGGAGGGGTGCCTGTAAAGGTGCAGCACAAAGGAGATCTTTGTGGTGATGGAATGGTCCTGTGTGCTGACAGTGGAGGTGGTTACGCAAATCCACACACGTCACAGAACTGTGCACACCATTGTACCAACATCAGTTTCCTGGTTTTGATATTGCATATAGTTATGTAAGAGTTAACCTTTAGTGGAAGTTCAGGGAAGCGCACACAAGGATCTCTCTGTACTATTTATGCAACTTCCTGTAAACTATAATTATTTCAAAATAAAGTTTTTCAAAATTGTTACAAAAAAGATAGTGTAATTAAAACATTTAGTCCATGGCAGATGCTCAATAATAAAAAATTGTTGTTTGAACTTTTCTTTAATTTTTAGACTTTTATGAAGGCAAATTTAAAATACACAGAAATGTAGAGAGCAGAAGATACTGAACTTCCATATACCCATCACCAGGATTTAACAACTGTTAACATTTAACTATGTTCTCTTCATCTACTCTTTATTCCTAACAGATAAAGTATTTTCTCCATAGTAGTATCTTCATACCCTTAAAATTATAGTAATTTCTTAATGTCATCTAATGCATATATTCAATTTCCCCCAATTTCTGAAAAGTGTCTTTATAGTAGCAAAAAAAAAAAAAAGCAATGTGAGCCCTGGTTGGTGTGGCTCAGTGGTTGAGCACTGGCCTGTGAATCATAAGGGTTGCCAGTTCCATTCCCAGTCAGGGCAGTGACTGGTTGGTTGCTGTCCAGGTCCCCAGTAGGGGGCGCATGAGCGACAACCACACACTGGTGTTTCTCTCCCTCTCTTTCTCCCGCCCTTCCCCTCTCTAAAAAAAGAAATAAATAAAATCTTTTTTTTTAAGTAATGTGTCTTAAAAAACAAAAACAATGTGAGGTCTACCCTCTTAACAAAGTTTCAAGTGCACAATACAGTAGTGTTAAGTAGATGTACAATGTTGTACAGATCTTATCTAGACTTATTCATCTTGAATAACTGAAACTTTATACCCGTTGCACAGCAACCCCACATTTCCCCCTCCCCCCGTACCAGGGAAATCACTGTTCTGATTGATGATGACGTTGTTACAGACTACTGCATCTTTTCCTCCCTACACTTTTCTAGTTGTGGATTTGAGGACCCAAAGGTAGTAATCTCAAATGGTCCCTGCTAAGTTTTATGTTGTAAAAGACAGTTTATACAGCCCCAGCCTTCCAAGGCCTCGGGAATCCAGATGCATTATCCCAAACTGCTGATCTCCCGCAGCACCACGCTGATGCTCTGGCCCCTCCCTCTGTCCTGTGGTCCACCCCTTCCCAGCCTCCCAGCCTCCCAAGGGGAGTTGGTTATTTGTTACTCACCATGGTCAGTATTTTCCTCTCGGATGAGACACCTCCGCCCCGAGGAAGCGAGGAAGGGTTGTCACCCAGGATCCCCCCACATGGGCCCTGGCCACCATGAGAGGTGTAGAGAGAGCACAAGGACACCTAGCTGAACTCCCCTGAGACGAGCAGGAGCTAAGAGAATAGGAATGCCAAGGGCCAGAACGGGGTGGTCGTTCTACAAGCTCGAAGAAAAAGCCTGCGCAGTCTTAATTGTTGTCATCCGCGGTCACTGTTCCTCGCCACTTCTCGCCCCACTGCTGACGACAAGCTGGTCCAAGCCGCCAGCCTCCATCTTACATTATCATAGCACTCTCCTCACTGGTCTGCTCACTTGATGCATGCTTCCCCTTCAAGCCGTTCCCAAAACAGCAGCCGGAGTGACCTTGTCAAAAAGTAAAGTTAGATCATGTCGCTTCACAACCTTAAACACTCCAATGGCTTCCAATCACAAAGCCAAAGACAAAGTCCTTACGAGGGCCTCTAAGGCCCCATGTGACCCGGCGTCTGCCCAGCCACGCAGGCCTCCTTTCTATTCATCAAACACGCCAAGCACATGCCCACCTTTCCCCTTGCTCTTGCCTCTGCCTGGACCGTTTTCTCCCCAGGTAGCTGCATGCTGCCCCCCTCACTTCATTCCTGTCTTTACTTCAATGCCGTGTTCTCAGTGATGGCTTCCTTGACCACTCTAAGGGTATCACCCACCCTCCCCCGCCAAAATAAAACACATCCTTATCCTCTTCTCTGCCACAGGTCCCCCTGTGGAATCTACCACCACCTAATGTAACATACCCTGTGTATTGATCTGCCTGCTGCCTCTTCTCACACTAAAATACCAGCTCTGCGATCTGGCTTTGCCTATTTTTCCTTGTGTTCATTGCTGTATCCCTGGCACATACAAGGTGTTGAAACACAAACTGATCAATGAATGCATGAAATTGTCTAAGAGAAGTTTTAATGGGTGATACGCTGATCTTATATTTTTGTGGTTTTCAATCCCTAAGGACAGTAGAGTAGGACGAGAAATTAGTGTTAATTTTTAAAAAGGGCAGCAGGCCAGAGAGATACATGAAAAGCCTCACCGATCTTGGGCAGGCAAACTCTAGATGGGAGAAGGAGACATGTGAGCTCCAGAGGCAGCCAGCGACGGCCGATGGTGAACCGTTCAACCACTGTTAGGTGCCCAGACCTCGCTCTCGGATCATCCCAAGCACAGCTTCCCCCCAGCTCCAATTCCATATTTCTATTCACTAAGTAATTAATTTATGTATTCAATGTATATTTATTGAGCAGCTCATACAAACCAGGCCATTTGCTAGCTCCTGGGCACACAGCCATGAGCGGAGTACATAAAGTCTCTGCCTCGTGCAGCGTAGAGTCTAGTGAGAGAGTCCGATAGTAAGGTAATTTTGGATCCTGATAAATAGTAAGAAGAAAATAAAACAAGCTAGAACGATGGCACGGAACTGAAGGTCACAGAGGCCTCTCTGTGGAAATGAAATTTGAGCTGAGTGCAAAAGAATGAGAAGGAGCTCATCCTGCAAAGAGCAAAAGCAAAGAGGTTACAGTCCTGAGTGTGAGTGTGGCAAGGAATCAATTTCAGGAACAGGAAGGAGGCCAGTGTGGCTGAAGTGCTGGGGACCAGGGGCGAAGGCTGAAGGAGTCCGAGCTTCCTCGGTAATGGGGGTGGGGGTCCCCAGCACACATTCTCCAAAAAGTAGTGTCTTTCTTATTGAGCTCACAGGACACACATAGAGAAGGTAGAGGTGTGTTTGGTTTTTCTGAGCAAAACCTCAATTCAGTACAAAAATGTGTACAGAGCCTTCTGTGTACCACTCACTTCACTCAAAATAGAACTCAGCTTTCTATTTTCTAGACTCCAAGCCCAGTGATCCATCACCTTGGCCCCTGAATCTTCTCCCCTTCTCCCTCCGAATCTGTCCAGTGTGAGCCTGGACACATCCTCCCCGAGGTCCCATGGGCAGCTGTCCCACTCTCTCTCTCTCCGTAGCCCACCCTTCAGCAGCTGCTTCTGTCCGAGGAAGCGTAAACGGACTATTTAAAGACATAGGGGAGGGCGGTGCACAGGAGGCCTCGTATGGGCTCTGTATGAACAGAGGAGGCCAGAGGGCTGGTGACCATCCAAATGGGCCTGCAGATGGTTTTCCAGGTCACCAGGGCCAGGCAAGTACACTGGGAAGCGAGATGACCACAGGATGCACACTACTGGGGTCAGAGTAGGAGGGACCCGCTGTGATTGAAAGGTGCCACCTGTCAGATCTCCACGGGAAATCCGAGCCTCCCAGGCAGGGGAAAGTGTTGTACCAACAGGCAGTAAACAATGCTCTTCAGGGACCCAAGGCTCTTGAAATGGGGGTGGGGTGGAAGGAGAGAGGAAGGTGGAGGGGGGGCAAGGACAGAATTGCTGGGGGCTAGAGGCTGCTCAGGAGTGAGGCCACTCCGCTGGAAGAAGGAGACAACTCTCAAACCCCCCAGGCAACGGCCCCACAGGTAAGACAAGCCCTGGGTCCCTGTCTAAGGGCCTCCCTCTGCCTGTCAACTCCTCTCCCACCTTCCAAGGATGGGAACCTCCAAGCAGGACCCCAGAGTTGGAGAAATCCAGGCTTCTTTCTAATTTTCACTATCACTGTGTCAACTCTCTTTAGATTCCAGAGCTCAGGGGCTCAGCCTCTGGGGGTTGGGCAACCCGAGATTTACCTAGACAAGCCTGCGGGTGGCCACCCATGCAGGGGGCCTGGTGGAGCAGAGAGGCTCACCAAGTGGATTGGGTGGGGAGGCAGATTATCTAAGCAGTCAAGCGGCCTCTCCACAGGCTGGTGCCTGGCTGGGATGGGGGGGCGGTGCAAGCCTCGAGCACGGGAAAGCAGATGGGTGACAGTGGGTCTGGAGGCATCAGCAGACCCGTCAAATGTCATCTACACAATTTGGGGCTCGGATCTGGGCTCCTGGGAGGACAGAGGAGCTGTCTGCAGTGCTGTTTCAGACACAAGACCAGGATGATGTGAGGCTTCTGGGGAAGGAAGGGGGAAGGAAAGTGGAGAGGAAGGAGGGAAAGAAAGAGGTCTGAACTCCTCAGCCATGCCTGACTGTTCTCGCCCCTTCCTCTGGGCTGGAGCCTTTGGAAGGGCACTGGCTGTGGATCAGTGGCAGTAGCATCTTTGACACAGGCTCCAGGCTAGCTGTCAGGAGACTTGGGTTCTAGGTACAGTTTGGACATTTCACTGTCCTACAATTTCGGTCAACGCCCCCAGCTTCAAGTTTTTAATGCGCCCACTGGGAACAATCACACAGGCTCCCAAGGGTTACAGAGTGGGGGACAAGCAAGCAAGGTAAAGCGAGGCATTACGTGAGCTGTGAGCCGCTCGAGATGTTACTGCTGGGGGTCAGAGGTGTTATCCTGGTTTCTGAGCATTCTGAGTTTCCTCACTCCTTGTCTACTTATGACACGCCTGGAAGGTGGGAAGCTGAGGTGTGTGCATGTGTGTGTGGGTGTGTGTACACACCTGTCCTTCCCCTCCACCCCCCTAAGTGTGTAGCATGTCGACAAAGGGAAAATGGTTGCAGCACTTTGCTATGTCTTGGCCAATTGCTACGACACTTTGAGGTTAAAAAGGGCTTGTTATCAACTTACCAGCGTCAGTTCTCTTTGCCTTGTCTGTCCAACTAAAAGCTCTCGTGGCCGGGCAAGGGCTTTAATCTGGCACAAGGCTGGGCAGAGGCCAACCTACACCGAATGAGCCGATGTGTACTGAGTGTTCCCTCCACACCAGGTGGGCCTCACACTGCTTCCTATGCATTGCCTTCCCTAACCCTCCACTGTCCCTGTACGGGACCTATTTTCACCTCCCAAAGTTAAAACACTGGGAAGGCAGGCTGCTTGCTCCAGGTCATGCAGGAGTGCACAGTGGGAGCTGGGATTCCAGCACAGGAAGACCCCTGAATCCATGACCTTCAACACTTCACCACCTTCCCAACAAGAGCACAGGGCAGGAAGGGGCGTGTAGGTCCCTCACACCAGCATCGTCCATACATCCTTCTGCTAAACATGGCATTGCTCAAGGGGGAGGCAGCGGCTCCTCAGGAAAAACAGCAAAAAAGAAAGAAAGAAAGAAAAAAAAATCCACGGCCAAAGAGGTTTGGGGAAAACTGAGTTAAATAAGGCTAAGCAATGTTAAAGTCTCTTTAATTGGAGTATCGAAGTGCTAATGACATTGTATATTTTATTTATTTATTTATTTCTAGAGAGAGGGGAAGAGAGGGAGAAAGAGAGGGAAAGAATCATCTATGTGAAAGAGAAACATCAACTGGTTGCTTCTTGCACATGCCCCAAATCCAGGGCACAAACTCCAGAGACCTCAGGACCCTGGTCTGGAGGCAGGAAAACCCAGGAACAGAGTCCTGGCCCTTTCCTGCCTGTTTTCCTGCCTCTGTTCCAGTTGCCCAAGTGCCCTGGGTACAATCACCCAGAACGTGGCACTCGAAGGGCAGGAGGTATTTTTAGCCAGTGACAGGGGAGTCTGCTTTTCTTGGCGCCTGAGTCATGCCCTGAACACTATTTGGGGACTGTTTTCTTGGTAAACAGACCCCCAAGAGGGGCAGGGAGCTGAAGGAGCTGGCCCTGCACCCCCCACCCACCTGTCTGTCATTGTAGGTCCCAGAGTATAGACGGTACTCGACCAGGAAACCCCAGTCTCCTCACCGACCCCAGGCAGCTGGAGGATCGGGTTTTCCTGCGGAGGTTAGAGAGAGTCGTTTCCACTCTCCACCAAAGGAAGCTCCTCCGTGCCCAGGCCCACCTTCCGTGAGCTGGCGGAGGCCCGGGGACTGACCGGCCGGGGATTCCCAGTGCTCAGGCTTTCCACTCCACCTCTGCGATGTAGCTTCCTCTGTACCATCTGCGTTCCGCTTTCCCGAATGTCTTCCTCTGAATTAACTTATTTTTCAATTCAATAAGTGCTTCTTTTTATGTTCTATCACTATTAGAGATATACTAAATCTCTAATAGAGGCATTATTAAATTCTGTCTGTGTGCCCCTGCCTGCTCCGGGCTCTGCACCCAAGGCCAGCTCTCCCAACCGTGCTGCAGAATGCTCGTATGGAATCATACCATGCCACAGATTAATCAGAAAAAAGGCAAAAATCACCAAAAAGGTATTATGTGACCTAACACTCATTAAAGCCCAAGCCACAGCCTGCAGAGGGAGGGTAGGTGAAGACCACCCAGCATCGAGGCCGAAGGGCCCGCAGGGCACCTCTGAGGAAGAGAGTTCTGCCCCTCCCTCACTCGCCAGGGGAGTGAGTGCGCCAGTCACATGTCCAAGTAGGAAGGGTCCAGGACTGAACCCCAGGCCTCCAGACTCTGGGCCCCGCTGTCTGAGGATGGGCCGTCACCTCGTGCAGGAAGGGGCATGACCAGGCCTGCTTGTCTTCTCTCCCCAGAGATGGAGCACAAGGAAGGGAAGCCCTCTGAGGATGGGAACACCGTCTCCCCAGATGCAGGGACCCCGGGGACGCCGGTGGGTGAAGCCTCGGCAGACATGGGGGCCAAAGTCACGGAGGAGAGCATCGTCACAGAGGGGCCTCCATCTGCGTCAGGAAGGCAGGGAGGAGCCGCAGCGGAGGATGGCATTTCAGCAGAACTCCAGGAGGAAGCCAGTGGGTCGGATGAGGTCAAGGTGGAGTCCAAAGTGGAGGCTGAACTTCCAAAGGAGGGCGGTGGGAAGGAAGAGACCAAAGAGGCTCCTCAGGAGACGACTGATGGGAAAGAAGAGACCAAATCTGAACACAAGGAGGCAAAGGGAAAAGAGAAGCAGAGGGCCGAGGAGAAAGCAGCCAAGCCCGAATCCGGGGAGAAAGCCGACAGGGAGGACGAGGCCAAGGCTGAGCTGAAGCAGGCTGGTGGGGCCCAGGAGCCCACAAGGGCCACTCAGGAGGAGAACCAGCCAGAGGAGCCTGAGGCTGAAGCTCAGGCAAAAGCCAGCGCCCCAGAGGCCAAGTCGGACTCTGAGGAGAAGGCTGCACCACAGGAGAGAGACAGGAAGGAGGAGGCGGTGAGTGAGGCGGAGGAGAGGAGGGAGGAGGCCCCATCAGTGCTCTGGAGTCCCCTGCCCCTGGGGAGGCAAGGCCCCTCTGCTCTATCTCCTGGGAAAAGTCCAGTCTTCCTCCCACAGATATCCAGAGCCGGGGTGGGTGCTGCCACACTCCCCATCCCAGGCTGAGTCCTCCCAAAGCCTTGGGCAGGCGCTTGTGTGACTGTGAGCTCGGATCGTGTCGGTTCCAGGACTCGGGTGGTCCCAGGGAAGAGCAGGACCAGGGTATGGACAGAGAGTTGGAGGAAGGGGCAGAGGTGACCCCCAGCTCCCCCGAGGAGTGGCCCGAGAGCCCCACGGAGGAGGGTCAAGGCCTCAGCCCAGGTGAGTGAGAGCCAGGAGCCCAGGGGCTGCTGCAGGGGCTCCCCTGAGGGGCGTGCAGTCACAGCAGCCCCCCCACTTCTCTCCTCCTGCTCCTTTCCTACAGATGGGTTGGGCCCAGACACCACAACTTCGGGAGAGACCAGCCCCTCAGCCAGGTAATGTCCAACCCTGGGGCCCTGGCTCCACCTCCCCTAACACCTGCCCCCTTCAAAGCCTACCCTCACCTGATCTCAAGAATCCCAGGATTCCTGGCATTCGGCCCCTTCCCAAGGCAGAGCCCAGGAAACTGAAAGAGCCAGATCCTGGGCCAAGGGAGCGTGCAGCACACCTGGTCCCCCTCCCTCCCTCCATCACTGGCCTCCAGGCCTCCCCGACAGGTCTTACAGAGGCCCTCCTCTTCCCACTCCGCATGTTTCCATGGTGCCAACACCGTCCATAGAGCAGAAAGCCTGAGTTTAGACAATGACTCTCTTACCAGCTGTGTGAACTTGGCCATGTCACTGCGCCGCCCCCCCTTCTGTGAAGCGGATACTGTAACCGTGACTCCCTCGTAGAATTATGGTGAGGCTGGGGTGTGCTGTGTGTAAGGCACTTAGCACAGTGCCTGGTCGCACAGCAAATGAGAGGCAAAGCCAGGATTCACACTCAGGTCAGACCTCAGACTTGCCGTAGTTCTATCCTCACATCCCTCCAGACCCCTGGCTCCCCAAGTTAGACTGAGCCTCATTATTCCTTCCAGCCCCTCCCAGTGCAGGCACAGGGGACACGCCTGCTGAGAGCGGGCGCCCTGACTGTGCACGCCTTCCGACTGCAGGGGCCCCACCCCCCGCCAGCCCCAGCCACCCTGAACCCTGTACTGGCTGGTCCCAGGCCCTCACTGGTCTCTGAACCTTTCCATGTAGTGAGTCTTCACCCAGTGAGGTGCCCTCGAGTCCCACGGAGCCCCCTCCCTCACAGGAGAAGAAGAAGGAGAAGGCACCGGAACGCAGGGTGTCAGCCCCTGCCCGGCCCCGGGGGGTCCACGCGCAGAACCGCAAAGCCATCGTGGACAAGTTTGGCGGGTAGGATGCAGGCACCAAGCCGGCTGGGCTGGGCTTTCCCAGGGAACACGGGTCTGCGGGACGGAGGCCTGAGAGGGTGGGATCGGCCCAGGCCTAGGTGGGAGCGCCGACAGACAAAGGGGCTGGGGCTCCTCCCCAGTGGGACCCTCAGTGGCCTCCCACCTCTCTGGCCTGGCTTTCTCCTCCCCTCCCTTCACAGGGCAGCCTCGGGCCCCACAGCTCTGTTCCGGAACACTAAGGCTGCCGGGGCTGCCATCGGCAGTGTCAAGAACATGCTCTTGGAGTGGTGCCGGGCCATGACGAGAAACTACGAGGTGGGCAGGGGACAGGGACCCTTCCCAGGGCAGCAGTGCGGGGGAGGGTCTGAGTGGTGCAAAACTCAGAGGGTGGGAGGCTCAGGGGGCCAAGTCCAGGCCCCACGGCCAGAGGCTCACTGAGGCCGCCCCCTCCCCCAATGGCCCGCAGCATGTGGACATTCAGAATTTCTCGTCAAGCTGGAGCAGCGGCATGGCCTTCTGCGCCCTCATCCACAAGTTCTTCCCAGACGCCTTTGACTACGCTGAGCTGGACCCCACGAAGCGCCGGCACAACTTCACCTTGGCCTTCTCCACTGCAGAGTAAGCCCCAGCCCGGACAGCAGAGTCACAGGGGCCCGGGGCGCAGGTCCCAAAGGTGAAGGCCGCCCCCACAGGGGTCGCAGAACGTGTGGCCACATGTTGGTGTAGCCAACAGACAGATTGTGATGGCCAGAAACGATTTCAGGACAAACCAGTGGGTGAATCAGCAAAAGCCCTGCGTGTGCTTGGCTTACACTCCAGAGGGAGAGAGATCGTCAACACGCACCTATACCAAATATTGAGCCAGGGGGTTGGGTGCCATAAAGATGATGCTGATACCTGCAGGGTGAGGGACAGAGGGGAGGAGGGTCAGTCTGCTGCTTTGGATGGGGTGGCACAGAGATTTGGGGTCAGATTCTTACTCAGCCACTTGTTTGGCTGTGTGATCTTGGGCAGGCTTCTCTGCCTGCCTGAGCCTCCATGTTCCAATCTTTAAACGGGGCATGAGGTTTCCTCTTCTACAGGCTGTTGTGAGAATTAAGTAAATAACTAAGTAAGGCCCCTATAAGAGTGCCTAACCTGCAGAAAAAAACTTCAAAAGAGTCTTAGCTGCTGCGCCTTTATTTTGATGAACGATATCACAACTGTTCATAATTATTCACTTTGGAACCTGAGGGTTTTATTGCTGAGACGCACACAGCTCCGTGGCAGTGTAATGGAAAAGTGTATGGTACTAGAAGGGCAGGAAGGGTGTGAGGAACAGTGTGGCCCAAGAAGAACCTGAGAGGCAAGGACATGACTGCTGTGTGGGGGAGGGGGAGGCCCTGCCTCCACAGAAGCAGGAAAGCCAGCCTCAGCCAGACTCCCCCGTCGATACCCACCAACCCTGAATCCCTTCTGGCCTCGGGGCTCCTGAAGAGCTCGTGCCAGGAGTGCCTGTTCTCTCTGGCCCCAGGGAGAGGCTCCCGGGCCACCTGGTGGAGAAAGAGATGTGTCGAGGGTGCGGCCGTGAGGGCAACTCTGGGGGCGTTTCTAGAGCCCTGGTCAGAGAAGTCACTGGGGGTGTTAGCAGCACTTGGCCTGGGAGGCTGAGCCCTCTGGTCCTGTCCAGGCCTGGCCACCAACTTGTCGGGAAGCCTGGGACAACCTTCCCCTCTCTGGGCCTGTGTGTTCCCATTGGCAAAACGAGAGAACTGGGTATTGATCTGTGCTTTTCAAATGGGCGGGTTTTTCCCGCTGTGGCAGATTCCTAAAACAAAATGTTGAGTGCCCAACATAGAAAACAGATTAAAGGGGGATCTTTTTAGATTGGGGGGGTTCCTGGAGCTTAGCACCCAACCACTCTTCCCAAGAAGGTCCCTGCGGCACATCTGCCGGGCCCCAGGGCACCAAGAGTGACATTGGAGAACCACCAGATGACGTTCCGGAAGATCCCTTCCAGTTTCGCATTAGCCTGCCAAGGGAAGGGATGAGTGCCCTGGAGGGGGCGCTCCGGAGCACCTCTGGGGACGATGACGAGCCACAGGAACTGAGGGTGGTTACCATTCTGCCCAGTGCTTTCCTTGGCTTATCCCATTTAACCCTTGCAGCAACCCCAGAGTGTGGACACAGGTAGAGATGGTCCTTGACACCTGAGGGTCGCACAGGAGGGCTGTGGCAGAACTGGGACCTGAAAGTGAGCCCCTAGTCAGGACTGGGAGCTCCGAGCGAACATCAGAAGGGCATGCCGCTCTGTCCCCGGCCCGTGGGGCATGGGCCAGTGTCCTCCTCTAAGCCAGGCTGAGCCACAGGAAAGCAGGAGGACTAATCAATGATGACGATGATGATGACGGGCTGACAGGAAGCATCAGGCAGCAGTGAAAAACAGGGGACTCGGTGGGGACCATGGGGGTGGAGGATGGAGGGTGGAGAACAGAAGTTGAGGTGCTGAATTCGAATGCTGCCTCCTTCCTCCTTAGCTCTGTGACCTTCAACAGCTGACTTAGCCACCCTGATGGGTTAGGGCGAAGATTCAGTGTGCCGAGTAAGGTTATCAGTTCACTCTAGAACTCTCCTCTGACTCCAGTGGAGTCCTGGGATGGCAGAGGGGAGCTGCCCGTGCTGGCGCCCCAGTGGACTAGATCCCCAGTGGGTCTAGAGGAGCCTGGCCCCTTCTCCTGTGTAGGCTCGCAGGACCCACACCCAGAACTGAGGTCACTGCGCCGGAGCCTGTCCCATTCTTCAAAATCCTCCAGTCTGCGCTCCTCCCCCAGCACCCAGGCCAATCTGAGTTGGGTTTCAGGCCAGTTGTCTCAGCCCCAAGAGAGGATTTCCACTGGGACCCTGGTTTCTCCTCCTGCCAGCACCTGCGTCAGTTTGGCAGGCTGGGGCTGCTGAGGCCTGGCTGCAGGACAAAGATGCCAGAGGCACCTGGCCAGCCTGGGGTTGAGTCCCAGCTATGTCACTCACTTACTTTGACCTTGGGCAAGTCACCAAAATGCTCTGAGCCTCCAGTTCCTCTTCTGCTGGTTGAGGATGGGGGTGGGAGTGTTGTAAATGAGACCATTTAAAGGGAAACACTCAATAAAGCACTTGGCACCCAGTGGCAAGTCCCCGACAGTGGGTAGCTTGGATTATCAGCGTTAGCAAAGCCAGGAGTGGCACACTGCCCTGCAGAGCAGCTGAGAAGCTAGAAAAAGAGGACCTACAGCTGACCTCCATGCTGCTCCCCAAACACATCAAACGTGCCAGCCTCGGGGCCTTTGCAGGCATTATTTCTGCTGCCTGGAATCCTCTTCCCCAGACATGTGCACAGTTCACTCTCTGGGAGACCTCCTTCCTGGAGCACCGTCTTTAAAATGCTGCTAACACAGGAACGTACCCTGCCTCCCTCCTCTGCCTTATTTTCCTCCATCGTGCCTCTCACCACCTGACCGTCTCTTTCATTACTGTCTGTCTGCTGCCACGAGAATGTCAGTGACATGAGAGCAGGGAAGCCTGGGTTCCTTCCGTAAATACACAGAGGCCTAATGAAAATGGAGATGGTGCAGCCATAAGCCAACACTCTGGCTAGGATGGCAGTTCTGTCCTTTCAACTCTTGCTGAGGGGCCTGGCCTTCCAAAGGACAGATACAAGAGGAGCTCGTGGGAGGGGTGGGTTAAGGTGGAGCTAGAGAGAGACCAAAGGGGCCCGCTCCACATGAGTCCACAATGCAATGAAAACGTGGGCTTTGGAATCAGCCAAGGGTGAGTTCTGACTCTGTCAGAGCCTCAGTTTCCTTGTCTGTGCAATGGGATAGTTGACCTAGATGACCTCCCGTCTCCAACACACACAGTTTGTCCTGGCAGGGCTGCCCCCACCCCCTCCCCCAGCGCCCATGTTCTTCACCTCCGCTCAGCTCCTCACCCCGCCCCACCTCTGCCTCTCAGGAAACTGGCCGACTGTGCGCAGTTGCTGGAGGTGGAGGACATGGTGCGGCTGGCAGTGCCCGACTCCAAGTGCGTCTACACCTACATCCAAGAGCTGTATCGCAGCCTCGTGCAGAAGGGATTGGTGAAGACCAAGAAGAAATGAGGAGCTGACTGGCCCCGCGGGCAGAGGTGGCCAGGGTGCCCAACTGACCAGCCACGGCCCTGAAGCTCCCTTCTATACCAGAGACAAGAGAGCCGGGCCCTGGGCAGAGGCAGATGGCATCAGTCTTAACTGCATTGAAAGTATTTCTGCAAAATCCTGTCTGGCGACTTCCCTCGCCCACCCAGGAACCTCTTACTCTGGGATAATAAACCATAGCCGCCAGGATTCCTCACCTGGCATTTCCTCACCTGACACAATCTTTTCTACAGCATGAAAGGCATCTGGGAAGAACAATGGCCTGGCTCCCACCACTAACCAGCTGTGTGACCTTAGGCCAGTGAGTTCACCTCTCTGAACCTATTTACCATCTGATTGTGATAAAAGGAGTTCAGACCTCATGGAGATGCTGTGAGCGTTAAATGAACTAATAAAATGAGCAAAAAGTCTTGCCTGGTACCTGTTGCATACGTGTTCAATAAGCAGTGGCCAAAAGTAAAGACAAATCTTACATTTTGAGCTATTGGTGGCATTTTTCTCAATTCTATTCCCTCTTTCCACACTCGTCCCAAGTTAGAGATCGCGGGGCAGGGGCTGGAGTAGAACATGCTTTAGAAATCTCACCCGAACTTGACTCCAAGATACCCCCCATTTCTGACTCTTAAAAGCAAGTGGGCTCTGACCAGTGTGGCTCAGATGGTTGGGTGTCACCCACAAAGCGGAAGGTCACCTGGTTAGGTTCAATTCCCAGTCAGGGCACATGCCTGGGTTGCAGGTTCAGTCTCTGGTCGGGGCGTATACAAAAGGCCACCAATCGATGCTTCTCTCACCCACATTTCTCTCCCTCTTTCTCCCCGCTTCTCCTCTCTAAATAAATACATAAGTGAATAAATAAATGCAGGTGGTCTCCCAGTGGCTCAGAACCATTGCCCCCAGAAAGCTCTTCCTTCAGGTGGAGTTAATCCTTCCAACTCCAAAGGAAGGTGTGGCTTGTTTTTGTTCTCTCATTGCCCAATACTGAGCTGATTATAAGGTCCTGCTAATAATCCTGTCTGGCTTTATCAGCCATTCGGAGAATGTTGTGCTGATAAGAACAGCCCAGGAAAAACACAAAAACAAAAACCAGCAGGCATGGTGCTGAGGCAGGAGGTGACCTGGTGGTCCACTGCTGGCCCGGTACCTCCAGTGCCTCATCTGTAAAATGGGGACATTACCCCTGGGTGGATGTTGACTGCCCCTCTGGCCAGGATGGCCTAGTCCCTCGTGGCCCCACAAGAGCTGGGGTTACCCGAGGCTGGAGGCCGTCAGTTCACGAGAAGCTGGGTCATCTCCGATGAAACCACTCCCCTCTCCCCCTACCCCCACCCTGTCCACGAACACTGAGCCAGACTTCGCAGCTTGTCTGTGGCTTTAATGGCTGGACTAACATGTGATTTCTGTGAGCCCCCTGGACTGGAAGCTGGAGGTGCCACTGCGTCCCCCCTGAGGCCCGGCCCCCAGGGAGGGGCAACCTAATGAGATTCCAAGTGGCTTGGAAAACCAAGTAGTCAGACTTCCAGCACGGAGATCAGATTCTTCGCTTAGTGATGATCAGTGGAAAAGGTTTAACAGCAGCCTGGCTGATTTCAATCATGTAATCAACAATCACCCAATTGCAAATGACTCCCGCCATGGGCCCTGCCTCCCAGCCCTGCCCCCCCCCACTCCCCTCAGGCCCCCAGGGGTATTGGCTGCTGGGCTGATTTCCTGTGAGCTGGCCTGGAAGGTGAGCTCAAGATAGAGCAACTAGTAAGACCAGGATCCCCACGTCAGAGAACACTGGAGAGCTGGCCTGTGATTCTGCAAACCTAAAGAGCCCAGCTCTGGGGCAGAGACAGGGAGTGGGAAAGCACACCTGTGGCCAGGTGAAACTAGAACTGGGTCGGCACATACCACACACGACTAATGAGTAACAACCTAAGGAGAAAAAAAGCCCTTAAAAACAGCAGGGAATGGGCCACCAAGGGGCTCTGTCCCCAGGCCATGTGGTGTGTCCATCCATCATGCCCACAGTGGGGCAGACCAGAGCTAGGAGGGCCGATGCTCTCCAAACTCGAGGGTGTGCTCTTCGGCCCTCCTGTAGAACAGCTCCGGGGTCTGCTTCAGCTGTTGAGCAAGCTCCAGGCGCATGGGCTCGTTCAGGTCCAGGCGGTTCACCAGCAAGTTGAGGTCTTCCAGGACTGGGGAGAGAGGCCAGGTCAGGACATCAGGATGGAGAGAAAAATTCTGGGAAGAAGCTGATGACTGCCCAGCCCCAGATCCCCCTGAAACTCTATGCGCACTGCTTGGGGGACCCCCAAGGAGGTTCCATCTCTCAGGATGACTACAACCAAGTCAAATGCCTCTCACTGTCCTGGCTGAAGATGCCAAAAGCCCTGACTGGCTCTACCAGTGGCTTTCAAACTGTGTTCCCTGGTGGGGTGTCTTGGTCCCACTCCCTTTTCAATAGGAACCCCTCGCTTTCCTGCTTGATATTAAGATTCCAAATAAACTTAATTTGGGCAAAAGGGTTCTGAGGCTAAAGACTGGAAACCGCTACTGGCCCATGGCTCCCAATCTTTCACAGACGCCTTTGGGAACCTGGTGTGGACAAGGCGGCTCCCCAGGCACGTGCACAGGCACACAGTTCTGAGATGGGAGCCTCACAGACCCTGTGAGGTCTGACCTTGAAGGCCATCCAAGGAGCACCTCCCACCCTGACCCCCAGCCCAGGGTCCTTGTTGCCGCGGCTAAGGACTCCTGAGCTGGTGCAGAGGTACACCAACTGAAGCCACCAGCCACAGACAGTTACCTAAATTTAAATTAATTAAAATTAACTACAATTAGGAACTCAGTTCCTTGGTCGAATTGTCCACATTTTAAGTGTTCAAAAGCCACGTGTGGCTAAGCACTGAAAGTCCCTGATGGGAGAGGACAGTGCAGCCACACAACACCACAGCCAGGGGTCCTGCTGGCTAGCACCACGCTCGCCCATCAGCCAAGCCTGCTCTGCATCCCGTGCTGCCCCCCACCAGCTACAGGGAAAGTAGGAAGTGCTTCACCCCTCTGTGCTCAGCTACTGAGTGGGGCGAATGGGAGCACCATCTGGTGGGGTTGCTCGGGGTACTAAATGAAGTCAGGGGGGGTGAAGGCATAAGGGCTTAATTAAGTGAAATGGATTCTCATCACTGGGCAATCCCCTGAACGGCCATTTAGGGCGCAGAGCCCTGAGAAGGAGCGGAGTCGTCGCCAAGGCCCACACACGCAGCAGTGGCCTTCCTTTCGAAGCCCTGCCCCCAGTGGCCCCACTGCTTCTCTCTCCCAACCCACGTGCTGACACACCTGCCCAGGTGTGAGACCAGAGGCGGGAGCAGGGGTCTCAGGGTACATCCCTCCTATCTGATGCCCCCACTCCTCTGAGACCCATACATTTAACCTCCTCTCTCTCAAACTTTTCTATCTCCAGTCCCGTAACCCCTCCCGCATGATAAGGCCTCGTGACAGGCACGGCCCCGCCCACCTCGGGAGGCCTTCGTTCGGGGATTCCAGTGCTGGTTGCTGATGATGGGCAGGCACACCCGACCTTCAAGGTCCACGTTGGGGTGGTAGATTGGGGTTGTGAATATCACTGTGGGCGGCCTTAACGGATATTCCCTGGGGAAATTGATGCGCAGGTTGAAGGCCTTGAGGTTGTAGGGTGGCAACTCCTGCACAAGAAAAAAGGTGAAGATGTTCTGTTCCGAGGCAGGGCTGCCCAGGAGGATGTTTTTCTCCCGGAGACTTGGTCAGGTTTCCCCCTTTCCTGCTCCAACCCCAGGGTCCCAGGCCTCCCCTACTCCATGCCTGCATTCAGGGATTAGTGGGAGACTGGAATCAGAAAAGAACTAGGCGGGGGAGGAGTCCCAAAAGTCTAATCCTGACTTTTGCTGTGTAACCCAGGCCAGGGCCTCTCACCTCTAGGCCTCAGTTTCCTCATTTGAAAAATGGGTAAAATTTGAGTAGATGAGCTCCAATGACCACCTCAGCTTTTTTTTTATTGGTAATTAACTTTTCCCCAGTTTTATTGAGAAATAATTGAATCACTGTATAAGTTTAAGGCACACGGCATATGGTTTGATTTACATATATTGTGAAATAATTACCATAACAGGTTCAGCTAACACATGTTGTAGACCACTCTGCCTGGTTCTAGGAATTGTATCTCAACCCCTTGTGGCTTAGGGCAAGGGACGACCTTTGGCGTGCCAGCCACAGAAGACAAAGCTTGTCTCTGGTAGCAAACGCTGCCTCAGTTTCCTCTCCCTACCCCCAAAACTTGGTTGGAAGTCAATGACAGGTAAGACCCCTCACAGCGGGGGACAACCTAAGCCAGATTTGATCACTTGGGAGGCCTTCATGGAAGGACTGGGGGGGGGGGGAGCTGCAACAAAGAAAGAGCAATAGACTCTCCCGCCCCGCTCCCTGCTTTAACATAGCCCCCATGTTGTCTGGAAGAAGTGCTTCCTGGCTCTAATCCCCTTAACTAAGCCTGAATACCTGTTGGGGAGAGGTGCAGCTCCTTGCCTTGCTAGAGTGTGTCCTGGGGAAAAATCTGGCGTCACAAAGACTGCCTGATAAACCTGTGAAATCTGCTCTGCTTTCATTCATATGTTAAGGGTTCAAGTGAGAAATCCTAAAACTCTGTTCCTGACAGACTCTGACTCATAGTAAGCCCTCAGATTTCTTTGAAATGTTATCTACTGTTTGATCCTTGCCACCCTGTATTCCTGTGTATTAGAACCCAATAAAGGCCCTGGAGAAGGGGGCTCAGGGCCTTTTTCTCCTCGGAGAAACTGGCCACTGCTCACTTCTCCTCCCCAAGCAGATCACGTCCTGTCTCGGTCATATTTACTCTCATCCGTGGCAACTGGGGGGACTTGCGAGGAAAGTCGCCCCCACAAACACACATCTTCTCATATAGATACAATAAAAAGAAAAGAAGAAAAAAGAAAAAGTGTGTTCTCCTTGCGATGAGAACTGTACTCCCGTAATGACTCTCTGTACCTCACACAGCAGTGTTGACTCCAGACATTATGTCATGCGTTGCGTCCCTAGGACTTACTTCCATCTTATACCTGGACATTTGTATGTTTTGACCGTTCATTCCCCCCTCCCTCCGCCTTCTGCCTCTGGTAACCCAAGTCTGACCGCTTCTCCTGGGAGTCTGGGGTCTTTTGTTCTTTGTTTTCAGACTCCTCGTGTAACTGAGATCATACACTATTGGTCTTTACCCGTCTGCCTTCAAGGCCCATCCATGGAGGAGGAGAAGGACATGTGTCAGGACTCCCTCTGTTAGCAAGCACAGGAGAACACCATCATTGGGGCAAGGAAACAGGGAGAGTGAGGGGACCATAAGAATTCAGGGCGCTGGGGATGTAAACCAGGGAAGCCACTGTAGGAAACTGTACGGAGATTCCTCAAACAATTAAGCAGAACTGCCACATGACCTCGCAACTCCATCTCCGGGCATACACTCAGAATTGAAAGCAGGGACTCAAACAGGTATTATTCACACACCCACGAGCCCAGCAGCACGATTCACAGCAGCAAGCAGTTGAAACAACCCACCCATCTGTGAATGAACACACAAGCAATGCAGGGCATGGGTACACAATGGGATGTTATTCAGCTTTAAAAAAGAAGGAAATTCTAGCCCTGGCTGGTGTGGCTCAGTGGATTGAGCACTGGCCTGTGAACCAAAGGGTCACCAGTTTGATTACCAGTCAGGGTACATGCCTGGGGTGTGGGCCAGGCCCCCGGTAGGGGGTGCTTAAGAGGCAACCACACATTGATGTTTCTCTCCCTCTCTTTCTTCCTCTCATCTCCTCTGTAAAAATAAATAAAATCTTAAAAAATATATAAAAAGGAAAGAAAATCTGACAAGGCCACAGCATGGACGAACCCTGAAGACATTATGCTGAGTGAAATAAGCTGGACCCCCCCACAAAACCACATTTTGAATGATCCCACTTTTGTGAGGTACCTAGAATAGTCAAATGCGTAGACAGGAACTGGAAAACTAGTTACCAGGGACGAGAGGGAGGAAGGAATGGGGAGGAAGGAATGAGGAATGGGGAATCTCACGGGTGCAGAGTTTTGGGAAGATGAGAGAGTTCAGGAGGTGGACGGGGTGATGGCTACACACGAATGTGATGCACTTAGTGCCACTGAACCAAACATATAAAAACGGTTAAGATGGTAAATGCTGTTATGGGTATTTACCATGATTTAAAACATTAAGAAATGCTTTAAATCATGCAGGGTCTGAGGGACCAAGGGCTGGAGGCTGCTAGGCCCCAGCAGGAAACCCTCCAGAGTCTAAGCAAACTAAAGGCTTGCCTGAGCACCTACTCTGTGCTGCCCTGTGTGGAGGGCATGACACGCATTAGCCCGTGCAGCAGAGTGCAGGGGTCACATGGGCTCTGGAGCCATGTGGCCTGGGTGTGAATCTTGGCTCTGCTACTCACAGGCTGTGTGACCTTAGGTAAGTAACTTAACCTCTCTGTGCTTCCATATGGGAATACTACTACTTCTTCATAGGGCTTATGTGAAGATTAAATGAGTTAATTCATGCTGAGGGCTTAGGGCAGGGCCTGGCACACAGCAAGCACTACATATGTGTTAGCTATCAGGATAAGTATTATGCAAACTCCTGACCGTCAGCACCTCCATTTCCAGGTGAGGAAGCTCCAGTTCAGTAGAGGTAAGTAACCTGCCCAGGGCCACACTGGCAGTGCCGGGACGGGAACCCAGCACTGTTGACTCTGCATCTCCACACACGGACACCACTCTACACCCCAAGACAGAGGAACCCCAGAGCTTGGATGACCCCAGCACGGAGCTGGTGCCCCGTTCCAGGCTGGTGCCAAGCTCCAGACCTTTTCAGGACCTTAGTGAGAGAGGAGACAGGGCAGAGACTGCCAGAACAGCATACATTCTTAAGTAGAGTCGAGGCTTTAAGAGAGCTCCTCCTCCTTAGCAGAAGGTGAAACCGAAGCCATAGCGGCTGTCTTGGGTGTGTCTGAAGTCAGCGGCAGGGGTGACTACTGGGCAGATGGAATGTGTCAGCTTTTGTGTTCTTGATAACAAGATGGGGCTGGGACCTGGCAGGCACCAACAAGGCCAAGGGTGAGGCCTCATGGAAGGAGGACTGTGGCATCCTCTCTGTGAACTTCAAAATCTGAACAACACTACTCCAATATAATTAATGGGCATCTTTGTGTCCATTATCCCTGACCCCTTCAGGATATCGGATGAAATGTGCTTTAATCTGACAGCCTCTTGCGTATAAGATGTCAGCTTCACTGACGGTCTCGCTGTAACAAACCCCTGCAGAACACTTGGAGGTCCACGTAAATTGGGAAACTACCCACCGCCAATCAAGGGAAACAGGAAGTTCACCCCTATCCCTTAAGAAAGGTCCAAGAATTCTTTTTTTTTAGATTTTATTTATGTATGTTTAGAGAGAGGGGAAGAGAGGAAGAAAGAGAGGAAGAGAAACATCAGCCTGAGAGAGAAACATTGATCTTCCTCCTCTTGTACGCACCCCGACCGGGGACTGACCCCGAAACCCAGGCATGTGCCCTGACCAGGAACCAAACTGGTGACCTTTCATTTTGTGGTATGTGTCTGACCAAGAGAACCACACTGGTCAGGGCTTCTTTTTTTTTTTTAAGAATAAAATCTCACCATTTACAATAGCATGGACGAGCTAGAAGGCATTATGCTAAGTGAAATAAGTCAGACAAAGACAAATACCATACGATTTCACTTATAAGTGGAATCTAATAAACAAAACAAACAAACAAAATTGAAACACACTCACAGATCCAGAGAACAGATGGATGGTTGCCAAGGAGCAGGGGGTTGAGGGGCTGGGTGAGAATGGTGAAGGGATCGAGGAGCGCAAGTGGGCAATTACTGAAGAGTCACGGGAGGGAAGGTGCAGCGTAGGAAACACAGTCAGTGACGTTGTAGTGACTGTGGGTGGGGCCAGGTGGGCGCTGGGAATACCCCGGGGGGAGCCCTTTGTAAAGCCTGTGATCTTCTCATCTAACCACCATGCCGTACACCTAAAACTAATACAAAGTAATACTGTGTGTAAACTGTTTTTGAAAAATATAGTTAATAAATACATACATTTTAAAAACAAATAAATTTAGCTACAAAAAAAGAGATTTTTTGGGGGGGATGCTGTTTCTTTGCTGAAATTTCTGTGGTGAGCTTGATGGCTCCTGGTTTAAGGAAGGGGTCTCCTCCTAAGTCCAAAATTCTTTTAGCTTCTTCTGCCTCAAACTGGAACACAATCAATCCAGAGAAAGACCCCCTCTACCAAATGTGAAAGGCAGTAAAAAAAAGGACTCTAAGGCAGAAAAAATTCTTGCCCAGTCCTACCCATCCCCACCCAGGACCCTGGCCTACGTCACCCATCCCAGGGACACTCACGGGCAGGAGAAGTGCATGCCACACCAGGACGTCGGTGTCTTCACTGAACAGGTTCCTCAGGAAGCAGGGAAGATCCTTCTGAAGGTCCTCCAGCTCCTGAGGGACAGAGCGAGGGGCAGTGGGCCTAGGCTCCCCTACTCCGGCTGCCTCCCCCACCCCAGCACAGCTGCCCTGAGTCCCAAAGGTGGAGCCCCCATTTACTGAGCACTCAGCATGCATCAGGCCTGGTGCTTGGTGCTTTAAGTGACTTATCGGGTATGAGCCTCACGCACCAATGTCGGTGGCTAGATGGAGGGATGATGAAGGTCACTGCCTCCAGGTGCTACAACTTGGGAGTCAGCTCTCTTAGGAGTCCTTTGTCCTGAAAGCATTCTCCAGTTCTTTTCCTAGAGAGTCACAAGGCTCCAACACCCTGCCCCCCTCCCTCCATCGCATCCACTGAGGGTCCAGCAGGACGGTGTGTCCCCACCGGGCTCATGGCAACAGAGACATCACCCTGTGCCTGTCAGATCCCTCCACCCCAGGGCGAGGGAAGGGAGAAGGCTCAGACAGACCGCAGCAAAGCAGAAGTCTCACAACCATCAGAGAAACCAGGGGACAGGAGGGACTCGCCTTCCTAGAAAAGTGGCCCAGTCACCTGGACATCACTGAGTTCTCCCAGCAGCCCTCTCCAGAGCACCCTCTATTATTAACACCTGACCAAGACAGGGCCCAATCCTCAAGAACGTCATTGAAGCAATGGAGGAACTAAGGGTGTGACTATGTGGCCAATGTGCGCAGACACAGTGGGGAAGGAGAAGAGGGGACACCTTCACGGAAGGTGACATTGAGCCGGGCCATGCAGAATAAAAGGAACCCTTCCCTTCAGAGAAGGGAGAGGCCCCAAGGCAGAGGGCCCCATCAGAGCAAATGTGTACGTGTGTCTCAGGCAAGGTCAGTGGTGACCTACAGGAAAAGGGTCCCATGGTCGAATGCACTGGGAAACACTAGGCTAAACAGACTTCTCTACGGCAGGACTCCCAAGTCTTTAATATGCTGCTGTGGGCCCTGAATCTCCAGGATGGGAGCCCACAGCATGCAGTACTTCTCAAAATGCATTTTGATCACGGAACCCTCTCCCTTTCAGGGGCCATCCTGTGGGACAACAGACATTTTTTGGTGGGAGACAATTTAAAGATTCAAAGACATTCAAGGGCAGGTCATATCCTCTAGAATGGGTATAACCTCTGGTTCTACACTAAGGGCATCTTTAGCCATCCTCCCCTCCCCACAGAGGACACGTGGCAAGGTCTACATCCAATTTTGGTTGTCATGAATGGGGATGCTACTGGCATTTAGCGGGGAGAGGCCAGGGATGCTCATGAACATCCTACAAAAAATGATCTGGCCCCAAATGTCAGCGGTGACAAGGTTGAGACACCCTAGTGTAAACAAAGGCAGAGAGAAAGCTACCCAAAGCCCATCCACAGTTGGAGAGGGGTCCCTTAACACTGTGGACTACCTGAACTTTACCTGCCCCCCAATGTATAAGCACACCCCTGTTCCCCATTCAGCACATACTCTATCTCTATTCATGCCAACAAACTGCTTCTGCCCAGAGTCTATGATCCTCACTTACCTTTTACCTCACTTATCTGGGAAGCACCTGCTACTCCAAGTTCTAGTTCCAACATTACCTGTGACTCTGGCAGCAGTGAAGGCCAGGGATGAATGGAGAAGCTGTGGCATGGACATTTCCTGACTTACTAACACTGGGCACACTTGGACTTTATCTGCTATAGATGAGTTCTGCCAAAACTTTCCCCAGGCCCGAGACTGTGGAAATCCAAACAAAGACACACAGCTCTTTTGTAAGGCCTGTTGGGGAATCACCTGCTCAGAGGAACAGAAAATGAAAGTCGAGAGACCACTGAAGGAACCTGCAGGTGGGAACCCCAGCCCCCTGGACTCAAATCCCACCCCTTCACTCCCTACTGGGTGACCCTGACAACTGAGTGGTTCCGTCTGAGCCTCAATTTCCTCATCTGTAAAATGGGGGTCTATGACTTACCTCACAGGGTTCTGTGAGAATCAGAAGAAATAACTAATGTAAACTGCTTGGCACTTAATGGTGCCAGTGGGGTCAATACCAAATAACACCTTGCTCTTTCCCACTTGGCTGGAATGACCCTCTGACCTGTTTTGCTATGAACCTCTAATTCTGGAGAATTCTGCGAAGGCAGGATTTGTGTGCTCCTCTCTGAACAGGAGGTAGCACACAGCAGGCATTCAACATTTGTACAACAAATGGATGCATGCCACCTACTCCAGGACTCCTTCCAGGTCCACCTTGGCATCTTTTTCTCCCCAGAATACCCAGGGAACAATGCTCCTGACTCCTACTCAGCACCCCGGACTTCGCCTCGGTATTCTCGGTAATGTAGGTGCCAAGTTAGAGGGCGGGTCCCGGGCTATTCCAAGGCAAGGACCTTGTCCTGGTTCATAATCCACGCCACCCCACCTACCTCACCCGAGGAACCCTTCAGTACCCGAGACGCAAGCAATTGTTATCACAAGTTTCTAGCAGGTGAAGGGAAACCAAAACCAGCTGGAGGAAGCTGGCTCATCCCCATCTTCATTACTGCTCAGGGAGCCAGTGACACCTCCGCCCGATATGCCACTAGACACCCCCAAAACTCCTGCTCTGGCCCCACTCGCAGACCCACCGGGAGAGGGAGGAGATAAGAGGGTTCAGCCAGCCCCGGAACCCGGACAAACAAATGCTGTCGGAGAGCCCGGGGGAAGGATGGAGGGAGGAGGAACTGGGGAGGGCGAGGGGAGCCTTGAGAAAAGGGTCAGTGTACAGGCAGTTCGTTACCTTCGCCGCCCGCTTGCTCGCCGTCATCTCGGGTCCGAGTGTGCGCTCCGGCGACTCAGCGGCGGTGTACGCCCGCCCGCGGCCCGGCGCGCCCCGCCCCGAGCACCCCACCTCCGGAAACCCCGCCCGCGCGCACGCGGGGGCGAGGGAACCCGCTCCGTCCTTCTCCGCTGATCTCGGGAAGCCGCGGAGGGCGGGGGACGACTGGGCCCGGCCCGCTCTCTGGCGCGGTGGGCTCGGGCCCCCGCCACTCGCGCTCTCCGTCGGGCACGCAGCGTGGCCGGGCCCGGGCGTCCCGCTGGGGGGCGCCGTGCACCAAGCGGCGAGCGCTCGGAGGTGCGCGCTGGTGTCCGCCCATCTGGGTTCTGGTTCCACTCTGTCGCCAAGGGCCGCGCTCGGAGCCCCCCATCTCCCGCCTCCCCAGACACTCACTCGCCTGTCTTTGCAGGACGCTGGCTCCACACGCGCAGCTCGCGACAGATCGCTCGGCCGTCTCCACCCTCAAATCGCCGCAGAGAGCTCCCCCAGCCAGCTCCCGGAGCCCCTTGGACGAGTCATTTCCCCCATCTGGGCCCCGTACCCCACCTCCAAAAACGGGTGGGGGGCGATGTAGGCTATATGCCCCCCAAGGGCCCCTCCCCCTTGCAGTTTGTGCGGTCCAGTCTTCAGTGGCAAATTGCAGGGTCATTTCTCCCAGGCGACGGCTGGATTGTGCACAGCACCGCGAGGGGACGCTGTTGGACCCATCCTCAATCTTTGAGGTTTGGGTCCTTTATTAGGTTTAATATTTAGTAAGTGCCTACTAGGTGCCAACTGGGAAAACAGTTGGGTGGGGGCAGCCCCACGACAGACTTCAGGAGCCTCCCTATTTCACCATCGGTCTTTCACACCCTGCAGGGGCTCTAGGGCAGAGACCCCTGCCCCAGCCAGGATCTGAGGCCACAGTGGAAGAGCAGCCCCTGAGCCCCGAGCAACATTCGCGGAGGAATATCCTAGTAATAACGAGACTACTGGGAGGATTGAACCCGTCTTCCTCACCCCCAGCGCTTTCGTTCGGTCCAGATGAGAAAAGAATTCGGCATGTTTTGAGCCCCTATTTTGAGTTCTGCGCTCACTATCTCATGTAGTTTTTATCTAAGTTTCGTGGAATCTGAAATCGAATGACTTCTCTGCTCAGATGTGCGATGTATTTGCAGAACGATTAGTTGTTTAATTCAAGCCGATAAACTTTAACCAGGCACCCTCTGTATGCCAGGAATGAATAGCACACTGTCCACAGTCCCTTAATCTAGGTAGTGATGAGGGAATCGAGGTGTTTGACCCTACCCCTGGTCACTCACCTCAGTTCACATGCGTTTTGTGTACTGTGGAGTGTCAGGCACTAACTTTCAGGGAATTAGCACAATGAGAGTGAGGGGTCCCATCCTGCCCTTGAGGAGGGTAAGAACACAGCCTTACATTTTTATTTTATTTATTTCTTTATGTATTGATTTGCGAAAGAGGAAGGGAGAGTAAGAGATGTGCTCCTCCACTCATTTATGCATTCATTGGTTGATTCCTGTATGTGCTCTGACCAGGGATGGGACCCGCTACCTTAGCACCGTGACCATGAGGGTGACGCTCCAACCAACTGAGCTACCCAGCCAGGGCAGCCCCTGCATTTCTAGTACCAAGTGCTAAGCTTGAGGATGTAGGGAGAGCCTGGAGGGTCACCGGATGCAGCCTCAGAAAGGAGCAAGGTTTCCTGGAAGAGATAAAAACCCAGGTGCATTGCAAAGCATGGTGAGTTAGCTGGAGTAAGAACTGGGGACGAGAGTGTTCCCAGACGAGGGAACTGTGAGCAAAGGTGTAGAGGTGGTCGGTACACATGGAACCGGAAAGTAGCTCCATATGCGGAGCCTAGTCTGTCCAAAGTTTTGTGACTCTCCTTCCTTCCTCTTCCAGAAACCCTGCTAAGTGACATGATTTCAGAGTCATGGATTTAGCCCAGCCTCCCTGTCCTGGGATGGACCCTAACTGCCCACACAACTGGGAGACCCATGTGCACCGCCTTCTCGTCCTGACACAATGCAGACCTTTGAGTGTGTGGCAGGATGAGCCCTGAGGAGCCCTGAACTTCACTTCCACATCTGTCCCCAGGGCGGCATGGCCTTGGGCGAGCCATGGAACCTCCCACCTGCTTCCCAGGATTGCTGGGAGGCTAAGCTCACAGAAGTGGAGAACGTTGAAAATTGTAGCTCCCATGTATCAATGACCAGGATTCAACCTCAGCTCTACCGTTATTGTCTGAATAACCTTAGCCTGTCTGTGCCTCCATTTCTTCATCTATAAAATGGGGCTAATGGTAGTGGATGGAGTAAGGAATTGATTTTGGACAATATGTGATAGTTATAATCATGCTGGAATATTCGCCTTCGTGTGCCTGCAGCAGGTCTGGAGGGATTCAACATCCCCTGAGTCCCTGGGGAGGGCGACTAGGCGACTGAGTATAGCAAGGGAAGGAAAACTGCTCACTATGAACCCCATTTCCTTTTAAATCTTTGAACAATGTGAATAAACTACCTCTTCAAAACCAGAGAACATTTACATTTAACAATATTCTCTTTTTAAAATTAAAAGGTTTTTTACATTACCATTTTTATTCTTTTTTTGAATATTTTGTTTGTATTTATTTATTTAAAATAGTTTTTTTTTTAATTGTTAGAGAGAGGGGAAGGGAAGAAGAAAGAGAGGGAGAGAAACATCAGTGTGTGGTTGCCTCTCACATGGCCCCCACTGGGGACCTGGCCTGCAACCCAGTTATGTGTCCTGACTGGGAATCAAACTGGCAACCCTCAGGTTTGCAGCCCGTGCTCAATCCACTGAGCTAAGCCAGCCAGGGCTGACATTTTTATTCTTGAAAAATGAGGGCTTTGCGATACCAGGCCCACCATCCCTCGCGGCAGAGCCTGCCTGGAGCAAAGTCTGAGCTGCTGCCGTAGAGCAAGAGGGCAGGTCGAGCTGCCCTGCAGGCCTCACTGCCCTGCAGGCCTCGCCTCTCCAGGTTTCCAAGTTTCTTCTGGCCTGGCCAGCCTCACCAGCTGTTTTAGCCACCTAGCCCTGTAAGGAGCCCCTGCTCTTCAGTGTCTTTGCACTTGCTAACTTCCTATCTCTTGGACCTCTCTTTTTCTTCCTTCCCCCTGGGTCCGGGTTTTCCAGGCCCCTTGATGGCTGTGGACGTTGCAGTCATAGATGTGTACCTGTCTGGAAGGTGTGACTATGCCTGGTTCCCAGGACCCTTCCAGGGACTTCACAGGGAACAGTGTCATCTTCAGCCTTTGGATGAGGCAGGAAGTTTCTTTCTGGCAGCTCTGTCATTGCCAGGATGTCACAGAGACCACCTGAAAGAGTCGGCGTGGGGGCATACGCTTCAGACACTAGGGGCCGTATGACACCTCAGTAGTATGTTTAAAGATGACAGTACATACATTTATGTTTGCATGTTAGAGACAAACCTGGAGGATACTTAAGAACCTGATAGAGTAGTTATCAGTTTGGGAGGAAAAAATAGTTGTTTATGCCACCCAAAACAGGCCAGAACCAGAGCAGGCCTGCCTCAGGCTGGCCTGTAGTGCATGAGTTCCTGCCTTGGTGCAGGAAAAATTTCACAGCCCAAGCCCAGCTGATTCTGAGAGTATATTTATTAAAGCCGGGGACAGTGGAACGAAGGAAGAGCATAGGGTAAAAGAAGCAACAGGCCTTGCTCTGCTTTGTCTCCCTAGAAATGTGGTAGGAAAGGAGTGGCCCACACCGGGCTGCATGAACTCACTGAGAAGTAAAAGCCACAGTGACAGAAGGGAGCCAAGTGGGGCTGCCGTGAGCTCCCTGGGAAGTCGGGGAAAAGGGGCCTTGCAGGCAGATGCAGGGAGTAAGCCCAGGAGGAGCTGCTGCTGCCCACTGGTCCTTGCTGCCCTGGTTGCAAGTCTCTTGGGGACCCCAAGAGTTTAGGAGAAACAAAGTAAAAAGTTCATGTCCAAAAAAAAGGCGTGGGTGTGCTCCAGAGAGAGCCCACGCTGGCATCCTTTGTCTCAAGAATTTTTTTTTAATAGAAGTATTTTTATTTTTTTAATATTTTATTTATTTATCTTTAGAGGGGAAGGGAAGGAGAGAGGGAGAGAAACATCAATGTATGGTTGCCTTTCGTGCGTCCCCTGCTGGGAACTGGCCTGCAGGGACCTGGTCTGCAACCCAGGCATGTGGCCTGACTGGGAATCGAACCGCTATTGTCTGGTTCGCAGGCCCGCGCTCAATCCACTGAGCTACACCAGCCAGGGCCATCAAGAATTTTTTATCTCTCTTCTGCAGGCGGGAATCCTAGGGGAGGTTTTGGGGAGGGGTCTTACCAGAATATTCACTAGTTTTCCAGGTGTATCCTTCAACATGTTGACTCATCTAAATGAGCTCACGGGGGAGTATGGGATCATTCTCTGGTCAGCCTCACTGCCCTGCTTTTATTTTGGCTCGGTCTGGCTCTAATCAGGTTTTTGTTATTTTTTCTCCTCCGTGAGCCCATTTGTCCTTGGGGTTGGCTGGCAGAAACGCACTAATTTGGTTTCTGCTCTCTATCTCCCCAACCAGGGTGCTTTACACTGTGTATTCTCTGGTCAGGGAGGAGGGATGCAAACCATTTGCTCTCACGTGTTCTTGGTTAGGGAAGATGCGGTTACTAGCTGGCTGTAAATTGTTCAGATTATTTCACCTTGTTTAATTGTCTTGTCTCAGTTTCCTCATTCCACTTACCAAGAAATTTTCCTAGCTTCTTACTGTCCCGCCTCAGTCTACACACATCCTTTCCAGACTGTCTGCCTTTTTTTTTTAATAGTAACTCACAAGCATTCGTTATGGAATCTGTCATACATACGATAATCAAGAAGAGCTGTAAAGTCATGTTAACAGTTGTAGCTTCAGGATCTAGCTCCCTGCTTGGCACGTGGAAGGCATCGTCAGCTCACCACGAGCATTCTCCTCCTCTGCAGCAGCAGCTGCCCCGAGAAAGCCGGTCTCCAAGCTGCACCCGGGGTGGGGGAAGGGCGGGGGCCACACTCAGGTGAGCTCTCCAGGCCCAGGAAGCCCAGGTGAGCACGGAGCTGAGTCCCCTTCTGCCCTTCCTTGTCTTTGTCTTATTTTACAACTCTATAGGTTGTAGTAACTGACAGCGTGCAAAACAATTCTCTTTTTAAAACGAACTTTAAATTGTATCATTTAATTACAGTCTACATGCAGTATTACTTCGTATTAATTTTCAGGTGTACAGCATAGTGGTTAGATAATCATATACCTGTTTCACCTGTGCTCCCAGCCCCCATCCTCTCCCACAGTGGTCCCTCTGTTCTCTGTATCGATGAATCTGTTTCTATTTTGTTTGTTTTGTTCATTAGATTCCACTTATAAGCAAAATCATATGGTGTTTATCTTTCACTGCCTGGCTTATCTCACTTAGAATACTACTCTCCAGGTCCATCTATGCTGTCACAAAAGGTAAAATTTCCTTATTCTTTATGACTGAGTAGTATTCCACAGCTTTTTTATCCACTTATCTCCTGATGGACACTTGGGTGGCTTCCAAATTTTGGCTATTGTAAACAACACTGCAATGAACTTAGGGGTACATATATTCTTTCAGATTAGTGTTTTGAATTTATTCAGATAAATTTCCAGAGGTGGAATCACTGGGTCATGAGGCAGGTCCATTTTTAATTTTTTTCAGGAAACTCTACAGTATTTTCCACAGTGGCTGCACCAGTCTGCAATCCCACCAACACTACACGAGGGTCTCCTTTTCTCCACATCCTCACCAATACTCGTTGTTTGTAGACTTATTGATGACAGCCATACTGGCAGATGTGAGGTGATATCTCATTGTGGTTTTAATTTGCATTTCTCTGATGATTAGTGATGTTGAGTATCTTTTCATATGTCTATTGGCCACCCGTATGTCCTCTTTGGAGAAATGTCTATTCAGATGTTTCTGTCCATTTTTTCATTGGATTATTTGGGAGTTTTGGTGCTGAGTTGTATAAGTCCTTTATAAATTTTGGATATTAACCCTTTATCATATGTATCATTGGCAAATATGTTCTTCCATTTATTGGTTATATTTTCATTTTGTTAGTGGTTTCCTTTGCTATAATCCCATTTGCTTATTTTTTCCTTTGTTTCCCTTGGCAAAATAATTCATATGGACATGCAAATTCTTTCTAGTGGAGGTTTAATTGACCTACTTCCCTCCCACCCCATGGAAAACACAGTTTTGCTTCCATTTACATATTCATGTTAATTCTCTATCTATAAATATGTCTGTTGCAGAGTCCCTTGATTCCTTTTTTAATATTTATTTACTTACTTTAGAGAGAGGGGAAGGGAAGGAGAAAGAGAGGGAGAGAAACATCTGTGTGAGAGAGAAACATCACCTCTCACGCTTGTGCCACAGTGGGGAACCAAACCTGCAACCCAGGCATATGCCCTGACCAGAAATCGAACCAGTAACCTTTTGCTTTGCAGGGCGGTGCTCAACCAACTGAACCACACTGGTCAGGGCAGAGTCCCTTGACCCTAACATCTGCCTGGCTCCCTCACTGATTAATGAGCAAAAGGAAATTTCATGTCCACTTGATATGTGTACAAGAGTCATGATTTTGCCTTTTTTCTGAGAATTATCTTTAATGATTGTAGACTAACATGTAAGGCTGATTAAGAGACTGATGAGGACTTCCAGTCAAGGTGGAGGTATAGGTAGACATGCTTCACCTTCTTGCACAACCATAAGAAGAATCACAACCAACAAGAATCAAAACAAAAAACACCCAGAACTGCCAGAAAATCGAACTTTTAGAAGACTGACAACCAAGGATTTATAGAAGTCGTTCATCCAGATGGGTAGGCGGGGTGGGGATGGGGGGCCAGGGTGGAGAGGACACAGTGTGGTGGCAGCGAGCAGCTGGGGCAAGGCGGTGGCAGTGGCCTGCAGGACAAGCAGTCCCATGTGCACAGATGGGGGATAAAAATCAGGAGAGCTACCTGGGGAGAGAGTAATCCCAGACCCAGGCCAGACTGCACAGCCCAGGGTTCCAGCACTGGGGAAATAAAGCCTCATAACTTCTGGCTGTAAAAATCAGTGGGGGTTGGGGTCAGCAGAAAAGCTTCCAGTCTCGCAAGAGAGTCCATTTAAAGGGCCCGCCTGGTCCCAGAATGTTCACAACCCCACCCACTTTGGGAACCAGCACCAGGGTAACAGCCCTGATAAAAGTGACAAAGAGGGGTGCCAGTTGCATACAGGAAGTAGGTGAAGTGACTGGGTAGGGGGACAAGTGCCAAGCAAACCTCCAGCAGCTAGGCAGTGGCATTGTCCCCTCTCCGACGCTTCCCCCTCATACAGAGTCACAAAACAGTGAAGCAGGTGCCCTACCCCTGTGAATACCTCAGGCTCCACCCCATATAACTTAACAGGTGTGCTAAGACAGGGAGTCAGAGCAGTCCTTCCTAATACATAGAAACAAATACAGGGAGGCTGCCAAATTGAGGAGACAAAAAAATATTACCCAGATGAAAGAACAGAATAAAACCCCAGAAAAAAAATAAAGAAAACGGAGATAACCCTGGCCTGCTAATAAAGGGATCGCAGTTCGATTCCCAGTCAGGGCACATGCCTGGGTCTTGTACAGCAGGGGATGTACAAGAGGAAACCACACATTAATAAAAAAATTAATAAATAACCCACACCCTCATCCTTTATTTAAAAAAAAGAAAAGAAAACAGAGATAGCCAACCTATCAGATGTGGAGTTCAAAACACTGGTCATCAGGTCAAGAAACTCACTGAGTGTGGCAACAAAATAAGGGAAGAAATGAAGGCTATACTAACTGAAATGAAGAAAACACCACAGGGAACCAACAGTGAAGGGAAGAAAGTGGAGGTTCAGATCAGCGATTTGGAACATAAGGAAGAAATAAACAGTCAACCAGAACAGAACGAAGAAACAAGAATTCAAAAAAATGAGGAGAGAATAAGATTCTGGGGCATCTCCAAAAGTGCCAACATCCGAATCATAGAGATTCTAGAAGGAGAAGAGGAAAAGCAAGAAATTGAAAACTTATTTAAAAATAATAATAATAAAAATCTTTCCTAATTTGGTGAAGGAAATAGACATACAAATCCTGGAAGCAGAGAGTTCCAAACAAGTTGGACCCAAAGAGAACCACACCAAGACACAGCATAATTTAAATGCCAAAGTTTAGGGATAAACAGAATCTTAAAAGTAGCAAGAAAAAAGCAGATAATTACCCATGGGGGAGTTCCCATAAGACTATCAGCTGATTTCTCAAAAGAAACTTTGCAGGCTACAAGGGATTGGCAAGATGTATTCAAAGTGATGAAAAGCAAGGACCTACAACCAAGATTACTCTATCCAGCAAAGCTCTCATTTAGAATGGAAAGGAAGATAGAGTGCTTCCCAGACAAGGTAAAGCTAAAGGAGTTCATCACCACCAAGCCCTTATTATATGAAATGCTATAGCGACTTATGTAAAAAAAAATCAAAATTATGAACATTAAAAAGTCAACACATTCACAACTATTAACAACTGAATCTAAAACAAACTAAGTGAACAACAAGAACAGGAACAGAATCACAGGTATTAAAATTATTTGGAGGGTTATCAGCTGGGAAGGGGAAGGAGAGAATGGGGGGAAAGATGCAGGGCTTGAGAAGCATAAATGGTAGGTACAAAATAGAGAGGAGGAGGATAATATAGGAAACGGAGAAGCCAAAGAACTTATATGCATGACCCATGGATGTGAACTAAGAGGGGGATTGCTGGAGGGAAAGGGGTACCAGGCAGAGGGGAGAGAAGGGGAAAAAAGTGGACCAACTGTAATAGCATAATCAATAACATATACTTTAAAAAAACTGCTGAGTTTTCCCTATCCATTTGGTGAGGGAAACTGGGTATCCTGGGATGAGGAGGGAAGGATACCAAATTTCTTTCAACTGTTTTGTACTTTTAAAATTTGCCACCATGTGAATAACTATCTGTTCAAAGCTATAAACAAATGCAATATGTTTTTTTAAAGAAAATGAATTGAAAAGACGGACCAAAAAGTAACAAGTGTAACCTAGCCATGAAGAACATGGGATTTAGGGTCAATCACATTTGGATTTAAAGCTCTGACATTTTCTAAGTTGTTTTGGGAAAATTATTTAACCTCTCTAACCTTTAGTGTATCCACAAAATAGAGATAATAATACCTTTTTCCTAATGTTATTGTGAGGATTATGTGTTTAATTTGCAAATTTTTAGCCCAGGGCTCATTGTACCATGAGCACTCACAACCCTGGACCACACTAATGTAATAATTACCATTTTCATCTTCATCACCAGCATCGCCATCAAACCCGGTGTAGCCCCCAAGTACTGGGTGAAACCACTGAGGAGGTGTCAGGCAAGTTGAGGGCACTAAATCATAATAAAGCACAGACTGAGAGAGCTTTTCCCTTTTCAGTTTCTTGTGACTTTTTTGGTTTCCCAAGGGCAGAGTATCAGTTTGGCCTTGGTCCATCTTTCATGCCTATCACATGTAAATTTCCTTTTTCAACAAGGAATGAGGAGGTACCAGGATTTCAGCAGGCGGAGTCAGCTAGAAACTAGTAACATCATTCTCTTTGCATGACATTTCTTCCTTTTTTTATTGCCAGTTAAATTATATTTATTATATGAAGAGATTTCATAACCTGATATGAAAACAACTCCAGTAAGTACTACAAAGGCGAAGGACACGAACATTTGAACAAAGAGGAAACAAAGGTAGTCAAAAAAACACAAATATTTAACCTCATTAATAATCAAGGAAATGACTGGGATGCCATTGCTTGCATATTCAATGCACAAGGTTAATGGCAATTTCTACCATTTTTATTTTTCTAAATGTGCTCAAATGTGCTATTTTTAATAATAAAAAATCGAGTCGTTTCAAAAAAACATGGAGAGTGTGAAAAGTTCTGCCAATGTGGAAATCATGAAGAACATGAAAATGAATCAACACTTGTATAGGCAGCAAGGCTCAGATGTCTGAAAGCCAATTCCTTTTGTTTTGGTTCCTGAGTTTTATCGTGGAATCGTCCAAAAGAGAAGGCTGTCCCTGATTTACACTAGGACAATCTCCCAAGTATTGGGAGATAGATCCACATATATATTTAGGTTAATGTCTGCACGTATGTTTTTTCTTTGGGTCGACCATGACTCCAGGAAAGGACTCCTCCAGAATCTCTCTGCAGAGGACTCCTGTGCTCCCATTGGCTGAGAAGGCCCCATGTGGTTCTCACCCAGCAGGGATGCCCTTGGTATTGAAGAGGCTGCACATCTACAGAAGGGCTGCTCACACGACAGCAGCGTCCCCAGCTTCCTGTAGCAGGCTCCTTGAGGAACTGGAAGTGGGTCTTGCCCTTTAGACATAGCCAAAAGGACATCTTTGTGGTCTGACGCAGAGCAGAAGGTGTCACCTGCTTGCTCAGTTTGTAGCCTTGAGGCAGCAGCCCACACAAAGCTCAGGAGACACATGGCGGGAGCAGCACCAGGACCACCACCCCAAATCAAATACTCGTGTTAGAAGAACCAAGTTAGGAGGTGGAACTCACACCCGATAGCTTGGTTCAGCAGAGAGGGGAACAAAGGTTTTTGAGAGAGGAGAAGGGAGGGAGAAAGAGAGGGAGAGAAACATTGGCCTGCAACCGAGGCATGAGTCCTGACCAGGAATTAAACCCACGACCTTTCAGTTTGCAGGCCGGTGCTCAATCCACTGAGCCACACCAGCCAGAGCTTCTTTTGTTGTTGTTTTCATAATGTCATAAGCTTTCCTGAACAAAAAGGTGGAACACAGCAGAGCCTAAATTCACAGAGCAAAACCAGTTCTCTGAAATTTGAACTCTGCTAAATAGTCTGTATGAAAGCAACTCTATGGAAAACAGTACACAAGCAGGAAAAGTAATACAAGTTTCATCTGAAATAAGAATTTAATCAAATGATAAAGTCGGTTGTCAATTTACTCAGTCGGAGCCCTTCTCTACCTCAATTCCCTAAGCCTAGAGAGGCTTCCTTTCCGGGGACCAAACTCCTCTCGCAGCTTTTCTCTTAGAGGCGCCTTCATAACAGGGCTGCATTCTGACTTTCAGGGCCCTGGGCGGGTTTGCCTTGGGGGGGGGGTCCCTTCCATGAAAAAGATTAAAAATTACATTTTAGTATTGCATTGGTATAAATAAGAATATCATCCAGATCAGATTCATTACTACATTTATTTTTTTCTTCTGTAAATTTTAAAAGTAATTAAAATTAAAGCATTTTCATTAAAGGATGCATAAAAGCATCCTGGGTTTGGGGCCTTGTGTCTGCTGGGCCCTGATTCATTCTATTAATCGTGAGGGCTCCGATTTTCCGTTTACAAGGGAGATGTCAAGTTTCCTTCTTTATGTAAGTGTGTTCAAGTAAACAAAATGAGTCCATTAAACACTATTCTATTCGTCAGCTTGGCCACCATAACGAAATGCCATGGACTGGGTTACTGAAACAATAGAAAGTTATCTTCTTACAGTTACGGAAACTGGAAGTCTGAGATCAGGATGTTAGCATGGTAGGCGTCTGGGGAGGTCCCTCTTCTTGGCTTGCAGATGGCCCCTTCTGTTCGTGGGGGGAGGGGGGGGAGAGAGAATGTGTGTCTCTTCCTCTGCTTATAAAGCCGCAGTTCCATTGCATCAGGCCCCACCCTCACAACCTCAGTTAACCTTAATTACCTCCTAAAGACCCTATCTCCAGATAAAAACCCACTAAAAATTAGGGCTTCAAAATATGCATTTGGAGGGACACAATTCAGTCCGTAGCAAATATGAACATACATAATAGCCTGAGAATGCAGGAAAAATGAAAGCCATGCATTTTGCAGATAACTGAGGTCTAGGAAGAGAAGGTCTTGTGGAGCCAGGATTGGAATTCCTAGGCATTCTGCGCCCTTCAGGACATCATGTGATGAGACACCTGGGCTCCTCTGGCACAGTCCCAGGAACAGGATGATCCCTTCCCCATGGCCTTAGGCCTGCCCAGGGGTGCAGGGCCCAGCCCTCAGCCTGCTCTTGCCAAGCTCTGGGGCCTGGGGGTCCCAGCATCCCCAGTGTCCTCCTGAGAGTATCCAAAGGACTTCAGAGCTGCATTTTGTTTTAATCAGAACACTATCTTAAAAAAACCATTCAGAAAGGCCAAGAAAGCAGAGTCCCTTTAAATCCAGGCAGCAGCACCTTGAGAAAGAAAGGAAAGATAAAGAGATAGAGATAGAGAGAGGAAGGAAGGAAGGAAGGAAGGAAGGAAGGAAGGAAGGAAGGAAGGAAGGAAGGAAGGAAGGAGAAAGAAAAGAAAAAAGAAAGTAAAGGAAAAGAAAAGAAAGTTAAGAGAGAGAAAGAAGCTTTGAAGAAGAATAAACTAGCATTCTATCTAGGGGGCTTCTTCAAAGGCCCGAGCACTTCCGTCACCCAAGTAACCAAATCCTCATCAGAGGACATGCCCTGAGGTAAACAGAAGGGGGTGCTGACCACCCCATTCCCCCAGGGTCTCGTTTTCTCTCCCTTTCCCATTTTAGCCCAGTGGAGGAGAGGCTGAGTGAGGAGAGAGTCTGGAGGCCGAGCAGGAGAGCCAAATCCACCAATGGGCCAGCTTTCCATGCTGGCCATCTGGATGGCAAGTTAGAGTGGTGGTGGGAGGCAAACGTGTCCTTCTGTGAGCTCAGAGCTGTCACCATGGCCTGAAGCATGGCCCAGAAAGGCCCCAGGGAGCTTCTGGCTAAACAAAAAGACTCAGCTGGGTTTTGTTACGGGACCAAACTGGTCCAAGTGCTCAGTAGTGGCCAGACTAAAGACAGCTCCGAGGTGATTTTATGAGAAGGACACACCAGGGATTGTCCTCAGAGCAGTGTGTCCCTGAACAAATCCATCTTCGTTAGGGGAAATCGTGCCTCAACATCAAGGCACACTTGGTCTCGGCATGTGTAGGTCAGGACCTTTCTGCACAGGCAAAGCCGGAAACATGGTTGTGCATACACTGTGTGTTCAAGAATGTCAGAAAGAGTACATCTGCAGCATAGAATGTATTTCCAACATGTGTAACTGGCAAAAGACTTGTATCCACAAAGAATTCTGAAACAAAAGAAAAGCCCAACTGAGCAATGGGCAAATATCAGTTAAGGTAGACTAACAGCTATAGCAGAGCCACCTACAACAGAAGTCGTAGAAATTTATTTTTTTGCTCAGGTAAAGTCCAAAATCGATGTTCTCCACCAGAGGAGGCTCTGCTCCACAAAGTCACTCAGGCACCCAGGACTCAGACACGTGGGGATCTTCAGTATGTGGCCCTCAAAGGCACCCTGGACATTAACATACCAGCAAGCGGATGAAGGAGAAAAGAGAGTTTCATGGGTAGGAGGATTTTCAAGGTCAAGCCTTGAAATGGCTCCTGTCACCCCCCCACCCCCATTCCATTAGCTAGATCTCAGCCAGGGGCTCACAGAACTGCAAGGGGAGGTGGGAAACGTAGTCTAGCTGTGTGCCCAGGAGGAGAAAAAGGAAATAACTTTGATGAACATGGCACATCAGTTTCTGCCCCAAGATAGTTCAACAGAGAAAAATACAAATGGACACTAAGCATGAAAAAGTGCTCAATCTGACGAGTAATTCAAGGAGATAAAAACTAAGACCATCATGAGATATTAATAGATTGGCTAAATGTTTAGATTATGACAACTCCTGAGTTGGGAGAATTTGATGGGATAGTGGCTTGTTGTTTGAAACACCTCTTATCCCACTGGTGAGGGAGGGATTCCTGCCCTGTCATTAGGGGGGTGGCTGAACACATGACGCCTGACATTGGACACACAACAGCTGGCTATTGATCACATGTGCTTCCACCCTGAGGCAGGAGGACTTCAATGCCACACAGGGCCACCCAGAGGCCGGCAGCACACGGGAAGAGAGCCAGCACCCAGGGGCTGCAGGAGTCAGGCTTTCTGGTACCAAGAGGGCGCAGTGCCCCCTGGCTCCCCTGGGAAGAAGTAGGTGATTGGCTTGTTTGAATAATTCTGCAGGCTGGCAGGGAACCAAAATTCAGAGTCAGAGGTAGGCAGGAGCTCTGCCTGGTCCCCTTGATAAGGAAGGTTATTTGGCTGCAGGACCTGATCTGAGGAAGCACAGTGGAGAGGGGATTTGCAGTGAGGCCATTCATGTCTCTCCTGGGTTCGCCGGCTGTCAAAACATCACATAGTATTGAGCCTTCAGCTTAGGATTATCCAGAAAAACAGAACCAACAGGATGGGTGCGTGTATACATACATACATATATGTACACACATGAGTCAGTGGGCACTGAATGGGACAGATTGCCCTCTATAATGTGGGCAGGCCTCACACAGTCCGTTGGAGGCCTTACTAGAACAAATGCCTCGTCTCTCTCTTTTCCTCTTTCTCTGCAGATGGATACATACGTCAACAGTAGATAGCTGACAGATGGATACGTAGCTACACGGCTACATACGGATGTGTAGAGATCTCTCAATAGATAGGTATAGCAAAACAAGTTTCAAAACAGAAGTTACAATCCAAACAGGACTAAATTCACAGCTGAGTAAATAGTCCAGACCTCGGTTTTCTGTCCAGAGAGGTGGCAACAGGGCGTTGGAGGCGAAGGTCAGAGACGGAAATGTGGCAGAGAGCCTGAGCACGCTGCTGAGTGAGAAGGGCCCACACCAGGGAGCCTCTGGGAGCCAGCGTGCAGTTGTGGGGTTGGGGGGCCGACCCAAATGTCTCTCAGTGTGGGACCAAAGAAAAAGTGTGTGCAACAGCCATGCAGTGCGATGTGACGTGGCTGTTAGGGAGAACGAGAGGGCACACCGCCCTGACAATGGAGTGAGAAAGGAACAACCATGTGTGCGGGAGAGGTGTAAAAAATCACACAATTTTATACACAGAGGAGGGTCTGGAAGAACACGCTTGCAACTGTTAGCAGCTGTATCTGGAATAAATTCCTATTTTATAAATGTCTAGGTAGCCTAGACATTTTTTAAAGTATTTTATTTATTTATTTTTAGAGAGAGGAGAAGGGAAGGAGAAAGAGAGGGAGAGAAACATCAATGTGTAATTGCACTCCGTTCTGGGGACCTGGCCTGCAACCCAGGCATGTGCCCAGACTAGGAATCGAACAGGCAACACTTTTATTGGCAGGCCCGTGCTCAGTCCACTGAGCTGTACCAGCCAGGGCGGTAGCCCAGAAATTTTTACAAAACATATATATGATATTGTCATGATAACTTTGACAGAATAATATAAAATTTCCTTAGAAAGAAAGAAATGAGACCAATTCAAATACCTGTAAAGACTCATCACCTGTTTCTTGCTACCCAGGAAACTTTTGTAGCCCTTGGCCTTCTGGGGCCTCCAGATGCATTGTGAGTGCGGGTTTTGTGGTGTTTGTGTCTGAACAATTACTCGGATCTAATTCCTGTTTTTGTCTCTCATTCCCACCTGCCTGCTACCAGAAGACGGAAGGGAGACGAAAAGCAGAGGGACTATTTTATTTTAGTTTGATGAGAACACAACATGAGAGTTACCCTCTTAACAAATGTCAACGGTGCACTGTTGTGGACTGTAGGTACAAGGCTGTTCAGCAGATCTGAATTCGTTCATCTTATTTAACCGAAACCGTACGTCTGTCAATCAATATGACGCCCCAGAAACGCCCTCCCCCGCACTCCCTGGTAACAACCCCCATGGCAACCCCCGGTTTTATAAATTTGACTATTTTAGGAATCACATAGTATTTGTCTTTCTGCGTCTGGCTTGTTTCATAACATAACGTCCTCAAGGTCCAATAGGCTGTCTCACATTGCAGAATTTCCTTGTTTTTGAAGCCTCCGTAGCCCTCCTCTGCTCGTACAAGTCACAGTCTCTTTACCCTTCATCTGGTGATGGTCATCCAGGTTGTTCCCTCCTTGTAGCTCCGGTGAACAGTGCAGGCACGGGAGTGCAGACGCCTGAGAGGAGGGTTGTCAGCAGGAAGGTCCTATGAATGGACACTCTCCAGTGGGTTCCCAGGAAGACTCGGTCCCTGGCAAGGTGAATGGGAAAGAGCCCAGGTGAGACAGACTTGTGAGGAAGAGGATGAACGAAGATGTCTGGGGGGGGGGCACTGGCAGCAGGAACCCCCACGGCCCGTTCACTCCTGGCCCCCAAGCCTGTGCTCCTCCCCCCAGAGAGGGCTATGTCTGCAGGAAATGAAAGACAAGGCTCAGCCCGTCTTGTGAAGCAGCGTCCACAACCCCGCCAAAGGGAAAGCCGAGACGCAGCTCTCAGAATGGCAGCAACAGTCTTGTACAGACACACGGTGAGAACCTGAATGAGACGAACACCAAGCTGGCAAAGCTGACTCAAGGAATGATGCGGGAAACTGGTGTGTGTGTGCCTGTGTGCCCGGTGAAAAGGAGAAGATAGAGCTAAATAGCTACAAACTGGCTACTGCCCTGCAGGACAGCAAGGCCACAGCCTTGGAGTGATCATGATCATCTCTTCCAAATGTTTCCATTTCACTCTCGTCTTTACCAGACCCGCCCCCCCCACCCCAAGAAAATGTGCATCTTCCCCATTTGGGCAGGTGTACATCTGACATGACAGACTCCGGTCCCGGATCCATAATAAATAACAAGTCACATTTTATTCCCCTAGAATGGGTTGCTCAGGGCCCTGGAAAGAGGATTGAGCCCCGATGCCCAAGGCCATCCTTGTCACCAGTCGACACCTCTCTGCGTCTGGATGGCACTAGCCAAGTCCTGCCTGTGCCAGCGCTGAGAACATTATCACTCGAACGATTCTCTGTGTTCTGAGAGTCAACTGACCCAGCTTCTTCTGCCTTATTTCCAAGTTTTGTACAATTTTTCTTCAGAAGAAAGTGTTCACCCACAGCAACTTGAACCTTCAGTATCTGAGGACCGAAGTGGGAGAAAAACATGATAAAATGTTCTGAGTACAGAAAGAGCTTCAGTGAGAACCAGAACCTCATCCAGCACCAGAGGGGAGAAGCCATGCACACCTAAAACACGGGAGGAGAAGTCCCTGGGGGCTCCCCCGTCCTCACCCATCAGAAGGGAAGGTTCTCATGCCGGAGAAGATCTGGGAAGGACTGAAGGCGCAGCCCTAAACCAACTATCTGGACACCCAGACTAGGGAGGAATTCCCCCAACACCTCAATTAAGTCAACCTCCAGCCACTCTGCTGGAGGAAGTGCCACTGCCTTAGTCAGGGAGAGTTTCGGCTTCAGCTCCCACGTTTTCAGGCTGGAGAGTCTCCACTCAGCAGACACACCCTCTGAATGTCCAGAGTGCAGGCACGGCTTCGGCCGCAGAGCTGAGGCGGCTGATGGAGGTAGAGCTGCAGGCTGGGAAACCTCTCCACCAGGCCTTGTCTGTCCTGAGACTTGGGTCCACGGAGCCTCAGACCCCGCAGCTGGGCCCAGGAGGCTCAGTCTGCTGCCTGCTTCAGGCTAGCCCCGGTGTGTGCCAGTGATTTATATGGGTTAATGTAACCGAATGCAAGTCCGGCTGCCGGACACTTGGAAAGCCAATACTGAAGAGGCAGGTGCTGATGTAAAGGAAAGTAGTTTATTTTCAGATGCCAGCCATCTGGAAGATGGGGGACTCATGTGTCAAAGCCCATCTCCACATCTCAGTGGAGGCAGGGGTTTTTGTAAGGAGGGAGAGGAGAAGAGAATGAAGAGATCAAGGAAGGGGGTTGCAAAGTCCTCCTGGTGCAGAGGAGCACGGTCCATTCCAATAAGGCCAGCGATGGTCTGGCGTGCGTCATCCTGGTTTAGTCATCCTGACTTCACGTCAACCTGCTCCATAGAGAAAGGTCAGCACATCTCCCAGAGCTGGGATGCCTGAAGGTCAGGGTCTGTGTGTTTTGAAGTTAGTTCCTAGGATTCTTACACAAACGTGCTACTCATCGACAAGCTACATATTAGTTAGAGTCAGCACTTAGAGAAACAATGTCAGAGGAAATGGTGGGACAGGATTACAATGAATACAGGGTTACAATTAATACAATGAATAACAGCCCCGCTGTTACAGTTAATACAGGGTCAAACAGACGGGGTCCATATTTTTACTCTGTCACTTACTAGCTCTGTTGAATGAATCAGTGAACTTCTGTGAGTCTCCTTTTTTTTCTTCCATTTAAGGTGGGATTAATATTAGCACCCACTTCCTATGTGTCAGGAGAATTAAGGAGAAGTTGAGTAAGGTTGTTTTCCACCAACTTCTTTTTGTTTGTTTCTCGGAACCCACAAGCTCAACGTGCCCTCGAGGCCCTCAGTTGGGCCCTGGGATAGAGAAGTAGTACGTGTGCCGCTGCCGCAACTATGTGTGAGAGGAACTCAAAAACAGCCTGGAGGCTCTGCTAGGAATAAATAATAAAGATTTACTCGAGGGTCTTTGAGTTTGCATACCAGCGACACAGGTAGGCAAAAACCCAGAAGTGTCCCAAAAAATTAAAGAAAGGATAAATGTTCTTATGGTAAAAAGAACATTCTTGGAAATAATCAGTCCTGCACTCTTAGCCCCAGGACTGGTCCAGGATGGGTATCAGTCAAATGTCAGGCAGTCTGGTTGATGGATGTCAGCTGGATGTCAGCTGGTCAGGATACCCGAGTCCTTCGGCGGGGAGGTAATCAGAGGTTATCTGGATGTTTGGTGCATAACCAGGCATGGACATGGGACTGGCAAACTCAAAGGTCAAGTCCCCAGGTTACTTAAAACAAGAATAGAATTGTTTCCTCAGGCTTCAACCTTCTCGATGTTAGTAATTCAGCAGCTTGACTGAAGTGCCTCCATCTTATTTCTGGCATGGACATGCAGGAACGTCCCCAGGTGTAGGAGGTTCCCCAGTGGGCTCAGGAACCGAAACTCCAGCCAAGCAGGTGCAGAGTGTTTATGGGTCATTTCCAAGGACCCGCAAGGAGACATACAAATAGCCTCTCTCATTTCCATCCCAGGTCAGTCCCTGTGCGTAGCCCTTCTGGTGCTAACAGCCAACTTTCTGGAATGTGCCAAAGTGGACAAGCCCAGCAGTGAGACAATCACAGAACATTGGAGCTGTCTCGGGCCACCAGAGACCGACCGCCTTGTTTTTCAAACGGGGTGGGGTTGCCAGATGAAGCAAATAAGATACAGAATGCCCAGTTCAATTTGAATCTCAGGTAAATGACAAAAAGGAACTTAGTATAATTATGTCCCAATATTGTGTGGACCATGGTTGAAAAAAATTTTTTTTGTTTGTGTATCTGAAATTCAAATGTAACTGGGCTTCCTGTGTTTTATTTGGCAACCCTGAGAGGGGAGGGGCTGAGAGGGAGGCCAGGTCTCCCAGCCGGGTCCGCTGGTTCCCAGGCCACTGCAAACATCCCCTGTCCCCAGCGTACACCCAGCTTTCCGTTTTTTACTTAAGGCTAGCTGGGCCGAGTGTCCGCATTCCTTGACTGTGTCACATGAGAAGGGTCACTGATCCCAGGTCTCAGAGAAGGGAAGCAGCACACTCCCCCAGCACAGAAGAGCAGGGACCAGTCCGGAGCTGTAGGCCCAGTCCAGGCTGATCTCCCAGTGAGGCGCCCTTGGGCCAGACACTAAAGGCCCCGAGGTTCAGTCTCTTACCTATCAAGTGGGCACAGAGGGGTCTGTTTTGAAAGGGTTTCTTTGAAGATCAGCTCCGATTACCGATTTCTGAAAACCCAGTTGCCCATGGATTGTGGAGCCACTTCTGTGGCTATGTTTATCATGAACCATGAATGTGCTAAACTTTCTTGCTAAGAAGAGCTGGGAGCTGCACCCAAGCTCCCAAGGAACTTTGGGCTAAATCCCTGCTCTGGCCCCCAAAGCCCACCAAGGGGTGCCTCCCATCGGATTTACGGGAACTCACGCCACAATCAATCATCTTTAATTTGTAACTGGGCAGTGTCCTGGGCCAGCCAATAGCGAAGACCGACCCCCCCCAACACACACATACACCCCACCCTCCCTGATCCCGTGGGACTATCCACTCGGTCTGCACTGAAGCAACCCAGTCACCGGGAGTTGGAAGCAGGTTTGGTTCTTTCGAGGGGAAATGGGGAGGGGGTCTTCTCATCTCCCTATTTCCCTCCCCCATTTTCCCTGCCCCCCTGTTATCTCTGCAGTCTGTACAGACTTGCCTCCGCTGGAGACTTCTGCCTCCCCCACCCCCTCCCTGCCCTCCTGGGTCGTGGTGCCTGGTGCCTGGCCCCCTCTGGACCTCCCCTCCTCCCCCTGCTTCTGGCCTCATTGTTTGGCTAAAGCAGGACCCCCAGGAAGGAACAGATGGACTGAGACCCGGGCCTGTGGGGGGCGGGGGGGGGGGGGAGGCAGAGCCAGCCAGTGCCGGGAAAGGGGAGCAGTTTTGGGAAAACAAAACCGAGGGAGGAGCCTGGGAGAAAGTGGCCGGGAGAGGGCGGCTGAGGGCGTTGCTGAGAGGGGCTAGGGCCGGAATGGAATGAGGCGGGCCCCAGGGTGGGCCCCCCTGGGGTGGGCCCGGGGTCCTCCAAGCTGGCTCCAACGCTGGCTGGCTGCGCAGGTCCGCATTGACGTTGCCTCCCAGATGGCCTCCAGGCTGACCTCGCTGACCCTCCTGCTGCTGTTGCTTCTGGCTGGGGTGAGTGGCCCCTTCAAGGGAGGGGGCAGGGGTGTGTGTTTGGGATTAACCCTTCAGGCCCCGGAGAATGAGGAGAGGTCCTCTTAGGATCAGCCAGTGTAGTGTGGTCCTTGCTGCCCCATTGTTAGGGGGCCTGGGAAGAGCCGGGGACCCAGACGAATGCAGGTTTGGGTCCGACCTGCCAGGCACCAGCCGTGATGGCCCTCAGCAGGTTGGTGCTTCGAGCCTAACTGTTCTGATTCATCAAGTGGAAAATGAAGGAGAAAGACCACACAGGGCAAGGAGCTGGACAGCCCTTTGCGATATAAAAGCAAGGGTTGTTGTGCACACTGAGCTGGGTGGAGGCTGGCAGCTGAAACACAGGTTCTCCTCAGTGGAAACCGAGGAGCAATCACACCTGGGGCTGGGTGGGTATCAACGACAGTGAGAGGTCCCGGTGGCCCGGGAGGGCAGGGGTGAGGGCTGAACAGGAGCGAGGTGGATGGCTGCCCTGGCCTGTGTGTTCATGTGTGTTCATGTGTGTGGAAGGTGGCTCGAGCAGTGCCCTTCGAGACTCAACCGGTGATGCCGTGATGAGCAGGGACCTGGACTGAGACGGAGGTTGCACTCTTAGTTTTCCTCCAGCTTCTGCGAGACTGTGGGCCGGTTTCTTAGTATGACTCAGCATCAGTTTCTTTTATCAGTGAAATGGGGGTAAATGCATGGTTTCTCGACCCAGAACACTCAGCATTTGGAGCCGGATAATTCCTCAGTGTGAGTGGCTGTCCTGTGTGTTACAGGAAGTTTTGCTGTATCCCTGGCCTCCACCCACTACATTCCAGTAGCATCTCTGCCCACCCCCCTTCTCTCCCTTATGACAGCCAAACATGCACCTAGACATGGCCACACATCCTCGGGGTCAAAACTGTGACTGAGTGCCACTGGTCAATACCATTCCTTCCTTCCCCCTCTCCTTCTTTCTTCCTTCGCCTCCTCCCCTTCTTTCCCTCCATCCTTCCTTTCTTCCTTACTTTTGGGATGCCCGTTGTCTTCAACACCCACTAATGGGTTGCAGCCCACAATATGAGAATCCACTCGTGCTAAAGCAAAGGCCACAAGCTCAAATGTCTATAGTGGGCAGGAAGGTATTTCCTTTTTTAAAGTCTTTCTTCCTTCCTTCCTTTCATTTCCTTCTTTTCCTTCCTTCCTTTTCTTTCTGTCTTTATTCAGGGAGGGAGGCGGGAAGAAAAGAGGAAGAGACACATTGATGTGAGAGAGAAACATCGATAAACTGCCTCTCCTATGCATCCCGACTGGGAGTGGAACTGCAGCCTGGGCGTGTGCCCTGACTGGGACTCAAACAGGAGACCATTTGCTCCGCAGGACGACACCTAACCCACTGAGTCAGGGCCAGATATTTTCTTTTTTAGACTGCAAGAACACAGATAAGTGCCTGTTAACACTCAGCTCCCAAGTGTGGGAAACAGCTAGCAGTAAGTGGTCAGCAGAGTCCTTGCCCACTACTCCTCATCTTCTGCCGAGAATGTCCCAACCCCCTCCCCCACCCATATTCTGCCTTGACCCCTGTTCTGAAGGAATTTGTGGCCATGACTCCAGAGCAGGCCCCTCACCCACCAGGCCTTTTTGGAAATTATCTTGGGTACAGGACATTGTCCACATCCCCACCTTCTCTTCCTGTTTTGAGTCTTGGAGGGTCCTGTGCCTCATAGAAAAATGAAACACAGTTTCTTGAACTACAGGGCAGAGCCTCCTCAGACCTGAAGGATACTGACCATGGCCCTGCAGATGCAGAGAGCCTGCCAGAGGAAGGCAAAAGAAACACCTTAAAGAAAGGGATCCCCGAGAATCAACCCATTCAACCCACCGGGGGCAAAGAAATAAAGGAAGAGGTTCCTGAGAATCAACCCATTCAACCCACCGGGGGCAAAGAAATCTTAGAGGAAGAGGTTCCTGAGAATCAACCCATTCAACCCACCGTGGGCTCTTCTCCCACACCAACAACCAACTCAGCCATCCTCATAGCCAATAGCACTTTGCAAAGCACCTCTCAGCCCGGCATTGAGTCAACCACTGAACCTACCCTCCCAACTACCCAGCCCACTACTGGGCCCCTCTGCCCGGAGCCTGACACCTACTGTCCTAACTCGGAGGACCCTTCAGTAAGGACCACGCTGCAGCAGGCTTTGGTAGATTTCTCCCTGAAACTCTACCATGCCTTCTCGTCCGTGAAGAAGCCCGAGAGCAACATGGTCTTCTCACCTTTCAGCGTTGCCAGCCTGCTCACACAGGTCCTGCTTGGTAAGACCCTGATTGAGTCCTGTCCAGCTTGTATGTCGGACCCTCCCAGGAGGGTCCCCAACCCAGATACCTACAGAGCTGTGCCTCGGTGAGGAAGCTATACAAATGGGCTATATTTGAGGGGAGGGGAGATGTAATCTTTTTATTCTTGAACTTTTCTGTATTCCTTCCTGCCACAATGATTTAACAGGCACTCTCGCTTATAAAACCAGATGGACTGTGCAAGAACGTATGAAACAGGGTCCCACCCGCCAACCATGGCCTGAGTTCAGATGATAAGGGAGATGAAACTGAAAGAGGTAGAAGGAGAATAATATTGTGAGGCTGCTGCTTTTGAGCTGTGTGGCCTCAAGCCGATCACTTAACATCTCTGAGCCCGAGTCCTCCCTTAGAAAGTGGAGGTGGTTTTACTTACCTCAGAAAATTAAGCAGATAGTCCAGTGCCTGGCTTGATGGGAGGTCGGAAAACGGTAATCCCCCTCCCTTCCTGAGGGGTCACTCTCGAGTGCTCTAGGAATGACACAAACAAGTTGCTACAAGCAACAGAGACAGAACGATCACTAGGAGGGAAATTCCAGGAAGGCTGTTGGAGACAACAAAGTGAGCCTGTGTCAGAGCTGCTCCTCTGGAGGCCCAGAACCCTCGTACCCCTAACCTCTGCCCCCTAGATGCCGGTAGCATCCCCGCAGTTATGACGAGCGAAGTATCTTCAGACATTGCCAGTGCAGTTTATTGGTTTCAGTTAATTTCTTTATTGCCCAAAAGATACAGCTTGAATCCTGTCTCCAGCCTCTACTTAGGAACTCTGTGATGTGTTTTAAAGATTTTATTTTATTTATTTTTAGAGAGAGGGGAGGGGAAGGAGAAGATAACAGAGATAAACATCAATGTGCGGTTGCCTTTCATGCATCCCCTACTGGGGACCTGGCCCACAATCCAGGCATGTGCCCTGACTGGGAATTGAACCGGCAACACTTTTGGTCACAGGCCGACACTCAGTCTACTGAGCCACACCAGCCAGGGCTGAACTCTGTGATCTTAAATGAAGTAGATCACTTAACCTTTCAAACCTCTGTTTCCTCATCTGCACAATAAGGCTAATGATCGTCCTTATGTATAAGGGTGGTTATGATTCAACGAGATACTGTGGGAAAAGCACTTACAGTGTGTGCCACCCAGGAAGTGTTACTGCGCAGAAAGTGTGTGTGGTGAATATTTAATAATGAATAACTGACAGGATAGTGAACATCCGTTCTCTTTGACGATTCTGTGATGTCTCCTCTTAATGGTGATCTAGTGGCCCTGCCTGTAGGGTGAACCTGGGTAAACCTAAACTAACTAAATAATATAGTTCATGTGGAACAGGCACTGGTTGGACCAGGCTTTGACTGATGAGTGGAATGAGTATTAGGTAGAAAAATAGGGAAGGGGAGCGTCTGAAGGCCTGGAAAAGCCTCACTGCCATGTTCATAATCCCTCCCACCCCCCTCTCTCTCTCATATACGCACTATCTCCCAGAACTACGCTTCCGGCCCTGGTGTTATGTGATTCCCCACCCCATTCCAGCCTGGTCCCTCAAAAGTGGTCCTGATGGTGGGTCCCCCACATCTCCTGCAGTTGGCCCTCATCTCCTCCCTTTGTTGTAGGGGCTGGGGGCAACACCAAGAAAAACCTGGAGACCATCCTCTCCTACCCCGAGGATTTTGCCTGCGTCCACCAGGCGCTGAAGGCCTACCCATCCAAAGGCTTCACTTCAGCCTCTCAGATCTTCCGCAGCGCAGGTGAGTGCTGGGACAGGGACGGGGAGGCCACTGCTGAGTGGGGTCCTGTCCTGGGGGGAGTCTGAGGGGGACCCAGCACGGGGGGGAAGGACAGAGGGAATGTCAGAGCTAAAATACCCAGGATGGACTGCAGAACAGGGGGTGGCCTCAGCAGACATACAGGGACACCAGAGAGCCCATGAGATTTTGGGCAAGTTCTTCGTATTCATCAACTCTGTTCAGAATAAGAGTTTATGAATAGTTCGTGAATAAGAGCTAGAGACATAAAATAGGCAAAAAAAATGTCTGCTAATCTGGGTCGGGAGTGTCTTGGGCCTCCTAGTCTATGTACTTTTTTTTGTATTATACACATTTGTTGTCCTTTACACGTGTTAGATTGTTAAGCAGGTAATAATGGCAATAAGCTTCCAAAAGGATGGAATGCAGTTCTCCTCAAAGTCTGGTACACAGAGCCCTGGGTTTCAGCAGAGCTGCTTCAGAAGTCATGGTGCGGGTGGGCATGGGGGGGGGGGGCGCAGAGTGGGGAGGGGGCACCCGTCCTGACAGAGGGAAGGTGGAGTCAACCGTTCGAGCTGCCGCCCAGGCTCAACCAAAGACCTTCATAGTGTGGGCTTCAGACATGACCAGGTTTGAAACACAGTTCTCCGCTCTTGGAAAAGATTTGGAAACTACAGATCTAGTTTGGCCCTCTCTTTAAATAAAGGGGGAAAATGTTTTCTTGTCTGTTTTTAACTGATGAAAGCCATACGTATTCATTGTAGAAACTGAGAAAATACCAAAACACAAAGTGAAAAAAAAACCTCTTTTTAGGGATGGGAAAATGCGGCTCAGAGGTGTTTGAGCAGCGTCACATTTACTTATTTGCTAGGAATCCACCTTATCCTCTGCCTTGCCGGGTTGGTGGGAAATACAACTGCATTCCGTATCAGTTATTTAATCCAGGGAGCATTTCTCTTTCAAACGCTGTTCTCTTTAGTGGACCTGGGCTCTGGAGAGCAAAAGCCGAGGAGTCTTATTTTAAACTTACGCTGAGGCCAGCAAGCAGACTCTGTTGCCTCTTGAATTAAGAAAAGTAAGGGGGGGAAAGACAGACAAACGGACGTTCCGAGTTTCCTGCCCCCACCCCCAGCCGTGCTCGTGCAGCAGGCAGAGGCTGGTGCAGCCTAGGATGAGGTCTGCTCCAAGGTTAGGGTTTGCCTTCTTGGGCCTCACTGTCCTGTCTGTTAGGGGAGTGGCCCGGACCCCTGCTCCAGCGTGCAGTGAAGTGCGCCCGAAGAGTGGTGGGAAACACACCCCCTCTCAAAGCCTGCTCTTGGAAGGTGGGGCAGGGGATTGTCCAGGGGACTCATGCCCACTTCTCTTGATCTGCTCCCCCCGCCACAGACCTGGCCATAAGGGATGCCTTTATGAATGCCTCTCAGAATGTGTATGGCAGCCCCGGAGTTCTGGGAAATGACAGTGATGCCAACCTGGACCTCATCAACGCCTGGGTGGCGGAGAAGACCAATCACAAGATCAAGCAGCTGCTAGACAGCCTTCCCTCCGACACCCGCCTGATCCTCCTCAATACCGTCTACCTGAGTGGTAAGGGGGTCCTCCCTCCCCCCTTTGAAGCCCACCTGGCCCCAAGTTTCATGACTGCACCCCACTGTACATGACCTGTCCCACCCCTTGCTAACAGGCAGTGAGCTCTACATCCTTTCCCCTCTGTCTTTCCTCTAGCCAAGTGGAAGATACCATTTGAACACAGAAAAACCAAGAAGGAGCCCTTTCACTTAAAATCCTCTGTGATAAAAGTGCCCATGATGATCAGCAAGAAGTACCCAGTGGCCCATTTCACTGACCCGACGTTGAAGGCCAAGGTCAGTGCTCGACTCTTCTCACCCCTGTTTACTCGCCTCTTGCGTGTCCTGATTCTTTTCTGCTATGGTTTGAACAGCCCCATTGGTTTGGGGCGCACCCTTACTAATTTCTACTCCTCCCCTCTGTATTTCCACCCTGTTCTCTTCTCTTTCTGTCTTCTCCAGCCTTGGCCAAGGTACGCATTATAAAGTTTTAGGCTGGAAAGCAGGATTCTAGTTTCTTCATTCATCTCTACTCCATCAAATGGCAAGAAGTGAGTCATGTTTCTATTCTCTTCATCTGATATAGGCATGCATGTACAGCATGCATGCACATACACACATGTATAGGTATATCTTATGTGTGCGTGCATGTGGTGCATGCACACACGTGTGGTGCACGTGTGTTTAATGGCTCAAGTTCCTTAGCAGAAATCGAACAGTATTATTTCAGTGGATCGGAAGGGAGGGAAGACCATACGGGAAACCAGAAGATTCTCGTTCGTCAGGCGTCTCACGCCCAGTGATCAGATAGTTCTGCCTTTGAGCCGGGCAAGAGCCAGACCTGTGAGACAGAAAACAGTGGGAGACACCCAGTGACTTCGTTCCAGGCTGAGAAGTGAAGGATGTGTCGTGCAGCACACCAGGCTCGTGTCCACCTTGGGAGCCACCCTTAGCTTTCCCGCTGCCTACACCCTTCTTCACTGAGATTTTCACACACCTTGTTCCTCTGCTCACCCAGGTGCCAGCTCAAAGATGGCCTTGGTGGAGGGGCCTTCCCCTTCCTTGGAGTGGTCCCCTCCTCACCCCGCAACATGACCATTTTATTATATTCATAGTATTTACCACTATCTGAAATTATGTTATTTGCTCATTTGATTACAGTATTGTCTGTCTTTCTCCTGGGGGACAGAGGCCGTCCCTGTCTTGTTGCCTAGAGCGTCTCCTGTGCCTAGAACACTGCCACCTATAATAAGTGTGCATGGCCTGTTTGCTGAATGGTTGAATGAATTCCATAGAGGGTGCTAGTATGTGTGTCTGGGAAGACTTCACAGAGGAGGTTGCTTTTGACCATTCATGCACTTTTCCACCCTTTCCTCCCCATTCAGTGAATATGACCATTCATAACTACTTAACAAACCCAGAACAGCATGTCTAAGGCAGAGAAGAGTGAATACATATGGCACGTTCAGGTCATCGCTCTCACTCAGAGTGTATGGTTGGGAGGTATCAACAGGAGGTCCTTTTTTGTTTTTTAAAGAATGATTTTTTTATTTTAGACAGAAAGTGGGGAGTGACACAGACTGACAGATATTAATTTGTTGTTATACTTATGCATTGGTTGCTTCTTGTATGTTCCCTGTCTGGGTGGGGATCGAACTTGCAATCTTGGTGTATCAGGGCAACACTCCAAGCAGCTGAGCCACACTGGTCAGAATCTGGCTGTTGCTGGCTGAAATGGTACAGATCGGAGTAGCAGACTGACGATCGGCCTTGGGGACCCAGTGATTAGATGCATCTCTTTTTCTCCAGGTGGGGCAACTGCAGCTGTCCAACAACCTGAGTATGGTGATCCTGATACCCCAGACCATGAGGCACAGTCTCAAAGATGTGGAAAAGGCCCTCAGCCCCGCTGTCTTCAAGGCCATCATGAATAGGCTGGAGATGACCAAGTTCCAGTCCACTTATGTGACGATGCCCAGATTAAAACTCAGTAGCAACCAGAACATGCTGACAATCATGGAGAGCCTGGGTGAGCCCTGGCAGCTCAGAGTTGCTCCCAGACCATCAAAGGAGGAATGGGTGTGGGGTCATCTCTAAAATGCATTTAGTGCTCTCTAGAGTATTTTTTAAAAGATTTTGTTTATTTATTTTTAGAGAGGGGGAAGAAGGGAGAAAGAGAGGGAGAGAAACATCGATGTGGTTGCCTCTCAGGTGCCCCCTACACACTGGGGACCCACCCAGCAACTCAGGCATGTGCCCTGACTGGGAATCAAACTGGTGACCCTCTGGTTCACAGTCCAGTGCTCAATCCATTGAGCCACACCAGCCAGGGCTCTCTAGAGTATTTTTTACATCTATAATCTCAGGTTGTCCCTCAGTCCTGTGTTAGCAGGACAGGCACTGTTATCTCGTCACATCATTGAGGAAATGACCCAGAATGTTTACATGACTTAGCCAAGGTCCCTTGAGCCAGTTATAAGTGAATCAGAACATGAAACCAGGTCCACCTCTCTCGATTATTTGCATCGTGGTTCACTGTGACATTGGGACAGGTGACTAAGGTGGGCCGTGGATGCTCCTCCCCCAGAGACATTTCATAACATGCACCACCCCATGGACTATGCAAAAAGCACTCAGAATAAGAGGTGATTAGAGGCTTCTGAGTTTAGGAGAGGGAACAGAGACTCTATTTCTTGCCCTTCCACCTCACTTGCAGCTAGATCACTTCATTTTCTGTTAAAGACCTTGACCTTCCCAATAGACAACTTTGTTTCCTAGTATATGACATCACACCCTTGTATATGACCTTATTTGATAACATATTACCTCTTTTTTATATAGTACCTCACTTCCAAAGTCTTTGTTGACAAGGAAGCAGGGACATCATTTTTCAGGATTTTGGGGGGGTGGGGACAGGGCCTCTCACCACTTTCGAGCGGTGGTTGGAGTGAAGATGGCCCCACTGGCAGAGGAGCCCAGAAAGTGGACCGGAAGGTATGATACACATTTTGATAAGCAAGGAGGAGGAAGAGAGTATTGGGACCAACCCAGAAAATTCAGGACGAATGTTCCCAACAGCTGAGGGTTTTGTGCTGGCCTTTAACTGTGATTTTCTCTGGTTATACCCTAGAATTCTACGACTTTTCCTATGAGCTCAACATGTGCAGGCTGACGGAGGACCCAGACCTTCAGGTTTCTGCGATGCAGCACCAGGCGGCGTTGGAGCTGACGGAGGCTGGAGTGGAGGCTGCTGCAGCCTCGGCTGTCTCGGTGGCCCGCTCTTTGATGGTCTTTGAGGTGCAGCAGCCCTTCCTCTTCCTGCTCTGGGACCAGCAGCACAGGTTCCCCATCTTCATGGGGCGGGTGTATGACCCCAGCATCTGAGACCTGCAGGGGCCAGTCCAGGGCCAGCTGTACCCGGTCGCAGCCCCCCACCCCTGCCACCCCCTGCTGCCTGCCTGAACTGGTCTCCAGCCACGTCCCACCTCTGGTGACCTCTGTCCTCCACCTGAAGGGCACCTTCAGAGTCTGGTAAAGGGACTGCCTTCTAGCATCCCTTCCCTGTGACTCTCCAAAATGCTTTTTTGCAGCTTTCTCTGGTTCAAGTTCACTAGACTCTACAAAATAAAAATTGGCAAACCACGACTTCATTTGCCTTTCAGTTTTAAAGGCCAAGGGTCACCATGCCCTTGTATCAGCTAGCTTTTGCCTTGTAACAGGTCACTCCAAACTAGTGGCTTAAAACAACAACCATTTATTTTTTCAACTAGGCCTCAGGGTTGGCTGAGTGGGCTGGACCTGGCTGAGCTACCCTGGGCTCAATTTTACATCTGTGATAGTTGGCAGGTTGGATGACTCCCAAGAAAGGAGTCAGAAACAAGCTTTTTCATGGAAGCTCCGCATCTCTACTGGTGTCAAGGTTATCATTGTCCCATCCGCCAAAGCAAGAGAGTCCCATGGCCAGACCTGGAGTGGGAGCAAACAGGCACTAGAGTTCCTGGGCAAAGTCATTAACTGGAGGCTTTTTGTGCAGTTCCCTTGTTCCTGTCTCTGTCTCACTTATCTGTCTGTGACAGCAGTGATGTCAGTAACTGACATTGCCGGCAGCTGACCCAGGCAGTCTGCTGAGATCTCTGCAGACATTCATCCTCAACAACTTTATATGGTAAACTCTCCAATCGAAGGGGCTGAATCTTGCTCTAAGGCATGCAGTTAGAAAAGGGCAGGCTTGGGGTTCAAAAGCACATCTCTATGGCTCTTAAGTCTAAGCTCAGAGCCCCCATCTGTCTCTGCCCTTCTATCTTAGAATCCTGGCTTTTTCCTAATATTTTCTTTATTTGTCCAGCAAGTACAGTGCCTTTATGTCTACCGTGTGCTAAGCACAGAAGGCATAAAGATGAGGTAAGCTAGTGCCTACCTTGAAAACCTACAGCTTGATGAGGGAGATGGATAGGAAGATAGATTTTAGCACACGGTGTTCTTCCTGCCTCTGAAGATGCCTCTTACTGTGTTTTTCTCGTTTCTAGCTTATCCTCATAGACTTACTGATGCTCCAGCCCTTAGCCCTGCTGTCTCCTGCTTTCCCTTTCTCCCTCCTAATCCCATCTTTTTGTCCATCCCCTGTCATTCTTTTTCTTCATCCTCCACTGTGTCTGTGTACTCTCCCTCCCTTCCCCTCTCCTGGGTACAGGGTTGTCCACCCAAACACGCTGACTGGGATTTCTGGGTTCAGCCCCTGCTGCTGCAGTTCCTGTCATCCCTGCTCCCCTCCCCACTGCTCCCCCCCCCACCCTGCTCTCACACACCCAGACCTTCAGGTTCACAACCACGAACAGCACTAGAGGAACATGTGCACCCTAGGATGGCAATAGGGATTTGGCCGCCAGTCCACAGCCACTTCTCAAGCATCTACCATAGAGGGTCTCATCTTGGGTCAAGCTAGTTCTGCCCAGTGTTTCTATGGGGTGAGTGTTTCCCTTAAAGCTATCACCGCCCACAATCACCGCCACCAGGGTATGTGTTCACACCCCTGCTGCACCCAGCAGAATCTGGCTTCCCCACCCCCTTCTCACAGAATAGCCTGCTGATAAGGAGAAAGCGAGGCACGGGGCAGTGCAGTCAGTGGCCTGGCTGGCAACTGCAGCTGGGCTGGCAGCTCGCGGCCACCGTAGGGGCTGGTCCCCTTCTCTACGTCCTGGGCTGGGTGCAGCTTCTCGAAGTGCGAGATGGGAGGCGACCCAGGCTCCCAGTGTGCTCTTTCTAGTTTTTGCATGCTCTGGTGGAGGTCAGGGGTTTCCGAGAGGGGGAAAAAGAAGACGGGGTTTGAGGCTTATTTGCAGCTTATCCCCTGCCCAGTCATCTACTGTCAACCTGCTTTCCACTTTCGCCCATGTGGGCGATACCTCAGCCTGCCATGTCTTGGGTCTGAGGCCTTTCTTGCAGCTCACTGTCCCAGCCAAGGTTGAGAACCAAACGAGAGTTACCCAGACTTGACCTGTAGCTCTGGGGGCACAGAGAGATCCCCAGTTCACATCAGGCTGGACTGGCACACTGGTCTCTGCATGCCCTGCCCTTCTCAGTGCCCCTGATGTCAATCTCTGCTGAAAGATGCCAAATTCCTGTTGAGGAAATGTTGAAAGCAAAGGCACCTCCCAAATTCAGGAAAACTGCTCCCTCCTGGGGGAGATCCTGGTGTGATGAGATGTGACTGAGCAAAGGCAGGGGGTGGGACATGATTCTGACCCATGGGCACAGTGCTTTACCAATCTTTGACCCTTCCCCCATGCTCAGAGCCAGTTATTTTCCCTGTTTGTGAGATAAGGAAAGGAAAATTCAGAAAGGTTAAGGAACTGTCCAAAGGTCACACAGCTGTAAAGTGATCCCAGGTCTGAATTCCAATGTACTCTTCAGTGGCTGATTTGGCTGGGACAGTTTCCTTTCTGCCCAAACCAGGTTGTAAATCAGGTCTGTGTTTTCCTGTGCCCTGAACCATGTACCCGCATCGAGCCTAACAAAGTGCCTGACACTGAAAAAAAAAAAATCTATTGAGGGAATGAATGATTGAATGAATGAATCATCACATCCAGGTAGGGGAAAGAGATTCTTATTCATGTGAGTAGAAAATCTGGAAGTGAAGTAAATTTTCTGTTCTGAGGCTTTTTCTTGTAAGAAGGCATGTGTCACTGTGTTTTGATTTGGTTTGGTTTGGTTTGTTTGTTTAAAACAATAAACATTGATTTAGCTCGTTAGTCACTGAGTTGGTGTGGGCCTGGCAGGTTCAGCTGGAAGATTGATTAGCTGGAAGGTGTGATGAGTCTTGGCTTTGCTGAGCCTGTACAGCCTCTTCCACGGATCTTTGGCCTTGGATCAGATGAAATCAGCTGACAGGTTCGGCTCCACTTGGTCTCTCACCTTCCAGGAGGCTTCTCTGGTCTCGTCCACCTGGAGGTTGCAGGGGTCTAAGAGAGTGAGCAGAGACAATATGACATCACTTCTGCCTCATTCCATTGGCCAAAGCAAGTCATCAGACCAGCTTAGGTTCAAAGACTAAAAAAGGCATGGATTATTTTTTTATATATATAAAATTGTGACCACTTTTCCAATCTACCATATGTTTTACATATTTGTACAGAAACTCTTAGCAACTTTCCCCCACAACTTGCTACTTTTCGTCTATATTATAATATTAAAAACAATTCATTCTATGAAGTTTGAAGTTTCTTACATATAATTTTACTCTTTTCTGCCTTCTCTGGCACCGGCATGTGTCGCTTTTGAAAAAGACAGAGGACTCCCACGCACACACATCTAACGTCGCCCTCCCTCCCCTGTCCTGTAGTCCTACTCTGGGATGTACAAAGTTCCAGTGATCTGCTTTCCCTCCCCAAGACACAATCCTCCCGACCTGGGTTTGGTCGAGGTCATGCTGAGAAAACCCTGAAGTGCGATTAAAGGTTCATTGCAGTTAGTCTTTGCTGCCGCATGGTGTCGCTGTTGAAACTGGGTCTTGCGTAGCCTTTTGGACATTTGTAACTTCCTGTGAGGGAACTGATTATTCAACAACCGTTGCAAGCATTTAAACTTTGATTCCAAAATTCACCGTTCGCACTTGTTTAGCCACTGTTTCTCAAAAATCAATACCTTCAGGTTCTGCCTGGATTTCAGAAGGCTTCTGACCTGAGACCCACGCTGTATCAGAACTAGACTGGTCCCTGCAAACCCTTGGGTGGAGGAGGCTGATAACCACAATAGCAAAACTACCGCACACTGAGCGCTTGCTTACCAAGCTGTCGGGTGCAGCTGTGCCGAGACTTCTTCATGGATAACATAATTCCCTTTAAGAGGAGAGGACACCTTATGAAAAGGACATGTTACTTAAGACATCGAATAATTCAAGACTTAACATAATTTAATAGTATACTTTCCGGAAGAATAATTGTTGAAGGCAAGGAGAGGAATCTCCAACCACTGGAGAATATTTTTGCCTTCATGCTATTTTTTATTCACCAAACACCAACACCTCTGGTGTTTCACAGAGTAGGCCCTCCTAAGTTAACTGCTTGGCCTTAGTTGGGCTTTTCCATGGTGTCTTATTATCTCTAACGTCCATTACAAAGGTATTGATTTTGGAAAGTGGTTTTTGGCACTCACACCACCACTTAATGAACTGTAAGATCATATCACTACAGGAAACAAAGTGTTTTAAATGACAATGTTGACTATTAAAACAACAGCACATTAGTCATTAATGTCACTATCAGAAGTTATGACAAACATAAACAACAGCTTGGTTCACACGATATGACATTGATGACAGTCATTAATGCAGCTCAAGTGATGCTGTCACGTGGCAATGGTGGTAAGCACAGGCTACAGCCTTCTTGGCTGACCAACTACGAAGTCGTGCAACCCTGGTGGATTTTTAAATTTAAGGGGATTTTATCCTAAAGGCAATATCTTCTCAGTTAGAATAAATTGGTTTGTTTCTTTGTAAGCTCATGGGAATAAATTAATTAATTCAGTGGATTTGCAGTTTTTCACATTTGCATGATTTGAATTTTTATAATATATGATGGCACCCCACCATTTTTATCCCCTTTTGTAAGTGAAAAAAACAAAGCTTTAGAGAACAAATCTACTCCTTCAAGTTCTTGCAGCTGGTGCGGAGTGGCGATAGGAGTCGACCCCGGTGCTCAGTGAGCTAGATTCCATTTCCCTCGAGGTTATTTTATTTTGTTTTATTTCTAAAGATGTTACTTATTTTTATTTCCAGAGAGAGAGAGGGAATTGGAGGGAGAAAGAGGAGAGAAACAATGATGTGTGAGACCATCGATCTGTTGCCTCTCACAGGCCCCCACATGGGGACCTGGCCCGCCACCCAGGCATGTGCCCTGATGGGGACTCGAACCAGCGACCTTTTGGTTCGCGGGCCAGTGCTCGATCCACACTGAGCCACAGTGGCTGGAGCCAGGTATTTTTATTTTAGAGAATTTACTGATATTCTTTGTCCTAAGTCGTGGTTGAAATTACTCTCTACAATTCTGAATCTTTGGAAGAAATGTTGGGAGAATATGAATTTCCCTTATCCTAGAAAAACCCTTATGCATGTTGGGAAAACTCCATCCTGACCTGCTTTGGCTACCAGGCACCTCAGGAAGGGGCAGCGTCCACAGGGACACGGGCACTTCTGTAATTTCCTCCCTCAGGACAGGGGCTGCCCACCATTGGGATATAACTAAGAGGGACCGGTCAAGTGACTACTTGAAACTGAAAGTCAGCTTCAAGGGAGCCAGACAAAGGTCTAGCATTTCCCATATTCCTCTCATCGCATACTTAATCTTTGTCTTGACTAGAAACTGAGCACGCTGCACATTTATATACATGTAACTACACACAAAGAATGCACATATAGTATGCAAACATGTTCATACATGCACTGTTACAAGAGTTACAGATACATACACATGATCACACACACACACAGGTACAAAAGCACACACACACCAGCCTCTGGGAGTGTGCGCCAGAGTTTCAGGGCAAACTTTACCTCCGCCCAGCCCCCACACCTCAGGAGGGCCCCCCTGCAGGAGGAGCAGGGAACACTCCCTCAAAGGGAGAATCTCAGAGCCAGTCAGCACTAATTACAAGCCATGGAATCGCTCATCCATCATCCTGAGGTGACAGGCTGGCTATGCAGCCCACCTCCTAGCCTCCCAGCCCCCTCCCGGTCCCCTCCATTTCTCCTTGAGTGACCGCAGATTGGCTTCACGGAGTAAAAGGCTGCATTTTAGCCGAGTCTTCAGATCCTCTCCAAAATCATAAACATGGCCCCACCCTTGGCTCAGCAGCTGGGCCTCCACTCCTCTCCCTACGCACTCTGAGAGCTCAAGGAGGCGCCCCCACTCCCTCTCAGGCAGGACCCCCTTTCCCCTGGCCTTTTACCATATGCCCTGCAGGGTGCTTCGCTGTTAGTTTTTACATTGCAACTGCAACCTTGCAATAATCCCGTGACTTGGTATTATTTTTGCCAGATTCACAAGTGAAGAAAAGAGGCCTCTAAGCTACATTTTGCTCAGGGTCACCCAGCTGGAAGGCTAAATGTTTAAACCTGAGCTGGCTATTGGTATATCCCAGAATCCAACGCTTCTCCCACCCCACCCACCTCCCTGCGTGACTCTGCCTGCCACTTACCACCTCAGTTTGAAGACTGGTGTCATGCAGAGCATTTCCTCTTGGAAACCCCACTGGCGCTTCTTCCTATCTTCTCTCCTACATCAGCTTAAGAGCCAAAGTCTGAAGGAGCCCCACAGTGGGAGACCAAACTCCAGCCCAAGGAGCTGAGGGGCAGGGGCTGAGCAGGAAACGCAGGGGGACAGCCAGCCAGGCTGAGATGAGGGGGTGCTGGAAGATGGCCAAACCGAGGACCAAGTCGGTCAGCCCTGGCTGCCTACCCCAGCTCATCAAGCTGTGCTCCAGGGACATAGTGTCCTGGAGGTGCCCCTGGGGCTCCCTCAGAGGGAGGGTGAGGCCAGGGCAGCGTGGGCCTCATTAAAAATCAACTCCCCCACTGAAATAATTTTTGGAAACCTCCAGGAAGATAGGGACCATGTCTTTATGCTATTGTCCTCAGTTTTGTACTTCATACAAAATACATATTGGTTAAAAAAAAGCAAAACAAAACAAACAAACAAAAATGCCTCTCTGAACCCCATTCATCTATTTAAATGCTGTGTTCTTGTGAGTCTAGTGCAAACCCCCGTCCCCCAGTCTGTCTCTGCTCTTCCCAGCCAAGAGCACGTCCCCTTCCTCCAAAGACCACGCTCAACATACACTGCCTTGTATATTGCGTACCAAATTCATGAGTATTTGCCTTTTCACTCCAACTACTGGGAAGCTCCTTGGGAACCTGATTCAGTCCTGTTTCTCTGACACCATCTCTGTCGACAGATGCACAGCAAACACTTTTGATTCAAAGTGCAAAATGTCGAAACGTGGGTAAAGACTTTGTTTTATAGTGAAGACATGGATTTTAATTTTATTTTATGTGTCTCCTCAAGAAATGATTGTAGATGGAATACCAGAAATCCCAAGCAGAGCTTCTCATAGTTACGATCAGCCAGGGTTTTGTCTTTACAAGTTGTCTCTCAGCTGCAGGCACTACCCATTCGCGTTTGCGTGGTCCTTCCTCCTCACAGTTCTCCCAGACCTGTGATCCTGGGGGCCGGGATTTAGGACTCCAGGGACCACGGGGGCATGGTTCTGCACCCTTCTCGTAAGTAAACATCTGGAGCCTGGAAGTTCAGCTGCTCTCGGATTAAACAATGTGACAACCTTATAGATTGTCTCTCCTTATCTGTTCAAACAGACCACCCAAGGAGAATCTATACTCTGTCATTGTCACAGGGCGCCTTTCCCTTTCCCGCTCAATGATATGTGATATTTACAGAATTTCCCTATTAATCCGCCTTTTTAAATTTCCACCTATGATGTTTAACCTAACACTTATTTACATACAAAAAAAGTGCCCCCCCAAGGGTATTAAAAGAGAGAGGAGAACCAGCCTCTGATACTAACTAGTCTCTGATAAAAAGCACCACTTTTTGCATCATTATGTGCAATAGCCAAGAGGTGGAAGCCTCCTAGAGATCCACTGGATGAATAATAAGGGGAGTTTTTAAAAGGTGGCATATACATACAGTAGAATATTATTCAGTAGTAAAAAAGAAAAATCACGCCATATGCTACACTAAGGATCAAACTTGAGGACATTATGCCTAATGACTACGCCAGCCACGAAAAGACAAATACTGTATGATTCCACTCATACGAGGTATCCACACTAGTCAAAGTCCTCGTAGAACTGTGACTGCCAGAGGCTGCAGGGAGGGCTGGTGCTCAACAGGTGCCACGTCTCAGTTTTGCAAGATGAAAACTTTCTAGGAACCTGTTGTACAACAGTGTGCATATAGTTAACACGACTGTATTCCACACTAAAAATGGTTGCGAGGGTCAGTCATACATGTTTTTACCACCAAAAAGAAAGTGCTGTTCATGGGTGATAACTCCATCCCGGGGATCTCCCAGTAGTAAAGCAACCTTGCACAATGGGTATTGTGTTTATCCCACCCGCCCCCACCCATAAAGGGAAGAAGGAGAGGCCCAGAGACTAGCTGCACCTATGGCCATCTGACTCCAGCAGCCATACTTTCTAAGCTTGGTCTCGGACTCTTCCGCCCTCAGGTGGTGCTGAGCAGTGACCATCGCTCCATAGATGGGAGCGTGAGTTCACAGAGGTTTCTCCGGTTCGGCAAGGCCCAACTTTTCATGTCAAACTGCCCCCCCAGTCCAACCATTTCAACTATCTCTCCCAATATGCTGCCCATTTTTTCCCTTTGTAACAGAACCTGAAATAGAGATTTCCTTCCTTGAAGCTAACCATGGCCATGTGACTAAGTTCTGCCTAATGGGACACAAGCAGAAGTATCATGGGTAACTTTGGGGAAATCTCCTTCCTTCATTCTGCTGGTTGGGATAAAAGATGATGGCTGGAGCTTGAGTAGCCATCATGGGTCATGAGGTAGAACCTAATCTTAACTAATAACCCAAACCATAACAGGTCGATATCATCACGTGAGGCTGTTGAATGCATCTGCTTTACTGACGCTGCCTTTGTTGCATGGGGGAGAAATTTTAAGTCATCCCAATTGGTGCCGACATGTCTAGTAGAACCCACATCCTTCGGTGTTTATGGCTGGGTAAAATCACAAGATATCAAGTGCCCACAGAGAAAGTATAGAGGTTTCTGAAGATAAACTTTTATAAATTAGAAGCCAAGATCATTGCCTTCCCCCATTTTCTCATTTATTCATTCATTCAACAAGTATTAACTGAAAGCTTATTATGTGCTAGGCATTGTTTTTGGCACTGGGAATAGAGTGTCACACAAGACAGAGTCCTTGCCACCCCCCTCCCCAGAATGTGCACTTTTATGGATTGATAAAGTCTTCCTTCCACTTCCCACCATGTGATATGAAATGTCCCCATGTATGTAGAGGGGGAGGGGGAGGACTAAAATGTGGGAGGAATTTTGAAATGTGGCCCAGGAGGAGCAATTTTCTGGTCCCAGATTTCCTCAGAATGCCCATTTTGGAGGGACATAGGAGACATGTCTGCCCTGGCTTGTGTGGGGGTTGGGTTGAGTCAGAGCTATAATATGAAGTCAGTTAATTCACCTAGGAATCCACCAACTGAGCCAGTTCCTTAAGTTTCTCTGGGGTCCTAAGGACCCGAGCTACCAAAAAAGGATTTCTGGCAGCGGTAAGTGGCAAATGCAGTAACTTCCCCGGGGTCAGGGTGGGGGGAACCTATATTTTCTAAACCAAAATCATGGCACAGTTCTGAGAAGTCCCTGTACCTATGAGGCCCACTAAAGCTGCAAAGAGAACTCTCCCCAACTACAGATTTGAAGCCTATCACGTCCCGTCCTATTAGCTAGGCCCGCCACCCTGAGGCCCTTCAGCTGCGCCGAATGGTAACTCTAGCAGTTCACTGCAGCACAAGTCACAACACTGAAGATGTAAAAATAACGTAAATGTCCATCGACAGTTGAATGGATTTCTAAAACGTGGTATATACATACAATTGAATACTATTTAGCCCTAAAAAAGGAAGAAAATTCTGCAATATGCAACAACGAGGATGCACTTTGGACAGTTTTAATTTGCTACGTGAAATAAACCAGACACAGAAAGACAAGGACAGCAGGAGGCCACTTACATGAGCCATCTAAAATAGTCAAGTCCTTAGAATCAAAGGATTAAATGGTGGTCACCAAGGGCTGCAGAGGGGAGAAACAGGAAATTGCGAATCGGCCAGTATAAACTTTTGGTTAAGCAAGCTGAATAAATTCTAGAGATCTGCTATATAACATTGACCCTATAGTCCACAATGCTGTACTGTATACTTAAACATTTCTAAAGTGGGTAGATCTCATGGTAAGTGCTGGTTGAGTGTTCTTACCACAATAAAATAAATTAAAAATAAATCTGGCAGTGAACCAACAATTTATTCAGCACTATTCTGGGCATTCTGATTGCTGCTCTTGAGAAACTTTCATGTCATCTGGGAAGATAAAACAAGGAAAAATGAAAAGGTGCAATCTCTACTCTCAGGGAGGCTCTTGGTCTGGTGGGGAATCATACATTAAATAACCCCCCCCCAAGGCAGAGGTGCAGCTGAAAAAAGCAGGTAGGGATAAATTTGGAAGGCCTTGAATGCCATGTTAACAAGTTTGGAACATATGCTCTTTAAGAAGACCTAATCTTGCCCTGGGTGGTGTGGCTCTGTGGACTGAGTACTGGCCTGGGAATCAAAAGTTTGCCAGTTCAATTCCCAGTCAGGGCACATGCCTGGGTTGTGGGCCAGGTCCCCAATGGGGGGCACACGAGAGGCAACCGCACATTGATGTTTCTCTCTCTCTTCCCCTCTGTCTAAAAATAAATAAATAAATGATCTTTTGAAAAAAGAAGGTCTCCTCTTGAGGGACACGAGAGGATATGTTGTCGGGTGTTAGGGTACAGACATGGGCTCCAGAGGGTTCATGTTCCCCTTGAAATGTTCAGCAAAACCCAAAGTACAGATTTTTCCAGAAAGAGTTACCCACGGTTTCATCAGCTTTTTAAAGAAGGGTCTGTGACCCAATAAACATCAGGAAGCATTGTCTCAGCACTAGGGAGCCAGCGTGGGTTTTTGAGGCAGACGAATGATGTGAGGATTGTGTTGCGAGGTGGATGTTAAACTGGCAGCGGGTGGAAAAAACAGGGCACCTCTGAGAGGTGGCGCGCACAGGGTTTGAGACGACTGGGATCCAGGCGTCCTGGGGAACGAGAAGTAAATGTTAGAATTACGATTGGAACCCTAAGGAGAAAGACATAAAAAAACTACGACTGACTTTCAAACAACAGAATTTCTTTTAATCTGCCTTAGATACAAAAGGAATATTTTCACAAATCCAGCCCAGGATGACTTCCCAACCACAAGCTCACTAGGCAGCGTGCCAGAACTTCATTTTGGTCTATGGCGTGTTTTGATATGAGAGTCAGATACACTATTCTCATCCTCTCAATCATGTGATTCACATCCAGAAATTATGTAAGATTCTAATGAGCTGAAGAAAAACCTAGAGTTACTTGCTTATCCATATTTAAGGGTGTGTTTTATTGGGTCACCTTAGGGCCTCCCCTGTCGTTGCAAAGCAGAAAGTCTGTTCTCTGGTTCTGTAGAATCCATGCATGTCGCATGGGCTGTTCCAATTTCCACAGGACAAGGAAGAGCAAAGATGACTCCAAGGTTATCGGCCTAAGCAATTGCGTTATATTTTCAACCGCAGACTAGAACCTAGGAAGAGAAGCGGGTTTGTGGGGAAGCTGAAGGTGAGATCAGTAAATTGAGTTTGGGCAAACTGAACCCGAGGCATCTCTGAGACGGTTCATCAGTGAGCAGCCTTTTGGTTGTCGGTGATTTCAGAAGTCAACTGAAACCAATGTAAGTGGAAGAGGGAATGCCTTGGTTTATTGACATAGCTAAAAACCCAGCGGTTCTGCTGTGGGCGTGGCTGTCTCAGTTCTCCAATGACGATTAGCCGGCATCTGTCTTTCCCCATCTCTTGCCTTCTTGTGCTTTTTGATGTTTTCACTTTAGGCAGATCCTTTCCCGTTTTCGGCTTACCATCTTCTACCAGCAATGCCACATCTCCACGGGTTCCAGTAAACATCTCAGGTCTAATCAGGACTGACTCTGATTGGACAGACACCCGTCCTGAAATCAATCACTGTGATTTAGGCTAACTCTGCTGTGGTTGGCAGCCTATAAATTGGCCCCCAGTGATCCCACTTCCTGGTAACCATACTCTTGGGTAATCCCCACCTCTTGAGTAACTTATTTCTATTTTTTGTTTGTTTTACTTTTTTGGGGAGGGGGAGAGGGAGAGAGAGAATGGGTGACGGGAGGGAGGAGAGGGAGAGAAGCATTGATATGAGAAACACTGACCGGCTGCTTCTCGCACTCATGCACCCTGACAGGGGAAGGACCCAAAACCCAGGCATGTGCCCTGACTGGGAATGGAACCAGCCAGCAAACGTTTGCTCTGTGGGCCCTGGCCCAGGCAACTGGGCATTTATTAGCATTTATTTTGTGTTGAATTTATTCCTGGGGTAAATTTATTTCTTCAGTTTCTTCTGAGATAGCTTTTTCTTCTGTGCAAACTCCTTTTCTAGTTTAGAAATGATCTGCTCTTTTTCAGGAAAGATCAGCTCCATGTGGCAGGGAGAGCTCACATTTGTGTAAATCCACCCATGGGCTCTTTGAGTTCTGGGCTGTATCTTGGGAGACTCGTTCACCTGGATATGATCATTGAACAGAGAATCTACATCTAAACCCCTAAGCTCAGCATGTTTCTCTGCATTTTTTAAACAGATTTTTTATTTATTTTTTAGAGAGGGAAAGGAAGGGAGAAAAACATCAACCAGTTGCCTCTCACACACCCCCAACTGAGAACCTGGCCCATGACCCGGGCATATTCCCTGACTGGGAATTGAACGGGCGACCTTTCAGTTTGCAGGCTGACACTCAGTCCACTAAGCCACACCAGCCATGGCTACTGTCTGCATTTTTAAGCAAAAATGTTCAGCAAAAATTCAGCACTCTTTTTCGACCTCCAACCTTGTAGCCAGTCCCACTGTTTGTCCTAGGCACACCTACTGACTCCATCCTTTTAACAGTGGAACGGTGCACGTGGCTTCTGTAAAGCGACATCCTTCAGATATGTAGTGACTCTTTGAATGTGCATACACCTGATGGCCCGGGCAGTTTCACGAGTGTTCTTCAAGTGAACACGATGATTCAAACCTCTTGACTCGCACGATTTTGTAGGGTTTTCTGGGTCAGGTGAATAGCGAACTATTTTCAGATGTCACTTCAGGCCACTTATGGGAAGAGAGCAACTTACTTCTAACCAATAGAACATGGCAATGTTGGGTTGTCACTTCTGTGTTAGGCTACAACAGATTGTGACTTCCGACTAGCCATCAGACTCTCTTGTTGAGATGGATGATGCAAGCTGCCACATTAGAGACACTCACATTGCAAGGAACTGAGGGTGGCCTTCAGCCAACAGCCACCAAAGACCTGAGGCCCGCGGTCCAAGAGCCCTTGAGGGACTGAATTCCTCCAACAGCTGTGAGAGCATGCTTGGGAGCAAATCCTTCTCCTTCACGGGAGCCTTCAGATGAGACTCCAGCCTTGAGTGATACTTTAATTGCAACCTCATGAGAGTTTATGATCAGAGGACCCAGCTAAGCCCTGCCCAGATGCCTGACCCACAGAAGCTATGGGAAAATAAATGTGTTGTCTTAAGCCACCAGGTTTTCGACTTCTTTATTACACAGCAATAGACAACTGGTACACCTGGGTGTGTGACTGTTCCTGAAGAAGCAGGTGACGTCAGCCTGATATCAGCCCTAAGGACCAAAAGCAGGGATTAAGTGTCTCTCCAAAGAGAAGTTCAAGTGTAGTTACCAGAAAGGGGATGGGATCTGGGCAGGCAAAGGCACCAGATGTCTACCTCACACAGGTATTTGGGAACCCAAGGAGGCAGCTGCAAATACACCTGGAGATGGAGATAGGGCAGTGATTCATGCACACACATGATGAGACTGTAAGAATGGGCGAAACTGCTCCCAAAGAGAGAAGGGCCAAGGGTAGATCTCTTGGGAATGGCAACAGTTAACAGGCAGATGGAAGAAGAGGCAAAGGTGATTAGGTGAGGGCAGTGGTGTAGGAAGTTGTGTTTGACGGTGGATGAATTCAGCTCATCGGTCAGTAAGATGTGTCTCAGGAGGCACGACCTTCTGTTAGTGATCTGGGCACCTTTAGTTCAGAAGTTGTATGTTTGGAAGCCACCAACATGGAAGGCTGTTAAACTGGGGCACATGGAGGATTCTGTCCAGCGAGAGAATATGGAAGGGGAAGAGGGCAAAGGCCAATTCCTTGTAGAATGTGCACATGTAGGCAGCAAGGGAAGGAAGAAGACCCACGGGAAAGGACCAGAGAAGGAATAGTCACAGAGGTAAGAAAGAGGCAATCCAATCCAGAAGCAACGGGCATTTCAAGACTAATACAGCCAAAGTAGGCAAATGCCGAAGAGAAGTTGTGTGTGATGAGGACTGAGAAAAGAAGGATGGATCAATAACGAGGAGGTCATTGGTGGTTCCAGTGGGAACATTTCAGTGGAAAATAGGGGCGGAAGCCAGACAGCATGGGTTTAAGAATAGGCAGATAGACAGACAACAGTAGTGATGACCAGAGGGAAATGGAGTGGGGTGAGGTAGAGGAGGGTATGGCAGGGGATAAATGATGTTGGAAGACTTGCCTTGGGGTGGTGAACATCCATACAATATACAGATGATGGGTCATAGAATTGTACACCTGAAACCTATATACTTTTCTTAACCAATGTCACCACAATAAATTCAATAAAAATGTAAAATAAATAACGATGGGTAGGACAGGAAGGAGAGGTGTAGAAAACCGAGTAGCATTGTGGGAACTTTCCTGGTAGGCTGTGGGAAGAGTCTGGGCTGTGTCCTCCCACTCCCTCCTCAAGGTAATTTCAGTTGCTTTTCTTGAGTTCTGTTACATCTTTCTGATAACAGGGTCCAACACTCCCCTCAAACTAGATGTTGGCAAACTTTCGTTGTAAAGAGTCAGGAAGTAGATATCCTAGGCTTTGTTTGCCGTAGGGTCTTATGGCAACCACTCAACTGTGCCTTTGTAGTATGAAAGCAGCCAGGGACAATATGTAACCAAATGAACATGAACATGGCGGTGTTCTGATGAACTTTATTTACAAAGAAGTAGGCATAGGGCAGGATTTGGCTTGTGGGCAGTAGCTTGCTTGACCCTTGCTCTAGGCTTATGGAAAGGGATTGGAGATGCAATAAATGGGGCAATTGATGAAGCAAGAATAGGATCAAGACCTCAGGGGAATGGCTTTGCCTCAGAAAGAGGGTTCTTGCATCTATCGGGGTACTGTTGCAGTCTAACTGCCTCCATGTGTGTCTGCCTTGTTCTCTTCCACTGTGAGCACCTTGGGGCCAGGAATGTTTCCCAGCCATGACTCCAGAGCCTTTCACATAGGAAGTGCTCAGTCACATACATGGTCGATGGATGCAGGACTAAGGTTGCAGGACTCTTCCCTTTTTCGTGGAAGAAGGGGACAGTGAAGAGACTCACAGGGAAGGGCCTCTATCACCTCAGTGAATCAGGAGCCACGTGGTTACCAAGTTTCCTCTGTTGACGTTTAAGCAGGAAGCCAACTCTTCTCCAGTGTTTAGGATTCAGTCCTTCCGAGAGGCAGAGGTCGTCCCATCTCACAATTACAGAATTCCAGGTGGTGTACCCAAATACAGATCTGGGTAGGACTTTGGGGACTGGGGAAGAAGGCAAAGGGGTACCTTCAAACCAGTCCTAGACTTGCTGTGGGGATAGCATGGAAGGGGAGGTTACGGCAAAGCCTGAGCACATTATAGAACTCCCAGAGGAGGGGAGGATGTGGAGGTGGGGGAGGTGGCGAGGAGCCAAATAGCTCCTGGGTAAAAATTTTTTTACACTCTTGTAACAGGTTGGACCATGCCTAACTATTCCTGGACTCCATTTTCAAGGGAAATTTCAAGGGAAATGTTCAAGACCTCGGTGCGTCCCAGTGTGCCTTCCCATCCTTGCCATTCCCCTCCATCCATCCTAGGTTCCCACTGAATTTCCAACCCATCCTGAACACATCCTGTTTCCCCGCCTTTCAGCTTTGGTGTTTGTTGCTTCCTCTCCTCGGCTTTTCTCTGTCTCCTTCCTCCTGTCCTCTAGGTCTAAGTCCTTTCTGTTCTTAAGTCTTAGATGCCATTTCCTCCAGGAAGACTTCTTAGACTCTATTCTCTGTGGGGAGTAGGCCATCCCTCCTCGGAACTCTTTATTTGCCTGTTGTCACAGGAAAGCCATTTAGTCATAACCGCCTAGTAGTAAAGAAGTATTGAGAACAAAAGCCAGTCCCGGGCAGCTCTGTCTTCTCCTCTCCATAGCACGTTACCCAGGCCCTGGGGACACGGGGATGGGACAAACACTGTACAAGCTCGGGCTGGTGCAGCATCCCCTTTAGCAGCTCCCTGTGGCAGTTCTCTTTCTGCTGGGTTAGGGCCCTGAATGCACCGTCCTAGCCTGTAGCTACTAGAAGCCTGATTCTCCTCTTAGTAGTCTAGGCCCCTGGCTAATTCTACTTCCTGGTCAGTCTAAGGATAAGCCAGAGCACTCTTTACCTGCTGCACAGCCTCCTCCCCTCATTGTGTGGGATGCCACAAGGAAGAGGGATCCCTCAACCACACCAGGATCTGGGCTGTCCATGTCCTTGTAGCCTGGCATACCCCGGAGCTCTGGGTTTTCACGTGCTGGTCAGAGAGCCTGGTTGGCCCTCCCGTGGAGCTGGCTGTTCTTTGGTGTCAGCCGTGCTGGCTGATTTCAACCCCAGTTCACATTCGGTTTGGGTCAGAGAAGTACACTTCATGAATGAACCTAGTGATGTACATGTGTGTGCGTATGTAGAGCCACGAAGAGATGTACTAAGTTTATAGGTGCATGTTAACTCGTAAGCGAATACAACTGGCTTCTTGCCCTTGGGCAAGTGACGCCCCCTCTCCTTTCACCACGTCAATATCTTGGTTTCTGTCCTTGAAAAAACAAGAAAGTTAGACAAACTTGCTAAGTCCCTTGTAGCCCCAACCTCCCATTGTGTCCTGGGTGTGTGTATCTCAGCTCCCTTATCAGAACAGACACTGACGGCCACAAGGAAAAGAGTCCTGACCAAGGTGGCAGGGATTTGAACCTCACTTGGGTGTTGAGGCCCTTGGTGATTTGTGATTTGGAGCTGGAAGGTTTTGTATGTGAGGATGAAGAGAAAGGATTTTTTTTGTTTGCCTAACAAGAATCTGAAAATGTTCTTCACCAGCAGGACCACAAGAATTCCTGACGTGTACCCTCCAATACAGAGGCCACTATGGTTACATGTGGCTATTTATTTATTTATTTATTTGTACACGTGGCTATTTAAATAAAATTAAAAAGCCAGTTCCTCAGTTACGGTACCACACTTCAAGTGCTTAATAGCCACATGAGGCTAGTAGCCACCATATTAGATGACACAGATACAGAACATGTCCATCTTCACACAGAAACTTCTACAGAACGGTGGTCTTGCAGACCAGTGATTTTCAACCAGTGTGCTGCAAGACTTTTTAGAACATGCAATACCCGACTATTTATTCAGGGGCACTGACCTCTTTTCCCTTAAACTGTCCAGTAAACAAAATGTCAGCAGCCAACACAATGATAGCCATCCAGTGTGAATGAATCAAAATTATCCCCATTTTTTGTCAGATCGGGAAAAAAATTATATTTTGGGGGTGTGTTGCAGAATTTTAGTAATTAGTTTGCGTGTGTCATGAGATGGAAAAGGTTGAAAATTACTGTTCTAGACCGATCTTTTGCAAATAAGGAAACTGAGGCCCAGAGAGGGGATATGACCTGATCATGGGCACATCTAGGCCTAGAGAAAAGGTACCCTGACCCCCAGGTCGGGTTCACTGCCCCATTCCCTGCTGCCTCCTTCCTCCATGCTTCTCTGGACGCCCACCTCAGATCCCCTAGTGGGCCCAGCCCCTGGGCCAGGCGCCTGGGCTGGTCCCAGGGGATGTTTATGACTGAGCGGAGCTCCAGATGCTGCACATTCTTCCTAGGGTCAGACCTGCCCCCAGGCACTCAGGGAATTAGCTTCTCAAAAGAGTCCCAGATCTTTCCAGAGCTGCCCTCCTCCTGGCCAACCCTGGAAGCTGGTGGCTTCAAGGGCACTCTCTGGGCTTTGTGATCGCCTTGGGTGAGGCGGAAAGACTGCGTGGACTCCCTACTGGAGAGGTACTTTTGGTCGAGCAGGGATGGAAGGGGAGCAGGGAAGTGCACCCCTCGCATCTTCCAAGGTCTACACGTCCAGCGCAAAGGGCATCTGGGTACAGGGCTCTGCCTGGCCAATGTTGGGGCCGCATTTGGCGGGAACTGGATCGTCTTCACCTGCAGCACTGTGGGGGCTGGGGGTGTGATGGAAAGAGCAAGAAGTGGGGCGTCCTAGGGTGGGGATAGCGGGTTGAGAGGCCAGGGGAGGGGGTGCCCGGAGCGCCCTGACCTCGCCGGCTGTTGGGAGGCGGAGGGGATGGGGGTTGGGGGAGAAGAGGGGAGCCTGGCAGCCAATGGGAGGGAGGATCTCGTTTCAAAAGGGTTAACCCACAGCCAATGGGAGCCTGGGGGAGCGGATCCTGCTCACTCCATTCAAGAATCCCAAGTATTCAAGATGGACGGCAGGGAGTGTGGAAGGAGAAAGGGGGCGAGGGGGGAAGAGCCAGATCGGCCGAGGAGAGGGTACAGCCGCCGGCCAGCCCCCGGCCCTCGGTCCCAGAGAGTGGGCGGAGGTGCGGGCGCGAGGGATCGGAGCCTGGCCCAGGAGCGGGACTGGCGGGGGGCGAGAGGGCGTGAGAGAGGGGCAGCGCGGCCGGGGAGGGAAGCCGAGAGGGAGGGGAGGGCAGAGAAAGAACCGGGGAAGAAGGAGGTGGCAGGCAGAGGAACGTAACGAAGAGCCATGTGTAGGTATCGGGAGCTCCCAGAAGGGTAACGCCACCGATTTTCGGTTTTCTTCTCTGTCGGGGAGGGGTGGGGGTGGTCTGGGCTCTTTCCTTTCTCCTCTCCTCATTCTCCTCCACTCGCGGGCATCTCTATCTTTTCCTTTCCAAACAACCCCAGTGGGGAAGCGCTAGGCATGTCCTGCCGGGGCGGCCTCCCTGTCATTTTCCAGTGGGGGGTGTGGTAGGGTGGGGAGGCGTGGGGGGCTTTCCTGGGCAGGGCTGCGGCTGGGCCATCTGTCCACGCCGGGGTGGGTGTGCGGGTGTGAGGGTGTGGGGCCTTGGCGGGTGTGCTCACAGGGAATCGCAGCGGCCCAAGGGCTGGAGCAGGGCAGAGGGCTGTGCATCTTCAGAAGTTGGGCTGAGCTGAGGGACTGTGTACGGAGGTGAGGCCCACTCCAGAGCTAAGAGTTTTGGGCGTTACGGGATGCGAGAGGTGGGGAGCGGTGTGCTTACACTCTGGTGCTTGCTGTTTGGGGTAAGTGTGTAGTAAGGGCTGAGTTGTGCGGCAAGTGTGGTTGGGAGTTGAGTGTGCGCGCGCGTGTGTGGTCCAACCTCGAGGTGTGTGTGGTGGGGGTGGGGGCACCGTAGAGTGTTGAGGGGAGAGCGCCTCGCACCCCCCGCCCTTCCCCACTGCCCCTCTCATCCCATTCACAGAACATGGCTTTCAGGACCCTCCTGGCCTCCTCCTCCTGTCGCCATGGCTGCGAGGAGGGGGTGGGAGGAGACAGTTGGGGCCAGCCGCTGCCCCTGCTGCTCCAGCTAACCCTCCACCGGCCCTTTCTCTCTCTTCCACAGGCTGGGCCCCATCCCCTGCTGCTCTGGGGGGCAGGGGCCGGAAGATGGTGGCCAATGAGGAGGGGGAGTGGAGAGAACTTGAGCTGGGCCTCCCCTCCCCCATTTCCTCCTCGGTCTCTACACCCGCCTCTGGAAGAAGCTGGGGGATGGCTCCTGGGCCCAAGGTGGGGGAGGGGCCCTGCTGGCTGGTGAATCGCAGGGAATCCCGCTCTGGAATGAGTTGGGTGTGAGAGCTGAGGGGATCTTGGCCCCAGCCCCTTCTCTCCCTTCTCCCCCCAAGGAGAGATCTGGGCACTCCTTGGTGAAGAATCTTCCTCTAGCTTCTCTAAAGCTGGCTGGGCAGTCCCGTCTTTGCCCCTCTGCCCTCTGTTGACATGATCCAGTTCCCAGCTGGGACTGGTTTGCCCAACTCAGGAGCAGAGGCCTGGTGACTGACCCTAGCGGGGCCTTCGTTTCCGTCCGCTAGTACTGTGCAAACTATGGGACAGGGCCCCGTGTTTGCGTTTGCAGATCACAGGAACAAACTCTGCCTGGGAGGGCGGGAGAGAACCTCTCCTGCTTCCTGAGGAGGGTGGGAGAAGGCTGGAGGGGAAGCCCAGAGGAAGAGCTCCCCGCTGCAGTGCGGTCCTCCATTTCTGCCACTGGCTGTGGAGTGGGGAGGAGGGCAGCGCCCCACAGCCTCTGCACCTCTGGGCTGCCCCCAGTTCACCAGGTCAGAGCTGGAACTGGGGTTTAGGGCCACGGCTGTAGCCAGGAGTGTGCCCTGCTTGTATTGAACCTTTGGCTCTCCAGGTATCGCTCCAGAGCAGTGTTCAGACTTTGGGTTTTAGTCAGTCTCAAGATTGTTTATCCAGAGTAAAGCTCCCTCCACCAGGGTAGGGTGGGGAAGTTGTGGGTGAGCTTGAAGACTTCTAATGGGAGTCCCTGGGTAAAACGGAAAACAAGTGAGATTCTCACCCACTACCTGTGAAAGCCTGTGACCCCACCGCTCAGCGTAAGAGACGGAGTCACCCTCACAATTTTGTTTCACACTCGACCCACAAAGTGGACTTTGAAGACCTCAGAGGACATGCAGGGGTGGGGCATCACCTGCAGCTTCCACCTTCAGACCTGGAAGCATCTCTGTGCTGCCTGGGGACCTGTGGCTCCAACACACCCCCCACCCCCCATCCTGGAGCTTCGGTTGAGGTATCTTCTTGAGGCCTAGAACCCCACTATGTAAACTAAAAAGGGGAGCAAGCTTTCGAGTAGGGAAGAATGGAGGATTCTGGGGTCCTAATGGGCAGGCTTCCTCTCCAGAAGGAAAGCTGGTAGAGATACAAACCCAGGTAACTGGAGTGTCCCCCATGCTTCTGGGATTTCCACCAGTCACTTGTGAAGACTGTGTACCAAGGTCAAGGTATCCCTTCAGCAGCCTCCATGGACTATGTTCCCCACCCCAAACTCAAGAAAATGGTGGTTGCCATGCTGGGAAGCATGAGAGAGAAGGCGAGGAGTAGAGAGAAAATAGAGGATGAACACAGAATGGAGAGGGGGCAGAGGGAGGCTGAGTGGGCCAGGGACTGGGAGAGGGGCGAGGAGGCAGGGCCGGCTCGCCTCTGCTGCAGGCCGGAGCTCTTTTCACATTGTGCTACTGTCTGCACCTACCACTAGCAGTGCAATGTTAAAAGGGCATTGGCTGTGTAGCGCTACCAGCGCCGGCTGCCTCCTCAGCATCAAGATATCCTCTCCCATCTGGGCGCCAATCAGCTACCCTGGTGGGCATGGGGAAGTCCCACTGTAAGAGTCAAATCAATATAGCTCACGTTGAATAATAGCTCACATTAACAGAAGCACTTCCACATGCAGCCTGTGCTTTGTTTCACAGTTTCCCATTTCACAGATGGGAAAACTGAGCCAGAAGATTTAAGCAGCATAACCAAGATTGTGTAGCTCTTAAATTGCAGAGCCTGGATAGAACCCTGCCCTAAAATCACAGTTCACCCATCTTTTTGCAGACACCTCCCTGAAGAGGTTTGGGTAGGTTCTCAACAGAACTGAGGGGTGGAAGGTTTTGATGCCATCTGCTGGTGGTGTGAGGATAAAAAGTCTTAGGCCTGACAGATAAAAGTGGTAGCTTATTGGCTAAGGAGGAAGGATTCTCAGGGTTGTCCTGGAACTGGAGGGTGGTGAGTGGAGATTGGGAGAATCCCTGCTAGAATCTTGGTGGATTACCATGAACAGGCAGGGGTACATGGGAAAGAAAAGGGCTCTTCCCCAGAGGTGAGGACATGGCTTCCGCCGGCATTCCACACCTGTGGCTCCTTCCCTGGCTCCTGGGGTGTAGAAAGGCGTCTTCCTCTCCACCTGGAATTCCCACCACAACCCCTCCTGGTCGCAGGTATTTGATAATGATTTTCCTTGAGGGTACACCTGTCCAGGCATGCGAGATTTGGACTGCATTGCCTGTGTATGACCTGATCTGAGAGACTAAATAGGATCCCTGAGCCAAGCCCACAGAAGGATTCTTCCAGGAGAGATTACAGGACTATGAGAGCAACAATTAATGCCATTCACTCCTTTGTTTCCCATGGTCTCTAGTTGGCTTAGCAGAAACTTGAAGTAAGTTTAGAGAAGGCATATTCTGGGAGCCTTATGGAGGCAGCTATTTGGTGCCTAAGGTTGGGGCTTCAGAAGCCTTCCTGAACTTTGGTGCAAGAAATGGGATCAAAAAGGACAGGGTTCTGGGTCTCTTGCTGGAGTCTGAGAGGTTCTCTAGGCATGCAGAAATGGAACAACACGTATCCCTCCCAAGAACTCTCAGATGGGGTTGCATTGCCTTGCACCTCTTCCAGTTACGTTCTGCCCAGACAACTCCATTCTGATGTTGACACTATTTGAAATGCTCCACAGTATATGTCCCATAACTTTCCTCAGTCTATTAACATGTCTATTTGAGTCTCTGGGCACAAAACAGCCATTTCATGATGCCACTCCACTCTTGTTTAAAAAATAAGTTTTCAGTGTTTCCCGAGTGCCCTTGGGATGAGATCTATATTCCCAAAGTCGTCTATGGCTCCTGCTTGTCTTTTCCGGTGTCCTCTCATCTCTTGCCCATTTGTGCCTATATGTCAGACATAGGGAACTTATTTCCTCCTCAAATTGACCAAGCTTGAGCCACCTGACACAGTTCTGTCTGCCTGAAGTACTCCCTGCCTCCTCCCACTCTTCCTTTTGCCTATCCAACTTCTCACCCTTCAAGTGCCATCTCCCTCATCATTTCTGTGAAGCCTGCCTTGATTACTCAGACCTCTGCTAAGCCTCTTCTGCAAGCTCCCAGGCTTACTCCCCATCTCTGTTCAGATCCCATCACCTACCGGAATTGCCTGGTTACTGTTTGCCTTGCCCACTAGACCGTCAAGAAGTCAGGTTATGCTGCCTTTCCATGGTGTCCCTCGTGGTTAGCACTACGCCTGGCAAGTAACAGCTGCTCTGAAGGTATTTGTAATGTCAATGAGTGAATCTGGAAATAGCAAGCCAGCTGACAAAGACTGGCTTTTAGGATGTGTACATTCCCCACTGCTGCTGTCAGTGACCCAACAACAATAGCAGTTGACCATCACTGCCAAAAATTGCCCTTGGGTCATATGACTGCATTGATGCTGCAGTTTTGAATTGTTTTGTTCCACTTTTTATCAACTACAAGGACAGCACCTTAGCTGATCGATTTTCCTTGTAGCCTTAACGTGTGGCGGAGAGCTGACCAAAACACAGGACAATCAGACGCAAAGGCCAGGGGACCGAGAACACCCTAGTTTTGGGATGAGCCTCTTCCAGGTGTCCAGTCCTGGATTCAGGCAAACATTGATTTATCGTCAAGGGCTCCATTAGCCTCAAACTTGTGGGTGCTCCAACTGGAATACCTCTCACTAAAGCAAAACCTTTGAATATCCAACCCCTCGTAAAAGCTGGAGTGGGGTCTTGCCACAGACAAAGCAGTTGCTGCCCCCTAGTGGCATGAAGGGACAGGCAGTGTTGGGGAGGTGACTGTGGTACTTGCCCAAGGAAGGAAAGTCAGAGGACAGCACCTCACGCCTGCTTTTCCCCTTTTTATTAAAAATAAACCCAAACACTTTATCATACAAAAGTTTCGTTCGCTGGTGGCAGCCACGAGGAAGCCTGGCCCCCGTGGCACTGATTTCCCACCTCTTCTCCAAGGGACTGAATCCCAGAGAGCAGTGGCTGGGCCTCGGGGAGTGCCCATCGAGACTGCTCCGACCGGAAACAGCCAGCTGGGGTGGGGGCCGTTCCGGGGGCAGCTTTCCCCACCCCCCACAGTGGCAAAGGTTAGATACTGGAAAGTGCCTCTTTAGTGCCAAGATAAACAAGTGGAGTGAAATGGAAACCCCTGTGATTCCTTCATTTCCCAGGGCCTGGGATTTGGGTTTTTTTTTCCCCTTCCACCCCCAGAATCCAACTAATGTGGTGGGGATACTTCAGAGACTGGTGTTTACCTTTGAGGCCAAAATTTCATCCCAACCTAAGCCTTTGCTCTTAATGTGGCCCAGAATATGCCAGTCCCTGACTCAAGCTTTGTCCTGTGTTCACTCGAAAAGGATCCGAAACTGATTCCTCCCATGGTCCTCTGCCTGAGTGCGTGCCCTGCCGTCGCCTCCGTTCTTGGGACCTTAGGGCCAGGAGGACCCACAACCATTCCTACCAGTTCTGCCTCTCCCCGACTGCTGCCCACTCCTGAGCTTTGACCACCCCTGGGGTGCCCAGACCCCTGTGCCAAAGAGGCCTGGGGGTGATGAGGTGGAGGCGGAAGGGGTTGGTAGCAGCCAGGTCCCCCCCCCGGGGGGGGGCAGTACTCATGCTGGTATGGACTCTTGGCGGGGCCAGGGGTGAGAGGGTGGGGCATGCGGAGGAAGGGCACTGCCTGCCTGAGCCCCTCAGTCCCAGCCGTTGTCCTTCACCATGTGTGACATTTCAATAATGTACTTTCCCTCCTTGTACTTCTGGCTCGTCTCAAAGGCTTGCTCCTGGTGGAAAGGAAGCAGTGCATGTGGACCAGGCAGTCCCCCAAAGCCTTCCTACCTCCTGTATTACCCCTCCCCCCAAAATCCCCCACATCCAGTCCACCCCAGTGCAGTGGGGCTCGGAGGGCCATGGAGACTGTCGGTTTTGGAGCATGACTTTCCCCTGGTACTTACATATTTCCAGCCCAGTGTGGTTTTGCAGCTCTCACAGAAAATGTCTGCTACCGAGTGAAGCCCAGTAAGCAGAAGGCGCTGTTCTGCTGGCCCACAGCCCACGTTGACCCTGTCTCAGGAAACAGAGGACCCAGCACCCAGTGGGGTCACTGTCAGTCCAGCCCCCAAAGAGCCCAAAGGAACTTCCATCTGGAGAACTGTACCCACTTAATGGGAGCCCACCCCTTTATGACTAGTGCCTGGACCGTCTTCCTCCACACTGGAATTCCATTTCTGCCCAGACTCCCAGGAGAACTGCAGTCTGAGTTTCTGAAACCCTTTGCAAGAGGAGGCAAAGCAGAGGTGCAAGGCCACTTTCTGAGGGATCGTCCTCATTCTCCACAGAGGGAAATCATGCACACACGCAAGCACACTCACGCAAGAAGAGAGGTGGACTCACACGGAGTTAAACAGGTAGGCTCGGCCGTGGCTCCCTTGGAAGGACTGTGGAGACACAGGACAAACAGTGACTACTGGGTGGCCCTGGCCTCCACTGCCTGAATTCCCAGGGCGTGGAGGAGGGAGCGCAGGCTGCCTTTGCCTCACCCCAGGTGAGTTCCAGCCTGGACAGGGAAAGGAGGGGAGTGGTAGGCCCCCACGTGGCGTACCTTGGAAATAAGCTCGTCATGTTTGGCCAAGTGTGCACGGCAGTGGACGCAGCTGTAGGTGCGGTGGCAGCGGGGCAGGTAGCTACGGAACGTCTTGGTGGGGAGGCAGGCGGGGCCGGGGCCGGGGTCACAGCTGGGCATGACGGGCTGGAGGACGATGCCCTGGCGGGCTGGAGGGGCTGGCGCGGTACAGCCCCCACACAGGCGGTCGCAGGTGAAGCAGCGGAGCAGGTTGGCTAGAGCCGTGTTTCAGGGCAGGAGAAATGTGGGGGGGCTGCCCGGCCAGGGCCCCCCCAGACGTGAACCAGGTAGAAATGGAAATCACCTGGGAAGAGGGGAAGGTGCGTTAGGAGAGCCGTGATCTCGTGTGGAGCCCCTCCTGAGGGAATGGAGAACATGGGGCTCAACTGTTCAGTGTCCTCCATCACCATCAACTCAGCATCCAGAGACTCTGAGCATCGCTGTCCATGGATCCCCATCTTCTCTGGCAAGTCTGGAAGCAGCTCCAGGCCTCCGGTGCCCTAGCTGGGGAGGCGGTGTCTCCTCCCCACCCCCAGGCGGGAGCAGCCTCCACCACTTCCACGGGGAGCAGCCTGCCGGCTCCCCGCTGCCATGGGAGCAATGTCACGTGCCGGCACTCTCCTCGATTTCGCTTCTTCCGTGAGGACCTGCCTCCCACATGCTCCATAGGTGCTAGGGCTCAAAGCCTTTTAAAAGCTGGGGATGCCTGACAGTTTTTCTGTTTCATCGTCTCTATTTACAGCAATTGGTTCTTCAAACAGTTCGTGTGGCAGGAGAGGAAGATGAGATGGAAGGAGAGTAAGCAGCCAAGCACACACACCCTGCTTCAGTGCTTTCCCGGAGCTGGGGGCCTGTTCCCTGGGGACTAGAACTTCACGGGTGTCTCCTTCTGTACCAAGACCAATCCTGTCCCTTGGCCCACTCATTTTGGCACAGAAACAGTCCCTGGCTGTCTTCTCAGCCTCTGAGCCCCTTGGTCTCTGCTGCTCTTTACTGTTGCCTTAGCCCTCAACCAAGGACTTGGGCCCTCAGCTGTAGGGGAGAAACTCCCCCTCAGGCAGATCTGACAGCTGGAATCAATGGGGGAATGGAGCCCGCAGTAGGGAAGGCAGCGCTCCTGGGCTGAACAGGGCTGAGCGTTGTAGTGTAGGGGCGACGTTCTCAATGAGCAGCAAAAGGGAGACTTGCATTTTCAAAAACTGCTTTGGGGCAAAAGGCAGAGAATGTTCCCATCTCTCCCAGGGGCAGGGACACACAGCAGTGCCCCTGTGGGTGACAGAAGATAAAATAATCGCTGGGTTCTGATCAGGAGTCTTGAGGAAGATGTTGACATCTGTCCAAACTGCAGCCCCCAAACGGCCAAGGGTGCTGGAGGCAGAGGATAAGAAGGGAGGTGTCCTCGGTTGGCCCTGATAAGCAGGTGAAGTTCTGCCCTCTCCTTCATGAGGCCTTCAGGTCTGTTGTGGGTGGTTAGCCCGTCTGGTTCAGAGGTGCCAGCTGGGTGCTCTGGCAATGACAGGCTGTGAAGCAGAGCAGGGCTAACAGGCTGTCACTTTGTCCTCTGTGGTGGCCGCTAGTGCCCCAGCAGTTCCAGTCCTTACTGGGGGCGCTGGGCAGTCTCTCCACAAACCCTCTCCCTCGACAGGGGCAAATTTCAGTTTGGGGTCCTGCCCTCCTGGCTGTGCCCCAGGAAGACACCTTGGGCTGAATTCAGGGTGACATTGGGCTCTGGCCACAGGAAATGGGCCCTCCTCATCAGCACGGCACTCGTCAGCGTCTGCTTCACAGATCTACCTCCAACTTTGCCTGCCCTGCCCCTCTGCCGCTCCACCTAGAACACCTTCAAAGGGCTCAGAGGGGCCGCCCGGCCAGTTTCCTGCTCGGCCCCCTTCCCAGCCTCTGGCACGCCTCTCTCCTCTCCCTGCTTCCCCATCAAGCCAAGCAGAGGCTGCACAGCCCAGAGAATCACTCACAGGAGGGGGAATAGGGGTCATTTCTTCACCTCAGATTACAGGGAGAAGCAAGTTGGGCAAATGACGGGGAAAAACAAAGGCAAGCTGAGTACTGGGGAAAGGATGTTCCCCAAGTGAGCCAGGGCTGGACCGTGGGAGGCAGGGGAGAGGGAGGGTTGGGGGGGGCGGTGCTGAGCAACCATCGCTGACAGCAGAGGCCCCAAGGCAGAGGCTCCAGGAACCAGGTGCGAATTCCATGCCTCTCAGCGGGGAAAAAGGGAGGGGGCCACCTGCTCACAATGGATTTTCTCATCTGCTCTGAGGCTTCGGCCCCCTCTGGGTTGGCATTCTCGTCATGGTATGGTCCAAAATCGTTAGCAGCGCAGCCAGCTCCCAGGGCGGGCTTTGGGGGGTCTGCACCAGCAGCAAAACAATAAACAGTGATGCCTGATGCTGCAGCCAAAGTTACCGGGAGATAAGTGTGGGGAACATCAGAGCTTGGAGAGGGATGGAGGAGCTGAGAGAGGAGCGGAGGCAGCAGGGAGGGGGAAGGGAGGACAAAGGGTGGATGAATAATGCTTTTTGCAAAGGGGAGAAAGCAACGCGCAGCAGGAGGAGAAAATTTGCAAAGGGGAAAAATTCGTTTGGAGAAGGGCTGCCCCCTCACCTTGAGGTCTGCTCCAGAGATCTCCGGCTATCTCTCTCTCTCTCTCTCTCTCAATCTGTCTGCTCACTCTTCTCTCTTCTCTTTCCGCTCCTCCAACGGGGAAGGGGATGGGGACGGGGTAGGGGAGTTAGGGGCTCAAGACAGGTTGCAAAGCTGGCCAGCTGCTTGGGGGCCAGAGGTTGTCTCTCGTCTGTACCTCGGTCTGTGGGTGAATGTAGCTGTGTGTTGTGGAACTGCATCATAACACTGTGAGTCATCCATCCCCCCACCCCCTCACCTCCCACGTCAGAGCAGGGCTGGGAGACACAGGAGGCTGGTCGGGAGGGAGGGAGGGGGCAGGCATCGAGGGATGGGGCTGGGGGGAATAAGGCTGGGATGGGGACTGAGGGGCAGGACCAGGAGGATTGCAAAAGAGGAAAGGCTAGTAGCTGAGAAGGAAGGCAGTGTGGCTCAGGAGATGGAACCTGAGGTGAGGACAGAGCTGGGCAAGGATGGAGTACGGGTGACAGACAGGACTGGAGGAAAGGAGGTGGCAAGGTTGGGGACAGTGAGATGGATGATAACACGTTCAGGATGATAACAGTTCTCAGTTCAGCTCTGACCCCAGCCTGATGCAGAGAAAAGAAAGACATAGTAATGGGCACACAGGGCACATTGTGTCCCCAAGCTTGTGTCAGTCTCAGCTTAATACCCCTGAAGGTGTCATAGACCCAATATGAATCTCATATGCAGGAGCCTCTCATCAACTACCTCCAAATTCCTTGTGCTTTGTGAATGGAGACATCCACGTTACATAAAGTTCTCTATTGGGCAGTAAACTTTCTGAGGCAGGTCCTCTGGCCGGGTCCTCTCTGCATCCCAGGGCTGCAGTGCCTAGCACAGAGCTGATGCTCCCGAGTGAGCAGATGAGTTGCATCTTTACACAAGTGTCTGGCTTTGGTCTCAGAGATCTGAGCTGGCAACAACCACTGGGCAAGTTACTGATGCTCTTCGTGCCCCATTTCCCCTCACTAGCTAAATTAAGCTAACGATATTTATCTCATGGACATGTGAAATAAGGTGTTCTCAACTTAATATCCTGAAACCCCAAAGGATTTACTATTAAAAATTCTGATAGCTCAAGAGACGTGCCAAATTTGTATCTTATTAAGAACTTATATCTTTCTATCAAATTCGTTATATTTTCATTTGACTTAGAATATTTCTCATGGGGTGCTGCCCTGTGGACCTCACTAAAGTATGTGGTCACAGAACACATCCTCTAAGATGAAAAAAAAAAAAGCCAGTTTCTACCAGGCTAACATGCAGAACATGACATGTGATAAAGGTAGGAACTTACAGAAAGGGCTGCTTGTGGGGAGCTTGTTTTCCTTTTCCTATGTCAGCAGTGGACAGAGTTCAGGTAGGGAAATATAATGGGAGGCATTGCTAGCTGGGTATGAAGAAAAAAAATCTGGATATTTAATCAAAAGATTCTGGAGTTTAAGGTAAATTCTGAAAGCACAATGTGGGTATCTTGAGTGATAGTACCACAGGTTGATGTTGAGAGGGAGAATTCAGTAAAGAAAGAAGAGGGAGCCCTGGCTGGTGTGGCTCAGTGGACTGAGCACCAGCCTGTGAACCAAAGGGTGAGTGAGCAGTTTGATTCCCAGTCAGGGCACATGCCTCGGTTGCAGGCCAGGTCCCCAGCTGGGGGCGTGCAAGAGGCAACCACACATTGATGTTTTCCTCTCTTTCTCCTTCACTTCCCTTCTCTCTAAAAATAAATAAATACATACATACATAAAAGAAAGAAGAGGGAAGTGTTTTGGTCTGGGCATTAGATGAGAAAGGAGAAGTAAGTGTAGGAGGAATACAAGGAACCATTTTTCTTTTTTCGAAGAAAACAGTGGGAAGTAGTGGGAAAAAGAAGGTGAGTAGTTTGGGGGCAAGGATTGAAAGTTTGGAGGCAAAAAAGGGGTATCAAATTAACTCAGGAAGATAATGACCAAGGATTTAGCTGGAGAGGAGACTGAAAAAGACTCCTAAGGACAGTGTTATTTAGGGGTGGGGCGGAGATGACTAGAAGGCCTGATGAAAGTGAGAAAGGGGAGTGTAGGCAAGCACTGGTGTTTGAAATACTGTGCTCTGATTCGCTGTGTTTGAGAAGCAGAATAGAGAGCAATCTAAAGAGGGAGGTGGGGTGGGTTCTCCCTAAATTCAGCTTTGGATAGCTATACAATATCCAAATAAAGATGACCTTCAGATAATTGGAAGAAATTGCCTCTAGGGAAAGAGAATGGAGGCAAAGAAATCAATCTTGGAGTAAGAGTGCATGGAAACAGGAGAGAATGAGCTCAGGAGAGAATGGGGAGAAATTTTGCAAACGGAAGACCAGAATTGCATATTTGAAGAATGGTGACAGATTAGGGGCTACCTAATACTTGATTGAAGAACTAATACGTGCATGGTGAATGAATGAAATAATTAAAGCAAGCCATCAAAGAAAAAACTGAAAAGTGAGGAGTGAGAATGGCATTCTTAGAAAGTGGGTGCTAAGGTAGGGCCAGTGGGGAAAAGGCAACCCAGAAAACTCTCCCCGGGTTTCTCAGTCTGGATTAACCATGTGCGCTGGACTGAAAAGAAGTACTCATCTGTGAAATGAGGATGACAGTGACAGTGTGTACTTCACAGGATTCTTGTGAGGATTAAGTGACTTTACACCTGTGAAGCCCAGAGGACAGTACCTGGCACTACAAATGTGTTTGCTGTTATTATAATAACTGCACTCAGACTCCAAAATCTGGGTTTGTGTCCTAGCTGGGACTAGTTTCTTAACCTATGTCTCCTCCCTCATCTGGAGAGAATAAAACTGACTTTACAGGGTGGCCGTGAAAGAAGATACCTGAAAGGGCTTTGAAAAAAATGTAAAGCACTGTAAAAATGAATGGCATTGTTACAGCTTCCTCTCCTCAAACTATAATAAAAACTTGAAAGCTAACATCAGATGCTTTCTATGAATTACAGGCATCATGCTTAGTACTTTATGTGTATCATCCCATTCAATCTTCAAAACGACTTTGAGACATCGGGTACTGTTATTATCCCTATTTTACAGACAAGAAACTGGGTCTCAGGGAGTATAAGCCTGTCATTTGTCCAAATTCACACAGTGAGCAAGCAGCATAGCAAAGAATACAAGATTCCAAAGTCCAAGCTTCTGACAAGAGGCTTATAGACGTGGCTCAACCTGTTGCCTGCAGGGTCAGTGATTGATTTGGTGTAACTGCCAGGGATTGTGGGAAGGAGGGAGTCCTCAACAACACTCTCTGCTCAGTAAGAAAGACGTTGTTGGGTAATGACCAAATTGACTTATAGAATACCTGGAAGAAATTCTTGAATTTTATATTTTGATATTATTATTATTAATTTAGTTTTGCCCTGGCCATAGCTCAGTTGGTTACAGCGTTGTCCCCATAGTCAAGGTTGTGGTTTACTCTCTGGTCAGGGAACATACAAGAAGCAACCAGTGAATACATAAATAAGTGGAAAAAGAAATAGCTGTTTCTCTCTATATACATAAAATCAATAAATTAAAAAAACTTTTTTTTAACATCCTCTAGGTGCCAAGCACTGGTCAGGTAGGGGATGACAGCCAAGGTGGGCCTCTGAGAAGCTGTTTTCCCCAACTTCCCTACCACTAGGTTTCCTCCTGTGTGAAAGAGGTTTGCTTCCCTGGCTGGTGTGGCTCAGTGGATTGAGCACCTGCCCTGAACCAAAATGTCACCTATTCTATTCCCAGTCAGGGCACACAACTGGCTTGCAGGCCAGGTCCCCAGTAGGAGGCACACAGAGGCAGCTAATCCATGTTTCTCTCACACACTGATACTTTTTTCCCCTTCCTAAAAAATAAATATTTAAAAAGGGGCTTGCTAATTTCATCACTTCCTGGCTTGTGGTCCAGGCGAGCAGGTTATCGTGGGTCCTAGCTAGGAAGACTCCAATCCTTCCTGCTGCCCTTGCCCTGCCGGGGTAACAGGTGAACTGAAGGGGTGGGTAGTCTCTAACGGCCGCCTGGCAACCCTTGGCCCAGGAGCGGTGGCCGCCGCCCAGGTGCTGGGGCGTCACCTCCACGCCTATTGAGTAAACTGGGTAGGCTTGAGAAACAGCGACTACCGCTACCCCGCCCACTTTTGGCGTCACAATCAAAATAATCCTTTAACTACAACTCCCAGAAGGCGGAGCGGCTGCGCAAGCTCAACTGCTCACGGCTAGTCTCTCACAACTACAAATCCCAAGGGGTATCGCGCGAACACCGCTCCTCCACTGCGCAAGTGCGGAACTCCCTTGTTTCCGGCGTTGGTTTGGACCTGAGTGGCTGCACTTGGCCTTGGGTCGTGCCTGGCAGGGCTTTTCGATTTACCACTTGGAGGTTCTGGCTGTGCAGGTGCGGTAATAAGCTCAAAAAAGCAACTGTCGCCTTCTTGGGACTTGGGAGGATTTCGTGTCTAGGTTAGTTGGGTCAAAGGCCAGACCTAAAGCTGCGGTGGTGTATAGGAAAAAACTTAATTATTTTCTTGGCGTTTTATAGTTTACGCAGTGATCTTTTCCTCTAACAGTCCCTTCTAATCCCCATATCAACACTTTGTGTGAGGAAATGTGAGTGCCTCCCGTTGACATCTGAGGGAAAGGTTCAGAGAGGTTAAGTGATCCGCGTAAGGACATTACTAGTCGTTGCTGAGCGGGGCTTTGAAATGTTTTCTAAGTCCAAACCCGGTATTCTCTGCTTTGCATCGAATTGCAGACGCCCTTTCTTGTTAACTAAGAGGGTTGAGGAGAGGACATCTTTTGTCTTCTCAAGTCAGCAATGAGGTGATGAAATCAAGTCTTATATCATTTTGTAGATAGAATTTTATTCTAGTATCTGAGTTATTTATTCACTCGGTGTATTTATTTATTCACTCGGTGTATTTATAGGGTGCTTGTGGGTCATTAAGGCCCGATCAAGGCTGTAGAGTTACAGCAGCAAACAAAAATGCCCAACCTTAGTAGAGGTAGACAGATGGTGATCAGAGATAAGGAGAAATAGCAGGGTCTGGGAAAACATTCATTGGGGGATTTTGAACAGAGTTCTAACCTGTGTTTAGATCCGATTTAATTTGTGTCCTAGGCACAGCAGCTACACAGAAAAGATGGGAGAGGAGGCCAATGATGACAAGAAGCCAACAACTAAGTTTGAACTAGAGCGAGAAACAGAACTTCGCTTTGAGGTGGAAGCATCTCAGTCAGTTCAGCTGGAGCTGCTGACTGGCATGGCAGAAATCTTTGGCACAGAACTGACCCGAAACAAGAAATTTACCTTTGATGCTGGTGCCAAGGTGGCTGTTTTCACGTGGCATGGCTGTTCTCTACAGCTGAGTGGCCGCACTGAGGTGGCTTATGTCTCTAAGGACACCCCTATGTTGCTTTACCTCAACACTCATACAGCTTTGGAGCAGATGCGGAGGCAGGCAGAGAAAGAAGAAGAGCGAGGCCCCCGGGTGATGGTAGTGGGTCCTACTGACGTGGGCAAGTCCACAGTGTGCCGTCTGTTGCTCAACTATGCAGTGCGTTTGGGTCGCCGTCCCACTTACGTGGAGCTGGATGTGGGCCAGGGCTCTGTGTCCATCCCTGGTACTATGGGGGCCCTCTACATTGAGCGGCCAGCAGATGTCGAAGAGGGATTCTCCATCCAGGCCCCTCTGGTGTATCATTTTGGGTCCACCACTCCTGGCACCAACATCAAGCTTTATAATAAGGTCAGAGCCAGAGCCAAGGTGGGATGGAGGGTAGGGTTGCTGTCAGGGTAGGAAGCTGTGCAGAAGTTTGCTAGTTAAAACTGTCTATAGCCATTTCTTTGCTCCCTCTCAGTTGATATTAATTGCCACGTGATTTTGGAAAAGATTGTTTCAAATATAAGTCAATATCAGATTGTTAAATGTTTCTGTGGGCCTATTACGTTATTTATTAAATTTCCATAAATTTCCACGTAGGAGACAGAGAAGAAGAAACATAAAAGTTAAGTCCATATTATGTGGTCAAAATCACAGCCATTAAAAATATTTTTCTTGTACATAATACTACTTGCTCTAAAGAGGGACAAGATAGCTATGGGTTTATTTTTTTTGTTTTTGTGTTTTTTTCCTAATTTTGATTGTCTTTTGCAGATTACATCTCGCTTAGCAGATGTGTTCAACCAAAGGTGTGAAGTGAACCGAAGGGCCTCTGTGAGTGGCTGTGTCATTAACACCTGTGGCTGGGTCAAGGGCTCTGGTTACCATGCCCTGGTGCACGCAGCCTCAGCCTTTGAGGTAGATGTAGTTGTGGTTCTAGATCAAGAACGGCTGTACAATGAACTGAAACGGGACCTGCCTCACTTTGTACGCACTGTGCTGCTCCCTAAATCAGGGGGTGTGGTTGAGCGCTCCAAGGACTTCCGGCGAGAATGTAGGGATGAGCGTATCCGTGAGTATTTCTATGGATTCCGGGGTTGTTTTTATCCCCATGCCTTCAATGTCAAATTTTCAGATGTGAAAATCTACAAAGTTGGGGCACCCACCATCCCAGACTCCTGTTTGCCTTTGGGCATGTCTCAAGAGGACAATCAGCTCAAACTAGTACCTGTCACTCCTGGCCGAGACATGGTACACCACCTCCTGAGTGTTAGCACTGCCGAGGGGACAGAGGAGAACCTTTCTGAGACCAGCGTGGCTGGCTTCATCGTGGTGACCAGTGTGGATGTGGAGCATCAGGTGTTTACTGTTCTCTCTCCAGCCCCCCGCCCACTGCCTAAGAACTTCCTTCTCATCATGGATATCCGGTTCATGGATCTTAAATAGAGATCAGGAAGCCTTGCTGCATGGGGCATGGAGATCTGGCCATTACCAAAGGCAGATGGGCTGAAGTGTGAGAGTCAAGGCCAGGCTGACCAGTGAATGGTGGACTAGTAAAAATACACAATTCTACCTCTTAAAACAGGTGGTGGTAACCTAACCCTTCTAATCTTGAATTGACTGGAAAACCATGAGAATATAATTGGTTTCTTAGGTCACCTAAGGTGCCACTTCGAATTTTCTAAGGCCCTGGCAATTCCAGTTTCTTTCGCTGTGCTAGTATGTGAACTAATTTTTAGGAGAGTTTTTCTTTTAATCATTATATTATATTCTATATGTAGTATTTGTTATCTCATTTATCCAGGATGAAAAAGTGTTTTAGAAGGACTCCTTACAATAAAGTTCAAAGTTGGAAGGAAAATTATTTTAATAAATATTTTTGCCATATCACAGACATAGGTATATATTTTTTTCTATTTTGTTTCTTTCTCTAAGAATTACAGAAACATTATTGGAATGATTCATTGCAAAATGCTTAGGAAGCGGAAAACCAAGAGCCACTTGTAAGCCAAGCAGGGGAATTTTTATGATGGTTCCCCTCTCTTCTGCACTTAGGTAAATAGATGCTAAATCTGTTCTCAGTACAGGGTTAACTATGAGGAACCAAAGAGGCTGGTGATAAAGTTGGGGTGAGATTTAAGAACTAATAACTTCTCAGAGACAGGCATATTTCTCCCAGCTGCAACTTGTCTATTTGCTTAGAATCACAAACCTAAGTCAAAGTGTAAATTGAGCTCTCAGGTGGTAAGAAGCCAGGAGAGCCCATTCTGTGATCTGCAAATGATTGGTGTTCCTAGTTTGGACTTGGATTATTGAATAAGTATCTGATGCCCTTCCTGTGTTCATTCTTTCCACAAGTGTTTACTGATCACCTACTGTTTGTTAGGGATTATTATAGATGGAGACCAAGATAAAGTCTTACAGTGCTTGTATTGTAGAACAAAGGGAAAAAAAGGAAAATTGCTGTTCAGGGACTTTGGTTGATACAGGACAGTGACCGAGAGGCTTGTTTAGATTGTATAGTCAGGAAAGGCCTCTCCTGAGTTAAGGTGCGAATGTCTGTGTAAAATTTGGCCCCAAATCTTCCTGGTAGAGGAAACTGCAAAAACTTAAGGAAAAAGCTCAATGTCTTTGGTGAAGGAAAGGCCTACTTGGCTGTAGTGTAGTGAATCAAGGGGAGTGTGGTAAAAGTTCAGGTGGGAAGGAGCAGCAAAGATAAGATACTGTAGGGCTTTTGTAATCCCAGAGCAGTGGGAAACTGGATGAGGGGGTGTATCTTAGTCCCTTAGGAATGCAGTAACAAGATGTTACAGACTGGGTAGCTTATAAACATCAAAAATCAGAATTCTGGAGGCTGAAAAGTCCAAGGCACCAGCGTGGGCATGTTCTGATAAACACTGTCTTTCAGGTTGCTAACTGCCACCTTCTAGCTGTGTCCTCATGTAGTAGAAGGAGCAAGGGAGCTCTATGGAGGCTCTTCATTCATGACCTCAGTACCTCTTAGAGGCCCCACCTCCTAATAACATTTTTGGGGATTAGGATTTCAGTATATTGATTTTGAGGGACACAAATTTTAAAAAAAACAACGTACATTTCGAAAAGATCATTGCTGTGTGGAAATGGATTAAAGACACAAGAGTAGTTCTGGCTGGGTAGTGTATTTGATTAGAGTGTCCCAATACACCAAGGTTGCAGGTTTGATCTCCAGTCAGGGCACATACAAGAATCAACCAATGAATGCAATAAATAAATGGAACAACAAGTTGATATTCCTCCCTCTTCCTCTCTAAATAAATAAATAGCAAGAGTAGAGTAAGGACACAAATTTCAGTGTGAGAATCAATGGGGAATTAGAGTAAGGCAGCAGAGTTGGAGTTGGTGAGTAGATTGCTTTGGGATATTTTGGATGTACAGTTGATAGGACTTGCTGATGGGAGCAATGAGAAAAAGCAAATGGAATCAAAGATGATTCCTACATTTATTACTTGAACAACCTGTTTGGCTATGAGATTGGGAAAACTCAGGGAGGGGATAAGGGAATATTTTGTTCTATTTGGCACTAAGTTTGAGCTATTACTCATCCATTTGGAGATGCCATCCATATCAACAGCTGGAAACGTGTATGGAAGGTTAGGGCTGAAGGTTTGTGGGAGCTGTTGGCCTATTGAAGGTGTTTAAAGCAGTGATATTAGATGAAGCCACTTAAAGACGGTAAATCAGAAAGCAGAAGATGGACTTTCAAAGCACTCCAAACATAAGAGGTGAGGTGTAACTGGAGTGAGCAAAGGAGACTTGACTGTGGATCTGGAAGCAGGGATGTTGGTATTGACCTTGAGGAGTGAAGACTACATGTGGAATGGTGGGAATAAAAGTCCTATTGGTGTATGTTGAGATAATATAAATCGAAAAAGTAAAGATAATAATAGACAATTCTTTGAAGAAGTTTTGCTAAGAAAGGGAGTGGTGGGGGATATGGAGCCAAGGGAGTGTTGTTAGTTTTTTAGATAGAATACTCAGCCTAACGGACTCGAGAGAGAGAATTTAATGATGGACATGGTATGTTCTTGACACTCCTATTTTTTTCTGTATGTTTTTCCTTTTCAAATAGAATGTCAAAGGAAAAATTCAGAAGATGCAGGAATAAAGGGAATGGGATCCAGAGCACAAGGAAAGAAACCTTTAACACAAGCAGAGACATAAAGACAGGAGGGAAGGCAGTAGTATTTCAACATAAAGAGGTGTTGGTGCTGAAAGACAGGACATTCTTTTCTAATTGAGTCTAAATCCAAGGATAATGTTTTGTTCTTGTCTGCCTGTTTATTTATTAGTGAGTTGAACTATAAAGAGTCCCTGTGGTTTGCCATCCACAGGCATGAGGAAATACAAGTGAAGAGGATTTGAAAAAAGTGTGGTAAACTATATTAGAAAAAGTATAAGGTATTTTTGGATATATATATATTTATTTATTTATTTATTTAGTAAGTAGTTTATTTGAAGTTTGATGGTCTGGATATCTCATTGTTTTAGCCTAGATTTTACTATGCAATACTTTTCAGAAGTGGCTTGCAGTTTAAGCCTTGTGGTCTATTAAAAATTCTTTCCAGGAAATATCTTGTGCGACTCTAAGGAAAACTGGACAAGAAACTGGAATCTCTAAACCTTGGGATACTGATTATGCTGCTGTTAGTGCTCATCCATCCAGCTAAGAGTTTGGCATCCAGTAGTTGAGTGTCCCAAAGGACTTCAGAATGTGTGGTTGGATGGCAGAAGATCGAATTTTTATTCCCATTTAGCACTGAAGGTTCTTAGACTATCACAAGGAAAAGAAAGATGTTTCATCTGTGAAGCTGGGGAAATGAGGAAGTCTTAAAACTCAGAGAAAAACATGCAATAGAAAAAATGAAATTTCTTCCTAAGGAAACAACCTATCAGAAAAGTCTCTGTAAATAAAATATTGTCTCCAGTAATACCTTAACTTTACCTTTCATAAGGTCGAAAGTCTTTAGAAGATACCATTTCTAAAAAATATACACTGTCATTAAATAGAACTCTCGAATGTGTTGCAATAAATGGTAGATTGGAGGCCTTAGCAAGAATGAACTAGAATCTGATGTATATGCCATCTTAGATAAGAAACTAGACTAGATCCCAGAAAACAGAAGGTAGACCTTTCTCCATTTTGCTGTCTGGTGCTGAAGTATCAAACACCAGTAAAACTAGCAACATCTGATACCAAACCAAGTACAGACCACAGATTTAGAATTGCTCTTTGTAAGTGAGGAACCTCGGCTTCGAAGTGGTTGGTGGAGCACTTTTGGGAAACACGCAATAGCCAGAGAGGCTTTCAAAAGATAAATGGCCTCGAGCTAAATGAGAAGTGAACACCTGGTTTTGCTCTTGGGTTAACAGCAGTGTGAGGCTAATTAGGGCAAAGTGTGGCGCTGTGATCTACCTGGAGTGGGCCGGCACTTTGCTACGGGACACGAGCTTCTACAGAACCTTTTCCTTACGGAGAGATTTGGGATGCGGCACCCACTCCTTGTGTTGCAGTGAGAGACTAAGAGAATTAATGGTAGTTTAGAACGGGATCCCATGCTGGGGCGGTGGGTGGTGGGGGGGTGGTAGGGCTACCATCGCCTCATACGGCACACACTCCAAGCGTCTCCTTCCACCGATGGCACTGCTGCTCCAAGGCTCGGGCTGCTCTCCTTCCTCTTTATCCCCAGCCTTTGGCAGGATCGTCGCCCCACACGGCCTTTTTCAGTCCAGTCGCTTTCTCCATGCAGGATCCCCAGCCCCAGCCCATGTCATTCTCCTGGGATTCTGCTGGTATCACGAAACACGCTGGACCGACTGCTTCATCAAGGTAGATTTTATCTTTGGCTGGTGTGGCTCAGTGGATTGAGCAACAGTCTGTGAACCGAAAAGAATAGAAATCTCATAGGTTTGATTCCCAGTCAGGGCACATGCCTGGGTTGCAGGCCAGGTCCTCAGTTGGGAGCGCGGGAGAGGGAATCAATCGATGTATCTCTTGCATATTGCTTTTCTTCCTCCCTCCTTTCCCCCTCTCCAAAAGTAAATAAAATCTTTTAAAAAATTGTTTTAAATAAAGTTTTCGCCCTGATTAAAAAAAAATAATAATAGTGCTGGAGGGGAGGGGTAGTTAATCGCCAAAAGCTTGTCCAATGAGTGAAGGAGCTGAAGCAGGAAGACGGCGGGCCTCTACAGGTGATTGGTTACATTGGAAGCCTGTCTTGACTGTACCACATTTACGTGAAGGGGGTCTGAGGATTCGAAAGGGTAGCTGCTTGCTTTTGAGTTCTTCCAGTACCCACATATAACTACTTTTTAGTTCCGAAGATTTCTGCTTGGATACAGTAAGACTAGAAAGTAACACGCAAGAAAAGGGAAGGCTCGTCCAGTCATTTCCTTATTTCTGACTTCTGCGCCCTATACGAAACCCCCTCTTCCAATCTTCTGCTGAACCCCAGGGCCTTGCGGGCGCGTTCTCGCTTTCTCGCGTGCGTACGGCGCTGTGCACCTGTAGCCAATCAGCACGCGAGGTCGCTGCGGTCGCCGGGGGTCGCGCGCACGCCCTAGAGCGGAGTGGGGGTGGGGGCTATGGGTGAATGGGTGAGTGAGTGGGGGCGGGCGGGGCGGTAGGAGCCGCATGAATGAGAGAAGTGCGCTCAGCGCGAGACGTCGTGCGCGCCCGTGACAGAGAGCCAATGGGGACTCTGGAAGGGTTCGGGACCCGGCACTAAGGGCAACGGCCGCGCGCCGGCTCGAAGACGAGCGTCGCTGAGCGAGAGCGCGCGGAGCAGGGCGGGCGTGGAGCGTGCGGGGGCCGCGCGCTGCCTCTCAGAGGCCGGACGGCACTGCCGAGAGGCGGTAGCGATAACGAAGGCAGCTTTGACTGGGACCGCTCCGGGGGTGAGTACGGAGGACACAGCCCCTGCGGAACCGGAAGTGCGGGGCCAGTGAGGTGGGAGGGGAGAGTGACCTCTAGGGAAGGGGGACCGAAGAGGGGGTGGTGGTTTGAGGCCCCATTCCTTCTCCGGGCCGGGTCATCCAACTGCGGCGGGACCTGTGGGCCCGGAAACCGACGACGAGGAGAGGCCGGGCATCCACGCCAGCCGGGTTAGTGCAGGGCCGCCTGGTCCTAGCCTGGGACCCCGGCCCCTCTCAGCTCCTGACGCCCAGCCGCCAGTCCTTCCGCCCCCGGCCCTGCACGGCCCGGCTCTGCAGTCTCCCGCAGCCCCAGTGGGCCCTGCCGCCGCGATCCCGTCTTCTGGGTCTCAGTCAGCTCTGTCCCAGACGGGGATTCTCTTTGCCCCAGCTTCGGGGTGGGGACTGAGTGCTGTTCCTCTTTTACCTCCCTGCGTCTCAGGTCCCTCATCCTTCTCACTCTGCTGATACTTATTTTGGCTCAAGCCTCATCCTGTTACCTGTTCTCTCCCATCCGTCCGCTTCCTCACCAGCACTAACCGGGTGCTCTATGGTTTTAGTACTTTGTACTTTTTACAAGAGGAACTCGGGTGTGTTTGCCAGTATTTTACCAGTAGGAATCTGGCTCTTTGTGGGACAGGGAGTTGAAAGATGTTTTACCCACTTGGTCGAATGAAAACATTGAGTTGAGAAGTGAGAAAGTGACTTAAAGTTACGAAAGGAGGTGTAGGATCAGATATATATTATACACCACTTTTCTGCCTTGGATTTTTCACTTCCTTATTAATGTCCTCTTGTCTAGGTTGATCTTATATTCGTATCCCTCTCTACTGTATCAAATCTCTTCAGAATGCTCATTGTCACCTATTCTTCAAAACTCACCTAGTGCCTACAGGAATTACTTACCCGTGTACTTTCCTACCTCGGTATGTAATGATAATACCCATGTTAAACTTCTGCTTGACTCTTCAGCCAATATCTTGACGTGTGTCTCTTGATACCTTGATTACTTTGTATTCAGATTTACTTTGTTATACTATTACACCTCTTTATTTCAACGAACAATACTTGTGCTGTTAGTGGTACTGTTCATATCCATTCACCTCTTTAAAGCATTCTTTGTGTTAAATCTTTATGAAAACCTTCAAATCATATTCTCAAGTTTCTTTCATATATACTATTTCCATTCCATAGATTACTCTGTGCCTGTGTCATACACATGCTTGCACACTGTTCTTACACTGGTATGGATCCAGACTGCTGGCTCTGATGAAACACACTCACCCTGCAATCTTATCCTTACTACCCATAGCACATCCTTCTGCTAAGACTTGGTATGTCCTTATTGTACCCAGTACATTCTTAGATTATGTCTTGTCCCTTCTAATGTTCGAGTATATCCCCCAAATCTCTCAGATGCTGATTTCTTGTTTCTCAGTATCGTACTCCCAAAATTGCATGGTCTTTTATGATTCTGCATTACTGTGGCAGTATTAGCCGGGATGTGACTTATTTTTTATTAGAAAATGTAATCTGAAATAAGGTATGCTGTCTAAATGATAATCTAGATAAAATATAAGAAGTGCAATTTTCCATTTTCTCTAATCTTTGTGGTTTTGAGGGGAAAGTTTAATAGTACCGTATACAAATCAAGAATTGCTTCTTATTGTTAACAAAGTTAGTTACTTTGGCCTACATTCAGAAGATTGGGATTTGATTCCTATAAGAACCCGAGAGTTAAATAGTTACAGAATTAGGGGCTAGAGAGGATTTATATTTTTTAGGATGCTAATAGTATTTTGTAATCTCTGGGTGTTCACTTTGTTCTACTATTGCTGTTTGGCCCTCCAAAGCACTTTTTTTTTTTTTAAAGAGAGGTATGTATCTTTTGAAGGAGAGCTTCTTTGCTTTCCATGCCACAGGTAAGAGAGGAAATGATAAATTCCAGGGCACATTTGTGTTCATTATTTAAATTTTCTAATATTTTAATCTCTAGCTTTGGTATTAAGGGAAATACTAGATCACTTGAGTGTGTTAAAACTTTATTTTTAAGTTCTAATGAGTAAAATTTTTGGTCTGAAGATTCCAAGTTGTCATCACTTGCCAGGTAGTCAGTCTAGTGGATGAGAAACAGGTAGATGGGGTTTAGGTTTGCAAAGGGGCCTGTGAACTCTTGGGCTCTGAACTTGACTGCTCAAGTGATTCAGTGGAATGGCCTCAGGCATTCTCCAGCCTTCAATTTTGTTGGGTGGGATAAGGGACTCTGTCACCATTAATGTCAGTTAAGTGCTTTGAGATCAGTAGATGAAAAGCATCCTATAAAATTCAAAGTGCTGGTGTTATTTTGCTACTACCGTCAACATAAATAATTGTTACTTTTAATCGTATCGGGGAAGGTGGGGCTCAGTTCACTTCCTAATAGGCCAGTGTAGGAATAAAAAAAAAAACTGTTGAATTGGAAGAAAAGGATCAGCCCCTAGGGTTGATGCAGTCTCTCACAGAGGGTATCTCACTTAAGAACATTTCTCATCCAGGTCCTTTCATGTGTTACTCTGAACAACCAAAAGTTCAGATTCTACCTCTTCAGGGTTATGGCTAAAAAGCTTTGAGGGATGAGAGGGAGAGACATACACAAAAAGGAAATGAGACTTACTGTCCTAATTTGAGGTTATTTTTTTCTGTTTTCATTGTAGCAATAAGTACTCTTCTTCCAAAGAGAAATCTATTTTCTAGGACTGCCTTTCAGTCCTGTGCCCTTGTTTGTTTTTAGATTGTGATATTTATTATTGTTTGTGTCAGGTGAGATGGGCCCTTTACAAGAACTAGTTCTTTGATGACCTTAGGCCAGGTGAAGCCATGTTGTTCTCTTTCAAGTATGAGCAGCACTTGGAAGAGCAAAGGATTCTGGATCTATTGTCCTCCTAATTAAGAGCCCATCATATACATAACTGAACTGGAAATTAACTAATCTTTCTTTTAAAAGGCTTGTGGGGTTTTAGCCTTGATGTTCTTAGGAAATGTCCTGAAAGAATTTCTTTGGTAAAGATATTTGTTTGTTATTATTTTTTTTTGCTTTTGTTTTCCCAGGTGAGGCACTGTAACCCAGTTGAACTCTGCATTCAGATAGGCCAATATTGAAGATCAGAGACATTGACTAACCTGGAAACAGGGACTTCTTTGGAACTTCGCTCTCATCCACAGGAACCTTTGAAAAGCATTGAGTGGAATTTATTCTTCATCTTATTTTGCTTTTTGGGAAGAACATGGCCTCAGGGATTTTATGTTTCCCTTTAGTTTTACATGAACTCTCTAGGAAACGGAGCCCTTAAAGGGCTTGGGAATAACAAGAAAAGATTGAAGACAGAAGCACTTGCTCTCTCTCTGTTTTCCCTGCCCCTTCAAAGAAAAGGATTTACAACTGAATCTTGTAACAGCTGCTGCCTAGCTTTAGCCATCAAACGAAAATAAATAAAATTAAACCACCATCGCCAGACTACCAGCTCTAAAGTCAAGGTGTGGGAGTGGTGGCATTGAGAAAACTGCCAAAAAGACAAGGACTGCAGTGAAAAACAGCTTCTCCTGAAAAGGGGCCCCAGGTTCCCTCTTGGATTAAAATAGAAACACAGAGCACACCTCTGTGGGTGCACTCACATTTTGTGGGAGTGTAGTAGTTGTGGAGGTACTATAGTATCTCTGCAGAAGAATCTTTTCTTGCCCGAGGTGTTCTGTCCCACCTCGGTCTGCTCCCCTTCTTTCTTTTGGAAGACTTGTCTCCATCCATGAGCTGTTCCTTGATCTGCCTGACTGCCTGTGTTCTCTCCCTGCAGCCATTTGCATGTGTACAGCCTCCTGTTTGTCTCCAGTTTTTAAACTGTGCAAGTTGTGTTTCTTAATCTCTTCTGCCTCATTCTGGGGAGGTGGTTATTCATTATTTGGAATCACCTTTCCCCCTCCCATGTGCTTTCCTTCGTTTGAGATCTTTTGACCTTTGGTTTTATTTGGGAGGGGGAAGGGTGATCATTTTAAATTTTCTCTTTCCCTGGTGTCCTGTGCTCTGATCTCCGTTGTGGCCCTCATCCCATTTTCTTGTCTGTTCTGCCGTTGTGTGGGCCTGGGCTATGCGGCAGGGCAGGTCTCCCATCAGACCTCCAACATGCCCGCAGAGTCTGGAAAGAGATTCAAACCCAGCAAGTATGTTCCGGTCTCAGCAGCCGCCGTCTTCTTAGTGGGAGCTACGACCCTCTTCTTTGCCTTTACGTGAGTTTTTTTCCAGCGGTGGTATTTGGGGGGGGGGCACTCCATGGGAGGTGATGGGGTGTTTTTTTCTCTTGAGTTTTGCTTTCAAAGCCAAGTGACTGTGTTGGATGTCTGATAGAGGTAAATCCAGATCCAAGAGACATGGTAGGAAGAGTGAGGAAAAGGCTGTTCTCTCAGCTTTGTTACTCTATCCTTTATGCCATTGAATCTTCCTTTTTTCTCTACCTCCCTACCTCTGGAATCACAAATGTTCATGTATTCCTACCCAGCTCCATCATTAGAGGATCCTGATCTAGGAAGGAAGTGGGAGGAAACCACCAGAGAGGCTTGAGGCACCTTAAGCAATCAGAGAAAAGAGAACCTGACTAGACAAGAGGTTTTTCAGATAGCGATGGCTTTTCCCCTGGATATGTGAAGCTTAAATTTAAGATTGTGGGAACTGAGAGTATTGGAGAATTTCAGAATTGATTTAGAAGATACACCAATGAGAGAGTTTTGGCTTTTAGTGTTTCTTAGGACATGAAGGCCACTGGGAAGTGAAGGCAAGTTTTATTTAGGAAGAGAGTTCTAGAAGACTTCCTTTATGTTAGTTCCTGCTGAAGGGAATGGCAGTCATTCTGTCATTCCCCAGTCCCATTAGGAAAAGCAGCTGGTGATTAAAAGATTTCCCACTTGGGACATTCATACTTTGTCTGCTTGTTATTGGAGGAGACAGGATGATTTGTTCTTCCCTTTTTACCCAGTATTGTAACTCAGCTGTCTGGTAAGTGTCTTTGCTGTTACCTTTTCATAACTTAACACATACCAGCCCTCTGAGCCTTAAACTGTTGAGTTGGTGTTTTAGTGTTTTGTCGTGTATAATGCGCACCCACATTTCTGTGTGCACTGTACACGGGATTATTGTGTCCATGGCATGAGATCATTATGTCCGTGTATAATGCGCACCCTCTTTTCCCTAAAAACTGGGCAAAAAAGTGTGCATCATACATGGCAAAATACAGTAGTTGTAGCTCTTGAAGCAGTCAGCATGGTACATTTTTTTCTGGAGAGTTCACTTTGCTGTGGTTCAGGCTCAGACCTAATTGTGAGGTGCTGTTTAGAGCAGTGGGAGGTTGCTGGGAAGAGGAAGAAAATGAAGTGTCAGGGAATGAAAGCAGTTTGGACTCATTGAGGGATGACTGAAGCAGGAATTGCTGGGGTGGGGGCAGTTTCTATTTGGGGGAGAAATAGCAAACAGGAATTGAATCTGAGAAAGGAAGGAGGGAAACCCCCCAAATTGAGCTTATGTCAAGAGGAATTCTAAAAAATGTGGGTCAGCAAAGTAATAGTGATGTTTTCTACTTAGTTTTTAGGTAAGGAAAGATCTATTACCTAAAGTATGAACATCATCTTATTTCTCACCTCTTCCTCTGACGAGTAGAAGTCAGATTCTTTGGCCCCCAGCTCTCCAGCCTGAACATACCTGCCAAATCCCTCCAGGATCTAGAGCAGCCCTGCACTTCTCTGTGCTTTATAATCTTTGTCTCAACATGTTTGGTGTTCTGTCCTTCTTCATGCATTGACTGCCTTGAGGAGGAGTGAATCTTAAGTGTCAGACTTGGTTTGGTTTCTGCTATTATGGCCAGTGGGCAGAATCACCATTTTAACCATGGGACATGGGAACTCTATCCTTGTAGCCCGCTGTGGTGCTGTGTCAGGAGGGATGTGTATAAGACCACTTTGACAGACACCCTTAGACCTGCTAAATTGGGGAGGTTCTGTTCTCCTTCTAGGGAAACAAAAGCCTTAGGGAAGTTGTAAATTCAGGGGACTAAGTGGTCTTTCTCTTTCAACCCATCTGTTCATGAGATAGGGCAAGCAGAATCTTTGCTCTTAATGTGCTAATCTGGAAACATCTAAGTGCTTGGCTGGTTATACCAGTTTCGCCACAAATTGTCCTGATGTAGGCATTTTCTTGACTGATAGTTGAAGCTGTTTAACCTACTTTTCCACTCTCTGGTGCCAGAAAGGTAGGGGCACTTCTTATTTCATGGTCTCTGAGCCCTAGGAAAAATAATTTTGGAGGACAGTGTTAACTGTATTTGGAATTACTGTTTCTAATCCAAAGTTAGAAGTCATAGGTCCCCCCTGGCACTTTCCTCACGACCAGTTTCTGCCTAGGGTTTCCCAGTCACCTGTGGGGACCCAAACACCCCACTTATCTTACTTTGAACCTCTGAAATTCTCATCTCTTCCTCTCCATGTAACTAGAGCAGTTCTTCCATAAGCACATATGGAGGGCCCAAGTGCCACCGTTTTCAAAAACTTCTACCAGACGGCCTATCCCTTTTGAGGTTCAGTTCCTTGGAGAACCCCACTTAAAACTGTATACAACCTAAAAAATAATGTATGACTTCGAGTAGACAAGAGAAAGACTTTCTGTGAACCAGTTTCTTTTGGTCCCCTAACTATGGGACGACTCGGTCATCCTCCTATTCTCTTCATGAAGCTGCAACTATCTTCTATATCTGTGTAAGCCCCAGGCGAGAGTTTCGTTGGAACCTAGAGGACTGAGAGTACGAGGAAGAGTCCCTTTCAGCTGGCAGACATAATTAGTGGAGGCATATAGGCTTCAACCAATTAGGTGTAATTTACCTGCCATGTTTGTCAAGTAGGGAAAGCTATGAGCATAAATTATCAGTTGGGTTTGGTCATCAAAAAAATGGTGATCTGCCCCAGAGAAGCTTGAATAGCACAGTTGAGGCTTTTCTTCTAGAAGCCTCATCCCTCCCCCCCCTTGTTCACTGAATTTATTCAGTTTAAAACTGAGCAGGTGAGTTATTGGAGATCATGTCTTCTTTCCCCTTTTCTCTGTTTGGGAAGGAGAGTGTCTGCTAAAGTAACCCTCCTCCTCCCAGTTAGGCATTAGACTCTGCATTGAAGATAATGTGACTGGATCCTCATCTGTCTTTCTTTAGCCTCTTTTTGTGATCGGCAAGGTGGCAGTGCTAGGTCAAAGGAATAAGCACTTTTGGGAGACTGATTTTGATAAAACTTATTAAACTTTGTGGACCTGTTTCTTTCTCTGCGTAATGAGGAAGTTGACCTAGAGCAGTTGATTTAAGCAACGTGACCCTTTTTAAAAGTCAGATCTTATTTGGAATCCCAATACATAAGGCATAAGAGTAGAGCTGTCTGATTCAAGTGAGGCTGATGCGTAGAGGACCGGCCGCTTGATGTCTCTCCTCTTTGTCTTTCTGGGGACCCCTGAGACCTTTTTAGGGCAATACCATTTGAAATAAATCACTGAATTCTATCCTCTAAAGTCACCTTCAACTGTGAGTGAAGTCAACCAGTGCCTCATTTTGTTTCCTTTTAAAGTCAGTAGGTAGGGCATGGGGGTAAACCTCTGCTGCAGGTGATCCTCTGCAGGAAGGTTAGAAGTCAGGGTTGTGCAGAAATCTGGGATGGTCTTTCCAGTGTTGTCCCATCTGTGAGAGAGCTTTGTCCTTTCAGTTTTTACCTCTGGTCCATCTCAACCCTTTTACCCCAGAGAGTTGGGCAACCTGAGTGACTGGTTCCCCCTCTGGTCCTATTTTCATGACTGGGGAGGTGCTAGCATCTGATTTGAAGGGCAGGGGAGCAGTCTTGTGATTTAGGGCATCAGTTGAGCAGTGGTGGTTGCTTTTCCTTCCCTGTGTTGTTTTCTCATCCAGCAATAAGGTCCCAGGTCCTAGGTCTTGCACTGAGCAGCTTGGAAGTCTGGGTTACAGGTACACCACAAATGAAGTGTTTAAGAGAAACTTATCCACCCATACGGGGAGAAGTTGTTTTCCTGTGGAATCTTAAGGCTCCCCAGGGCCAGGAAGTGGGGTATTCCTTCCAGCCTTTCCTCATTAACAAGGAACACTAGTCATACACTCAAACTATGTGCTAGGTATGGATGGAATGCATAGACCTGTTCTTTAGGAGCGTAGTGCTTACGTTTCAAGTGCTCTTGAGTCTCCAGTACCTCAGATGGGGAAGTGGAATTAAGGATGAAGGTGGAGTTGGAATGATAATTGATGATGATGGTAGTAGTTAGCAATGTTCTTCTGTGTATCTTTTAGCCAGTGAATGCCCAGCATAGAGCCAGTTGGTTTAAATAGAACCCTAGGATCTTTTCAAACACTGTTTCCTTCATTCTTATGTCTGTATTATGTAGTTGAAGTAATTAACCTGGAGAGTTTTCTGTGGGTCAGCGTAAGGCTACCTAGCAAAATAGTGACAGAAAGGATTAAAATCTAAAGCTTCTTGACTCATACTTTGGTTTCTGTACCAGGAATTGAACAATTTATATAATAGGAAGTGTTAGAGAAGGCTAGGAAACGTTTTCAAGAGTATAGGTATTGAAACCTACTCTCCCCATTTTATTTGGCTTGAAAACAGGAGGGTTGAATGGGTGGGCAGAAGAACCTGTTCTTTCTGAGGTGGTATAGGTCTGGGAGTTTCATCAGTGAGTCAGCCAGCCAGCCAGCCAGCCTTCTGGGCTATGGCCACGCCCTATGCTTTGGAGCTCTATGATTATTGCTATAGGCTGAGGACGAGCCCCAACAACTCTCAGCTCAGGCTTCATCTCCTTCCATCAAAGGCAACAGATTCAGACAGGCTACTTGGGGTGGTCACCTGGGAACCTGACAAAATACTATAGCAACAGCAAGCCTCTCCCAAGCTAAACAGAATGTGGGATATGGCAAGAACTGTCTCTGTTGACACATAGCTCTCCTTGGTAGGGTGCTCCTTCATCTAGAGTGTTCAGGTTGGAAGCAGTGGGTCCCTGATTTGAATCTGGGAGCAAATACTCTCTGTGCAGTTATTTGTATCATTTCTAGAAACTGCTACTCTGGGGCAGGCTTTAATTTGGCAACAGATACTGGAACTCAATTCTAGGATTTCACACTTTACTTAGGATGGGTTTATATTAAGAAGGTTGTAGGGGTAAAGTTCATTATCCAAGGGTAGGTATTTGGCAGGATACAGAAGAACTTGTGTGATTTGCTTTGAATGGAAATGCAGAAACTAACAGAACAACTGACATTTGGGCCTGCAAGCGGGCTGATGTCTCATAGTCATTCACCTTAGTTTCCCTTGGAAACGGAGGTGCCCTTATTTTTTCAGAAGCTCAAGAGGCTGCCACAGTAGCCATAATGGCCAACTCTAGGAATGAGACTTAAATCATGGTACCTCAGTGTTCTAAGGATTTAATTTCTTTTTCTCTTCTAATTATCTTCCCAGGCTGTAGGAGTCAAATGAATCACCCTTTCTCTTCTTCCCCAGGCGGAAATTGAAGTGACAGCTAAGTACTAGGGAGGGGCTCTAACCTGGATGACTGGTTTTCAGTTTCTCTCCCTCCCTCCTAAGGTGCCTGGGAAGTCAGGCTTTAGGTGGGGCTGTGAAAGGACTCTCCCTTCTTGCTTGTAGTTCACCCCAAACCCTGCTGAGATAGGGGGACATCTTTTCTAAACCAAAGAACCCCCAGAGGAATAGACTTCCATAGGAGACTTTGATAGAATAAACCCAGAACTATGACAGAAGGTCTGTTTTACACTTAAAATCAGTGCCTTTACTCTAACTTTGTTATCTTCTGATTTTATGTACCGACCTACTGGGAAAAGCAGAGAGTTGATATTTACTGTCCAAAAATCCTTGCATATAATATATACTTAAGTGTTGGTGGTCAAGACTTGTGAGATGCTTTGTAACATTATAACAGTCACCTTCATCTCTTACCATTAGTTTATATCTCGAGGAGGAGTTCAGTTCCTACACACTATCTTGAATCACACTATTCAGGGCTGTGCTTTTTGTTTTGCTGGAGACACATCACAACAGAATCCAGGACTGCCGTGGATGAATTCTCCAGACTCATGCTGTCTTGTTCTCCTGGCCCCTTCTTCCTTTCCGTCAGTGAACTCTTCCTTTCCTTCTGACTGGTCTAGATAAAGGGGACAAAGACAGATGCTGGCCTAATTCGAGAGATTAAGTTCTCAGCCACAAAGCAGATTAGGGTATTTAGCCACTGTCTTGTAATGGGCAGTTCTTCCTGAGTCAGACAGGAGAGAGAGGCCTTTTGATAACACTGACAAACCATCCAGCACATCTGTGCTCTGAAACTTCCAGCTCCCAGGGTATCTTCAGAAAAGGAAGAGCACCTGCAGCGTCCCTGCTAGACTCACATCCCATGGAAACAGAGTGTAATCCTAGACTGGGGTACTCTTGTTTTTTGTCCCAAGAAAAGTTACCTAAAGTGTATCTCTTGATTTGAACCTTGTGGAATATTGGGTGTATTGGCCAGTTTCTTTTTCCTACAGAATTTAGAGTGCTTTGGTTCGATATCTTTCCTTTTTTCTTCCGCAGTCTTCTGCTTCATTTAGAAACTTCAAGAGGTTTAGTTCTGTGATTTGATATCAATCCATAGCTGGATGTTGTGGTTGGTTTTTGTTTTTTCACCTTGAGAACTAGCCTGTGGTTGAATAAAACTCTCAGAAATAATCTGATGCAGTGAAGAAACTTCAGGCAGTTGAAAGCTGTACAAAGTGAGAGGGAGTGGATGCCAGAGAGGCAGGTGGTGTCCCATGCTTTGGGCCAGTGTATAGGTCACTGGGGCATGGCTGGGATCCAGCAGCCTCAGGCCACTCCAGAGACGGGAGTATAACTAGTATCAGTCACATACTCAGTTCCCAATTCTTGTGCCTTTTTAAAAAGGAGTTAAGAACAAATTCTAAAACATGTGGAAAGAAAGCAAGAAAGGAAAGAATACTTTCTTTCCTACCAGGAAAGAAAGGAAGGCTCTAAAGAGAGTAGATCTTAGTGCAAAGGGTTAATAGTAGAGAGATTTAGAGTTTTGTACCTTGATGTAAAATGAGCATTTTGTGGGAAACTAGACCCATTTGTTGGGAAGTATTAAATAATTTGAGACAGCAAAGGTGAACCACACACAATTTAAGTATAGGTATGCGGCTGAATCATCATAAATCTTTGTATGGTTGGTGTCCAAAGTGTTAGAGCCGGCCCCTCATTTTCTTTCTTACCTGTGCAGCTGCCCAGGACTAAGCCTCAGTGTGTCACCTGCAGTGCCCATCTACAATGCGATTGTTTTTCTCTTTGTGCTGGCCAACTTCAGCATGGCCACCTTTATGGACCCAGGGATTTTCCCTCGAGGTAAGATCTCCTACTCCCCTTTTGAAGCTTCTTACTACCTTTCAAAAATGAGTTTTGGATCTACATTGGGTCCTGGGCCTTAAAAGTCTAATGTTTAGTCTAATGAGGAAAAGCAGGTCAGGGCCTTCAGTGCTCTACGTCATAACTTCTAGCCATGTGATTCACTTTGAATCAAGTCTTTGATTTTCAGTTATCTGTTCTGCAGAAATATATTTTCGAACATATGGGTTGGGCATTATTGCTAGGCACAGTAATATCCAAGATGAATTAGACAATTGTTACAGGATGATACAAGCTGTAATGGAGGCATGGACAAGGTTCTGTGAGACCGTAGAAAAGTGTGTGCTAATATGTGCCCAGAGAAATTGGGAAATGCTGCTAAAGTTAGGTAGGAAAGACTCTATTATACCAAGTAAAGGATGGGAGGGAATGGCATTCTAGGCAGAAACTTGTAGTCATGGAATGCTGAATTCAGTGGGCTGGAAGGTAGAGTGCATGGTGGGCACAGAGGGGCAAAAGAAAAACCCAGAGCCCAATTGGGGAAGACTTTACATGCTGAAATAAATAGATTTTCTTCCTTTGGACAGCAAGTGGTCTTTAACTGGAGGAATCACAGGACTAGGTTTCATATTACAAAAATAATTCGTATAAGAACATATAGATACCATTTGGGAGGCCATTGGAATAAATACAGACCAGATGAGAAATTGAATTCAAGACTGGATTTACAGATCTTTCAGAAGTAGACTAAACAGAATTTTTCATGACCAATTGCTTACTGGGGGAGAGTGAGAGGGTAAAGAAATTGTCCAGGGTAGTTCCAAGGTTCCTAACTTGGGAGGTAAGTTTGATGCTGATTTTTATAAACCAAGACAGAAGCTATAGGAATGTTGAATAGGTTTGGAGGGAAGACAGCATTTCAGACGTGTTGAATTTGAGGTACTTACGGGTCATTTAGGTAGAGTTACCTGATGCACAATTGAGTAGTGAGACTCCAAGACTAAGGTCTCCAAGTCTTTAGCCATGTGGTATTTAAATTAAGAGGAGTAAGGTTGTCTAGACAAAGTAGAAGGAGATTAAGAAAGGACCAAGGTCAGACCTGACCCCACTGACATTTTAATAAGGAGCAAGGAGGAGGAGGAGCCATGGAAGAAGGATTGAGCAAGAAAGGTTAGTAGGAGGACACATTGGGCAAAGTGGGAACTAAGGAAAGTTAGTGAAGTAGCTGATGATTAACAGTATCAGAAAATAGATTCATAGTATGGAAACTCGAGATTTCCCATTGTTTTTGGTAACGAAGAAATTAGTGATCTGAACAATAGTTTTTAATAGTGTGTTTATGTATGCACGTGAGAGATAACAGTTAAATTACCAAAATTGTAATGGTTTGGGAGGCAGTGTATAGGAAATGAAGAAGAGTTAATGAATATTAAGATTACTCTTTCAAGAAGTGAAGCAAAGAAGGCAAATGATGAAATATCTTATGAGAGAGGGAGGTTTTTTTTTTTTTAATGCTACAGAAGACTTTAGCATGTTGATAGGCTGAGGAGCTGGAACCAGAGAAGAGGGAGACACTGAAATAGAAGAAAGGGGATAATTGAAGAGCTAGGAAGGGGGTGCTTTCCCATGCACATTGGAAGGGTTTTGCATACAGAAGCTGTTTCTGGGACAGGCGGTGAGAGTAAGAACCATCATTAGTAGACTAAGAGGTAGAAGGATAGAAATGGCTGAAGACATCTAATTTTTCTCTCATATGTGGAGTTACCTTGTAAGAGGGAAACAGGTGGCGTTGGGATAGCACCTTTGGTGAGATGAAATACTTCTGAATTTCATTTTGCTCAAAACAGCTCATGTCACAGTGCTTCATTTGTAACTTCTGTTTCAAAGATCAGGTGAATGAAAGGAAGTTTGAGTACCTAAAGACAAGTAGGGCTACCTTAGTGAGCCTTTAGTGTTCTTTCATCGAATATTTATCCAGCTATATCAATCAGCATGCCACAATAGTTTTTAAAACATGCAGTTCCTGACTATTTAGTTGGGGGTATTGACCTCTTTTCCCTTAGATTGTCAAATGAAAAAATGATAACAGCTAATAACAATGGCCATCCCATGTGAAGGAGTCAGAATTATACCTATTTTTTTGTCAAATTGGCAAAAAGTACATGTTTTGGTGTGCTGCAGAATTTTAGTAATTAGTGTATGTGTGCCATGAGATCAAAAAGGCAGAAAATTGCTGCTCTATATGGAAGAAGGCAATATGGCCATTTGGGGTGATTTTTTTTTTAAGCTCAGTTAGAAGGGAAGATAGGAAAGATGTTTATATTAATAAATTATAAGAATAATCAAAGAACTATATAGTACTTTAAAAAGAAAATGAGCTCACTCTGGTAGATGATGGTGTGGAAAGATTAGAAATTTCAAATGAAGTAGCACTTGAAATTTTTCTTTTTTCTTTTTTAAAGATTTTATTTATTTATCTTTAGGGGGGAAGGGAAGGAGAGAGGGAGAGAAACATCAATGTATGGCTGCCTCTCGTGCATCCCCTGCCGGGAACTGGCCTGCAACCCAGGCATGTGCCCCGACCGGGAATTGAACTGTGATCCCTTGGTTTGCAGACCTGCGCTCAATCCACTGAGTCACACCAGCCAGGGCTGAATTTTTTTCTTTTAAAAGAAAAACCGTTTTTTAAAAAGTAAGGATTTAATAAATCTTTACTTTGAATATTTTTTATATAAAAAGCACAAATAAGGCAGCAATCACCTATAATTTCATAGCCCACAAGTTACTACTGTTTCTATTTCCTTCAGCATTTGAAGGCTTGTAGTTGCAATGTAATACATAGATGTGTGTATTTTTATTCCTATTCTTAAGATGGGATCTTTTTGTTTGTATAGTTTCTTTTTTTTTTGTTTTTTTGACAGTTTTAAATTTTTTATTGGATTTTGACCATTCTAATGGGTACAGCAGTGTTTAATTGATTTTAGTTTGGAATTAACCGAATGACAAATGATGGTGAACATTTTTTCATTTGCTTTTGTGTCATATGTTATCATTTTTGGTGAAGTGTCTGCTCAAATCCTTTGCACGTTTTCAAGTTGTTTGTTTTCTTTTTGTTGAATCTCAAGCATTTTTTGTACACTGTGCATATAAGTCATTTGTATAATTCTTTACTATGCATATTTTTTTACTTACCTTGTTAGCATTCCCCCAACTCAGTAAAACTGGAAAATTTAATTTTTAACCCCCACACTGTCACTTACTTTTTTCTTCCCACATGCATTTTTTCTAGATTAATTTAAAAAATGTACACTGTAAATGAGAAGGCAAATAACGTCCTATAAGTTTTGAAGTGGGATGGTGGGTTTTTGATAGCTGAAAATTGAAAGAGGATGTCTTGAGTCAAGAAACAATACCAAATATGTATGTACAGGAAATGAATAGAATAGGGGAAGACCTTTAGGGCCAGGGCTTTGTGCCTAGGGAAAAAAGTTGATGTTAGGTCCTTTCTTGGATTATTATAGTTTAGTCTTGCTGTTGCAGATATTGAACTGTTTTTGCAAACCCATTATATATATGTGCTTTAATATGTAACTTATTTCTTTAAAAATATATTTGTACTGTATAAACAATATCAGTGTACCCATATCACAGCCACTTGAGTCATATTCTCTTAAGCCTCCTATCCCAGTGCAGAATAAATTGCTTCCTCATCTGTGTTCCCATAGTGTTGTATATACAGTTGATTTCATAGTATTAGAGTTACTAGTCCTAGTCTCTCCCCCATTAGTCTGTATTCCTCGAAGGCAGAGGCCATAATCTATCCCTAGGGCTTAGTACAGTTCTGGCACAGTTGTTTTTTAATTGACTTTCTTCCTTACAGCTGAAGAGGATGAAGATAAGGAGGATGACTTCCGAGCTCCCCTTTACAAAACAGTGGAAATCAAGGGCATTCAGGTGCGCATGAAATGGTGCGCCACCTGCCGCTTCTACCGTCCTCCTCGATGTTCCCACTGCAGTGTCTGTGACAATTGTGTGGAGGTAAGAACCCTGAGTGGGGTAAGACTTTATGCTTAACCTATGTTATCTTCCTACTCATACAGAGTAAGAATTGAATACTGCATGGCATATAGTCCTGGCTAACTACCTGGCTGTGTGTTCTAGCTTTGTCAGAGTGTTAGCGGAGATGTACACACAAGAGGTAGAGCAATTCTGTTACAGGAGGAGCCCCACGTGGCTGTGGGCTTTCCCAGCATCAAGATGCATAGCTCTAGCCTTGTTTCCCTTGGTTCATCTTTCTGGTTATTTGTCCTGGCTTTGTCTTATCTTGTCTACAACATCATGCTGTTGCATTCAGATTTTAGTTATATTTCTCTTCCTGCCTTTCCTTCTACATCCCTGGCTTTTATTTTTGACTCTTTATTTCCAATCAATTTTTACTTTACTGTAAACATTTGACTGCCAAATTTTCCTTCCAAGCCTCTATTCTTATAAATCTTGATGTTTTTGCAAAGCCTCTAACATTCTTCCCTTTCAGAGTTCCTTGGTCACATAGGATAAACTTTGAGAGGCAACTTTGGACTTTGATCATCAATCTCTGGAAGATCTTCCTTACATATTAATGGAGCAAGATAAACTGCATGAACCGGTTTTGAATTTTGCAGCTAAACGATGAACATGATTACAGATTACTAAAAACAACACTTAAGTTCTTCCATTTGTCTTTCTTCTTGACCACAAAGTGATATAGTGCTGTGGTCCAAGTCTCTCAGTCTCTTTTTTTGCCTTTAGGAATTTGATCATCACTGCCCCTGGGTGAACAACTGTATTGGTCGCCGGAACTACCGTTACTTCTTCCTCTTCCTTCTTTCCTTGACAGCGCACATTATGGGTGTGTTTGGCTTTGGCCTCCTTTATGTCCTCTATCACATGGAGGAGCTCTCAGGGGTCCGCACGGCTGTCACGTATCCTTCAAGGCTTGTGGGTTGTGGGATTGGGAGGGGGAAGAATGGGGATGGTAGAATCCTGTGGTAGTGAGGCTCAAGGGAAGATGGCTAAAGTATGGGCTGGGGAAGGTGACATCATGTTGCTCTGTTCTCCTTGACTCTTGGGCTTCAGAATGGCAGTGATGTGTGTGGCTGGCTTATTCTTCATCCCTGTAGCTGGCCTCACGGGGTTTCACGTGGTGCTGGTGGCCAGGGGACGCACAACCAATGAACAGGTACGGCTAAAAGTGATGGGAGATCCTACAGAACAGGGCATGTGTCTGTTATCCACGGATTAGGGCGTAGCCTGTGCTTCCACCAGTGGATACCCAGAGAATATTTTTTATGAGGAGATGGCCAAGTTTTTCATGTTAAGCATGAGAGCAGAGGCCTTCCCTTAGTTAACATTTACAGAGTGATTGCTTATACTGGACAGTTTGGGCTCTGAGCTTAGAGGAACTTAATAAGACCTGGGCCAGCTCCCATGAAGCTTTTAATGCTGCTTAAAGACAACTATTTTTATGCATTTAATAATAGCTAACCTTACTTGCTCTTTTGTGTATTATCTGAGTTTTCAGTGTTCAGAGATTTATCCCCATTGTACATGGGGAAATTGATGTTTAGGAAAACCTAGGATTTGAACAGAAAGACATGGACTCTGGAGTTGCCATTCTTAGCCATCATAGATACAAGCTGCTAGATGACAGGATTGTGTTTTACTTTTTTAATCTCCTAGATAGTAGGTACACAGTAATTTGTCATTCGTTTGTGTTTTGATCTTTGGAAGTCAGGGTCCCATCATCTGACTGATCTGGCCCTTTTTCCCTCCCTCTAGGTTACGGGTAAATTCCGGGGAGGTGTGAACCCCTTTACTAATGGCTGCTGTAACAATGTCAGCCGTGTACTCTGCAGTTCCCCAGCACCCAGGTACATCTACCCCTTTGGTCTGCTGTTTACCCTTCATCAAAACTTTTGTCTTCTTTGGGCTTTCTGGTATTAGGAAGGTCTGGTGGGAAGCTGGTTTTAGGAAGAGTTCTTTTAGAAAGGTAAATGCCTGCATGGGAAAGACATGCCATCCTTTATTAAACCCTGTGAGTTCATTAAACCCATATTCGTCAAGTGTTATGGATACTCTCCTCTGAGAGTTGAGGGTGAGATTTACTCCAGAGTGCCTTGAGCAAGGTATCTGAGGCCTAGTTCTTCATGGAGTTAAAGAAATCAGTTCAGTGCTGATCTTTTCACTGGCTCAGTAAGACTGCTTCTTGAATAAAAAATGCTTTATACAAGGTAGGCAACCAGTAGTTACATTGGAATGAATGAATGAAAGCCCTTTCACTCTTAACACTCAGGTATTTGGGGAGACCAAAGAAAGAGAAGACCATTGTAATCAGACCTCCCTTCCTTCGACCAGAAGTGTCAGATGGGCAGATAACTGTGAAGATCATGGACAATGGCATCCAGGGAGAGCTGAGGAGAAGTAAGGTGAGGAATTAGGGGAGCAAAGCTAGGTAACTCGGAGACTCTCGCTCATGGCAAAGAGATAGAAATATACTTTCAGTTTACATCTCTGTGATAGTATTTACCACTTTCTGATTTGTGTTAAAATTATTTAAATACATACCTTCTTTTCTCCATTAGATTGTAAGTTTACTGACATTAGAAATTGAGTCCATTCATTTCCATGTCTTCATTGGACTTAACATAGCAGCTTGCAGGTGGTTAGAAATCAAGTAGTGGTGAGAATGAAAAAATAAGTAACAGGATTAAATCCTTGTTGAAAACTTTTCTTTATCCAGTACCATTCCCAAACTCTTGTCCCTGTCTTCCCTTCCAGTTTAGATAGAAATATATAGTAATTGACTTTCCAACACCCCTGTAGTAATCTCAGTTCTCCAAATCTGCTTTGCCTTCCTTTACCCAGTCTAAGGGAAGCTTGGAGATTACAGAGAGCCAGTCCGCAGATGCTGAACCTCCGCCTCCTCCTAAGCCGGACCTGAGCCGTTACACGGGGCTACGAACACACCTCAACCTGGCTACTAATGAGGGTAAGGGCAGCAGCAGGAGTGAGACTGAACTGTAGAGAAGACAGGCAGGGGCTAGGAGATAATGCTTGTGTTGTGGCTGAGAACACCCAACAGGTAGCACTTGAAGCACTTTTTTTTAAGGGAGAGAGAAACATTGATTTGTTCCACCCATCTGTGCATTCATCGATTGCTTCTTTTTAAAGATTGATTTATTTATTTTCAGAGAGGTGAAGGGAGAGAGAAAGAGAGGGAAAGAAACATTGATTGGTTACCTCCCGCATGCTCCCACCCGGAGCAGATGAAAATTCATCTGCAGCCCTGTCATGTGCCCTGACTGGGTGTTGAATCAGCAGTCTTTCAGTTCACAGGCTGGTGCTCAATCCACTGAGCCACACAAACTAGGACCATTTGTTGCTTCTTGTATGTGCCCTGACGGGATTGAACCCACAACTTTGGTGTATTAGCACGATACTCTAACCAGCTGAGCTACCTGGCCTGGGCTTGAGCCACTACTTTGGACAGCTGGGAGAAAAGGGATGCTTCTGAAGTTATTGCCAGTGAATTGGACATTTGTGGAGGAACTGTCATCTCTAGACAGAGCAGAGAGCACCCTAGACCTGTTAGGTGCATTCTCTCACTCTGAATTCTGAGCTAATAGGAGTCTTGAGCCTTGATTTCAGCAAAATCATGTTCCCAAGACTCTTCCCCGGGACTATCTATAGATAGATATATACCTAGGTATGTCTATCTATTCCTACTGTGTTCTTCCCTATACTTGAAGGAACTCTAGCCAGGTTAAGAGAGCAGTTTGTAAAGTGGTGTCCTCTGGGCCTTTTTCCTGCAGATAGCAGCCTCCTGGGCAAGGACAGCCCCCCCACACCTACCATGTACAAGTATCGGCCAGGCTACAGTAGCAGCAGCACATCAGCCGCCATGCCTCATTCTTCCAGCGCCAAGGTACTGAGTCCTGTCTAAGAAGTAGGGTTGTATGTATGCCAACTGTTCTGGGAAAAAGAACATTGGGAGAGGGGAAAGGAGAGGCAGAGGGAAGAAAAAAGGCATTTTACTAATTGTTGATGTTAGTGGGATTGAATCTCCATGACAGTGTTATTTCATTAAAGGAAGCAATGTAGCATAATAGATAAAAGCACTGATTAAGTGTCATACCTGAGTTCAAAACCCATCACAGGCAAGTTACTTAACCTGTCTTATATTTTGCATCTTAAAATGGGGTATTATTTGTCCCAACTCATAGATTTGCTTTAGGGGTCAAACAGGATAATGCATGTAAAATGGTCTAAACATTGTTGGCATATAACAGGTCCTGTCTTTGATGGACTCCTTGGGCTCTAGGGCCTAGCGTCTGTCACAGGAGGAGCAGCACTAAGGGTCTGCTTTACTTTCTCCCCCAGTTGAGTCGTGGTGACAGCTTGAAGGAGCCAACCTCAATTGTCGAGAGCAGCCGCCATCCCAGCTACCGCTCGGAGCCCAGCTTGGAGCCAGACAGCTTTCGTTCTCCCACTTTTGGCAAAAGTTTTCACTTCGATCCACTGTCGAGTGGTTCACGCTCCTCCAGCCTCAAGTCGGCCCAGGGCACAGGCTTTGAGCTGGGCCAGTTGCAGTCCATTCGTTCAGAGGGTACAACCTCCACCTCCTACAAGAGCCTGGCGAACCAGACACGCAATGGAAGCCTATCTTATGACAGCCTGCTCACTCCTTCAGACAGCCCTGATTTCGAGTCAGTGCAGGCAGGGCCTGAGCCAGACCCGCCTTTAGGCTACACCTCTCCCTTCCTGTCAGCCCGGCTGGCCCAGCAACGGGAAGCCGAGAGGCACCCACATTTGGTGCCAACCGGCCCAGCACACCGAGAGCCCTCACCAGTCCGGTACGACAATCTGTCGCGCCATATTGTGGCCTCCCTCCAGGAACGAGAGAAGCTGCTACGCCAGTCACCCCCACTCCCAGGCCGCGAGGAAGAACCAGGCTTGGGGGACTCAGGCATTCAGTCGACACCAGGCTCTGGCCATGCCCCTCGTACTAGTTCTTCCTCAGATGATTCGAAGAGATCACCCTTGGGCAAGACTCCACTGGGACGCCCAGCTGTCCCCCGTTTTGGCAAGCCAGATGGGCTAAGAGGCCGGGGACTAGGGTCCCCTGAACCAGGCCCAACTGCCCCATACCTGGGCCGATCTATGTCTTACAGCAGCCAAAAAGCCCCACCTGGCGTCTCTGAGATGGAAGAAGTGGCCTTGCAGCCGTTACTGACACCCAAGTAAGTATTAGTCCATCCTGAGCCTCAGCCGACTTAAAATCAGCATCCTGCCCTACAGAACGTTATCAGGGCTGCCCTTGTACATTGTGGTGCAAATGGACCCAGGGTTATCCTGCCTGTGGATACCTCTTCATTTCCATTCTTACTCCAGCTGCCTTCATGCCCCTTCATTCCTGTTGAAGAGGCTGAAGTTTAGTACTTTTTTCTTAATCCTGTCTTCCTAAAAAGTAATTTTCTGAGAGGAAAAATACAAGATAGCTGCTGTTGGAGAGAAGGAGTAAATAGGAGATAGGGAATCAGGCTTGTTTCAAGCAGGGCAGTAAGACAGGATGTTTGGGTAAGGAAGTATGTGCTAAGTGTAAACCATTTAATTAAAAAATTGTATCACACTAAAAGAAGTATATGTAGAAAAGTACATCTTTTTTTTAAAAAAACTATCTCCCTTTTCTGTGTTTTGTGTCCCCCTTCCTGACACCTCTCTCTTCCTTTCTTCCCAGAGATGAAGTACAGCTCAAGACCGCCTACAGCAAATCCAACGGGCAGCCCAAGAGTATAGGCTCAGCCTCCCCTGGCCTAGGCCAGCCACCTCTCAGTAGCCCCACAAGGGGAGGAGTCAAGAAGGTGTCAGGAGTGGGTGGCACAACCTACGAGATTTCAGTGTGAGCCTTCGGCACGTCCCCTCCCCCACACCTCTGCGCCTACACCAAAGGGCCCCCTAGTTGGCCACCTTCCTTTCCTCAAGGGGCTCCTCTCCCTTGCATGGACATTTTTTAAACCACTGATTCCAAGAGGATGAGGAGTGTTTTATAAAATGCAATGGGGTTGGGGAGTCGGAGAGTTGGGGCCCTAAGACTGGGGTAGCAACCCCCTTTACCTTTTAAGACCTTCCCTTCCTTAATCCCTGGACCAGACTCAGTGGACGTTTGTGCAATTGCTCGCCCTGGAGGGAACCAGATCATTTTTAAACCAGAAATAATTTTTTTTATTATTGTTACGGATTCTATTTTTTTCCTCTTCTGCGTTACCAGGTGTATGTGTACATATATATATATATTATAAATAACAAAGATTATATATCTATCCTGGGATGGGAAGATGAGGGAGGGATATGTTTAAGGAGGGGGGTCTTAACTCTTCCCATTCCCCAGACCAGCAGGAAAAGAGAGAGACGTGGCTAGAAGTCTTCCTTTTCCCCAGGGTTCCCTCTTTTGTCCATTGCAATGAAGAAAATAGCACCGCTGCTGTTGGTGCTAAGTGATCAGGAAAGAAAATGGGGAGAGGTGAGTCTGAGGTCTTCGTCAGAGGAGGGAGAGGAGAGTTAGTTTTCTAGGCTCATTGGCACTTAGTTTCCCCAGGAAAGGGGTCACAGACCCATGATTTTTTTGGTGGTGGGAAGGTCAGGAAGAGCCAGGCCAAGCTCTAGAAACAACTGCATAACCCCCTTTTCTTGGGGTAGAGGGATTAGGGTGGGCTTCTTCAACTAGCCCCTCAAGATGGGGGAACTAGCCCCCTTCCCCCATCTCACAGTTAACATTTTTAAATCTAAGGCCAGGAGAATCCAAAAAGCAATATTTTTCATCACATGCCAAAAATGGGATAGAGAAAAGGAGTGGCAGGCCTAGGCCCCTCCGGATGTCCCTTTGGGGGTTACCCCTCAGCCCACCTCAATATGGTGCTGGGTAGAGGGGACACCTGGGTTCTAACCTCTGAATAGAGGAGACCCCAGCCTCTAAATAAGAGGCCCTTTTATTTTTTATTCTGATTAGCCATTTTAAACCAACAAGGAATAAAAACAAATCCTGATCTAACCAGCTCCCCCCGACTTGTGTTGTTTTGTCCGGTTAAGGCAGGGTGAGTGGATCTCTGATGGGGAGTTACAAAGAATACCTCATAAGCTTCTCCAGTCCTGACCCATCTGTAGGCAGGAAAATAGTGAAAATAACCACTCAAAAACAACAGGTCTTGTTTTTTTCCCCCTTGGTGATTTAATTTGAAAATTCCTGAAAAAAAATTATTTCCAACCACTAAAAGTTGTCATTTTGAGGCTTAGAGAACTCCTGATATGTGCCACACTTGTTCCTTAATACAGAATTGTCTCTGGAAAGTGTGTCCATTTTGGATGTGGCCAATGGGAGATGGTGGATGATCAAAGTATGAAAGCCTGTTAAAGGCCTTCTGTACACACAGGTGGCAGTTAATTTGGTTAGCTCCTATTTTCTCTTTGCGAAAGCAAAAGGCTGTAGCCTGATTTTAATAGGCATCCTTAGACAGTAAACCTCAGAAAACTAGCCAGAACCCTTTAAGTATATAAACGCTGGCTCTGAAATTCTAGACTACAACTGGAACTAAATGAGTGGTCTTCTACCTACTGATCTGGGAATAACCTTGGCTCAACAGACTGTAACAGACTGTAACTTCTGTCAAACTTAGTTTCAAGTCAGATTACCTTCGGCTGGGTTTTCTCAGATTTCTTCAGTTACCTGGCCTGTTGTAAAGATCAAAGGGACTTAATTTTACATTTTGTTAGTTCAGTTTGCCTGTTTGTTGCTATCTTAGAAGCTTAGAAATGTTTTCACATGCCAAATACTTCATCTTAACTAAGGAATGAAGCAGGTCAGAAGTTCTTCAAAGATGAGAAGCATTTGCCTTTGGCCAGATAATCACTTAAAAAAATCATGGGCCTGACCAAGAATCAACCTGCTGAAGTACACTGGTGATCATGGGTGCTTTTTCAGTTGGCTATTCTGTTTTAAAACAAAATTGACCTAGAATATAGTTGAGCCCTAACTGGATGGATGAACTCTTCAGATAGAGGCTGAAGATCATCCAGGTGTTTGGTTCTCAACATTATGGACAAGATATTATGTGTCTGCTGTGGAAAGATATTAATAAGCTCTGCCTAACTTCTGGACCATGTTCCCCAATCTTACTTTGGTTGGTTCCCTCCTATTGATGAATCCCCCCCCCCCCCCGACCTTAGCATGCCTTCATTCAAACCCTGACTCTCACAGAAAGGCACTTACCTCTGTTAACAGGCAGCCATACTTCAGCCAGTTTGATAAATGCAAATTTTTTTTAAAAGAAAAGCCTTAACATCAGGTAAGGTCCTAAATCAGACACACTACACAAAAGATGAAAACTTCCTCAGAAAGGAAGTGATGTCCATGAAAAAGCTGGGCTGAACCTTACAAAAGCATGGCCCTTCTCATAATGCATTACTCTTAACTGAGCACAGTAGGACTGGCTTCTGTTCCAGCACAGGGGATGCTCCTAAGGCAGTGTCCAAGAGCCAGGAAGGCAGCTTTTGACAGTAGGTTCAGTACGGCAGGAAAAGTCCTGGCAGTCCAGTGGTCCTGTTAGCGGAGGCTGCTGCTGCTGCTGGCCTGAGAACTGCCCATACCAGGGTGGTCTGGACTGTGTCGGTTCTGGGGAAGACAAAGGAGGGATAAGAGAACCACTAGGAAACAGCCTTGGGCTCGATCAGGGCTGTATAGGAAAACGCCGCAAACTGCACTGAGTTTTCAATGTAGGGTCCAAACTGGGGCCAAGGACTCTACCTACCTAGAATGGGGGAAACACTGTGCTGCAGCCATAGGCCCCTACCTTCTTTTTCTTCTTCTCTTTCTTCTTCCTTTTCCGTTCAGGGTCCTCTTCTTTTTTCTTTTTCTTTTTCTTGTGATCTGAATCAGATGGTGTTTCTGTAGGAGACATTAAGTGCCTATCAACTGTAGAGCTCAAAATTCCCTCCTGCTAGATAGAACTCTACAGACCACAGGAAAAACCCCAGTCAAGGGCAACTGCTTTTGTTCAAATGGCCAGAGAGAATAGAAGGGCACTGCTAACGTCTTTGTCCTAAAGGTCCTCCTACTTGCCCCGGAGACCTCACTATATCAGTTTCTTTTTTCAGGACAATTTGGGAGTACAGGGCTCTGTAAGGAACCTAACTTTTTTTTCTCAACTGAGGAAGGTTGAATCAGATTCAGAACAGGCTTTCTGGCTTTGAACAGAACTTCTTACCTGGGGGGACAGGATCCTGGGTACGGCTCTGTTTGTGCTTGTGCTTATTCTTTTTCTTGGGAGGCTGAATATGCATCAGACGACACTGCTCTGGCAACTGAAGGAACCAAAGAAAGGACCAGGTGAGTGGAGGGAGGAAATCCCCTGCTGCACTGTCTGTTCGGCTCAGTAAGTTAGGAAGGAACAGGCCTGGACAGGAAAACTAGTCCCATGACTTTCAGGACTCCCCATATGCCTCCTTCCTCCCCAAAAGGGGACTCACCGGGCCAGTGTGGAGGCGAAAGCCAGCCAGCATGGTCCCTGTGATAGGATTGAAAGAACCACCAAGAATAGGGGGCTTCTCAATGAGGGAGCGGAGGCTGCTGTTATCATGGGAACCTGGCAGATCAATCATCCCTGGCAGGTCAGGCAGGAAGTTACTCAGCTTCTCTTTCACCTTCTTCCCACAGAATTTATTGTAGGCATGTTCCAGGTTGTAGTGTGTGATCAGGTTGGTACTGCCTGTCAGCTCGGTGCTGCCTAGAGGATGCAGAAAGAAAATAAAAAAATGTTTAAAGATATTTATTTACTTTTTAGACTTAGGGGAAGGGAGAGAGGGAGAGAAATGTTGTTGCCTCTCGTGTGCCCCCCACTAGGGACCCAGCCCAAAACCCAGGCATATGCCCTAGACTGAGAATTGAACCTGCGACCTTTTGGTTCACAGGCCAGAGCTCAATCCACTAAGCCACACCAGCCAGGGCAAATAAAATATTTTTTAAAAGTCAGCCACCCAATATTTATACTGATAATACCTTACATTTATACAACACTTTATACTTTCTAGTATGTTTCCACTGAAACCTTGAAAAAGTTCAGTGTACTTAAAATAGTTACTGCCACATTTCATGGATAAGAAGAAACAGAGTAGAGAATTTTCCAGAGGGAAAAGTGAAGGACTGTATTTTAACCTAAATTAAGGAATCTTTCAAGTGAAAATTACAAAACAAAAAATTAAATTTTAAAGAAATAGCAAAAGTAAACATAATCAAACACTAAAAATATATTTAAAATTGGGAATTAGAAAAAAAGTAGGCAAAAATCCAAATAGAGCAGAGATGGAAACTGCTCTAACCTAGCAAAGGAGACACTCTTCCCTGGATTAACCAGAACACTAACTTCCGAGATACTTACTCCGTGTAAGCACTACTCTGAGTGCTCTTCATAAAACGGGTAGTGAGAAATTACACTCCCTGTCATGACCAGGATAATAATACCTGACAGCTCAGCCACAAGCAAGCTAAGGGCCAAATATGACACAACGGGCCCCCCAGGTTTTGTTTTGTTTTTTCCCTACCAGAATTACTGATCACCTTTACACGGAAAAAGAGCCACGAGCTTTTTCTAAGCTACTGCCACCTAACTTTCGTTATCACCATCGTTATAATACTCCTCATAATATTGAGAATTTTAGTTGCCCAACTTCTTATCACACATTTCTTTCTTCATTTCTCATCCTAGCTGTTTTCTATGCCTCAGCTGTTTCTTATACATGGAATGTGGTAATAGTATCTTAAGTACACTGAATTTTTTTCAAGATACAAATGAAAACATACTGCAGAGTATAGAGTATTATAGAAGTGCAACACATTATTGGTATAAAATATTGCATGGCTGACTTTTTCCCAAAGAATATGAACTTATTAGTAATTTAATATGAATCCAGTGGCAAGGAGGGAAGTATCTAGCCTACAACTTTTCATCTAGAGTTATGATGAACACAAAAGGCACAAATGACATAAATAGCTTGTTTATAATCCTCCATTTGGGAGAACAGGTTCTCAACTGTGAGCCCTGAGGGTAGAGACGTCTTGTTCATTTCCGTATTGCTGGTGCCCAAAACTACACACACTTGATGCTCAATAACTACTAAATGAACCAGGTGTTTTTTTTTTTCCCTCCAAACCTCTAGGCTTTACTCTCTTCCTTGTTTTTTCATGTCAAACATCTCAGAAGAGTGGTCTACTGTTAACGGCAGGAGTCACAGTGCTACAGTACCTCACATAACTCAGCACTACCGCCTGCCATTATAGTATTCTGATTGTATCCCCTTTTCTGTTGGCTCTCCTTCTTCCAGGGGGTTATGCTCAAGGCTCAGGTGCAAAGACAGTCTGCTTTTTCCGAACTCTTTAAATGTTGTTCAAGTAGTTTTCTGTCTTATACTTCCATCCCAGCCCACCCCACCCCATGCTCCCCACCTCCCTCCCATTTCTACCCCCCTTAGTTTTTATCCATGTGTCCTTTATACTTGTTCCTGTAAACCCTTCCCCTTGCCCCCTGAAATTCCCTCCCCTCTCCCCTCCGGTCACCGTCAGTCTGTTCTCTATTTCAGTGTATTTAGTTGTATTTTGCTTGCTTGTTTGTTTTGTTGTTTAGGATCCTGTTAAATACCACCTGTTAAAGGTGAGATCATATGGTATTTGTCTTTTACTGTCTGGTTTATTTCACTCAGCATAATGCTTTCCAGTCCCATCCATGCTGTTGTAAAGGATAGGAGCTCCTTTCTTTCTGCTGCATACAATTCCATTGTGTAAATGTACCATAGTTTTTTTATCCGTTCATTTACTGATGGGCACCTAAGTTGCTTCCAACTCTTGGCTATTGTAAATTTTGCTGCTGTGAACATTGGGGTGCATAGGTTCTTTTGGATCGGTGTTTTAGGGTTCTTAGGATATAATCCTAGCAGTGGAACTGCTGGGTCAAAAGGCAGATCCATTTTTAGTTTTCTTAGAAAATTCCATACTGTTTTCCATAGTGGTTGTACAAGTCTGCAATCCTGCCAACAGTGAACTAGGGTCCCCTTTTCTCTACAACCTCTCCAACACTTGTTGTTTGTTGCTTTGTTTATGATGGCCATTCTGACTGGTGTAAAGTGGTATCTCATTGTGGTTTTAATTTGTATCTCTCTGATAGCTAGCGATATTGAGCATCTTTTCATGTGTCTCTGGATCCTCTGTATGTCCTCCTTGGAGAAGTGTCTGTTCAAATCCCTTGCCCACTTTTTAATTGAGTTGCTTGTCTTCTTAGAGTAGAGTCGTGTAAGTTCTTTGAATATTTTGGAGATTAAACCCTTGTTTGAGGTATCATTGGCAAATATGTTTTACTATACAGTTGGTTCTCTTTTTATTTTAACACTATTTTCTTTAGCTGTGCAGAAGCATTTTACTTTGATGAGACCCCTTTGTTTATTCTTTCCTTTATGTCCCTTGCTCTAGGGGACATATCAGTAAAAATGTTGCTGCGTGGTCTTTCTGAACTCTTTAAGAGTCAGTCCAACTTTCTATCATTTTTTAAAAATTTTTATTTAGTTATTTTTCAAGTACAATTTTTTGTCTATTTCTCCCATCCCAGCCCCCCCGCCCCGTCTCCCCACCTCCCTCCCATTTCACCCCCCGCCCCCAGTCCTCATCCCTGTGTCTTTCATACTTGTTCCTCAAAATCCCTCCCCATTTTTCCCCCTAAATTCCCTTCCCTCTCCCCTCTGGTCGCTGCCCACTTGTTCTCTGTTTCAGTGTCTTTGTTTTTATTCTGTTTGCTTGTTTGTTTTGTTGTTTAGCTTCCTGTTAAAGGTGAGATCATACGGTATTTGTCTTTCAATGCCTGGCCTATTTCACTCAGCATAATGCTTTCCAGTTCCATCCATGTTGTTGCAAAGGGTAGTAGCTCCTTCTTTCTCTCTGCTGCATAGAATTCCATTGTGTATATGTACCACAATTTTTTGATCCATTCATTTACTGATGGGCACCTAGGTTGCTTCCAACTCTTGGCTATTGTAAATTGTGCTGCTAAAAATATGGAACACTTCACAAATTTGTGTGTCATGCTTGCGCAGGGGCCATGCTAATCTTCTCTGTATCGATCCAATTTTAGTGTATGTGCTGCCGAAGCGAGCACTCTATCAGTTTTATGAAGATGATTAAAACTCTCTCCAGCCCTGATTCCTCTCTTGAAAACTAATCTTGCATTCCCAACTTCCTCTTAGTCAATTCCCTGCACATAATATGTTTTTTAAAATTGATTTTTAGAAAGAGAAAGGATGAGAGGAGAGAAAGAGAGAGCACGCACAAGACATTGATTTGTTGTTCCACTTATGCATTCATTGGTTGATTCTTGTATATGCTCTCACTAGGGATCAAACTGGCAACCTTGGTATATTGGGATGATGCTCTAACCAAATGGCTTACTCAGCCAGGGCCAGATACTGTGTTTTTATAAACCCCAAAACTTTCCCACCTCACTCACAGTTTCTCTATTTCAATACATGGTACTCCCCATTACCTAGATATTTTTAGAAGTAGTACTCCTCAGTTCAAAAACCTCAGTGGGGCCTGGCTGGTGTAGCTCAGTGGCTTGAGTGCCACCCTGCAAACCAAAATGAAAGGGCACCAGTTCGATTCCTGATCAGGGCACATGCCTGGGTTGCGGGCCAGGTCCCCAGTTGGGGGGCATGCACATCGATGTTTCTCTCCCTCTCTTTCTCCCTCCCTTCCCCTCTCTAAAAATAAATAAAATCTTTTAAAAAATCTTGATGGTTTCCTATTACCTTCAGGAAAAGGCTTAAATTTCTTTGACTGGCACAGATTTTATTGTAACCTAGCTTTGGGGCCTGCTCAACCAGCAGTCCCCTATGCAAAATTTCTGATCCATCCAAAAGGGTCTCCATCATCTCTTGAAAAAAATCACCCCTTATAGTGTTTCCTTTTAGGGCAACTGACCTAATTATATGAAAATTCTTTCTAACATTCCTCACCAGTATAAATTCATCAAGGTCCAGCTCAAGTGACAACTTATTCTTGCTGTCATTCTGGATAACATTTTCAAAACCATCAAGTAGTTCTTAACTGTTGTATGTGAGGCATGACCACAAAGTAATGAGATTGGCCTTGACAAAAAATATGAGCACTCTCCTTACACCACATAATTTGCATCCCTAAGTAAAATAACCTCCTTAATAGCAAGGACCAGGCTTATTAATCTTGCTTACTATATGTCCTTCCCAATTCTTCCTACACACTCAGCATTTGCCCAGAACAAATATTCAATATCTGTCAAATGATTAATATACATGGGTACAAACAATAGGTAAGGTTCATCAACCACTAACTAACCAAGGGAAAGTCAACTTCTCTATGCTTCATTTTTTTCAACTATAAAATACAGATAACAATGCCTACCTCGGGGGCTGTATTAAATTCTATTACTGAGTTGTGAACTTCAAAGTACTGTACCAATATTCATTATTACTTCCCTCAACTCTTTTTTTTTTTTAAGATTTTATTTATTTATCTTTAGAGGGGAAGGGAAGGAGAGACGGAGAGAAACATCAATGTATGGTTGCCTTTCGTGCGTCCCCTGCTGGGAACTGGCCTGCAGGAAACCGGTCTGCAACCCAGGCATGTGCCCTGACTGGGAATCGAACTGCAATTGTCTGGTTCGCAGGCCCGTGCTCAATCCACTGAGTTACACCAGCCAGGGCTACTTCCCTCAACTCTTGATATAGCAGTTGGGCTTGGGATGAACTGAGAGGGCATTGTGGAACCGTAACATGTCCAAAACAACTCTTGATTTTCACCTCCTCGAACCTGTTACACAGTGGCCTTTCCACTTATTAGAGTTCCAGGGTCCTGACACGGGTTGCCTGGTTACTTTGCACTTCTGTCAGCCTAAGAACCACGCCCATCACCCCCTCATTCCGATTTCATTGGCTAGCTTGCGGCAGCCCTAGTACTCACCTGGCAGTTCCCTCATTAGGTAGAAGGGACCACAACCAGCTGCTGACTTGTCTGCACCAGGAGGGGCCGTTGCCGCGGTGGGGGCCGGAGCCGTGCCGGGTCCACCGCCTGGAGGAGGGGGAGGTGGTGGTGGAGCTTTTCCTGGTCCAAAGCCAAGTGCGGTTGGGGGTGGTGGTGGGTCGGCCTGAGCTCCGAATAGCGCAGTGAAATTCTCCATCTTTCCTTCTGCCCCGGCGCTGTCCTGAGGTCCGGCGCTAAAGATTTTCGTTGGACAATCCTTTTCCCCCTTGTACCGCCCTCTTCCTCCATGAGTCGCTTATCATTGGGTACTTAGGGACCGTTTACCTAGTTCCGGCAACTACTTCCGTCGCTCTATGAGTACGTTAAGGAAGTACTATATAACGTTATTAAATCACCTATTGTCTCCTCTATCTCACACCCAATAAAATGACTTAGGTGAAAAAAGTGACAGGTAGATTGACCAATAAAGTATCACAATCCTTTACCACCATAGGGTCCAATCAGAGATCTACTTCCGGTATCTGAGGCGGTGCATCTGAAACTCGGCCCAATGGAAGTCTCAATGGTAAGAGAGGCGGGGCAAGACCCACCAAAGTCGGAGAACGGTCTGCGCCGCCGCCGGGCCAAGAAGATGGCGGTCCTAGCACCTTTGATTGCCCTGGTGTATTCGGTGCCGCGCCTTTCACGGTGGCTGGCTCGACCTTACTACCTTCTTTCAGCCCTGCTCTCGGCTGCCTTCCTACTCGTGAGGAAGCTGCCCCCGGTCTGTCACACTCTCCCCACCCAACGCGAAGACGGCAACCCATGTGACTTTGACTGGGTAAGCGACCCCCACCTTCGGACCCCGCGACCTTGACCGTCCCTTCCCCCGCGGTTGCATCCAAGTGACCCGAGGCTCGCCTTTTTGAGAACACCAGAGGCTCCGAATCTGTAGCAGATTTACTATTGGAGTATAGGGCCTGGACCGTCATCGAATCTAAACATCTTCATGTTTAATTAAGATGGGACCCTGCCCAAACGACGCATGTGGGTTCAGCGTTTAACAGTGTTAAATGTGAAGCCTCTCAAGTGAGATAAACAAGACAAATAGTAGTATTCCCGTTTTATTGGTGAAGAAGTTGATCTCGGCGTGATTAGGAGACTTGTCCAAGGTCACAACTGGGATTTGAAACCACGCTTTTCACCATAGTACTCACACACTCTTATTACCCATTTCTCAATTCAGTGAACAGTCCAGAGTGCGCACTGTGTGTTAGGAACAGTGCTGCATCCTGTCAATATAAAAATAAAATTCTTATGCCTATTGAAAAGGAATTGTAAGATACAATTCGTAAAATAGTCTATCGCGCCCTGGCTCCCGTGGTTCAGTGGTTTGAGCACCGGCCTGTGAACCTAAGGTCACCTGTTTGATTCCCAGTCAGGGCACACAACTGGGTTGTGGGCCAAGTTCCTGGTTGGAGGTGTGTGCAAGAGGCGACCAAATCATACTTCTCTCCTTTCTCCCCCCTTTCTCTTTTCTCTGAAAATAAATTAAGAAATTTAAAAAACCATCTATTGCAAGCCTCTTGCTATACTTCTGAGTAGGGGTGGGAGGACCATTCAGACAAATGAGTTGAAGGCCTGTGCTTTCTGCTGTATAGAAGCATCTGTGTTCTGAGGAAGGAGGGTTATCTTGAGTTTTGGACTTTTTTCCAGTCCCCTTCCAGTTCTGAGGAAGGAGGGTTATCCTGAGTTTTGGACTTTTTTCCAGTCCCCAGGTTCTGACCTTTACCAGAACCCACTCTCTTACTTTTATCCTCCAATCCTTGTTTACTCTCTCAGTCTTCCTCCGTGCTTTCCCAGACAGCATTATTAATGAGCTCAAGTGTAGCCATACTTAATAAATGCAGGAAATTTTTATATAGTTTCTTAGAGTAGTCTTGTCTAATAATATGTAAAATCCTGGAAGGTTTTTTTTTTTTTTTTTAATTTTTATGGAAGGGAAAAAGAGTGGGAGAGAAATACCAATGTATGGTTGCCTCTCATGTGTCCCCTGCTGAGAACTGGCCCCTGCTAGGAACTGGCCTGCAACCCAGGCATGTGCCCTGACTGGGAATTGAATCTTGATCTTTTGGTTCGCAGGCCTGCGCTCAATCCACTGAGCTATACCAGCCAGGGCCAATACTGGAAGGTTTTATATGTATATGTTTTACTCTGGTTAAAAAAAATTTAACTGCAAATGGTCCCTGACTTAAGATGATTTGGCTTATGATTTTTTTTAACTTTAGGATGGTGTGAAAGTGATACACATTCAGTAGAAACCATACTTTGAATTCTGAATTTTGCTCTTTTCCTAGGCTAACGATATGTGTTATGATGGTGTCACCTAAGGTTGGGCAGTGGCAGTGAGACCCAGCTCGGTAATCAGCCACGCCATGAAGAGGGTGGACAACCAATACTCTACAGTGTAGTGTAAAATATGTTTTCCAGTTTAATGATGGGTTTATTGAGGTCTCTTATTTTCCCTAACCCCCAACATTACATGGCCACTTCTAAATCCAGCAAGTTTCTTTTTGTTGGAAGTTGAGGCTAAAAACCTAGGTTCCTGACTCCTAGCAGTAAATCACAATTCAGTGGTTCTGTCTGACAGTGGTTTAGCCTCTGTATTATAAACAAAGGTATGGAAGGCCTTAGACCATCCAGTCTATGGCTGTCCTCCTCCCACACTTTCTCTCACATGGTCCTTGTTATTCGTCATTGCAGTTTTTATTTTTTCAACTTATCCTGTTTGTTTCTTTGTTGGGTTTATTGTCTGTCCAACCTTGCTAACGTGAAGCTTAGATTCTAGAATGTGGGAAAGAACTATAAGCCAAGGATGTTGCCAAGGGCCTATGAGAGCTCAGGAACGCCTTCAACTCTCAAATTATATTAAAGGCAGCACATGGATTATCACTGTATATGGGGTGAAGGAGAATGATTTAGGAAATAAAACCAAATAAATGAAATAACCATATATTATATGAATGGACTATTACTGAGAAAATCTCCCTGGAAACGTTCTATTTCCCCAGAGTCACACTGAGTTGGTTGTAATATCTCACAGTTTTATACATACTTATACAACTCTTCTGTATTTGTTATCATTTAATGTTCACAATAGCATTTTGTAAATAGTTGTTCAGTGGAGGAAAACAGCTCAGCAGTTGATTCACTGAAAGGCACCAGCCAGGTTGTGGCAGGGTTAGAACTTGAACCTAGATTTTTTTTTTTTTTTTTAGATTTTATTTATTTATTTTTAGAGAGAGAAAGAGGAAGGAGAAAGAGGGAGAGAGACATCAATGTGTAGTTGCTTCTTACGTGTCCCCTACTGGGGACTTGGCCCTCAACCCAGGCATGTACCTTGACTGGGAATTGACCCTTTGGTTCGCAGGCCAGTGCTCAGTCCAGAGCAAGGGCAAACGTGGATCTTCTGACAGGTGTTTTTCATGTTATAACTTAGATGACTCTAGGATATCTATTAGTTTTGTTTCCATATGTAACTCTCTTACCCACCCATATTATCTCTGCTGATGGCATTCCTGTCACTTTCTGTTGCAGAGAGAAGTAGAGATCCTGATGTTTCTCAGTGCCATTGTGATGATGAAGAACCGCAGGTCCAGTAAGTTTAGTCTTTTTCTGTCTCCCAAAAGTAAGTCTAAAGCCCTCCAGAGGTGTTTTCATTTGTTATGAGGGGCATTATTTACGGACTAGACCTTCATTTCATGCCAGTACTGAATTTGATCTTGGACTTTCATCCCTCTTGCCGCTCTCCCATTTCAAAGTACTCCAGGAAAAGGGACAAAGAATGGGATATAGGAGCATGCAACCCAGCCTGACCTGTGACGTCTCTGTGTTTCAGTCACTGTGGAGCAACATATAGGCAACATCTTCATGTTTAGTAAAGTGGCCAATGCCATACTTTTCTTCCGCCTGGATATTCGTATGGGCCTGCTTTACATCACATTCTGCATAGGTAAGGAGACTACAAGACTTGGTTGTGAGAACCAAATCCTAAACCAGTTTCTCCGTGCTCTTTTTCCATATCTGTTCCTAACTAATTACGTTTGTAGCTTAGACGATAAGAATCTTACAGACTTTATTTGAAGAGAAAGGGAATACCACACGTGTATTTTTTGGTGCTTATAAAGTCTGAATTGGTTTGAAAGTAAATCCTTGCCTAAGGCCTTACATGTTCCCTCTGACATCTTTTTTTGTGTGTTCAGTGTTCCTGATGACATGCAAACCTCCCCTGTACATGGGCCCTGAGTACATCAAGTACTTCAACGATAAAACCATTGATGTGAGCGCTCATGCTTCTACCTGTTTTGGGGGTTCCTTGTGGGTAATTTTGTAGTTGTGCTCCCTACTCACTAGGAGGAGCAACCGTGCTTCAGCTTGGAAGTCAGGTGCACTGTGGTTCATGATGGGTGCTAAGGGAGATGGAGAGGGGAAGCCTTGAAGGGGAATTAGACTCGAAGGGCTGAAGCTTTTCCGGAGCCTCTGTGATTCAGCGCGCTGTTTCCTCCCTGTGTGTTGCAGGAAGAGCTGGAACGGGACAAGAGGGTCACTTGGATTGTGGAGTTCTTTGCCAATTGGTCTAATGACTGCCAATCATTTGCTCCAATCTATGCTGATCTCTCCCTCAAGTGAGTAGTGCAGAGCGGGGGATTGACAGATTGAGAGGCTTTACCTTCTCTCTGTCTTTGGCCTTGGTTTTTGTCCATTGCAACCAAAGGCATCCCCTTGAATAGTTGTATTTGCACTACCCTTGACCCATTCTCTCTTCTTTCACTATGTTAATTAATACATTCTTCTCAGGTACAACTGTACGGGACTAAATTTTGGGAAGGTGGACGTTGGACGCTATACCGATGTTAGTACACGGTATGTAAGGTCCTAGGTAGATGATCTAAACAGGGAATCACTTTGAGTGATGTATACAGATGCATTTACAGAGTACTTCTGGGCCCTGCAGGTACAAAGTGAGCACATCCCCTCTCACCAAGCAGCTTCCTACCCTGATCCTGTTCCAAGGTGGCAAGGAGGTCATGCGGCGGCCACAGATTGACAAGAAAGGACGAGCTGTCTCTTGGACTTTCTCTGAGGTACAGAAAAGCGTGGGCAAGTGGTTTGGAGAAGGGTATGAAGCAGTAGGGTGGGCTTTTGAGCCCAACCTGGGTTGGATTCCTAGTTCTGCCACTTGCCACAAGCTTTGAGAGTGCGGACTCTTCATTGGATCTCATTTATGAATTCACTCAGCAAATTTTTAAAAAATATTTTATTTATTATTTTTAGAGAGAGGGGAAGGGAGAATGAAAGAGAGGGAGTGAAACATCAGTGTGTGGTTGCCTCTCTCGTGCCTTCTTCTGGGGACCTGGCCTGTAACCCAGGCATGTGCCCTGACTGGGAATTGAACTAGCAATACCTTGGTTCACAGGCCTGTGCTCAATCCACTGAGCTACACCAGCCAGGTCACTCAGCAAATTTATATTATGCTTCTACCGTGTACCAGACCTGCTGGTATTGGGGAATTACGAGTTAAGATTAAGTTTCAAAGGCCCTAGTCTGTAAGCTTCAGGTTCTTATGTTTAAATGGGAGATGGTAACACTTGGCTGATAGGGTTGTTTTTCAGATTCCATTCAACAGTGTAGCTATACTTGGCAGAGTGATGTGCACATAATGGGTGTTTATTAGTTGACATCTCGGGTACCCATAGAAGAGATTTAGGTTAGAGTACATGTTGGTCCTTTGCTTTCTTTTCCTAGTCTGTGCCTAAATACATCTTACTTCCCAGGCTGTGAACTCTCCTTTCCACCCCTGATGTCTGCATCTCTTTTGTTTAGGAGAACGTGATCCGTGAATTCAGCTTGAATGAATTGTATCAACGGGCCAAGAAGCAATGGAAGGCGGGAGATAATATTCCTGAGGAGCAGCCTGTGACCCCAAACCCCATGGCAGTGCCAGACGGGGAAAGCAAGAAGGACAAATAAGCCCCCTGCCTTGTTAGTGCTTCTTCTCTGGTCAATCCCAGGCACATTTGAAGCCCTGCCCTTTCTGTAATCACAGCCTTGCTTGAGGTCTCACCTTTTATTTATGTTTTCCCTGTTCGGCTGTGCTGGGTGCGGCCCGGTGCTGCTTCTGATTTTCAAGAAGCATTCAGGGAATTGACAGGCACGCTCCAGGAAGACCAGTGTTGTGGCCAACTACTTCGGTGGAGGGAGGGAGAGGTCTCATATAATGGAGGGGAAATGCTTTCCTTCCAAGCTTGGGTCACTGTCAAGTGCTGCCCATCACTCACACATCTCCACCATGCTCTGGTTTCTATATTCCTTACAGACTCCACAGACTTCTTACAGTAGATTGAGCCTAACATAAGATGCCAGGGTACAGAGTCTGCACTAAAATTTTCCCTCAAGGACCCTTGCTGCTTTAGGCTCTTCTGGATTGGTCTGTGGCCTTCATTAAAGATTATAAACGTAACTTTGTCACTGTACAAACCCCTAAGTACAGAGCTTTCTCACTGAACATAGTATTTGATAATCTAGTTTTAATGGAGGTTGGGAGGGAGTGGAATAGAAGTTTGAGACCTTCCTTCGTGTGGTGGGGTCGGAGAGAAAAGCCCGTGAGCAGGATTGGGGTTTCACTTACTCTCCCACCGGAGTTCATGGTTTTTTTTTTTTTTTTTAATTTTATTTATTTATCTTTAGAAGGGAAGGGAAGGAGAGAGGGAGAGAAACATCAATGTGTGGTTGCCTTTCATGCGTCCTCTGCTGGGAACTGGCCTGCAGGGAACCAGCCTGCAACCCAGGCATGTGCCCAGACTGGGAATCCAACCACGATTGCCTGGTTTGCAGGCCCGCTGCTCAATCCACTGAGCTGCATCAGCCAGGGCCATGGTTTTCCATAATAAAAAGACTGGGGTTTTCTTTTGATTTGCGCAGTCTCGTGTTCCTCAAGTATTAAAAAGTAAGACAATTGCAAAGGAATTGCCTAACTTCTAATTAACTTCAAAGGCCATTACCATTAGTTTCACCAAATGCCAGTCATTGATAACCAGGATTAGAGAGAGTTGGGGAAAACTGGTTTCCGTAAATCCAGAGTGCTGACCACACCATGTAAAACAACTTGGTTAGGGATTGGGCCGCAAGTTCCAGGGAGAGATGTTCAGGGCTGGGGATAGAGCTCGTGATGCAGGCTACTTAGCCAATCTCGCGGTTACAGAAAAATCTGAGGTCAGGTTTGTTTTCGGGGCTACCTAGAGCCCATCCCAGCTGTATTGGACCACTGATCCACTTGGTTAGGCCTCGCTCACCGTATTTCTTCCCCGCCATCACTCTGCGTGCGGAGTGGCTGTACCCGGAAGTCCCGCCTACCGGCCACGTGCGTGCGCACGCCACGTTTTCCGCTACTCCGGAGAGTTCTGGTAGCGGAGTTCTTGGTCTGCGGTTTGGAGCTCGGAGTAGGTCCGTTCACTGCTCCAGGGCCGCCCAGTTGCTGCATCCCCACCCTTTTCCCGCTCTGGGTCTGCTGCGGGCTAGGCTCCAGGTGCCATGGCTTCTCGAGGGAGGAAGCGAAAGGCAGAGGCGGCGACGGTGGTTGCAGCAGCTGAGAAACAGGAGAAGTTGGCTGGCGGCCAGAAGGAAGTGGTGGAAGCGACCGTAGTTATCGAGCATTGGTGAGGGCCCTGGAGGGTCTCGGGGAAGGGAGCAAGGGCGTCTTACACCGTGGGCCCTGATCTCTGACTCTAGCTGTTTCTCCGTAGCACGAGTTGACGCGTGTATGGGCGCAACGCCGCGGCCCTGAGGCAGGCGCTGCTCCTGGAAGCCCCGGAGCTTCCAGTGAAGGTGAACCCTGCCAAGCCCCGGAGGGGCAGCTTCGAGGTGACGCTGCTGCGCCCAGACGGCAGCAGTGAGTGGTGGCCCGGGTTCGGAAGAAGAGGGCAGAGGTCCGAGGAGGGGGAAGGGCCAGCAGTGGGGGGAGGTAGTAACGTCGCTTTGTTGGGTCTTTCCCCAGGTGCAGAGCTATGGACTGGGATTAAGAAGGGGCCCCCACGCAAACTAAAGTTCCCTGAGCCGCAAGAGGTGGTGGAGAAGCTGAAGAAGTACCTTCCGTAGAGCGGTTTGGGTAGAAATCCTCATGCTGAGGTTTGAAATGGCGAGGGGCTAGGGAGGGATTGGATTGATCTTGATGTGGCTATTTGCAAAGCAACCTTTACTTTTACTCCGTATTCCACCCAGGACCTACATTTCCTTCAAAAGTAACTGTTCTCAGTATTTTCTCTATTGAGGATACCTCTTAACCCTTTGTACTTGTAAGAGAAACTGAAGTCGGCAAAAAATTCTGTAGTGTTTTCCATCTGGTGTGCCCTTTGCTAACTCCGTGTCTCATTTTTTAATTGTCTTTGAGCCAAGTCTTAGAATTGAAGGTAATATAAATTATTTCTAGAAATGCAGTTTATGTCCTTTGAAGATGCCATTCATTATTGCCCTTGCGGTATGGACGGGCTTTGTTAAAAAAATTTTTTTCCCACATCCCTGATGGGCAAGTGTTTTCTTTGAAGTAATTGTAAAGCTCACCAGCTCCCTCATTTACAAATGAAACAAAATCACTGACACGTGTTTATTTGTATGGGTGTATTTGTATTTCCCCTTTTAGAAAGGCAAAAATCTTTGTGTAATTTCACATATACTTACCCCTACCCTCTTGTTTTGTTTTGTCCCTCTTACATCTTTCTGTTAATAGACCCATGTGGCAACACTGAGAGTTATTGAACTCTTAAGTCACTTGGATTTGACCTTGTCTTTAATCCTAGTGCTTCATACAGTGCTTTGGCATGTGCTCAGGGAGATGTGGGAAGAGGATGCAATCCTTGACCTCTCCCTAGTCTGGGGGAGCTGATCTTCTTGGGTTGTACGATTGCCTGGATCTCTTCTGTAACGTTTTTTTTTTCTCTCTCATTTTCACAGCCTTCTGTCTCTGGTGATGTTGGAGCCTTTATGATGGGACATGGCCAAACTTCAGTCATGTGCCTGGAGCTATGGTTTCTTCCCCTCCAGAAATGATGGTTCAGTTGTGAGGCAACCCTCTAGTAAGGCACTGAAAAGTTCTTGGATTTGGTTTTCTTAATAAAAGTTGAAATAAAGTACTTGAGTAATAAAGTGAAACGTAATTTTATGGTGAAGGGTAAAAGCCAGTCTTAGGGGCTCGGTCCCCTTTGTATTTTTTATAGCCTAAAGTTACCACTTAACCTGGAATTCCTAGGGCGTCTGATAAAGCATATGACGTATTTGTAAAAACTTTTGGGGAAAAGTAAATAACTTACTATTCTTTTTTAAAGCAACTGGATCTATTTCAACTCACTTCTTGGAAGTGATGATGGAAGTACTTCTTCCTGGCCCCAGCAGGGATTTTGGCTAAGACTTCTCAAACTGGGAATAAGCAAGCTCCACTCATAATGTGCCAGACAATGTCCTGTCACTCCCACCCACTTCATGTTCCACCCCAGCACTGCTTCACACCTTCTGGAACATTTTCTCTGACATAGAATTACTGTAGAGGGTATACTTAATTTTTCCTGGATCAGTGGTGCCTCATAACCTGGGAGACCTGGCCTTGGCTGTTACCTACTAGAGTTGGAGACCACAGTTTATTGTTCTACTTGTCACTGGAAAGTAAATTATAAGTAACTAAGGTGGTTCAAGTTCATAATTTCCTACCCATGGTACTACTAGAGTTCCGCCTAACTCCCCAAAACAGGCAGGGGGTGAAGGAGTGCAGGGCCTACAGAACAAGGGGTATGCCTGCCTCTTGTGCCAAGAGGACAGGACATAGGACATGTCCTAGCCTCTATGCCAATAGCTCTTTTGCTAACCAACATTTCCCATCTGCCCAGTGCCCCTAAAGTGCCTTCCCCACTCTACTAGGTTAGTATGTCTACCTCTGTTTCTGACTCTGAGGAAGGGTCAGGCCACACAGAGGGAATACTGATGGGTACCAGCCTCCCCTCTGATGTCCAGTCTACCACATCAATCTCTTCCTCTTCAGGGCTGGCAGAAAGTGGGTCCATTGGTTCATAGTTGCTAAGTACCTCCTTGCCTGGTTCTGGAGCAGGGTACAATACTTCTTCCACTGCCAGGGACAATTCTGGCCCAGTCTCTACCCAGTTAGAACAGGGAGGTGAGAAGGCTCCATAGGACCTTTGGGGAGGGTCAAGGGAGTCAATGCAGAGAAGTCTGTCTCTCTGACTGTCCAGTGGCTGGGAGCTGGTAGTTTCTTGGCCTTGAGTCCAAGAGCTTCCTATTGAAAGTACCTCCCCTTCACTAATCTTAGAGGGTATGACAAGGGGGCTAATGGGTTCGACTGGTTCTTTGTTCTCACCAGGAGGTTCCTTTTCCAATCCTGTGAGCTCCCTGGGCCAGAGTTCCATGTCAGGTAAATACCATTCTTCCCTTTCCATCCAGTTCTTTCCTGTTTCTGTTAGGTGATAACTAGGAGTCCTATAGCCCTGAGCCTTGGGACTCTCCAGAGATCCTGTAGGTGGCTCAATATCTGAGCCACATAGCATGAAGTCCAGGATCTCCTCCAGCTCATTGGTGGCAGCAACACTTGTGATTCGGTACTCTTCAGCTTCACAGGGCTGCCCCAATAGGGCTGTATCAAATGCATATGCCTCTCTGCAGTCAATATCAAACCCAGGTTCCTTCCCTACCAGCTCTGGACTGGACCCAAACTCAGACTGCACCACTGGGTGGTCTGGGGAGCAGCTAGCAGAGAGCAGAATGTCTTCGAGCCTGGAGCACACTGGGGAGTCCTGACCCAGATCTATTCTAGTAGATGACATTTCCTGCTGGTTAACTGAAGATAGCTGAGCCCCTGGAGGCTCTCCTGAGTCTCCAGATTCTGGGATATGAGGGCTAACTTGAGAGGTTTTGAGGGGAGGCTCCTGTACCACCTCCCAGCAGGTCCCATTGACAATCTTCCTAAGTTTCACTCTTCCAACCTGCCCTTCCTCTGCAGAGTCTGAGTTAGGTGCCCTGACTTCAGGACTCCATTTCTTACTCCCACCCATCTTTCCAAGACCAGATGGGCTTGGGGTGCTGTGTAGAGGACTAGCTCTCCCTGGTTTCTGCTTGTCCTCTGGCACTTCTTTATTTATGCTCTTCTGTCGCCAAAGACGCCGTCCAGGGGCTGCAGGCACTGAGCTGGGTCCACTTAAAATGCTGGAAGACTTGGATGTGCAGATATCACGTGATGGCTTTGACCGGCTCAGCCTGATCTTTCTGGGCAGTAGTTGCTTATCCACAGAAGGATCCAAGCTGGGTGGGGAAAGCTCTGCAGGACCAAGAATGGCATCACTCTTGTTCTCTTTAGACCCCTGACTGTGACTTGATGGTGAAGAGTTTTCTTCTTGTGGAGCTGGGCAGGCTCTGACCTTCCTCTTGAGTTGAAGCGTACCAGACAAGTTCTCTGTATTCTGGCGGTTGCTTTTGTCCTGGGGCCCCTCATCCTTCCCTGACAACTTCAATCTCACTGCTCCAAAAGGACAGGGAGTCTGAGTAACAGGTAGTGGAGTTTGAGAGCGGTGACTGGATGCCACCACCCTGGCAGAGATTGGTGTAGCACTTGGAGGTTGTAAACACTCCCGGTTCAGTCTTCGGCCTTGAGGGGCTTTCACCAACTTTCCACCCTCTAGCTGAAGGGATTCTAGCTCAGACACATGGAGCTGACGGGCAGCAGAAAGCACATCCTGGGCTTCTTCTTGAGATAGTTCCATCTCTGAGGTATATAGGAAGTTCACCAGCTTCCTAAGTGTCCTGATCTTCAGGCCACCCAGCTCCAGTATCACCTTACAGCCCTGAGCTGGCCTCTCCCGCTCCAGACGCTCTTTGAAGAAGGGGCTGCAGGCAGACAGGATACAGCAATGGGCTGGGACTACCTCACCTGGAAGGAAACCCAAACACTTGGTTACCTCACACAGACTGGTATGTTCATGAGCTAAGCACAAGTAAAACAACCTAAATGTGCTGCCCCTTCTCTCATTTTCCCTCCATGGAAATTCAAGGAGAAGGAAAAGTGTTCCTTTTGCTTTCCTGGATCTTTCTGCTATTACCTAGCTAACCCAAAATGTAGTTTAGCCATCACTTCTTTCATAAAATCTTCCCCCGCTGTATCCCATGTCTGGGTTAGGTGCTCCTGGGCACAGAGAAGTACTTGTAGCTGACATAGGACTTAGCTATCTGTATTGTCCATCTTCACTAAAAGTAAGGACAGAATCCATGCCCATCTTGCTCACTGAGGTTGTTTACCCAGTGGTTGTAGGGGATCAAATACTTGCTGAATAAGTTTTTGTGACTCACATGAGTGTAAAAAAGTTTATAGAGGCTGCTCATGATCTAATAGAAAGAAAGGCCATGAGCTTTGGATGTGGATAATCAGAGCTCAATTCTCTCCTGAGCCCTATCCACTGCCTACTAGGCAGTGGTCTGTCCTGAAGCACCTTCTTACTTTATGGGCACTTCCTGGGCAGTCTCAGTCTCTCCCATGGCTTCAAATATGAAAAGCTTGCTGATGATTCCCAGGTCCTACCTCTGTCCAGATTACTTTCTTGAGACGCTGAAGATGCCATAGCCTGCATGTCTACAGGGATGTCCCACAAGTACCTCCAATGAAACCTTTCTAGAAAGTGAAGTCATCCTTCCTCACCCACCAACACCATCCACTTCAAAATACAGTATCACATTCACCCAGTTCAAACCTGAACACTAGAAGTTATCACTGATTCTCCTTTACCTATTGCATCGAATCTAATTTTTAAAAAGCTAATACTTTTTGAGTCCTTATTAAGTGCCAGGTATTGTTCTAAGAGTTTTACCAGTATTCATTTAATCTTCACTGGACCCCTATGAAGTAGTTGTTGTTATATTACATATGAGTAAATTTTGGCATATTTAAGTAGCATGCCCACAATTACGTGGTTAGAAAGTAGCAAAAAAAGAACATGGGGTCTGGCTACAGAGCCTATACTCAACTGCAAAAAGGTTGTAAATTCTTTCTATATGTGTATTTATATTTATATTTGTACATGTAAATATACATAGATATGTAACTTACTTTTATCATATTTTTTTCCATTACCATTTACCCCCCTTACACCCTCTTCCACTTCTACCCACCTCCCTCCCCCATCTCTGGAATTACCATTCTATTGTCTATGTCAGTGAATCCTTTTCTGTTTTTTGCTCGATCCCTCCACCCCCTAACCACCTTCCCTCCCTCCTGCTGAGCTGTCAGCCTGCTGTCTGTCTCTGTTGCTTCTTGGTTCAGTTTGTTCATTATGTAAATTCTCTTTAACAGCTCAAAAGCCAGAAATTTCTCTCTACTTGCAATGCATTAGTTCAGGCCACCACAAATAACCCAGTGATCTTTGTGCAGCCTGAGTCCTGTTTCTAAAAGTAGGTATCCAAACAAGCCCCTATATTTTGTTGAACAACTGTATGATTCCAGGAAGGGCAAGGGGACATGCAACAAGGTCTTGATTAGAATCATGATCTCCCCCAGTGAAAATTGGGTCTGAATTCAAGGAAAAGTTCAGCAAGTCCCTGTACTATTACATCCAGCAAGACACCAAGGGTGACTACCATAAAGTGCTGCTATACCTGTGTGGTGGGGATGACTGAAGCCTGAGATGGCTTGAGCGTCCAGTGGTGATGCTCTTGTGCTTCTTCTAGCAAATGATTCTAGAAAATCAGCATGTGACTGATAGTCCCCTGTGCCCATCCCTGAGGATAATGTTAGCATTGCTCGTGCCCTGACCTTATTTCAGCTGCTCAAGCACTGCCTGGCTTTCCCATCTAGTCTCTCCTTTTAGCCAAAGAAATGAACATTCCAAGGAATTGCAAGGGAAATTTATGATGTGAAACACTTTGTCTCTTATGTACTGTGTCATAAACAGATTAAAAAGTAGGTATCTGGCCATGACCTTAAAACCTATGAATATAATTACTAATGTTCTGAGGATAACTCCTACTTCCTTTGCATAACAGCATAGATCTTATGTGGCTGCTGCTAATTTCTCTAGCACTATCTCTGGTCCATACACCTCATGTAACCTGCACTCTGGCCATAATGAGCCACTCATAAATCTCTGGTCACCTCTCCAACTCTATATTCTGTTCTCTATGCCTGGGAAAATCTTTCCTCATTTCCTTCTACTTCTGTTTGTCCTTCAGACCTCACTCTAAGGGGTTACTTCTTCCAAGAAAATCTCCCTAACCCCTATCCCCCAAACCCCTCAAGTCTGTAAAGGATGCTGCTATATCAGCCTATACTTATCCCAATATGTTATTTATCATATTTCAGTTACTTGAATATACTGGTTATTTGAATTTCTCCCCTTACATGATTTTCTTACTAGAAAGGACTTTATTTTCACGTATACTGCATGCCCATGCCAGTACAGTGTACTATCATAAAACAGATAATTGATACTTTTTGTTTATTCTTTTTTTAAAATTTATTTATTTATTTATCTTCAGAAGGGAAGTGAAGGAGAGAATGAGGGAAATATCAATGTATGGTTGCTTCTGGTGTATCCCCTGCTGGGAACTGGCCTGCAACCCAGGCATGTGCTCTGACTGGGAATTGAATCTCGATTTTTTGGTTCAAAAGCCCGTGCTCAATCCACTGAGCTGTACCAGCCAGGGCTACTTTTTGTTTATTCTGAATTAAGAAATGAATCTCAACTCTGCACTTAGAGAACAGGCAAATCACTTAACTCTCTGGACTTCAATTCATTCACCGTATATATAACATCTCACAAGGCTGGTATATGAGACCTATTCTATAGTATACGTATTACGTAAACTTTACCATTGGTTTCACTTTTTAAGAGAAAAAGAACATAATCTAATGTTCACTCTTGCAAATATAACTCCTAGAAACAAACAGCTCTTTACCAAATAGCTCAAAGGTGATGATAACTTTTCCCCCCAGTTTTGTCCTCCACTTCCTGGTCCTAAACTCATTTGACCTTATTTTGCGGTGAGTTTTCAACTGAGTCCCCACTACAGTAAGTTCTCAATGTCATCAATAGGTTCTTAGACACTGCAGCTTTAAGCTAAATAACTATAAAGAAACCAGTTTTACCATAGGCTAACTGATATAAACAAGACAAGTTCTTGCAGTATATTTTTGGTCACAAAAATGTCACCAAAATTCTAAATAAAGAACCACCAAAATACTTCAATACTAAACATTGAAATAAATGTAAGCTCTCCATACATTTAAGAAAAATTAATCTTAACAAGGCAAGGATTTTTTTACAGCCTGCTTATTCCAGTTCAGAGTTGTAAGTGGCCAAAGCCTGTAAGGCAGTTCATGGCTCAAGGCAGGAACCAGCTCTGGACAGGCTGACCTTCCACTGAAGGGTACACTCACAAACACATCCCTACACCCATTCAGGCTGAGACAATTCAGACATGCCAATTCACCTAACATGCACATCCTTGGGATGTGGAAGGATACTAGTACCCAGACATGGGAAGAAAGGCAAAATCCACACAGACAGTGGCCCCCCCCAACTGGGAATCAATTTTTTTCCTCACTAATGTTATAATGAAACAATATTGAACAAAATGATGTTATTTGAGGACTTGCTGTAGTCTCTTACCTTCTGCTTGCAGAAGAACATCACAGAACATCCCACTCTGTTGCTGGTGATAAAGCTGCAGAAAAGCCAACCGGAGAAATCGGGAATTCCTGTATATGATTTTGGGACTGGCAGGAGAACACATGTTGATCTATTAACAAACCTAGGTTTTAACACATCAGATTCCTGTGGGTAAGAGAGAATACACTTCAGAACCATGGTTATACCTAATTTTTCTTTTTTGTCTTTGAAATGGCAGGGGAATTTGAAAGTGAGAGAGAACAGCAGGAGTTGAGGAACCATACGCCCAGAAATTGTAGTAAGGGTATTTCAGGAAAGACTATCATAGTTGTTTCACATGATAAGTCTAGATTTGAATCTCAGGTAAATGATGTAACCTCTGAGTCTCATTTTTCTCATCTATGAAATGGGAATGATAACAGTAGTTACCTATTAGGGCCGTTTAAAGATTAACTAAGTCAATGCAGGTAAAATTGCTTTGCACTGTGCGTGCCTGGCACATAACAACTATCACCCCCAAAATGGTAGCTATTATCCTTGAACTTCCCTCATTCACTTTATTGCTGAGACTCATTTCCGATAGTGATGACTATCCATATTCTTCCTGAGTACCACACTTCCGTGGGTACAATCCTCAATTTAACACTTAAGAAACAATATGGAGTATAAAATTCTCTAGTAAGTGTACACACCTTTTCTCTGAGCTGACACTATCACACTAGCCAGCAGAGGGTGCACAGTAAAGAAATGAAGCTGCTGGAGTTGGTGGGAAGGTCCTGCACATAATAAGGACATTGCCACCCTTTGTTCAGATGTTCTTGACCAAAGCGAGCCTGACTCCACCTAGAAATTGGCAAAGAAATCTGGCTTTTAGGTTTGTCAGTTCCACTGATTACCTGGCTAATAGTGGAGCAAGGATAATTAAGCATTCTACCCCAATCAAAACAATCTGGATAGTCTGACTTTAAGTTGACTACATTTCCAGCATTTTGCACTGAACCCGATACACTCACTGCACAGCTGATGTTCCTTGCCTGGCATGCAGTTTTCTGTCAGGTGGCACTGAGGATTGGAAGAGTTAACGTCAAACTGTTAGAAAAGAGGAATGAAAAGGTAACTTAATATATGGAATGTTTATCAGGGCACATACAAGAATCAACCAATGAGCCCTAGATGATATGGCTCAGTGGACAGAGTGCCAGCCTGCCAACCGAAGTGTCACTGGTTCAATGCCCAGACAGGGCACATGCCTGGGTTGCAGGCCTGGTCCCCAGTAGGGGGCACGTGAGAGGTAACCACACTGATGTTTCTCTCCCTCTCTTTCTCTCTTCTCATTCTCCCTCCCTTACTCTCTGTAATAAATTAAGTTAAAAAAAGAACCAACCAATGATTGCATAAATAAGTGGAACAACAAATAAACGTCTCTCTCCCTAAAATCAATAAATAAAAAGTAAAGTAAAGGATAGGTTTAATTTCTATCCCAACCAGAGAGATGGGAATGGAAGCTGGCTGCGTGTTGCAAGGGCCCGGACTGAAGCCCTGAGAAAGCTTCCCGATCCACCAGCTCCCAACTTGCCCCCTGACCCAGCCTGGACTAACTCTGAAGTAGGAGTTGCGCCTGCCGACCTCTCTGTACTGGGTCATCCTATCCAGCCTACCTTGCTTCCTCCCAATGTGCTGCCTGGCAACAGGAGAATTACCAAAGAAAGCAGCACATGTAGGTGAGTCGCCCGAGGTTCCGGTTCCGTTCCCATCCAGAACCAAGGGAATCGGAGATGACAGAGAAGCAGAGCTTCAGGGAAGGCCTCGCACGCTCTGAGTGACCTGGCCCAATTCCTCTAACTAGAGACTCCTCAGCGCGAAGGTTTCTGGGAATGGAGCGTGAGGATTCCGGAGGCCGGAATTCAGGGTTCACCCTCACCGCCAGCTCCGGCCGCAAGGGCTGTGCAACCACTTTGTCTCTGATGCCCTCTCTTCGCTGTAGGTCCCGGAACCCTCATGCACTGGAAGGTGGTGGCAAGGAGGACTTGAAGCCACGCGCCTAGCGCCACAAAGCTCGCACGCCACGGGGCTTGCGCCACTGCCCCAGCGCACTGTACGTCGTGGGTCCGAGGTGCCCCCTCCTCCCCAGTTCTCGGATTAGGACTACTGGGATATGTTATCCCATTGGCCAAAGGCTTCTGGGAGATCCAATCACAGGAGGAGAAGCACTTTGGGCGGGAGGCTAATCTCGAGGGATTTGAGAGTTGAGGAAAGAAGGTCGGCTGGAGAGGTAGCGGGAGGCGCTCGCTTGGCAACCTGCTTCTCCCTCAGCTTTGGCCGAAAACATTCTGAAAGCAGGGTCAGGGCTCTCTGGTCAGGGGCAGGCTTCAGCGCACTTGAGGGACACTTCCGGCTTTTCTTTGAACCAGCTGCAAATGGCGGCAGCACTACTAAGAGCGCACTAGGCTTAATGGAGGAAAGAGCTCCTGGAGGGATCTGCTCGCACCTTGTCCCCCAGTCTCTCCTCAAGATAGTTCCTAAGGCCAGGGATATTCAGGAACAAGGCCATTGGGCTAGTTTCTGAATTCAAGTTTTTCCCAGATTCCGCTCCAGTCCCAAATCTTGGAGAACTGGTGACTAGAGGATTGCAGGACATCCCGTCTGGAGTGGTCGCCAGCGTCCTTCCATAGATGGTTTATTTAGCACACTCCCTGACTGGAAACAGCTGTTTACAGGGATGATGTGAAAAATTAAGTGATGATCTCAAGATTATAAACATTTTAGAGAGATTGCTAACCCATGTTGTCAGTCTGGACAGTGGGTTTTCCCCTGTGGGTTTTAGGCCCCAGCTCCTGGCTTCGGTTAGATGTCACCTGATGTCCAGCGCTGGATGAAAGCAGCTGAATCCAAAGACATTGATGACAAAATATTGATGAATGGAAACAGCCATCGCTGAGGCCAAAAGAAGGTAGAAAAGGAAGATGCCTAAGGGAAAGGGAACCTGCAAAGGGACGAGATGTGGAGGGGTGAGTAGTAAGTATGTGGTGCACTAAAATGTGTCTTTATTGGCGTCACATACTTTTTCAAAAAGGATTTGAAGTAGTTGACTAAGCAATTGGGGAGGGGCTGGGTGGAGTGTCAAGCATTTCTAAGTCAGGTAATATTTCCTGTAGTTTGGGACCTCTGCTCTTAAGATGGAAAAAGAAACAAGAGCAGAAGACATTTTCGGTCACGGTTGTCATATTTTGAAGAGGAAGCAGTTCGTGAAAGGACATAAAACTTAACAGAAGGACAGATTGTAGATATTGTCTGCAGTGTGCAGATACACAAAAAAGCAAGCAAGCAAAAAAAAAAAAAGACAGAAGACAGAAAAATACTTGTTTATGGCATCTGTTACTGTGGAATCAAGAAGGGACTACACAGTGGAGCGCCAGTGCAGTTATAGGTGATTCTGTGGAGTTCTGTAACAAAAATATAAATATCCTATTCACTCATGAATATATTGTTATTAGATGGGTAGAGAGGACTCACTTCTTGGTGGTGTTTTTTTTTTAATTCAATACTATTTTAGTTAAATCTTTTATTGAATTTCTCAAGGGAATGTTACATGGCCATTCTGCCTACAGCTTGTATGGTAATGTGTAGCCTCCTGAGAGTAAAAAGGGATAAAAATGTTTTGTTTTCCTATGTATAGATAGCCAGGGTTTTTTTTGTTGTTGTTCTTGTTTTAATTGATTTTTTAAAATTCCATCTTGGCATATATAGTTTTGGTCTATTTTATTTTTTAATCACCCTGACTGGAGACTGAACCTACAACCCAGGCTTGTGCCCTTGACCAAAAATGAAGCCAGCAACCTTTCATTTTGCTCATTGACCCCCAGCCAGTCCAGCTAGACCAGTCAGGGCTAGAATGCAACTTAATTTCCTAGTTCTTCCCAAATCTTTCACCATTTTATAGTATCTTGTCTTTCTTTGTGTGTAAGTAAATAGCAATGGTTGTGGGAGGGAAAGTTAAACTTTGACAGTTGTAAATTGACTGCTGAATGTAATATTTCATTAAAAAAAGTAAAAGAAAGAAAGAAAAAAGGAAGGAAAAAACACAAACAAAAAAACTACACTGTTATCTCTAAACATATCCTCAATTTATTGACTTCTCTCTGTTTTTACTGCTACCACTGTAGTAAACTTGCCTGTCACTGTCACTTGACCTTCAAACTAATGTCCTTGCTTTCACTTTTGTTTCACATTTGTCACATAAGTAGCCTAATCTTTTTTTTTTTTTTAAGATTTTATTTACTTATCTTTAGAGGGGAAGGGCAGGAGAGAGGGAGAGAAATATCAATGTATGGTTGCCTCTCGTGCATTCCCCCCTGGGAAATGGCCTGCAACCCAGGCATGTGTCCTGACTGGGAATCTAACCGCGATACTCTGGTTCGCAGGCCTGCACTCAATCCACTGAGCAGTAGCCTAATCTTTTCAAAATGTGAGATCGTATCTTTCTGCTCTCCAAACCCCTCACAGGCTTTCCCCTACCTAAGAATAAAATAAAACACCTTTCTTTAACCTATAGAGCCCTTCATATTCTGATTCCTGCCTATTCCTCCCTCCCCATTTGTAAAGGCTCTGCTGGATCCAGTGTGTTTCAGCCCCACACTTTAGAGCTTTGGCATTAGTAGTTACCATTGCTCATATCTGTTCATGGTTGGCTGCTTCTTACCATTCAGATTTCAGCTTGATAGTCACCTCACGGGGTGGGGGGGGGGGTCAGTTTGTCCCTGATATCCAATCTAAAACCACAAGTCATTCCCATTAGTCTTTTTTAAATCTCCGCATAGTCCTCAATCTGTATTTTATCAATCTTTTCCCTCCCCCACTAGAATGTAAGCTTTCTGAGAGTAGGAAATGTGTCTGTCTCATTATTCTTAACCCTTACTAGCTCACAGTAGGTGCTCACAATAATCCAAGTGGAACTACTTTTTTTATTTTCTATTAATTGAGTGTAAACAGTTTTTCCCTGGTGCATATTAATCCTTGAGGTATTTTATCTGAAGGTAGCTCTTTCTGATAAATTTAAATTTTAACAACTTTTCCACCATTGAGTTATGTTTTTTATTTGTTTATAATTTTATTTTGAATATAATCTACAAATTCACTGATGTTGTAAATTACTTGTCCAGGATTGCACAGTTAGTAAGAGACTTTATTCACTTGCTTATCTGTTGCTAAATATGAGACATAAGGCTGAGCTCTTGGGATACACTGGAACTAGAAAGACACTGTTCATGCCTTTATGGAACTTCTGGTGGGGGAGACAGAAACACATATACACACACACGAAAAAACAAGGCAAAACATTTGTTTTTAGCGGTGGTATGTTAGTGGTGGTATGTTGGTGGTATGAGGGTTGTTAGTGGTGGTATGAGGGAAACAAGACCAGTCCATCTCTAGAAAATCATTCAGTATTTAAAATATAGCTCTGATCAATGAACCAATGAAATCAGCAAACACTTTTGTGTTGTTTTTCTCTGGCAGTCATCTTTGGCTTTTGAGCTTCCTTTGGAGGAGCAGAAATAGATGGAAAGTAGAGGTAGAAGACATGAGAAGTTAATAGGAGATGATTCTTAGATAATGAGAGTTTAAGGCTGTTCATTTCTCTGTGAAATGTGTTCATTTCCTACTCTCGTTTCTTTAAAGCTCATCAGACAAGTGCTGTGATGCCTGCTTGGTTTTCCAGCACTTACAAGGGAGTCCTTTTTGGCCACTTTAGACCTAATAGGAGGGTCTGTGAGACTACAGACCAAATATGAGGGGGTAAATAATAACTAGATCAGCCTGATGAGAAGTGCACATTCAAGCAGAGAAGGAGGGGAATTGGAATTCCAGTTTAGATAATAAGGAAAGGTTAGACTAGGGTTATTAATAAGTGTTACTTCAATGTTTTGAATGAATAAATGTGGCACCTTGAAAGCAGATGAGGAACTTGGCCTTTTTCCTGATTACAGTGTAAGGTGATGGAAAGAACATGGGCTTTGGAGTCAGACTTTTGAGGGGTTCACTTCTTAGCTGGATGAGCTCAGGCAAGTTTCTTGCCCTTATTGAGCCTTGATTTCCTCCTCTGTAAAATGGTGGTAATAGTCCTGGCTGGTGTAGCTCAGTGGATTGAGTGCCAGCCTGCAAACCAAAAGGTTGCAGGTTCGATTCACAGTTAGGGCACATGCCTGGGTTGTGGGCCAGGTCTCTGGTAGGGGGCTTGTGAGAGGCAACCACACATTAATGGTTCTCTCCCTCTCTTTCTCCCTCCCTTACCCTCTCTCTAAAAATAAATATATAAATAAAATCTTTTAAAAAATGGTGGTGATATTATCTCTATGGTGGTGTTTTAGAAGTTAATAGAGAATGAGTGCAAAGTAACTCATATATGATAGATGCTCCATCATTGGTTGCTATTATTGGGCAATGGTGAGCCAATGAATGTTTCTGGGCAGGTAGATACTGATAATAATAACAAATCAATCTTAGTGAGTTTATACTATGCCATACATTGTTTTAAGGACTTTGTGTATTTTAATTCTCACAAAAGTCCAGTGAGAGAGATATAGCTATGATCTGCCTTTTATAGTTAAGGAAACTGAGGCACTCAGAGCTTATATAATTTGTCCAAGGTCACATAGTAAGTGAAATTTACTTGAGGGAATGAATGTACTTGGAAGGTTTAAAGCCAGTCATTCTGACTGCAGAACATGTGCTCTCAATACTATTCTAGATTATAAAAATTTTATGATAATTCATTTGGCAGCAGTCTACAGGATAGATCTGATTTTTCAGTAAGATAGAAAAAGGAAAATTTCATTTCATCATTATCATCTTTGTTTAGTAACCACTGAATAAACATGAAATACTAGTTTTTGTCAAGCATGTAAACAAACAAAAAAAATCCAGTCTCTGTTCTTCATGTCCTAACTTAAGAACATATTAAGTCTTAACTCATAAAAAGAATACTTGTATAATCTTTATTTTTTAGGACAAGTGTAAAAAGAATATATGAACTAGATCATCTTAAGTTTGAAGTTCACAAAGAAAGCTAATTTTCTTGATGTGAGACTTTTCCTTACACATGCTGTTATCTTCCCTAAAATATTGCTTGTTTATTGGACTCCACTTATTCTGCCCCTCAAACCCACATTATTTTAATTTGGGGACAAATGGAAGGACAGTGATTTTCCTCAACAGCCCAATGGATTCAGCTTCCTTCTTATTGAGAGGGTAGACACTAAGAACTATTAAGTACAGACACTAATTTTTTTTTAAATTAACCTGAATGCAGTTAAACCAAAACAATGATATCCTCTATCATCCCTATCAACACATAATAGTCCTATTTTTAGGATTTCTCTTTTCCTCCCTATCTTCTTTTGGGAAAATGCTTTGGGGTAGAAAGCAACACACCAAATAGCAGTAGGCAAATAAAATCAGTTCTTTTCTGTTTCCCCATTTGGAAAGGAAAGGAGAGGGAACAAGAACCCCACCATCAAGAGAGCCGACTCTTCGGCATGTCATTCTAAAAAGCCCTGTTCCTTTGGGCCCCCTGGAGCTCTGCAGTAATTCCTCAGAGATCGTACCGTCTCCACTTTAAATATAAATATATATATAAAACTTCCCCCTGTCTCTCTCCTCCTCTCTCTCCTTTTTTTTTTTTAATTTCCTATAATAAAGTTTCCTATTGGATAAAATCAGCTCCCTGATTTATGCCTGGCTCCTATTGGAAGTTCTCAGGGGCTGACATCACTTAGGAAAGCGAGGGGGTAGGGCTGCCAGATCAGTTTGTCACCACCCAGGCTCCCTAGCCTTTGGCTGGGTGCAACTTCCATTTTAGGTGTTGGATCTGAGAGAAAAAAAAAGAGGGAGAGAGAGAAAGAAGACCAGGAAAGATCCTGAAAGGAGGAAGAGGTGGCGAAAAAATCAACTGCCTTGCTGGATTTGTCTTTCTCAACACATTGACGAAGCCTTGGGTTTCTTTCTTAAAGGACTGGTTTTTACAAGTCCACATTTGAGGTGTGTGCCTTTTAAAAAATGTGTATTCAGACGGGTAAAGGAGGATAAGCCAACTCGAATTTTTGTCTTACGGTAACCAGAGGGAATTTAAAAATGAGAGAGACTGCTGTACTGACGGGTGACTTTTAAGCAATTACTAATTTTCCTTTCTACTTACTTTGGGGAATTTTATTGTATTAAAAAAAGGTAAAATATTCAAGACCCAGAAACAAACTTCTAGATCTCTCTAACAGGGAGATGAATAGATTTAGTGGGGTAAGAGGAATTCCATAAATTTACATTTTTGGAGTGTTCTTTGATTTTATACTTTTTTGCGGATTAAACTAACAACTTGTATTTTCAGAGCCCAAACCAAAGGTTGGGTTTTTTTTGGCATGTTGTGTGCGGGTTGGGAAAGGAATTTGCTCGGGTGGGAAGCTGGTTATAAATACGGTTCTTAATGTGTTTCGAAACTTTTATCCTTCCTTTTATCATTAGATTTGTGGAAGTGGAAAGTTGCAGGGAGCTTTGCAGCTTAAACGGTGGTGTTCTCCCTAGAGAGTTTGAACTGCCCAGAAGGCTTTCAGCCCTGCTATTCCTGGGTGGGTCCCTTTTTTTACTTTCCAGGTGTGGTGGGTGGGAGCCTGATTCTCCTGTTAGACGTTGCCTCCCTGCTTTGCCTTATAAAAGAAAACAGATGGGTCCACGTTAGCTGAATGTAATCTCCTTTTCTTCCCAAACTACCTTTGATGGCAAGGATTTGTGGAGTTGTGGTATGTTCAGTTTGTAAATATGGTAACATTTGGTTTATGAAAGTGATAAGGAAATTCTAATCATGCTGTTTAGTTCACCTAAGTGGCAACACACCTGGAAAAATTTGCTGTTTTGTACTGTCTTAAAGGGCCATGGATTAAATAAGATTAGGCTAAGAGAAAACACTTATAGAAACTTTAGTGTTCAGAATGCATTTGAGAAAGCACAAGGGAATTCTTATTTTAAACCAAACTGAAAGTTCTTTTTTGGAGGTGAGGTTTTTGTTTGCCGTGAAATCAGAAATCTGTAAGGTGAAGGCCCATGACTGTGCTTTCATTATCTTACATTTAATCTTAAGATCTGTCTTGTTCTTGCAAATACATTCTTGCAGAAATACTGATTCTAGATAATTATATAGCCAACTCATCAGTAGTTGAAAACTGGTATTCTCTTCCTTCGCCATTTGAAAATGAGAATCAGTCTGAAAATTATAGCTGAATTAGATGCTGCCCTACTTGTAACAAGATGGGCCTTAATATGTAAGCTGCTTATTAGCTTTAAAGTGATACGTGTCTGTTATCTCTGACTTTTGTGCTTCCTGCACTCAGTTCTTTTCAGAGTAGAACACTTCCTTGTATTTCTTCTCTAGAACTGCGAGTGTGTGTCTTGCAGGATGATTTCATTCTTATGAGGTAGTGGCTTCATAGGAAACAACTTTGTTTCTCCTTTTAATACAATCTGTGCAAGGGCTGCAGGAAGATTTTTAATGTCTGGATCTCATAATTATAGCAAGTGCAGTTAAAAAGAAAAAAGACAATGCGTACTACATTCTGTTGAGCGGTAGTTCTTATTTAATATTTTCCAATTTTTCTTCCAAGTGTTCTTTCTGTCTTGACTCCAGCCTAGGGAGGTTTCTTGGTGCATCTTTGAAGGGTTGGTCATGTTGCTGCCAGAGTGTCGGTTTTCCATTCAACCTTTAGGGGGAGGGATGAGGGAATCGGAAGGAGTACAAAGGCAGTTTGAAAATAGGTTCTGGATGACTGGATGGTGGTGAGTTGGGTCCAGATTTAAATACTGGGCTTTGTGTAGCTGCAGCGAGCATCCTAGTCCAGGACTGTTTCCACGAACCGAGGCATTGTTTTGACTGGTATGTACTGTAGAGCCTTTCCGATGATCAAATGGAAGATTGTCTTGTACCTCACCTCTGCCAGTTCTTCTAGTTCAGGAAATATAAGGTGTGCATATAAGTAAATCTCTTAATTTTTGTCTTACTCCTTATTTTGGTTTTAGGATAAAAAATGACAAGTAAGTATAAGTTGTGCAGATTTTTCTGTCCTTGTTTGACTCCCATATACTGTTGGTTTCTTTGTTATATGACTAAGGTATGGTCCGTGTTCCAGGTGGGGATCTCTTGTGGGTGGTTAGCGTTTCAGTGCTTTTCTTAGGGTTTTAAATTATGGAGAGTCAAGAGGGGCTAGAACATGTTCTTTCAGCTAGCGTAAAAATTGAGACTGCTGGAAATCTGAAAAGAAAAAGCTCCCAGTGATTGAAATTCACCCTTAGGTTTATGAGGTAGTTGCTCTCTATGGATGGATGCAAATAAATTAAGCAAACATTAGTGTTCAAATGAATAACACAATGATTAACTCCTTGTAATTTATTGCTTTCTATTTTGGTGCCTGATGGTTCTGTTACTAACTGCCAGCCCCTTCCCCTCTTTTTTTCCCCTCGGTGTGCTACTTTAATTTCCCACAACAACTGTTTTTTTTTTTTTAAAGGAATTTGAGCTTCAGAGAAGCTGAGGTTTGTTGAAAATCTCACTGCCCATAGGTGGCCAAGGCCAGAATTAAACACTGGGCTGACTTTCTACAAAGTCTACAGGCTTAATCACTAATACACTTCAATTTTCCAGAGAGAATAGAAAAAAGAGCCAGAACTAAAATAAGCCCTTGCTAGAAATAAGAAAGGGTGTTTCATCTTGTAGAGGGTCAGTCCTTGCTTTTGATTATCAGTGAAATTACTTCTTCCAGAGAATTTTCAGGCATGTGGTTTAAAATGATATTGGCAGTTTGCAGGACAGAGGTTATAACGGGGTTCAAATGTTTATCACACTGTATTAAAATTGTTTATTTATTTTTGTCTTCCTCTCTAGACTGTGAACTACTTATTTCTGTATTCTCTTCTTTGCAACTATCTTAGTGTCTGGTATATACTGAGGTGCTCAGTAAGCCTTGTTTAAATATGGCACTTGATGGAATGATTGAGGGACCTTTCTGGGGGTGGCTGAAGGAAGTTGAGATGGGAGGCAATACCACCTAGATTAAATAAAGTTGCAGTGTAATTTTGAAACTTACTGTAGTTTATAGTTTCCACCTTTGACACTTTAAGCAAATTTGGACGCATTTTTAAGGAAAGTTTCTTGAAATATTGAAAATTTAAAGTTTTAGTTTTTCTTTAATCCTATTTATTTTCTGGGCAAGCATTTTGAAGAATAGTATAAAAAAGGTAAGGGTCCTCATCAGTTCATTTCATAACACAGGCAGCTGTTAACGTCAACCACTGAGTGGAGAGGAACTAGGGTAGAGAAACTTGTTATCCAGAACATTTTAGGGCGGCACCAGGGAAGTATTGCTTTGAGCCATGTCAGAAGTGAATGGTTTTTATACTTGTTAATAAAAACATAAAAACCTTGGGATAATAGTTTGAACATCAGTGTTTAAACAGAAGTGTGTTTGGATATCATTATTTTTTTGTCACTGCTTCCACTATGAACCTTCAGGAGATTTTGTTCACAAAGTGTATTGGGAAGTTTTATGAGTTTAAGAACCCACATTTTTATGGATAATTTAGAATAATAATAAGAAACTTGTAGATAATCAGTATGTGATTTCATGTTCTCTTCCCTCTCAAAAGGGGTTAAATGCCATTAGGAGCTGAAATAGGGATTGCTCTGCCTAAATGCAGCTGCCTTCAAGGTTTCCAGTAGAGAACAATGACATAGCCTGGCAGGGAAATTGTACGGACAGAAAAACAGCTGTTCTAGTTAGAACTAACAAGGGGAGAAAGAAGAGTATTGATTGATTTGTATTTATTCACATTGTATAATGTGCTTTTGGAAGTAATTTTCCCCCCTAATTCAACTTGGAATTGCATGTTTTTGACTATAAGATATCAATCATTGAGAACACAGCTCACTTTTACAATTCTGGTTCAGGTACAGTGTTCCCCATTTTTAGGGCTACTTCAGTGAGTGCTTAAGTCTGACTCCAATGGTGTGGGCAGTTTAGATCAGGCATGTAGTGGGGACACTAAGGATCCAGAGTTTTCTTTTTCTAAAGCTGCCGTTGCTGGCCAGCAAGTAATTTGGTCACTACTTTCACAAAACATGTCTCATTATATAATGATAAAAGCAACTTTTAACTTTTTATTTTGAAAAGAATTTCAAACTTACAGGAAAGTTGCAAGATTAGCACATAACTCCTATATACCCTTTATTCACATAGACACCAATTATTAACATTTTCCACAGATGCTATATTCTTTATTTTTTGATCAATATGCTGACCAAACAGGAACTTTCCAATCTGAGAGTTCCATAAATGTGGAGAGGCAAGGCAGTGTAGCAGAGTGGTTAAGAGCATGGATGCTGGAGTGAGACTGCCGGTGTTCAAATCTTGCTCTGCCACTTACTAGCTGTGTAACCTTGGGTAAATTGTTTAATTGCTCTAGGCCTTAGTCTCCTTGTCTGTAAAATGAAGACAATAATTTTAACCATTGCATAGGATTGTTGTGACAAGTATGTGATAGAATAAATGGGTTTTCTGGGTGGATAAACTATTTTTTTAATGGGGGAAAAAGTATCTTTAGTAATAGGTAAGTTTGGGGAGTTGCGTGGCTATGGCTACCCAAAAAAAGGGTGCTGTGGGAATGGATGGATAACCTTTAATAAAGTGAAGTGAGGTGTAAGTGGGGAAAGAGAAATAGTGGCAAAGCTTGAGTATCTTACAGTAATTTTTTGAGAGGCTTGGATGCTTTAGGAAAGAAAAAGCAATACAAGTTTCTCTTATCTTTTTGTATATATAAGAGACAGAACTCCAGCATCCCATAGGGTAAACTTTAATTTTGGCAGAGAATTGATTGAGAAAGCTTAGTTTAGGTTTATTACTCCCGACTTGGAACCAGATTTTTTACCTTGAAGTCTCACTTGTCCAACCAGGATTTTGTAGGATAACATTCCATTATGAGTGGTTCTACAGGAAACAATTACACAGAAATGAAGGCAGACTTTCACTATTCCTTTTCTTGAAATAAGCTTTCCTCTTTTATGTTCAGGAAACATTCTCTGTTCCAGTCCTTGTTTGTGGACATTTGCAAAACTGAGACATATAGAAATTTTGAGTTCCTCAATGCTTCCTGTGAGAAGTGTGCTTCTAAGAAAGAGGTCTGCTCTTACGTATGGAAAAGCCAAACATGACCTGTGGGAAATACAGATGTGTTAGATGCACCCTTGCTTGGAAACTTCTAGGTTTCTTCCAGCCTACAGTTTCCCTTCTTTTTCTCTTTCCTGTATACTAAGTAACTCATGAAATTAGTGTTTTGAATGGTATTTAAACTAATTTCTGTTGGCACTTCATAGCTTCCTGTCATAACTCCCTCACCCAGGTCTCCACATTTTAAAACCCACATATTCTCTCTACTGAGTTTCTTATGTTTTCTGTTTTTGTTTGCTTTTCTGTTATCCCTTTGCCTGCCCTATCCCTTTTTTCCCTTTAGGTTGTTGGTCTTTTGATTTTGCTTTGCCTTACTAACAATATGAAAGAAGTTTCTGATTTTTTATAGAATAAATTGTACTCATGTGCTAAAGGTACAAGTGTTAGGATACTGCTTCTGGTTTATTTCTATTAGATCTAAATTAGGATTGATTGTTGTGATCCAAGAAAATTGATTTCTTTTAGTAATTCAGATTTCGATCTGTTTGATTTTCAGATCTCATCCACATTTGCTAATTAATTACTCATTTTGCTTCATTTAACAGTAGAACAAATGAAATTTTCTTTTCCCACAATATCAGTTTTGTGTGCGTTTCCCATGTTGTTCTGTATTGCAGTACAGCAGCACATTGAAAGTTCTGTTTGTGGAGTGGAAAGATTTTTGTTTTAGGGAGCATATATTTTAAGAAACCAAAATATATTCTGATGGTTTTGGACATAGGACATTGTTATAGAAACTAGGTCAACTTTTCAATACCTTTATCAAAGCACCTACAGTTCATTGCAAGTGAACTAAATCTCACTGAAATAAAGTAGCTGGTGTATATTCAGCACACTTTTAAAATAGAGTAGTCTATTTTAAAGGAGAAGTTGGTGCCAATCTGATTTCTTTCCACTGTTTCTTTGTTGGAATGGGAGTTCTATAACCCTTCTGCTGTTCTCTTTCCATGGGCTACTTTGTTAAATCAGGGCAGAGTCGGCTGTTTGAATGTCTGCGCTCCTGAAGGTCAGCCAAACCTGCAGGTGAGGCTACAGGAGACCCTAATTGATAGGCCTAAGAAAAACAATTGGAAAAAAAAGTATAAAAACAAAAATGAAGCAAAATTGATTTATTTTTCAAAAATTTAACTTTTTGTTTTCATTGAAAAACATTTCCATTCGTTCAAAAGAAATTTGAGAGTCTGCTATATGCCATGCATTGGAAATAAACAGTAAATACCAAATAGACCTCACAGTTTACATTCTAGTTGAAAGAGACAGATAAATACATAATATGTTAGAGCGTGATAATACTTTTGAGAAAAAATGATGCAGAACATATAGGGTGGTGAATAAGTGCAAAGAGGGGAAGTGAGGTTTTTTTTTTAATAGAGTGGTCAGGGAAGATTTCACTTGAAGGTGTATTTGAGAGAGACCTCCAAGAAATTAGGGTGGAGTCATGTAGATGTGAATAAAAAATACAAAGGCCTCGAGGCTGGTGGTTACCAGTGAACAAGAGAGATGTGGGAAGTAAACTTTTTCAGAGAGGCCCAATGGGTGTGTGTTGGGGAGAAGGGAAGGATAATATAGGACCTGGTCATGCACTATATGGTACAAAGAAAGTTGTCTCATCACTTCAGACCCCGTAGACAATAGCTATTAACAATTTTTGTGTATTTGTAAGGAGTTAACCTGACCTAGCCTCCATCTTTGTTCCACTGCAGAAGTTCATGTGAATATAGTCAGCAAATAATTTGCAGAGTAGCAGATTTTGCATAGGTTAATGACCCTTGTCTTGGAGAGTAATAGTAGGGCAATTACTTAGAATAAGTTTGTATGTATTTGGGAAGTGAGATCAAAATTTTCTTCCCTAGAGAAATGTATTTCTCCATTTTACCTACATGGTAAATCTTCTGTGAATAGGAGAAGTAACCATCTAGACCTGGTATAGTTTCCTTTTGAGTACACTTGTTGGTTTGTTTGGTTGATGTTCTTTTGATCAAATATTATGCTTGCCTTACTTATCTGCTGCTTTTTTTGCTTATTTGACAAAAATTCCTGGTTCCCCAAAGCTCTAATCATTGGGATTTAATGGCTTTCAGGGACTACTTTATAGGTCGCCATATCCATATTTCTGTCTTGCACATTGGAGGAGATAATCATTCCTGATAACTAACTGTGTATCTGCTTTTCTTTTACACATGTATATTTAAGCAATAAAGGTTATTAAAGCATATACTGAACTACTTTGCTTCATCGACTTTGGTAGGATTGAGGAAGAAGTACCAGCTAGTAATGTTCTATGGTAACCCCATATGGAAAAGTAAAAGATTTTTGATTAACAGAGTACTTATGTCTTGAATCATCCATTCTTACTTTCCCCTCTCTGGATTTCTCGTTTAGCTAGTCTGTTCCTCAGTGAAGGAGTCTGTCTGTTTCTCTCTCTCATTTGAAGTTTAACCCTGGAGCTTGACTTGGTTATCCTCTGTTCTTTCTTTTAATTATACTTATCTAGTTGTCATCCTGTTAATATCATCCTTTGGAGATGACTTCAGTCATGTAACTTTTTTCCCTCTTTCCATTTCCTTTGGTCAGGTAACTGTATCATCTTTCATAGGAAATGTTCTAGGCAATCATAGATTCCCTCACATTTTGAAGTTGCTTTAAAATAACTGCTTGAGCCAAGGCTGGTGTGGCTCAGTGAATTGAGCACTGGCCTGAGAATCAACAGGTTGCTGGTTCGATTCCCAGTCAGGGCACATGCCTGGGTTTCGGCCAGGTCCCCAGGCAGGGGTGCGTGAGAGACAATCACACGTTGGTGTTTCTTTCCCTTGCTTTCTCCCTCCCTTCCCATCTCTAAAAATAAATAAATAAATCTTAAAAAAATAATTGCTTGATATGTATTACCTTAACATTTGTAGATGTTTATAGTTGTCTTGAAGGTATCTCTTCCAATGCCATTCTTCTTTTCTAAATCTTTAGTGACTACATGCTACCTTGTGGAAAGATTTTTCTTCATGATTTTTCTGAAAACAGTTTGCTACTCTTGCTCTTACTCAAACCAAAATTTAAAGTGACTTGCGTCAGGGGTAACATGTGGATTCAGAAATTTTGGTTATTTCTATTATATTTGCCAACCGGGCTAGAGTTATCTAGGGATGTAGGGCTTTGGCACTTCTTTGGGGATGGAGTACCGGACCAGTCTTTGACAGTGTGGGGTAGCTCTTTGTTCCTTGCAGGAAAGTTAAACTGAGTTGTTTTAAAAATAATCCTGTTGTCCAATCTGCACCGTAAATAAGGATATCCTCCAGTGTAGCAACTCGGGATTCCAAGGAAGGGAGACAATTCTTTCTAGGTTCTGAGTCTAGATTATAAGGATTTAGGATGTGTCATTCCATCTCTCCTTGTATTTAAATCCATGCTTTCAAAGCGCCTCTCATTCAGATTGAATAATGATGTGAGCTGTCTGGTGAACAGTAAAGCAGACCTAAGTAATATATTTTATAACTACTGCCTTTTTTTAAAAAAAGACTTAATTTATTTATTTTTAGAGAGAGGGGGAGGGAAGAAGAAAGAGAAACATCAATGTGACAGAGAAGCATTGACAGGTTCCCTCTGGTACGTGCCCGAACTGGGGACTGGTCATGAAACCCAGGCACATGCCCAGACCGGGAATTGAACTAGCAACTTTTTGCTTTGTGGGATGACGCCCAACCAACTGAGCTGCACTGGTCAGGGTCCGGTGTCCTTTTTGCAAGAGGAATGTGGTCAGAGGGTTGTCAGAGATAGGCCAATACAGTGATTCCCAACATTTACATCAGGGTCACTTTGATAACATTTTTAAAAGATGAATTTCTAGGCATTCTCTACAGAAATTGATGTATGGGGGATGGACAGGTAGATTTGGGAGACTATTTTTTTTTAAAGCTTTCCAGGTGAACCTCATCATTCAGATTTGAGGACTACAAAACCTGAATGTTTGAGTTAAGTTACATATCTGTGTAGTTTCTCAGGTGGATGGTCATGTAATTAGTGTGAGAAGCAGAGAAGACTGGCTCATGGTAGTGGACATGGTGAACAGATGGCTAATTTCAAGTTTTCCATCATGGTATCCTGTATTGTTTTGTAACCACAGATCACCACCTGATTTGGGGGTTATGCTAGCACTTATCATTTTATAGAGGACTTGCCCTCTTATTCATTTTGAAATTGTGGAATAAATTCAGGAGAGGATGTTAACATTGAAACTCAACCGGACGATTTGTTTAAAACTGGGCAGGAAGGGCTAATGTTACTTCCTGTCTGAAAAGGAAGTGCTGGCTTCCTTCCCTCCCTCCTTGGCAAACTCTGGTTGACTTAGAATATGGGCGGGGGAGGGTCTGATCACATTAATACTTTTAATGGCCACCCATGCCTTGAGAAATCGGGTTACTAGTGCGGAAACATAATGTTCCCTCCTTTCTTTACTTGGAAAGGAGAAGGGTGCTGTGTGGGCTTCCTTCTCCTTACCCTTACAGTCCAGGAAGCCTTCCAATCTACCAGATATTATTTTACATTCAACCTTATAACTCCCCTGTATTTTCTGACGTTTGAAAATAGATCAAGGAGTTGTAGAGAAGAAACTGAAATCCTTTTGACACTGAGGGGTAGGTTGTGGAAAGGAGAACATAATTGAGCAGAGGGGAGTGGATGACAAAGGTTTCTTATTTTTAAATTGAGCCAAGAAAGCATTCCTTCTAAGTGGGGCCAGTTGGCACTCTTCCTGCTATTTTAGTCCAGGCTTCTCCTTCCTACTGGCCTGTCAATTGTATTAAGTGTTTGATGTAAGTTTGAACTGTGTTCTCTGGAGTTGGGGGGAGGGAGAGTGGTGGAAACAGCTGGTGCCTTCATCAAGCTATCTCAATTATGCTTCTTTTTAGAGTGTGGCGGGTGGGGGATGGTGGGTGGCAAAGGGATTGGATGTGTGTTAGTTGAGTCCCAGCAACTATCATGTAGTGGGATTGGATTCTCAGGCACTCTTAAATCTGTGCGGGATGTTGGCTAGTTGGAATGTAGCTAAACCTTCCCCAAATACATTCATTTCTCTGCCTCCCCTTCCCTCAGTTCTTTCACCTTTGGGTATGATTTGGTGAGAAAAGGGTATGTGGGAAGTTAGATAGCAAAACAGATTCATGCTTTTCCAACCATTGAGTATTCAGCTTAAGTCTTTGGGCCCTCCATTGACTTTCTTTTTACCCATTCATTATTATTGTACTTTGGTGGGTTTTCCAAATAGGTCTGCAAACACCTAGAGATAAAATTAGAACCAGAACCTCTGGTGAAGTCATGCTGAATTACAATCAGTTGGCTATACCCATCTCCTCTCCTCCCTGCTCCCCCTGGTGACTATATTTCTGAGTCAGCGCTCCCTTTCATGCCTCTTCTTCTCGATTTGAGACAAAGAATCTATCAAGCATCCTTTTGGAGCAGCAGCATTGATTTAGGTGTGTCCAGTTCTTTGTCTTCTGGGGTGTGTCTTTTAAGTCTGTCTTTTTAAATACCTCAGAAAGCTTTCCCACTAGATTCTACTATTTTTGTCTACTTTTCTGTATCCACCTCTCACTATGGTACTTAATTGACTGATTTATTTGGCTTGGGCAATGAATGAGGGAGAATCTGATAAGAATACTAACAATTATAACTAATTTTTCAGTTGTTCTTGAGAGAAAAGCGGAGTTAGTCTGATTCAATGCTACGTAAGAGATCTTAAACTGTTTTTGTGTGCTTCAACGATGAAGTTTGCAGTGGCTAGGTCCTACTTTTGAATTTTGATTCTAAAACAGTGTGGCTAAATATTTTTTATGTAGCCTTAGAATGGCTGACTGTTGGTGTATTCCAGCCCTGCCTCTTTCCACCTAGTTATGTCGAATTAGACGTGGACTAATTTCTTCCAAGTTGTGCTGTTTTAGCTCAGCTCCTTTTGGGTCATGTACTATCTAAATCAGGGTTTAGCTCGGAGTACTTCTGGTAGATCCAAGAAGGGGGAAGGAGTCTAGGAGAAAGAAAGGGAGGAAAAAAGATAATAACATATTACTAGTTAGTTGCCCGGAATATCCCTCTGGTCAGAGAACTCTCTGGTGCTGAGCCTTGTGCTATGCTGAACCTTTATGTAAGAAAAATTGAGCCCTTTGGGCAAATAGTGTTACTTTGGATTTCAAGAATCCTTGGCTAATAACGCTTGACTTCTGTTTGTGTCTTTGCTTCTGAGCTTTAGGACTAAGGTCTGTTGGGCTTGTACAAGACAATAGAAAAATGTATCATTTATCCCATTCTTGGAAGCAGCTGAGAACCCTTATTAGGAAGAGAGGTTTTCTTTTCTGAGGTTCCAAATCTGTAGCTTTTGACCATTGTGGGGGAGTGGTGAGCTAAAAAAGCTGAGGTTGTTGTCTTGACCTCTTTGTTGCCAGAGCTACTGTGCAGTTCCTAGTGGTTCTCCTCTTATTCCCTAGCAGAGTAGGGAACTTTGCACCCCGCACCTACTAGTGCCTATATCTTGCCTCTTGGCAGGGTGGAGTCTGCTGCCTTTGTTTGCTCTCTGTGGGGCCTCTTTGGAACCAACTTTATGCTTGTGGGGAAAATGAAAGACTTTGGAATCAGTGGAAATGGGTGATGGAGAAGGTGACAGAGGTTCTGTCCTAAAGTGGTTCTCCAGGAGGGAATATTCCATTGACTGATTCAGGTTGGAGATCAGATTGTCATGATGGAGCTTTCTTTGGGATGCATTCAACATATGTAGCTGACCTAAATGTATTATCAGTGGTAGCTTTAAAATCCTCTGTGCAGCGCCTCCAGAGTGAATAAACTTGCCAAGTAGAAATCTGAAAAATCCCCTCACTCCCTCTGAACCCTTAGATCCACACACAATATCTTTCTGCTGATTCTTAAAGGCTTGAGCTTTGTCCTATGCAGTGTTGGCTTGGGGCAGGGAGGAGGGTTGTTTTCCCGAACATGATAAGGAACTGAGCAGGGCAAAGTGGGAGCTCTGGCTGGTGATTGGTAGACAGGATGCCCTGGAATGTGGTTGGCCTGCAGCCCAGAATCCAGCACTTTGTATTTGTTTGTTTCTGGGAGACTGTGGTCTGGTGCTACTGTGACAGGAAGTGAGAAAGCTGGGAGTGGGGAAACGGAGAGGGGCGATGTCTTTGTGGTTCTCCTGTGAAATCTCTTTGTCCCTGGAGAGCAGCTCTGCTGCAGGACTCTACTGAGAAGAGAGCAGCCTTTGTGTGTGTAATGGGACTCAGAGCATCTAGCTACTCCGAGGGATTAGGGAGTGTGAATTCTGACTATGGCATTTTGCATTTTAGCACTGAGTTATATAAATGATCTCAATCTCTTAGTATTGGGGATCTCCCTGAATTTTTGTGTGTATTACTATTATTTACAGACCTCTAGGAATTAACTAACAAAAGGAATTCTAGAAGGAGATAGATGCTAATTTATACATTTTTAAAGACTATATATTGGAGATACCTCACTGGGTCTGAAAGGCATTACTGAGGCTCTACATTTTAGGTATCATCCTTTGAGTTAGCACTCTATTACATCCAGAGCTAGAGAAAACCTACTCATTCTTTGATTTCAGTATTTAGAGGTACTGGCAAGTCTGTTTGCACATAACTAGGGAATGAATGGTTGGTAGTTTTTCTGGGATTCCCCCCCACTCCTTTGTCTAGACTGAAAGAGCACCTGTAGCACTTCTCTGTTCCGCCCCTCCCACCCCATTGTTTTGTCTTTCCCCTGCCCTCCATTCCAGCTGTGAAACGGGCATCTCTTCTCACTTTGTGGATTGGGTGGCTGAGTCCTTAAACTTCTTGCCAAGCTGGCTAGCCCCTGAGCACGCACACACAAACCAGCCTTTCATTTCTGGGAAGGACAGCTGCCCTAGAGGCAGATTGCTAACATACCTCTAGAACAATTCTTCCCCTCTGTTCTGATGCTGGCTAGCACAATCTTTCCTGCTTCTAGTTCCTTCTGTTTTCCACCCCAACTCTGATCTCTGAGTTTGGTTTTTTAGTGAGATTTCATATTAAATATGAGAGTAGAGATATTTGTGATTAGATTTTCTTTCTTGAGGTGGGGGTGATTAGAGAATGTGGCACGTAGCTAGATTTCTAGAACAGCCCTTCTAGTGAAAAGGTAAGTGATTTTGTACAAAGTAGTACTACTTTTGTCTCTCGTACCATCCCTCCTAAGTTCTTGTTTCTTATAAAGTGCAAAATCTGATGTAGATTGCAAGCTCTTCCCGAGAATTGAAAAAGGTCTTGTTCTTTAAGGTGAAGGAAAGACCAAAGGTTTAGCTGCCTCTACCTCACCCTTTCTCACCTCCCTCTCCTCCCCTCCCAAGTTTACTTTTGGTCAACTCAATTGGTGTTAGAATGACTTTTAACCACAAAAAGCATGGAAAGTTCATACTCCTTTCATTCTGTCCAGTAGATGGAACATGGACTTGGAGTAAAACAGATGCCTTTCCAACACTTAACTAGTATATGGCATTGGGCAGGGTATTGGATGCTTCTGATACAATTCAGGGATGTCAGACTCATTTTCACCAGGGGCCGCATCAGGAGCCTTTCACTTGCCTTCAAAGGGCCAAAATAATTTTAGGACTGTATAAACGTAACTACTCCTTAACTGTTAAGAAGTTGAAATTACATTCGGCCCTTTGAAGGCAATGGTGGGGCTGATGTTGCCCCCAGTGAAAATGAGTTTGACACCCCTGAGTTATAAACTATGTATCAGATACATAGTTTAGAAAGGGGCAAATAAAAAAAAATAATAAGGGGCCAGTATTAACTTAAGAGGTTGTTTAGAAGATTGTGTGATAATTTATAGGGGGAGATGAGTAATTAACAACTCACAACTTTTCTTCCCCTGTATGATTTTCTTTTACATAGGGGGAAACATTTCCTTTTATATAGCTTATCTTTTATATAGGGAGGAACATTTCCTTTAGCTCTCTATCCTGTAGATGAAATAGGACCTTCACATTTGCTGATTTCCTCATAGACTCACACCTTCTCTGTCTTTGTTGCCTCTGTCTCTGTCTCAGAAGGGAGCTGTATTCTAAACTTGTTGGAAGAGGTGTCTTTAAAAATTTTTTTTATTTATTAATTCTAGAGAAGAAGGGGGGGGAACATTGATTTTGTTGGTCCACTTATTTATGTGTTCATCGGTTGCTTCTCGTATGTGTTCTGTGGGGATTGGACCTGCAACCTCGGTGTATTGAGGTGATGATGCTCTGATCAATTGAGCTACCTGGCCAGGGCTGGAAGGGATGTCTTGTTGCTCTTTTTAAAGAGGTTTGAGGAAACAGGATTGTGTAAATATGACTCAGTTACATCCTTCCAACTTTTCCAAGTGATCTTCGAACAGTGGGAAAGAGATGGTGGGAATGCCATTGACAGAAAGTAAGGGGTTTGGTGAGAAACTGCCTCTCTAAAAAGAAGAATGTGAGCTCAGTTGGGTAATCTCTGGTAAATCCTAAGGTTAAGGTTTTTTCCCATGAAAAAATTTTTTTCTCCCCTAGGGTAAAGAAGGGTAAGGTATCCTAGTTAATTTTAGGATTTCTCTTTTATGGTACAAAAGTTAAATAAATACCTTTCTATTTTGATTAGACTTTATCTTATTGTCCATTGTATACCTGACTCCCTCTTTTTCTCCTTTTTGTAGGAAGGGGAAAGGCAATTGGTCTCTCCCCTTCCTCCAGTCTGACACCTCCCTCTGTTTTTGCCCCTCCCTCTTATCTTTGTTTTCTTTTCAGCCTCTCCTGAAGCTTTGCTTTCTCCTTATAAGGCTAAGTGAGGCACTTTTGGCAGGGTTGCAGCAGGGATGCAGGTAAGTAATTTAGTGTGTCTCAGACTCTCAGGATTGAGAGAAAATTTCGTATAATCTGTCCCAGTGGAGGGCCTTGGAGAGGCCCTGGGTGCTGGGGGAGGAGAAGGAGGAGGCCTGGCCTGAGAGATCAGAAGGACTTGTTAGACCAGTCCTGTGTGTGTGTCATACATGCTCTAGAGAGAAGCAGGTTTTGTTTCTTCACGCGTACCCTTTCAGTCCGGGTCCCCCTCACTAGTTGAGAGCCACACCCTTCCTTTGCTTCAAAACCAGTCCAGTATTTAGCCATTTTAGTATATTGCCATTTGGGGGGTCCCCAGAATACTTGGGAGGGCAAAAGAGAGCAAGAAAAATGTTCCATCTGGTTTCTGAATTTAAGGTTAAGATGGTGGAGGTGTGGTTTTTTTTTTTTTTCCCCTTCCTTTTTAAAGTCACAATAAAATTTTAAATCTTGACAGGTTACTTTGGGCCAGGTCAACCTCTTTTTAACAGGACTATTTAAAAAACTTTTATGTATTTATTTTCTTCCTTTTCTTTGAAACTCCAATCAGGTAGAATACATCACTCTTTGCCAGACTTCCTTAATTCATCAAAGAGATTCGTGGTGGGCACAGTGAGATCTTTGTCAGAGTGAAAAATCCTTCAGTCAACCTTTTTGTTGACTGGGAGAAGGGGGAAAGGAGGGCCTGGCATAAAAGATCCACAGGGAAGTACAGAAATTGCTAACATCTAAACAATGCCTTTTTTGGGATATTGGTTTAGTAACTCTGGAAGTGCTCAGTTGAGATGAGATTGTGAAGTGAACCAAGTTCTCTTTTGCCTTGATGCAGATCATGTCAGGTTCTTAGGCTTAGTGCAGGAGTGAGACTTCCCAGCCAAGGGAGAGATACTAGAATTTTCTGAGCTTCTAATGGTGGAACATCAGGTGATGGTGGTAGGGGTGTTACCTAGGCTTTGGACCTCTGGTAATAAACACTCTTTGTGATAAGAAGACATGGAAAAACTACTGACAAAATATCTTTTATTTTAAAAATAAAATGGTAATTTTCTCTGCATGGATGAACAAGTGAAACAATTGCTTTGAATTTTGGGGCAAATACCAGTTATGGCAAATTAATACCTTTTAGGTATCTAGAAGACTTACCTTTCTTGGCTTGAATGTTTGTATACAGTTCAGTAGTGTTATAGGTGCTATATTTTATTGGTCAGTATTCTTCAATAGGAGGGGGCTCAGTGTGCTTTAACAAGAAGCCATGTAAAATGGCTGGGATGACATGGAAGAGGAGTTTCGCTTATCATTGCTTTTAGAGGGAGAAGATTTCTTTGTGACACTGGTTTTGATTTCATAATGAGTAAGTAGGAAGAAAGAAAAAACTGATTTGGGGGCTGGCTAGAGAAGCTAAAATTTCTTTCCTAACAACCCAAAGACTATTTTTGGGGTTTAGAATTTTCACAACAAATAATTTTCCTTTTTTTCTGCAGAGGTTTGCTTGCCTAATTCTGGTCATGTCTTTGCATATACTTAACTGAATTGCATGGAGGTAGGATTGAGGATCAGAGTCACCCAGGCTAAAGTTTTACATATATTAGCCCATTAAAGCTAAACTCTGAAAAGTAGTAGAAATTGAAGCTTACAGGGGTTATAACTTCTCTAAGATCTTACAGCTAGTTTTTGGCAGAGTGAGGACTTGAAGAACTCCAGGTTTTTTGACCCTTAGTCTGGAGTTGGATATTGTTTTTCCCTTTGAGAATGTAAAGAATTCCTGTAGTTTACAGGGCTACTGTAGATGGGACAAGGTAACGTGTGGAAACATGTGTGGTTTATTCAAAAGCCCTACCAACAACACCAAACCTCTAGTCCCTTGTGCTGCTATTTCTAGTAGTATTTGTATTAGTAACAATAGCTTTCTGTGTGTCAAGACATTTTTCTTAGCACTTTATGTGGTTTGTCTTATATAATTCTTACAGCCACCCTGTGTATTTTATTTCTTCCATTTTACAAAAAAGGAAACTGATGTTTGTAGAGAGATTGTGGTACTTTGCTCAAAGTCATATAGGTAAGAAGCAATGAGGCTGGGATTTGAACCCAGTCAGTTTGATTCCAAAGTCTATATTCTTAATTGCTACGAACTGTAATTCCAAATTACACTTCCACAGCCACTTCACAGCAGAACAAATCATTCTAGGGACTGTGCTATTGGCAAGTAATTTTTGCCCTGCTGTCTGTTTGGCATTGTCCAACTGTTTGGTCCTTCTGGCTATTTGATTCAATTTAACTATTTTTGTTTGGTATTCTTACATAGGAGACTTGAGTTTTTACCATTGTCATTGCTTGAATGCTGAGCCTTGTAGTAGACTCATGGGACCTATGACTTGTTAAGAATAAAACCAGTTATTCTCAGAAAAATCTAGTCTTAGGGGAATAGCAAGGTTCACTTATATGCATCCTCCCCTTTACGTTGGGAGTTCCTTGATGGTATTTTTTTTTTTAATATTTTATTTATTTATCTTTAGAGGGAAAGGGAAGGAGAGAGGGAGAGAAACATCAATGTATGGTTGCCTTTCGTGCATCCCCTGCTGGGAACTGGCCTGCAGGGAACCGGTCTGCAACCCAGGAATGTGCCCTGACTGGGAATTGAACCGCGATTGTCTGGTTCACAGGCCCGTGCTCAATCCACTGAGCTACACCAGCCAGGGCTGGTATTTTTTTTTTTAAGTGAGAGCAAGTATAATTCATTTGAAAATACTAAGTGGCAAACCTGGAAAGAAGTTGTGTTCGCTTGGACTCATAAGACCTTCCTGACTCTTAACTACCAAAGTCAGTTAAGCCCTGGTTGGTGTGGCTCAATGGGTTGAGAGCTGGCCTGAGAATCAAAGGGTTGCTGGTTCGATTCCCTATCAGGACAAATGCCTGGGTTGCAGGCCAGGTCCCCAGTAGGGGATGAACGAGAGGCAACTACTCATTGGTGTTTCTTTTCCTTTCTCCCTCTCTTCCAATCTCTAAAAATAAATAAAGTCTTCAAAAAAAAAAAAAAAGCCAGTTAATGGTTTGCAGATTCTGGTCTATTGCGTGTGTGTGTATTTATATTTATATTTGATGTGTATAGCATGGAGAAGGATCTTTCCTTAAGTGTCTGAGTTATGAGGCAGTATGCTGTAGCTTGCCTTCATTCTCTTCCCCCAAGTATGCTTTCTTTTTCCTCCCATTTATTTTTGTTTTCCTACTTGTCTTTTATGTAAACATATGGATAAACCTTTTTAAAAAAGATTTTATTTATTTATTTAGAGAGAGGGGAAGGGAGGGAGAGAGGGAGGGAAACATCGATGTGTTTACCTCTTGCATTCCCCCAACTGGAGATCTGACCCACAACCCAGGCATGTGCCCTGACTGGGAATCTAACCAGTGACCTTTTGGTTCTTAGGCCGGCACTCAGTCCACTAAGCCACACTAGCCAGGGCCGGGATGACCCTTTAACCTGAAGATAAATGGAAACTTTTTCTTTTCCCTTTTTCCTGTGATATTGGAGGGAAGTGCTGACAAGGGTTGTAGGGGAGAGGGGCTGGACCATCCATTTTATACTGGACTTGTATTTTTTGGACTTGAAAGCATGCAGTAGAAAGAGAACACAGACTTTGGAATGGCATAGATCTGGGATGAAATTTAAAATTTGCTATTAACTGAGACCTTGGGTAATTTTTTTCACCTAGAACCTGTTGTCTGGTTTGCAGTAGAACTTCCATTGGGTAGTGGAAGTTCTACCCTAAGGATTGCCAAGATAATAAATGTAAAACATTCAGTAATTGTTAGTTCTGTTCACCTTAACTTTCTCCTTGGTAATAACCTGCAAAGGCCTCAAATAAGGAATCAAGAACTTATGGCAGAAGTGTAATGGGATGACTGCCAAGCTCTAGAGAAGCACCCTGTGTTCCAGAAACACTGGTCTAGGTGGGACCTCCAAGTAAGTAGAACTGAAGTAGGGAAACCAGCTTATCCAGTCCTTAGAACCCAGTTATGCTCTTGATTTAGTTAATTTCATCTACTAGTTCACAAAATAGTTTTGGGCTGAGGCATTACCATTAAGTAATGTAATTGGAAGATAGAAACTAGTTCTTGAAATAACTTAATACTTCCTATTTGTATAACATACATCATCTCACCTGATCCTTATGGCACCTCTTGAGTTAGACTGGGCTGGTGGTATTGGCATCTTGCAGATGAGAACATGGCAGTGACTTACTGCCATTGTTGGCAAGTGGCCGAGTGAGGTCTGGGACCCAATTTTTGAGTCCTGTTCTGTTTCTACACAGCCTCTTCTACCCTCTTTCAGGCTGAAAAATCTCCCCATGTTTTTAGGCCTAAGAATGTGATTTTCTACTTAACTGTGCTATCTTCAAATTAGAGCCAGGTGGTTAGCTTTTAAAGCCATGAAGACAGGCAAAGATACTGTTTCCTGACTTAGAGCCCTGGGTAGTTTCCCTCTATCCTTCCTAACCCCCTTTTCGAATTAAAGTCATGAGGGCAAAAAATGGCTGTTTATGTCAGGGTGACAGACAATTTCTGTGCACCAGGGACTGTTGTCACTGTATGCCTCATAGTAGTGGTAGTTTGAGCTTTTATTGGCAAAGGAAATTACAGGGTGGAGGCTGCTAGAGTGGTAACTGCAGTTCAGGCCCTGTTGAAACCCAGAACTGGAAGAATCTCTTGTGAACTTAGAGTCCTCTTGGTGTGGAAGGTTCATACGTCATTGTACATAGCGGACAGGGCAAGTGCTTAAAATGAAGAAATAGAGATGAGAAGGCAGCCACATTTTTTAAAATAAGGGTACTTATTAATGACATTTGAGTGGCTTGTTGGAATGTAGGGTAGGAATATGAGAAAGTAACAATGGGCTTTGGACTGAAAGGAAGAACAGAAGTCGATAAATGATTATGGCCTCCTGCAGGCCAGGGCAAGAGGTAGGAGGAATTGATCTTTTTCTTTCTTTTTTTTTTTTTTTAAATCCTCACTGGAGGATATGTTTATTGATTTTAGAGAGGAAGGAAGTGGGTCAGAGAGAGAGAGAGAAAGAGAAAGAAGCAAGGATATGAGCAAGAAACATCGATCGGTTGTCTCCCTCATGCACCCCAACCTGAGATTGAATCTGCAGCCTTTAGGTGTATGGGATGATGCTCCAACCAACTGAGCCACCCAGCCAGGTCTGGAGGTAGGAGGAATTTGGAAAAAGGTTGCCACATTCTTGGATTTAGGGACTGGATTCGCTGGAAGGAGTCTTAGTAATGGAGAGTTAATTAAGGAGTTTATTGGGTACCTGTTTATCAGTTACTCTGGGTACACTCTCGCTTGCTGAATGCTGCATATCCCGGCATACCTTGTCTTATTGCACTTCTCAGATGTTGTGGTTTTTTTTCACAAATTGAAAGTAAGGCCCGTCACCAGCAAAAAGATTACAGCTCGCTCTATAGCAGTGATCTGGAACTGAACTGCAGTGTCTCCGAGGTATGCCTGTACTCTAAGGCAAAGAGGCCCGAGTGTGCTTGGTGGGGCTCTGGAGAGCGTGGGAAAGGGAACTGAAGCAAAGCCTAGGCTAGTCTGCACACGTCTCCCCCACTACACTGTTGCACTGGTTTCTCAATATCTTTGTGGGCATGCTGGGACTGGGCTTTGAGGTTTCTGCCTTGGGGGCGGGGAGGAGGGGGAAGGGCATTCCAACAGCATTTTTTTTCTTTCTAATTTGGTCGCTTAGAAGGGGGGCTGGTAAATGAATTTTTATTACAATCTGCTCCTCTGATATGACAACTACACCCAAGGTCCAGGCTTCTGAAAACAAAGTCCAAAGGGCATTTGTCACATTAAGCAATTCCAAGTCATCTTTTCAGTTACTCCCTTCCATTCCCAGATTGTCTTTCTCCCAATACCTGCCCTTGCTCCTATTTTTTAATGTATTGGGTGAATTTTATTTTCCTCTCATTTCCATTTTTCCTCCAAATATTTCTGCAGCTTTCTCCTTCCTGCTTCCTCCTTGCTGTGGTGGCTGGGATGCTTCTCCCATGACTTTCAGAATCTAGACTGGGCTCTGTGTTAAAACAGTCAGTTACGAACTTCTCTTAACAGGTGTGTATGAAAATGTGTTTATTAAGAATAAAAATTTTTTTAAGTGTATTTTTTCTTGAGGGGTTAATGAGAGGGTGGGGGAGAAGGTTTATTCTAAAACCTGCCTTTCAACATAGTGTATTTGGGACTGGCCGTAAAGTCTGCTGTAGCCAGTATGCAAGAGTGAAATCCCATTAAGTCCAGCAGTGTGGCTATAAATGCCCCTCCATTCATTCGCTAGCCAATTTGCAGTTCATTTAATATGGTATGGGGAACTCTTCATTTCTATTTCACTATCCTTTTTTGTATAAATATTATGTATAAACCTAGATATTTTTATATTACTCTGAGTTAGAATAAGTAAAGAGGTAAAATATGGTCTGTTTAGAGCTCCTGTAGAACAAATGTAGGAAGTGTGCTAGGCATTGATTTTTCTAGAGGTTACAATATGAAATACTCTGAGGGACAGTTTCAGAGTTTGAGTCTAATGTTCCTCTTTCTACTACACAAAGAGCTGAAGGTCACTGAAAATTGTGCCTTTTTACATGTAGTTGTTTTGGAACTCTGTTGCTTTCTTGTCTCTGTTAGCCAACACACACGTTTGCCCCCGATACTGTAGTATAGTTCTGAAACATAGAAATGCCGCCTCATAAAGATATTAAATAGAGGGCCTCCTTAGTTGTGTTCCCTGCCTTCAATGTGGGAAGTATTTTACTACTTCCACTTCTTACTGATATTTTAATTAGCATATTCTTTTAGTATGTTCAGATTTATCAGAGATTTTAAGTTAAGGTCTGTAACTGTCTTTATCTGTGGAACTGGCTTGCCCCTGCAGGGCAGCTTTTATCAAGTTTGTACAACTTTAATAAAGTTAACGTCAGCAAAATTTTCCAGGGAGAAGGACTATAACTTTAACCTCATGTCATGACTACAACCCTTAGCCAAATTCTCCCTCTCCTACCTACAGTGTAGAGACTTGGATCTAGTACTTTCCCTTTCAGTGTGGTTATTTCTGGAGGGGTGTTAAAGAAGGTAGTGGGCAAAAGCTTCTGCTTGAGCAGACACTGGTGATGGGGCTTTCAGGCTTGGTGGTGGCTTGCTTTCTGCACTGCAGTAAAACCACAAGAGGGCGTCTTTGGCTCTGGGATGAATAATTCATCTGTCTCCTCTGACCTGTGACCTTTTCTCTCCTCTCTCTTACCTTCTCCCGGTAGTGTGAAGTGAGGGAGGCCTTCTCCCTCCTTCCTCCTCCTTCTGTGATCCACCTTCCTTTTTACCCTGCCCTGCGGCGGCTCTGCCCTTTACCTTCATGGACGACTCAGAGGTGGAGTCGACCGCCAGCATCTTGGCCTCTGTGAAGGAACAAGAGGCCCAGTTTGAGAAGCTGACCCGGGCGCTGGAGGAGGAACGGCGCCATGTCTCGGCGCAGCTGGAACGCGTCCGGGTCTCTCCACAAGATGCCAACCCACTCATGGCCAACGGCACCCTCACACGCCGGCATCAGGTAACCCCTCCTTCCATCAGACCTGCAGGTAGGACTTTGGCGTGGTCATAGAGAGGCTGTGATTCTTCTTTGTAAACTACTGCCCTCATGGTGATGGGCTGTTCAGAGCCCATGCTTTATGATGAACCTTTACAAGGGTAATAAATACTGATTGAGAGATAAGTAATTTTGCTCCTTTGCTGAGTTGAGTGGACTTATCTCTAGAAGTATCCAGCCGACTTCCTGTTGCTGGAGTGAGGTTTCTTGGTTGGGGTGTAGTTCTAGTAATGGTAGATCAGGTTACTTGAGTTTTTTATGTTTTTCCCCCCTTTGGTATCAGAAATTCAGGAAAGTAAATGCTTTCCTGATTGTAAATGAAGTGCTTTCCTGAAAGTGAGTGCTTGTGGTTGGGAAACTTGGGCGCCTTGCAGCACTCCTATCTCCGGTTCAGTCTCCTTCAGGGTACAAACGGCCTGTACTCAGAAAGTGTGGCAGTGTCCGTGAATTGTGTATTCCTGCTCTATATTGTGCCTGTCTACTCTTTTTGTTGGCTGTGCAAATCATGTCTTGGAGGAAGGGGTCATTGTTAATTCTGTTGGTTAGAATTGGAGAGGGAGCATCGTTCTGCTATTTAACCCAAATAACCACAGGAGCCAGTGGTCTCCGGGTTGGCTGACTCTGTGGTGTGACTTGGGACAGTTGGTGTTAGAAATAAGAAGTATCTTGTGTTTCCTATGGTTTCTCTAGTCTGACTTTGCTATGATGTAATCTGTCTGAGGTTTTGTGTATTTGTACGTGGGTGTGATGGGCATTGCCTGATAGATTGCATCTGAAGAGATCTATGGTGGGAACTAAGAACAGTGCTCATGCTTCAGTAGCCCTTTTTACTGATTATTTAATAATTTTTAAGACAGAAGGTCCTTCATGATTAGGAACCTGTTCAGTGAGAGGACAGAATTCTGACTGGCAGATGCTTGGGAATTTGGAGGCATTGTGTTTGAAGTGTTCTAGGGTTTTTATCAGAACCAGAACAGAGGATTAGGGATAAGAGGTATATACTGAAAGGGGAGAGCAGGACTGCTTAGGCTTGGAGGTGGTGGGGAATTCCAGGATTTGTAAATAGTGGTCTCTCCCTTTTATTTTTAACTTCTGCTCAGCAATGAAACCACACCCGTCCTTCTTCCTGAAAATAATGTTTAACTTCCTCTCCCTGCAGCCTTATACTCTATGTAATGGGAGTAGGGTGAGGGAGGAGTCTTCCAAGGTGGATCTCACTGTATTCTATTGGAAGAGGAGCAGTTCAATGTACTTTTATATAGCATAATGTCAATAGATTATTTCCTGCTGTTCAAGACAGAACAACTTAAGGGTGACATTTGTGTTTCCTGGCTTTAATAAGTGGTGATAAAGATATTGAGACATCTGTTTGCTTGAGGGGAGTTGGGGGTACTTGTTTTCTTCCTACTTGGAAAGAGAGACTCATAGTTCTTGCCTCTTTAAAAAGCTGCCTGATATGGGAGTTTCCAGTGGTGGTAGAGCATGAAGATGTGTGGAGCAATAGAGAACGCTTTTGGAAACTCCCCAACCTAGCCCTCCCAATTTTCCTTATATTCTTCTGGCTTCCCAAAAAGATCGTGTGCCGTGAAACTACCTGAGTCTTTGCTGTTTACTCAGCAAATAGTTTTTGAGTGCCCATTATGTGCCAGGCACTGTTTGAGGCACAAGGGGGGATACATTATTGGACCAAACTGTCTCCCCACCGCCCTGGAAAAACCGTCTGCCCTCATGCAGCTTACATTCTTATGTTCCAGAAACCTAGTTACCTTGGTGCCAGATTTGATTCCAGTTTTGAGAAAATGCTAAGACTAAGGAGTGATGTGGTTCGTTTGTGAGTACTGACAGAAGGACTCCAGGCCACAAATATCTTCTTGAAAGCCTTTTTCCTGTTTGGAAAAAAGATCATTTGTGTTTGATAGAGCAAATGAAGGCCACAAAATGAATTGTCTTCTTGTGGGCTATGTTTCAGAACGGCCGGTTTGTAGGCGATGCTGACCTTGAGCGACAGAAATTTACAGATCTGAAACTCAACGGACCACAGGTAATTATTTTGGCTCAAGGTCTAGGTTGCTTCATTCATATCTTCTTACTTCCCCAGCCCATAAGAGCATGCTGGTGTCTTGTAAAGCACCTGGCACATTGTAAGCACCCATTAGTTAGTTTCTTTTTATTTTGGAATGAAAAGTTTTTTTTCTTAATTCTTACCCAAGGATATTTTTTTCATTGCTTCTAGAGAGAAACAGGAAGAGAGGGACAGAGGAAGGGACTGAGGGGAGGAGGTGTGTACAGGGAGGGGGTTGGGGGGAGAGAGAACTCGAGCAAGGGAGAGAACAAGAAAAATCGAGAGGTTGCTTTCTTGTATTGGGAACCTGGGTATATGCCCCGACTGGAAATCGAACCCATGACCTTTTGGTCTGTAGGATGCTGCTCCAAGCAACTGAGCCATGCCAGACAGGACTTGGAATGAATTTTATTGACTGTTGATCCAGTTTTGATTCCTCAGTTACTGTATCTCCTTTATAAGGATGGGTGTATGTCTACTTTGTAGAAAATCCTTGTATGGAACTTTGGGCAGTACCTGAAGGGGTAACACAGCTAATCAAAAGATGACTCTTCTTGGGATTTTAGAAGTGTTTTTTTTTTTTATTTATTTTTAGAGAGAGATGAAGGGAGGGAGAAAGAGAGGAAGAGAAACATTGAACGGTACCTCCCACATGCCTCCCAATCAGGAATCTGGCCTGCAACTCAGGCATGTGCCCTGATTGGGAATCAAACTGGTGACCTTTCAGTTCAGAGCCAGTGCTCATTGCAACTGAGCCACACCAGCCAGGGCATCTTACTGGGATTTTCTGGTTCATCTTAAAAGTTCTGTTTTGGGCGAACTTTTTAGTATCATGCAGATGTAGATGTAGCTGCACTTAACGTAGTTCGTGTTCACTTATGTATCCAGAAATGGGAAATTAAAGCTGCTGTCTCTGTTCTTAGAACTGGGAAATTATTTCTGCCTTTTTGTACAAGTTCAAAAGATGGATACAGCTACCCCTCTAAAATTGTAGGCCCTGTTGAAGTTGCAAGAGGAGTCTCTGTCTTCAGGGAGACAGTGCTCCTCATGGGAATAGATTGTTAATATATATGGCTTAATAGTAACTTTTTTTTGTTTTCCATTTAGGATCACAGTCACCTTCTCTATAGCACCATCCCCAGGATGCAGGAGCCAGGGCAGATTGTGGAGACTTATACGGAGGAAGACCCTGAGGGAGCCATGTCTGTTGTCTCTGTGGAGACCTCGGATGATGGTACCACCCGGCGGACAGAGACCACAGTAAGCTAAGATTTGTATAAGGTCAAGGATGATGGAGGATGGTTGAGGATGATGGTGTCCCTATAATCTGTGTTACAGGCAGGGTTAAGCACTTAATTAAAGTGGGCAAAGGGCCAGTGATGTGTAATGAAACTGTAAAGAAAGTGATCTCTGTTCAGACAGACAAGGTAGACATATTGGAAGATGGAATGGAATGGAGAGTAGAGAAGGTATATCAAGGTCTATAGTCGCTCCTCTTATAGACATCCTTACTGCCAGGGTGATTTGTCTGCCTGGGAATTCCCTGTAAGTGGGAGAAAAGGTAGATAGTAGGTTGTAAGGCATTTCTAAGTAAGGTGAGATGGAGGTAGGGGTTTGTTTCTTTTCTTTTAAGATTTTATTTATGCCCTGGCTGGTGTGGCTTGGTGGACCAAGTGCTGACCTGTGAACCTAAAGGTTGCTGGTTCAGTTCCTAGTCAGGGCACATTCCTAGGTTACGGGCCAGGTCCCTATTGGGGGCATAGGAGAGGCAACTTGTCGATGTTTCTTTCCCTGCCTTTCTCTCCTCCTTTCCCATCTCTCTAAAAATAAATGAATAAAATCTTTTTTAAAAACCCCACAAAACACAGATTCCAAAGCTCTGTCTCTGGAGAGTGTGTTTCAGGAGATCTGAGTGAGTCCAGGGAATCCCCATTTAAAAACATTTTTTTTAAGATTTTATTTCTTTTCAAAGAGAGGGGAAAGGGGGGAGAAAGAGAGGGAGAGAAACATCAATTGGTTACCTCTTGTGTGTTCCCAACCGGGGACCTGGCCCATAACCCAGGCATGTACTCTGGTTGGGAATTGAACCAGCAACCTTCCGATTGGTAGGTAGGTGCTCAATCTACTGAGCCATACCAGCCAGGAAATGGTTTGTTTCTTTTCTTAAGAGTGGTCTAGAATTTAAGCTTATATTGTTCACTTAATTAATTTTTCTTTTCTCTTTCCTTACTCTGAGGTCAAGAAAGTAGTGAAGACTGTGACAACACGGACAGTACAACCAGTCCCTATTGGACCAGACGGACTGCCTGTGGATGCCTCGTCAGTTTCTAACAACTACATCCAGACTCTGGGTCGTGACTTCCGTAAGAATGGCAATGGGGGACCTGGTCCCTATGTGGGGCAGGCAGGCACTGCTACCCTTCCCAGGAACTTCCACTACCCTCCTGATGGATATAGTCGCCACTATGAAGATGGCTATCCAGGTAGCAGTGACAACTATGGCAGTCTGTCCCGGGTGACCCGCATCGATGAACGGTATAGGCCCAGTATGGAAGGTTATCGGGCACCTAGTAGACAGGATGTCTATGGGCCCCAGCCCCAGGTTCGGGTAGGTGGGAGCAGCGTGGATCTGCATCGCTTTCATCCAGAGCCTTATGGTCTAGAGGATGACCAGCGTAGCATGGGCTACGATGACCTGGATTATGGCATGATGTCTGATTATGGCACTGCCCGTCGGACCGGGACACCCTCTGATCCTCGCCGACGCCTCAGGTAGGCAAGAAAAAGGGGAAGGAGAGAGGTCTTTCCAAGATACTGTAAAGGGGTAGTAGCTCTTTCCTTTCCTTCTAAGTAGTGCTTTTTAGGATCAAAGAGACTTATGGCTTTCTCTCCCTTACCTTTTTTTTTGTGTGTGAAGACCATCCTGTTTCCCCTTTTCTGATTTTACTAAGTATCAACTTGCTTTTTTTGTCTTTTTTAATTGTAAAAGTCATATATTCTAATTATAGAAAATGACTTGTTGTGGTTATTGGTCTGTGTCCTGAAGATTGGCCTTTGCTTCTTTCTTGTTGAGATTTTCTTATTATTTCTGCCTAACCTCTGACGCCCTTTCAGTGATGGAGAGCACCACAAAGAAGCCTGGTGTTGGGGACTAGGGAGTACTCATTAGTTCCTGTGAGTTTCTTCAGCTTCTGGTTTTGTATTAGGAATAGACCTAAGTGTTTCAGGCTTTTAGGGTCAGAATAGACAGATACAGAACCTCGAGTTACAAACAAACCTCGGTATAACAAAAGGCCTGACACTTTACACTTAGATTCTTATATTGGCTTATAAAGTGAAACCAGGGTAGCATCCTTAGAGGGTGGTACATTAATGACACTGGGAGAGGTCAGGAAGCAGGTGTCTATTCTGACTTTCCTGCTCATCCCTGGGATTCTTTGGTGATGTGAAAGGGGAGTGATTGATTTGGGACTGGTGGATAGATGGTTTGCCTTGAAGAATGTTTGAGAATGGGGATTGGCAAACCTTTTCTGTAAAGGACCAGCTAGAACTATTTTAGCCTTTGCAGGTCATATATAATATTTGTTGTATATTGTTATTGTGTTGTTCTTTTTACAACCTTTTAAAAATATAAAAACTGTATATACGTTTGGAGCTGTGCAAAAACAGGTTTGGCCCATGGGCTGTCAATACTCCTTTAGAGTAAATCAGAGATAGTGTTTTCCAGTTAAGGAGAAACAAGAAGGCAGATTCATGGATATCTTGATGTGTAAGGATAGCCTAGCAGCTGTTGCTGAATTTCTGTGTGAGGTCATGACCTTCGAAAGAAAATGCTTTGGTGCTCACTTTCCTCATATTAGGTAGCTTTCTTTGGTTCACAGTGAACTGGGTTGGGCCCCAGGGTATAGTCCCCATTATCTAAGCCTGAGTCACTTGCCTTTCAGGTAACTTTTGGACAGCTAATCCAACTCCCATGTGACTCACCTTTTATTCTTGGGGGTGGGGGTAGAGTGAGGGTGGGGTGGGGGTGGGGCACCTAGCCTGAGCTGGTATAACTTGGGGCATTGGTAGATAACAGCTATCACCTAAGGAGTCTGTCCAGGGTGTTGGCTCCTTCTGCTTACTTACAAGTCTTCTTTTTCTGACTTCCTCATTAGTAGAGTGATTGGTGGGTGTGGGTAGCCAGGCCATTCTCTGCTGTCCCTGGCTGAGGCGCTTGACATAGAGTTTGGGCCTGGTTGTTGGGTTTGTTCCAGGGTGGCACTGGACTTAGAAACCTGCTTGACTAGAAAGAACATTTGCAGCTTCCCGTTCGGGGCCTAGGAGAGTAATACAAGGTCAGATGAAAACAGTAAAGCATAATGATCAGTGGAAAAAGCACTGAACCAGAAGACCTTAGTTCTAGTTGTGCCTTTGCCACAGGCTTTGTAGCCTCAAGTGAGTCATTTAATCTTTCTGGGCACAGCTTTGTTACTTGCAAACCAAAGAAAAGAATGTTGCTATCCTCTGCTTGTAAAGAAGGAAATACTCCTTGATCGACCAAAATCTTGGTTATTGTAATTGTTTATATTAAAATGATAAAAGTTAAACATGCTCACTCTAAAATGAGAACCCAGCAAAGCCCACCATCCACTGGTGGGTGGAAAGAACTATAATTAACACTTTTTTAAAAAAGATTTTATGTATTTATTTTTAGAGAGAGGGGAAGGGAAGGAGAAAGAGAGGGAGAGAAACATCAGTGTGTGATTTCCTCTCACATTCCCCCCACTGGGGACCCAGCCCAAAACCTAGGCATGTGCCCCAACTGGGAACCGAATCAGCGACCTTTTGGTCCCACTGAGCCACACCAGCCAGGGCTGTAATGAACACTTTGGGTTCTTTTTCCTGTGCATGTAAACAGACTCTGACTTTATTTTTCCCCAACTAAGATGGAATCTTATTTACATACTATTTAGTAGACTATTTTTTTAATTTAGCCATATAACCTGTTCATTTTGTTGCACTGATATTAAAAACTAGTGATTTTTACTAAATGCTTTGTTCATCTAAATCACTGTTGGGTGGCTGATATGGACAGATAGGAGGCAGGCCAGCCCTCAGCTTAGGTTAACCTTGAGGGTTTGGTGATAGTGGGAGTGGTTCTGTGGAACAAACAACAGTCTTGTTTGGAGAATTCCATACAACAGATTCTCCTGTCTCCTGTGGGAGGCAGAGTGAGATGAGCTCACAGATAATGGGTCTCTTCCTTTCTGGTGGTTATGAATTAATAATAGTGTGACAGACTCACCCTCTAGTGGTTGTTGGTAGTACTGAAATAGGAATAATAGTCTCCTTACCCTCAATTGCTTTGTCTGTGTGTTCCTTTTCTTAGTGACTGGGTATCTAAAATGGGCTAGTGATCAGTAGTCTTTATTTTGACAGAATTGGAGGTATTGTCTGTCTTTAGAAGTTGGGGGCTAGACATCTGTCTCCAACCCATTTGTTGAATAGTAAAGATGACCTTGGGGTAAACTGTGAAAATTAATGTTCAGATTTATACCTCATTGGTATTGTAGCCAGGTCCTCAGATGCTGCAGGAAGTCCTATACTGTTTTACTCTATCACCTCCTCTTTTATTATTTCAAAATGGGTAAGGAGAGACTTAAATATGTCTTTAAGGGTCTTATCCCACCAGCTGTTTCCTGTTTAGCTAATAAGGGCTTATAAGAACTGTTCACAGACATTGTTTACTTACTTCTCTGTGGCGCTGAGTCAGTTGCTTAGGTTAACTCTGCTGCCTGAAGGTTTATTTCAACCTCTGTGCAGGGACGTGAATAGCTGTCAGGTGTCACTGACTGCTAAGCAGGATTTGGTTCTTTTTTGGTGATTAATGTTTCTGAATGTTTGTTATTCTCCTCCAAGCTAGTAAACTTTACAGAATGGAAAGGTAGTTTTAATCTAGTTGCAGATGACTTTAAAATGATCACTTTATCTCATTAAGAAAAATTGATCAGTATATCATTTATGCAAAGCAGGGACAAGATCTAGTAAAATAGGACTGGGGTTAAGTGGGTAATGAGAGCTCTCCAGGAAACACAGCTTGATATATTTCTTTTTCTTCTTGGTTCTCTCGACACTGCAGGAGCTATGAAGACATGATTGGCGAGGAGGTGCCATCAGACCAGTACTATTGGGCTCCTTTGGCCCAGCATGAACGGGGAAGTTTAGCAAGCTTGGATAGCCTGCGCAAGGGAGGGCCCCCACCCCCCAATTGGAGACAGCCAGAGCTGCCAGAGGTGATAGCCATGCTAGGATTCCGCTTGGATGCCGTCAAGTCCAATGCAGCTGCATACCTGCAACATTTGTGCTACCGCAATGACAAGGTGAAGACTGACGTCCGGAAGCTCAAGGGCATCCCAGTACTGGTGGGGTTGTTAGACCACCCCAAAAAGGAAGTGCACCTTGGAGCCTGTGGAGCTCTCAAGAATATCTCCTTTGGGCGGGACCAGGATAACAAGATTGCCATAAAAAACTGTGATGGTGTTCCTGCCCTTGTGCGGTTGCTCCGAAAGGCTCGTGATGTGGACCTCACGGAAGTCATTACTGGTAAGCTCTAGGTGTAAGAGAAACTGCGAGGTTACGGTCACTGTTACCTCTGGAGATGTTGAGAGCCAGAAAGCTTTCTAGTCTTTTTACTTTTTTTAAAGATTGTGACTGGTGGCCTTTGGTTCAAATCCACTTTGTAGGTTTGTTTGGATCATGCAGGGGTTTCAACATTTTAAAGAATTTGTTGCGCTCTTTAAAATTCCAAATATTTCTATTAAGAATCCCAGATTCTGGACTCCTATTAAAAATGTATGAGGTCTATAGTATCAATGGATCTCTTTTGCTGCTTGACAGTAGTTGGTCTGAGTTGATTGAGCTATGTGTTCTCTAGTTTGCAACAATCCCTAACACATTCTGTTATTTTGACCAACCACTGCCTTATAGGAAACTGTCACACTGAAGCTGAGTGTCGCCGCCATTTATCCATGTTCTCACAATGTCTTTTAAATATCTGCTTGTTCTGACTCATCTTGGCATGTGTAGACATTTAAGCTTGTGGTCCTTTCTTCAGAAGAGTGATTTTTTTTTCAGGTTGTGGGCTGTGAGCCATTTGCGTGTTTTGAACACAATTTTGTGGATTATAGTCTGCATTCCAAGAGAAACTAAGGAAAGAACAAGGAAATTGCAACAATGATCACTTTTCAGTTGGGGGCAATTTTGTGCCCTAGAGAATGTTTTTGGTCATAATTGGTAGTGGGGTGGGGGTGGGGAGTGCGAATGAGTAGTGGCCAGAGATAGTGTTGATTATCCAACGATGGACAGGGCAGTGCTCTACAACAAAGAGCTACCGGGCCCCCAAATTCAGAGATCCAGAGGTTGAGAAACTCTGGTGTATATAACTCAGAGAGCATTGCTTATAATAAGCATTATTTTATGTAACTGTTTCAGGATATGCATGTTTGTATTGAGCCATAATGTAAAATATATTTGTTAGTGTGGGTCACAAACAAAAGCTTGAATGTCATTCATTACAAGGTACTTAAGTCATTGCGGAATACTGAGAAATGATGGAATAGGAGACTCTCTTCTTGGGTGCTGGAAGAGCTGTCTGACGAGTTTTCTCTGCCAGGAACCCTGTGGAATCTCTCATCCCATGACTCAATCAAAATGGAGATTGTGGACCATGCACTGCATGCCTTGACAGATGAAGTGATTATTCCGCACTCTGGCTGGGAGCGGGAACCTAATGAAGATTGTAAGCCACGCCATATTGAGTGGGAGTCAGTGCTCACCAACACAGCTGGCTGCCTTAGGTAATATGAGGGCTTTGAGAGTATGAAGATTAAATTTTGAATTTAAATTTAAATTTCTTTAAAAAGAAAGTTTAAATTCTTTAGCCTGTGATTCAGCCTCCATTCTATCTATCTTGCAGGCTATGACTCCAACCTGTCTTTCTACTTTAGTCGCTACTTCTTGTGTTACACATACGCCCATGATGTCGGTTCACTTGCTGTTCCCCACATGTCCTCTTCGCTCTGTGCCTCTTTGACTTTGTTCGTTTAATTTGGTAAACATTTGTTCAGTACCTACCACGTGTAAGGCACTTGTCTAGTCCTGGGTGTGTGTCCTGCTTTCCGTTATCTGTATTTCAGTCAGGCTGCGATCAATGCACAAGAAAGAATAGAGAGTCATAGAAGGGTAGGGGCGGGCTGAGGAAGGTCTGTTTTTCCTGTCTGTAATGCTCTTCTTTTCTTATTTATCTTTTCAGTCTAAACTCAAGTGCCTTTATTTCAGGAAAGTTTTTCTCATTTTTTCTTACATCCTGTAATTGTTAAAATATGTTCTTTCTCTCTTTGGGATGTACATCTGTGTGCTCTGCCCCATCCCTTATTGGTACTTCTATACAAGAAATACCTATTTTCATCTTGAATTATTGTGGTGTTCATACTATATTCACATCTTCCCCATCTCCTGCCCTTGGCTTGGTTATAAATGTCCTGAAGTCAGGGACTGTCTTACTCAATTTTCAGTTGCAGTTCCTTGCTTATTATGGGTATTGTGAATAAAAAAAGGTAGTTAAGGAGGCTTATAGAGGTTAAGGGACCTTAAGGGGAGGATTTCTGGGTTCAAATCATCTTGACCCCTCTCCCTTTCTCCTTAGGAACGTCAGCTCAGAGAGGAGTGAGGCTCGCCGGAAGCTTCGGGAATGTGATGGTTTAGTGGATGCCCTCATTTTCATTGTTCAGGCAGAGATTGGGCAGAAGGATTCAGACAGCAAGGTAAGTTAATGACTAAGTGAACTCTGTTTACAACAACCATGAGTGTATCTATAGTACAGAGCTATTCTCCCAGGCTTTGAAATAACATTAGATACCTGCACCAGCCCCTACTCCCATAAGTGGTGAATATTCACCTTAGAAGAAAACTGTTTTCTTTAGAATTTCCTTCACCTCTGTATTTTAAAGCTCTTTAACTGTTCTTCCAAGGTTGTACATTTTTCTAAGTAGGAAAAAGTAGAAAACTTGAGGAAAAAGACCTTAAGTTTTTTTTTTTTTTTTTTTTTTTTAATTCTTACCCGAGGACATGCTTATTGATTTTGGGCGGGGGGAGGGAGAACGAAACATCCATTTGAGAGAGAAACCCTGACCCGTTGCCTCTCGTATGTGCCCCTGACTGAGGACTGAACTTGCAACCTAGGCACATGCTCTGACCAGGATAACTGTGATGCTTGGTTTATAGGGCGATGTTCCAACCAACTGAGCCACATTGGCCAGGACAAGACTCTTAAGTTTTGTATTATCTGCCAAATGTGGCAAAAAAAAAAAACTTCCATTAGCCTGGGCTACAAGGATTTGAGAAGCTTGGGGCACTTGGAGGCACTGTGAGAGATGATGGATTGGACTGTGCTTTTTGAATCAGTATTGTAATATCTGAATTATGGGAACCTGTAGTTTTTGGGAAATCACTGTAGACGTTCTCTTCTCTCATCAAGCCTTTTCTCTTATGTTCCCAAGCTTGTGGAGAACTGTGTTTGCCTTCTTCGGAACTTGTCATACCAAGTACATCGGGAGATCCCACAGGCAGAGCGTTACCAAGAGGCACCTCCCAATGTTGCCAACAATACTGGACCGCATGCTGCCAGTTGCTTTGGGGCCAAGAAGGGCAAAGGTGAGTCTTAGTTCTTTGTTCCTTGCTCTTTGCTGTAGGACCTGGAAAGGAAGGAACACTTCACTTCTGGTGCAAAATACTTGACAAGCAGTATAGGAGTCTGCCCAGTCAAGTCTGTCTTTTTGCTCTACTGCTGCTTCCCCTGTGTTGTGTGCTTCATTCAAGGTGGTGGTAGTGGTGGTGGTGGTGGTGGTGGTGATGGAGATGATGGTGGTGATGGTGGTGGTTTTGGTATCATTGACTGGGGCAGTGACGGACAAGAACTCAACTAATCTGGGGCCTTCTCCCCCATTCCTCCTTTGTGTTTCCTGTGTTTTTCTTTTCTACTCTGCTTTCCTGCTTGTTCACTCATGATCCTGTTGATATCTTTTTCCTGCATTTTTCTTTCTTCATTCCTCTCCTCTGCTTTCCACCTTGGGTGACGCACTGGAAGATGAGTGGTTCTCCAGAGGTGAGTGGAAGCTTTTAAGGCGCTTATCTACTTCTAATTTGCATGTTTTGGTTTTAGTTTCCTTATTGTTTTCCTTGCCTAACCCTTCCCTGTGGATGCATGTAGGAGAATTCAGTTGAGGAAGACCATTGAAGCAAGTTTTGCTCTTCTGAGCTAATGGCCCGTGGCATGCTACTTCTGGGCAGCAGTCCCAGTTATAGAACTCAGGACAATAGCAACAACTGTGGTCATCCTTATTTTACCATGTTGCTGCCTGTTTTCTGTCCTTGTTTCTGTACTTGTCCCCTGCTGGGACAAGCTGGGGGGCCCAGATATTTTTTCCCTACTCGATGAATCTCTGATTCAAAGACCAAACAATGTACTAGGTGAATTCTTTCCTTTCTTAAACTTTTTACCCCTCCCCCCTCTTTTTAATTTCCAAAGGGAAAAAACCCACAGAAGATCCAGCAAATGACACAGTGGATTTCCCTAAAAGAACTAGTCCTGCTCGAGGTAAGTTATCTTTCTCTCTTCAGTCTCTGAAGGTCTTGTAAACATAGTCTACAGATAAATATTTGATAGCCTGACAGTAGACTATACAGCATGTTCATTGTTCTCTCTCCTTTGATTTATGGATTTGTAGTGATGGTGAAAGTATTGGGAAACTATACTATTGTAGCAGTAGGTTACAAAGCACTGCTTGTTCTGGCCACTATTCACATCACTTGAGGGTAGGATAGGGTTCTGATGGTAGTCTAGACTAGAACCTTGGGTACCCTAAGTAGTCACAATGGTTCTTGAGACTTAACTTTACCTGTTATAAGAATCCTCTTTATCATAGTTTGGATCATTATATGTATCCATATAGTGAGTCCAAAATTCCCAGCCCCCTATGGACATAAAAATTTTGGATGTTGTTAAATCTATGGTGGGCCCTTTTCCTTAGTCACAGTAAAGGTGGGCAGAATGGCTTAGTTAAGTTAGAAATAATTTGAGATGAGGAATCTTTAACCTGAGTGCTATCAATGAGCAGATGAATCCCCTGAGTACTCATGCCCTGACTGCCAAGCAATGCCAAAGTAAACTGTGGGAGAGAAAAGGCAAGGAAGAAGAAGGACGTTGCATATGATGAGTTGATGCGTGCTCTGCTCTTGGTGTGGACTAATTATCCTTAAGGAGGCATGGAATCAAGCCTCTGAGTTTGATGTTGGGTAGGTGGGAGAGTGGGGGAGCCTAACGGTATAGGAGCATAAACTCATTAATCTAGAGTAAAGGATGGACTGCCAGCTACAGCCTGGTTCATAGGTACTGATTAGCATCCTCTGCTTTCTTGTCCTTTCCTGCCCAGGCTATGAGCTTTTATTTCAGCCAGAGGTGGTTCGGATATACATCTCACTCCTCAAGGAGAGCAAGACTCCTGCCATCCTAGAAGCCTCAGCTGGGGCTATCCAGAACTTGTGTGCTGGGCGCTGGACAGTGAGTACTTTTAGAAAACAGATTTGGAAGTGGGAAAACTTAGTTATGTAGTTTGCTGCCATTTGTAATTTGTTTCACCTCTATGTGCTACTTCTAGTATGGTCGCTACATCCGCTGCGCTCTGCGTCAAGAGAAGGCTCTTTCTGCCATTGCTGACCTCCTGACCAATGAGCATGAGAGAGTAGTGAAAGCTGCATCTGGAGCACTGAGAAACCTGGCTGTGGATGCTCGTAACAAAGAGTTAATCGGTAAGGAGTGGGATGTTAGCTGTTACCTCAGTATCTAGTACAGTGCTTTAATCTAGCAGGTGCACAATTATTTATTTATTGCAGTGATTGAGAGGAAGGATCCTAGCCCTCTGCAGTTTGTGAATGGGAGAATTGGAGAGGTTTATACAGTTGACCTTGAACATCTTGGGGTGCACACTCCCATACAAAGCCACATATATCTTTTGAGTCCCTAAAAACTTAACTACAGATAGCCTGTTTTTGACTAGAACCCTTAGCAATAACATAAGCAGTTGATTAACATATTCTGTATATGTATTACATACTATATCCTCACAATAAAGAAAGCTAGAGAAAAGGAAATCATAAGGAAGAGAAAATACATTACACTATTGAAAAAAATCTGTAAGTGAATCTGCAGTTTAAGTGTTGTTCGGGGTCAACTGTAGTTTAATTGTTCTTGGAAAAACATGAAGTGATGACTCTTTAAAAATAGAATTATAATAGCTATTACTATTTTTAAAGGTTTTATTTATTTACTTTTGGAGTGAGGGGTTAAGAGAGGGAGTGAAACATTGATCAGTTGCTTCCTCTACGTACCACCTGGAGACCAAACTAGCAACCCAGGCATGTGCCCTGACCAGGAATCAAACTACTGGCCTTTCAGTTCAGAGGCTGGCGCTCAACCCACTGAGTCACACCACCCAGGGCCTGAGTAGTGTTTTTAATATAATTATTTACATTATTTCAATGTGACTGAAAAAGGAAAGAATAAATGAAGAAATAATAAGGCCAGCAAATTCATGGCTATTTGAAGTCCTCTTTTTTAATATGATAATAGAGAACGAAGTAGATTCGTAGGGTTAGTACCTGTACTTTAAGTGATCAGTGCAATAGAACAGTGTTAGGTTCTTCATAACTTGGCCCAGCTTGTTCTCCCAGCACACATTCGTTTGTCTTACTGCTATAGGTAAACACGCTATTCCTAACTTGGTAAAGAATCTGCCGGGTGGGCAACAGAGCTCTTCCCAGAATTTCTCTGAGGACACTGTGGTCTCTATTTTGAACACCATCAATGAGGTTATTGCCGACAACTTGGAGGCTGCCAAAAAGCTTCGGGAGACACAGGGTATTGAGAAGCTGGTGTTGATCAACAAATCAGGGTGAGCTTAACACTTAAAATTACAATGGGAAGAATTTGAGTAGAGGGGAGTTGCTAGAAAGGAGGTTTTCCTTTTTTTTGCTTCTAAGGTTATTTTCCATTAGTTACTTGTAAAATGTGAAGAGGCATTACTTTGTTTTCTGTCTTAATGTTGATTCATAAATTGATAATAAACTTTTCCATCAAATATTTCATGCGTTACTGTTTGGGACAGAATACAGGACTTGGTGAATATGTGCTCTTACCCATTTTAGCATTTATGTTCATGTTACATTATGTTAGAAAGAATAGGTTCTCAGCTTCTTCCCTGGTCTTACATCCAAATTCCATATGGTGTTACTTTCCTCAATAGGAACCGCTCAGAAAAAGAAGTTCGAGCAGCAGCACTTGTATTACAGACAATCTGGGGATATAAGGAACTGCGGAAGCCATTGGAAAAGGAAGGATGGAAGAAGTCAGACTTTCAGGTAGGAAAGTTCTTGGGATTGAGACATTTGTTTTTTATTTTTCTTGGTCTCAGGTAATGCTTCTGTGTCTGGTTTCTTCTATTTCACATCTAACTCTACTTCTGACCCAAGTCTCTGGTAGTAAGGAAATCATTTTGGTTTATTCCTCCCTCAAAGTGAATGGTGCTGACAGTTCATCTGCTGCCTAAGCAGCTCCCATCTTCCTCTGTATCACAGTGTTCTGGACATACTGCTGACACTGAAGTACGGAGGCATTTTGACTTGTCCCCAGATCGGCAACAGCCCTTTTGAGGGACTTTGCCATTTTCTGAGACCAGGGTTCCTTCTGATAGTACAAGTGATTGGTAACCTTGCAATCTTCTGTTCAGGAACACAAATAAAAGCCGTAATATCCTAGTTTGTTTCACTGTATAGGTATTTACTTAACTCTTATGAGTTACTTTTTCTAAGAGTTATATTTGGGAATGGGGACCCAAAGATCTTTGCCCATTAGGAAATAAGACGTGAGTAAATTCAGGACTTTGACATTGTTGCATTTTATGTTTGCCTCCAGGTGAATCTAAACAGTGCTTCTCGAAGCCAGAGCAGTCACTCTTACGATGATAGCACTCTTCCTCTCATTGACCGGAACCAGAAGTCAGGTACAGTATCTGGAAGCAGGCTCCCAGCTTTTGTTCTACCCACTAAGAGCTTACTGTGTAGGAAATAGGATATATAATTATATTCAAGTAAGCTACTCTTTGGCAGAGGGTAGTAATACTGTACTTCAGGATTGTAATGCAGAAGCTGGTAGGCCTACGCATAAAATAACACAGAATAGGCGGTAGCCCAGGAGTGACTTCCTGTCTTTGCCAATGGACTGAAAATGACTGGAAAGTGAACCCTAGTCTCTGTTTGCTCTCTTTGAGATGTAATTGACATATAACCTTGTATAAATATAAGATTTGCAATATGATTATATATATATATAATATGTATGTAAATGTAAAAATAATATATATCCACATCCTAGGAATGTACCCTGACTGGGGGGTTGAACCTGCAGCCTTTTGGTGCATGGGACAGCCCTCCAAGCAACTGAGCCACCTGGCCAGGGCATAACCCTTATATTTTTAATGAAACTTGGCTTTTGCTTCCATTACAGTTCTTCAGATGTCTGGGGATCCCCAAGTCTGTTGACATGTGTGTGGATGGTGTAAAAACTGCATTGTTGTTAGTGTTAGGGGCTGAGCATAACCCAAGGTGATGGCACCAATCCAATCTAGTCATTGTAGTCTTCACTACCATGTCTGAGAGTTTTTTTTTTTTTTTAAAGCATTTTACTTCAGGATGTAATTTATGGAGCTGTGATAATTGTTAATTTTATTGTTTCTACCTTTGAGAACACATCTTTTTAATCCCCTGTGCTGACGAAATAGGAAGTACTCATAAAGCACTCTGTTGTATACTAAGTGTGACAATGGTTGTCTTGAGGAAAAGCACTTGTGTTACTAATTGGCTTAGCCACTCTTTTTGTGGAACACCATTTTCACTTAAAAAAAAAAGACTGACAGACATCTGGTCAAGATGGCGGTATGGGCAGATATGGCTTGCCTCTTCCCCCAACTACATCAGAATTACAACTAAGATGTAGAACAACTATCACTCAGAACTGTCGGAAATTGGGTTGAAAGGAAGCCTGACACTATGCAGTTAAAGAAAACACATCCATCCAGTCTGGTAGCAGGAGCGCAGATGTGGAATGGGCTGGTCACATGTGGTGGATAAAAATTCAGGAGGGGTATCTTGGGAGTGAGGAGTCCCAGCCCCACACAAGGCCCCCTAGCTGAGGGTTCCAGTGCCAGGAAGGTAAGTCCCCACAACTTCTGGCTGCAAAAATCAGCAGGGATTGAGTTGATGGAAGGAACTTCTGGAGCCTCAAGCAGTTCTTAAAGAACCTACTTACTCAGATTAGCTCCCTAGTTCCAGCACCAGGGTAGCAGCTTCAAAGGCACCAGTAGCATACAGGGGGGATCAGAAGTGTCTGGCATCAAGGCCACAGAGGCCATTGTCCCTTTTCTGAACCCTCCCCCCACAGAGCTGGCAAGCTGGTGCCATATCTCAGACTCCATCAACTTGGCTAACACTGTTTGCCCAGACCTGGAGATGCCCTAAAATTCCACCCTACCCAAATTACATACCCATCCAAGCTGCTTTTCCATATGAGTGACTGGTCTTGGCTCATGTTTGACAACTTTCTAAATTCTCTCAAACAAGCAATAGCTGGCCTTGGCGAGTCCTAGGTCCAGCAATAGTAGCAAGCACAATAGATTCACAACTTGGCTTTGCTTGGGAATCTCCAAGTCCAGCACAAGTAGCAGCCTTTTTAGATTGCTTTATAGCTTAGGCAGGGTGCCCCCGGGGCAAAGCACAGATGGAGGCTGACCTTTCCCTGCACCACCCAAGAAACTCCAGAGCCTACACACCCTGTGGGCAGCTACAGATTACATCAGAGCACCACCACCTTGCCCCTGCACAGCTGATATTCCATGGAGGGCTGAGGGTGGTAGTCAGTGCTCACAGCCAGTTCTTTCAGTTGACTTGCCTGGATAAATCCCTCCCATTGATTTATTGGCAGGAACCAAGGCTGAACTGAAAGAGGAGGGTGTACTCAGCCCACACAAAGGGTGCACCTTGAGTACCCAACTTGGGTGTTAGGTTAGGTGTTCCACTGGACCCTATAAGACACCTGCTAACTACATTAGGCCACACTACCGAGACACAGAGTCAGAGCAGCTCTACCTAATATATAGAGACACACACAGGTAGGCTGCCAAAACAAGAAGACAAAGAAACATGGCCCAAGTGAAAGAACAAATCAAAACTCCAGAAAAAGAGCTAAATGAAATGCAGATAAGCAATCTAACAGATGCAGAATTCAAAACACTGATTATAAGGATGCTCAAGGAACTTAGTGAGGACCTCAACAGCATATAAAAGATCCATTCAGAAATGAAGGATATGCTAATCGAAATAAAGAACAGTTTACAGGGAAACAACAGTAGAGTGGATGAAGCGAAGAATGAAATCAATAATTTGGAAGATAAAGAAGGAAAAGAACCAGTCAGAACAAGAAATGAGGATAGTATAAGCAGCCTCTTGGACAACTTCAAGTGGTTCAACATTCACATCAAAGGGGTACCCGAAGGAGAAGAGAAAGAACAAGAAATTGGAAATCTATTTGAAAAAATAATGAAAGAAACCTTCCTGCAGGTGTGGCTCAGTGGATTGAGTGCTGGCCGATAAACTGAAAGGTTGCCGGTTCAGTTCCCAGTCAGGGCACATGCCTGGGTTGCTGACCAGGTCCCCACTTAGGGGCATGTGAGAGGCATCCTGTCGATGTATTTATTGCGCATAGATGTTTCTTTCCCTCTCTTCCTCCTTTCCCCTCTCTTCCTCCTTTCCCCTCTCTAAAAATAAATGAAAACTTCCCTAGTATGCTGAAGGAAATAGCCATGCAAGTGCAGGAAGGACAGAGAATCCCAAACAAGTTGGATGCAAAGAGGCCCAGTCTAAGACACATCATAATTAAAATGTCAATGGTTAAAGATAATCTCTTAAAAACAGCAAGAGAAAAATAAATTAGTTAACTACAGGGGAGTTCCCATAAAACTGTAGCCAGTTTCTCAAAAGAAACTTTGCAGGCTAGGAGGGATTGGAAAACACGGACCTACAGTCAAGATTGCTGTACCCACCAAAACTATCGTTTAGAATCAAAGGGCAGGTAAAGAGCTTCCCAGGCAAGAAAAGACTAAAGGAGTTCATTATCACCAGACAATTATTATATGAAATGTTAAAAGGACTTGTTTAAGCGCTGGCTGATGTAGTTCAGTCGATTGAGCGTGAGCCTGCAAACCAAAGGATCATGGTTCGATTCCCAGTCAGGGCACATGCCTGGGTTTCAGGCCAGTTCCCAGCAGGGGATGCACAAGAGGCAACCACACATTGATATCCTTCTCCCTCTCTCCTTCCTTCCCCTCTAAAGATAAATAAATAAAATCTTTAAAAAAAAAAAGGACTTATTTAAGAAAATTGATGGTTGCCAGATGGAATAGGGGTCATGGAGAAAGGGGTGAAGAGGTCAGGTGATTAAGAAGTACAAATAGGTAAATACAGAATAGCCAGGGGGATGTAAAGTACAGTGTAAGAAAAGGAGAAGCCAAAGCACTTATATGGATAACCTGTGGACACAAACGATGGTGGAGGGATTGCCTGAGGGGTTGGGGGTTGCTAGGTGGACGGGAGCAAAGGAGGAAAAATGAGGACAACTCTAATGGCATAATCAATAAAATATAATTTTAAAAGTGACAGACACTCTGGTTATTCATACATAGGTATTTGGCAGACATTTTCTCAAAAATGAATGCAATGAGCTTGTTACTTTGAGGAAAAGGAACTGTCAGTACTTGTCTGAATTTTCAAGTGACAATTGTAATTTTGGAAAACTTGTGTCTGTCACACTGAGCCTGGTAACATCTTAATACCTGAAAGACTTTTAATGAAATCAATGGTGGTGATATCAGTGAATGTGATTTTTTTTTATATTAACATTTAGAAGATCTGCATAAGTGTTTGATCTGCATAAGTGTTTGTTCAGATCTGCATAAGATCTGAACCAGTGTTTTTCAGGTGACCAATAAATGTTTCAAAGTCATGAATGGGTAATTAAGCCATTCAAGTGCAAGACAGAACAATGGATTTTAATTTAACAGAGTATGAAGAGGTTATTAGTTTGGAATCAGACTCCACATTGCTGTTAACTTTAAAGAAACTCTACTTGTTGATTATTAGTATACTATCAAAGAATATCTAGCCCTGGCCTGTGTGGCTCAGTGGGTTGAGCACCAGCCTGTGAACCAAAGGGTCGCCAGTTTGATTCCTGGTCAGGGCACATGCCTGGGTTTCTGACCAGGCCCCAATTAGGGGCATGCTAGAGGCAAGCAATTGATGTTTCTTTTCCTCTCTTTCTCCCTCCCTTCTCTTTAAAAATAAATAAATAAATAGGAAAACAGTAAGGAATTTTCTCAGAAAAATTAAAATCGACCTGCCTTTTGACCCAGCAATTTCACTGCTAGGATTATATCCTAAGATTCCTAAAACATCACTATCAAAGAACCTATGCACCACAATGTTCATAGCAGCACAATTTGTAATAGCCAAGAGCTGGAAGCAACCTAGGTGCCCATCAGTAAATGAATGGATCAAAAAATTATGGTACATATACACAATGGAATTCTGTGCAGCAGAAAGAAAGAAGGAGCTACTACCCTTTGCAACAACATGGATGGAACTGGAAAGCATTATGCTGAGTGAAATAGGCCAGGCATTGAAAGACAAATACCATATGATCTCACCTTTAACAGGAAGCTAAACAACAAAACAAACAAGCAAGCAGAATAAAAACAAAGACACTGAAATAGAGAACAAGTGGGCAGTGACCAGAGGGGAGAGGGAAGGGAATTTAAGGGGGAAAAAGGGGAGGGATTTTGAGGAACAAGTGTGAAAGACACAGGGATGAGAACTTAGAGGGGTGGAAATGAGAGGGAGGTGGGGAGCAAGGGGTGGGGGAGGCTGGGATGGGAGAAAAAGACAGAAAATGTACTTGAAAAATAACTAAATAAAATTTTTTTAAAAAGGAAAAAAAATAAAATAGGGAAAAAAGGAATATCTAAAAATTATCTGAAAAGACTACTCTAACTTTCCCTTTTTTATCTTGTCTGTATGAGGCTGGATTTTCTTCATGTACTTCAACCAAAATAACATCACAACAGATTGAATGCAGAAGCAAATATGAGAATTCTACTTCTATTAAGCCAAACTTTAAAGAAATGTGCAAAAATGTAAAACAACCCTTTTTAAAAAATATGTTATTTTTGTTAACATAGAATAAGTTTGTTGTTATTTTTAAGTGAAATAAAAATTTAAAAATTCTTAGTACAGTAAATAGTGATACAAATAATGCACACCAATGCAAGTTCTTTGGATCCCCATAATTTTTAAGACTGTAAATGGGTCTTGAAACCAAATAATTTGAAAATTGCTGGCTTAGAGTGAATGGTTTCTTATGTTGGGAGTCAGTTGGGAAGGCCTCTCTTTTAAGGCCCATGAAGGCTTTGTCCAGTGCCTGGCATGTGCTGGATGCTCTAAAAACTCGGTAAGAGGGAGGGAGAACAGACTAGAGAGCAATTTTTATGATGAATATACATTTTGAAGAGTTTGGTTTTTTACTTGGATAACTTTCTGTCTTTATATAGATAAGAAACCCGATCGGGAGGAAATTCAGATGAGCAATATTGGATCAAACTCAAGGTCATTAGGTAGGTGATTAATTCTGCCTAAGGATACTATCTCATTGGGATGATGAGAAACTTCCAAGCTCTGCAGTGTTTTCTAGCACCCTCACCATTTGCCCTTCTGGAAGAGCATTGACTGGACATTTCCAGTTGGAAAGACGTGAGGAAATGTGGTAAAACTTGATGCACCCACTTCCACGTTCCCACTTGCTCAAAGGTTTTTTTTTTTTAAGTCTTTGTATGCCTGCCCCACTACTACAGAACCAAGTTTGTGTTCCTAAGCTGCTACTCACAGCCTTTCATAGGCTGACAAATAGGCTCCTCTCCATTTACTCTGTTTCAGCCCACCAGGGCTAACTTGCTATTCTATTTCTTCATTCTAGACTTTTGATTTTGCTCATGTAATGTAATGCCTCTTCTGGAATGTCATTGCCATAGACAGACCTCTTCCATTTAGCTTTATTAACATAGAGGGCAGGGCAAAAATACAATTACAGTTGTGAGTACATGAAGCACAGTTTATTCTTGTATTATTATTTGTTAATTTTTGTATTCCATTCAAACAACTGTAAACCTACTTTTGCTCCACTCTGTATGTCATTCTCTGCATATTTCATATATATTGTCTTCCCAATTAGATTCAAGTTGTCTTTTTTAAGTCGGGGCCACCAGAGCTTAATGCCTTTCTCTGGAGCATTTGGCAAAGTTGTTTTTGAAACAGAATTACCTACTTCACACTTCATCTGCTTAATATATAGTATACTGGAGGGGAGTGTCACGTGTGTGTGTTTTTTTCTTTAGATAACAACTATTCCACAATGAATGAGCGAGGGGATCACAGTAGAACACTGGATCGATCAGGGGATCTAGGCGAAATGGAGCCAATGAAGGGAACGCCCCTGATGGTAAATTCTCTATATATTCTTGGCCTTCTATGTCTGATCCAGTTTTGAAGCCTGCATGTTTTGTGAAATAGGAAAAAAGTAGCTAGTGAAAGGCAACATCCTCTTCTGGTAGGGGCTTTCAGGAAAAGTAGTTTTGACTCCTCACAGGATTTCTTGGGCCATTCATTATGCTGTGATGGTTGTTGAGGTGGGGGAAGGAAGACTGTAAACGTGTTGCTGACATGACTAACCCTAACTGCTCTAACACAATGCTCTTGTCCTGTCCCTGCCTGTGTTTGCCCATACTATTACTTTGTTTTGGTTGAGTGTGCAGATTTGGACATTTTCTCTAGAGCTGCCACACACTCACAAGGTTCCTATTTCCTTACTCTCGTACTAACAAATTGCATGTGTTCACAGCAGGACGAGGGACAGGAATCTCTGCAGGAAGAGTTGGATATGTTGGTTTTGCATGAGGAGGGGGACCAAATGTCTTATCCCCCCATGGTATGTCCTCCGGCTACCCCCAGGATCATCACTGAGCAAGGAGGCCCCTGTGTGACAGCAGTTTGCCAATCATACTGATCTGATCAGGCTAGAGACTCTAGTCTCAGCCAGCTGGTGCTTGGGGTGCTGTTCTGTGATTACTACCTCTTGAGGCTGGGACATCTGCTGGTGATCTGACTCTCCATTATGTGCTACCTTCCACTCTCCAGATTTATTCAGCTGTTTTTGGGTTTTCCTTATTTTCAACCCTAGTAACGTCTCTTTCTCTTTTTTTTCTTACAGCAGAAGATTTAGCACCATTATCTTTGCTACATCTGGGCGTATAATATATGTATTTTTATTTGGTGGTGAAATGGACTGACGATTTTCCCTTTTCTTCGCTGGACTATTGTGCCAACTGCCAGGCTGCCTCCTCCCCTTATCGCCCTAAGTGGCTGCCTTCTTTCCATTGACTCCTAACTTCTTCCAATGAAGTTTAATTGTCCCTCCTCCCCACTCCAGATCCTCTCCAATTGTTCCCAAGAACCCTGACTCTGTTTTATGCATATCTTGAGAAACTGCTGCAGATTAGCTCTTTCTGCCAGCTCTCCCTGGAACTCTTGGCCTGTGCAGAGGGAGGGAGAGAGAGTGGGAGTCTTCACTGGAAGTTGTGGGAAGAATTGGAAGTCACATGCTACATACGCATCATACAGCAATCTGAAAAACAGATGATTCTTAATCAAGAACTTTTTTCCTGATGGGACTTTTTTGTTTTGTTTTTATTTCTGTTTTGTCTTGTTTTTGGATAATGGGAAGTGTGTACCCTTCCCTTATTCCTAATGACTGTCTTCGAAGCAAAGAAGGCTGGCAGCATTGGCATACACCATCTGGCAAGGGCCCTTGAGTAGGTGAAGGTCTCTTCGAACTGAGATTAAGAAACTTGGTTCTCCTCATCTCCAGGGCAGGGACCATCAAGGACTGACAGACTCGATCGATCTCTTTTCCAAGCCTCATGCCAACCTTGGGGGGCTGCAGCTGCCCCTTACCGAGGCTGTCCTTAACCCTCCCCTCCCATCCTGTGATAGTGTCTGCTAACTTGGCTTGGCCATTTGCAAGAGGCTGTAAAAAGAGGAGAATGTGTCAAGGAAGAATATTTGGGTGAGATGGAGCAGAAAGATGTTTTCTGGGGAGGAGAAGGAGCCTCTAGGAGGAGCTAGTAAGAATGTACATGAATCAGTTAGTCTGAAACTGGCAGGAAGCTTCAAAGCTGGCTTCCCCCCTCCCCTGTTTCTCCTTTTGTCACCCTTACAGCCCTGTCCTTCCTGCCTACTCCCTGGATTGGTTGGCTGACTAAAGGACTTGGTGTACATACTTCTGCCCCCTTTACCCTGAAAGGTGGGGGTCACCCCTGGCTTTGCCTCTCCTTTGTGCCTTTGGCCTGGGGTGCGTTCCCTCCTTCCCTTCCATGTGCCTTCCTTTGCCTCTGCATTCTCATTTTTCACGATTTTGCAAATTATATTTTGTTGATTCTTACCCACTATTGGCCCTAAATAGCAGAAAGAAGAGAGGTGACCTAGAGACCCTCAGATTCTCCATTGGGAATTGGTGTAGCCTCTAATTTCAGCCATAGCAAGTTTTTTCTCAACATTATATAGTTAGGATTTTGCAAAAATCCTATTCCGATAACTCTTAAATGAGGTTTGTGGGAGGAGTGAGTGGTATGAGCCTTAGTTACCCAGAGTGAACCGTCATCTCTGAAGGGGTTGTAGGGAAGTCATGCCTGCCCCCCATCCCCAAATACCTCCTCCTTTCAGTTTAGTGTATATTAGCTGGTTGGGCTAGAGGACTCAGCTGCTGTGCTGGTTGATTTTTTTTTTAATCCCTTTCCTTACTTGCTTTTGACCCCACCCCTTAATCTAAGAGCTCTGTATAGTGCAAACTGGAAATCTTCCTGAGCCTCTCTCCCCTTATCTAATATATGGAGCCTATGGGGTAGGAGAAAAGTGCCCAACCCACTGGCCCCTTCCCCTTCTCCTATGCATTAAAACCCTTTATTTACCCTTTTCCACCTTCCCATTTCTTTTCACTCCTTTTCTGGCAAAAAGGAGCCTTTTCCTCTCTGACACTAAGAACGTACTGCACTGGGGAAGCTGCCTCGTCCGGACCTGTCCCCACTCTTGTCTCTCTTGTCCTCTGTGCTATTCTGCTGGTGCTCTTTTTCTTGGTGGGGTGTGGGCGATAGAACAGCCATGGGCTTTGGGGGACCTTTAACTGTCTGTTGTTTTTTTTTTTTCCATTTATAGAAACACTAAACATCCAATTCCAGAGAACCAAAAATTGTACCTTCCCACTGAACACTACTAAGGGGCATGTCTTCTGCTCCATACCTTTTCTGTTGTTCTTTCTCTCTTGTTAATGCTTTTAAAGACAAATGAGTTTTTTATATAAATAAAGTTTTTAAAGTGTGTATGTGGGGGGGTCTGTGTCATTTCTTCACTTCAAGTTACACCTGTCTCTTCCCTCCTTTGCATCCTGGTTATTTTCTCACGTGTCAGTGTTCTTTTTCTCTCCAGAGCACAAAGAAGGGGCTGTACCAGGATGGATTTATTTTAAACTCAACCCCAACTTTATGAAGCAACACTGTCTTATATATGAAATGTTTTTCCTGTGAAGATTCTTAAGAATTACATGTGACTAAGTAGAGCACAGGAAACTTACTGCTAACTTAGGAAAGCAAAGTATAAAGAATTAATTACTTCCTTAGTCATTGGGATTCTTTGGCAATATTAACAAAACTAACGTTGAATAAAGTCCACTGCAGTACAGCACCCTCTGGGACGTAACTTATGGATGGATGAGAAGCTACCAATTCCACTGCCTTTATCATAAATGGATATAGAATTAAAAATTAGAATTAAAAGGCTCATGTACGGAAGTGCTAAAAACAGCTATACTGTTGCTTCTTAGTCTGTCTGCAACCCTTTAGATGCCAAAGGACAGGCCTGTGGTTTTCTGTGTGTCCTACCAAATCTGTGAGTGGGTAGTAAATTACTGGTTGGGTCACTGGGGATTTTCTTCACTGCAGAAATCAAGGATTAAGACCTATGGAGAGAGACTTACTTTTCTGGGGCCCATATTTCCTGTTCTATAATAAATAAAAAGACTTGGGAATTTATGTAAAATGTTTCTGTATGCCCAATCATTAGATTAAAAATATATAGCTGCTTCTGATAATGGTCATGTCTCAATTTTGTTGAATAGGCTGATGTGTATCTTGTGATTGGGGATAGGAAGGGATTTAACTGAATGGAAAAAACGAGTAAAAAGGTACATGTATTTACCAAGTACCTTGCAATGTGCTAGGCGCTTTACTGGTGATGGAAATGTACGTACAGGTTCTTGTTCCTCCTGGAACTTGTGGTAAACTACTTAGGGCAAAGAGGTCTACTCAGTGAGGTGACCAGATCACAAGCTGTAGAGATAGTGTGGAAGGGAAAGGACAAGATGACCAGTTGGAGGAAGTTGTAAGATTCTAGGTGTGTGTGATGGTGGCTTAGACTGGGTCATAGTGTAGAGACAAGTGTCAATTTCAGGCCTATTTAGCAATGATGCTAGTAGCTAATACTTAGCTCTTATTGTGTGTAAGACCTTGAGTACTTTGAATATATTGACATTTAATCTTCACATCAACCCTACAGGGAGGAGAGTGACATGAACATATGATGATAATAGTAAATATTTTGGGGCCAAGCTTTGTGCCAAAGGCTTCGCATGTATCAGTCCTATTTAATATTTGCTATATCTCTGATTATCCAGTGAAATCTTAGAGCAGTTAAGTAACTTGCGTTAGGTTGCACTCAGTGACAAAGGTCAGATTTTGACCAGGTTTGTTTGATTCTAAGTCCTGTGTTTTTAATGAATGTTTCTGACCCATTAAAGGTAGAACTGGTCCAACATAGGATGAGGGCATGGGGAAAGAGTTAAGAGTTATGGATAATTTCCAGGTGTCCGGGGGTATCAGTCACTGGTTGAGGTAGGAGATGATAGTAAGGAGTTGGAGAAGACAAGTTTAGTTACAGTACAGAGTTGGTGGTAACTGGGAGACATTGTAGTGGGTGGAAGTATCCCCAGAGCAGTAGGATGTGGGGCTCTAGAATTCAGAGAGGGCTGAATTCTAGGAAGAAATCTGGCGGTCAACCTCCAGGTCCTGCTTCAAGCTCTGGGGGTATCTGAGCTGGTGGAGCGAGTGTTAGCGTGAGAAGAGTGAGGAGTTCAGTTTTAAACCCTGGGATTACATTCAAGAAGGGAAGGGAGATACTGAAAAGGAAGACCAAGAAGGACTGGAAATTGTTTCCTGGAATGATGATGGCATGAAACTAGGTAACTATCTGATTTAAGAACTTTTTCTTTGTTTTTAAAGGAAACTGCCTGGCTTCCCAGTGCAAGGAGATGGAACTAGCAGCCAACAGGGTTTGGTTTGATCTGCTTTATCTTAAGACAATATGTTAATTTTTTCTTCTGATCTTCCTATAATATTTGGATCTTGGTCTGAGGTCTGGGTTCAATCTCCTTTTAACTCTTCTTTCCTGTAGTATAAAACTAAGGACCACTTTTATCAATTGGACAAAATGGGCAATAGCTCAGTTTCTCCCTATAGAGCCTGACTGCCCTGTTTCATCTCCTACCCCTTGCTTGCCCCTTGATCCTTCTTTGCTTTCCTCTTCACTTATACTATATCTCTGCCGCTCTGGACAGAGTTGCCACTCCAAACCTCTACCACTCAACAGCCTTTCAAGAGTCACCCCTCTGGTTTTATGTGTCGCTGCTCAGGAGCTTGTTCCTCTGAGTGGTGAGCATAGCTGAGGGAGGAGGGCCATCTCGCCACACTGTGACAGAAGGAAGCCACTTCCAGTGAGGCTGTGCCTGCCTGGAGTCCTCCTTACGGAGCAGAAATGCCCAGCTTGCTCAGCATAGCGGCCCTGGAGGATCAGCAGGACTGACCTGAGAACACTACTCTGTGCTTTACCCTGATTCCAACAGATGTATTGCCCCATGAACCCACATCTGGATGAAATGGGACCAGTACAGGGTGGGGACTTGCCCTTGCGGAGTTCTCCACCTCTGAGATAGGACAATGCACCCAGCACAGAGCATAGCAGGTGCTGAGTGCGTTAAGTACACAGTATCTGCCAGTGATGAGTGGTGCCCAGTGCTGGCAGAGCCCATTACCACCTCTGGCAAGACTGTGTGCACACCTTAACCCCACCTCCACATACAACTTAAAAATAATAAGGCAGATTATAGAATTTAAGTTCCTCATTTTATGTTACCCCTCAGGGATAACGACTAGTCATTTGGAGCCTGTCCTTCCAGATTCCTTTCTATATGGGCCTATACGACAGGCTTATTTCTAATGGAATTTATGCTCTGCAACTTGTTCCCCTCCTCCATACAAATATGTTATGGACATCTTTCTAGTGCGTACAATGATCTACCTTAATTTCCTGTGATTGCTTGGTTATCTACTGTCAGTTTGCCATAATTTTATTTACACTCTGACATCCTGCTTCTGGGCCATCTTTTTGTGGCTAGCATGGAACCCAACATCCCACTTCCTCAGGAGACTTCTCTTCTAGGGTGAAATGTCTAGACAGTGATCCCCTGATTAGGATGAACAGACCTCCCCTCTACCTGGGTGGGTGAGGCTGTCTACCTCCTCACCCCACTTCCCCAGCAGATTTGGAAATAAGCCTCTTCATGTTCTGTGCCTTTAGCGGAGATGCTAAGCCACACTCCCCTTCCCTTCCCTTCCCTCAACACAGTGCAGGATTTAGGCCTTTTTTTCTTAGATTTCATTTGAAGGTGGGGATTGCTCTGCCTGCCAGGCTGATGTGAGTGCAGAGACAGGAAGTGGGATGCAGTTGGCTTTGAGTTCTAGCCAACCCGTCAAAGGCTATGGCCTGCTCTGATTTGTTATCGATGAAGTTCCTGGGAAGGACCCTGGCTGAACCCGATGGATACTCATCATGTCTTCTCTGCATTTGTGAGAAGTCAAGCCCCAGGCTCTGCTCTCTTGGTCTGGTTAACATCTGACTGTGGACACTTGGTAACTCAGCTCTTATTCCATCATTACTTCCTGTGGAATGTCTTGAATTCCGGTAATTCTTACCCTACTGATGGTTATACCTCATTGCCAGTTGCTGTGTGACTTGCATTCTACATAATGCCACTTAAGTGATACTGACTTTCCTAAAGTGAAATTCTGGCTGCATGAGTATTTCATCCATCCTGCAAATATTTGTTCGATAACTACTTTATACAGATGCTGGGGCAAAAGACCATTCCTATATGATACCTTTCTAGCATTAGAAGAGGGGTGAACTCTACAGGGAGAGAGGGCAAGCCTTCACTGTGGGGTAATAGCTAGGAGTTAGCTAGGAGTCTACCAACTGGATAAGATGTGAAGATGGACAGGTCAGATGGGATAATATGTAAAGTACAGTGGTGTAGAAAGAATATGGCTCACTGGGTATCCTGGTAGGTGAGGGGAACTTTCTCTTTAGAGAAACATTTCATCTCATGAAAGAGTGATTGAAATAGAATGTTGCCATTTTGTAATCTTCAATAAATAGATCTTAGGCATTGAGCACTAACAGTTCCTAGCATTGTAAAAAGAGACAATCAGATACCACCTACAAAGCAGTTTTGCAAAAAAAAAAAGGCCTGCATCAGATCAAACTTCCAGGTCCAACTATTTTTATAGAAAGTGCAGAGGGTGGGGAAGTGTTAAACTATGCCATGGGGATGCAGTTAGTAAGATGGGAGGAGGGTCACAAGACAAATGACCTCTCTTCTTTAATAAATTAATTGCAAGGGAAGAAAAAAATGGGAGGAGATCTAGAGATTAAAAGTAAGACAACCAACCGATCTCAGGGCATAGGTCTTGCATCCTGACATAAAGATGACATTTTATGAGACAATTGGAACTTTGAACCCTGGATACTTGATATTACTAAGGGATTATTATTATTTTCTTAAATGTGACAGGGGTATTGTGGATAGTAGTTAATTCCTTGCCATTCTGAGCAATGGGATGAAATTTTAATGAGTGAAATTTTAGGAGCAAATTTGTTCCTAAGCAATGTGGAGGAAGAGTTGATAGGGGTGTAAATGAACTACGACTGGCTGTGAGCTGATAATCATTGAGGCTGGGTTATGGGTATATGGAGGCTCATTATACCATTCTATTTGGTATCTATGTGTATTTGGAAGTCCTTGTAAAATTCTTGTTTTTTTTTTTAATGCTGAAGGCACAGCAGGAAGTGTGCTAGGAAGGGTGGTTGGTAGGTGGCAGTTGTAGTGCTTGGGTCATGAAGTTCCTTTCCTGCCATACACAGGGCTTTAAACCTCGGAGGAGACCTAGGATTCTGGGGTAGCATCTCCAGAGTAGCCACAAGGACGGGGGAATGGGGCCAAACAGGGGACTCTGAGTCACCTATACATTTTAACAGAACAGTTTTGCTTCCAACTTTTATTAAATTGGGCTTCTGGGTAACATTTCACTTAAAAACAGGATTCTGATGCTTAAAAATGTTTCCCTAACCACTGGAGGAAGAGTTGAATATTTTAAAGGCAATTGAGCTGTTCTGCAGAAGACTTGATGTAGGGGTGTTGGCTAACAGACAGTTATGACAGCACAAATGAATGAGAAATTGGTTTGAAGAAGAATTTAACATACAGGTTTGGTCCAGGAGGTAAACAATTTATGGTAATATATATGTAATTGTTTCCCAGGCCACAGTTCTAAGGACAACAATAGGGTGTGGAAATATGCTCACTTCCCTAATAACAAAGTGAGTTTCTCTGAGCATCTAGACCGGGGGTGGGGACAGAGCTCCCCCTCCTATCTGACTCTTGGTGGAGCACCTGGAGAACTGTTGTCCTTTCTTGCTGCAGTCTCTGGTCTTAGTAGGGCTCTCTAGTGTGCTGTGACTGACAGCATAGGGAGGTAGAGAATGACAGCAGTTATTTGGGCTCATGGTGACCCTTCTATCAGCTACCTCAGATATGCCCCATGGCCTGTAACTGACAGTACTCTAGCTTCTTATAGTAGTTTGAACTCCTCGGTTCAAACTGAGACTGTAAGACCCAACAGTTAACCACCTTTTCTTCCCTTATCTCCACAATCCTAGGGTCTGTTGCTTTTAGGAAAATTCACAGGCCTTCCCTTCCCTAGAGGGAAGGTCGGTCTCTCAGGAGCTAATGTTCCCCTGATCCTTGTGCATTTAAGCCCTCCCCCACCCACCAGGTGCCTGTGGCTAGTAAAAACAAGCTATTAAAATTCTAGGATACCTGGACAAAACCAAGGAGGGCTGGGATGGGAGGGGATGGCTGGGGTTAGGGGGAGTGGTGGGAGAAAAATGGAGACAACTGTACTTGAACAACAATAACAAAAAAGTCTAAATAATCCTAGATTTATAGGTGAAAATTATCTAGGTGCATCCTCATGGATCACCCCATTGGTTGTCTGTTCTGTCTCTGGTGGTTTGGCTTTGTTTGTTTTAACCTTGCCCTTGTGCCTCTGACTTGATGCTTGAATGAGGCCTCCTTAGTTCTTTCTGTACTTGTCAAGATAATTCTGGCCTTCTTGAATTATGGAACTCCCTGAGAATCTGATGATAGTCATGGACCTTCTCCAGAAAATACACACATACAATATTTTGCCTATAATTTATGAGTCTCTAGATTTTTAAAGTGGTGCTCAATGCATCAGAAAGCCTTTAGATGGTAAAAATGCAGTGTTCTGGGCTCTCTCCCAGACTATTAAATCAGAATTTCTGGCAGGAAAGCCTGCAAATCAGCAATTTAAATAATCTCCCTGATAATTCTTAAATATACTAAAACTTGAGAAATTCTGCTCTAAAGACTCAGCTTATCTTTACATGAGATGTATCTCATCTTCCCCTCCCAGGCACTTTTATTAACTCTAGCTCCAGGGGTCCAAACTCTGCAGACCATGTCAAAGAAAACAGCTACTTTGCTATAGGACTGAAGGGAAGCCCTTTCCTGCAGAAGCTCTGGAGTCTGAGAGCGGGGCTAGGTCACTGCCCTTTCCAGGCACCCTTCTGAATTTAGGGAGCCAAGTCATATCCCAGAGTCCTGTTCCCTCCTTCCTTTACGCATCACTCATCAATTCTTTCTGTGCTTACACCTTTCTCCAGTCCAGAGTGGAACCTCCCCTGGGCTGGAGACCATCTCCACACAAAGCAAGATGTCCCGTGCTTGTGTATATTTGCCTCATCTCAGGCCACTGGTTAGACAGCTGGTGGCTCAGAGTTCAAGGGCCTCGTGAGTGGGGTGGAGGGGTGCAGTGGGCAGGTTGGCAGGGTGAAGCCTGCCTGCATGCTAGCAGGTCCAGCTACATTCTGAGGTTCCAAACTGATGCCAGAGTAGAGAAGGCTTTGAATAACTTCCTTTTAATCGATTCTTTTACTGGCTAGAAACATTTAAAAAACCATTAATTAAGAAAGTTGTAAACTAAATAAAACCCATCATACTTTGTTATAGTCAATTTATGTCAATGTCTTTAGGTTTTTAGATTTTTCTTCTAGTAATATATTCAGTTAAAGAAAGTATCAGTCTTTAGGTAAAAATAGATTCTTATTTCTAAAGACAACACATCTAACTCGATATTTCCTTGTCCCCAGAATTAATTATAATGTGACTCTAAGTTCACCATTTGCTGTTATATCTCTGCTTTTCCCCCCAATGGATAAAAGGAATTTATTTTCAGAAAAAAAAGTTTAAATGAGAGTGGAGTTATTTGAAACCTACTGTTCCATCTAGGTGTAGTATCGCTCTCTGTGGGTCCTAAACAGGGACCTCTAGGCTGAAACTTCTATGTATGTATTTATTCATTCATTTATATTGAATTTATTGGAATGACATCAGTTAATAAAATTATATAGGCTTCAAGTGTACTATTCTATAATACATCTTCTGTTCACTGTATTGTGTGATCACCACCCCGAGTCAAGTCCCCTTCTATCATCATTCATCTGCCCTTTACCTTTCTCCACCATCTCCCACCCTCCTTCCCCTCTGGTAATCACCACACTGTTGTCTGTGCCCGTGAGTTTTTTTCCTGACCCCTTTACTTTTTCACCCAGCCCCCAACCTCCCTTCCCCTCCCCTATAAACACTTTTAAAAACCATCATAATTGAAAACAATTTAGAAAGTACAAAAAGTTTTTTTGTTTGTTCATTATTTTCATTTTTTTGAAAGCAGAAGGTTAGTCAATTAAAATCCTGGGTTGTTCCATCGTGAGGCAACCACTATAAACATTTTGGCATCCTTCCATTTAGTGTTTTTCTTAAAAAACAAACAAAAAAAATATAACAGAGCTTATACAATATAAATAACACAGTCTCTTATCTAACATTGTTTTATAACATTTCCCAGTTTATTCTTCAAAACCGTACTATTTCTCTCATGGCTGCAGATAGTTAATTCAATGGCTATACCATTATGTATTAACTTTCATGCAGTTGTTGGATGCCTAGGTGTTGGTGTAATGTGTATACTATTTCGAATATTCTGTACTAGACATCTTATGCCTAAATGTTTGTCATCTGGGTTATTTCCTTAGAAGATGAATTGCTGGGTCAAATGTTATAAACATTTTTAAGGCTCTCAATAAACTTTACTGAATTATTTTCTAGCTAGGTTAGGTCAATGAAGTCTTACAATGCTTAGAAGCTGCGCTATATAACAAAGTACTTCAAAGGATTTGCATATGAACATAAATGGAAACAATCCATTTATGGAGGAGGTGGAGTCTATTTTATTACTACTAGAAGCACAAGTTTTCAATCTCATACCACACCTTCTCAGAGACTTCGGGCTTGGTTAAAGTTATGCCAGAGTTTTGGACTATGAACCCCAATCCAATTTGCCACTGGTATTCTAAACCGTCAGGAGACTTGCCTCCTTTGTTCTTGTTCTTTCTGCTTTGGCTCCTCTGCTAGCACTACTGCTGCCTTTTTCCCAAGGCTGTTCTTGCCTTGGAATTGGAATACAAATTCCCTCCTTGTTGGCCAACTCTGGATCATCATCTCTAGTAGCCACCTTTACTCAGCTTTACTCTTGCAACTTCTTACAGTTTCTTCCATTTAACAACTCGGAACGTGCTTCCCAGAGACTGAGCTGAGGCAGAGTGTCATGTGCATAGAACCCCAGTGGTCTGTCTTATCCTAGATTTCCTGAAGTACATTTGCACATTAGGTCTCTTCTTCTTGCTCACTATACACCTCAGTAAATGAACACATCTCTGAAATTTCCTACAGTTACACTCTTTGAAAAATTGGTAGATTAGATTTAGATTAGATTTAGATTTAACCTGTGTCTTCTGACACAGGTTAAAAACACTTGGGTACTTGTGGGGCAGATATCACAGGCTGGGAGAGCTATATGGAGAGGCCCAGAAGCTGCTATTCCATCAGGCACTCTCCCCTTACAGCAAGGGCATCACTCAGAGAGATGCACACCCTTGTTTCTGCCCCAGTGTGGAACTCTCCACTCTGGCATTTTCCCAAAGGGAAGAGGCTGGCTCTGAAATAGAGTTCTTTTTTTTTAAAACTTTTTTTGTTGTTTTGTTCTTTTGGTTTAGAGTTCTTCCTTAAGGAACAGACTATTTGAAATGGAGTGTAGAGCAATTCAAGTCAGGGCACTCAAAAAATATAGCAGATTTTGTTGGGAAGCAATTAAAAAGAAGCCAGAGACAATGGCCATTGTACCTCTTCAGAGCCCTCCCCCACACAGAACCACAGTGTGGTGGCACCATAACTGAATATCCATCAACCTGGCTAACATGGTAAGCCTTGCCCTGATGATTACCTAAGGGTCCACCCCACCTAACATGTCACACTCAAGGTGTTAACAGTGGCTTTTCCAGATGAAGGGCTGGGCTAGGTGTGGGCTTCAGACTCTCTAAATCTGCTCCAACAAGCAACAGTCAAGCCCAGCTTCTGTACCTTTCACTGAGTGGCCCCAGCCCTGGCACTAGCAGCAGCCATCTATAGATCGCATGCCAAGGGACCCTAAACAGAACACAGGTGGAAGCTGACGTTGGTCTGCACCGTCCAGTAAACCCCAGAGCCTGTGCACCAAGAGGATAGTTACGGACCATGTTGGAGCATCCCACAGCTACCTCCACAAGCCACAGAGGGTTGCTGGCCATGGGACACATCCAGTCCTACCAGCTGTTTGGATTGAGTAAATCCCTTCCATTGACCTGCTGACAGCAATCAAAACTATCTACAAGAGGAGGGAGTACTCAGCCCACATGGAGATTGCACCTCAAGTCCCCAGCTTGGGTGATAGGGGAGGCTGTGCCACTGGACCCTACAGGATACCTACTGCACTAGGGTACACTACCAAGACATGGAGTCAAAGCAGCTCTACCTAATACAGAGGAAAAAAACAAAACAAAACAGGGAGGCTGCCAATGTGTGGAGACAAAGAAATATAGCCCAGATGAAACAATAGAACAAAATTCCAGAAAAAGAACTAAACAAAATGGAGATAAGCAATCTATAAGATGCAGAGTTCAAAACACTAGTTATAAGGATGCTCAAGGAACTAAGTGGGTACTTCAACAGCATTAAAATGACCCAGTCAGAAATGAAGGAGACACTAATTGAAATAAAGAACAATTTACAGGGAATCAATAATAGAGTGAATGAAGCTGAGAATCAAATCAATGATTTGGAGCATAAGGAAGAAAACGACATCCAATCAGTACAGCAAAAAGAAAAAAGAATCCAAAAAATTGAGGGTAGTGTAAAGAGCCTCTGGGACAACTTCAAGTGTTTCAACATTTGCATCATTGGAGTACCAGAAGGAGAAGAGAAGGAGCAAGATATTGGAAATATATTTGAAAAAACAATAAAAGAAGGCTTCTTTAATTTGGTGAAGGAAATAGACATGCAAGTCCAGGAGGCACAAAGAGACCCAAAGAACATGAATGTAAAGAGGACCACACCAAGATGCATCATAACTAGAGTGCCAAAGGTTAAAGATAAGAGCAAATCTTAAAAGCAGCAGGAGATGCCCTGGCTGGTGTAGCTCAGTGGATTGAGCGTGGGCCTGTGAAACAGACAGACGATGGTGGTTTGATTCCCAGTCAGGTCACATGCCTGGGTTGCAGGCTGTTGAGGTCCAAAACAGATGTTGAAAAGGGACAATCCCGAACGAGCCCTGGATAAAGTTAGGCTAACCAGGAACTAAAGTCAGGCTGACCAGGAACAGGGAAATTTTTATTTCCTAAAAGGGCTAACCGCCAACTACACAAAGAGGCTTTTGAATTTCCCTAATAAGCCAATGGCAATCAGCTGTTTAGAGCTAGTCAATAGCTAACAGCCACATCTGCTTCTGTTCAAAGCTTGCTTGCATACCCCTATATAAGGACATAGCTGTAAGCGCCGGGGCGTGGCTCTCATCTGCAGCTCTCCTGAGCATAGTGTCCTCGGACACTCAGAGAGCTCGCCCCTGCGCAGGTAAAACTTGGCCAATAAAGTAACATCTTGAAAATTCTAAAAGTCTCTGAACCTCTGTTTCTCGTGACGGTGGATGCAACATTTTGGAGGTCCCACCGAGATTTCCCTCGGGGAGTTTCAGGTCAGAGATGAGTAGGACGGCTCGAGCTGAATGAGTAAATGCAAGGATCCTCTTTCGGTTTCTGAGCTCCGAACAAGGCAGCCTGAGGTGGTAGGCGGAGGCGCCAGTAGTCCACCCAGGAATCCCAGGGTTGGGACGCTGTCCTCGGGATCTGGTTTCAGTTCTGAGAAAGTATGACCGGTCACATCAGGTTTTGTTTCCCTCTGCGCTGTGCCGCGAACCAGAGTTAGGCTTTATCTCGAGAGACTGTGTATTGTATGTGTTGTTGTTTGTCTTTGTGTCTACCCTTGTTGTTACCATTCTCGTTTCGGAGCTCCCTGAGGTTTTTCGGCATGCACAAATGGGTCAGCGAGAATCCGTGCCTGGCTCTCCGCTAGATTGCTTGCTGAACAACTTCTCAGACTTTCAGAGACGAGCGAGGGGATATGGTGGGCCACCGCCAGACCCCGAGTTCCTCCGGACCCTGAGCGAACTTGAATGGCCGACCTTTGATGTCGGTTGTCCTACTGAGGGCACTTTTGATTTGCCCGTCCTCTTCGCTGTTCGAGCCACTGTCTACCGAGTCCCCCACCCTGATCAATTTGTGTATATTGATGTCTGGGTAGATATTGCCACAGAGCGCCCAGGTTATATTAGACAATGTATACAGGGAAATCGGAGGGGGAGGAGAGCCATCTGCCTGGCTGCAGGAAATGGCCAGCGACGAGGGAACCTAGGGCCTTGCCAAGATCCGGCCACAAAACAGCCACAGGCCAGACCTCGACTTTACCCAGTCCTGCCCGGGCAGCCCGACGACCCTTTAGACCCAGTTAATGCACCTCTGCCATATCATCTCAGGGAGAAGCCAGACTCGAAGAGGCAGGACAGTAGTAGGCCCAACAGTTCCCCGCACACACGAGGGGGAGCACAATATGGTGGAGGAGGAGGAATGGCGCCGGCGGGAACGGCCGCCATTTTGCCCCTCCGGGAAGTGCAACCAGGGCCCGATGCGCCGCCCCGGGCACCACCCTGGTTGATGTATGTTGCTTTTTCTACTAGTGATCTTTATAATTGGAAACATCAGAATCCACCCTTCTCTGAAAAACCCCAGGGTTTAATCTCTCTCCTTGAGACCATCTTTTGGACCCATCAACCCACCTGGGATGATTGTCAAGACCCAGGTGAGACGTCCAGAGAATGGCGTGCCAAGAGGAACCCAGATGAACCCTTAAAGCTCATGCTCTCGCACGTTTAGGACTACTGTTCCTCGGTTGGGTGTCAGGTAAAGAACAGCTGAGGGAACAGTAGTTGCTACTAACTACATGTGGGCAGAGGCAGAAGGTAAACCCTTCACTCTAAAGACTGAATGGCCGACCTTTGGTGTCGGTTGGCCGACCAAGGGCACTTTTGATTTGCCCGTCCTCTTCGCTGTTCGAGCCACTGTCTAAACTGTTTGGTGATTCTATCTGTGACTCTACCCTAGGCTATAGGGGCAGTGAAGGACATAAGGGACGATTCGGAGGAGAAACTGTGATGGCCTTAGGAAAAGGCCCTGCTTGTGATGCATCTCAGAAGAACAAGAACT